>NC_140079.1:25619824-26980049 GCF_964194135.1 Talpa europaea | reverse complement strand
CTAGCTATGAACCCAACAGAAATGAAAACATGTTTCACAAAATGAAAACATGTTTCACAAAGATTTTTATGCCTGAATACTCATAATAATACTATTCATAATTGACAAAAGTGGAAACACCTCAAATATCTATCAACTGATGAATGGATAAATAAAATGTAGAATATTCTTGTAAATCAATGCAAAGCTATTCAGCAAGAAGAAGAAATTATGTACTGATACATAGTATAATGTTGATAAACACCGAAAACAGTGTATTAAAGGATCTTCAAATATTGGAAATAGAGAAAATTAGGAGACATTTTATGGCATTTCATGAAATTATATTAGAAATGGCAGTTAGAGTAAAAAAGAACTTGAACCAGAAAATGTAGACTAGACCAGTGATTGTCACCTTCTTATGTGTGATTCCAAGAAATCATTTTGCCCTATTTCATTTGCGTTTCCACATCTGTAAAATCAATGTGATAAAATATAGCTCATGCATTTTGTGAACAAAGATCAAGATAACACACATGAAAGCACCTGGTTTTGATTTTGCACTAGGGAGTATTTCAAGAGGTGAACATAAAAATAATGAAAATCCACAGCCACTCCCTTCATTTCTTATCCTTTCTCTTTCCCCTGTTCAGAGCTGTGGCACTTGCATTTGATTCCTTCAGTCCCTATGCTACCTATTTATATGAAAAGTAACAGGTTCATCTGGTTAAAAAGCAGTCATATATCTGCTAGGATGACCTTGGACAACAAGTTAGCTGTTTCTCCACCATTCTGCCCTTCTTGAAAGCAAAGAACTTGGTATTTATATTGTATTTTATCTTCCCAATGATAATGTAAATAACCAAAGCAAGAACAATATCCAGGATGCCCTTCTAGCTTTCAGAATATTACAGGTATGTATTGATTGAAGAAACATTTGCTGAATCAAGGAATTCTTTAGGCATTTTTCTGCTTTATTTCCTATTGTACTTTTTTCTCATTTGAACTGTTCTTGTTTATCAGACATTATTTTGCTGAGCATAATTTACAGATTTCTCATTTAGATATAATTATTATCTGCATTTATAGGAAAATGAGGAACAAAGCTAAAGGGTTTATTTTTACAGGTCACAGATCTGGAGGCTTCATCTTTCTGAACCCAGCACCCAACCTCTTGATCACAGCAGTGTTTTGATTCAAGACCACCATCAATGTGGTAATGGTTCCTATATTTGAATCCAAGATCACTGGCTTCTAGGTTACCAGTGGCATCTTAGACCCTCCACCAGGGGAAATCAACTAAAAGAATCGTTGTGCATTCCTTCTCAATGAGCTCCCTCCGCCTGGACTAACATGCTATTCCCTAGCATCACCTTCTACCTTGGCACACAAATGACCAGTAAAAATGCCAGAGCATCAAACTCAAACATTAGCACCATAAATACTCCTTCTAATCACCTTACTAAATCATCAGCCTGAAGTCTCAGAATGCTAACTCTTTCTCTCATTCACCACTGCCTCTCCTGAGACTTTCATTTGAGACTTTCCTCCCAACTAAAACCAGATATGTAAGAATGGCATTATATTTCTTCACAGCTAATAGCTAGACTATGAAATCATTCAGTAAGCAACTCCCAAGCCATGTGAATCAGTCGTAACAAATTTCCTTCATTTTTATAACCCTGAAGATGGAAGAGAGGCCAGGAGGTGGCTGAAGGAGAAGGATATTGCCAGGTATTGTTAACTTAGTCTCTGGGTAGTTGAAGTGAGAGCAGCCCAGGTCAGATTAGAAGCAAGATCTCCCTAGAAAGGCTGGGACATAACAAGGGTCTGGCAGACCCATATTGGATTGATTATGAAGCAGGAAGTGAAATCTGACATGGCTGACACTTAACACCCTCACCACATCCTGTCTTCTAGACGATGAGAATAAAGATATTGTATTTTCAGTGGCATTGACATTTTTATACCTTTTAACGAAAGGGGAAACAACTTTCTTGGACTGGTTGAAAGGATAAGGAAGCAGAGAATGCCTTCACAGCCTTTGGGAAGATAAGGGATTTGAGTAGGAAGTTGTATAAGGAAGGAAACATCAAATCCTATATTCTGAGTGAATAAAGCAAACTAATGTTGCTCAGCCTGGGTAAAGCATGGTTTGGGTGAGAGAGAAAAAAATTAAATAACAATTCAAAACAGAAATCCAATATTGATTTTTACCTGGAATAGCTGAGATTTTGCAATGTCACTCTCAACAATTTCCAGAAATTAAGATCTTTAAAAAAGTGCACTAACTATTTTCTGCAGATAGATGGAATTAAAGCACAGCTGTGAGCATCTACATTAATTTCACAGCTAGACTTGATAAACAGCTGACAACTATAATAACATAGTCTGGGGATTTGAACAGGTCCCTGGAAATCACCCCATTCAACAACCCAGGTCCCCTAGCTATGAGATTTTCTGCTGAACGTATGAAGGCAAACACAAAACTACTTTGACATCTTTAGGAAAGAGCTAGGTCTATTTCCCTCAGCAACATATTTCTATACAAAAACAGCAGGAAACTATCCTTTTTTGCTATTCTGAACTTAAATCTGTCATGCTATAAACGTGACCATAGCTTCTTATTTTGTATTGCATGAAAGTGGCAAAGAGCTTCCCACTGTCTCTCCTGATAACACGTATAGCTGGCAGCATTAGATGATATAACTCCATCTGACTGATTCTGGAGGCAGATGGGCACACTGCTCCGTAAGAAAAGAAACCACAGCCCTAAGCCTGATGGGGCTGACAAAACACTGGGGTGGTCTGGCCTGGATGGCATCACATTAGTTTGCTTTATTCACCCCAAATATAGGATCTGATGTTTCTCTCTTTATTTCCTTTCACTGATTGTGACAATAACAACAAGGGAAGTTAGAATATCATCTGGCACTGTGAGAATAGTTAATAATCTTTAAATATTTTAACATAAATCATCTCATTTGAGAGTTCTTTTAATTTTTCACTTTAAAATACATTCAGCTTATGTGCAACTCTTACCCCCCACCACAAAACCCCCCTAAAATGTCCAGAGAGAAAGTAGAGTATTCTTATAGACTTGGGACTTTCAAAATCTATTGTTTTTATTTTGGATAAAACAAGATGAATTTTACTCTTTTGTTCTCCAAGGTATGTTATTCTTATGTCAGTTCTTTCCTGTGCTATTTTCCACGCTCCAATGTTTCCCACAAATGCTTCCTTTTTTTTCCCCCTTCTTTGCACATTTGTTTTATAAGATTCCTCAAAATTTTCTTTGTTACCTTGGTTTTCCTGCTTTATATCATTTACCATCATTAAGCTTGCCCCACAGATAACTCTCTCTCTCTCTCTCTCTCTCTCTCTCTCTCTCTCTCTCTCTCTCTCACACACACACACACAAAACAAAAGCAAAAACAACCTCTTGGTTAACTAAATCAAGTCCTTTTTCATGGTGCTTTCATATAGTCAGCAGGTGTATGCTGCTTCTCCTCTCATATTATTCTTAGAAAAATACTGGTATCTTCTTTTTGCCATAGTTATTCCCAGCGCGTGCACACACACACACCTATGGTTATGTGGAAACTCGCTTCCAATTTCACCTTTGTGTACTAAAGATATAACATTGGTTCTCACTGGCTGGTGGGAAATATTTGTATTCATTACTTAAGAAAAGTGACATGAGTAATTTCATCTGTCTTTTCTTACTTTCTAGTTCAGTCAATTGCAACATTGTGCAAAGGTCCTATGACTTGGAGTCAAAGAGACAGAAAGATTGAGGTCACGAAGACCTGCCCTTAATTGTGGCCCCTTGGGTCAGATGCTTAGTCCTCCCTGGCATCTATCTATTCATCTGTAGAAGGGGTGTGCTTTTTTCTATACTATCTTTTCCATGGTGAAAAAAATAATATGATCATGAATTACAAATGCTTCATATGCCTTCTATGAAGGCATAACATTATTAATAATGATTTTCAAAATTCTACATTTTAACTGGCAGTGGGAGACTGCAGGCAAATGCCTGGGTTTGTATTAGTTTTGCTACTTCATAGATGTGTGACCTTGGGCAAGTTAATACTTAACTTCTCTATGCCTCAGTTTCCTCATAGTAGCGCCTACTTTAGAGGATTATAGTGATTTTATTACTATGTGATATATATATATAAAGTACTTCAAATAGTGCCTGACAAATAACGGGTACTTTAAAACATCGTTTACTACAATTGTTTCACATTCAAAATTTTATTTTTATTTATTTTTTAGACTTCCAAAAAGGTTTTATACTAACAACTTACATTCTCACGATCAGTAAATTAGGAATCCTGTTTCCTAAGTCCTTGTCAAATGCATAATTCATTGTGTCTATCTCTGTATCTCTATAGATCACAATCAGTTTCATACATGAAAAATTATTTCTCTGGGAACTATGAAAACTCCTGTAAAATATATCAGTTGACTATTACCAGCATGATACTGTGTAACAAACAGCCACAGAGTCCCTGTGGCATATAAAATTTCATTTCACATTCATGAAACTTTTAGGGGGGGAAGGAAGCTGGGCTTCAGTCAATAGGTTTGGGCCAATCTGGGTTTCAGGGTGATCAGGTCTGTTCTGTTGGTGTCTCATTCTTTTGGGTCCAACTGGCAATCCAGGCACATTGCTCTACTGGTGAAGGCAGAAACACAAGAGAATAAGACTCTGCTCACAAAACAGCCACAAGAGTTTCACTGGCCAAAGCAAGTCACCTACCAAGTGCAATGTCAAGGGAGTAGGCATTCCAAGCCACTCACACAGTGCCATGGTGGCTGCATGCCACAGCTCTAGGAAGCAAAGCGTTTAGTCCAATAATTCAACCACAACTGTGAGGCTTTCACACTGCCTGCTCTGCCAGTGTGACCGAACAGAACTTCTCTTTTGCCAAGGACTTCCTTGCTGGAGGCATTGCAGCTACTCTCTCCAAAAATGGCTTTGACCCTGATGGGGGGTCAACTTGCTCATGCATGTATATATGTCAGCATGCAGATGGGGATGGACAAGAAATTCATGGACAACTTGCTTCACAGCCCCAAAGAGCAGGGCACACAGTCCTGGCTGGGCAACTTTCCAAAGTCATCCACTATTTCTCCACCTAAGCCCTCAGTTTCACTTTCAAAGATAAGTACCAGCAGGTCTTGGGGTGGGACAGGTCAAGCCTTGGACAAGCACACAGAATTCTGGAGGTATTTTACCAGAAATTGGACCATTGGCCTGGATTTTACCAGAACCCAGTTGGCAGTAGAGATGGGGAAGTCTGGCACCATCTGGGAGACTGCTGAAGATTAGCAAATCAGACACCACTGGGGCACTCAGGGCATCATCCTCTGCCAGGCTGCCTGCTTTGGCATCTATGAAACTGCCGGACTCCAACAACATGCATATCATGGTGAGCTGGAAGATTGACCAGACGCTGACCGCCTTGTCCAGGGAGGTCTCTTAGCCCTTTGACACTGTTTGGCAGTGCCTGATGATTTAGTCCAGGTGCAAGGGAGCTTTTATGTACACCAGGACTCTCCACTGCTGCAGGAAGATATTCAAAAACAGGTATTAAGACCATTTTCAAAGGTTCTTGGCCCAACATGTGGCTGCATGGGGGTCAGGCACTGTTTTTGTGCAACGAGCTACAGAAGGTCATTTAGACCACCTCCCCATCATTAGATGTTCCAGGTATGGACCATGACCTCTGAAATTCCAGTCATCTTTGTCCTAGCCAGATAATGCATTAAAGGCCTGTGGAAGGCACTAGAAAAGGGTTCATTGTGATCACAAGCATTTGCACCTGATTCCATGCAGATTAAGTGTGGGGGTTGTGGGAAGCACCCCATCTCTAGACCCCACAGGTGAGGCAGCTGTGCAAGGTAAACCTGAAGGCCAGACTTAAAGTACCAGAGCTAGGTTTAAGTATTTATTTAAAAGAAACATGTCTCCACTTGTACTTAAGCACTATGCTCTTTTGCATAGTCACATATTTGCAATTGTGGTCTATGTTGGGCATTCAGCAAGAAGGGTTTGGGGCTGCAGCCTGGGTCAGGGGAACGGATTTGAAGAACTTGTTTTCCTGAACTTGCAACCCCTCAACCTGCCCTTTGAGTACCTGCTCTCCCTTCATGAGGCTGCTTCTTCTCAAGAAAGTCCGGTCATCGGCAGCTCCACAATTTTACTTTTAACTTCTTTCTCTCCAAAGCACACACTGAAAGTCTTTGTTGGTGTCTTTCAATATCCACATCTTTAGTGAAGCTGAGATTCAATTTGCACCTTGATGGTCTGCATTTTAATTGTGTTGGTTTATACCTTAACTTTTAAGCTATTTTCCTTATGTGCAATCCCAGTGCCTTTCATCTATTATTGCAAATGCAGTGTTGCCATCCGAAGAGCTGATGACAGTGAGTTTGCACATCATTCATTTCTTTCGCTTGTTCACGTCCCTGTTCTTCAGGAGCTGACAACTGCCAAACTGTGGCGACATCATAAAAATGACTCTGTGCAGTTTTACTCACTGGGTTATCTGAATTTTTTTTGCTTAACATTTACCTATGGAATTCTAGTGCTTTTGTATCACTTTCTATGAAACACACCATAGTTTTACATTGTCTTGTAGGGAAAGTAATTGTTTGATCTATTGGATCTTTTTTTGTAAAAAAGATTTATTTATTTATAAAAGAAATGGGGTGTAGGCCAGAGGTGTGGGAGGGTGAGAAGATTCACCAGAGACAAAGTAGAGAGCAGTACAGGCAGATCTAGTGAAACACACTGCTGAGGGGAGCAGCGGGCGAGACAGGAGAGGTCTGCTGCGCCATGTGGGTATCTTCCTGGCCGGCTGGGAATCGAACCCGCGCCACAGAGGCTGCAGACAGCCTCACAGCTCTGCGCTCAACACCTTGCGCCACCCGGGAGGCCCTGATCTATTGGATCTTTATAAACAAGTAGTCCTTGATTTCTTGCTCTGGGGTGAGTCTACATATACTCTGAAGTTCAGAAGAAAATCTGTCTCTGTGCCCCTCTGAGGCTGCCCTATGCCTAATTCCTGTTATTCACCCCAGGTTTCATGGAACGTTTGCTGCCCAGCTCTAAGTGGAATCTACAAAGCTTACTGATCTTCATTATACAATTACATCTTCCTGCTTCTCTCAAAAAAAAAAAAATGTTACCAACATCTGTTTTCCTTCTTTAAACTAATTGTTTTCAACTCTTCCCCATTTGTCATAGTTCCAGAAGTAAACCCCGTCTCCATGTAACAGAACTGACTCTGTGGGGATGTGTGCCCTAGAAAGCTTCCCAGATAGGCATTCCACCTCTTGGCATACTTCTTAAGCCACCATGGCTGCTGCTCCATTATCTTATTCTTCCTTCCTTGATTAATGACCACATTCTGTTCTGTTGCTCCTTACCTTGATATTTTTTTTCCCTTTTCTTAGAATTCTGTACCAACACACTGTGTCATTCCTCTGGTGCTGTCTTGCCCCTCTGTCCTTTTCTAAAGCCTGGCCTCACTGTCCTTGTTCCTGCTCACTCCCAGCAGGCTGGAGTTGGAGCTTAAATTATTGCTTAAACTCATCATCACTCATTACTTTGATCCTGTCTTTGCAAGTCTTATCCCCTTGGTCTTTGATTTTTTTTTTTTGTTGCTATTTCTGCTCAAATTCTTTCACCTTCTTATTTTCTATTCAAGAATTCCATTACATGATTCCACAGCTGGAAAGCTATTTGCCTCTTTAAAGCCAAAGGCTTTATACATTCCCTTGAAACTTTCTTTTTTCTTCTTTCCTATTTCTTCTTGCCTTCTCTCTCCTCCTTTACTCTGTCTCTCCTCTCTTCTCCCCTTTTCTTCTCTCTCTCACTTTGTTCCTTTCATGCCCATTATTCAGATTTTTTTTAAATGATACAGGACTGTCCTCATTTCTTTTAAAGTTAAATTTGCTCTTGTTTTCATAAGAATTTGCTCACCCTCCATGTACTTCTATCAATTTTACCTGCATCTGAGAAATTTTATTTAGTCTTTACCAAAGCATGAGTAAAATAGGTGCTATTATTCATTTAACACTCCTCAACTTCTACCACCCTGGTCATAAATCCAATCAAGTCTATTTCTCCACTTTTCTTGGCCAGCATTTGTCACTGTTAGGTCATTTTCACAAGTAGCTCATTTTTACCAGGTGCATTAGAAATCTGCTGTCAGTACCATTTTTCCTGCCATGTGTAGGATTTATTAGAAACATAACAATAACTATTATTAATATGATTTTCCAAATAAAAGTGATATTTAATGAGAATTTACTGTCCTAGTCATTGCACTAGATATTTTCTCACATTCTATTTTTATAGCTGTCCAATACGTTGTGAGGTAGGTAAAGAGGTAGTAGAATGGTTTAATAGATTTCTTTCATAGTGTATAGATTTTTATAGTTAGAAACTAAGAGTTGACAAGAGTAATGACCTATTTAGCAGCAGAACCAGAATTCAATGCATGTCTCCCAGTTTCCATTATGACACACAAATCATTTTCTACCCTAACATTTTTTGTTATTAAAAAAAATCGTGAAATATTTACACACTCTGGGAACTGGAGAAAATAATCAGCATATGATCAAATTTTAACATTTCATCATATTTGTTTCAGTTAGTAGCCGTTGTACTAATATATGTAGCCGCAGTGGCAGTGATAAAGGTAGTAATTGCTATAGTATTTTGCATCAATAAAATATTAGTATAAAAACTACTCAAGACCTCTATGGCCTCCCATTCAATCTCCTTATACTGAATTTGGTGAATAATTATTTTCAGCCAACATAGCCAAGATAGTGTTCTACTGGAAAAAGTGTTTAGTGTTTATTGAATAATTTTTGTTTGTGGTTTTGTTTGTTTTGTTTTATGTTACCAAGAATCATGTTCCTTTAATTAGTGGGTTATTTAATTTCTCCCTGCAGCACTGAGTGATGGTTGAGGTCAGGGAGTATGTGTGTAAGGAAACCACTCTACTCAACACAGAACCAGCTATGAGAGACTCTGCAGTTCTCAGAAGCTGAAGAGCAGTTTGCATTTGACATGCTTCTGAAGTCATTCTTTATTTACCTTTGGTGATTTTATCAATTTTAAATAATAAAATAAACTGGATAATTCCTTTGTGTTTAGATTGAAGAGCTCTTGATTATTTGTGGAACCCACTTTCAATGAACAACATGTAATTGCAATTTTGGCTTTCATCTTTCTGACTTGTGAGTTAAAGTGCAAAATGAAATTAATAAACAAGTTGATATAATATTCTAAATTATGGAATTGGGTTTTGGGAGAAATACAGTATATGGTATGTATTATTAGAAGCCCCTGGCAAGGGATAACTAGAACTTTCCCTATAGATCTAGTGATTGAATGCCAGGGGATATTATTTCTAAAAGCTATGGCCCTTCTTATGCTTAAGAAGACAGAGGGAAAACTTTACCAAGTTAGTGACCACATAATTTATAAGGGATATTGGGAATTTCAATAACTAAATAATTTTCATAAAACTAATATAGCAGAGTCAACAAATGTCATCTTTGTTGTAATAAAGCTATTAATTATCCTGTGCTTATTTGGGTCAGAAATAATTAAAACTGCTTTAAATATATTTCTTCATACAATTCTCATAACTATCCTATTAAGCATTATTTGTTTTATTTTGTAAGAAAACTGAAGCTTATAGAATTTAAGCAGTTTATATAAAATCACACAGTATTGGCTGAATAGAAAAAATACTGCCTAATTCTGGAAGAGATGGTCTCTTAACTTCCATACTGGAGGTTAGCCTTTCTTCCTGCAAAGTCAAATTCTAGTATTTCATGTATTCAAGTTACCAAGCAAAGTAGGAAAACATTAAATGAGAAAATGAAAGATTTTTTTATTCTCCATATGTTTCTATCACAAACACTGCACAGTAGCCATCCTATCCAATGTACATTGGATTTTCAATCATTTGACCTTTTGTCTCGTTCATTATCACATCACCATTATTTCAATCTTCTACAGAACCAAGTGTGTATAGCACCAAGTACTAATAAAAGGAAGTTCACAATAAAATATTTTTTCCTCTAGCGTAACAGTTCCCAAGATTCAAGGGACTACAATGCCTTGCTGTTTATTTATTGCCAAACACACCCTTTCCCAAAGGAATTATGTCAGGCTTTTTTTTTTTTTTTTTACTTTGTTGTTCAAGTAAAAGGTTACTAGTGATCACAAAATTAAAACTATTTGAAGAATGTCATTATACTCTTAGAATACCGAAACAACATAGAGAGTTAAATTCTCTGCTAATACAGTACCTGGTTAAAAGTAAATGATCAAAAGTGTTTTTTAAGAGCATTATTATTTTAATAGCATTACTTTAATAAAAGAAATGTTAATAAAAGAAATTATGACAAAAGCAGCTGCAATGAAACGAGAATTAGATGTATGGAACCAAAACTGCAAAATGACTATTATAAATAGACTTGTGATCTAGATTTCATGACATTAAAAATACATGGGAAAAACTTGAACTAACTTTGAATAGATGGTAAATTTTTTCTTAGGCTAAGAGACTTGTTTAGCATTTGCAACATGGAATTTCTAATTGATCTTATTTTAACTAGGCTCTTATTTATTTCTACATTAAAAGATAGCCATGCATTAAATGAGGGAAGAGCTGCTGCTTTCATAAGAACATACATTACATGAAAATATGGCCTCAGGTTCAGTCCCTGCTAGCAGTAATTTTCATAGTACTTAGTTAGAATTTTCACACAAATTATTTTAGCCTTTAGAATGCTCTAGTTGGAGAGCTACAGCAATTTACACACAGGGGAAGTGAGAAGAAGAGGTTACATGAGTTACTCAAGGAAACAGAACAAACGGCTCACATTTTCCATCTCCAAACCAGGGGTTTTCAAAAATTCAGTGTCACATCTGCGAGTCTGAACCACATAACCAGCACTAATTACCATGATAAACAGAAATGCTCTTCAGAATAATGAATTATTATGAATTATTATACTTGGATAGCAACAAATAATTAATCATTACCAAATTAATAAATTTGTACCATTTGTGTCTGACACTTGTTTGACAAGACTTTTGCTTGTGTGGTCGGCCACGACACTGTGCAGGGCGGGGAGTGGGGAGTGCAGTTAACTGAGTACTTCAGCTGCTGAACTTCTGGATCCCGTTCTGTTCTCAGCTAATGACTGAGCACTAGAGCCTGGTACTGTGGTTGACCCATTTTTGGGGTAGGTGGGACTCTTCCTAGGAGTAAGACTAGAATGGGGAGGGGTGGGCTCTGAAGATTCTCCCTACCTACTTTCATTCCCTCCCTCAAAATGTCTCTGGTGGTGTCTAATCCCAATTTCCACCTGCTTCTTGGGGGACCTGAACTAATAAAATGATATCCCTGCCCTTCCCCCTTTCAATTAATTGATTGGTTCATTCTGTATACTCCAATGAATGTTCCTTTTTGTATGGGATCTTCAAACAAGATGTGCATGCAAATTCTTATCACCAGATGTGGTGGTGAACTGATTAGGAATGAAATATAAACGTGAGTTTTCCCAAGCTTGTTTACTTATTTAGGAGAATATGAAAATAAAATTAAAAAACAGGGAAATCTTTGGTCAAACCAATATAAAAAGCAGTATTTGTGAATCTACTCACTGGGTGTGCAGTCCACTTTAGGGTTTTAAGGTCTCCAAGATGATCTATCATTGGACAAAATAAAAACAAAACTCATTTAATTTGTTTCATCTATTAATCTATTTATAACATTTATTAATTATTTCCCAGTAATTTTACATTTCCCTCTTGCCACATAGTAACTTTTGATAACCCCCTCTTTTCTAAATCCAACTGTCACTAAGCCCATCTGTAGCCAAAGTATATTTCCCCATAATCTGGTTCTGGGATGAAAGAGTTTCGGGTTGGAAAGAGTCTTAGCAGAGGAAGACTTTTGGTAAAGTTATTTTTTTACCAGCTGGTATTCAATATTTAAAATAAAATTATAATTTAAATGCTGCAATTTAAATATCTGGTTGCATGCTATTTTTTTTTTTTTTTAGAAATTTAAACACCACATCTTTGTGTATTGGTGCACATAAGCTGTACTTAGTATTAAGTTGCAAACACTTAGATAAAAATTGCATCCACCTATAATAAAATTAAGCCCCACAAAGATGAATTTTACCCGAAATACTTTTCCCTTCTTTCAAATTAAAATCATCTAAAGATAAATATACCCCAAATATTTGCCACCAAGTGGGCAAACAGGGATTTTGACCATGGCAGTTCTATATTTTTTATTTTAATTTTTTTTCTTTATTGAGCTAACATTGCTTTACAACACTGTATATGATCCAGGAGATAGGTCCATACCCCCAAAGGTGTATGTTACCACACTATTCTCACCATCATGGAACCATAACCCTTTATCTTTTTTTGTTCCCACTCTCCTCCTCCATTCCCCTCTACTAACTTCAATTCTGCAGTCATTTTTCTAGGATTTGTTTTTGTTTAGTTTTCTCAGTCCTTTGTTTGTTGTTTTCTCTATGTCCCACATGAGTGAACTCATCAGTTCTTGTCTTTCTCCTTCTGACTTATTTCACTGGATGGAAGTCCCCTCAACTTCCATCCAGTCACAAGGCTGACACAAGAGTTCTTTATTTTAGCTGAGTAGTATTCTGATGTGTGTGTGTGTATTTCCATTTTCTTAATCCACTACTCTGTTATTGGGCACATAGGTTGTTTTCATAACTTGGCTATTATAAATAGTGTTGTAATAAATATGGAAGTGCAGATATCCCTTCAAATTAGTGATTTTGTATTCTTTGGTAGATACTCAGGAGTAGAATTGCTGGATCATATGGTAGATCCACTTTTAAGATTTTGACAATCTTCCGTACTGTTTTCCATAGGAACTGGACAAGTCTACATTCCCACCAAAGGGGTTTGCGGGTTCCAGTAGTTCCAGTCATAACTACACTATATTTTTCCTCTCAGAGTCTTGGGAATCAGTTCAGCAAAAAGATTCTAAGCAATGAGATTGGAAATTTGATAACAAAGGATCTTTAGTTTCAAATTCTGATGGAAAAGTTTTTCAATATAAAACTCTTTGCCCAAACTATCAGATGTGATCATAGAATATTTCAGATATATTTGAACTGAAAGATGAACTTATTACTACCTTTTTCAAGAATATTAGAATGTGTTTTTGAACAAAAGTTAGAGTAAAAAGGAACAAGAAGAGAATGCTACATTCACCAAAAAGAATATCCAACATATGTGACCATGAAAAGGAACATTCAAGATGATTGCTGTGTAGTACAGCTAAAAAGAAAACAGCACAGATTAGAACTGAACCCTAGGGATGTACTCTGGAAATTCACCAAAAAAGAAGTGTCTGTCTGCTTTTATCTATCTATTTATTGATTGATCAATCTATACATCTACCTACTACCATCTGTCAAATAATGTTGATATCAGGCCTGTAGCAGAGAGATTGAAGCTGCTGGAAAACTATCAATTAGTCCCCAATGGCAGGTTGTCAATACACAATGCTCAAAATTAAAATAAAAATACTTCAAGTCTAGTGGTAGCAAACCATTCAGAAGTATGGCAGAAATGATCAATTGCATCAACTAGAATATTCAAAATAGTTGATTTGGGAATTGAAAGATCTGAGCAATGGGATGCACTGGGGCAGGAAAGACTTAGAATTATTTGATGCTACGAACTATTTGCAGTTCTTATACAGAAACATCAAAACTATTTAAAAATGAAACTGTTTTGCTCTATTTTTAAAAATTTACCAAGGAAGACTGGAGTAGGGACACAGCTGGGGAGAACACAGAGAGAGAGAGAGTTCTTGTTTCTTCTGAACACAAAAAACAATCTTTCCTTTCTTTGTCTAAGAGCTGTGAAGGTTGGGTGACAGAAGCTGGAGAAAGGAATGCAGCCATGAATTTAAAACATTAGTTGTCAATCCTCAGATCATGTGCCATGAAGAGAAGGTCACCAAGGGTTTCACCTTTTTGGGGGGAGATGCGGGGGTTCCTCTTAGTGCAGGCCCTTGCTGAACTCATGCAGCCCCACCTTTGCTATGGAGATGGGGTGTGGGGTGCCTGACTCAGCCTACTCTGTGCTGGCTCCCCTCAACCAGAGAGAAGCTGCTAATTGAATTGGACAGGTGGGCCCTGACTGGACCCATTAATCACGTGTTAATGACAGGAATCCTATCTCTTCAATCTCCATGTGGTGACTGTTTGGGCCAAATGAGAGCAGACTATTTAGGCAGGGTTAATTATCCCTTGCTGGTGAGCTCTCTCTCTCTCTCTCTCTCTCTCTCTCTCTCTCTCTCTCTCTCTCTCTCTCTCCTCCCTCCCTCCCTCCCTCCACATGCATGCACACATACACATGCACACATCATCAATTTGTGTGCCATCTCTATGGTGTTCCCTTCTTTTAAGAAGTTACTGAAAAGGTTTAATCTTGAATTTTGCTTTTAGGGTAGGTAGATGTTAATACTGCCCGGTCTGGACATTTGCTCAAGCTCAGTGCTAGTTGTGCCAAACCTGCTTTTTTCAGAGATCCCTGTGTTGATAGCCAGTCCTGAGTCCAGCTTATGGTAAAGTAACTCTGTTTCTTATTTGATTACTGATTTTTTTTAATCTTGGAAAACCTATGGGAGGTGAGGGGAGGTGATGGTTTGCAAAGAAAGAACTATTTCTGGTTCTCAGATTCTAATAACCATTAAAAAATATTCAGGGCCTCCCTGGTGGCACAAGGGGTTAAGCACAGCACCGTGAAGCTACATGCAGCCTCTGCAGCATGAGTTTGATCCCAGGCCGGCCAGGGAGCTACCCACATGGCACAGCAGACCTCTCCTATCTCACCTGAGGTGTTGCCCTCAGCAGTGTATTTCAGTCACTCTACCTGTTCTGTTCCCCACTCTGTCTCTGGTGAATCCTCTCACCGCCCCTACACCCTGTGCCTCTGGTCTGTACCCAAGTTCTCGTATGCATAAATAAATAAATCTTTATAAAAATATTCAAACCTATTTACCTTCACTTCTAACAGGCACCATGAAGAACACACAATCACACTTATTTTATTCAAGACATTGGTTTTATGTAAAAATACAAGAACCCAAGAACTCTTTTTTTTTTAAGATTTATTTATTTATTTATACAAGCACTGGGTACAGTCAGAAGCGCGGGAGGGTGAGAGAATTCACCAGAGCCAGAGCAGGGAGCAGAGCAGGCAGAAGGACCAAAATGCACTGCTGAGGGGAGCAACGAGCGCAGCAGGAGAGGTCTGCGCGCCATGTGGGACCCTCCTCCAGTGGCCTGGGAGCAGCCTGGGAGCAGACAGGGAGCAGCTGGGGATGGAATCGGTGCTGCAGAGGCTGCAGGCAATTTCGCAACCCAGCGCTCAAACGCTGCACCACTGGGGAGGCCCCCAAGAACTCATTTCTAATCTTGTTTTCTCACAAATCCTATGCAATAAATCAAAGCTTGCTGTTTATAAAGACCTTCTTCAAACTGTTGTGAAGTCTTGGCTACTTGTTGAAATCTTCATATTTTCAGGTTCGTTTATATAATAATAATAGTAATAATGATAATAACAATAAATAGTAAATAATAAAGTCATCGTTATTGAATTTCTATTGATGAATCAGAAATTTAAAAATGTGCAAATGAAAACCAAAGAATAAAAAATGCAAGGATTATGTTAGGTAAAGAGTTAATAAGGAATTGGGGGGAAAACCCAGTAAACTATATTCTCTCCACTCATTGGGGAAGCTCTAATCTTAAGCAACTGAATCATCACTTAAATCCCATAGATGAGAAAATAGTACAGTTTCTTGTTCTTCAAATAAACCACTATGAAGTAATTATATGTGGATTTGTGTAGGGATTAGATGGAATATTTATCTTAATTTTTCTAGTCTCAAAAAATCAAATGTGTCCCTAAAATATCCATTTTTCTCAATCATTCCTGCATGAGAAATTGGGAATCTCAAATTTATCTCTTACTAACCTAGATTTTAACATTTGAGAGTGGGTCTTACCCCAAACAATGTTCTGTGGAAGAAGACAACATAAGGTGAGCTTGCTCTTAACATTTCTAACTACAGAGTCACTAATTTCTCTGCTATAAATTATCTAAATTGAGTGATTTTTCACTCAGAAGCTCCTATTACTTATCTATCTTCATGTTTCATGTCTAAACACTTTATAGCAAGGAAGTTCCTCAAATGTGTTGAAATCTCAGCCTCCTAGTGAAGATTCTTAAAACAACATATTATTTCAACACTCCCTGCTTCTAGGACCAGTTGTTTCAACAATCCTTGAGTCTCAACCTGTGCTACAGTCAAGCCCTTCTTCTGCATGTTGTCTGAAGACAGATATTTCCACTCATTTGGGAGGGGAAGGCTGATTGGGTCTGGCTATGATGGATGAAGGGTTGGTGCTGACAATTGAGTAATAAGCTCTTAGGTGAAATGCAGTTTGGGCCTTCCAGTTGTGCCTTCATTAGCTTTGTTTCTTCCTTTTCTTCGATTGTTATTATTTTAGAAAAAAAGGTTGAGGGGCCTCCCCTAGTGGTGCAGCAGTTGAGCGCTGGGGTGCAAAGCTGCCTGCAGCCTCTGCAGCACCGGTTCGATCCTCGGCTGCCAGTGTCGAGGGTCCCACATGGTGCTCGGACTTCTCCTGCCATGACTGCTGCTCCCCTCAGCAGTGTACTTCGTCAGTCTGCTTGTTCTGTTCCATGCTCTGGCTCTGGTGAATCCTCTCAACCTCCCACGCTTCTGACTGTACCCAGTGCTTGTATGTATAAATAAACAAACAAACAAATAAATAAATAAATAAATAAATAAATAAATAAATCTTTAAAAACAAAGAAAAAAAGGTTGACATGTAGTAAAACAAAAATCCACATGTAACTTCTAATTATGGTGACTTATATAGAAATCTCAACTACCCCCCAAAGCTGTCCCTCAAATTACATAAATGGTCACTACTATTTCTTCTCAGATAGCTTTTGTTACTAAGAGGGTTACCGTTTTATCATAAACAGCTCCTTATACAAAATAAGGTGCAGATTCAAGAGCCAGAATGGATTCTGTTAACACCTGGATTTTATGAGCTTTACTCATTGACTTTTCTTTCTTTTTTTTTTTTAAAGATTTATTTATTTGTTTATATAAATAAGCACTGGGTACAGTCAGAAGCGTGGGAGGGTGAGAGAATTCACCAGAGCCAGAGCGGGGAGCAGAGCAGGCAGACTGACGAAGTACACTGCTGAGGGGAGCAGTGGGCGGCAGGAGAGGTCTGAGCACCATGTGGGACCCTCGCCTGGTGGCTGAGGATTGAACTGGCACTGCGGAGGCTGTGGGCAGCTTGGCAACCCAGAGCTCAACCGCTGCGCCACCGGGAAGGCCATGAGTGTCATCAGTATTTACCTCTATTGCCATAATAAAGTTAATTAACCTAAACAAATATCACTTCAGTGAAGAAAATATATCAGTTGCTATTCGAGATGCTGCAGGAGATGCAGATCAATAAATGTCAGTGTCTGCCCTGCCTGGTCCACCAGGGAAACCTGACCTGGAGTATAATGACAAGTACATGGTCAACTGTCATAAGGATTGTGCAAACTTACAAGTGACATGCTATAGGGACACGAGCAAGGGATGGGTTCTGCAGTCAATAATTTCTAACACACATGTGAACACAATCTATCGTGCAACATTATATAAAAACACCCTCCTAACAACCTCTCACACATTTCTCCCACTTGTTCTTGTAAAGACAGTCCATTTTGGGCTCATTTTATATATTTTTAAATTTATGCATACAAGAACTGGGGTGTCGGCTAAAGGTGTGGGGGTGAGAGGATTCACTGGAGACAAGAGTGGGGAGCAGAACAAGTGGATCTACTGAAATACACTGCTATGGGGAGCAGCAGGTGAGACAACAAGGTCTGCTGTGCCATGTGGCTTAGCACCCTGGCCTGACGTCAAACTCGTGCTGCAGTGGCTGGTGATAGCTAGATAGCGCTGAGGCTTTAACCTCTATGCCATCAGGGAGGCCCTGGGACTATTTTAAACCCTCCATCACCCTCTGTCACAGCCCATACTCCACTCTACAAATTCTTGTCTGCAATTTAAAATTGGTTTCATATACTCTGTACCCAGCTGCCCACTCAATCTCGCCATGGCTTCCCTGCAAGGGAGGGGCGTTGGCTGTGTGGTTAGCAGAGTGCAGGTTAGGCCAGGAAGCCTGTGTGAAGGAGGAGTTGTTGGTGGTTTGGCTAAGAGAGCAGACGTCTTGCCGAGTGATCGATGGCAGCCAAGAGGAGGTTTTCCCTGCACAACTTTATAAAAAGTTCATGAATGCAACATTAGTGCACATGGAGGTTACCTTGGTGGCTCCCTCCAAGCTCACACACCAAGTGTGCCCCCTTCGGTCTCCTTCTGTGGCCAGAAGATATTTGACATCATTTCTACAGACCACAGAGTTGAAAGCTGTATGTGCATCTGCATTTGACCTTGAAGAGGTTTCCCTGAAGAGCAGAGTCTGAGATACTGAAAGTTCTCTACACACTAGTTATAGGGACCACACCTTTCACGCCAAGTCACAGATTTGACCACATAGCATGTTGTTTATGTATTGTTTGGTATTTACAAAGTCCTGGTTCACTCTGGGGCCCAGCATTAAGACCGAGAGTTCATTCTTCATTGAATGTCCACAACATTCTTGTAAATTCTCTTGCTTGTTCTTCATCCCATCCTCTCTGTAAAAAAAGGAACACTACCTTACTGCATTCCTATATTGTGCAATAAATAAAAATAAACCAAGACATGAAAAAGATAAGACATCAAATACAATTCTCACTACATTCTGCTCTTCACTCAACCAAGAAAGGAACATAAATTGGACAGTTCTACTAGAATTAGAAAAGGCAAGGAATTTAGGATTAGAAAGTTAAGTGGTGAACTTCTGGATCAACTTTGTCCAATTTACAATTTATGTGTGGACAGCAGAGGGGAGCCAGGCCCTCAGCTGAATGCTTAGGATTCAAGCATGTGGTCGCAACCTCAGGGTACTCCCATGGGCATAAAGACAGAAGCAAGTAATAACCTCTCTCAGTGCACATGGTGAGTGTTGAAGCATCAGGCAGGCCCATTTGTGTGGGAGCGAAACAGGCCCCAGATGTAGAAACCAGCATTGCTGTGTAGAGGCTAAGGGAAAATATTTGAGGTAGGTGTCTGAAAATATGAGTACAACGATCTCCTCAATCTCCACATGGAAAAGAAATAGACTCAGAAATTTGCAGTGACTTACTTTGGAATCCACAGATAACAAATCTAAATTCAGGATCCCTAGCCTCAGATGAGAAACCAGAGGGCAGAAGAAAAGGTGATAAACAGCAGAGTGGCTTTAACAAACTGGAAACACCTCCACAGCTGGACCGCCTCCAGCATCTGAGGCAAGAGTTCCAGGCTTCTCAGTCCAACATCAATGGCTGCCCCCTTGGAGCCTTTGAAAGGAAAGCCTTCCCCACGCAGTCACTGAGGTGCAGCAGGAAGCATCCAGACCCTTCCCTCATCGCTGCAGGAAAATGCATACTCAATTTACTTTGTATTATTTTTATTTGTACCAAAATGTATTGAATTCTTATTCATACTATGTCCTGGCTTCAGTTAAAAAAAAATGTCATCAGTGAAATGAAATAGCACTCAGGGACCTGCAGAAATATCTATGGCATCATGGACTCTCCTTTATACCACCAGGCTACTTCTGGAGATCACTACACTATGGACTGTACTCTGCAAAGGCTGGTAATTCATAAAGGAACCTAAGGTTTGAGGTCTCCCGTGACAGCCTAGGTGGGAATTATCTACACAAATAAGCAGAGTAGAATAGACACCGTGAAATAGATCATGTGAAGGATAAGGGCTTCAGATCATCATTGTCCCCCAGAGAAAGGCTTCCTCTCATGATGCCTGTTGGTTTCCTTCTTTCCCACTTCCTTACTTGGTCCTTGCATTTGATCTCTGTAGTCTTACACATGAGCGTCTCTCTTTTTGCCTACAGCTTAGGTGATCTTCAGTTTCCCACTTGACTCATCCTCTCCCTACAAATACCTGCAGCTTCCTGGCAAAGCTTTCCAGTCTGAGACTCAGCTCCAGGGGTGCTAGTTACACACCCTTACCCTCAGCTCCGGGGGGGGGGGGGGGCTAGCTACACACCCTCGCCCTCAGCTCCAGGAGGGCTAGCTATACACCCTTACTCTCAGCTCCGGGGGGAGAGGGGTGGCTAGCTACAACCTGGTAGTAGAGCAAACTCCTCTTGCTTACTCGGTTACTACTTCTGAGTCCTGGCCCTCTCCTTGAATATTTTTCTTATGAAATGATGGGGCTGTCCTATCGGGGCTAGGAATCTAGACATTCGTCCCTGACCTTGCTTCCTTTAACCCTGCAGGTCTAGGTGATCAGCATCTGATCTGTTGATTTCACATTCTTATCTTCTCTGTCTCAGACTAGAGTGATTATTTTAAAATAGAAGCCAGATCAGTCAATTGCCCTCTCAAAACCTTCCAATGACTTCCCATCTTAGATATTGTAGAATAAAAACCAACTCCTATGAAAACCTGGGGGGCCCTGAAGGATCTGACCCTGCATTGCTTCTTCCATTTCACTTCCTTTTTGTCTCCCTCCCCTCATGGGCTCTCCTGCAGCAGCCCCTTTCTATTCCTCCATCACATCCTACCTGGGGATATTTTACCTCCTCTTATCTGGAATTCTTGCATCAGATAACTTCTGGCTGCTCCTTCAGTTCCATTGGGTCTTGACTCAAACATGGATTTATCAGAAAGACCTGTCCCCAAAGCCTCTGTAAAATGGCAACCTCTACTTCCAGTTCAAGCACCCCTGCACCCTATTTCCTGAAAGAGCACCAATAGGCCACATCTGAGACACTTCAAACATCAAACAATTAAGCACAGCGATATCTGGGAGCCACTGAACAAATAGGTTTGCGTATGTCCCAATATACAAAAGTAATATATAAATAAATGGGAATGAAGAGGGTTTGGCTGGTGCTGAGTTGTAAATGTGGAGGTGAGAGAGGAGACAGAAAATCAGCAATTACAGCCATTACACTGGAGATCAGATTAGGCAAGAATTGTTAATGGGCGCTAAACCTTGGGGAACATTTTGAGAAAGAACATGACAGTCTCACAATTTTACACATCTCTGGACAGAGTGCTAATTCTTGCAAGGAAAACAGTCATCACATTGTGGAGAAATAAAGAGCCCCCTGAGTGGGCGACCAGAATTGGCATTTTCAGTAGAGGGCAGCTGGATTTCATGTGACTCATGGGTGACAGACATCCCAAGAAGGGTTCGCCATCACTTATGCTGTGTTCTGGGTGAAATGCATAACCTGAGTGTATTCTTGAGAAGCATCAGACAACATCAGTGAGGAGAATTCTGCTTTGTTGAAAAAAGGTGATAAGTGGTTTTCTTCAAAATTATCCATGTTATTAAAAAATCAAAGAAGGCTGTGGAAAAGTTCTAGATTGAAGAAGGCTAAAGGAACATAAATTGTAAATTTAAAAACTCTTCTAAACTGGATCCTGTAGAAGAAAAGTATTTTCAGCCCCTCACTGAACTGACTGACAGAGTGGGGATATGAATAAGAAATACATTGCACTATTGCTAATTTAGTGGAATAATAGGAGAAGATATTCCTGCTCTTAAGAAATGCACACTTGGGGCCTCCCTGGTGGATTAAGACACAACCTATAAAGCTATCTGCAACCACTGCAGCACAAGTTCGATCCCCAGCTAGGGAGATAACCACATGGCCTGGCAGACCTCTCCTGACTCGCCCGCTGCTCCCCTCAGCAGTGTAGTTCAGTCAATCTGCCTGTTCTGTTCCCCACTCTGTCTCTGGTGAATCCTCTCACCCCCCACACCTCTGGCCTGTACCCCAGCTCTTGTATGCATAAATAAATAAATCTTAAAAAAAAAAGAAATGTACACCTAAGTGCTTAAGGAAAAAGAGCCATTATAAATGTTGCTCTCAAATATTTCCGAAAAAAACCTGAACAGCTCTGTGAGTGTATAGAGAACGATGTGTAGAATAGATAATGAAGCCAATAGGGTCAAATGTTCACAAGATGTGACTTTAGGGAAAAGGTTTATAGGTGATTTTGGACTACTCTTCAATTTCCTATAAGTTTGAAATGATTTCCAATTAAAATTTGATTTATTTAAAACACGCTGCCACATACTGGGGAAAGGACTCTTCCCAGGATTTCTGCAGGCTTCGAGGAGCAAACATCCATGCATTCCACTGCCAATCTCTACCACGAGGTGTGGTCTTGGGGATCTGGGGCTGCCACCTCGCTCTGTCCCATGCAGCCTGGCACCCACAGAACTGGCCCTACAGATCAGTGTGAGACCTTTACCAAAGGCTGGGAGAAACAAAGAGTAATGACATCATAGTATAACAAAATTCAAAATTACTTATAAGCTACCCCTGTTGTATATATTCCCTGGACATCTGAGCCCTTGGGAATAATTCTCTCCCTCGTTGTGTTTCTGTCCCTGACCTTCCCATCCTGGCTACCTGACTTCTGGTCTCCCCAACTCTTTCAGATTCATGATCTTTTCACACTTGCACCCAGCCTTGCAAACACCAAGCAATGCAGCCTCTGTCTCTCCCTGCCCCACCTGCAGCAGTACCCAGCTCTGGCTACCTCACCAAAGTGTTTTCTTAACAAAACTATCCTCAGCTCCTAGATGCAACAGCCAACCCCTCAGAAGTCAGAAATGGCTAGTCAGATTTTTGCTCTGATACAACTTCTGAAAATGAGATCCCTCTCATCCTACTAGATTGTCCTTACACAGCTACTGTGGCTACTGATGGCTACAGAGGAGAAAGATGAGACATTATAAACATACTGAGTGTTTATTTTGCTCCCCCAAACTGCAAAGTGATTTACAGACATAATTTTACTTAAAACTCATAACATCCTGGGGCCTCTGTGGTGGCACAGGGGTTAAAGACAGCGCTATCAAGCCATCACCAGCCACTGCAGCAAGAGTTCCATCCTCAACCAGCCAGGGAGCAACCTACATGGCGCAGCAGACCTCTCCTGCCTGGGCTGCTGCTCCCCTCAGCAGTGCATTTCAATACATCTGCCTGTTCTCTCTGCTGAATCCTCTCACACAAACCTTCCCCGCCCCCACCAACCCCACCTCTGGGCTTACACCCCAGTTCTTGTATGCATAAATAAATAAATCTTAAAAAAAACTCATAACATCCCAAGACAGAGGTGCCTTTATGATTCCTTTTTTCCAGGTGATGAAACGGTCATTTATCAGCATCTTGGCAAAGGTATTTCCCAAAGAGCTACATCCTTCTCAGCCTCTACTGTATGTCTACTTAGATGGCTGCTTTCCAGTTCCAGAGAAGACAAACAGAGCAAACTTATGAGATGTTTGCCAAGAGAAGTAAGTGTAGGGTAGGCGTGGCATGAATATTTTAAAAAGTACTTCCTGTGCTGCATTTCTTTAATTAGCAGCGTTGGGAAATCTGAAGTAACATGGGAAGGACTATGCTGCCATCTAGTGGTAATTCTGCGCTATGACCCTCATTAGGATGTCAGTGATGTACTTCAGCCCTTACACAATCAATACCTGCAAATGCCATCAGGTTTGGCATCCACTTCATTTTTATGTCAGATCTGGGAGAACAGGCCTTTCAAGTCCAAGTCATACTGCAATTGTTCCTGGAAATTAGCGTGGAGTGACAAATGACTGGCGCCAGTCACGCTCTTGCACCGGAGCATTCCATTCGCTCATTCATTCATTCATGCGTAGTAACACTGGTTTAATCACTGTCTGTGGCGACTTTTTAAAAATGATTGCCATCCCAGAAAAGTTTATAAAATGATAATTGTTACATCCTGTATTTAAAATCATCATTTGCTTGTGGAAATCGCTATTAGCTCGTCCACAAGATGTCCATTAGGTGGCAGTTTGTTTCTTCTTCATTCAAACCCAGACTTTCCTCTCCACCTCCCCTTACCCTTCTTCCATATGTCCATCTACTCTTCCTCCCTTTCCATAACCCTTCCAGCCCTCTAGGGTGAGAAATGTTAACAGGTGGTGCCACATTGGCCCCTCTGCCCTTGGTAGCATGAGACGAGAATGGATGCTGAGATGGGTCTTCTCCCAATTCTTTCTCTCTTCTTCCAGCCCCATGCATCAGGCTGTCCAGTGAGACTTGGGAACTGCGTGCTAACTTGGTTGAGCCCACACCACCAACATCCCCCAAGATCGCCTTCATTATAGAAAACAAATGTTCCTTCCATTTGGTTAAGCTGCTGGCAGTGGTGCTTCTGAAACACACATCTGAAGCATCCCTGCCTGAGGACGGATGCCCCTTAAGGCACAGCGCTGGGCCAGGACTCTGGAAGCTCCAGTCTCCACTGCTCTGTCCCCCAAAGCGCCCAGGGTTTTCTGAGACGATCCTTTCTCTGGCCACCCTTCCCCTCTTTCCCTTATATAGTCCCGTTTTATACAATTTTCTATCAAAAATATCGACTAGGTTTGAAAAAAAAAATTCAAGAAAGAGAAACCATTTCAAGGCATTAAAAAAGGCTACTTTGCCTTAAAGTTGATAATAATCTGCAGAGTAAAATGGGCGAATTTTGCAAATCATTTTCTGAAACCCAGAGGCCACAGACACTTGACCTCTGCCAGAAAATAACAGCCTTGACCCCAACCCCATTTCTTTCAAGCTGCTCTTTTGCATAATTCTTTCTTCTTCATGAACTCCCTGATGCTGAGAATGTGCACAAATAGGGCAGCAAACCACTATAAGTGTCTGCCCTTGCTCTTCTGGAGGATTGGCACAGAAATCAAACTCTAGGAAGAATGTGTGGTAAAGAAGATTCTGGGCATGTCCCCGATTCCCCAGGATTCTCTCTTAGGCCCTTAGTATCTTCAACACCCCATAGGGCTCCTATCATCCCAGCTCTCTGGGTCCCTGGAGAACCTCAGGGACTCCTCTCATTGCTTTCTCCACACCCTGTCCGCAGCCTTGTTTAGGGTCTATTTCCATCTGGTGCCTTGCGCCTTGCTAATTGTCTACCTAGGGTTGTGGACAGACTCCCTATTTTATAAACATTGGTAGATAAGATTATATAAGTCTCAGGTATACAATATTATATCACCATACAAAATCTTAATTCCATCTACAATATCACTGACTTACCCCCATAGTACTTTTTGTACCTACACCTAATCCTCTTCCTCTCTGGAAACTCTCAATCTGCTCTTTGAATCTAAGCATTTCTTTAATTTGTTCATTTGCTTTGTTCATCTTCCATATATGAGTGAAGTTACAGAGTATTTGTCTTTTTCCATATGACTTACTTCACTAGCATAATACTCTCTATATCTATCCATGTTGTTGCAAATGGCAATATCTCACCTTTTTTACAGCCAAGCAGTATTCCATTATGTGTACACAAATATATCACATCTTTTTGAAAAGAATTTCCCACCTCTAGTCCATATATTCCTCTTGGCCCTTTCTCCCTCCCCACCTCTCCTCTCTTTTAACCTCAGAAACCTCAGTTTCTTAATATCCACCAGTTTTTAAAAGTACTTTGTTTTGTTGAATCATGTGCTACGTAAATGTCCAACAATTATCTTTTGTCAATCCAACTTGCTTTACTACACATAATTCTCTCAAATTCCTTCCATTTTGCTATAAATGACAGCATTTTGTCTTTCCAGAGTACGGATATACCTCATTGTCTTGACCCAGTCTTCTATAACGGCTGTTTCACTGCATCTGTTTCCCACTTCTCTGTCCATGAGCATGTAGGTTTCATCCATGTCTTGGCTGTAGAAAACATCCCCGTGAACATGGGGGTGTATCTATATTTTAAAATTAGTGTTTTGTATTCCTGGAATAAATAGCCAGAGGTGAAATAGCTGGAACAAATGGCTTTTCTATTCTTAGTGGGACCTCTCTACTATTTCCCACAGTAGCCGCACCAATTTTCATTCCCACCAACAGGGTATGAGGATTCCCTTCTCGCCACATCCTCACCTTGTCATTTTAATGATGGCGCACTGACAGGTGTGAGATGAAATCCCATTGTGGTTTTGATTGACATTTGCCTGGTGATTAGTTCTGATGGGCACATTCTCCTGTGCCTGTGTGTCTTCTCTAAGGACTTATCTGTTCAGATCCTCAGCTCACATTTTAATCAAGTTGCTTACTTTTGTTGTTGAGTTATGTGAGTTCTTTATATATTTTGAATATTAACCCCTTGTCAGAGACATGGTTTGAAAATACATTCTCCCATTCAGTAGAATGATTTTTTGTTTTGCTGATGATTTCTTTTGTTGTCTAGTTTGATGGAGTCCCATTTGCTTATTTTTGCTTTTCTTTCTCTATACAGTGGAGTTAAATCTTTAAAGGCACCTTCAAGGTTGATGGTGGACAGACTCCACCATGTTCTCCAGAGTCCACCATGATGGTTGGGCAGCTTGAAGGCCTCATCTCTTGCCCTGGGAACCCTTTCAGGTCTCCCTCAACTTCATGCCATGTGGTACTTTCCTTATTCCCCAAGTCAAGAGTTCAGATACTTACACATGGGTGGGTACATTTTACAGGGTAATTTGCCCGTATTAAAATGGTATGTCAATCCTACTAAATTAGCTTCCTGTAATTCTTTCAAACACTAGGATGTCACCACTGGGAAAACTAAGTGCAGTCGCCCCTCCTGAACTTTCTCTTCCCCTTTTCAATATGGCAGGCCACGGGTCCACTGGGCATTGGGGCTGCATCTGATCCATTGGTAAAATCTACAAAATAGTGGGTCAGTGGTTCCAGCTGGCAAAGGTTTTGGTTCAGCAGCTGCCAGATCGGTAAAGCTTAGCAATAATTCCTACATTGGCTCTTGGGAACTGGGTTAAGTCCTTCTTGAGAGTTGAGGTCAAGGAACTTGTGGCTGATAGTAAGAATAAAAGGTCAAATGGGCTCTGTAAGGGAACAGATGGCAAAAACTTCTTCCCCATCTACCAGGAGATTCTGTACTCTTCCAAAGGCCAAGTCTTATAAGCACTGATGACTTTAATTATTTTCATCTTTGCTCCCAATATCTATGCAGCTGGGTCTCTGCTAACCACATCCCTCATCCCAATGTTTGCCAGAAAAGACCCTGGAGAGATGAGCAGGAGGGAATTTTTGCCATGCTTCTCTGACTTCTGTAGCTAAAGAGCTGGTCCTGATCTAGATGGAATGCCAGTTTGGCATGTCAGTTGTTATTTCTCATTGTTCTATGGATGTGGATCAAAGCTGCGCAGCCCATAGAAATAAGTATCTAATTTAATTCAGCTCATTCAGTTATATGAGAGAGAGAGAGAGAGAGAGAGAGAGAGAGAGAGAGAGAGAGAGAGAGACTGAGTCTTGAGAGTTAAGTGACTTCTGGGTCCCAGGGTTCTCACATGCTGATTGAGTGTTCACACTATGCTCCCCAATTCTCTCTCTCTCAAGCCTGGGTGAAGCCTGTTTCATGGTCCCAACCATGTGTCAATAAAAGAAATAACCCCAGACCTATATATCTTTAATTGGAGTGCATGCATCTTTCAAAATTCAACCTTAGTCCCTAAAGGGACTAAGTGTGCCATTGGAAGAAACAGGATCTACTCTGCAACTCTGGGATTTATAGAAATAGGATTCATGAGATTTATAGCCAATGAAGGCCTTTGGAGAGAACTTTCATGGTTATAAATTAGGTATGGTATAAATTATGGCATAATATGTAGTCCCCTGAAAAGCAGCAGGAAAGTGGAATGTACCTTATCTAAATCTCATTTTCAGATTGCTGCAGTTGAATCCAGCACTGGACTTTCTGGCTGTCAAACGTCTCAGAGCTTAGAGGCTCTCTTAACACTTTTTTATCCTTCAGGAGGACACCAGGGGGTCAGAGAGTTAAGTCCTGAGCTTAGGAGAGTCCTGCTGAAATAGGTTCATCTGGGGACTTACCTCCAAGGTGGCAGACAGAGAAGCTCCAAATTTCATTTGACTCTTGGGTGTGTGTTTGCAAGCATGTGTGTGTACACATGTGTACATTTCTGTGTGCACGTGTGCGTGAGTGTGTGTATAGTATGTGCATGTGCGTGGGTGCCCGGATCATCCTCTGAATAGCTGTGCAAATTTGTGGTCACTTAAAATGTCCCAGCTGATCCTATGTTTTGCACGGAACCCAGGAATATTCCGCCAGCATGAAGTCTGTAGGAAAAACTACTTTTCTGATTCCAACTTCTGGACGGATGACAACTGCTACTGTTCAGTTGTCATTCTTGCCCCAGGGGCCTGAGCAAGATGTAATAATGAGGGCCAGGCTGCCGCAGGCTCTCTAGGAGGCTACTTCTCAATCATTTTAGCCATCTGATCGCTCTTCCTCCTGGCTGCAGCCCCTGCAGCAGATTTTAGAACTAATGGGAAACGCTCAGGAAGCTTGAGATGGTGCAGATTGCATGGGATGCATTTCCCTTTGAAACACAAGACATTCTTCCAACATGTCTTGGTCACGCTCCACGGATGACTCCTCCGAAACCCTCAGGGTCTGAGGCCAACATGCGCATCAGTGTAGTAAGCAAAATCTTCTCTGAACTTGTCTGGATCCATGATTATTGATTTACACAATCAGAATGGGCACCTTTCCCCTTTCACATTAGTGAGACCAAACCCATTGTCACCCCAATAGACCGTGTTCCAAGACAGAAGACTTTCCTGCTGACAGACCAGTCTGACAGGTAGAACAAAGGACTGAGGTGATATTAGAAAATGACCTTTTCTCCATTTTAGTTGGTTTTTGTGCATGGTGTAAGGTAGTAGTCAAGCTTCATTCTTTTGCATGTAGTGACCTGGTTTTTGCAGCCCCATTTATTGAACAAACTTTCTTTGCTCCATTACATATTCTTTGCTCCTTTGTCAAAGATTAGTTGACCATAAATATGTGGGTTTATTTCTGGATTTCCTATTTAGTTCCATTGGTCGGTGTGTCTGTTCTTGTTCTAATACCACGCAGTTTTGATGATTCTGACTAGAGACATAAGACCTGAAACCATAAAATATATAGAAGGAAATACAGGTGAAACACCACCTGACATGCACCTCAAAGACATCTTTACAGACACATCATCCAAAGCAGTGATAGTGAAGGCAAAGATGAACAGCTGAGACTACATCAAATTAAAAAGCTTCTGCACAGCAAAAGAGACAATAACCAAAACAAAGAGAAACCCCACCGACTGGGAGAAAATTTTTGCACACAACACTAATGATAAAGTACTGATCACAAAAATCTATAAAGAGCTGATGAGACTCAACAAAAACAAAGAAAATAATCAGTCCAAAAATGAGCAGAAGAGCTAAAAAGAAACTTCTCCAAAGAGGAAATGCAAATGGCCAACAGGCATAAGAAAAAATGTTCAACATCATTTGTAATCAGGGAAATGCAAATCAAAACTACAATGAGATACCATCTTACACCAGTGAGAATGGCGCATATTAAAAAAAAACAAGCAACAACAAATGTTGGTGAGGCTGTGGAGAAAAAGGAACTCTCCTGCACTGTTGGTGGGAGTGCAAACTGGTCCAACCACTATGGAGAGCTGTGTGGAGATTTCTCAACCTACTAAAGATGGAGCTTCCATATGATCCAGCAATTTCACTTCTAGGTATTTACCCAAAGGACACAGAAACATTAATTCCAAAGGGCACCTGCACCCCTATGTTTATAGCAGCACTATTTACAACAGCTAAGCTATGGAAACAACCCAAATGCCCAAAAATAGATGACTGGATCAAGAAGATATGGTACATATACACAATGGAATATTACTCAGCAATCAAAAAAGATAAACACATGCAGTTTGCAGCAACATGAATGGAGCTATAAGAGATCATGCTCAGGAAAATGAGTCAGAAAGAAAAAAAAAATACCGGATGGTCTCACTCATAGCAGGAATTTAGAAAACCTAAGTAAGGGACCAGGAAAAAGACTAATACAAAATCAACAAGCAACTATAAACCAGAGACACACTGGGGGGGGGGGGCGGCGGGGAGAGGAAGGATTAGGGTCAAGATAAGGGGGGGGTGTGCAATTGTATGGGGAATATAACCAAAATGAAAAAGCACACATTGTGCAAAAATGAAAAATGATGTAAGAATTATATAAAATAAAATATTAAAAAAAAGAAAATGACCTTATCAATTGTATCAAGTAATGTTATGGTCTTGCCCCAAATAAGTAATATTTAGTGAGTTTTTGCCAGGTTTCTAGTGCCAGGCCAAGCTCTCTGCATGCAGGAGCTCATATAATCCTCTCAGCAGTTCTTTGAGGCAGGTGCTATTACTCACCTATTTATAAATGAGGAAATTGAGGCTTAGAGAGTAATTTGCTCAAGATGACTTAACCAGTGGAGGAAACATAGGGACAGGGCAAAGTCAAACCTCCTAGACCTTGGTCTCTGCTTTCTTTCATGAAGATAGTGGGCAAAACCCAGAAAAGAATTATTCCATTTCTGCTTCTCCAGGGTTCTCTGGCCCCCTGTGGAGTTTTCACACCTACAGATTATTCTTATTCAAATTTGAGCTAAAGGTTGCAGGAGGCCACCTGGGGTTGAATTGTCTATCTCTAGCAGCCTTGGAAGCAACTCAGACAACTCAACCCCCTCTTATCTTCACTTCACACCTCTTATTCACACCCATGAAGTCAAAGAGCTCAGTGTCTTTGATAAAGGCCAAACCCTTAGCAATCAAGGCCTTTCGCAACTTGGAACCTGTCCCATGCTCTCTCTCTCTCCAGACTTTTACCATCCTGACTGTCAGGGTATCAGTTAATAGGCTTAAAATTAGCTACCACATTTTGCGCAGCTGAACAAAGCTGGAAGACATAAAGTAGGTAAGAATGGGAAACCGATGAAGCCAGTATGGGAGCCAAGCCAGGGCTCCATATGATCCAAGAGACTATCTCCAGTTCCTAGCAAGGCAGAAACAGGGCCAAGAGAACCGGGCCACCTCCTGAGCAGAAAGTTGACCGGAGCCTGAAGCCTGGTGTTCTGGCTGATAGCAACCAGCAGAGATGGGTTCTCTGAGACAAGCCTGCAAACACAAGTTACAAAGGAGCGCCCCAAACTCTTCTTAGGGCACAGAGGAACCCTTTTGGCTCACCCCCCCTCCCCTTTGCGGGGTATTTAGTAAATCTGCTTTTTCTGTCCCTAGTTCTGTCTAAGGTGTATTCTTCTGCCCCTGAGCCTCCAGCCATCATTATACTTTCTCGACAACACTGGGCACTGTTCAGAGTTTCTGAGCTCCACTCGGCTTACACAGCAAGTGTCTCTGATTGTTTCTGGTTGTTCCATTTGCCTGGAAAATGTATTCCCTTTCCTCATCTGGCAAACTTTAATTGCTCTGGGAAATTAACCTAAGTGTTAGAGCTGATATAAATCCATTCAACCCCCCAGATAGAATAAACATCTTCTCTGCCGATGCCCGAATGTTCTCAACGGCTACATTTTATAACCCTGTGTTAGTCAGGATTGTGTACAGAAACAGTGAATCTATCTCAACTTGTCTATCTATCCCTGTCTGTCTGTCTATCTATCATCTATCTATTTGAAATATTTATTTTAAGAAGCTGAATCATGCAATTGTGGAAGTTGGGCCAATAGTCTAAAGAACCAGGGAAAAACTGATGGTCCAATTCATTCAGATCCAAAGACTATCTGGAGGCAGAATTCCTTTGTCCTTGGGGGCCTTTAAACTTTTAAGGCCTCCAACTGAGTAGACATGACCCACCCACATTTTGGAGAATTATCTGCTTTACTAAAAATCTACTGATTGCAAATATTAATCTCTTCCAAAAACCAGCAATATCTAGATTGGTGGTCGATCCAAAACTGGGTATCATGGCCCAGCCAGGTTGACATAAAATTAACCACCGTGGGGTCTTCTCACATTTCCCTGTGATTGTTCCCTGTGTGCCCATCAGATCCTCTAGAAGATGAGCTGCTTCTGGACAGCAGTGAAGTCTCACTGTGACTGTACGTGAATGAACTTCTTTTAACATGTAAAACTGAGCACACTAGCTGCTATCTAAAGTGTGCTCCCGGAGTGACAGTGCATGAGACTGGGTTGATAAAGGAGCAAAGATCACTCAACTGCAGTATGATTACAGCCAGCTGCTTTGTAGTTAATTCCTAAACTCCCTGGCTTCATGTGAGAAGATAAGTCTTCTCTGGTAGGCCCTGTTGTCTTCCTCCGGTCAGACATCTTCCCTAAAGCAGCCTGGATACATCTGTGATTTGGGTGACAGCAATTAAATCTTCAGGAGGAGTTGCAGGGCCCCTGCCTTCTCTCATTGGTCAAAGGGGATGAGATACTTTCTAACCCTACTTGGGTTAGCTAACCCACCCTATCAACCCAGCCTTTCTATCAACATCTTTCTTGGCTGATGCTTCCTAGTCACCTTGGTGTTCTTTGGAATGAGGAGCAGGGAGGCAGTCCCTTTATCGTCCTCTAGGTGGCAGTGGAGTCCCACCTCTGACTGCTCTGCACTTCAGCCTCCAAAGCATGGAGTGAAAACTTCCAATCCACCAGCAGAGCCCTGTTGGGAATTTCAGGTTAACTGATGAAGTCACTTTAATTTTCTTGGGAAAATAGTTGCAGTCACACATGAGGAAAGAGGTCCCTGAGGCGCCCATACCTGCAGTGTGAGGGAACCCAGCTTTTTCAACCCCTAGGCATATAGAAACTTCTCTTTTCTGCCATACCCATATATATTCTCCTAGCCCAAAGCTAGCTCAAAGCTCTCTGCCCAGTTTCACCCAAAGCCTATCTGTGTCCTCCTCTTACTCCTACTTTCCACAACCAAGACAGGTCGGGTGCTTAGTATCTGCCACTGATGATGTAAGTGGCCTTTCTTTACTGCCCCCCGACCCCCCTGCTGCTCCACTGTGGACAAGTGGTAGCTATTGATAGCTGACAACAAAGTTTGCAGTACCAGACATCTTAATGGGTCCTGCTTGTTCCTGGGGTGTAGGCACAAGAAATATGAAGTAAAATAAGCAACATTCTCACTTCAAACAAATATGAAGATTTGAGCATTAAAAAACAAAAACAAAAACAACAAACACCTCTGCCTCCTTTGAACTCAATCTCCTCTGTGAATATATACCTCCTCTATGGCTACCCAATTTTGAAGAGCAGACTTTCCATAGCCAGGTACAATTTGTAGTTTTAGTTAATTCAGGATTCATGGTATGAAATGGCTCACTGTGCAGGGCAGTGCTCATAAATGCTGGTTGATGCTGACACTACTCTCTGGAAGTTTTATGTAAGAGCCCCTTTGTCTTTGTGACTTCAAAGTCCTTCACCTACAGGATCTCATTTTCCACTTAGTGTGATAACAAAGAGCCATGGATTATTATCCTCAATTTACAGGTAGGAACAATAAGTCAAGGAGAAACTATTTGCCTGAGACTATTGCAAGTCAATGATGTAGCTGCCATCTCTCTGTTCTTAGCTGCAGTTCTTTCTGCCTCTTGCATCGAAGTGTGAACCTGTCACCTCTATGGTGAACCCAAAGGAGGTAGAATCAGCATCCCTTGAAACGGACTTGAGGTCTGGACTATTCATTACTACTCTCTGAGGCCACCACTCTCTCCTCTTGTCTCTTTTCACTGCTCCCTAGCCACCAACAGGACAGATCATCAATGCAGTCTTCTAGTAGATCAATAGTCAACAATATCTCATTACTGCAGAAATCAGATTGTTCCAGCAGCCTAGTTCTGATTTCTCTCAAGTCAGAACATTTAGAGATAGAGTATGGCTCATATCCATGCTTCATGGCCATACCATTGACTTGAAGCTCCAAACCAGTGTCAGCTACTGGGACAGTGAGTTGAAAATCTAGTCCATAGAGAATATAGAGCAACAGAGGCGAATGCCCCGAGTCTGTGCAGTTGCAATCACTTCCACCAATTGATGTCCTAGCCTCTGTCAAGGCCCCACTCATGTCACCTCTGTGAGATCTTCTAACCTTTTGCTTCATTGAATGGCTCCTTGAAACCTGCATAGAACTTAGTGACTATTTCTGGCTTGAAATATGCCCTATAATGTCTTATGTTTTCAGTTATTTACCCAAAGTTCTTTCCCACTGCTCTCATTGGAATTACAATGTCCCAGGGAACACATGTCATATTATATTTGTTTTGTGTTCAACATGGAGCCAGCACATTGCCTATCCACAGGATAAGGTGATAGGACAATGGATAACACATGTCCATAGGAAAACTTAATAAATGCTAGCTGAATGGAATTTAATCCTCCTAACCAGATCCATACTCTCTAGTCATACCTAATTCATCCTGAAGTTGAACAGATTAATCTTCTTAACATAGCACTGTCTTCATTCCACTTCTATGCTGAAAAATTCTAAATATTCCCCAATTGATTATGAAATTATGTCTAAACAGGGGTACTTGGTATGCAAAAGTCAACCAAGTTCATCCCTGTCCACTTTTCTAACTTTATCTCCTGCTATCTTTAACATATATCCTTATTGCCCAGAGTCTTTCATGTGGCTTTTCACATAGGATGGTGTGAATCACACTTTCCTAGTACCCTAGATACCTTTATTTTATTTTATTTTTAAAGATTAATTTATGCACATAAGAAATGGGGTACAGGCCAGAGGTGTGGGGGTGAGAGGATTCACCTGAGACAGTGTGGGGAATAGAACAGACAGACTGACTGAAATACACTGCTGAGGGGAGCAGCAGACAGTCAGGAGATGTCTTCTGTACCATATGGGTTAGCTCCCTGGCCAGGGATCAAACTCATGCTGCAGGGGCTGCCGATAGCTTCATAGCGCTGCATCTTAACCCCTTGCGCCACCAGGGAGGCCCATGAAGATACCTTTATATTAGAGCCAAGTTTCCACCTGAAATTCCCTTTTTATTTCTCTGCTTCTTAAAGTCCTGCCTTTTCTTTAAGGAAGATGATTAATGGGGAAATATCTTTATTGTAGATAGAGATAGAAGGGAGAACATTAGGAACACTGAAGATAGTGGAAATCTTGTAGGATTAGGGGGCAGAAATAAGATTTTTGAGCAAGAGAAAGACAAGAGAAATGCGAGTGGTATAGATCATACATTTTATTTCAGTGGTTTGGAAATAAGTAACCAGTGATATGACCCTGGGTGAGCTCAGAGGTTACAAACAAAGGCATTTTGTTTAGTTTGGTCCTGGTGTCCTCAGTGTAAGTGAAGTAGTGGGTCAAGGATCTCTGGAAAGAATATTGAAAGCTGTTGGAGGCGCCTTCTCTGGAAAGGCAGGAATCCTATACCCCCTCTCCATGGTAACCTCCTCCCTTCCAGCTCTCTGTTCAGCTTTCATTATATTATTGCTGAGCTTCATCAGGACCTGCCTCTTTGTTTTTAACCATATACCTTTCCACTTTGCTTCTCATCTACTTGGACACTATCATCCATCATTTCATAGCGCTATAAATGCCCATTTCATTCTGTTAAATATGACTCACATTTGTTAAAGCACCAACTCTGATGAAACCAAACATTCACTATGTCTGTGACTACATCATGAAACCAAGATGTAATGGCAAAGTTATGTTCTATTTTATTTTATTTTTTTAAAGATTTATTTATTTTATAGAAGCATTGGGTACAGTCAGAAGCGCGGGAGGGTGAGAGAATTCACCAGAGCCAGAGCAGGGAGCAGAGCAGGCAGAAGGACCGAAGTACACTGCTGAGAGGCGCAGCGGGTGGCAGGAGAGGTCTGCGCCATGTGGGACCCTCCTCCGGTGGCTAGGGATCGAACCTGCACTACAGAGGCTGCGGGCAGCTTCGCAACCCAGCGCTCAACTGCTGTGCCACCGGGGTGACCCGGAAAAGTTATGTTTTGAATGTATTCTCACCAACCTCAGATGGCCACTCAGAACTGCCAAGGTTCATACTAGAGTTCATCAAGTCAGTCCTCTGCTCCCACCACAGAAGGACTTTTCTAACTTTCTCCACATTCATAAAATGCTTGGTTATTCACTTCCTGTACCTCCTCCTTCCGCCCCATCCTCAACACTCACAAGTCAGCAATCCTCTTTCCCAGGAGAGGTGCTCTTACTTACATTAAAATATATATATATATTTTTTTTTTATTTATATATATAAATATATATATAAACATTTATTTATATATATATAAATTCACCCGGGAGCCATCACCATAGTCTCTTGTGCTCTTCCCACCCCTGTTTTAATCTCTCTCTCTCCCCCTCCACTGCTGAATGTCTCTGTTTTATAGTTGTCTGCTAGTTTTATCTTGTCATTTTTTTTAAGACAATGTAAGAGCCTAGAAGCCACCAGATGTGAATTTCTTGTACTCTCATGAGCAAATGCGTGTGCAGCTCCCCTCTCCTGTGACAATGGAGAAGCTCTCCTGCCTCCAACCTCATGTCAACACCTTGATCCAAGCTTTGGAGTCTATTATTTTTCTCTTATTAGAAGACATATTCCTTCTATTTCTTCTCTCATTGCACTTTTTCTCAATTTGTGCATTTCCATCTACATGAATGTCTACCATTTCCATCTACATGAATGTCCACCGTCTAGTTTGACGGTGGACCCATGTCTCTTTACAGACACTTCTTCTTTTGCCTAATATTGATAATAATAATGACAATACAAAAATGATAATGAACATGGAGAGGAAGATACTGTTAACCTTTGGTAAGTGCTTATTACGTGACAGTCACTGATCTTATAACAATACATGTGCTTTCATTTAATCGACACTAAACCCTGCGGGATAAGTATTATTAGCTCCATTTTTACCGCTGAGGGAATGGAGGTACTAAGAGGCTAAGTAAATTATGAAGTCATACAGCTACTATATGAAGGAACCAGAATTTATACAGAGACAATCTGGCTTCACAGCCTCAGATCTTTGTCATAGAATTATACTGTTTCCTAGTCTTGGATTTCCTCTTTCCTGGACATCACAGAATACTCTTCTCTTTGTCCATAGCTTTACTTACTCCTATATGCTGATGACTCACAAATTAGTATTTCTAGCTGTGACTTCTTTGGTGAGTCACAGACATGACCATCTAATTATCCATTTGATGTACACACTTGGGAAGACTAAAGTTTAATACAATCTTGGAGATCTCAAACTAGATGTTGTTCTTCCAGAATTCCCTATGTCAGCTAGTGCTATCACCATCCAATAAGGTGCTTGGAATAATCCAGTTGAATGGTTTCTTATTGATTAATTAATAAAGAAAAATAAAGAACAAGAAGCAAATGAACGAACAACTAATATTGGGTAAGCCTCATCTCACATCGCTCTCTTACTCATTGTGCTTTAAACCCTGGCCTTGTTTCAGTAGGCAAAATGTGCCCTGCTCTTCCTGTCCCAAGGTATGTGTTTTCTTTTTTCTAAAACATTCATTATTTCTCCTAAATCACTCCTATTTGATATTCAGTTCTCTTCTTAAATACCTCCTCAGATAAGTCTTCCTGATTTCCCAAAGTAAATCTGGTCTGTTATAAATTCACATCAAGCACTTCTTTAGGGGCTGGACACATTCCTTAATGGGCATGTTACATCTGGTTGATGTTTATTTTATTTTTTTTAAAGATTTATTTATTTATACAAGCACTGGGTACAGTCAGAAGTGCGGGAGGGTGAGAGAATTCACCAGCGCCAGAGCGGGGAACAGAACAGGCAGACCGACGAAATACACTGCTGAGGGGAGCAGCGGGCGGCAGGAGAGGTCTGTGAGCCATGTGGGACCCTTCCTTGCCTGGCAGCCGGGGATTGAACCGGTGCTGCGGAGGCTGCAGGCAGCTTTGCAATTCAGAGCTCAACAGCTGCGCCACCGGGGAGGCCCTGTTGTTTATTTTTTTTTAAAGATTTATTTATTTATACAAGAACCAGGGTACAGGAAAAATGTGCGGGAAGGTGAAAGGATTCACCAGAGACAGAGTGGGGAACAGAACAGGCAGACTGACTGAGGGGAAATACACTGCTGAGAAGTGCAGTGGGCGAGACAGGAGAGGTCTGCCCCAACATGTGGGTATCTCCAGGGCCGGCCGAGATCAAACCTGTGCTGCAGAGGCTGAGGACAGCTTCACAAAGCTGTGCTCAACAACCTGCGCCACCAGTGAGGCCCAATGTTTATTTCTTAATTAGACTTTAGGTTCTATAAAAGCAACGACATTGGTTTGGTTATCAGAAAAATAAGCATAATATTCAGGTCCAAGTTTGAAAATTCTCAGAGATCAGGACCAGGAAAATAAAGCCATTTATCTAATGAAAGAGTTCTTGTTTTCTCTTCAATATACACTCCCTTTATAAGGAAATCTGCTTATAAAAGGATATTGACTACATTGGCTATGGAAGGAGAGCTTGGTTTCCTTTGCCTCAGATGAGAGGAAACTGTAGAAAGGAATTTGATATGTGTATTTAAGAGAAAAACACTCCCCATTAATAATTTGTAGATTTACCTATAAAATTGGACTCTGAATTAGTCTATGTGAAATACTAACACAACAGAAGGCAAATATGAGCTTTGCATCAGGTATCATAACTTGTGCCATGGAGATTGAGCTATGTTGGATGAGACAGTCTAGGAATGGCCTGGATCTAAATCCAGGTATGTTGCCTGGACTAAGTCAGATGATAATGAAGGGAAACAGTGGAGGAACTCTAGCTATGAACTCTATAGATGATATGAAAAACTCAGCTTCAGTGGGAAGTGTGGAATGTTCCCATATATGAGAACAAGGTCAATCTGTCATTACAATTTGTGGCACTTTAAGGAGAAGTTTGGGACTACTTCAATGCTTGCTGGGATGTGAGACTCCATAGGGGAGCATTTGGGAATTGTAGGCTTGGAAGAGGCTCCTGGAATTAATCAGAAGTGATTAGATGGGATATACTTCAGAGAACAGATGCCTTCTGTCATTTCAGAGACTCCCAGCTGGGGATTCTCTACCTATTTTGCACAGGAAGCAGTTGAGCTGGTCAATGCCAGGCTACTCATAACTATGTCAACTCTCTACCCTTAGGGCATGGATTAGTTTGTGATAGCTGTTGAATGAAAACAAGGGTCATTCTTTGGAACTAAAATAGATTTCCTTGCTGTTGGATCTCTTGATGCCTTTTGCAGGCTCTCAACTCCTAATTTTATTCATCTGCATGGATACTTATTACTAGGAACTGGAACCATCTCCTTTCCAGTACCTACACCACTCCTCGAGCATGGCTAGTGCTGGTCACATTCTCTCCCTATTTGCCTTATTTTTATTCGATTTTGCTGAACTTTCTTCAGTGAAAGAAATGTTGACAAAGACAAAACAGGTCCCACATGGAGTCCCTTATACTTAGTCCTCATCAGCAAACCAATAATTAATACCAACCTAATTGCATTCCATACTCTTCCAGAAATCTAACTTTTATCCAGGCAATATGGAATTACCTGAGCAGCACTAATGAGGTGATTGGCCCGACAGACGATTTTCCGATTTTCCTCCCCGTTAAGAAGGTGGCCTTACTTGAAACAATCTTCTCTCTCTTTTTTTTTTAAGATTTATTTGTTTATGCATGCAAGAACTGGGGTATGTGCCAGAGGTGTGGGGGGTAAGAGGATTCACTAGAGACAGAGTGGGGAGCAGAAAAGGCGGATCTACTGAAATACACTGCTGAGGGGAGCAGCAGATGAGTCAAGAGAGGTCTTGCTGGGCCATGTGGGTCATGGAGATCAAACTCGTGCTGCAGTGGCTGCGGATGGCTTCATAGTGCTGATTCTTAACCCCTTGTGCCACCAGGGAGACCCCAAGAATCTTTTCTTCTTGTTTCCTCTGTCCCTTTTCTGCCAATAAAAATGTACCATTTTGTGCAGTTTTTCAGAGCTCCTACTACTTACTAGATGGGATGCTGCCCAATTGATAAATCATCTAATAAAGCCAATTAGACCTTAAATGCACTCAGATGATTTTTTTTTTTTAACAGCTATATTGCTGAGATTCACAGATGGTGTATTTCAAGGCCAGATCAGATATCTCAGATCCCTCACCTATGAGAGGGCTAGTTCTGGGGCTTGGAAGATGGGTTGTGCTAGTGGCAGTCTGTGACTCTGAAGTTTATAATAAGCACAAGGAGAATTGTGGTTTAAAAGTAAATAAGATGTGGGTCTCCCTGGTGGTGCAGGAGTTGAAGTCTCATTGCTATTAAGCTATAGGCAGCCACTGCGGCAAGAGTTCGATCCCTGACCAGGGAGGTAAACCACATGGCATAGCAGACCTATTTTGTCTAGCCCGCTGCTCCCCTCAGCAGCACATTTCAGTAGATCTGCCTATTCTGCTCCCCTCTCTGTCTCTGGTGAATCCTCTCACCCCCACACCTCTGGCCTACACCCCAGTTTTCGTATGCATAAATAAGTAAAAATAAATCTTTAAATAAGGTACACAGTATGTGATCAGTAAATATTTGCTGAAAGAACGTATGAATAAATTTGGGGGTACAATTGATGAATTTCCATTGAAAGCTCTTTTTAATCTTGAATTTCTTTTCCTTTCAAACCAAAAGTAATTTACCTTTTTGAGAATCAGGATCTTGATTACTGGGACATGGAGTAAAAATTGTCAAAGTCCCCTGGAGCTTAACTTTAAGACAACGAATTAAACCACTTCTGTAGGTAACTTCTTTCAAGTCAGGATTCCAGTAGGTATCTAGGGCTGGGAGAAAGCTGCTACCCAAATCGCCCCCCCCCAACTGAAGTGAAAAATTACAGGTCAACATACAGAGGGGGAGGGAAGGGAACACAGAGTGGGTGTGTAGAGGGCTTGGGGATAATGGTCTATGGTGGAGGATTACAGATGCTTTGGTGGTGGGAGAGCTACAGTGACTATACTTGAGAAGGGAAATTCTATTATGTCAAAATCCTAACAAGGGTGTAAAACAATGGTATATCATTGAAGATTTTTTAAAACTATCATTACCAAAAAACATTAAAAATTAATAAGTAAGTACAGGTCAAGAAAAGATCCTCCAGGCCTCCCCGGTGGCACAGCGGTTGAGCTCTGGGTTGCAAAGCTGCCCGCAGCCTCTGCAGCACGGGTTCGATCCCCGGCTGCTCCCGGCCACCGGAGGAGGGTCCCACATGGTGTGCAGACCTCTCCTGCCGCCCGCTGCTCCCCTCAGCAGTGGACTTTGGTCCTTCTGCCTGCTCTGCTCCCCGCTCTGGCTCTGGTGAATTCTCTCACCCTCCTGTGCTTCTGACTGTGCCCAGTGCTTGTATGTATGTATGTATAAATCAATCAATCTTTAAAAAAAAAAAAAAAAAAGAAAAGAGCCTCCTTTGGCCCTTTGGATCTTTTTTATGGTGACTTTTAGGAAAGAAACTCACCACAATCTTTAGGAAAGATTCACCACTTTGTTTCACCTTTCTCTTTCTCCAGGTGTTTCTTATGTTGCATTGGTGGTATTTGCTTTCAAGGAAGATTAATACAAAGAATTTACAGCTGACTGGAGTCACGCTATTGGCCTTTTCTGTAAAATGGAGACTTTATTTCTTTTTAAAGATTTATTTATTTATGTATATAAGAGCTGGGGTACAGGTCAGAGGTTTGGGGGTGAGAGGATTCACCAGAGATGGGGGGGGGGGCAGAACAGGCAGATTGACTGAAATACACTGCTGAGGGGAGCAGCAGGTGAGACAGGAAAGGTCTGCCATGCCATGTGGGTTAGCTCCTTGGCTAGGGATGGAACTCATGTTGCAGTGGCTGGAGATAGCTTGACAGTGCTAAGACTTAACCCTTTGCACCACCAGGGAGGCCCTAAAATGGAGACTTTAATAGAAGCTGGTGCTGGAGGTCAGTGCCCATGCTTGAGGATGTGAGCTTTTGAGGATGTGAGCTTCCTTTTGAGTAGCTCCTGACTAGACCAGCATGTTAATCTAGTGTTCCTCATTAAACCCTTAATTCCAAAGGTAGGTTTTCACTCTGTGTGGTTCTTTCTAGTTAAAAGTACTTCTAAAGGCAAATAGGTAATTTCTAAGTGAAAGACAAAATAATTCACCCTTTGAGCAAAACTATATTTCAAAATCTTTGTATCTCTCTTTTATGTGGGAGAATATTTCCTAGAAAGTTACTACCCTTTCTAAGGACCAAATCCCTGCCAGTAAGCTCATTTTAATGCCAAAAAAAAAAAAAAAAGTGTTCTGGAAGCATTTAAAATGCTCAGGTAGGCAAACTCAGGCTTGACCCAGACAGTGCAGCATGGGGTTTGAGGAAGCAAATCCGGTGAATTACAAAATGGGCACAAATCCCAGCTCAGCCACTTAATACCTATGCATCGCTAGTGCTATTTTATGTTTTACTTCTTTGTGTATCGCTCTCCTCGTCTGTACAAAGGAAGTATAATATCACCTTACAGGCACCTTATGAAAATGGATTAACTTAATTCATATAAAATGTTTCTTATTGAATACCCCGAATGGTTAGCTACTATCGATGCTGTTTTATACTTCTATTCTTATTAATAATCTTACATCTATTCAGTCCAAACTGGCAATTGTGCATCTGAATTATGGAGAGCCTTTTTAAAAGCCATGAGTTAATGGGACACCATCATTTGCCAATGAATGCGAATTTTCATATCAAATAATAGAGGCTTTTTCTGTTTTGTATGTGAGTGTGTGTGTGTGTGTGTGTGTGTGAGTGAGTGAGTGTGTGTTTAATAAGGACAATAACATTTTGGATAAAGATCTTGTTTGAGAATCAGATGAGTTAGATTAAAATCTCTATAGTAACTGTCATTCCAAGTTATAATTTTCTCTATAACCAAAAGGAAGAAAAAAGTCTCAATTTCCACTGATTTATAAAGTTAATGTGAGCACAACTGAGGTGGATTTTAGAGTTTTGAATATACATTTTCAATAGTCCAAGCCACTACTTTGTTTGACTCGGTCTGTTTTTGAGTGTTTTATTTTAGACTCAACATCTTTGAAATACTATTTTTATCTTTAAAGGGTTATACATCTTTTCCAAAGAATACCCCATTTAGAAAAATTCACCAGATATTTTTAATGTTATTATCATCAATAAATCATTTTACTAATTATCTTATTTATTGATGTTTATTTAGCACAAATGTTCTCTGCCTAACATAATCAAATGTCATTAGTTCTCTCCCTAAATTAACCCTTGATGTTATTACAAAATAGAAAGAATTTAACTGGCAAGGGGCATCCAACTCTAACAAAAATGAGGCTGAAATCAGAATTTTCAGGTTATTTTTCTATAATTTCAATAGATAACATGAAGGATGAATTAAAACCAGGGAAAGGGTATTTTGACTTTACCTTCATGCTTCGTAAAAAGAAGATATATCTGTCACTCACTTGTAATTTATTTTCATCATTTTACACAACAAATCATAAATGATTTTCTGTCCAATGGCTTTAGAGTGTTCTTATTTTTCATTCTTGGGGATAAATTTTTAATGGCAAATTACTTTTTTCTGTTTCCAAAACAGTCTTGTTTTTTTCTCTCTATATTTTTTCTTTATTCAGTTTTCTGCCTTTTCACCCCCTGAGTCTTGTGCTTTTAATTTTTGAATGACATTTAAAAACGTCTTTGTGGAGTTCTAGTGCAAAGGGAGATGCTGTAATGAAAAGACAGCAGGACATGTTAATAGTCTCTAGGAGGTCAGACAAGTGCTTTTTCTAAAAGTTGATATACACAGTGCAGTGTTCCATCCAACTTCCACTGAGAAATTTGCTGTGCACAACGTCTGAGCTTCTGAAGGCAAGAGAGTTGGTGTATTATGATAAACCAACGCACCTTGCAGCTATTCATTTGCTGTGCTTAGGACTTAATTTATTTCTCAATCATTTGATGAATATAATGTAGAGAGAGTCTCCGGTTTTTATCTACTCTGGACAGCACAGCATATTGCTCCAGTAAGCATAATGGGTGGAAATTAGGCTCACGATTCTGGCTGGAGAGTTCTTTCCCCGTGAGGAAAGTAGATACAGATAAATCACTCTTTCCATATAATGCCTTTACAATAAACCAAGGAATAATGCCACAGGGAGGAGATGTTGGCTACAGCTCAGTAGGCTCCATGAATAGTTGTGAGAAGTAGGAACAGTACGGTCTAAGCCCTGATGTTACTCTTATTAATTGCAGACATAAAAGGTCTGTGATTTTTATATGAAGATGACGGTATAATGTGAATTTTTTTGTTATTTCTAAGTCCTGCCCTTGACTCACACATTCACTTTCTTTGACTCAAATTTCCACTTGCTCCACAAATTAATGGTAATTTCTTCTTATCTAAAATGTTAGACACTGGAAAATAATTTCTACATTTGTAAAATCAACATAAAGTTTCAAGGAAGATGGATCATAAAACTGAGTCAGGAAAACTGACCTTATTTCCTATGAGGAAAGCTAAGATAAAGAAGCTTGGAAGGTGGTGCTATGGAAATAAATCAAATAAATAAAATAATGGAAGGTTATAATCCTTGCCAAGCTTCTGAAATGTAGGACAAATAGTACTTTTTATATATAAATACAATACATGCAAACTAATGTGTTCAGACACATTAGCTTGTAATGCATGTAAACTATATTTAATTTAAATAAACTGAAAACAAATAAAACTATATACTGTTGTTTTTCAAATGATATCCACAATCAGTACCTCATTTGAATCTCACCATAAGGACTGCGTGCTGATATATTTTTATCTGTTTTGCTGTTATAGAAACTGAAACTCAAAAAAGATAGAATAATTTGCACAATTTCACAGGCTGAGTTAGAAACATCACCTCACAATGTCTGGCAAATAGAAATCACTAGGTAAATATTTGCTGAGTGAATGGATATATGAATGAAAAATCTGATCCCTAGTTCACTGTTTCTCTCTAATACAAGCCTCATAAACTCCTGCTGCCTTCTGGTATATTGTTGGTAAGAGAATTAATTTGGAACATCTTCCCTAAATAAAGTCATAAACTTTCAGGAAATTTTCTTTTTATTATTCATTGCTAGTTGCATTTTAAAATAATTGTCATCATCTCTGTAGTCGCCTTTCTTCACCTGGGCCAAATTAGATCTATTTGTTTTAAAGAGTATCCGTTTTTATAAAGCTCTAAAAATGAGAATATGAGCAACCAGAGTTAAAACCTCTTATACTGTAATATTGAACAAAAAAGACAAGAATTTTAATTTTTATGGCCATGTAAACTGCTCAGTCATGTAGCTTCTTATTCATATTCTATGGACCTTCGATGACCTAGGAATAAACTGAAAATTAAGTCATAATTTTAAATTCAATTGAATTTAGTGAATCCCTTATATAGACTCTCTATAAGGAGGAGCTCTTAGGGAAACCAGAATTCTAGAGGCCATATAAAAGGGTGGTAGGAGAATTTGAAGTATCTGGCATGTACAAATATTAAATACTGCTTAACTCCCAGCCATATTAACATAGACCCTCACACCAAAGGCTTGTATACCTTGGTTCCCCTTACTTCCACAATGTGCCCAGCTTTCAATAAAAAAAAAAAAATACAAGACATGCCATATATGAAGGAAAACAATGTGAGAAGCAAAACAAGCATCAGATCCGTATTTCAGATATGACAAGCTGAAATTAACAGATATGGAATTTAAAATATCTATGTTTAATATAATGAGTTCCTAATGGAAAAAGTAAACAATATTCAAGGTAAGATGAGAAAGGTAAGCAGAGAGATTTATAAATTAAGATACAAACAAAAGAAATGTTATAAATGCAAAAAATACTACAGCAGAAAAGAAAAATGTCTTTGATAAACTCAATAGATTGGAAGGAAGTGAAGAAAGGATCAGTGTGCTTGTACATCCATTAACAGAACTTTTAAAACTGAAATGCAGAGAGAAAAAAATAGTGAAAAAATTAATTAGGGGATAATTAATTATATATACTAATTATAGGTATATAATTAGTATGTCAAAGGAAAAGAAAAAAAGATAATAAAGCAGAAAAAAATAAAGTAATATTGTCTAAAAACTTACCAGACTTAATTACAGACACTAAAACACAGATGCAGGATCTTTAGACAACACAAACCAACCAACCAACCAACAAAAAAACAACACCTAGGAATCTCACATTACTAGAGATGGAAAATCAAAGGCAAAAATTGATGCCAGAGACAATTCTTGAAGGAAAAAAACAACTTACAGGGAAACAAGGATAAGAAATACAGCAGGTTTCTTGTCTTGGCAGAAACTGTACTAGAATAAAGAGTGACAACAAACCTTTGAAGTGTAGAAAGAAAAAAAAATTCTGCCAACCTAGAGCTCTGTATCCAATGAGATTATCCTCTAAAAGTGAAAAAACAAAGAGTTTCAAAGATAAAAGCTGAGGGAATTTATTGCCAATATATCTGCCTTATAAGATTCAATATTTTTAAAAAGATTTTTCAGGGAAAATGAAAACTCAGATCTACATACAAAAAGAAAGACCATCAGAGACAAAAAAGGTAAAAGTAAAATGCATCCTCTTTTACTCTTAATTTATCTAACAATTGCATGTTTGAAGTAATAATAACAATATATTGGATGGTGGGAAGTACATGGAGAAGTGGGAAGAATGGTAACTGTCATGGGACAGGAGTCTGTTATGTTATCTGCAATTCATATGAAGATAAACTTAGATTAATTAAAAAGATAGGTTTGAAACACTTGGTAAACCACTAAAAGTCATAAAAAAGATTGTTTTATATGCTAAGATAAGAGAGAAAATATAATCTTATCAAATGCTCAATTAAAGGCAGGGAATTCAGAAAATGAGGAGGAAATAGAAATAAAGGGCAAATGCAATGCACAAAAAATAGTTATAAATATGACAGAACTTAAGCCAATGAAATCATAATCACTTTGTATGTGAATGATCTAAATATAGCAATTTAAATTCAGAGAGTATAAAAAAGAGACCCATTTCTATATTGCTTAAAAGAAACCTGCTTCGATATAAAGACTCAGATAGGTTAAAAGTAAATGAATGGAGAAAGACATAACATAACATTGCTAAAATGAAATCCAGAATCATTATATTAATGTCAGATGAAACAGTGTTTAAAACTAGGGTAATTGGGCCTCCCTAGTGGCGCAGCGGTTGAGTGCTGGGCTGCGAAGCTGCCGGCAGCCTCTGAAGCGCTGGTTTGATCCCCAGCCGCAGGTGAGGGTCCCACATGGTGCACAGACCTCTCCTTCCCTGCCAGCTGCTCCCCTCAGCAGTGTACTTCGGTCCTTCTGCCTGTTCTGCTCCCCGCTCTGGCTCTGGTGAATTCTCTCACCCGCCCACGCTTCTGACTGTACCCAGTGCTTGTATAAATAAATAAATAAATATTAAAAAAAAAAAAAAACTAGGGTAATTATCAGGAATCAAGAGAGGAATTATACAATAAAAGGGAAATTCGCCACAACATAACAATCGTTAAGATGCATGCATCTAACACCAAAGTATCAAAATAAGTGAGGAAAAACTGATAGAAATGAAGAGAAATAGAAAAATCCACTATTATAGATGGAGATGTTAGCACCCCTCTTTCATTAATTGACATATCAAACAGGTATATACACACATTCATACACACATACACACACATATAATCAGTAAGAATATAGTTCACATAAACGACATTATCAATCAACTTGTTCTATAAATATTTGACATTTGTAGGATTTTCCAGATAACACTAGCTAACTGCACATTGTTCTCAAGTGTAGACAGAAAATAATCTGAACCAGACAATATAAAATATATCTTATAAATTTTTAAAGAATAGAAATCATAAAAAATATGCTTTTAGACCACAATGGAATTAATCTAGAAATCAATAAAGGAAAACACTGAAAAATAGACATTTATAAATTAAATAAGACTGCAAATTGTATGTGGGCCAAAAAAGTTTCTAAAAATATCTTGAACTAAATAAGAATAAAACCACAAATTATTAAAATATTACTTTGTATTGAAAGTAGTATTTAAAAGGAAATACATGGTATTAAATATATATCAATAGATTAAAAAAGAAATAAGTAACCCAAACTGCCAGTTTATGAAACTAGAGAAGGAAGAACAACTGGACTATGCAAACAGAAGAAAAGATATAACAATTAGAGTGAAAATCAATGGCATTAAAAACAGGAAATCAGGAGAGAAAATCAATAAACCAAAAGCATGGTTCTTGGAAAATATCAGTAAAATTAATGAACCTCTATTCAGGTACAAATTACTAATATCTGAAAATGAAAATTGAGACATCACTATTAATACAATATCCTTTAGAAGGGTAATAAAGAATATTATGAAAACCATATGCCACAAATTTGATAACTTAGGTGAAATGGACCAATTCCTTGATATGCACATTCTATCAAAATTCACACAAAAAAATAGATAATATGAATAGATCTATAGACACTAAAGAAAATGAATATGTAACTACTAACTTTTCTAAATAAAAATAAACAGAATTCATTGAGAAAAGAAAGTATAGTAAATTCTACCAAATATTTAAGCAAGTAATGATAACAATTCTCAACAATCTCTCTCAGAAAATATGCATATATGAAAAACTTCCTAATTTATTCCATGATATCAAAAAGAACATTGAAACCCGTATGATAAATGTCACTCATTAATGTAAATGTACAAACCTCAACAAAATATTGACAAATTAAATCCAACACTGTATTAAGAGAGTTAAGACCATGAGAAGTTGAAATTTCTCCAAGTTTACAAGTCTGGTTCAGCCTTTGAAAATTAATCAATGTAATCCACCTTACCAACAAGCTATTAAGAGAAAAAACCATAATCACTATCAAGAAGAAAAAAAAATATTATCACATCAATTTGAATACTTTCCCTCTATGACCAGGATGAAGGTAAAGATCAATACAAGGATGTCCACCCTCACCATTTATATTCATCATAATTGTAAAATTCCAAGCTAATGCAGTAAGAAAAGAAAATATAAGATATTCATATCAGAAAAGAAGAAATGAAACTGATACGATGGTATATTAGAAAAAATCAAAATAGCAACAAAAAAGCAATACTCCTAAAACTAATAAGCATCCATCATGATGCAACTAAAAACTAGCAGGATAAATATTTAACATATGAAAGTCAATTGACTTCCTATATACGTGTAGTTAACAATTAGAACTTGGAATAAAATAAAACAAAACAATGACATTAAAATAAATCCGAATTTATAAAATACTTAGGCATGAAGTTAATAAAGTATATACCATGCTTACAGACAGGAAATTATAAAATTCTGATGAAAGAAACCAAAGAAGTTCTAAGTAAATGGGAGATTTCCATGTTCATGCATTGGGGAATTTAATGCTGTTGTCAACTCTTTGCAATTTAACTTTTATATTTAATAAAATTCCAGTAAAACTTCTGCAAATCTATTTTTTAGATCATGACAGTCTGACTCTATCATTTCTGTAGAATTCACATAATCTAGAATAGCCAACTACAATACTGAAGAATAAAATAAAAGGATTCATGTTATCCATTTATAAGATTTACTATAAAGTTTCAGTAATCAAGCTGGCACGGTATCAGAGAAAAAGTAGATGTATAGTTTAACAGAATAAAATAGGAAGTCTAGAAACATAGCCAACAAACCTCTAATCAATTCATTGGGAAAGTAATAGCCCATTCAATAAATGGAATGGGGGCAATTAGACATCTATATGTAGAAAAGAAAAAAAGAACCGAGGTACAGATTTTACACATTACAAAAAACAAACTCAAAATAGATCTTAACACTAAATGTAAAATGTAAACTAAAATTCTAGAAAAATATAACAGAGTAAATTTAGGTGACCTTGTGTTTGATAATGAATTTTTTTGGCTATAACACTAAAACTATAATCCATGAAAGAATAAAGTTGTTAAATTGAACTTTATGAAAATTAAAAACTAAAGAACAACACTATTATGAGAAAGGAAATAGAGGCACTAACTGGGAGAAAATATTTGCAAAACATATATTTGATAAATCACTCATTCAAAATATGTAAAAACTTTTAAAATTCAACAATAAAAAACCAATTAACCCAATTTAAAAATGGAGCAACATTCTTTTTTTTTTTTTTTTTTTTTTTTTGGTGGGACCCTCGCGGCCTGGGAACGAACCGGCGTTGCAGAGGCTGCGGGCAGCCTCACAGCCCAGTGCTCAACCGCTGCGCCACCAGGGGAGGCCCTGGAGCAGCATTCGTTAAGCCAATTAATGTCTTTTGGTAAGACAGCTTACAAAAAAAAATCAAAACGGAAAACAAAGATATGAACAACATTCAGCATCATTTGTCGGTGGAAAATAGCAAATTAAAATGAGATGGGCCTCCCCTGGTGGCTCAGTGGTTGAGCACTGGGCTGCGAAGCTGCCCACAGCCTCTGCAGCACCGGTTCGATTTCTGGCCACAGGCTAGTGTCCCACATGGTGCGCAGACCTCTTCTGCCACACCCACTGTTCCCCTCAGCAGTGTATTTCCTCCATCTGCCTGTTCTGTTCCCCGCTCTGGCTCTGGTGAATTCTCTCACCCTCCTGCACTTCTGAGTATACCCAGTGCTTGTATAAATAAATACATAAATCTTTAAAAAATAAAATAAAATAATGAGATGTCAGTACACACAAATATATATTTTAATTTATTTTTATACAAGAACCAGGGTACAGGCCAGATGCGTGGAAGGGTGAGAGGACTCACTGGAGACAGAGCAGGAAACAGAACAGGCAGACTGATGAAATACACTGCTGAGGGAAGCAACAGGCGAGGCAGGAGAGGTCTGCTTCGCCATGTGGTATTCTCGCCAGCGGCCAGGATCGAACCTGCACGGCAGAGGCTGCGGACAGCTTCACAGTGCAGCACTCAACCACCTGTGCCACCAGAGAGGTCCAGTATACATATATTAAAGAAGGTAAAATCCAAAAAGCTAATAATATCATCTACTGGTAAAGATGTAGAATAAGAGCGCTTATTTATTGCTAAGAAGAATGTAAATGGTACAACTTTGGACTATAGCATGGTAGTTTCTTATAGAGATACATATAGTCTTTTTTTTTTTTTTTGAGATACATATAGTCTTGCCATAAGACCCAGCAACACACTCCAGTTATTAACACACTGACTTAAAAATTTAAATTGATGGGTACTGAGGGTATTGTACTAAATGAAACAAGTCAGAAAAAAACAAATATAGTATGATATCACTTATTTGTGGACTCTTAAAAAAGCCAAAAACTAAAAACATATTAGAATATTGGTTACTGGAGCAGGGTTTACAAGGGGAGATGTTGGTTAAAGAGTAGAAATTTTAGTTACAAAAATAAAATGTTCTCAGGATCTAATATACAGCACAGTAATTATAGTTACACACAAGTGAGTGTTCCTTGTAAAGTAAATCTTAAATGCTCTTACCATACACAATAAAAGATAATTATGTGACTTGATGAAGGTGTTAGCTAACCTTATGATGGTAATGATTTTGTAATATATGTGTATCAAATCAATAGATTGTTACATGATGTTATATGCCAATGGCATTTCAATAAATTTGGAAAAAGTACTTATATGCACATAAAATTCTGCACATGGACATTTATAGTAGCTTTTCATAAACTTCAAAAATTGTAACAACAATTATGTCTTTCAATAGAGAAATGGGCAAACTATCTGCACAATGTGATATTACTTTTCAGCAATAAAAAGGAATGAGCAAGCAGTGAAAAGACATAGATGTGTATTTTGAAATATACATGTATATTTTGAAATGAAAGTAGTCAATCTGAAAAGTCACATACCTTATGACTTCAATTATATGACATTCTGGAAAAAGCAACACAAAGAGGCATAATTAATGGGCTGGGGTTGGGGGAGCTTGGGGTAGTACAGTCTGAATAGACGAAACACAGACATTTTTAGGGACATGAGACATCCTTAGAGAATGTGGTGGTTTTATGACACTACGAATCTGTCAAAATCCATAAAACTTTATATCACGAATGTTTTAAAATATTCATTTAAAAGGTTATAGGATCTCAGAACAAAATGCAACATGTAACAAAATAATCTAGCTATATTATATAAAAGGTTATAGGATCTCAGAACAAAATGCAAGATGTAACAAAATAATCTAGCTGTATTACATAAGGAACACCCTACTGAAGGAGGTGAAGGGAGAAGATATTGACCTATGTAGGTGGAAACAAAATCTATAAGACCCAGGACCACAGAGACTGTGGATAAGCACTGCATCCTAGTTGATAAAGATGTTTCCCAGGAGTCCAGATGAACAATTCTGACACCTCTATACATTTATATTTGAATTAAACAAAGTGATAGAAGAGGGTGGGAGTGGTTGCTTGTTGCAGTGAGAGGTTACATATAAATAAGCAGGTGTAAGGAACAAGAATGGTACAGTTGGGACCTCCCCTGGTGGCGAAGCAGTTGAGTGCTGGGCTACGAAGCAGTCTGCAGCCTCTGCAGCGCCAGTTCGGTCCCCCGGCCTCTGGTGAGGATCCCACATGGTGCGACAGACCTCTCCTGTCTCGCCCGCTGCTCCCCTCAGCAGTGTATTTCGTCAGTCTGCCTGTTCTTATTCCCCACTCTGACTCTGGTGAATTCTCTCACCCTCCCGCGCTTCTGACTGTACCCAGTGCTTGTATAAATAAATAAATAAATCTTTTTTTTTTTTTTTTAAGAATGATACAGTTGGTAATGGATTAGAGGTAGAAACATCACTGTGTCTCTAGCTCAGATCTAGCTAAAAATACCTACAGATGGTTGAAGATATGTATATACCTACACATACAGGGGTTAGTGAAGATATGTATATACCTACACATACATACCCCACATCTATTCCCTTGCTCTGTCAGTTGAGAAGGACTAGAAACAATGGCACCTGATATTCCAATATCAAAGAGGCAAGAACATAAAATCAGCTTTGAGTGCCATAACCTATTTGTAGCTATCCCTTAATTATTTAATAAATGAACGAAATCTGTTTCATCATGAGATGGAGTTCTATAGTCATCTTTTGGAATCAAAGATTCATTGTTTTCATCACAATTTGTAATGATATGCTATTAATAAGTTTGTAATGGAATTATTCTAGAGTTTTCTTAGAAATGACAGTGGGATTATTACTCTATTTTGACATAAACGCTCATGCTCCAGCAGGATTTTATGCCATAAATAGGGTGCAAATAAATAGACACATGTAAAAATAATTGCATTACTTATAATAAAATTAGCAGTAAAAGTATGTGCCAGGCATGGCTAAAAGCTTTATGTCCCTCATCTCACTATCTCATTGAACAGTCACAACAACCTGTTAAGGTAATGACTGCTGCTATCACTATTTCACTGCTGGAGCAGCTGAGGAGAGGGGAGATTTAATAACCTACCCAAGGTTAAACAACAAGTAAATGAAGGAGCTGTAATATAACCTACATAATTTGAGTTCTGAGCACATACTCTTAACTAGGAGGGAAATTGCTTTACAAAGGTAAGGCCCTATTAAACCATCCTTGCTCATTGTAGGAAGGACACTATATCACTGACAGCACCATCTGCTATGAAGCACCACGTTTAGAAAGAATAGAGACTTTTTAATGATCAACCTAGTCTTTGAAGCATGAGATTTGATTGCCCATCATTTAGAACATAAGTGCTTTAATGGCATGAAATAATTTGGATCATGTGGATTTTTCCCCTCTCACAATTCAGAATATAAAGAGCATGTCTGAGAAGGTAGCATTGCTAGAAGGCCAGGAGAAATGTTAGTACTGGATAATGGAAATGAATCAACTGACCATGGATGTCTCCCAATAGACAATGGGAATAGTAAGAGTTTAAGTTTAACGACACCTACCATATGTAAGTCACTGTTATCAGCTTTTTATGTATATTATCTCATTATGACTTTATCTCACAGTGACTTTTTCTTTATGCTCACAGCGACACTCTAAAGCAGGTATTATTTACTGGAGAAGAAAATGGTACACAGATGGAATAATTTACACCCCTAAATCACAAAGCTAGCAAACAGTAGCGTCAAGACGTCTGATTGCAAAATGTGTGCTATTAATGACAATGTTATCTATAATCTCCCTACTTATAACAGGCATCAAATGAGGATTAGAGAGTGACAGCTTTCAAGAGAATAGATCTGGGTTTCACAGGGATTTCAGAATTCTCTGTTGTCCTGAAGAGAACTGCTTTTTTTCCCCCTTTCAATTGTTCCCCTTAGCTCCTGAAATAACAAAACAAACTTTGCAGTAGTCATTCTGTTAATGCAGTTTAGAAAAGTTAATTAGATATTCAGGTAGAATTCAGTACTTCCATATCCCATAGAAATTGAACATATTTTGTTCTGAAAGGCCTGTCTAATTCAGTTAGCTTTAAATTTGGGTAGTGATTCCAGAGTTCAAGATGTGATCCTTTGTGGACCTGTGTATGTGTGTGTGTGTGTGTGTGTGTGTGAGATGCCTCAGAAAGCATCCTTGTCTCAACCACCAGCCAGTAAATGGTCTATTTCATAAGAATCAGTGGATCAGGGGCCTCCCCAGTGGCGCAGCGGTTGAGCGTTGGGTTGCGAAGTTGCCCGCAGCCTCTACAGCACCGGTTCGATCCCCAGCTGCTCCCCGGCCACCGGAGGAGGGTCCCACATGGTGCGCAGACCTCTCTTGCTGCCCGCTGCTCCCCTCAGCAGTGTACTTCGGTTCTTCTGCCTGCTCTGCTCCCCGCTCTGGCTCTGGTGAATTCTCTCACCCTCCCGCGCTTCTGACTGTACCCAGTGCTTGTATAAATAAATAAAATTAAATCTTAAAAAAAAAAAAGTATCAGTGGATCAAAACTATGACAAACTAGGCAGAGCTCCTGTAGTAGAGATCATGGGTTGGTGATGATCTTTTTATTTACAAAATCCTGCTTATCATTCCAGCAAAAAACTTCATGTCCCTGGGTAGAACCAAACAGATTTGTCCAAGCAAACTAATGGCTTGCAGAGAATGCCAATCCCTGGCCCGGGGTACTGGGAGGGGACCCATGGTGATGACCTCTGCTTAGTACTTGCCCGTGACAAGTGGACTCTTAGAACTCTGTGGACCTTCTCGCTCACTGGGAAACCTGAAAGCACATCTAACAGAGATAAAATTGATACTCTTAGATGGTAGTTATCAAGCTTATATGTCTGACCAAATTAATCTTGAATTTGTGTCAACTTGAAATTCAGTCCTTACTACAAACAATTTTTTGCTTTAGTTTGCTAAAGGTACAGAATATATTACTCATTCGTGTTTTCCATGTGGGGCTGCTGATTATTATGCTTTTCCTAGAGTAGGAAACACGGGATTTGGGGAAAGTTCTTTACTGATCAGAGCACTAAACTTCAAACCATAGTACTTTGCATTGAATCCACCTTTGATGGAGAAATGTTTTGACAAATACTGTTTCCTTGTGTGGATTGTTGTGAAAACTATAAAGTAAAAAATACTTAATTAAAAGTCAAAAGATACATAACATAATTATATGTTTGGTTTTTAAAAAAGATTTATATATTTATTTATACAAGCACTGGGAACGGTCAGAAGTACAGGAGGGTGAGAGAATTCACCAGAGCCAGAGCAGGGAGCAGAACAGGCAGACTAACGAAGTGCATTGCTGAGGGGAACAGCAGGCATGGCAGGAGAGGTCTGTGCGCCATGTGGGACCCTCACTGGTGGCCGGAGATCGAACCGGTGCTGCAGAGGCTGCAGGCAGCTTCGTAGCCCAGTGCTCAACAGCTGCGCTACAGGGGAGGCCCTATAATTATATGTTTTATATACAATATACAGAATATAAATTAATCCTTGCAAATTGTCTGAGACTTTGACAGAGGACATCCTCCAAAAATATTAAACACGAAATAAAAATCTGAGAGAAAATCACCTATCACACCATAAAAATACCATGTATTAAGACAGAGTAGTCCAAAGGATGGAAAAGATGAGTAGAGTAATTCTTAAGAAAGCTTAGAAGAATCAGGGCTCCACCCTAAGAATAGATTCAACAGGTGAAAATGACCTTGTATGACCTTGAGGCTATCATTTCAGATGGGAGCAGGAGAAAAAGCAAGTAACCCGTAAAGTGAGGAATTCTACAGATACAGGGATATCCATGAGGAGCACCTGTAAGTTCACCCATCGGTCCAGGAACCTGACAGAACTGCTCTGAATTGCTGGACCATCTGTAGGGGTGCTGATCCTCTTACCACAGGCTCAAGAGACTGTGTTAGGTCTCTTCCCTGTGCTGCCTCACAATATACTGTTTCTCTGGTTTGCCTTCATGTAACTCAAAGCGTGTAAGTAGGATCTTTTTTTTTTTTTTCCAGAAGTCTGATTTTCAGCATAGAGTGCAGTGGGGAGGGAAAAACCAGAAAGGCCAGTGAAGGAGTTTCTGGGTACAGTGATGTTTCGTTTCTTGATCTGGTTGCTGAATACACACGTGACCAGTTTTTAAAAATCCACGAAACTGTGCATTTGTAGTAGGAACACTTTCCTGAATATACTTCAATAAAATGAAACAAAAAAAAAGACCCTGGCTGAATTTTGTCAGTTATGGGATATGAGTACAGTCTTAGAGTAGAAATATGTAGTACAAAATCCTTGAATAAGGACTTTCGAATTTCAAACCTAATGCACTCAGGTATTTCAAATGCCTAGAGCAGTGTATTTAAGATCATGCCCTGGCAACCTGAGTCTTGTGAACAATGTAGTCTATCTATTCTCTCCTTCCTGTAAGAATGTGTTGTTTCTGAAAAGGATGAGAAATTTACCTAAGTATGATTTAAGCCATATTGGCCAGCCTATAGCCATATCCAATCAGCCCTCCTCTATTCTCCATAGACCATGGGACTTATAATGAGAGAATATAGTTACTGAGTTAACATTAATACTAACTTCCTAAGTTATAGATAAATCAGAAAAGCTGAGTTTTTCTCAGTAACAGTACATTTTCCTACAAAATGAGGTTTGTATGTATAGTGTGGGGAAGTGTGTTGACTTTATTTTTTCTATACAATGCTAGTATTGACTATGAGATTTGACTGGCATAATAGCCTTGATGGGTGTTCTGATCTACAAAATAATAAGATAATAATGTTTTAATTAATGCGTTATTATCTAAGATACATATGTTCAATGTACAGATCCACACATGTGTGCACATGCACACAGGCAAACACACACACACACACACACACACGGCTTTAACCATTCACATTTCCCTAAACCTTTTTGAAACCTGGTGAAAGTTCAATAGATAAAGCAGAAGTTAACTCAAAGTTGTATTCCCTAAACTGTACTTATATAATCAATGATCCTTCTACAGTAAAGTGCAGTCAAATGAAGTCTGGCTGCCTAGTACTTGGTTGAAAAGAAAAGGAAAATAAGCAACTGGAAATAGAAGGAAGATAGAAAATTAAGCCAAACAAAGGTCATCTCCAAAGTTGCACATTTGGGATCTACTAGACCAGGAATTAAAATATATTAGGATTGAGATGATGTCTTATTCCATTTGAATTCTACAAAGATACCATAGGCTAGTGACTTAAACAATAGATATACATTTCTTGTAGTTCTATAGACAAAGAAGTCTAAGATCAAGGTGCTGGAAGATTTGGTGTCTGGTGAGGGCCTAATTCCTACTTCATGGATGGAAAGCTTTGTCTGTGTCCTTATATGGTAGAAGCACACCGGGATTTTTTTTTTTTTTTTGAGGGCCCTAATCTCACTGAGAAGTAGCTAACCACACAATATAATTATTGCTCAAAGATCCCACTTGCAAAGATCTCCCACTTATGAGGAGGACACATTTAGGCTATAGCAGGTGATAAAATGCAAGGAGAACATTGGGTGTCTTTCTCCTAAGGTAAGAGGTAGTGTGTTTTCCTCTTGTGTGTGTGCATGTGTGTGTATGTTACATAGGTCTAAATCCCACAAAAAGACCAGTGGGGTAGACTTGGCAGCAGGTCTCAGCTTCCCAGCCTCTGAGAAGCATCCTGAGCACCATGCTGTGAGTTGGGCAGTGCATATTGATGCAGTCTAGTTCTGTAACCTCATCATACAGTTGACCAGGGTGAACCAGGAAAGGGAAAGACATTGGCTCTGAGGGAAACAAAAGATCAAAGACTGAAACTTAGAGCTCAAATAAACTCTGGTTCCATCATTAATTTTTTTCTGGAAAAGAGAACTAGTCAATCTAGTCTGTGCTGGTGTGCCTGATGAAACTGTTTTAGCATCCACTGGCTTCATGAACTTCGGTATCTAAATCTTCTGAGACTCCAATAATTTATAGATTGTGACTCTTGAGGGTATCCCTCAATTCACATAGGCTTTTTTCAATTAAATTTTTTTTTTTTGTTCTTTGACCTCATAATTTCAAATGACATGTCTTCAACCTCACAGATGTTCTTCTGATTGATCACCTTTTATTGGTATTTTCTACTGCGTTATCTAAATTCATTCATTGTGTTTTCAGCTCCAGCTTGCTTATTTTTTAAATGATCTATGTCTCTGTTAAGCTTCTTGTTTTGTTTAAGTATTGTTTTCCTAATTTTATTGGGTTGCCTCTGTGGATTTTATAACTCATTCAACTTCCTGAGAGAAAAACTGTTTTAAGTTCTGAATTCTTTATCAGACAAATCACAGATCTTTTTTCTCTTTGATCAGTTACTGGGGAATTTTTGTGTTCCCTTGGAAGTGCCTTGTTTCTTTGATTTTTCATGTTGTCTGAAAGATAACTTCCTTTTACTACTTTTTTCTTTTTTCTTTTAATGTTTATCAATTTTATGAGGTGAGGATCTCTTTGCATTTTATACTTGGAGTTTTATTTTAGATTTTTTGAATGTGAAAGTTAATGGTTTTTATCAAATTTGAGAGTATTTAAGTCATTAGTTCTTTAAGTACTTTTTCATCTTTTCTCTTCTATTTCTGAGACTTCTGTTGTGTCTGTGTTGGTGCACTTGATGGCATCCCCCAAGCGTCTCTGAGTCTGTGTCTTTTTCATTCATTTTTTTTCCTTTTGCTGTTCAGACTGGATAATCACTATTGATCAGTCTTTTCATTTGCTGATTCTTTATTCTGTAAATTTAACCTGATGCTGTATCCTCCTAATGCTTATTTTCATCTTATTTTTTATAATTTTTAATTCTATAATTTATTTAACTGTTGATTATAACTTCTACTTCCATATTTATTTATAAAACATCATAGACATATTCTTTAATTCTTCAGACTTGGTTTATTTTAGTTTTTTGAACATATTTATTATAGCACTTCAAAGTTTTTGACTTCTAAGTACAAAATCTGACTTCTCTTGGAGGGATATTTGTATTGATTTCAATTTTCATATTTTTATTTTTATGTAGCATACTTTCCTGGTTTTATGTACATATTGTAACTTTTATTAAATAATTATGTTAGATGATATACGAAAATATCTCTGGGTTTAGAATTCTTCCCTTCAAAGTGTGTTATCGTTGCTAAAGACTTCTGTTGCTATTGTAATTTTTGTCATGGTTTCTTAATTATTTGGCACTTTCTTGGATAATTCTGTAGATTTCGTGTTTTCAGGTCCAGTTTGTTTATTTTTTAATAATTTATGTCTGTTAAACTTCTTGTTTTGTTTAAGTATTGTTTTCCTGATTTTATTGGGTTCCCTTGGGTTTCCAGTAAGTCCCTTTTATTGATTTTATTTTTAAGTTCCCTTAATTGTCTGTCCACTGAGTTCTTTTCCTGGATTTTCCCTTTTTAACTTCTTGTTTATATTTTTGTGTCTATCTTCCTAGGTGTAATACCTTGCTTAGTATAATTTAATGACCAAACAATGAGCATTCCTAAAATGTTCTTTCTTAACAGCTTTGTCTGTATGTCTGCGGCCTTTCTTCTAAGAGGATCTGTGAAAATGCTCAACTTCAAACTTCAGACAGAAGTTTGCTTTCACTTAAGCCTTCACTTTTACTTTTTTCTTACACAGAGCTTCAAGGTAAGCTAGGGGTGAATGACTGTTGTTTTCTCTTTTCCAACTCTATCCTGAGCATGCATACAGCTTTGGGAAGATTTTAGATCCCTAGGAATTTGTTAGAGCTTTTTAAAACTTTTTATATTTGTCTAGTTCTCCACAATTCCTTTTAAATTCCCAATCTGGCTCTTATATGTCTCAACTGAATCACAACTTTATACAGAGTTGAGATATTGCCAATAGATTTGCTGGTAGTTTCAGTGATGTCCAGGGGGTAAGCTTCTTCCCAGCACTCAAACTATGCTCTCACTCAAATCAAATAGCCAACACATTCTGATTTCCATGGGAGTTCTGAGCTTGGACAACGTATTGACTGTGCTCTGGGGATTGTGCTTTTAACAGAGCTCCAAAAGCAATCAGATCTCTCAATTATCTACAATACTGCTGGATTTTACTTTCTGCACCATTGAGCTTGCAAGGGAGGGGGAATGGGAATAGCTCCAAATTGAAACTTCACAGTTCCCACTGTCTAATCAAGTTTTAGTTGCTTCCTTTGGATAGATGATTTCCAATTCTTCCAGTGGCTTTTGTTATTCTGAAATGACTAATTTTAGTTGGCTGCCTGATTTTTATTATTTCAGAGGGAGGGCAACGTTACCAAGTTCCTCACCTTTCCAGAAGGTGAGCTCTTTCTTTTACCTTTATGTAGTAAAGTGAATAACTCAATACCTCAATGATTAGAAATGTAGTCCACCCTGAGAAAATGAAGAAAACAATAAGAAAAAAAATAAGAAAAACGAAAGTCTTCATGAATTGTGAATATGCAAGCGGAGTTGTTTGGTTGAGTGGCTACTCATCCTCAGTATTGTGGCTGTCATTTTCTTAGAATTGAAGGTGTCCCCATGGAGCTTTTAGAATTTAATTGGCCTAATTAGGTTTTCAAATTGCGAAACATTTTGTGAGGCTAGAAGAACCGTTATTTCAATCAAGTACACTCCCATCAATTTGCCTGCCCAAGTACAAAACATTTGCAGATAGAGAATCTGTCAGAACATAACACTTTAAGCTGCTGTTTAAATTTTTTATTTAAAATTTTTACTAGTTATGCTTTATGTAAAAGGATACAATCCTTTTCCAGAAAATAGTATCTGAAAGCCTTTATCTGAGTGAATTTATAAATAGAGAAAATTATAAGTTTTTTTCCAGCATGTTGCTCAGAAAAGTAGTGCATTTAAGTTATAATTTGCCTCTCAGATCATCAATTTTCTCATCTGTAAGATGAATTTAATAATACTGATAAACTTTATAGGGCTGATCATTTTATTAAATGTTCAGTGTACATCAAGTATCTTCCAGGTTTTTTACTGTAGCTCTCTCTGTCATACCTCCTTTCCATTATCCACGGGGTAAGGACATAGGTAGCTCTAACTATTTTTCCAAGAGTTACTGTGCCAAAGGACCAGCATTTTATAACTAAACACTATTAACTTTTATCAAAGAAAAATTTCCTCATTCTTCAGTCACAGTAGGCATTTTTAAATATGTCCAGGGTATTCTCAATAAGAAACAAACTGGCCCAACCACTATGGAGAGCTGTGTGGAGATTTCTTGACCTACTAAAGATAGAGCTTCCATATATGATCCAGCAATTCCACTCCTAGTTATTTACCCAAAGGACACAGAAACATTAATTCCAAAGGGCACCTGCACCCCTATGTTTATAGCAGCACTATTTACAATAGCTAAGCTATGGAAACAACCCAAATGCCCAAAAATAGATGACTGGATCAAGAAGATGTGCTACATATACACAATGGAATATTACTCAGCAATCAAAAAAGATAAACACATGCAGTTTGCAGCAACATGGATGGAGCTAGAAGGGATCATGCTCAGCGAAATAAGTCAGAAAGAAAAAGAAAAATACCGGATGGTCTCACTCATAGCAGGAATTTAGAAAACCTAAATAAGGGACCAGGAAAAAGACTAATGAATACAAAGTAAAAATCAAAATCAACAAGCAACTATAAACCAGAGACACACTACAGGGGTGGAGGAGAGGAAGGATAAGGGTCAAAATAAGGGGGGTGCTATTGTATGGGGAATATAACCAAAATTAAAATGCATACATTGTGCAAAAATGAAAAATGATGTAAGAATTATATAAAATAAAATATTAAAAAAAGGGAAACACTGTTTTCTAAGTGAAACTATTGATCAGACTCTCATGTGAGCTGGAGGAAGTACAAGTGGGAAACTTCAGACTCCATTGTCTTTTCACTTTCAGGAAGAAGAGAAGAAAAGTCCAAGAAATGCTTTAGAAGGTCACAGCCTACAGAAACAGATATCATGAAAAACTGAAATTTAATCAAAATGATATAGAATACTTCCCTGCTCCAAACTCTTACCAACATATAAATAGGGTTCTTGTAGAACAAGAGTAGATTATAACCAAGAGAACCACAAGATCCAAACCTATTTAAGAAGTTATTAGGGAATCTCAAAGGCAATAGAGTAAAATAATCAGGAAATAAAGAAAAGCAAGCTTCCAGCAACTCAAATTACAGGAAACATTAAACACACGTCAATTCCTAGCCAGATTAACACACAAAATTAGTTTCTGTTACTTGATAGATCACGTCCAGTTTGCAGCAAATATTAAGAGGCATGGTAAAAAGTAAGGAAAACATAGTCTCGAGAGGGAAAGCAAATTAGGACCACAGTTAGATATGGCAAAGAAATTGTTATTACAAGAGTGAGAACTTAAGGTAACTGTGAGTAATTGACGTTTCATATTCAAATTATAATAATCCTCTTTGAAGAGAAAAACACTTCAAAGAAGCCAGGGATAGGGGACACTTTACCTTTAGAAATATGAGGATAAAAATAATTAGAGCATTTTGCAGAAATATTGATACCAAGAGATGTATTGAATGAAGTATTTAAAGTGTTGAAAGACAAAAAAAAATTCTGCTAACCTAGAACTCTTTATAGAGTGACATTTTACTTCAAAGGTAAGAAGAAGAAATAAGAGGGAAGAATAGGATTATTCTTTTTTAAGATTTTTGTACTACATGTGAAATGGTACAGTGTTATTAGGAAGTGTACTGAGACTAATAATAAATACATATTGTAAACTTTAGGGAAGTCTGGATTTATATTTTAAATGCAATAGATATGTGAACAGAGGTGGGATGATGGTGTCATTAAGTGACTTAAATAAGAAGTCAGAAAAAGAGAAAAGATAGAAGCAAGGAATAAATGTAATAGAAATATGGTAGATCCAACTATATCATTAATCATTTTAAATATGACTGATTTAAATACACCAACTACAAAGAGACTGTTAGAGTGAATAAAAAAATAAGACAGAGTAGACATTATTTAGAAGAAATTCACTTTAAATATGAAAACATGTAATTTGCTGCAAGTGTTTGGTTGGGGGAAGGATAAGTAGATAAAGCACAGGGGAGTTTCAGTATAGTGAGTTTTCTTTTATTTTCAGCTTGCTAAATAATTTTTATTTAGCATTTCAAATCTGGAGAGTTAAAGAAAATAAAAAGTCCATCATCAATGTTTAGTTCTATTGAAAAGATTTCAAGTGGTTCCAATTCAATTGGATGATAACTGACTTATTTTTTGAGATTTCAATTCAATACAAGGAATATTCTGCGTGATATTATAATGGTGAATGCATGGCATTATGCAGCTTTCAAAAGCTGTAGCACTTTACTTCACAAAGAGCAAACGATACTATAAAATATGGATTTTAGTTAATAATAACATATCAATATTGATGCAGTAATTATAACATAAGTACCAACCTAATACAAGACATCAATTATAGGGAAATTGTGTGTGTGTGTGCGGGGGGAGGAAAATAGGAACTCTCTGTAGTATGTACTCAATTCCTATGTCAATCTAAAACTTTTCTTGGGGCCTCCCCGGTGGCGCAGTGGTTGAGCACTGGGTTGCGAAGCTGCCCGCAGCCTCTGCAGCGCTGGTTTGATCCGCAGGCGCTGGGTGAGGGTCCCACATGGCGCGCAGACCTCTCCTGCTGCCTGCTGCTCCCCTCAGCAGTGTACTTCGTCTGTCTGCCTGTTCTGTTCCCCGCTCTGGCTCTGGTGAATTCTCTCACCCTCCCAGACTTCTGACTGTATCCAATGCTTGTATAAATAAATAAATAAAATCTTAAAAAAAAATCAAACTTTTCTTAAAAACAAAGTTTATTGGGACTATGGTGGAACACCATGAATGCCCTGGTGGTGGGTGTGGTGTGGAAACATACATCTGAGAGGTGTGATCCTATCCCTGTGAATCATGTACAGTGCTATAAGCCAATGCCACATCAATAAAAAACAATACAAAAAATAAGTGTATATAAAAATAACCCATTAATTAAACAAATTTGTTCCTAATTAATATTAATCAACTATCCAGAAGACAAATGGAAATTATTTGCAAATTCCCATAATCTGGAAAATTTTATGTAGGAAAAACTTGTAGGGAGACATTATTCTTAGTGGTAAACCATTTACATTTCCCCCAACTTAAATTTGAGAAACAAGGAAGACTTCCTGTTATCATTATTGGTCAGATTGTATCAGGGTTCTAGTCAGTGGACTAAGGCAAAATGATAAAGCATAAAATAAAAAAGACATATTCATTAAAAAGGAGGAATAACCTGCTCTTTTCATAGGAAATACAATTGTGTGTATATAGAAAGTCTCAAAAAAGCTAATAATTTTTTACAAATGATGAAAAATTATCGAATGCCTATTGGAATCATAATATCAAACTACAAAATCTATGTGTATAACTTTATTTATTTATTTATTTATTTATACAAGCACTGGGTACAGTCAGAAGTGCAGGAGGGTGAGAGAATTCACCAGAGTCAGAGTGGAGAGCAGAGCAGGCAGATTGATGAAGTACAAGGTTGAGGGGAGCAGTGGGTGGCAGGAAGGTCTGTGCGCCATGTGGGACCCTCACCTGGTGGCCAGGGATTGAACCGCTGCTGCAGAGGCTGCGGGCACTTTTGCAACCCAGTGCTCAACCGCTGCACCACCGGGGAGGCCCTCTATGTGTATAACTTTAGAAATTTTTCTTTAAAGGACAGAAAATCACATTTCACCAAAGAGACATGGATGATTTGGAAGGGGGGCTTGGGAAGACATGTTACTCACCAGAGTATCTGAAACACCAAATTTAGGCAAATGTATTTAGGAAAGGGAACAGTTCCATATTGCTGGTGGTAGAAGTATAAGTTGGAAACTATAGAAACTATTTTGTACTTTCTATTAAAAGTGAAGGTAACTTATAATCTAGCATCGAGCGATTCTTCTCCTAAATACACATGTAAGGCAAATGCAAATATATCTTTACTGAAAAGTATAGATAGAATTGTTTATAATGATGCTATTTTAAAGAGCCTAAACTAGAAACACCACCATGTATATTGACTAGAGAGTGGATAACTACTCATGGTATACTCTTTCAATAGAATAATACCCAACAATGAAAATAGTGAAGTTCTAGTATACAAAAAAAATGATTATCACAAACACGAATTCTGGATATAAAAGTTCATATCCAGGCACCACTAGTTCATGGATACAGAAGTCAGGCCAGTGCTTGACTTTGACAGAGAGTCATGACAAAGGGGAATGGCAAGAGAGGTTTCAGGCACTGGTATTTCTACATTTTCACCTGTAAAGTAGTTTTATAAATATATTCAGTTTCAGAGAATTCACAAACCTACCCACATAAAATCTGTGCACTTTTCTTTGTAACATATAGTGCAATAAAAATTTACCTCCAAAAATTCAGACCTTTAGAGTTGCGAGGATTCAATGTAATATCTGTAAAGCATCTATCATATCCCAAGTACTCCATCAGAGGTAACTGTGATTACCATGCATGGCTTCAGGCAAGAAACATGGCATTTATAAGCATTGGTTTCTTTAGCTGAGGAATGAAACTCTCTTAACTCCCTGGGCGGTTCTAATAACTAAATGTTGTAAAATGCAAAAACTGTTACTTATTGTTACCTTTAACTTAATAAATGTTTAGAAAGAGCAAAATAAACAAAAACAAAGCCAAGCACAGAATAAAATCAAACTAAGTCAAGAAATTGAAAGGAGGCATATGTTGGCTTTCTTTTAGAGGAGAAGAGACAACTGTCACCTTTTAATTAAGTAAAATGCTTTAAACAAATTTAAAATTTTGAACTTAAAGCTGTGTTTTTTTCTTCCCTTCATTTGTGAACAAAAATGATTTTTGAGAACCAACTGTTTAATACAGGAAAAAACTGTATATTCCCTCTGATTGAATGTTGGCAAACTTATCTCTAATAACTTACTGGTCTTCTCATCCGACATCCATCCAATAAGCTGTTGATCAATACATGACTCGAGATGACAGCCTGGGTCAATAAAAAAAGTAAAAGATTGTATTTCAATATGTCTTTTTCATATCAGCTTGAAATTTACCTTCCAATATTATCTATGTATCAAACCGTTTAGAGCAATAACAACAAAAGAACTTTTATATTCATAAGACATTTTCTCATATCTTTGAAAACAACCAGTTCTAGTATCCCAGTCTTCTTTTTTTTCCTGACATAAATTCACATTATTACTCAAATATATAATTAGGTTATTAATTTTCTAATTTATTCAACTATAAAGCAAGCCTTATTGAATCTTAACTATTGTTGTTTGGGGTAGGGAATAAAAATCCGTCCTGATAATAAAGGAAATCATTAATTTAGGCATGTTAAATGATAACTGAGATTATAATATTCTGTGATTTCCTGTAACTTGACAAAGAACTCATGCAACTCAAAAACAAAAAAAGAAAGAAAACAACCCAACTAAAAAAAAATGGGCAAAAGAAGCTAAATAGACACTTCTCTAAAGAAAACACAGATGGCCAACAGGCACGTGAGAAAATATTCATCATGACTTAACATCAGGGAAATGCAAATCAAATATGTGTGAGATACCTCCTCACACCAGTGAAAATAGCCCCATATATAAAAGACCAAAAACAACAAATGCTGATGGGGTATAGAGAAAAAAAGAACCCTTGTTTAACGAGTGTGAATGTAGACAGGTCCAGTTCCTATGGAACCAATATGAAGTTTTCTCAAATATTAAAAATGGCCCTACCATGTGACCCAACAATTCTGGTCCTAGGCATCTACCCAAAATATAAAAATCACTAACTTGAAGAGATATATGCACTCTGATGTTGCAGTCCTATTTATAATAGCTAAGTTATGGAAACAACCTAAGTGCCCAATGACAGATGTGTGGTTCAGAAAAAAAAAAAGACATATATAGAGAATTGAATACTACTTAGCTATTAAAAAGAATGAACTCTTGTCATTTGAGATAGAATGGATGAAATTAGAGATGACATTATTAAGCAAAATAAGTCAGAAGTAAAAAGACAAATACCAGATGATCTTACTTATTTGTAAAATATAGAGATACATAACAAAGGGTCATTAAAAAACAAACCAGTAATAAAACCATAACATCTGACTGCAAAAAGGAGGCAACCAGAGGGGGAGGGCCGTGAGAGGGTAGGATGGTGGGAGGGAGAAGGGGGAAGGGAGAGGACCAGTGGAACATGGTGGAGGATTATTGAGACACTGTAGCTGGGCAGGGAGTGAAAAATATACACTTGGCAGAGTTTTAAATAGATAGCTCCCAAAGCAGATGCAACAATGTAAACCTACTTTAACTCAATAAACAATGTGAAAAGAAATAACAGGAAAACACTAATTCAAAGGGATATAGGCACACCTATGTTTACTGCAGCATTATTTACAAAGCCAAATTATAGAAACAATAAGCAGATAACAGATGAACATGTGCTATATATGCACAAGTGAATACTACTCAGTTGTACAAAAAGATGTTTTTTAAATGAATAATTGGTGCAAATAATTACTACTACAGAATGGAATAAATGCCTACAGTGATCTTCAGTATTCACCTCACTTCTATTTGCCTTTATTGTCATCTTCCCCAAATAATACTATATTTCTTCCGATCTTCTCTTAAGAAATATTTAATTATCCTCACTTCTTAGAATCAATGGGAGAGAAAAAGACCAGCTTGATTATTAATTCCTTCTGTGTTTTTCTTAGAACATATATCACCATTATCACATATCATAAATTGAGTTCCAATCCATCTATTTTTTTAGAAATTCAAATGTAATCTAATGTGAAATATTTTAATCATCATTGAGGACTTCATAATCCATTCACTAGATTTGTGGATTTTCAAATATTTTGTCATCATTATTCAGGTTTTAAAATTTTACTTTATTATGAAGCTATCCAGAGAGAGCATGAGGGTATTTTATAATATAGAAACATTTTAATGATGTTATCTTGTAGTAAGTTTAAGAATACAAGTTAAATTTACATTTTGTTTTGTGAATCCAGCATTGAGAGTCACATAATATCTACCAAGAAGTTGCAAATGATATTTTTTTTTCTTAACAGCTTTCACTGCCATGCCAGAATGCCTCTTAATAAAATTTATCCAAAGTCTAAAATAGCAATACTGGAAACTGTGCTTCAGATTAGAATTAACTAACCATCTCTGATGAATTTTGGAATTACTTAGGGGAGTATTAATGAAGGGATTATGTGAGTACTTAAAAGAACTATTGTTAGGTAAGATGTATTTGATATCTTTTAACCTTACAAGCCATTAAATTTTTCACAGGGAAAATAAGAACTTAGGTATCTTGGTTATTTATATTCACTCAAAACATGAAAATATTCCAGGTTATTTCAATTGTTTGTGAAATTCAAATTGAATTTATGGGTGTTCCCCTGAAAATATTTTTACAGATATAGGCATAAAAAATCAAGACCTTGGGCCTCCCCTGGTGGTGCAGGTGGTTGAGCGCAGCGCTGTGAAGCTGTCAGCAGCCTCTGCAGCGCCGGTTCCATACCAGCCAGCCAGCCGGTGAGGGTCCCACATGGCGTGGCGGATCTCTCCTGTTGCGCATGCTGATCCCCTCAGCAGTGTATTTCATCAGTCTGCCTGTTCTGTTCTCCACTCTGTTTCTGGAGAATCCTCTCACCCTCCCACACATCTGGACTGTGCCCCAGTTCTTATATAAATAAACAAACACACATAAATAAATAAATAAATCTTTAAAATAAAATAAAAAAAATCAAGACCTTAACTTCACAGAAGGTTAAAAAAATAAGTAACAAAAATTTATATAGATAATAATTTTAAACACTGAAGTATCATAAAACAATATATCTAAAACACAGCTACCTAGCAGATGTGGGAATTGTCTGACATTTAAAGAAGTATAAAACCATACTTATATAATTTTACCTTGGTAGACATTTGAAGCCTAATTAAAAAGATTATTGCAATGCCAATCTTTCCTAATCAATTACACATTAATAAAAGATTGATTTGTTTAAGACAGAAGACAAGGTTTATTTCAAGTTTTACATGAAGCCAACTACATATGGCAAGATAAGTTTATGAATTAATAAACCCCAGTGTATAAAAATTAGAATATAATACATTTGAGTTTATTAGCTTTATTCTACTTTAAAAATATTTTAAATACAAAATTAAAACAAAAGTTTAATTGAATGCTTGAAAAAACATTCAGAGAAGAAATATTTCAAAACTGCTAAAATATTGCTCTCCAGAGACAGTAACTGTCATACATTCTGTAAACTTCTGTTAATCAGCAGTGTTTTCCATACAATTTAGGCACATAATAAAAGACAATGATTTGTCAATGATCATCTAAGTGAGTCAAGGGCCCGGAAGTTATATGCATCTCATGGGGGAAGTTACTGATCTTCTTCCCCAACACTATTTGCATTTGATTCTTAGAAATAAGCAGAATCTAATCCTTCTAAATATTACCTTGCATTGATATAAATATAATTCCAAGTCTTCTAAGGGGAAGGAGGGTGGAACACTATTCTTTCCCAAATAAAAAATTTAAAATATAACAAGTGTGAAGAACACAGCTGACATGTGTTACAGGATGGGGTGAGAGTCAATAAGAAGAAATGTACCTAAAAAGGAGAAAGTCTACCTGGGCAGCTGCCTCATTAACTGACCTGGACTAATGGAGCACAATGTTATTCTAGAGAGAGATCAGAATGAATCTGGCATTGGAAGATATCTGGCTCTGCAGTCTCATCCTGGTGGCTGTGCCTTGAATAAAAGAACTATCATCGAAAGTCATAAAATTGAGGCACTAATAGGTTCCTCTAAACCTTCGATTTTCTAGCTCTTATTGTCCTGAGAAATGAATAGAAGGTTGACAAAGGAGCAAAAAATATGCACTGGAGCAAAGAAAGTTTGTTCAATAAATGGTGCTGGGAAAACTGGGTCTCTACATGCAAAAGAATCAAGCTTGACCACTACCTCACACCATTGCACAAAAACCAACTCAAAATGGATTAAAGAACTAGACATAAGACCTGAAACCATAAAATACATAGAAGAAAATATAAGCGAAACACTACATGACATGCACCTCAAAGACGTCTTTACAGACACATCACCCAAAGCAGTGATAGTGAAGGCAAAGATAAACAGCTGGGACTACATCAAATTAAAGAGCTTCTGCACAGCAAAAGAGACAATACCCAAAACAAAGAGAAACCCCACCGACTGAGAGAACATTTTTGCACACAACACTAATGATAAAGGACTGATCACAAAAATCTACAAAGAGCTGATGAGACTCAACAAAAACAAAGAAAATAATCCAGTCAAAAAATGGGCAGAAGAGCTAAAAAGAAACTTCTCTGAAGAAGATATGCAAATGGCCAACAGGCATATGAAAAAATGTTCAACATCACTTGCAATCAGGGAAATGCAAATCAAAATTACAATGAGATACCATCTCACACCAGTGAGAATGGTGCATATTAAAAAAACCTAGCAACAAATGTTGGCGAGGTTGTAGAGAAAAAGGAACTCTCCTGCACTGCTGGTGGGAGTTCAAACTGGTCCAATGTCTATGGAGAGCTGTGTGGAGATTTCTTGACCTACTAAACATAGAGCTTCCATATGATCCATCAATTCCACCCCTAGTTATTTACCCAAAGGACACAGAAACATTAATTCCAAAGGGCACCTGCATCCCTATGTTTATAGCAGCACTATTTACAATAGCTAAGCTTTGGAAACAACCCAAATGCCCAAAAATAGATGACTGGATCAAGAAGATGTGGTACATATACACAGTGGAATATTACTCAGCATTCAAAAAAGATAAACACATGCAGTTTGCAGCAACATGGATGGAGCTAGAAGGGATCATGCTCAGCAAAATAAGTCAGAAAGAAAAAGAAAAATACTGGATGGTCTCACTCACAGCAGGAATTTAGAAAACCTAAATAAGAGACCAGGAAAAAGACTAATGAATACAAAGTAAAAATCAAAATCAACAAGCAACTATAAACCAGAGACACACTAGGGGGGTGGGGGAGGGAGGGGCAGGGAAAGGAAGGACTAGAGTCAAAATAAGGGGGGAGGTGCAATTGTATGGGGAATATAACCAAAATGAAAATGCATACATTGTGCAAAGATGAAAAAATATGTATGAATTATATTAAATATAATATTTAAATAAGTAAATAAAAAATAATATGGGCTCAGAAAAAAAAAATAAAGAAATGAATAGACGGTAAAATAAAGCCAGAAAAATGGTAACAGTGGATTAGAGGAGATGGAAGAACGTGTCAGGATAGCAGCCCCACCAGGATTACATTTCCATGGGAAGGAAGGACTGAGGATTTTCAGAATAGTTATTTCCCTGACTGGCATTATAGCACCCTCACTTCTAGTTGCTCATGAACATGTCTGATGTCTTAATACCTGCAAGTAAATGTTTCAGTGGTGACAGAATCTTATTAACATTCATTAGTTCTCCAGGTCTAAATTTACTCATATACATGCTACAGTTCGAGAAGTCACTAGGAACACTTGAATCCAGCTCCAGTAATATAATTGATTCATTCTCTTAAGAATTAAGAATATTTATGGTTAGAAATGTCATCCTTAGCAGGGCATGAGACCATATACATACCTTCCAAACACTGAAACACTTATAGGGATGCATCCAAAGAAACCTCTCAATGTAGGCTTAATGACAGTAACACTATATAAGAGAAAAAAAACAAAATAAAACAACTATTGATGTCTTCCTTTCCTTTACATTATGTTGACTTGACATTTTTAAAAATTTGCCAACTATAAAAAAACCAAAACTTTTTTTTGAAAAACTGCAAAAAGCAAAAGTCCATATTTAATCTGCTGCCTTCAAAATTTTCTTGGAAAGCTTAATTAAATAGCAACTCATCTGTACATCCTGTTCAGTCTTCTAAAACCTGATAATGCTATAGTTTTAATTAGAGAATAAAAACAACTAGAGCTTTTAGTTTTTATTCTGTTAGATCAAGGGGAAAAACCATTCAGCACCTTTGTCAACATCACTCAGAATCGTTCAATCACAGGTTGACTTCATGTAGTTAAATATTCATCAGGCTATGAAATCATATTGGAATCACATTCTACACTTACTCATGTTTTTGCTTTAAAGTTCAATATAAATTTTGAACTTTTTGATGGTAGATCTAAGATAGGAAGCAGTTAAATTCTCAGCCTGCTCCAGTAGACTTAAGTTCAATAGTAGACTTAAGATACTCTGCACCAATATTTTCTAAATCTAAGACCCTCTTTGGCTGTCCATTTGTCCATTGTTGCCCTTTAAAAAGCTGGGCCTAGGCCCACGTTTGCATCTCCAGCTCTAAAAGAGCTGTCAGGGCCTCCCTGGTGGTGTGGTGGTTAAAGATACAGTGCTATCAAGCTATAGCCAGCTGCTGCAACATAAGTTCGATTCCCTGGCCAGAGAGCTACCCACAAGGCACAGCAGACCTCTCCGATCTCATCTGCTGCTCCCCTCAGCAGTGTATTTCAGTCAGTCTTCCTGTTCTGCTCCCCGCTCTGTCTCTGGTCAATCCTCTCACCCCTGCGCCTCTGACTTACACCCCAGTTCTTGTATGCCCAAATAAATCTTTAAAAAAATAAAATAAAATCGAGCCATCATAGAGTCTAGGAGGGTACCTCAGTTGAAGTCCTTATTGGGCTGAATTATGCATTCATCAATAAAGAACATACCCTTTTTTTAAAAAAAAAATATTTATTTATTTATTTATATAAGCACTGGGTACAGTCAGAAGCATGGGAGGGTGAGAGAATTCACCAGAGCCAGAGCAGAGAGCAGAACAGGCAGACTGATGAAGTACACTGCTGAGGAGAGCAGCGGGCGGCAGGAGAGGTCTGCGCGCCATGTGGGACCCTCACCGGCGGCCGGGGATCGAACAGGCACTGCAGAGGCTGCGGACAGCTTTGCAACCCAGCGCTCAACTGCTGCGCCCCTGGGGCAGGCCCAGGAACATACCCTTTTAATGCTGTTCTTATCATGAGAACTCCTGTGCTTTTCTTGAGGCTAGGGAATGCCGATGACTCATAGATCCCAGAGCTCTAGAGCTACAAGTTATCTCAAGAGATCATCCCAGATAGTCTTCAAGCACACACAATTCTAAAAAACCCTCAACGTAATTATTCAAAAAGACTCACTTTCTGAGAATTCAAGTTATGAAACAACCGGTTCTATCAACGACATATGCATTGTTTAAAAACGAGCAGGTTGAGATTTGCAATGAACCTCCATATACAATGTACACTCAACATAAGCCTGCACTATGTTCAGTATTGTGTTTTGTTTTTCTTTTTGCTTCATTGCCCTCTGTATGGAAAATAAGATAAAAGAAGATTATGATCACCTTTTGATTTACTCAGGGAGATTTCTAGCAATATAGGGGACTTGGATAGTATTGTTGGGAAAGGGTAGAAGTGATGAATGGATTTGGGTTAGAAGCACAGGGTGAACTGAGGAGAGCACAGAATTTATAGAAAACTAACAAAGAAGACCAAAACAGAAATTTACCTGGACTAATTAGATGGAGTGAGTAAAGATATAATTTTCTAGCTGTAAATTTTTGGGTTTTTAATTTTGCTTTTGCTTACAGGGAGTGAGATTCTTAATCTTTTCTTGGAAATCCATGACTGCAACTTTATTTGAAGTAAACTTTGAATCTCATTTTCAGGGAGAGGGAGGAAGTTAAGAAATATTCATTGAAAGCCTAATAAGTTCTTGGCACTTATATTGTCTAGCTAATTACTTCACAATAACCCTGTGAGGTAGAATTTGTTGCTTCATTTTATGAAAGAGAAAAGTAGATAAGAAAATAGCATGCCCGAAAATAAAGCTTCAGGATACAGAACTGTAATCATTTAAAATGTATCCTACTGGCAGTTTCTTCTTGCCCCATTGTCATTAGAGAAGAACAGACAACCAGTTTTCCCTATAAATTGTGCTCTTGCACCCATCCCTGACTTAGGGAAGGCTGAAGAAACTATGTCCAGGTGGAAGACTCTCTCTCCTCTCTATCTTTTTAGTGTTAGAAAGGTGATGGAAATTTTTGCTCTTTTGGCACTTAAAATCATCCCTCTCCTTCTAGGAATAAGCAGTGATTTAAAGACCTGCTTAATTCTAATTAATTTAATGACAAAATAAATTAATGTCTATGAGAGGAAAGTTGTTAATTATACCCTTATAATAAGGAAGGCTCTCCCAACCTCAAATGCTACCAGCAGTCAGCCCTGCTCTTTTCTCCTTCTAAATCCCCTTAGCTCACATTATTACCTAGCTGAGGATTTTTCAATTTAGATTGGGTGGGAAAGACATTCAGAGTTTGGATTCTGTGAATTCAAAATCTATTTTCTTAGATTCAGGACTTTTATGATGAAAAGCATTCTCTTTCTCAGATTAAGATTTATTCATTTGTTTCTTAATTTAACTTGTGACTCAGGAGTTTGTGCCAGTTGCCTGACTGCTGGGCACTGAGGATATAAAGATGAATAAAACATTTTATGACCTCATTTATTCAGTGCAGAGCTTAGAATGGCAAATCAACACTCAAGTCAACCCTACAATGTTGACAATGTAGATGTAGAAGTTCAAGTTCAAGGAAGGGGTATCCCGCCCAAAGCAGGCACAAGGTGTGGCTTGGGGGAGGTATTAGAATGCTTCTACCTTGATGATGGAGAGTCATTAGTCACATAGGGACCAGAGGGCAATGAATATGTTAGTAATAAGTCCAGGCGAAGGGGAAAGTGAAGACAAAGGCCAGAAACAGCATGCCTGTTTCTGTGTTTATGTCATCAAAGAACAGTAAGAGATTAAGCTACAGAGTGATGAATGAATAGTCAGTCATTAAAAAGGATAGCAGACAGTTATTTGCCTTTCCAGAAATCACAAGAGACTTTTTGCAGACATCTACCCTTCAAGTGTCCAGGGAGGAAAACCCCAAGCCCTCTTCTGTGCAGATGGAAAAACACGATGAGTGCAAGCCAGTGAGAGTCCCCGTTTTTACTCTCAAATTATTCAGGATTCGTCTCATAAAAATCTCTGTTTGGAAGATAAATAATTTAGTTACCTTAGCTATGATACTTCTGGAAAATGCTTTCTTTTTTCTTAAAAAGTATGTTCAAGAAAAGTGTGTCTCTTTTTCTCTAGACTACAAAGTGTAACTTGTGTACATGGAGTTGCTATAAAGATCTTGTGATCAACTTGGCAAGGATGAACATGGAATGACAGAAGGAATCTGGAGCCTTGATAATAACAAAGTCCCTATGATAAATCACCTCTAAAATCAAACTCTGTTCAGTCTTCTTGTTGTGTGAGATAATATACTACCTAATTGTTTATATCAAGTTGGAGTTTACTGACCCTAATGATGATTACATGTACTAGTTGCAGAGATGTGAAATTTTTAATCTGAAGAATTACACACATGAAAGATATTTTTCATAGATAGAAGGCATTACATACATAGAAGCTCTAGAAATAATTTTGTTCAAGACCATTTTTTTTTTCTGAGTGAGTGAACTTAAAACCCACAATAGTGAAGAGAAATTATCTAAGACCTTATATCTTGTTAGCTGGAGAGTTAACACTAGTTCTTGTCCCTTCGCAGCATCTAAAGCTTGTTTTCTGTACAAATGTGTGCTATAATAGAAATATGTGTATAATGTGTGCTATCTGGGCTTAGATATACTGAAACCTGTGTCCCTTGAATGTTCATCCAAGCATCTGTGAGTCTAACTTCTAAAAGAATGAGCAAAAGTTAAGAATACCTTGTATGTCAGGTGTTAATCTAGGATATTATAATTATTTTACAAGATAATTTAATTTTCGCAAGTCTTTGAGGTTGATAATCTTATGATCTTCGTACTGATGAAAAAGCTGAGATTCACATCTATTAATGTGACTTTCTCAAAGTCACAAAGCCAGTGATGGATAGAAAGTGATCATGGACTCCTGGAAATACTAGAGTTAATAGCAATCAAGCAGAAAGGGTTGAAGGGTTTTTAAGAATCCTGAATAACTTCAAATTGCAACTTGAGTTCTTAGTAAACGTATTAATGACTCTTCTAAATGTCATGAAGAATTTTTTTTCAAAGAAACAGATGCAATTTTGCACCTTTGAAATGTAAGTAACACTTTCATGGTTTGGGATTGTCAACGGAAAAATTTTCTTTGGAGAACTAGCTTTATCCCCAGTGACACCAGAAGACTTTGCATTATTTTAACAATCTTGTTAAAGCTAATGATAAAAAAAATAAGTTTCATGTAGCATTGCTAGTGGATATTTCATTATTTGTAGGAAAATGCCTGAAAATGCAGTCAATCCATGAGCAAGCAAAGTCCTGAATTCCATCTACCCTTACACTTTTAGTTGAATGGACAAATATGTTTCCTTTTTACATAAATCAATTTGCATTAGATTACTTTCACTACCGTATCCACCAATATGATGAGTCAGTTACTACTTTCGTTTTTATTTTTTGCTTCAAGTAACTCAATTTTTCTACTTCATTGTAGAATTCACATTTGGATAATTCAGGAGTTATGATTTGATGGGTTAGCCATTCACCAACCACCAGCTTACTAAGAGCTGATCTGCTCTTGGGTAGATTTCTCCTGTCAGAGTCTTCCAAGACACCTATTCTATGGATCAAGTGAAGCTCTCTATCATGATCACCACAGGGTGGTTTCACAGTACTAATTTTGATATTTTATATATAGAAATGCATGTATTTTTGCTTTGATTTAAAGGTGATGTGGGATGTGGGAATTGTAGATACTCAGAGGCATAGAACAAACTTTATACCTCTAAGTCATGCTGTGCTCCATTTCTTCATTAGGAAATTGTTGCCTAATACTTAAATATTTTTAAACCAAAAAATTTAATACAATGATAAGAGGTTTTTAACATATAAAACTATTAATTTAGTATAAAATTCTTTGAGGAATATTATTGAAAATATGATGGAAATTGGAGTGGACTAAATTGACTAACAAGTTGACCTTGCTTGGTACAATAGAAGAACTTCCAAAAAGTTGCTTGTAAATTGAATTCTATTTTAAATATGCCTGAGAGTTTTCTAGTGACTTATGTCCTACTGTGAATCCTTTAAAAAGTGAATAATTAGTTTCTAAATTTAGCTTTTATAGAAAACCAGTTTTTTTAAACATTGGGGTTGCCTAAAGTTAGATACTCTGCAGAAGGAACACATCCTCTTTCATTTGTGCTTTTCATAACTTTGAAAATTGCTGAATGTCCTTTTTCAGACCTATGCCAGCTTATTCCAATTCTCTATTTAATGAGTAATCAGATATTTCTCGTCCACACCACAAGAGTTATCTCACTTTTTTTTACAGCAAGAAAAGATTTGGACTCTACCCTCATGGTATGTGTTGATTGAGAAAAGATATGACATAGGCCTCCCTGGTGGCGCAGGCAGTTGAGCGCAGCGCTGTGACGCTGCCGCAGCCTCTGCAGTGCCAGTTCGATCCCCACTGGCCTCAGAGCAACCCATATGGTGCATTTCATCAGTCTGCCTGTTCTGTCCCTTGCTCTGTCTCTAGTGAATCCTCTCACCTCTCACACATCTGGACTATACCCTGGCTCTTGTATAAATAAAATAAATCTTTTTTTTTTTAAAGAAAATATATGACAGACACCCCTTCCCTCAACTCCTTGCCAAATACACAAACTAGCATGAATGTTGGAGGTTTTTCAAATTATTTTTTTTTATCATACTGCATCTTTGTACACTTTGAAAAATAGCATTTTGAAAATCCTGGGTTAACCAAGCTGGAATTTGAAGTGCAATTGTTGCCTAATCCTTCCTTTTCTCAATGTTTCGTATATTCCCTTCTATTTCATTATCAAGAATATTTTAAAAAAGAGATTTAATAATTACTTATCAAATATTGTAATAGATTAATTCTACTTGATTATTTGCAACTCAATCCATAAAAAGTTTATGGCAATTGGATATGTGTGTAAATAATTTTAAACCAAACATAGCATGCTATGTGTAAAATATTTTTTTTAAAGCATTCATATTGATTCTCATATTCCTTAGAAACTTTCTGTAGCTCTCAGACATTTACTAATGTCAGGTTGGAAGCTCCTACGTTAAATCACTGGAGAGAAACTGATCATGTAACCCTGTTTTTAAAATTCTGGATATGACCCTCTGCTCTGCAATTAATGTCCAAAGTGAGTTTGACCTAGATCCTTTTGTAAACTGGCCCTTGCCTCATCTTTTGTCATTAAGTTTGCATTTATGTGCTATGACAGTGTACATCTTGTTTCTTTGCCATCATTCAGGGATTACCATTCCCGCTGGTAGTTTTATTTCCTCTTAAGGTAGTTACTGATTTATCTGTGTTGTGTAGCACATAGTGGGTATTTCATGACTATGAAAGTGGGCTGCAATTTGTTCCATTAGTGTTAAACTTACTTGCCAGTGTGTAAGATCTCAAATTGGAGAGCTGTAATTAGCACAGACTTTCTAAAGGGTACATGGGCATCTATTATGTTTAGGGAATCAAGTTTTATACTCTCAATTCCATATTTGCATGTGTATATTTCTAAAAAAATAGTTTTCCACTGAACTCAATTATAATCATGGTGTGTCTTTTTCATCAGTCTCTTTAGTCACTGCTTCATCTTACTATTGAAAATCCTGGGCTAAACGAGGTGGAATTTGAAGTGCAGTTATTGCCTAATCCTTCCTTTTCTCAATGTTTCATATATTCCCTTCTTTTTCATTACCAAGAATATTGTAAAAAAGAGATTTAATAATTACTTATCAAATATTGTAATAGATTAATTCTACTTGATCTTTGCAGCTCAGTCTCAATCCATAAAAAGTTTATGGCAATTGGATATGTGTGTAAATATTTTAAATCAAAAATTTCTGATACAGTGATAAGAAGTTTTTAAAATATAAAACCATTAATTTAGGATAAAATTCTTTGAGGAATATGATTGAAAATATGATTTTAGGAATAACAAAATATTTAAATATTGACTATTAAGGACAATTAAAAAGAAAATATAAAGAATCATATATGTATTTTTAGAAATGGATACTTATGGCCATCAAATCACTAGTGTATTGAATTCCAACATCAGCTATGAAAGCTTGAATTTAAAGTAATAATATCTAAACTATAAAGATTACACCCTTTGAAATATTTACAATTTATGATGCAAAATATTTACATCAATTTTTTAAAAGTGTGAGGGTCTAAATCTTTTCTTAAGATTCTTCCAAGAGATAAAAATGCATTTAAAAGGAATCCAAAAATATTGTTTCTGAACTTAAATGTGCACGCATTATTTGAGCAATTTTCTTAAAATGCATATACTTATTCCAAATATCTGGAGAGAGGTAGGATGTAATTCTGCAATATTATAACAAGATCCTAAAATATGATCAAACTGGTTGTTGTTCTTGCACTGCATCTGGAGTAGCATGGTTCTAGACTAATACTTTTCAAATTGCAGGTCACTTCCCATTATTGGGTATTAAAGTTTGTAGTGGTTGCCGATGAGCATCTTTTTTAAAAGAGAGAAATAGAGACATGAAGGGCAACAAAAAAGAGAAAAGGAAGTAAAGATAAAATGAAAGGAGCGCTATTAGGAAATTATTTCATGGAGTTTCTTTCTTTTTCTTTTTTTTAAAGATTTATTTATTTATTTATACAAGCACTGGGTACAGTCAGAAGCGCGGGAGGGTGAGAGAATTCACCAGAGCCAGAGCGGGGAGTAGAGTAGGCAGAAGGACCGAAGTACACTGCTGAGGGGAGCAGCGGGCGGCAGGAGAGGTCTGCGCGCCATGTGGGACCCTTGCTGGCGGTCGGGAATCCAACTGGCGCTGCAGAGGCTGCGGGCAGCTTTGCAGCCCAGCGCCCAACCAGTGGAGGCCCGGAATTTCTTTCTTTATTCTTCATGGGTATTTGCACTTAGTCTCAATATAAAATGTATTTCCTACCATAGATCATGGCAAAAAGTTTAAAAGTCCCCATTAAAGAGGAAAGAGTTTGCCTTAGGTATGTTTTTTAACTGCCTTCCATAGTAATTGGTAGATAACAGACAATAAAAAAGTCTGCTGAAGGAACCAAAAGATTAACAAACAAATACACCCATACAAATAAAATCACATGTTACTTTAAAATTGGTAACTAGATGTCTAAACAATTATTTTGTCGTATCAAAATAACAAAGAGGGAACAGTTTCTCTATGGATGCTCCATGTTGGTGGTGAGGATACTTAGGGAAAAAATCATAATGGCAGAGGAGAGAAAGTGGATTTCCTGTTTGTTCTCAGTAGTTTATAATATCATTGTGTATGAAACTGATGGAAATAAATTGCAACTCTGATCTTTGAGCAAACTTTGGTGATTGCCCAGCTTCTGACCTTCCTATTGAATGAGATAATCTAAATCCTGGATGGTTTGTGGGAGGTAAGACCATGTAGATAATTATTTACTTACTTTTAAGGTGAGATTTCTTCTCTTTATGCTTTTTTTTTTTTTTTTTTTTTTTTTTTTTTTTGCTAAAGCAATCTGTTTGTCATATTTACCAGATCATTTTTTTTGGTAGGCATTCTGTACTAGACAGATATTAAACAACTTATCTAAGAGAGGTTGGAGATAATTTTGCCTGTAGGTGGGAGGCAAGAGTGTATGACCTCTGGAACACCTTTCCCAAGGTATGTTTCCATTTAATCCATTTTTCAGAATTTTAAAATTACACTCTCTGCAAAACGCCTTAAGGTGTGAAAACAATAAATTGAGACACGATAGATTCAAATATTTTCAAAGAGTTTGTGGCAGTGTTAAATAAAGAGAAATATAAGCAATGAAAGTAACAGGATTGTGCATTATCTATGCCTACCTACAGCATAAAAGCTGTAGGATTTCTAAGAGGTAGATCTCTAGAAAATATAAATGACCATGCCTCTTGGGAATCAGATTCCAAAATGAGATCTGGGGAAGGAAATTTAGGTAGAAACAAAGATGTTGGGGCTGCATTGTTAGATAAGGCCCATCAGTAACTGAAGTGGTAGTATTTCTTCCCCTGGACTCTTTAAATGACTTTGGCTTGGAATGTCACCTCCTGCAGCTCAGTCTAATGAGAGTGATGATTTTTATCAGGACTTATCTCAGAACTACCTGGTAACTATTTTAGATCTGTCATGTGTGGGTTTTGTAAAAACACACCACTGGGTTGTGTGAGAAGCAAAACATTCTCAACCTTTACATGCCCCTATACTTATTCCTGTATCCTATGAATGTGTTAACTGACATGACTAATGTGCCTTTGCAGATGTGATTGAACTAAGGAACTTGAGATGGGAAGATTATCCTTAATTGTCTGAGTGCATGTCTCACATCATCACAAAGGCCCTATAAGATGAGGAAGAAGGACTCTGAAAATGATTCCACATTCTCAATCCTTTATTGTTGCCTTGGGATATGGGGAATGGACCACAATTCAAGGAATAGGGACTTCTCAAAACTGGAAAAGGTAAGTGATGGATTCTCCCCTCTAGCCTCCAGAAGAAAGACTGCCTTATTTATACCTAGATTTTAGCTCAGTGAGATTTCAGCTCCAACTGTAAAATAGCAAGTGTGCACTATTTAAACCACTAAATTTGTGCTGATATTCTATAGCAGCAACAGGAAACTTATACAGGTGGCAAAATTAATAAGTCAACCAACCAAAAACTGATCAACCTACCTCATATGTAAATGTAAATACAGAGTCACCACTATCAGATGGATGGGTTAGAGTATGGTGCTAATGAAAACAAGGTCTGGTATTCTCTTTATGAGAAAGCTTCAATAATGTGTAAAAAATAAACAAGATCTACATGAATACAAAACTCTCAAGTCACAGTTATATCTCTAACAATGACCTAATATGTCAAAATGCATTCTAAGATTTATATGATAAAGAAGACAAGAGCAGCTGTTTTAATAATGAAATTTTTATGATTATGCTTATAAAGGTTATTTTATATGATTAAGACTCTCCAAAGGTAAGTACACAGAGAAATAGAACTTTGAGGAGTGAAGAAACATACTTTTACATAATTAATAGCATTCAACTTACACATTTTGAAAGGTACTTACGGTTCTGCTAATCTTAAACTGCCTGTTTGGCTATCATTTTTGTTACCTACAGTTCTGCATTCCTATACAAAGTCAGAATTGCCCAGTCAATCAGTTATAGGAGCCCAACCCTACAAGATGCCTTTCAAATCAATCAAGAGCCGAAAGTTTGATCACCCTGGGAAGGCTATGCATCATGAGGTATGACAGGGAACACATGGGGGGTTGTTGACTGATGTATGATAAGGGACTCCAGAAGCTAATCAGTGGAATAACTTGTTGATAAGATTGAAACCATGGCTGGGGATCTAGAGCTTGATCTCAATTACAATACCAAGTCATCAAGCAAATGAGAAGTGCCTGAAGGGCAGACTCAATTCCTGATACTATAGATGATAAAGCACATTTTCTAGTTTCATACCTCCCTTTTCTTTTTGTCCTCCTCCTTACAACTGATACTGTCTGATTATTTTATCCATAAAAAAGGCAAAGATATGGCTTTTCAGCAGCATCGTGCATCCTATAGCTTGCTCCACGACTCCCATTTGTGCAGTGTTGTCAACACAACAGGTACTATTACACATATTTTACAAAGGGGGAAACTGAGGCTTAGAGAAGGAAAATGGTAAAAATCAAAAAACTTATTAGTGGGAGAACCTGGATTCCATCACCCCTATAATTTTGACTCCAATGTCCATCTTGCAGTTCTATGTTCCTTTTAGAGCTTGGTCTTTATTGCAAATGATCTAAAATGTAGGTCAACATGCCAATCTACAAATGGTGATTAGATTTATCAAATATAGGAAGGTATATTTGTTATAGGACAGGGAGAGGGGCAGCCCAAACCCCGCAAACCTGCCTATTCTAAATGGGTTCTGCCATCCGCCGCATCAACACAAAACATAGGAGACTTTAATGGGAAGGAACTTTAATAAAACTAGGAAACAATACAGGTAAGGCAAAGAGTCTAGTTTCTAAGTGAAGCACCAAAAGTTACCCGTCCCCTCGTGGGTAAAAGTCCATCCAAATGGGATTGGCCCAGAGCAAGGCCCCAAAGCCTGCTACAAGTCTAAAGCATCTTCCAGCGGGGACCCACAGAAAAGGGTCACAAACAACTGGACAAGCCCATAAGGAAAAGAGCAAAATCAACATCAAGATAAAAGCTGCCATTGTCACCTCCCCACGGGTCTCACCCACATCTGTGTCACCCAGTCCACGACCAAAAGACAAGTGCAGTTTCTTCACGTGACTCTAGGCTCCATGCACCTCCTCCAGGTCTCCTGGCTCCATCCTGCTTCCTTCCTCAGTCTCTTCTGCTGCTTCTCCTCTTCCTGCTCAGCTCCACCCTCCCTTGGGTGGGGCAGGGAAGTTGAACCATTTTAAGATTTTTTTTTCCTGTGATTTTTGACATATCTGCTGTCTTGTTCTGGCTAATGCCTCCAGATGTTTTCTTTCGGCTGGGACTGATTAACTGTTTTTCCAGGAATGGAGGACTTTTGCTTTCCACAATGGACACGACCTGGAGGAATTCGTTTTCTTTCAAACTGGAACCCTGGAAAATTTTCATATGAGACTGTATCCCAGCATCCATATGTTTGATCTTCATCACCATGGAAATGGTGGCAAAAAGTGAAAGGGGGGAATTGTTAGGGGGAAAGGATGTCCTGAGTAAGTCCCATACAGGCTTTGTGGACTCCACCCCCACTCCAGACTAAAGCCATCAGGACATTGGGGAAAGACAAATCCCATCAACACCAAGGGGAGGGTGGCTGGGACCTGAGGGTGGAGTTGTGCAGCCAGGTTGGATATTAAAACCAAACACGTGGGCCTTGCTCTCTCTCTGGCTCGCGATCGCTCGCCTCCTGGCTTCACCGCTCCTGGCTGGGAGCTCCGCCATTTTGGGATTCCTGATCGGCGGATCGGGTAGGACTCATTTAAAACTTTGTCTCCCACTTTTCTCCCAGAGCTGTACATTTCCTCATTTCCCCTTCCCTTGTAAATAAACCTTTTATTAACCTTTCACGTGTGCCTGCAGTAGAGCATTGATAAGTCCTTTTAAGCGCGCGGGTGAGGACCCACAGTCAGGCACCCCGTTTTGTATCGAGGTTGCTCTACAACATATTTAGTCACCTTTGAACTATTGGGTTTATTTGATAAGACTCCAAAATTAATGAAACGGTTAGTAGTTTTTTGTCTTTTCTTTTTTTTAATTTTTATTTTTTAAACAATATTTGCTTCCCCCCACCCCCTCAGGTTGAGTCCCCATAGAATTTCCTTCCCCAAGGCACCCATGCACCATCACCATAGTCTCCTGCTCTTTCTCTCCCTCCCTCTGATGCCTCTCTCTCCTCCTCCTCCTCCCCCGCAGCAGTCTCTGATTCATAATTGTCTGTTTTTGATTTGTTGTGCTTTGACCTGTTATTGCCTTTCTTTACACTGATGTTTTATTTGGCTCCCCTATATTCCTGTTATAAGTGAAACCATCTGATATTTTTCTTTTTCCTTCTGGCTTATATCACTGAGCATAATTCCTTCTAGCTCCATCCATGTTGCTGCTAATGGCATGAGTTTATCTTTTTGATTGCTCAATAATATTCCATTGTGTATATATAGCACATCTTCTTGATCCAGTCATCTATTTTTGGGCATTTGGGTTGTTTCCAGGTTTTAGCTATTGTAAATAGTGCTGCAATAAACATAGGTGTACAGGTGTTCTTTTGAATCAATGTTTTTATGTCCTTTGGGTAGATCCCTAGTATGGAACCACAAAAAACCATGAATAGCCAAAGCCCTACTGATGAAAACAAAGGAGAAAGGAGGTATCACACTTCCAAACTTCAAGCTATACTACAAAGCCATAATAATGAAAACAGCTTGGTATTGGAACAAAAACAGACACACAGACCAATGAAGTGAATAGAGAGCCTAGAAATAAAGCCACACTTATATGAACAACTAATCTTTGACAAAGGAGCAAAGAATATGCAATGGAACACAGACAGTTTGTTCAATAAATGGTGCTGAGAAAACTGGATCTCCACATGCAAGAAAATGAAACTAGACCACTACCTCTAACCATGCACAAAAATCAACTGAAAATGGATAAAAGAACTGGGCATAAGACCTGTCTTTTCTTTTCAAATCACAAACATTATATTCTAAAGCCAGAGCAGTTATCTGTGATGGGTACTATTTTTGTGTTAACTATGCTTTTTACAAAAGCAGATTGACTGATTGTATGTTTATATTGTCAAATGTCATCCTGAAGCATATATTGACATTTCAGTTGGTTTTGAAAAATAAGTTATTTGTGAGTATGAAAGTTTGTGTGTGTTAGTATGTATACTTGTCAGTATGTGAGAAAGTATGTATCTGTGTTTTTGGAATTTGAACCAGATGGTCAAGTTAAACTACATATCTGAGAATTTTCTGGTTTTATTTATGATTGTATAAATAAGATTTTTTTTGGCTACTTGGATCAGCTACTTGCTAGTGAATTAAACATGTTACATTATGACACTATTCCTTATATTAGAAGATTGCCTCCACTTTACTTTTGCTTTTCTTTGTTTATATTTTGAAATGATTTTTCATTTTACATGTGCTACAAAAGCAATTCAAAGTTCCAGTACACCTCCTTTCACTCAGTCTCTCCAGACGTGAAAATTTTACCACTGTTTATTATGATTTATTCTTTCTCTCCATTCACACACATATAAGTGTGTGTATATATACATAGGTATATAAATGAACATAGGTATATAAATAAGTATATTTTTAAATATACCATATAAAGGTACATATAGGTATATACATATATTATGTACACATGCATTTACATGCATATTTTTACATGAATTTACAAGTAGCTATATAATTTGAATTATTATAGAGTAAGTTGCAGATATGACCATTTTCCTCAATATACTTGTATTTCCTAAAATACAGTTATCAAAACCAGAAAATTAATGTTGATAAGACACTATTAATTTTGGGCCTACCTGGTGGTACAAGGTGTTAAACACTGCACTATGAAGAAATCTGCAGCCTCTGCAGCACAAGTTCCATCCCTGGCTGGCCAGAGAGCAACCCACATGGCGTAGCAGACCTCTCCTGACTCACCCGCTGCTCCCCTCAGCAGTGTACTTCTGTCAATCTGCCCGTTCTGTTCCCCACTATGTCTCTGGTGAATCCTCTCACCCCCGGCATCTCTGGCCTGTACCTCAGCTCTTGTATGCATAAATAAATAAATAAATCTTAAAAAAATTACCATTGTCGCTTTGATTTGTATTTCTGTAATGATAAATGACATAAAACATCTTTTTATGTGTCTGTTGACCATCTGTATGTCTTATTTGGCAAAATGCCTATTAAGATCCTTTGCCCGTTTGTAACTGGGTTATGTGTTTTCATTGTTGAGGGGATGAACTGTTTATGTGTCTTTGATTAAGGAAGATGAGATGGCATAAAAATTAAATGGAATCTGTGGTCCTGAGTTGAATCTTGAACTAAAAAGGTACACAAGTTAGTGCAAAGATATCTCTAAAAATCTTTTATAGTGGGAAACAGAACAGGCAGATTGACAGAAGTACACTGCTGAAGGGAGCATCAGGCAAGTCAGGAGAGGTCTGCTGCGCCATGTGGGTTGCTCCCTGGCCACGGATCGAACTAGTGCTACAGAGGCTCTGGATTGCTTGATAGTGAGGTGCTTAACCCTTGCACCATCAGGGAGGCCTGCAGCAACGGTATTTCATCTTATACCAGTTAGAATGGCTATTATCAAAGTCAAGAAAGAGTAAGTGTTGGTGGGTATAAGGAGCAAAAGTAACCTTTGTAGATTGCTGGTGCTACCAATAATAATGTGAAAGTTCCTCAAAAAATTACCAATACAAGTACCATATGATTTAGTAAACCTACTTCTTGGTATCTATACAAATAATATGAAAACACTCATTGAAAAAGGTATATTGCACCCCTATATTCATTGCAGTCCTACTCATAATAGCCAATATGCGGAAACAAGCTAAGTGCCTGATGATGAATGAATGAATAAATTGATATGGTGCAAGGGATTATGGTGATGGGTGAATTGGTGGCGGGAATTTAAAGGAGACTACACCTGAGAGGAGAAAGCAAATATTGTACAAAAATGAAAAAAGATGTCATAGATGTGTGTATATATATATATATATGTATATATGTGTGTATATATGTATATGTGTATATATACATACATACACATACACATGCACACAAGATGGGCATATATACAGAATGGAATAACACTCAGTGATAAAAAAAATGAAATCTTTTTTTTAGCATGATTTATTTATTTATTTTATTTATTTATACAAACACTGGGTAGAGTCAGAAGCGCGGGAGGGTGAGAGAATTCACCAGAGCCAGAGCGGGAGCAGAGCAGGCAGAAGGACTGAAGTCCATTGCTGAGGGAAGCAGCGGATGGCAGGAGAGGTCTGCTTGCCATGTGGGACCCTCCTCCGGTGGGCAGGGAGCAGCCGGGGATTGAACCGGTGCTGCAGAGGCTGCGGGCAGCTTCGCAACCCAGCGCTCAACCGCTGCACCACCCGAGAGTCCCAAGATGAAATCTTATCTGTTTGCCACAATACAATGAACATCTAATAAATGGTATCTATCATATTTCCAGCTCTTTTTTTTTTCCTAAATGGGTGTATCCAGCAGGAATATTTTGACCAGCAGGAATATTTTTTCCTAAATGGGTGTATCCAGCAGGAATATTTTCCCAATATATATGTGGGAAAAAGGATAATTCTGCCTTTTTATTTACAGGTTGATAGTTTAGGAGGAGACACATCCACATCTGATAGAGAAGCCCATGCAGCACGTGGCTCTTGTGATGAAAACAGAAAATGGATGACATTTTTGGTTATGTCTTTTGAACAGATGGTGAGTGTGTTGTATACATGGGTAGAAGGAAAGGGGTTTTCAAAGACCAGATCAAAACCATCAGTGCCTACCAATCTCCATGTATTCTATATTTCCCAGGCTTCTTCATATTTGGATTTTCCATTTGTTCTGTCAGATGGGAAATGAATGGAAATGATGATACTTAAGTGTTTGAAATCCGTACCCTATTCTTTTCCTTCCATATGTTGGACAGATGATTTAAGGGAAGACTTGGATGCTAAAAGATAGAGGATGCACAATATTGAAACAGTCTACATTTCTAAAGTACTGCTTGCAGAAACATTGCTTAACCAACATAAGACTATAAAGTGTACCAGAAATTAGCTTCTATTAGTTTAAATCTCTGAAATATCCCCTTATATTAATACTGTGGCAGAGTGCCACCTATCTGATTATTAAACATTCTGAATGCAATTTCAAGTCAAGAGATGAGTGCCTAGTGACCTAAGTCAATAATCACATTCCATTTCCATGACTTTAGTCCTTTGTTCAAAGTTGCTTTGTGTTCTTGTTTAGAATGCTGAACAGAGGTTCTGTCTTTCTTCTAGATGATAACTTATGGATGCATGAGCCCCAAGATAACTGCAGCCACTTTGCCACCAGGAAGGATGACAAACTTGAAATTAAGTCCACAGTGGGAGACAATTGAGAGAAGTGAAATTAGTTGTTTCCAACAACACTGTGCCATAGAATCAAACAAACCTGGAAAACTATCTTACCTCTGTTTTCCTAGAGTCACAAGACAATATAATATTCTTATTGTTTAAGTACATTTTTCTGTTGCTTGCAACCAAATGAATAATAAATAAGTATGTAGCACAGTGATGCCTAATTTAATGATGAAAAACTGAGGAGTGGATTGCTGAAGTGGATGGTCTAATGTCATGTATTGCTAGTAGCTGGACCAAGAATAAAACCTATAACTCTCCAACTCTAGGTGCCATTATTTTAATCACCACATGTGGTCTTATGATATTGTTTTCTATTCTGCAATGGTCACAATCTACCTCTGTGAGTGTTAGAGGGAATCCAGAGAACAAGACTCCTGTCCCCCAGGACAGTATTCTTTCTGGAACTCTTACATCTATTTTCAGCAAGACAAATTAGAAAATTGATTCTTCTTTTCAAGCCCTGATCATCATAGATGGGCCTCTATTATCTTTGAAGGAGTGCAGCCATAATAACAAGGCTCAGTGATTATTGGATTTGAGTTCACCGCCTTTGCTCAAGAGGAACTATAGAAATGGGAACAGGCTGTGGAATCAGTAAATTCAATAGCTAAAAACAGCCATCAGCTGTGGCTGATGAACATCTGGGCAATGTTTTTGCTGGGTAGGGGGAGGGTACATGGCTACATTAGTTACTTCATTTCATAAAAATTAACAGCTTGAATCTTCAGGTCAGCAAGTTTAACAAAAACAAATCGTTTATTTCCAGTGAGTGGAGCAGATGTGAATGTGTTTGAAAAATGTGTGTCTGTGAGTGTCTGTGGGTGTTTGGTATGAAAATGATAAAGCGATATGTTTCCCATAGGCATGTGGTGGTAAGATTAGATGTTATTTTGCTGATGGTGGGGAATCACAGAAACTGGGGGTGGATATTGAGAGGGGGAGCCTGGAGTAATGAAAATATGAAAAGAACTAAGCAAACACCTTGTCCCAACACTGATTTTTATTTTATTTTATTTTTTTAATGTAATTTTTTAAAGATTTATTTATTTATACAAGAACTGGGGTACAGGCCAGATTCATGGGAAGGTGAGAGGATTCACTAGAGACAGAGCGGGCAACAGAACAGGCAGACTGACGAAATATACTGCTGAGGGGAGCAGCGGGTGAGACAGAAGAGGTCTGCTTCACCATGTAGGATTTTTGCTGGCTAGCTGGGAGATCGAACCCACGCTGCAGAGGCTGCGGTGCAGAGGCTGTGGACAGTTTCACAGTGCCGCACTCAACCGCCTGTACCACCAGGGAGGCTCCCCAATACTGAATTTTAGAGGACCAGGGTTTTTAAGATTTGTATGTTAAAGGAATCCAAAGCACAATGAATAGCTTGCTGTTGAAAGACACAGATTTTCTTTTCTTTGTATAAATTTAAGTGAAAGCCCACCCCTCTCTTGAAATATACTCCCTGGCCATTTCCACTGCAATTTTGGTAAAATCGTCCCTTTAATTTTGATATTCACTATCCTTTCAAATGCCAAATAATGCCATAAAAAGAATAAAAATGAACACATTTTGGATGGTGTATATTTCTAAAATAATGTATAAGCAGATTACAAGAATTATAAAAATCTGAGCTGCAGGGATTTCCAAGTCCATATAGTACAATGAAGTAGCTTGGAGTCATTTAATGTTCTGTCACATGAGACACAACTGAGACACCCCCCCCCCACCACAACAACAACAAAAACAAAAACAAAATAACAGTGTGTCTGTCAAAAATCATAGCAGATCTTCCATATTCAAAACCAGGCGCGCGCACACACACACCACACACACACACACTATTACTCAACATTCTTATCCCTCTTTCTTTTGGTTGGGGATAATTTTTTTAGTACTACATTAGCTGCCAGGTATCTTTTAATGGCCTCTAGTTGTTCTATCATAACATGCCCCGAGGACTGCTCACAGAAGCAGGATGACCATCTCAGCTCTGAGGCTGGAAGGGGCCAGGGCTTTGTCCTATTAACCTGTGATAACAGAGAGTTATATAATTGTGTCTTCTCTCTGTCACTAAACATTCTCAGGAGAATTAGAGTCTATCAATGGCCTAAACAAGTGTTCGTAAACTCAAGCTTGATAGGAAAGAAGGTGAGAGCAGGGAGAGGACTGGAGAAGGACAAAGCCTCAGGGCACAAGAGGACAAACACCTATTTCCTTTGCTGAGTTACCACCATAACAAGGAGTAGAGGCCAGTTTGTCTGGGCAAGGTGGGTCATAGCATTTCCACAGAGAATTTCAGCCTTTAGAACTCGTCTCCAGTGCCCTCAAGTCGGCCTTTTCAGTGATCCTAAAAACATGAGCGAATTTGGGTACTAATCTGGAAGGAAATTTCACAGTAACAGGCTAGGCCCACTGTCCATAGACTCCAATCCCAGGTCAAACCTGTTTTTGTACTAGGAATGGTTATTATGTCTTAAAATGCTTGGAAAAAAATCAAAAGAATACTATTTCATGACATGAAAATTAAAATATCAGCATTCATATTTTGGAATCTAGCCATGCCAATCCATTTACTTGCAGTTAGTTGTGTCCCAAAAAGCCTACAATGTTTACTCCGTATCCTTTTCCAGAAAATGTTTGCTGGGCCCCTTACATGGGCCATGCAAGGTAATCTCCTGGAACCACATTAAATAGTAAGCGAGACACCATACATATTGGAAGGTCAAAGGAAAGTTTTTCCAGAGATGAAAATCTTTTGGTATCAAAAGATAGTAATTTGAGAAGCCATCCTCAAATATTTATTTAATCTTGCACTCATTTAGTGTGCTTCATTATGCAGCTACTGCATGTGGAAGATAAGATCTTATGTGACAAAATGTATAGTGAGGATATATAGAATGTCTCTGTTTCTGCTTTTGAAGTCCTATTTTTTTTATTTTTAGTACTTTTTTTTATATATAATTTTTAAAAAGATTTATTTATTTTTGCATACAAGAACTGGGGTACAGATCAGAGGTGCTGGGGGTGGGGTTGTGAGAGGATTCACCAGAGACAGAGTGGGGAACAGAACAGGCAGACTGACCGAAATACACTGCTGAGGAGAGCAGCAGGAGGGACAGGAGAGGTCTGCTGCACCATATGGGCAGCTCCCCAGCTGGCTGGGGATCGAACTTGTGCTGTGGAGGCTGAGGACAGCTTCATAATGCTGTGCTTAACCCCTTGCACCACCAGGGAGGCACAATACTTGTTTATTTTAAAATTTTTGTTCAAAATGGAAAACATAACCAAAGAATATCAAAATTATTATTCTTATAGTTCCCTAGAAATATTAATCAAATCCATCAACATGTAATTTCTTTTATTTTTTAAATTTTTGGGGGTGTCTCAAATACACGTTTTTCTTCAACAGTTATTTTTTACCTTAAGTTATATATGACTATCTCTTTGATCCAATTGTACACACTTTTCCTCTTTCAGTTTTAAAAGAAAGGATAACATTTGCCATATAAGCACTTCCGTCATATATGTATGTATATATGACAGTTTCCCATAAAGTGAATATTGGCTTTTCTGCTTTTCCCAATGTAAAAATGTTAATTTAATTCTGTATAGTCCTCTTTTGTGTAGAAAGAGCTTTTCCATGCATTAATGCATCTATCCTTTAAATTAGCATCTATTAATTCTTGCTATTTATAGATCAATAAGTCAAGGTTTGTGAGATTAGTGAGTGACAGAAATAGGAACCCAATTCAGATCTTCTAATTCCAAGTCCAATGGCTTTTCCTCTTGGCAGATGAGGTTAAGAGTGGAAGAAACAAGGAAGGAAAATCCAAAAGAAACCCTAGAAGTATATTCTCGAGGACTGTTAACTGTTGCTGCTGAATGGAAAAGTATAATTTCTTTGAGCTCCAGGCTCAAACCTGGACAAATCATTTTTCAGGCTTTGCACACTATACATTCTTGTTTTTAAAATTCTACTTCACAAAAAAGAATGGAGAGAAAATGTGATATAATAAAAAGTGAGTTCAATTTGACTACAGATCACCTGGGTTCTAGCCTTGCTCGGCCACTAATGTGTCCTGCTGTGTGTCCTGCTTCCTCCCAGAAGTGGTCCCAAGGGATTTGAGTCTGTCATGGTCTTACCCTCCCCTTTTGCAATTCCAGAATCTATAGGTCTGACTTGGGCTTGAGCACATTTTCCCTCAGGATATTTATTTTTCATGGCTTCCTTTTATTCTGTTATTTAACTTTTAGTCATTTGAATAGATGTCTGTCTCTTGTTTCCCCAATAGACCTGTAGTCCCTTGTGAGGTGAGGTGACCCAGGTCTTGCTCCAGGACTCCCCAGAGAACTGATCCAGTGCTCAGTAGGAGAACTCAGGGTTAGTGTTTTGCAGCCAGAGATACTTGTCCAAACCTCCTGCCACTTGTTACGACACTTCCATCAACTGGAGTGGATAGGCATTAGCGAATGCCAGTGTGGAACTCTTAGGAATATAAATATTTATTATGTTTACCTTCGATGCTAACCTATTGCTGATATTGCTATAATTTACATATTACTTTACCTGTGTAAAGTGATATGTGTATATCTTTGTCAGAGCACTCAATTGAAGGTGAATAGTATTGACTAAATTATTTTTTCTTAGAATAACATTTGGTTTTTGACCAAAACACATCTTTGCAGAAATTACAGTTTTTTAGTTTTCCCTGAACAATATCACTGAAACACCACTGTTAAAGAGAGGATCCACCTTATTGTTCTCTAAATTTGTTCCTTTATTCTTGACTCCCATTATAGTTTGTATTTCAATTCATTCATGTCATGTCTTAGCTCCAGGATTTTGGACAGCATTTTGACACAAAGATACCTGACGGCAGTTTTTGTAAGCAAAGAATAATTTGGTTTGGAAATTGCTGACTTTTAAATTATTAACAGAAGAGCACACCAGGAGAAAGAAGGGTTTCCTTAGCAAAATGATAGAATCACAGCCCTTTCTCTTGAAGTTGTCACCATTCTGTGTGAAAGATTGTTTGATGTTGCTGAGGTTGAAAAACACCCGTTCATTTTTTTTTTCCTAAAGAAAAGCCTTTGTTTCTCAGTTTGATATTTTTCATGAATAATTGGAGACTGGGGAAATTGAAAAGGATTTTTGTCTCTGGCTGAACTGAAGTGGTAAACATTCTTGGAAATCAAAACCTGCAAAACAGCAAGTGTTTTTTCTTTTTCTTTTTTATTTTCTCCCAACTGTTTAAACATAACCTGGATATTTGGGGACTAAACAAAACAGAAACAAAACCCACAATAACAATGCTGTATCTGCTACACATTTTATAAAGCCACCAGAACCATGTTTACCCAGGTCTTAACAGTCTATTTTCAATGCAATAGCTATTATTCCATAAAGTGTTCCCTGCCTAGGCTAAGGATAATCCCTGCAGCTCACCTAAATAACAATCATACACAGGCATTGTATCTTGTCATTAATAACAACTCATTTTTTGCCAAATGGGCTGATTCATGCTATGTGCCTCCTCTGGGGAGTCAACATACTAAGTAATGATAATAATAATGATGCTAATAATAATAGCAGCTACCAGTTAAATAAAACCAATTCACCAGACATACTAAGTGTTATATAAGTTATGGCTAAGTTAACACTTATAACACCCTTCCAGATTAGGTACCATTAGTCCCATTTTACAAATGAAGAATTTGAAATAAAGTAATTCCTTGCTCTCTTGGTCTTAACACCATCTTGTCAGAAACCTTCAGGTCATGAAAGCCAAGTAAAGGAAGAAGCAAATGCAAAGGCTAACTCTCTAAAGAAGGAAGATGAGGCAGAGATTCAAGTAAACCAGTAACTTATGCACCTGTGGTAGCTGCAGGAGCAGAAATAAGGACAGCTGGAAGCCCAGGATGCTGGAACAAATCACTGGGCTGCATGCTATTGTCTAGAACTTGTCTCAGTAGCTCTAGAACATTCATCACATTCTGATAGCTGAGACCACCTTTAAGACACCCGCCTTGCTCATGCCAAAAAGTCCCAATTTTGTCTTTTGTCTTGGACTTGTGACACTTGGGACTTGTTCTATTCTTTAGCATCCAGTTGTGGCTGAAGGTAAGACTACAGTCATCCCTTCTGCTATCTTAGCTGAAGGAGGTAAACAGGAAAGAACATTCTCCTAGGATAGAACTAACAGGAATAGAACTAGAATTGAACTTAGGTCAGTCTGGCTCCAAAGAAGTTGCTATATGCCACTATTAGGATGCTTTAAAGTACAGATAAGATAGTAGGACACACTTAGAAGGTGGAAAATGAGAAAGCAAACTTTCAGAAAGGAGTTATTTATTTAGAGTAGGGGCAAGGAAGGGGTGCTCAGTGGAGGAGTCTGTGGGAATGAGAAATGTGATTAATAAATTTCCTAATGGGTCAGCAGGAAGTTTAACATTTTGAAGTGGGAGAGGAGGTAGAGATGAATGCAGATAAGAGGGTTCCTATTGATTTCATCTGTTCCCCTGATTGAAGGACACAAGTGCTTTCTCAGTTATATTTGCCCTTTCAACTAACTCACAACCCCAAAAAAAAAAAAAAAAGATCAAGGTAAAACTATCTCTTTTAACAAAGTTTCATTCTATGGTCCTTCCCATATGCCTTAACCTGAAGATAATAGATGAAGTGAACGAGAACAAAATTAATGACTGGTTAGTACAACCATTTTTCCATTGGAGACATGATGGCCAAAGATGAGGGAAATAGGACGGGGACACTACAAAAGGGAAACAGAGACTCTCAGAGTAGTGTAGAAATATACCATGCATGCTGACGACCTTGGGGCTTGACTAGGGAGGCTATGGGTGACAAGATTTAAAGGAAATTAGGACAAGCTGAGGACAAATGAGGGCAGAAGTAGTGGCTCTTGATCTGGGGTAAATGTTACCAGTCTGGAAATGGTAGCTGAAGATTATGGTAACGTGTTGTGTTCATGGCTTCAGATGTTCTGAGCAGATATAACAAGTAGGTCCAATACAGAACAGCCTCAATTCAGAAATTTTGCATCTGAAAACAGGATGAGAATTAGAAAAAATTTCACTCAAAGGAAATAGCTTCTAGGGCCTCCCTGGTGGCACAGGCGATTGAGCGCTGTGCTGTGAAGCTGTCCGCAACCTCTGCGATGCAGGTTCAATCCCGGCCAGCTGGGGAGATACTCACATGGTGTGGCAGACCTCTTCTGTCTCACCCGCTGCTCCCCTCAACAGTGTATTTCGGTCAGTCTACCTATTATGTTCCCTACTCTGGCTCTGGTGAATCCTCTCACCCTCCCGCACATCTGGCCTGTACACCAGTTCTTGTATAAATAAATAAATCTTAAAAAAAGGAAATAGTTTCTAGAAGGGGATCAGGTAGGAGGCCTCCCATGACTACTTCGGTTACAGTTCTTTGTCTGAGTCCAGTCACAGAGGACAAGGCAGAGGGATGAGTAAAAATGTGCTGGCTCCATAGAGACACAAGTTGATGAGGACAGGGGCTGCAGCCTGACATCACAGCAGGAAACAGATGGTGGCAGCATGGAGAAGGTGGTAGGTTTGGCACGGTATGGGGTGGGGCTGCTTTGGTGGTTGACTCTGCCGTGGGATAATTTAAACATCTTTAAAAAATATTATGAAATCCTGAAAGGATTTATTTGTTATTTATTTGTTCTTGAGTATCCCCAGGACCCTAATATGGATACTTATACAGAGTAAGGTTTAATCAACAATTTTAATTGGTTGGTTTAGCGAAAATATGAATAAAAGAGATCATATAGGCAGGCAAAAGTGGTAAGTAGAAATAATGTGTCCTTGAAGGGAGAGAAAGAGGGAAGGCTGTTCTCATAGCTTTTGCTCCCTGCAGCCTGACCCTGGCTTGTTGAAATGCAAATAGCATGAACTTGATGGAGGAATTTGCGTATTGGTGAGAAACTTTCCATCTATCTGCATGACGCCAAAGGGGAGATAGCCCATAGCAGTGACAGCAACGATTCATCAGGCAAATGGGTACAGCTGCCAGGAAACTATGATTACTCAGCTGTCACTGGAAGAGGTGCTGGCAGTCTTGGAAATCTGCACGCCATTGCTGGGGGCAGGGGAACTGGTCCTGTGTAAGCACAAAGCTAAACATGCACTTGCTCTTTGTTGGAGGGAAGAAGACAAGCAGAGAAGAATAACCCCGGAATGCAAAGCAAAAAAGAAAGTTTGGGAGAAGCAGAATTATTTTCAAAGAGACTAAAGGATCAAGTTTAAATTCTGGTTTTTACTAGTATGTTAAAATTCTGAAAATGAGGACCAGTGTCTCAGGTGAGTCTGTCTCCCCCTTGCTCTACTGAAGTGGCCTTTCATGTTTCCCGCAACATCTCTGACACCTGAGAACTTGCAAGAAAATAAAATTCTTAGATGTATACTGAATCCGAAAATCTGAGCTGGGACCCAAAGATCTTTAATAAGCCCTGTAGGTGATCAGATGCAATCTGAAGTTTGTGGTTACTGCTGTAATCTGTGACTGAAGCAATTGTTTCCCTTAAACTCCTGTCAGTATGAACCATTTGGGGTCCTTCAACTCAGGAGGGCCCACAGAGGGCAGGCCAAAGACTGATTTCTTGAAATAAAGACTTTGTAACCTGGTGGACACTGGGGACACTCCTAGTTGTCAATTCAGAATTAATCAGTCAGTTTAAACTACTTTTGTTCTAAAAGTTAGACACATGGATCATACAATTATAGAATTAGTACATGTCAAGGATTTTATTCAACCCATTAATTGATGAGGAAACTAGTAAGATGGTACAATTGAAGAACTGGATACTTACAGGCAATTGAATTTAAAAAGGAACATTAGGATACGATTAGAAACAATACTGCTTAATGCACTGTGGGGCAACGATACCATAACTTTGGGGGGTTATCTTTTTTTAATGAAACAAATCATTTGCATCTAGATGAGATTAAAATTTGCATATTTAACTCAAATTTGCAGAGTCTGGGCACTTAACAACAGTAGCAAAGTCAAACAGTGCTACATTCTTCTAGAAAACTAAATGGGGTATGTGGGTTTGTTAAATATTTCAGAATAACATTGGAAAGACAGGCAGCATCCTCATGACTTGATAACTTTCATGAATTCTTCTTAACACTACACAGCTAGTCTTCAGGTCCTAATTCTTGGTCAGGTTAGTTTGGGCTCCAGGCTCGTCATTAATCTGTAAGCCTGCATGGTGGTTTGGTCCCACTATACCCTCATTCAAGGCTAAGTGTACATGCCAGCAGCTGCTCCCCCAAATCACAGACATCCATGGCCTGGTGCAGGCTCCCTGCTTTCTCTGTAACCAGCCTTCACCACTTCTGTGTGTAGTCTCTATGTTCTCCCAGAGGCATCTGCAGAGAATGTCAACAAGTTCTAGTTCAAGTTCAAAAGAAGCAATTCAGGGCAGACTTCTATGTTCTTAAAGGCCCCTGAACAGGACCTTGATCATTGCTGGGGATTTTTTCAAGATGCTGATCATGTCTCAGGTAAGCCAGAGGACATTTTTTTTATACCTAAGGAGTGAGTTTTTAAACATCAGGACTATAGAGACATAGAGAATGATGCTGTGACTGGAATCCTGATGGGGAAGCAGCTGGGTAGCAGCAGTCAAAGAAAAGCAGGACCTCAAAGAGAGAAGTAAGACACCTGCTAAACACTTAACTCCATTTAATTTCTCCCAGAAGAAATGCTGAGAAATACCAAGCCCTGGCTGTCATCTCCAATCACAACTGCCTATTGTGGCTGTGTGGTAAGAGTTCCTGAGTAAGAAAGCATCAGTGGACTCCCCAAAAGATCTGCTGGTAGAACCTAGAGGGGGTGCAAGAATGTGGGTGGGGGAAAAATTAAATGATTATTTTCACTAAATGCTAACCAGAATTAAACAATATTCCTTCCATTATTAGTAAAGGCAATAAACTATACTAGTATTATTAGCTCTTGTGATGCTGTCATGGATATTTTCACATTACTACTCTGTCTCTCTTTGTTATTGAAATTGATCAAAATGCATAACTATACCACTTACTTAAACATTAGTGGGTAACTATATTTTAATGTGCATAGTTTATTTTGTAATCTTATGAATTTTATTGTAAGCATTGTAAAACATTATTCTATCTGTTTATTATATCTGAAGAGATTCAGATGCTATGTCTAATTTCTGAAGGGATTCATGACACAAAGAAGCTTAATAACCCTTGATAGTGTAACTTCAAATGAAAGAAAACAAAACAAAAATCCATTTTACTTATTTATCTGCCAATGCGCTTTGTAGGTTTTGTGGTGGTATTTTTTTTATTTTTTGCTTGAACTGAAGTAGGAAAACAACATGCCCTTGGTTATTATGTATTACATCCTTTTACTTCTGATCTGCAGATTTTATACACACACACATGCACACACATATATACATACACACACTCGTGTGTGTATGTATGATATTTTTTAAAAGGATTCTTGGTTTTTAAAGGTATAAAACAGTATTTATGATTAGGATGTGTATGTATGATATTTTTTAAAAGGATTCTTGGTTTTTAAAGGTATAAAACAGTATTTATGATTAGGACTCAAGGGAATTGTTGTCCTGAATATTTTAAGAAAACCTAACCAGAGTCAATACACACACACAATAACACAACTCGTATTCATCCATTAATGCAGAATCTAGGCAACTGATTCTTTTGACCTCACTAAATCCTTTCCAGAATAAGAAGAATTAATTTTTCTTTAAGTCTCAGGTGGCAGATCAGGGGCAAAATAGCCCTTCCTTCCAATTATATGCTTCTCCAGTTATTATCTATAAGGGGGAAGAGCAGATAATGAAAGGAATGTAATTTTACCTCATGATCAAACTGGACTCTTTTTCCATTTTTGATTTATGTTCAGTGTTAGGCAGTCTACAGAAACTCCTTTTGGGAATAAAAGGGACAAGGGCAAGTATTTATCCTCCTTCTTTTCAAATCTGGCTAAGAGATGCAAAGCTAGGCAACAAAGGCTTTTTCTCAGAAGGACTTTAAAACGTAGGGTCAGAAGCTGAGAAAGAAAGGGTTCAAAGAAAAGGAGTTATACTCAAATGCCTGCTTTGCTACTTACTAATTGTATGATCAAAGACACAATATTTAATTACTGATGTTCTTACAGGATGTGAATGTGCTTACTGCAGCTAACTTTAAGGGCTATGTCAAATGAAGTGTATGTCCCCATAGACCTCAGGGCTGCATTTGCCCACTTTAATTTGCAAGGTAGGAAAGGGTTTTAGAAGTTTGTGTGTTTAAACACCTAAACAGTGGTAAAAATAGTGGGAGTGCAATGGAGATGACCCCTGGACTTTATCCCCAAGTCTGGCTCCCTTCCATGAATACCACCTGAGCTCGCCTGGGGAGAGTTGCTGTGGGCATTGCTAAGAAGCAGATTCATGAGATGCAGGACGTAGACATTCTAGTGTCCAGGAAAGAAAATGAATTAATGATCCACGACTCTTTTTTCACCAAGAAAAACAACTTATGGCTCAAGAACAATCAAGATGGAAGAATGGAAGGAGATTCTGAGGTATCACTTAGGTTTCTCTGAGAAGGAAAATATAGATAACGTTGTCTAGGTCACTAGATCTTGGGAGCAGGATGCCAGAATCAGTGGGTGGGTGAATCACCATTGTCCACTGACTTTATGAGCATTAGATTCCAGTGAAAAAGGGGGGTTGAATATCCCCAATTTTTTCACCATTAAATATGTGACACTTTTGTGTATTCCCAGAAATGATTAACATAGAGAGTGAGGGGGGCGGGAAATCTTGATGTACTTGATTACATATGTGGAGGCAGTGAACCAGAGGAGTTTAAAGAGTTATTTCTGCTAATGTTTCTACTCACAGACTGGAGGGGGCCTGGGGAAATTTGGGCTATATGAAGATAAATGAGAAGTAGCGATCTGTGAGATATTTTTGTAAGCTAGTAAGCCCAATAAAAATGCAGAATTTGAGGAGGTGGTTCTTTTTCCAGCAAATTTCCTAGCACCTTCTGGGCAGTAAGTAAATGCCTGTTGGTTGAATGAAGGTGTAAACACAAAAGAGCTAATTTTAGGATCCAAAATACTGATCAAAGTAATTTACACACAATATCCATATTTCAGCTACCAATTAAAATTGAGAATGTTGTTTGCATTGGAAAGTCAACAGAAAAATTATTCAGGTACTCCTTACAAATTCTGGAAAGAAACAAGCAAAGGAGAGCAAGGAAGAGAAAGAACTGCCTGGTCAGCCTACTCATTTTTCTCCACTCAGTTCTTGGGGGAAAAATACACACAGGTCCGGTCTTCACTGCTTTTCATGTTCTATTTTCTGTAATTTAGGATTCCTAGTCACTGAATTTAAACCATATATTTTTCAGTTCTCTCCATATTTGAAAGCCAGAAACTGCAAAATCATGTATTTTATGACATTTTAGATTTTTAAAAATGAGAATGTTCTGGAAAAGTTTCTTTTTTAAAAGGGATGTTCAAACTTCAATAATTATTTTGTGGCTTAATGGTCAAGTGTGGAAAATATTTGTGAACAAAATATCAAGTGGGTTACAAGCTTCCCCAAGTCAATTTGATTACATGTAACTCTGATTCTTTCTGTAAATGATAGTAATTTGAAGTGGGTAAGGGTTAGCTACTCATCTACAATCTCACTACCAATTTGTAATAAAATAAGACTCCTGACGAAATTCTATCACTCACACCGACATTTATTGAGCAAATACCCATTAGTGAAGAAGGAACAGGATAGTTCATGCATCCAGTTATGAAAGCTCAGTGAATTTTTGACTCTGATAGTTTTGTGTGATCCAACCACACTGTCATAAAAGATTTATTCAAGGCAGGCTCAATAATGTTCTAAAGGCAATATTCTGTTATGCTTAGAGTCATAATCAGCCAAATAGAAATCCTCAGCCCAGACAGGCCGCAGGGCCACTTGAGAAGAAGTCTAAGGTGTCTCCTAAGGGTGTAGGTGATGGAGCACTCTGTATTCTACCACCCCATTTATGCGGGAATAGGGCACGTCTAAAATATTGTAGCTAATTCACTTATGTCCTAACACCACAAGTGTGGCAACAGATAGTATACTCAAGATCGTGTGTGCACACATTATAATAACATTAGTTATGTCAGGGCTCAGCAAACACTTTTTGAAAGGGCTGGATAGTAAATATTTTAGGCTTTTGGTCTTTGCTGTCATGTCTATGTAGCAATGTCTATGTCACAACAACTCAGTTCCGCCTCTGTAGGGGGAAAGACAATATGTAAGGTAATGACCATGAGTGTGTTCTGATACTTTATTTGTGGACCATAAAGTTGGAATCTTGTATAATTTTTGCATATCATGATTTTTATGTGTTTTTTTTATTTTTTTAAACATTAAAAAAGAAAATCAACAAACTCTCTATCCTCAGTTCACAGTGTGGGCCATCTCAAAGTAGGCAGTGGGCAGTATTATCTCTACAAGGTATAATTTGCAGACCCCTCATCTAAGCTATGAAACTTTAAAGTCAATTTCTGATATTACAACATATGTGCAGTGACTGGAAAAGATGAAAAGTGAGAAGACAATAATTAGAGAACACATAGTTTGTAGATGTTATCGGATTTACTCATTATAAAAATCTCTTTGAATTATGCATTGTATTATTTTCACCATTTTATACAAGTGGACAGGAGGGTTCAGTGACATAAAATCAGTGTTTATGACAAGACTATCTGATCTCAAAGTTCACATGTTTTTGTCTTCAAAGTCATACTTGTGAGTTTTCCCTTAGAAAGGAACAATAGACCTTGAAAATGGAGAGAGCCCAGTTTATTTTTTTGTTAGTTGCTCTGACGTCAATTCCAAACGCATCTTTCCCATTGTGTTTTGTGTTACCTTTTGCGCTCCCAGAAGACAATGTGGTGGATATTTTTCACATTGTACAGGGCGCCTGCCCAGGTATTTTTTTGACTGCGTAGTTTTGAGGCTGTGACAAACTACCCAAGGGCTTTAAGCACTGAACTAACATGATCGAATATTTGTTTTAGAAATGTAGTGTTGAGATTTCAGGCTGCATTTTAGAACAGTAACCCAGCAACTAATGCTGAGTTGACATGACATGAACAACTTATATAACAAAAACAAAGATGCAACTATAAAAGGCTATATTCATTTGAAAGAGTAGAAAGATAGTCTAAGTTTTTAAAAAGGGCTATATATTTTATGCACAAAGGGAGTTGACAAAATAGACATAAAGTATGTACAAAATAGAACTGTGTTTTATCTTACATTTAACCTAAATGTTATATAAAATAAATGTTAATTACAGAGCTAATGTTTATTTTGTTTACTTCTTAGAGTTTTTCAAAGAGAATGATTCAAATTTTGTTCTGAAGTACAATGTTAAATTACTTGTTAAAAAATTCGCATAATCTTAACTACAGAGATACCACCTGTAGGTGCAACTTTTATTATATGAAATGATGAATGTACTGGTATATAAATTGAAGAATTGTACATAAAAGCAAATCACTGGAAAAAAAATAAATCTTTTTGATACAGAATTAGTTTATAAATTATTGCATAGTCATAAAATGGAATAGTGTATAGTTTTTAAGATGAGATGGTTCTGCATAAATTGTTACTGAAAGTGTTCCAAGGTAAATTATTTCATTTTTGAATAGTTACATATTAGTATATATCATTATGTAGAACATATCTCTCCTTATCAAGATCAATGTAAGTTTGTGTTCATATGTATTTTTTTCTGTGTGTGTTAAAAGATACATCAATCCTAAGGGGGGGAGTTCCACTATATATATATATAAAGAAAACTAGTTAGCTCTAACTAGTAAAAGATGCCTCCAGTAGTCAAGGAAATAAGAAGAACTTTCTTTTCTAAATTTGTAAGCTTTCATACTTTCTGAATTTTGTACCAGAACTTATATCTATATATTACTTCTTTAAGGTTTAAAGACAGTTATCAAAATAAATCTAAAATGGCCAATTTCTTTATTTTGTTTCAGTATTCATATAGCTAGTCTTTACAGACAAAATTTCTCCATCAAACAGTCCTTTTTTTAAAGATTTATTTATTTATATAAGAACTGGGGTATAGGTCAGAGGCGCGGGAGGGTGAGAGAATTCACCAGAGACAGAGTGGGGAGCAGATCAGGAAGATGGACTAAGGACACTGCTGAGGGAAGTAGGGGGCAAGGCAGGAGAGGTCTGTTGCGCCATGTGGGTTTCTCCCTGGTGGGCTGGGAATCGAACCCGTGTGGCAGAGGCTGAGGACAGCTTCACAGCATGGCGCTCAACCCACTGTGCCACTGGGGAGGCCCCATCAAACAGCCCTTTGCCTAATGTAACACATATTCCATAGATGCTTGTGTTTGTAGCTGTGCCTTCTTCTGTTGCTGATGTTTCCTCAACTTTAAAGGAAAGAGTTGATCTTTCCATAGTTTTTGCTGAAGTTCCCAGCTTATACAAAGGGAACCCATAGTCTCTATTCACAGCAGTAATATATTAATAGTGCTAAACACTCCTGTGCCAAAGTGCTACTTGCAAGAGGAAACTGAGTGACAAAATACTTAGAAAACTTCTCCATGGCCATAGAACTGCTAAACACAGATCTGGAATTAAACAAGGGCAGTCTGTCTCCACCATGTTCCACAGCACACCCTACATCACTGGTATCAAAATATCAGTCACAATGAAGCATCTGCTTCTGCTTTGACCCTACTATTTCCAGCAGTCCTTGCTTCCTTGTATTAGGCTACTAAGTAAGGTCCAAATCCCTTAGTTTGGCATAATAAACCTGCAAGATCTTACTTCCTCTACCAGTTCCTGCTCACCTACCACATCAGTCTCTTACCTGGTCACACTGCATAGAGCTTCCTGAAGGATCCATGCTGACTCTTACCTCCCTAAATCCATATGGCTTTGCTCTGGAAACACCCCTCTTTCTTCTTCTATGCCTAACTGGTTCCTACTCACCTTTGAGAGTCCAGATAAAACTTATAGCCCCAATGATATTTCCTTTTCCTGAAATATTATCCCCCATTTTATACCACCCAATATACATATTCAAGCCACACCTCCACATACCACATGCTCAGCAGCCTGAATTGTTAGCCCATGTTCCCATTAAGAACAACTGTCCACTGTGCTATAGTTGGGTGGTTGCATCCCTCTTTTACACAATGCTGGGTACTCACTGTTGGCAGCAATATTATGGGTGCAAATCTTTCTCAATATATTGGTAAATAATAGGAGTTCAATAACACTATTATAAATGAGAAAAAACAACAAAAAAGGAACACAAACCAAGCCAATCCACAAAAATAACAAAATTGCAATGAACATTTATGTCTCAGTTATCACTTACATGTAAATGGCCTGAATTCACCCATAAAAATGTGCAGAGTAGCTGAAAGGAGTTCAAATCAAGTCCAACCACCTGATATTTCGCAGAAACCCATCTTGCCATCAAAGACAAGTGCAGACTTAGAATTAAGAACTGGAAGACTGTCATACCAGCAAATAGCAACCAAAAATAAATAGATAGATAGATAGATAGATAGATAGATAGATAGATAGATAGATCAGGAACATCTGTACTTAGATGAAATAGAATTCCCACTACAAATTTTTGTGCAAGATAGAAATGGACAAAATATTATTAAGGGCCTATCACAAGAAAAGCAAATAATACTCATAAGTATAATACACTTAATGACAGAGCTCTTTGACACAGATGACATTTTAAAACAGAACCAAAAGAGATATGCAACAGCACAGTCACATTAGGGGATTTTGATACCACACTTACAACAATGGAAAGATCAACAAGACAAAGAATTGACAAGCAAATAAAAAACTTAAATGAAGATCTATATCAAATAGGTCTAATAGACATCTACAGAACACTTATACCAGAAAAGCCATTGCTTACACATATTTTTTCAAGTGCACATGAAACACTATCACAAATCGACCGTATGTTGAAAAACTGTTCAATTCAATTTTCAATACAACTACAAAGATCAAAATTAAGTATTCTGACTATAATGCAGTAAACTTTAGAAATAAATTATAAAATAATAAAAAAACAGGAAAAATTGAATACATGGAGATCAAACAATATACTGCTTAGTAGCTCTTGGATAAAAGAGAAAACTGAAACAGAGATCTAAAAATACCTTGAGATGAACAAAAATGATAGTACAAGCTTCCAGAATCTATTGGTTGCAGCTAAAGTGGTCTTAAGAGAGAAGATATTTGCAATATCAACTTACGTAAAAAAGCAAGAAAAATCTCAAATAAACAACGTACTATACCTAAAGCGACTTTATAAAGAGGAACAGACAAGACCCAAAGTTAATAAAAGGGTGGAAACAAAAATAAGAGTGAAAATAAATGAAGTAGGGATCAAAAAGACTATACAAATGAAAACATAAACAATGAAACTAAGAGTTGATAATTCAAGAAGATAAACAAAATAGGAAAAAAAAAACCCTCTAACATATAAAAGTGAGAAATTAAAGATAGAACAAAAATACAAAGGATCTTTGAGATTGCTGTGGACAATGATATGCCAATCATTCTATAACACTGAAGAAATGGAAAAATTTGTAGATCAATACAATCTACAAAGATTAATCCAGGAAGGGAAAGATGAGTTGAACAAATCAATCACAAGCATGGAAATTGCAACAGCAATAGAAACTTGAAAAAAGAGGAACAAACAAGACCCAAATTCCTAAAAACAAAAGCCTAGGATTAGATGGCTTTGCAAATCAATTTTATCAAATCTTTAAAGAAATAATGTCCATCTTGCTCAAAAATTAAAAGACACACACACACACACACAAAACAAACCAAAAATTGTTTTTTAAAATACAAAAAGAGGGAATGATCCCTAATATATTTTATGATGCTCACATTACCCTAATGCTGAAACCAGATAAAAAGAGCATGAGAAAATTAGGGACAAATATTCCTGATGAATATCAATGCAAAAATTTTCAACAAAATACTAGTATATCAACAATATATAACAAAGTGAGTGAACAACATTTGAGTGAACAACATTTACCCAGGGATGCAAGGATAGTTTAACACATGTAAATCAATCAACGCAATACATCATTTTTTTTTTAAATAAAAACAATTCCACAGAATTTATTGCCATCTGGTAATAACATAAGGGTAATCCAAACAATAGGAACAAATGTTTCAGAACTATCGTCCCAATAAAGAACAGGTAAAAAAAGCTAACTGAATTATCTTCTCAACCATCCCTCACTTGATTGATCTTTTCTAGTTGGAGACACTTTGGAGCAGAGTAATATTATCACCTTTCAGCATGATCCAACCCAGTTGTTTTCTTGGCTTTGTTTTAGAATGAATCTCTTCTGCGTCTAATACGAGGTTCATATACTCATCAAAACCAATGACACAGCCCTCTATCCGCATATTCACTTGCTCATAAAGCCACACCTGAATCCGAGATGGATTTTGCAAGTATCTGAAGATGAGGTTGATGGCCTGCACCATCACCTTCTGCACTTTCTGACCCTGGCCGTGGTACACCATGGTGGAAGCTCACAAAGACCACACATCATTTAAACGAAAGTAAATATAAAGATCATATGGTAATATGAATAGAAGCAGAGAACGCATTTATATAATTCAGCACCCTTGTGTTATAAAAACTCCAAGCAAGATGAAAACAGAAAGAACCTACAACATTGTAAAAAAAACACATATTACAAAGAAATCTAATATATATATTTAAAGATTTATTTACTTATACAAGAACTGGGGTACAGGCCAGAGGCGCGGGAGGGTGACAGAATTCACCAGAGACAGAGCGGGGAGCAGATTAGGCGGATGGACCAAGGACACTGCTGAGGGGAGTAAAGGGCAAGGCAGGAGAGGTCTGTTGTGTGTGGGTTTCTCCCTAGTGGGCTGGGAATCAAACCAGTGCTGCAGAGGTTGAGGACAGCTTCACAGCAAAGCACTCAACCTGCTGCGCCACAGGGGAGGCCCCACAATCTAATATTTAATGGTAAAAAACTGAAAATTTTCCATTTTGTGATCAGGAAAAGCAAGATGCCAATGCCCACTTGTCACCAATTTGTTTAATTTACTAGTAGAAGTTTTGGTTAGAGTAATCAGACAACAACAGGAAATTAACTTTCCATCTCCTCCATAAGATATTTTTGGAAATATTTTAGACAATGATAGTAACTCTCGCTGACATCTTAGAAGTCTATTCCATTCTTTTGGCATATTGTTAATTAAAATCAACAGGGGATCACATACAGCTCTGATTTGTTTTGAACTTTTTTTAAAGTATTATTCTTGATTCCTTACTGGCAGTAACCTTTAAATGTGTATGCCTGCTAGGTATTTCCAAGCTGTGTCCCTCCAAGTAACTCAGACTCATTTCCTTATTCTATTCTATTCTATTCTATTCTATTCTATTCTATTCTATTCTATTCTATTCTATTCTATTCTATTCTATTCTATTCTTTTTTACTGCAATGAGTTGAATTGTTACAGCTTTCTAATTGCTTCTGGGATAATTTTGGGGTCAAAAATGATTCAATCTTCTGGTATACAAGATTTACTCATATAAACTTTTATCTGAGGGATTTACTCATAAGAATGTATTTTAGCCTTACTAAAGCCCTGTGATGTAGTTCATGACAGCCAAGGAAATTGAGGGACAAGGAGGATGAAGGACGTTGTAAAGCCACACAGCTAATAAGAGGCAGAGGTGATCTTCAAACCCAGGTAGCCAGTCACCAGAGATCATGCTCATAAACATAGCACTACCTTGCCACTCATACCTGGATGCATTTAAAATGATTATAAAAACCCTGCACAAGTGCAATTAAATGACTCATTTACTTAGAAACACTCCCTCTCTCAGGTCCTATGACCATCAACATTTCATTGTGTACTTTTGAACTTTTTTGAGTGGTTTGGCCCTCACAATTCTCTATTCAGTGACTAAAACGGTTTCTTCAGGACATACCTACTTGGGAATGAAAAAGATTTTGATTGCATGACTTACACACCACCTTCTATTGCAGCAAGACCTGTAACCACTTCTGGGAATCAGAGTTGACACCTCCCCCATCACTTGCCACTGTCCTCTGTGGTAGGGTATCTCCTGTGAGGACCTCCTGGGGTTGTCCCATCAACCACACAGCTTGACAGTGAAAATTCACATCAAGGGGGCTTGTTTCACATGGTCCCAGAGCTGTTCCACCCCCATGGACTCTCACATATACACTTGCTGCTTTGCTATTTCTGCCTCCAGAGCCATGATTGCTAATGTGCTGTGGGTGAAGGGATGCTCAGAACTAGGCATTTTAAATGCCTGGAAGCTCAGGCTCCTTAACAGAAGGAAACGATACCCTCATTCTATTAAACAAGCATCAAAGCCATCCTATCCTGTCTAATTATCATGTAGAGTTGAGTTAATTAGTCCTCACAGTTTCTTATTTGTAGCTGTTTTTTTTTTTCTAAGTTTATGAAAGTTAAATCAGAGAGCAAATAGGAGTAACAGATTTTGTATTTTACCAAGCATCTCTAGCTCCTCTCCAACAATACAGGCAATGTCATTGGACCTAGTGATGTACCTGACATTTCTTTCTTTCTGGTGAATTCTTCCTTAGTCAGATCACTAACCAACATCAGGATTCTCGTCAAAGATGCAACTTTAAGTTGGGTCCTTCCTCACTTCAAACAATGCTATGGAAAAATATCCTTTTTCAGATAATGTAACACTCCCCTCCTTGATGAAAGGAAGCAGTGTGTACATGTGCGTGCGCATGCGTGTGTGCGTGTGTGTGAGTTTAGAAAGAATGGAAAGGACAGGTAATAGTTGTTAATTTGGGATATCATAATGAAGGTGAACACAAGCCAGAAAGTGTAAGAGTCGTTAACATTGAAAGAATCTCTGTATTTTGGCATTTCAAAATTTACTGAAATTTGACTTGAGAAAGTGTCCTCCCTTGAAGAAGATGACTGAAACTGCAGACAGCTTCAAACTTGAACCAGCTGGCTAGTGTGTGTGTCCCAGCCACTGTGCAGAAACACCTAGCAGACACCATAAAGGTGAGGACCGGTAATTGATCATTGAAGACGCATTCCAAGCACACAAGATCTATTTGGAAGTAAGCATCTGGCCCATGTACAGACAGTTGCCAGGTGACATGTACTGTGGCAGTCACGAAGCTGGCCTCACACCTGGATGGAGCAGATGAGCTCCCCTGTGCTCGGACAGTGCACCAGGTGTGTTTGCCATGGTCCCAGGAGGAGTCTGGCTCCCGCAGGAGCACATGGTGTCTCCTTTCACTTCCGAGGAAAAACTGCAATATAATTTATTCAGGACAGGCCTGGATTCTTAATTGGACAGGTGTGTGAAGAAATGCTGGCTGTGAGCACAGCGTGTTCAACTATCGAACTTTTCTGTCGACATTCTTTCAGCACTTCCTGACAGGCTAACCTTAATTCGTTCAGGTCAGGTACTGGCAGGTGGTAGCGCTGGTCAAGAGTGAGAAGAACATGAAATTGTGAAAAATCAAACAGTAACCTCCAGGAGTGATTTCCCCCTCCTCACCCCCTTTTGCAAGTTTCCAAGGGCCAAAGGAAAAAGGAAGCTCTCATCTCTTCTTTCTCTACGATCTGCTACACTGAATCACCATCTGTTGACTTAAATTGGTTAAGTGTTTCCCAGATAGGACCTCTGTCATCGGGATGGAGTTAGAAGAGAGAAGGGAGGGAGGAAGGAATTGGGGGAGAAAAGAGGATTTTGTTTGATTCTTAGAGAGAGAGAATCATCGTCAGATAAGATGGACTTTTTTTTGTAGAGATGAAAATTCAAAGGAGAAAGGTAAAGAAGAAGAGGTAAAGGATGAACAAAGAAATGAACATTTGTTCACTTTACATTTTATGCAAGGGCTGTTGCTAGGTTTTAATAAATATCCAGTATCCTTCTTCAGTCCCATTTCAGGAAAAAAAAAAAAAAAACTCTTCCAATACAATATCCTATATCATTCATTCTCATGTAATCTAGGATGCTAAGGGACTGGTCACCTGGGTCTTATTTTTGCTTCCAGCATCTATATCCATTGTATGCCTTTGAACATTTGCCATTGCTTTCATATATCTAATTTTCCCTAATGGGAAAAATAGATTAGGAATACTATACTAGCCCTCCCCTGAGAATATACATAAGAAATACTGCCTCTAAGAAATATCAATGGAATGAGGTCTAGCTACCTACAGAATGTTATTATTGATGCTGTTTTGGAAGGTGCTTATGGTTATCAAGCCTGGGAACCAGGCCAAATTGAAACTACACCACCTTTTCTCCAAACGATTAAGTAGTTGCCATTTATCACACCCTAGAAATAATGTCTCCAACACTGTAAGTTAGGTTTGCAGATTAGTCAGATGGTTCCCAGGTAATTACTACAATCAAATGCTCTTGAGCTTAACACATCCCTGAGTACCTCATAAACTCCCACCACCCCAGCCAGGGCAACAGGGGGCGAAGAGCCCAGATGCTACTCTAAGAGTCTGCCATGCTGGTTCACCCCATTTACCTCATGTGACAACTATTCCAGGAATAATGAGATATTCCTGAGCTACAAAAAGTCTCAGCTCTCCAGCTTCCTGCTGAATTTCCCTGCTGCATAAAGGTACAGCTCATTTTCCTCTGAGGGCCACTAGTGGAAAAGGAAGTTGGATGCAATGAGGTGGCCTCTCATGGAGTGACGTTTCCCAGGTGACTTGCCACTTTGGAGTTGGGCTATGTGACAAGACTCACTAAGTCCCATCTGGTCTCTGCACACAAAAGGCTACAAGAGTTAATAATGCATCTAATGCAAAAGTTTCCACAGAAGTTTATCTATTTTATGCATTTTAATTGAAGTTAGTGTGCAGTTTGGGGAGTATTTTCTTTACATTTTCCTAAAATGAGGCAACCCAAATAAAACATTTTTGAGCTATACAAATAATTCCCAAAATAGACATTTGAAGTTGTGTTAAGATTGAAATTTATTGGTAGTAAAAAGTAGCAGGAAAAATCTAGAGGAGAAGCCGGAAAGAACATGATTAGGGGAAATAAGGAATCATTTTTTTCACAGATAACTTTCTAAGGTCATGATGGGAAAAAAATGGTTGCATAACAATAATGATACTAATAATAGTTATAATAGCTAACATTCGGGTACTTATTCTGCTAACCACTTTACAGGCACTATTTCATGTAATCCTCAAACAATCTTGTACAATAGCTTATTATCTCCATTTTAGAACTACTGCTAATGGCTGGAGAGTTAGAATCAGAAAAAAAAAATCTCCCAAACCCAGAAATTGCTCTGTTTCCTGTTTCATCATTTTTAATGATATATTCTCTAGACTGTAGCTTTTAAACAAGTACGGATGGGAGAGAGTTAAAGATAATGGAAGAAATTAATTCTGGAAGAGAGAAGGCATTGTTTAGAGGCAGGGGATAGAGGGAAGCAGATGCCTGTTTTCAGATGCTAGAAGGAACTCTGGTGTTTTTGACCTCATTGCACCTGCTTCTAGGAGGATTCTGGTCTCATCTCAGAAAAAAATGGGAAATCCATTTTTTTTAATAAGAAAATCATACAAAAAATAACCGTGGTGGTGTTATGGCCAACATGGACCCCACCCCAAATGTTCACACTTCCTCATTCTTCTTTTATTTGTTCATGATTGTGTGTGTGTGTGTGTATGAGAGCGAGAGCGAGAGAGAGCAAGAGAGAGAGAGAAAGAGAGAGAGAGAGAGAGAGAGAGAGAGATTCCACATGATCTAGGGTTAATATTGGCAGCCTGTGTTATAAAATGACTTTAAGCATTTCTCAGCTAAATAAAAATTTCTGAAGGAAATGTAGGCATCTTTTACTTATTCAGAGGAAATTTATACCAGAATCTACACATTTAAAACATGCAAAATAAGAGCCATCAGCATTTGTCCCTACATTCTCTTCTTCCTACTTCTTACATTTCTCAGCAAAACTTGCCTAATTTTCACAGTTGATTTCCTCACCTTTTTTAGTTCTCTAAAAGCATTCAAGATTCATAGTATATTTCATGGTCATTTTTTTTTATTGAAGTAGCATTGGCTTATAACACTATGTACCAGTTTATGCAGTGTACAGCTTTACACTTGGACTATACCAAGGCCATAACTGTATGATATGTCTAGTCATTATCCACCGTTGATGGTCATTAAACAATATTTATACAATTGTTTAGTATATGTTTTTCCTGATGAGATGAACACCAGGAGAGCATTATTGCATTATTGCATTTGTCTTACTCACTGCTTATTATTGTGCATAGCCCACTATAGGCACCTAATAAGTATCTCTGCAATGGTTAGCTTTGGTTAACAGATCTATTTTAATGTAATTATAGTTAATATATGCCACTCCTCCCTCAATATTCCTGAACATACAAATTCTTGAACATGCAATCAATCACCAAGACTATGGATTCCATCTCTCCTCACTATTCAGTCTTTGTTATATTTGATATTTATGTCCTGGAAGTGTTATTAAAAATGACCTCATTCTCCAGTATCTGTTTTCACATATTTAACTAAATCCTGTAAAAATTACAATATATGACAGTCATCTGGTTAAACTCTTTACCACAGCCCCCACTAAATTTAATCAAGATTTGCAGCTGCTTTTGAGCATCACATATTAATAAAGGAAGGCCTGAAGGTGACTGAGAAATTTCTTTACTTGAGTCAGACTAATTGACTAAGACAATCTCTTTCTAAATAACAGATCCTGACTTTTTTTTCACATCTGGCTAACTTGTGTTCTTTTGTTTGGATGCTATTTCATCAAATATTCTTTAAGAATATTTCTTCAAGGATCTCATTCATTTTAGCTGAATTATTTCTTCTAGGGGTATGTGGATATTGCTTGCTGAGTCTGTAGACTATCTTATATGCTTTATAAAATAAATTTTTAATTTTAAAATAGTTTAGAGGAAAATTGAGATGATAGTAGAGAGAGCTTCCAATATTTCCCAGCCAAACTCTACCCAACTTCTTCAACCACAAAATCATGACATAAAATACAATGGTTGAGCTTTAGACTACTGCACTTTGGGTAGATTATTATGAAGCAGTGGGAAAACAATAGAGTAACAAGTATAAATAAGTTATCACTAGATGCAACAATATGGATGAATCTCAAAGAGATAATGATGAAAGAAGCCCTCGCACCTAATAAACTTATTTTGTGTCATTCTGTTTATAAGACATTCAAATATTAGGCAGCACTAACCTGTGGTATTCGATGCCAGGACAGTGATTACTAGTGGGGCTGTAATGGGTGCTTTTGGATTGCACTTTTTGACTGTATATTCTTTATTTAGGTATGTTTATTTTGTGAAAGTTCACCTATGATATGCACATTTATTATGTATGTTTATATTTCAGTAAAAGTTTTTAAAAGTTACATCTATTTCATTGTTCTATACATAATGAGTATCAAATACAACAATTCATATAAATGTTTAAAATGGTAAATGCTAAGTAGATGCAAATGCTTTCTTACACTGATGCTGATGATGTCATTTGAAATTTATAAGGTAAAATAAACTCTGGTGTAAATAGCATTAAAACTTTAAATGTTTTAAGAATTTATTAATAAGCTACTGTGTTTTTGCTCCATGGTCACAACTGTCCTCAAGGATGAATTTCACTCCAATAATCCCAGCTTTTTGTGAAGATGTGTGATCTTAATTCCTTGACTTCTCTCTTATAAAATTTCCTCATCAGTAAAATCTTTCCCGTCTATATCACTATATTGCTTTATGATCTAAATCAATTTAAACTATGAGAAAACATGTTTATATTAAGTTATTACCAAAACATTTTACTTTGCACTGCCAGTGATATCAAAGAGTGCACTACATAGTCTCTTCTCTCACAAGTTTTACAAACTACTTGGGGAAATGAGACACACCGTCTTGGAAATGATAAAGAAGAGTACTAGGGCCATCTGTGATTAGGTGAGGAATGAAGGGAGTTTTCAGAGCTCTTTTCAGGGTGCTGAATTGTTGATCTGTTTCATGTTTTCTCTGTCTTTTGAAATTGTGGAACATTATCCTTTGATGATGAGCATAATAAGATTTAGGGCTATACAGACATAGGTTCAAGTTAGCTTTTCTACTTAAAAGCTATGGACTAGTCTGAAATTTAATTTCCTGAACTATATATTAGGGTAATACAACTTTGAAAGACCTACACAAACAAAATACAGCTGTTACATCAGTAACATATCTTTCCTAACATATGTAAAGTTCTGCTATGTGCCAACAATTTTTCTAAGAATTTTAAATATTTTGCTTATTTAATATTACTAGATAAGGCATCTGAGGCAGAGAAGTTCACAGATTTCCAGAGTCAATAAGGGGAAAGGAGGATAAATATGATACAAAAAAAATAAAGCACTACAGATGTTGTCAAGCCAAATAATTTTATTTTTAAAAATTGAGAACATTCAAGGAATGAATAAATAGTAAATAAATCATAAGTGTAAACAGGGAGAGATTTTATTATTTTTTTTAAATAATAAATTTTATTTTTATATTCCCCCATACAATTGCAAACGCCCCATTCTGACCCCAATCCTTCCCCTCCCGCCCCCCGCCCCCCAAAAAGTGTCTCTGGTTCATAGTTTTTTGTTGATTTTGATTTTCACTTTCTTATATTCATTTTCCTGGTCCCTTATTTAAGTTTTCTAGATTCCTGCTATGAGTGAGACCATCCGGTATTTTTCTTTTTCTTTTTGGCTTATTTCGCTGAGCATGATCCCTTCCAGCACCATCCATGTTGCTGCAAATTGCATGTGTTTATCTTTTTTGAATGCTGAGTAATATTCCATGGTATATATGTACCACATAACAGGGAGAGATTTTATATGAGCTAAGTAACTCCAGGAAGAACATGTGCCTTCTTTGAGACAATAAATGTTAATAAATTTCAGTTATAATCCAAAGCAGAGTAGGTACTAGCTCCTATTATAAAAATGAATTTGGTGTTTTGTATTCCAGTGTTCATGATAAGAAAAAATAAGAATTTTATCTAACCCCTATTTAATTTTATTTAAACTTTGAATGTCTCTCAAATGTCCTCAAATGTCTCCCAAATTTCCTCACTGTCTGTAAAAATGGCATAAAATCAGAATTTCAACTTTCCTGCCTCAATATTTCAGAAGGAAAAATGCCAAATCACATGTCACCAATACCATTCAGGAGAAAGAAACCATACTCTATTTAGACATGGAAAATATATAAAGCCAACTTACCTAAATGGCACATAATTCTTGATAACTTTTATAGGTGTCAATCTAAAGAGGATAACATTTAAACACAAGCTTATCGAAAGGATTTCTATAAGCTACTAACCATTTTCAGGAGTTGAAAGCTAATTGACATTCATACCATTTATAATCACAGCTACTAAGTTATTTCAGAAAATATGTAATTCCAATCTGCTTTTCCATTAATCAAATTATGTTGAGTGAGACAGAATCAGTGCTATCATTAAATGTGCCAGTTGAGTGTGTTTATTTAGTATTGTCAATATTCAATATAGTGACTGTGGAATTAATATAGCAGCTGTATGGTCATTGTTCATGTACCACATCGTCAATGTTTCAGAATGAGATTATTAAAATTTTTAAGAATAAACATTAATATTAAGTCAAATATAATTTCAGATTTATACTTTCATTTTTAAAATGTTTCTATGAATATCATTTAACTATTCTCTCTTCTTCTTTGGAATATATATATATATTTTTTTTTTTTTTAAGAGGCAAGCTTTATTTATTTATTTATACAAGCACTGGGTATAGTCAGAAGAGCGGGAGGGTGAGAGAATTCACCAGAGCCAGAGCGGGGAGCAGAATAGGCAGAAGGACCGAAGTACACTGCTGAGGGGAGCAGCGGGTGGCAGGAGAGGTCTGTGCGCCATGTGGGACCCTCCTCTGTGGCCGGGGAGCAGCCGGGGATCAAACCGGCGCCACAGAGGCTGCAGGCAGCTTCGCAACCCAGCGCTCAACCGCTGCACCACCGGGGAGGCCTGGAATATATATGTTTTAGATGTCCACAAATAAGGACTAATAAAAAGCAAAAATGCATATGAATAGTTAACACTAAATCTTAGCTATTTGGAAGGGGTTGAATGAAGGCAAAGTGAAGTTAAAATCAAAATACAAATAATATTTATATTTATTTAAAACAAAGATAATACAGATTTAAACTGGCATGAATAGGATAAAGGTAACACCACTATAGAATTAAGAGATGAATCTAATTTGGTAGTAAATGGAGAGGGTAGGCGAATAAGCACGTTGAGGATTACCAGTTTGATTTCTATGTACTTAATTCAAATTTGAAAATGTTCACTAGCTAAAAGACAATGTGGTGCTGAAGATCAGAAAAAAGACCATTCAGTTTTGAAGATCATTTATTAATCAATCAGCTGTCAGAATTAGACAGAGTATCTAACAAAGAGCACAAAGATAGGAAACATGAGGGCCCAAAAGAAAATCCTTGAAATTATTGATACTTATTGGTCAAGATAAAATAGTCAGATAGGAGGGCGGGAAATAAAGATTATGGAAGCTATAGAAATCTTTGTTTAGGTGCATATACCTGCAAGAAGATATAAAAGAAGTGGAAGAAAAGACCATAAAACTACCATAAAACTTCTTAGCTTGTGGGATTCCTAGAGATAGAAGTATACTTCTTTTTTCATGCCATATCCAAAATGTCATTACAAGACCAATGTCAATGAATTTCTTCATTATGTTTTCTTCCAGGATTTTATAGTGTCAGCTCTTTAATCTGTTTTGAGTTAATTTGTATGAATGGTGTAAAATAGGTGTCCAATATTCAAAAGCACAAACAACAAAATAAAGGTCAAATGTTCCTATGCTGCAAAAGGAATGACAAAATGGAACAACAACTTATGTTATGGGAGAAAACATTTACAAATCCTGTAACAGATAATAAGCTAATATGCAAATATATGAAGTATACAACTTAACACCACCACCACCTAGACTATCTGATTTTAAAAACTGGCAGAGGGACTGAACAGATATATATTTCTAAAGAAAACATTCTAGGGGCCTCCCTGGTGGTGCAAGGGGTTAAGACGCAACCCATGAAGCTATCCACAGCCAATGCAGCACAAATTCAATCCCCAGCCAGGGAGTTACCCACAGGGCGCAGCAGTGTATTTCAGCAGTGTATTTCAGTCAATCTGCCTGTTCTGTTCCCCACTCTGTTTCTGGTGAATCTTCTCACCTTCCACACATCTGGCCTGTTTCCCAGTATTTGTATGCATAAATAAATAAATCCTTAAAATAAAGAAAACATTCTAATATCTAATAAGTAAATGAAATGATGCTTAACATCACCAAAACATAATACAACATCACCTCTCACCTGTTAGAATAACTATCACAAAGAAGACAAGAAATAACACGTTGGTAAGGATGTGGAGAAAAGGAAATCTATGGGTGTGTTGTTAGGAATATAAATTTGTTCAGCTACTATGAAAAACAGTAAAGAGGTTTCTCAAAATATTAAATATGTATTTAAATGAGATGAAAACAGAATATCAAAATATATCTACACTTTCATATTTATTTCAGCATTATTCCCAAGCATTAAGACATGGAATAGCTCTGTGTCCTCAGTGGATGAATGAATAAAGAACAAACATACACACACACTGGAATATTATTTATCAATGATAAAAGAAAAAAATATTGCCATTTGCAACACTTTGGGTGAACTCTGAGGATGTCATGCTTTGTGAGATAAGCCAGAGAGGAAAGCCAAATATTGTATGCTATCACTTACATGTGGAATCTATAATAGGAAAGTGATAAAACAGAGTAAAATGGTGGACTTGGGAGTGGTGTAATTAGAGTGGTATTGCTTAGGGGTAACAAATAACAAATAGATAATGAAGTCTTGGAGATCTAACTTACAGCATAATGATTATATGAATCAATATTGCATTATAAACATAAAACTTGCCAAGAGACAAGATCTTATGTTTTCAGCACACACAAAAAATGATAATTATGTGATGTGATAGAGGCGTTAGCTAAAGTTCTGGTGGCAATCATACTGAAATATATAAATATAGAAAATAAAAAGTCACACTTTAAACTTATGTAATGGTTTTTTAAAGACTTATTTATTCATGCATACAAGAGCTGAGGTACAGGCCAGAGATGCGGGGTGAGAGGACTCAGCAGAGGCAGAGTGGAGAACAGAACAGGCAGATTGACCAAAGTACACTGCTGAGGGGAGCAGCGGGTGAGTCAGGAGAGGTCTGCTGTGCCATGTGGGTTGCTCCCTGGATGGCCAGGGATTGAACTCGTGCTGCAGAGGCTGTGATTGCTTCATAGTGTGGTGCTTAATCCCTGTGCCACCTGGGAGGCCCAAACTTATGTAATGTTGAATGTCAATTATAACTCAATAAAAATATATTTTTGACATAAACAAAATCTGTTTTTTTATTCTTCCACTGGTCTTTCACCTTCTGCTTCTGAAGCTTAAATCCAAAGGAGTCAGAAAACGAACTTATTCTGGGTTAGTGAACAGAAATAGATTTTCTTGGGGCCTCCCTGGTGGTGCAGAGGGTTGAGTGCAGTTTTGCGAAGCTGTTCGCAGCCTCTGCAACGGGGTTTGATTTCTGGTCAGCCAGGGAGAAACCCAGATGGCGTGGCGGACCCCTCCTGCCTCGCCTGCTCTCCCCTCAGCAGTGTCTTCGGTCCATCTGCCTGTTCTGCTCCCTTCTCTGTCTCTGGTGAGTTCTCTCACCCTTCCGCGCCTCTGACTGTACCCAATGCTTGTATAAATAAATAAAATCTTAAAAAAAATAGATTTTCTTTCTAGAGTTCATTTTAGAAAAGTTTAGTCACAATAGAAACCTCTTTACTCCATTTCCCCTTCTCCTAAGGTGGATTATATTATGATTGCATGTCTGTAAAATAGGACTTATGCCTTTGTTGCTCACTGATGTCAATCTAGGTCATGTGACTAAAAAAAAAAAGATTTATTTATTTATTTATACAAGCACTGGGTACAGTCAGAAGCACGGGAGGGTGAGAGAATTCACCAGAGCCAGAGCGGGGAGCAGAGCAGGCAGAAGGACCGAAGTACACTGCTGAGGGGAGCAGCAGGCAGCAGGAGAGGTCTGCGCACCATGTGGGACCCTTGCTGGTGGCCGGGGATTGAACCAGCGCTGCACAGGCTAAGGGCAGCTTCGCAGCCCAGCGCTCAACCGCTGCACCACCAGGGAGGACCTCATATGACTTTTTTAGTCGGTGAAATGGCATCTATCACTTTCAAGCAGAAATTTAAGATCATCTTTTGATTTAGGCTCCTCAAACTCCCATCTGATGCTGTCACAGAGAGAGTTATTGTTAGCCTGGATTGAGATGTACAATTACATGCATAGGGAGCATAAATGGGAAAGAAACCTTCATTTTGTCTGTCTTTGAAGTCATTAGGTTGTTATCGCTGCATGGTTTAACCTAGGCTGACTTATACAACTCCCAATATGAGCATTCTCCTTTGCTATCCTAAAGTGTGGGTCAATTAGACTAGGGCACAAAACCTGGGGCTGATGTGGAAGCATCTGTTTTCTTTATTATGGGTCGGAGGGTTGCATTAGATATTTTGGATTTACATTGCAAGATATTTGATCTCCAGCTTGATTCATGCATCATCTTAATTATCATACCAGATTAGAACATGTTAATCATTCAGAAAAAGAAAGAAAATCTCTTGTGGGTGGTGTTGTTGTCCTTGATTGAGAACTACTAGACCAGCTGATGCTGACAAACTGCAAATTGGAGTATGTGAACTGTTTTATCTAAAACACATACCTAAAGAGCAGGAAAAGAACCCTGTGTTCTCCAGTCCTTAACAAATACAGTTGCATGAGCAATACTTCTTAAAAATGGAGTGAACTGAGATCATTTTGAATTCTATCTACTCCAAAAAAGAGGACCACAGTCTGCTCTTAGCCTACAGGCAATTTATATACAGGAAACAGAATTTCCTGTTTGGGGTTTTAAAAATGTGAAAAACTATGCATACTGGTGCATCTTAGTTTAGTGTATAAATAGAATTTCTCCTGGGAGATGCATACTCCAATAAAGTTCTCTTTGCTGATTGTCCAGTCCAAAAATAAAAAAAAAAAAAGGGGAAATAGCTGTTAGAAAGGTGCATATTACAGAAAGTACTTAGTGACGTTTCACCAACAGCTACATCTTATATGTTTCCTTTCCACTAATGTCAGGCATGGATGGTAATGTTGGACAGTGAACAAAGTTCCCTGGGTCTTGGCTCTAAGATCACAGAGAAAATAGACAGACAGCTATGCATAAAGGGTGTCTAAAGTGTTGCTTTCTCTCTGTGGGGCTCATACCAGAGTCTGTGTGTTGTTGCAAGCTGAGCTGCTCCCTTCTCTGCTAATTGGATCATGGATAGTAAAACATGCCAGGCTTATCCTTAGGCAATGTAAAAGCACTGAGGCTCAAAGAAGAAAAAGGAATTATCTGTAGTGAGAGAAAACTGGCAGGAAGACACAGACATCACTTTCTCAAATGTTGAACAGTGAAAGGTGTCACACCTATGGGGATGTAGGTCTAGGACATCAACACTTCTTATCTTGGTTGTTTAGGGTCCTCTATAAAAGGATTATAGAAAACATGAGAGGCCACAGACCATCAGATAAAGCAAAATCAGAAGCTCAGCAAGGGGCAAGAACTTTCAGCTTTGAGCATTCACCTACTCCACAAAGTTTCTATTACTCACTTGAGGATGTATGAATATGACTCAAAGCAGTCATTATGTTAGCCATACCAGACTAGTCTTAGAAATCCACATGGATATATTTATGATTTCTTCACACGGTAGATTATTTCTCCAATTTAGGATGTGATTTCCTGAGGAGAACTTTCACTCCACATCAGCAGCAGTGTAAGTGATAACTTCATTGACATAAGCCTTGTCTCTCCAACAAGTTTGTTCAATATACTTAGGGCAAGGTCTCGTATTTTTTCCTCTCATTTCCCTCCCAAGACAAAGCACACTGATGGACCAATTATTGACTAAAATAACAATATACACTGAATGATATTCTAAGTGTTTATTCCCCAGAGATACCAACAAAAACCTTTTTTTGTTGTTTTTAAGTCAGCAAGTACATAAATATTAACTTGAAGTAGCAATGCCCCCTTCAGTCCTGAACCATGCCCTAGTCTTCATTAAAAGTATGCTCATAGTAAGAAAACTTGATACATAGTTGACTCTCTGAGTCCAAAAGGGATTGGTTCCAGCACCTCCAGGGAAACCAAAATCTCCTGAAGCTCAAGTCTCATACAGAATGGTGTAATATTTGCATATAATGCATATACATCCTCCCATAGATTTTAAATTATCTCCACCTAATACCTAATACAATGTAAATGCAATGAGGGCAACAGTTATACTGTATTGTTTAGGGAATGATGACAAGAAAAAAAATAATTTGGTGCATGTTCAGTGTTGAGGTACAATCATAGGTTTTGCAACTTATAGTATTTAGTATGAGTTTTCTATTCAAGGTTGGTTGAATACACAGATCTGGAACCAAAGGATATAGAAGGTCAACTGTAAGTTAACCTCAAAAACCACATCATATTCGAAATTATAGACGTTTGGTGAATCTTAAGACCTAATTTGAACGAGAGGTCTTTGGTTCTTTCTGAATTGCAGAAAAGCTAGATCTTTGGTTACTCTGACATATGAAATATAGAAACTGTTTATATGATATTTATGTCCTTGAAAGGAGAAGAAATAAGACAACTGATTGGGGTTTGCCTTCTGCTCTCACCCTGACATGTTCTTCATTGCCTTTAATATTTTTTCTTTGTTGACGAGAGCCTGATTAATTACACTTCAGTGTACAGTCTTTATAGGTTATGGCTGGGGTTGACCATGGTTGTAAGAGCAGAGGTTTATGATTCTCTGAAAATACTCCACAAATATTCCCAGACTTAGCAGACCTTTCAGGTCAGATTCTTGGGAAAAATTGAAGTTCAGGGTCTACTGACCCTTGGAGAGTCTATATGTGTTGGAAAAGCTAAAATGTTTCACAAATTTTGAATCATTTGTCATATTTTTCAACTTATCATGCTTACTTTGAACTTCTCATTTCCTTGAGGATAAGCCAAGGATATTTATAGATAAATTCAATACTCTGTTGCTCAGACTCTGGGTCATTCTTGACAGTTACTCTAAGGACCCAATGTAGAATAAAACGTGTGAGGGTAAAATAATATGGTTTTGAAAAATAAACCTGTATTCATGTCTTTGTGTTTTTCTCAATAATTCCAGTGGAAATAATAATAATACCTATCTTGTAGAATTATTGTGAGTTAATTAAATTATTTAATGTGGTATTATATAGATATTATATGATGTTCAAGAATTGGTAACTATTATTTGTCTTGATACAATCATTAAAAATAATTCAACATGGATATTGTACTAAACAATATGAACCTTATAAAATGTTATCTTAGCACAGAAACAAGACAGTTCAATTCAAAATAAAATGATAATAAACACAGTTCATCAAAAAATAATATTCAATAAATATAACAATAACATCATTAAGAGAAAGATGGGTTTGCAACTCCTCACCTGGCCCGTCTTTTTTTGGGAGATACTTTTCTTTATCTAAAGTTCCTTATTTTTCATATGGTGATTACAAAATTTGACCAAACATCTCATATGGCTGTTATGAGCTCATTATAAGGACTATTGATATAAACTTTTTGAGCAGTTAAAAGCAATATACATGTAGAGATGTAGAGTTAATTCTTCAAATAGTATCTCCTTCAGTGGCATCAATGAGTTTTGAATAAGGAAATTTCAACAGAATGAAGCCTCCTTCATTGGTCAAAGTTTGATGACTATTTTCATAGAAATGGTCTTTGAACACTTCAGCAACTTTCTTTTTACTCATGGTCCATATTAATATTATTTTAAATAATTTTATTTATTTTTATATATTTTACATCATTTTTCTTTTTATTTTTTTACAATGTATGCTTTCTCATCTCAGTTACAGTCCCCATGAAATTCCCACCATCAATTCAACCATGTACCATCACCATAGTCATTTATGCTCTTCCCACCCATTTTGAGCCTACTCCTTTCTTCCCCCATACAGAATGTCTCTGGTTTATATAGTTGCTTGTTGATTTTGATTTTCACTTTATTATAATAACTATTTACAATAGCTAAGCCATGGAAACATTTTAAATGCCCCATAATAGATGACTGTATCAAGAAGATGTGGTATATATACACAATGGAATATTACTCAGCAATCAAAAAAGTTTAATGCAGGGCTTCCCTGGTGGCGCAGCGGTTGAGAGCTGGGTTGTGAAGCTGCCCACAGCCTCTGCAGTGCCGGTTCGATCCCTGGCCACTGGGTGAGGTTCCCACATGGCGAGCAGACCTCTCTTGCCATGCCTGCTGCTCCCCTCAGCAGTGTACTTCATCAGTCTGTCTGTTCTGCTCCCTGCTCTGGCTCTAGTGAATTCTCTCACCCTCCCACACTTCTGACTGTACCTAGTGCTTGTATAAATAAATAAATCTTTTTTTAAAAACGTTAAACTCATGCCATTTGCAGCAAAACAGATGGAGCTGGAAGGGATCATGCTCAGTGAAATAAGCCATAGAGAAAAAGAAAAATACCAGATGGTTTCAATTATAGGAAGAATGTAGAGGATACAAATAAGGGGTCAGGAAAAAAGTTATTAAAAACACATTAATATTTTTCTATGATTCAAGGTCAAACAAAGATTTTGATTGAGAATTCAAATCAAGTTTATCTGATGCCATAGCCACAGTATTCAAAATGAACTTTTACTGATATATATCATATGAAGATAGCATGCGGTAAAGCAAGTGATCACACACAGAAAATGCCAGTCATGGCAAAGAAGGGTCAAGGAGAGCAAGAATATATTGAACATCAAGGGAGCACCCAAAAGGAACATCACCAAATGAAGACTAGACTCATCAGAAGAAAATGGATCAATCTCAGAGAGTTTGGAAAACAAGGCAAAGATTCTCTAAGCACCAAAGTTGACATCTTTGAGGCAACTTGATGAAGAGCAGTCTTCTTTCCTGATCATATCAGAAGAAGTAAAGGTAAAAAGGAAACACATGAGGAATCAAAATATCACCCTTATATTGTCTTGGTGGTGATAATTTTATGGGGAACAACACCTGGGAGGAAAAATCAAATATTGTAAAAAAATGAACAATGACATAAAATATATAAAATAAATTTCACTACTAGGAAAAAGGATAGTTGAATTGACTGGTAGGAGTGTTAGATAGCAAGAGTTTGTGGAATGTGTTTGAATGAAAATGGTCACGGAATCATTAATTCAAAAGGGCACCTGCAACCCGATGTTTATAGCAGCACTATTTACAATAGCTATGGAAACAACCCAAATACCCAAAAATAGATGACTGGATCAAGAAGATGTGGTATATATACACAATAGAATATTACTCAGCAAGCTAAAAAGATTGTGCTTCTCACTTGTTTTTAACTTTTTTTTTAACTTGTTAATAAAACTCTTTGTTTTATAGAAAAAAAATCACCCTTATTGATAATAAAATGTTGTTTTGTAAACTTTTTCCCCCTTGGGGCACAATGCATATTGGTATTATTTTATGCAAACTAGGATAAACAGGTAAGGTTTCTTATGGCTATTTAGGAATAGCATAGAGCTTTGATAACAACAACAACAAAATATCCAGGGCCTCCCTGGTGGCCCAAGGGGTTAAGTCAGCACTTTCAAGCTATCTTCAGCCACTGCAGCACGAGTTTGATCCCCAGCCAGGGAGGTGACCCACATGGCACAACAGACCTCTCCTGTCTTGCCCGCTGCTCCCTCAGCAGTGTATTTCAGTAGAGCTCCCCTCTCTGTTTCTGGTGAATCCTCTTATCCCACCCCTGCACTTCTAGCCTGTACCCCAGTCACTATAAGTCCTCAGAATATTGCTATCTGAGAATATTTAAAACTGTTGGCAGACCATGAATTGGGAAACTCCATCAGAAAGTCTAAGTTTAAGGATGTGCCTTAGTGTCGAAGCCCAAAGAGACCTTTGACTAAGTCCTGGAAATGACTAGACTGGCCCACTGTTCCCATTCCCACAATGCTAGATTAGGAAATGCATCCTCCTGCTGCAGAGAAAAACATGACCCCACACATGAGGAATCAGGAAAAAAAGTTATTAAAAACACATTAATAATGAGAATTGAATTTCTGTGCCCTTTGGCAGTTGGTTCCCAAAAAGAAAGAGAAGGACTGAGCAAAGCAAGCCTAAATCATTCTTCTTAATTTCATCTATCTATTTAAATCACTTGTCCTCATTGGGCATATTGAATAAGGGGTAGAGAGTGGATTCCATCAACCCTTGTTGTTTCATCACCAAGAGTGATGAAAACTCATTCTCTGATATTTAAGAGCCATAGGGACAAGGACACATGCACAATCAAATTCTACTGATTAGTGAGTTCTAGTTGATGAAGAGGAATCGGGAGCTTGTTTATGGGCAGAACTGGTACAGAATTGAACAGGAAAAGAGAGACCATGATAGAAGCTTCAGTGTGTATGTATGCATGTATATACACATGTAAGAGAGAGAAAAGGGAGAAGCTAGGGCCATGATTTATTTCATTTTTGCCTTGGCAATATTTTCGTTGGTAGGTTGAAGGCAGTTGAGTATTATATTGCCACCATTAAATGGATACATGTAAATAATGACTAAAAAAGATTAATTTAATTATGATAATTATGACTTGAACATTGATTAATTTTCAAATGAAAGTAGTTATCATAAGCTTTTTTTTAAGATTTATTTATTCATTTATATAAGAACCGGGGTACAGGCCAGATACGCGGGAGGGTGAGAGGATTCACCAGAGACAGAGCGGGGAACAGAACAGGCAGACTGATGAAATACACTGCTGAAGGAAGCAGCAGGAGTGACAGGTGAAGTCTGATGCGCCATGTGGGACCCTCACCGTCTGGCCAGGATCGAACCAGCACTGCAGAGGCTGCGGACAGCTTCACAGCGCAGTGCTCAACCACCTGCACTACCAGGGGAGGCCCTATCATAAGTTTTTTTTTTATGTGCAATTATGATGTGAGCAAAATGCCTGTGTATGTGTATTGTAATTTGGTGATCATTGGGAATGAAGAAAAATAAATTTCCTTCCTGAAAGGGCTTAAATTGTCAACATCACACTCAAAAGTCTACACCTTGCTGGAAAGAGCTGGCTGTGTATGTTCTAAAGTTTAGTTGCATTGTCATGAAAAGGTGAGATACTACTAAAGACATGGAACATTTTTACTTCTCGTATTAGATTATGCCTGGTCCTGAACCTCCATATTCATATTCAAGATCTGCTTTGCAAGTTGAAATACACAGGCAGTTGATATAGTCTTCCCCACCAGACCTGCTAGGAATCAAGATTTTACTTAAAGATATACTGACATTTCTAAAACAAGCATGTATCTTTTGACTTCAAAAGCCCTTCTGGTCTACTTAGTGATAAACGCATCATGTCACTTGCCATAATGAATGGGAAATCACTGCCCCTCTTTTTATCACCTTTACCTATATAGAAAACCAAATAATCCAGAAATCCAGAAATCCTCTTGCTTTTGAAATAGGTAGTCTCATAACTTTCTTAGGGCAGTAACCAAGCCCTTTATAAGTCCAGCAACTAGGACTTTCTCTAAAAGTTTGTTCTCATATATAGGAACTATGTCTTGAAAAATCACTGTCAGTATACAGAGTGAGTCAAGTGATCTGTCAAAGACCTGAGTAGGTGAGACTCAGAAAAAAGACAAATCAAGAATCATAATTCAATAATTTTTAAGACATTCCCTATAGAGTCTACATTAAAAAAAAATTCCATGAACAGCTTCCTACTATTGGCATGTGGAAGTACATTTACAGCTTACACAATCACATGAACTTGAATACACATCTAGTTCAGAGTAACATTGTTCCCAGGAAACCTTCTGTGAAACTCAGAAACTCAAGTTATTATCTTATCATTGAAGAGTCAAGTCCACCATGGATCACTAATAACCCAATGTTTTCACAAAGCTCTTCCATCTAAGTAGATGGAGAGACTTATAAACTAATGGAAGGATCTCAACATTTACCTTTTAAGCTTAAATCGTTCCCTGTTTTTATTCTCATTTAGGTGAAAGCTTGATTCCCCTTTTAAAGTACAATGCAGAGAAGCATCTGAGATAAGAGGGAAAAGTGGAAAAAACTGAAATGGAAACCTATTGAGTGAAAGGAGATGATTGAGAATTGAAACCCTCACTTGAATAAATGAATGTCTTGGTGATAGAACAGACTTCCACCAGTAATTTCTATTCTCTGTCTTTAGATCAAAATCTCTTAGAGGAAGCAATCTTAAATTCTATTCACTGGTGACTGGAGTGCCCATGAGAACCTCATAATTACCATCAGGGCAAATATCTGCTTAAAGGTCAGCTGTTCAGCTGTGTCTATTGAGATGAGTTGAGAGGGAAGGAACAAATAGCATGTTACTATAAAGTACTGAAGTTTATAGAAAACTTACTCTAAAAATGAATGAGCATTGACTCAATATTAAACCTATATTGACATCAGACTCATTTGCATTTGTAACTGCTGGAAGAGAAAAATTTGTGCTCTGTTAAAATTTGTGCTTTGCATAGAATCCTGGAAATTGTATGTCCTATAAATCACTATACATGTGACATCCTTCACCTACATTTTGAAATGCATTCCATGTAGTTGTCATTACAAAAAATTATAAAGGCACTTTATTTCCTTTTGATGTTTTAGGGTGGAGAATCATCAAGATCTGGGTCCATCACTAAGTTCATGTGAGTGCACATCTATGTAAATTTCTTGTGGATTTTGTGGAAAAAAAATGGTGGAGCTAAGCCCATTAGCTTAACTGATCCCTGGGGCTTAGACAAGTTGAATACCACACATGCTCAGATGAGGTAAGTCTGGAGTAGAAAGGTACCAAGGATATGGGGTAAATAGAGAAATCCCTGCATTTACCGGCACGTTTCATAAAACACTAGTTCTTCCAAATGATCATATACATTGTAGATTATAAGGGCTTCTGTACATCAATTTGGGGACCACTAAATTAAACTAAGTAAAATGCACTTCATACAATAATTATCAGTCTTTAGCATGCTAAGTTGTATTAAGAATCTCCAAATAGAATATAACATTCAGTATTTCTCAAACTTTGGAGTTACACATTTTTAAAAAAAAAGTATCTGGAAAAAGTAGTGTTCTGCAGAATAAAATTTAGCTGTGCTGTAAAAATAATGTGGGGAAGTGGGAAATTAAAAGGAAAAAACATTAACAATTATTATTTATACGATGTCTGACAGTTTTTAGACTGCTTCCTCGTTATTATCTTTTTTGATCCACAGGCCAAACAATTTTATAGGGAAAAGTAGTTCAAAGCCTTCAAGTGCCTTTCCAAAATACACACACACACACACACACACACACACAGATGAATGGATGGATGGATGGAGAGAGAGAAAGAAACAAACAGATAAAATGGAAGAATTCTGACTTGGTTCTAGGTCTCCTGACTTTAATTTAAATATATTTTGTACTGCACTTGCTTTAGTGAAAGCATCGTATCTTTTGCTTCAATTTTTGCCAAGGGACAATCCTAAGTCATATTTCTCAGTAGAGTGATAACTAGAACTCTCTGTATCAGAGCAAATTCTGTAAGTGTTATCTCCTTAGCCTCTATCTTCTTCTTCCCCCATGAAATGTCCCTTCCACTTTTGCTAGATACCCCAGCAGCAATGTCACAAAGAGGATAATGAGAGAGTTTTAATAAAGAGACTCTTTACAAAGAAGGGGAAAGAAATATGGAAAGTCGTTGGAGCATGGTTATTCTCCTGAGGCTAACAATGACTAGGAGGGAGCTCTTACCACAGTGTAAGAAAAGGAAAGAAATGAATAGATGAATAGTTAGTGAGTCCTAGGAAGAACTTCTCAGACAAAACAAACAAACAAACAAACAAACAAACAAACAAACAAAAAACAAACAGAGCAACTTGGTGAAACATAATGGAAGAAACAAAGAGAGGGAAATACCCATATTTCATTATTCTCCCACTTATAATCTTCTAATTAGCCAAAAACAAGAAGCCAAGGGAAAGGAACCCTATTGATGAATTTCATGCAAGTCAGCTACGTGAGTCAGAGTAGAATGGTGAAGGAGGATGTAACCTGAATCTGAAGGACTGAATCTGAAGGAAGGAATGAAATATATCTAGAAATGCAGACAATCTACAATGTCAAACTGGGTTAGCAGCATAAAGGTGTGGGGGCCAGGGGTCAGGGGAGGGCACTTAGAGATTAACTACCACCACTAAGTGATGGGGCAGACAATCCTTAGGGAAAATCTGGTAGCCATATTCTTCAGTATTTGTAGGGACAATAATTCTATTTGAAGTGCATATTTTTTTTTAAGATTTATCTACTTATGCATAGATAAATCTATGCATAGAACTGGGGCACAGGCCAGATGTGCAGGAGGGTGAGAGGATTCACCAGAGACAGAGTGGGGAGCAGAACAAGCAGAGTGATCAAAACACACTGCTGAGGGGAGCAGTGAGCGAGACAGGAGAGGTCTGCTGCACCATGTGGGTATCTCCCCGGCCGGCCAGGATCAAACCAGCACTGCAGAGGCTGTGGGCAGCTTCACAGAGCTGCCGTCAACCACCTGTGCCACCATGTAGGCTCTGAAGTGCATTTTAGTTAAAAAAAAAAAAAAACCTAGAATGAGGGGCATCTCAGAAGCAGTTTCCCATCTTTAGAAGCAGTAGAAGTAGCAGCCAGTAATAATGCTCAGGTTACACTCACTTGGCTCCCATCAATTTGAGGGCATTTACTGCTACTAGGAAAGCGTCACTGAAGGTTCATCTGGGCCTCAGGCTCCTTGCTCCTATTCTCAAGGCCCAGTTAATGCCTTAGTTGGGAGACAGTTACATGATCCTGGCATCAATACAAATTGAGCGATTGTGCTACAAGTTTCTCCAGATTTTGTACTTTTGGTGAGGAAGTGCTTGAATTATTATGTTTCTGGGTTTTTTTTCTATGTGCCAGAATCCAGGTCTTGGTAACTAGGTTCCTATAATTAATCTTTGCCCAAGTTATGGAAGACAGAAAGAAGCAGAGAGAGAAAGTGAAAGAATGATAAAGATAACTCAGTGATCAAATACTACTTCTTTTTACGTGTTTGGACCTGTTTTGCCAGTGTTCCAGAGTTCATGTTTTGTGAATCTAAGAATTAACTCAATAAAAATCCCCACAGTAATATAAAAGGATATTAGCAGATTGGAGAAATCAGCTTAATTAATTAAAAAAAGTTATCCTTGAGATTATTTGCCATCCCTAAAATCTGGAGATCTGCCCTCTACAACTTTTCAAGAAATTTATTCTTCAGCTTTCTCCTAAGGTTACCTGATGTCTAACAACAAGAACAAATAAATACTGAAATGATTACCTATTTTCCTCAAATCAAATAAGCCTTGAATGCTTTTAAGATAATTGTTTGTCTGGAGGGATCTGACTAGGACCCGATGCAGACTAGATCTGTTTTTAGAATCCCAATAAACTATGGTCCTATTGTATTAATTACACCTCATAAAACCCCATCCAAGGATAATCTCTACATAAAGGATCTGCTGGGTCTTCACCAACTTTTCATAGAGGAAAGGATCCTTATTTTCTCAAACAGTGAATAAAAATTGCCAACTCTTTAAAATGCATTCAATTCCTTTTGTAATAGTTTCGAAAGAACAATGTCTTAACTACTCTAACTTGACCCCAGAATTCCTTAAAAAGGGTACTTGTCCAATGCTTTCATTTTTCCTTATTTTGGAGGCAAAGGATGGTCTGCAAGCTAGACCAGGGATATTCAGGTTTCTGATTTTATAGTGTTGGTTGCCTAGTTTCCAATGGCAACCACCAGTTCTTCCAAGGTTACAGTGAATAACAAATTAGAAGCAGCAAAATAGGGGGCTATTAGAAGCAGGAACACTGAAAAGTGACAGATGTCAAAAAAAGAGGAGACAGAAGGTACACTAACTGGAAATGCCTAGCAGCCTACAGCCAGTAAATGTTGGCCACATAGCTCTTAATACCACGATCATCCCTGAGGGCATCGCTGTATTTGAGCCATACCAATGGCCCTGAGTCATCAAGAAAAGATTAACTTATGTCAAGAATATTCTATTTAGTAAGGAATATAAGCTTGAAATATATTTTAGAAATATTTCAATCAAAATTATATAGAGAGATCTTTATGTAACCATTTATGTGGTATATTTAAAGTCTTATATTTTGTCATCACCTGAAAAAGTTCACATACAGTGAACATTTAATGATTGAAAATGATGAATATAAATGTCTTTGATTTTTGTAAGGTTATTCTTCTTAGAGATTAAAGGTAGGTGCTGGGAGGTCCCAGAAGGTGTGATTTGCTCCTGTTTTAAGATGGGTGGGCATGCACAGGAATAGTTGGTCTATGGAAGGAGGAGTGTACCAAAAAGGCAATATATACATTTCTGTCCAGTTGAAATTTTAGAATGTAAGTGATGCTTTTGATTTTTGAAATGGGTTCAACCTTCAGTTAGGTGGCTCTTCTACTTCTTCTTCCTCTTCTCCTTTTCTTGTTACACTTTTCTTCTTTTAAGTTTTGGCTGGTAAATGTGATAAGGTCTGGTGTATGGAAGCTGATTTTTATCTTAAGGGAGATTCTGTGGGCATACATATGGAGTGTTTTTCAACCTCAGGATTGCTTCTTAGGATTTTTACTTCTTGGGGGTGTGTTAAGTGTTTCTATTATGTTGCTTGTGGTTCGACTTCTACTTTGGCCAAAAGTCTGCTTGAAAAAATTCTGGGTGCCCTCCATAAATTAGATTTAGAACACACAGAGGGTGTTTGATAACACAAAGAAGAGAGGAACACCCTTCCCCTTTCCCTAATAGCTGTATAAGGGAAGAACAGAAAGAGGAGAACCATCCCTTAGTGGAAATTTTGAACCCATGTGACATGCAAATATCTTCTCCCAGTTTATGGGATCTTTTTATTTTTTGTGGTTGAGGAGGTTGATGCATTTAGAGAGTTTGTCTTATATTTTGCTTCAGGAGACAATGAGGGTGGGGGTTAACTGGAATGTCATTAAAGTTAAAGATTATACTTCCTTTATGGCCTGTCATAGAAGAATGAAATCTAGAGATAGATTCTAGATTCTGATAGAACATAGAGATAAATAATCTCTCTTCGAGAAGTACCAAATGATATAATACACTCAGGTTTCTGCTAAGATATTTAGAACACCTCATTTTTTGATATTCTTTGCTATGTGATTTTCACAAAGCCTCATTTCTTGTTATGAACTTTTAACCTATATTGTAAACTGAACTAACTAGATGATCTTTAAGTATCTACCACGGATAGGATCCTATTTCTTTTTATTCATTATATTTATCACATTGACTTATGCATTTTACCAGTTTTCAATTATTTTGGAATTATATCTGCTATTTGCTAAAAATGAACTTTAAATAACTGAGATACGTGTGGTTTTCTTTTGCTTCCCAAAAGACAAAAATCAATGGAACTAAAATAATCTATACAGGTAACTTTCGGTTAGCCACACAAATGAAGCTTAACATCACTGATGATGATTTGAATATAGGATAATAAAACAAAAACCTGCATTTAAATTTGGACCACACTCTGACTTTATTTTACAATTGTATTTAATTCTATTATACACTAAACAAAGTCTGCATTCTCTAGGTAATTATCATTAAAGAGACATGTAGATGAAGAATTCTGAACTTGTGCTGATGAAAGGACAAGTTTTAAAATTTCTAAATATAATAAGCAAACAAATCTAGTGAATAACAGAGACTTAATAAGATTAGCTCTGTTTGGCTATCCCCAAATTTAAATGACCTGTGGTATACATATCCTAGCATGGTGCCTGGCACAAAATAAATTCAATAAATATTGATTACTGACTTTTTTCCTTGATCATTAATGAAAGTTTCCTTTTAATCTTTAATTTATATGAAAGTCATTTCTTATCTTCTTTATTGATTTAAATTTCTGGAGAATAAAGAGATCACAAATACAAAAGAAAAATGTTGAAGAATTGTTCTATGTCAGAGCTTAATGTGGTAATAAGAATGGTTTCCCCTTTCTGGAAGGGTATTGTTAGGAAATATGTATACTCAAAATAGCATCAAACCTATTTATTTTGCAGATATAGGGTAAATTTTCCTTTGGTTACTAAGATAGGACAATATGGCACCATGACAATGATTATTATAAGCAACCAACCTTAAAATGGACAGTTTGAACATAATACAATATACTTTAACAAATGGGATTTTAACACTCTCCAGGTATTTTTCCTGCAGTGTGAGATCTGTTATGTTAAATCTCTTTGTTCAGCTCTGACAGGTCATTTGTCAAATTCCTTCTCATTATTTAAAAATGTATTCAATGGCATTTAATGAGTACATATGGATTCAGGAATGATCACAAATCAAAATTTCAAAAGTTATATTTTTATCTGCACTCTCCAAGACTATGAATATGTAGCAGGCCCTTAATGTGGACTGTTCTTAATGCTCAAACAGGATATGATCCCTACAATATTCACTGAGTTTTTACAGCCCTCATTTTTCATGTAAGGAAATTACAAAATTCAAAGAGATAGTGTCAATCTTAGGGAAAGAAACCTCAAAAAGAATGGGGGATCTAACCTCAAATTAAAATCCTACTTCAACCACTCTTCTATTTAAAGTCTTTGTATTAATTTGCTAATTCATCATTTTATTTAGGAACTAGTTTATAAAGAGTGCTTTGCAAAGACTATATTTAAAGATTATACATATGTATATAAAATCAGTATTAGTAATAATTTTTAAGTGCATGCACTTAAATCATAGACTATATGAACTTATTTTGAAGCATCCCATTTTGCTTTTGTACAGTAAGGACAGTACATCACAAAATCACGGAGTGGGGAAACTTCTGTTTCAATTAAGTATTGAGGCAGAGTCCTCCCAGATCTTCTTAACCTGAAAACATACATGTTAATAATAATGCTGCCTATTTATGATAGCTGAATATTTCACAGGCCAAAGAGTTAGGGCAATCCAGCAAAGCCTCCCTTGTTGGGGCTAGGTTCTAACCCAAGGAGATCTTTAAAATGTGGTTCACAAAAGGATGAAAATTATGCAGAAATGAATACTGCAGTTACTTAAAATTAAATAGAAACATCAAAGGAAAAAAGACCCTGAATTCAGATCAAGAATGCTCCCTGGGGTCTGTACCATCTAAACCTTTCCCATACAGCCTTATGCTTTTTCATCCTTTGCTGACTTCATAGAGATGGAAGCAGAGATTTTGGAAGTCATGGTTCAGGTGATGGAGACTTGAAATGGGTGAAACCTGAACCTGTGAACCACTCTTTAAGAGTTACTGTCATGAAATGTATGTCAACCATACATAAAATTCAATGAGAGTGAGAAAAAGAGAGAAAGAAGAACATATTTGCATATATTCTACTCTAATTCTCAGATTTGCTGCTCTTGTGATTATATATATTATAATTATATTTTATTTGCATGATATATAATATATATGTATAATGTATTATAGAAGAACAGTGGACCTGAGACTAGACTAGGATCAAACTTCTATAATTGTGGTCCAAAGACAGAGGAAGTCAGCAGCAAGACTGGTAATTCTTGAAATATTTCAAACTTTGCTATTGTGCCTGTCATAGTTGTCTGTGATCAGTGATCTTTGCTGTCACTATTGTAATTTTGGGGACACCATGGACCACTCCCATGTAAGACTGTGAATTTAATTGATAGCTTTTGTGTGTGTTCTGACTACTCCACTGCCAACTGTTCTCCATAATTTTCCCTCTGCTCAGGTATCCCTATTCTCTGAGGCAAAACAATATTTAAATTAGGCCAGTTAATAACTCTTCATTGACCTGTAGACATTCAAGTGAAAGGAAGAATCATACATATCTCACTTAAAATCAAAGATGGAAGTTGTGAAAATTAGTGAGGAAGGCATGACAAAAGTTGAATGAGGAAAAAAAGATAGGCCTCTTGTGACAAACATTCAAATTATGAATTCATGGGAAAAGTTCTTGAAGGAAGTGAAAAGTGCTGCTCCAGTGAACACATGAATGACAAGAAAGCAAAACATCTTTATTGATGATAAGGAGAAAGTTCTAGTGGTCTGGAAAGAAACCAAGCCAACCACCACATTCCTTTAAGCCAAAAACTAATGCAGAGCGATTCTAGCTCTTATCAATTCTGTAAAGGCTGAGAGTTTTGGAAGCCAGAAAAGAAAAGTTTGAAGTTAGAGGCTGGCTCATGAGGTTTAAATAATCTTTCTATATAACACAAATGTTAAGGTGAAGCAGATTGTCCTGATATAGCAGCTATGACAATTTATCCAGAGCACCTATCTAAGATCATTGATGCAGGTGACTACATTAAATAACATATTTTCCATGCAGAAAGAACATTCTTATAGACTTTAAAGTCTTACAGTACTTTCATAGCTGGAGAGGAGAAGTCAATATCTGATTGCAAAGTTTCTAAGGACAGACTGACTCTTGGTAGGGGCTAATGCAACTGATGACTGTAAGCTGAAGTCAATGTTCATTTTCCATTCCTAAGTTCTTAACGTTAAGGATTATGCTAATTCTACCCTGCTTCTGCACTATAAATGAGACAACAAAAATTTACAATAACACATCTATTTATAGCTTAGCTTAGTGAGCATTTTTAACCCACTGATGACACTTACTGCTCAGAAAAAAATAAGATTCCTTTCAAAATATTACTGTTCATTGACAATGCACCTGGTCACCCAAGAGTTCTGATGGAAATATACAAGGAGATCTATGTTTTTTTTTTTTATGTCTGCTAATACAACATGCATTCTGTTGCACATGGATCAAGAGTAATTTTGACATCAAATCTTCATATTTAAGACACAAACATTTCACAAGGCTAGAGCTCCCTCACATAACAAGTCTTGATGGATCTGGGGAAATTAAATAGGAAACCTGGAAAAGATTCTCCCTTGTAGAATACATGATTAATGAAGTTCATAATTCTTGGGAGGAGAGCAAAATATCAGCATTAACAGGAATTTAAGGAAGTTTATTACAATTTTCATGGATGACTTTGAAAATTCAACACTTTAATGGATGAAGGAGCTGCAGATGTGTTAGAAATAGCAAGAAATAAAGAATTAGAAGTGGATCCTGAAGAAGTGACTGAATTGTTGCAATCTCTTGATAAAACTTGAATGCATAGGGTAACTTGTTAAGGATGACCAAAGACAGTGATTTCTTGAGATGCAATCTATTCCTGGTGAAGGTGCTATGAACATTGCTAAAATGACAACAAAGCAACAATATATAACAAATTTAGTTGATGAAGCAATGGAAGGATTTGAGAAGATTGCCTCTAATTTTGAAAGATGTTATACTGTAAGGGAAATGCTATCAAACAGCATTGTAGGCTACAGAGAAATCTTCTGTGAAGGGAGAAGTCAGTTGATGAAGAAAACTCTACTATTGTCTTATTTTAAGAAATTACCACAGCCACTCAACCATCAGCAAACCACTCCCCGATCAGTCAACAGTCATCAACATGGATGCAAGATCCTCCACTAACAAAAAGATTGTGACACACTAAAAGCTTAACTGATAGGTAGCCCTTTCTTTAGCAATATTTTTTAGCTAAGGATGTACATTTTTTATGAAGTACTATTGTACAGTTAATAGATTATAGTATAGTATAAACATCATTTTTATGTGCACTGAAAAAACAAAACATTTGCAACACTTGCTTACTTGTGATATTGGTTTTATTGTAGTGTCCTGGAAATGAAACTGCAGCCATTACATTGTGGGTTAAATGGTTTTTACTCTCCTAAAATGGGTAAGATGCCTCTGTAATTGGGTTACTTCATCTCCTGTAGATAAAGGAACATCATGGGCACTAGGAGTGTGGCAGGTCCTGATAGTTGTTGCCGAGCTACTTTTCTGTAATGATTTGCCAGTAGCAACTAAAGACAGCTGTAGTCCAATGTTCTCTGCTGGGCTACCCCCAATCCTGCTAAACACTAGTAGCTTTATAGGCTACCTCTTTCTCTACAGACTGTCATCAAAGACCCTGTTCATATCAGGTACATGGTGGGCTTGTCCAGACCATGCTCACCCCTCTGACTCTTGTGTGTTGAACAGCAGGTCAGCTAACTTCATAAACCTTCAATGGATTTTTCTTCCCAGTTTCCATCTCAAAGAAGTGTACTGTCCTGTAATATCTTTCATATTCCCTCTATTTACTCTAGGACTGTGCCTAAATGTGATTAGATTTACTCCGTGGCAATGCTTCTTGCGTCTGGAGTCACAAACTGCTAAAAGGTAGATTCGAGAGATGCTCAACAATTTTGCCTTTCCATTTTGCCTTTTTATTTCTCTCCAAAGCCCAAGAAGCGTAAGTTAAAACCAATTTATTTCTTTCTCAGACAGCTGCTGCAGCCATTACATTAGGGGTTAAATGGTTTTCACTCTGCTAAAATGGTTAAGATGCCTTTGTTATTGGGTTACTTCAGCTCCCTGTGATCTACATCCTGTTGCCAACTAAGGTCACAGAAATTTTGGAAGTGGAGTAATGGAGTCTTGGGGGTGCTGGTTTTATTGAAGTAGCGTCTGCACATTATCAGTGATGAAAAACCTGCAGGTACTGATACCTCTCTGGATTCTCATAGTCTAAGCTGGGACTAGAGGAATGCAAGATAGACTTTTCTTTCCCACTGAAGTGGAGCTTCTATTGCTAGATTCCCATCCAAAGACATAGACCATGACTACCAACGATGCTTCAGAAAGCTCTAGAAACATCAAGCCTAGATTCTGTCTCTCATTCATCAACATATTAGGAAAGAAGATTCTGAGAAAATTCCTGTGTTGTTTACCCCATAGTGCCCAAAAATTCAGAGCATCCCCATATTGTCTAGCTCTAATTCCTGTTATTTTTTATTTTTATTTCTTTGCATAAAAGAACTGGGGTAAACTGCCAGAGTTGTGGGAGGTGTGAGGATTTACCAAAGACAGAGTAGGGAGTGGTACAGGCAGATTTACTGAAATATACTGCTGAGGGGAGCAGTGGGCAGACAGGAGAGGTCTGCTGCACCTTATGTGGGTTAGTTCCCTGTCCAGGGATCAAACACAAGCCTTAGCAGTGATAGCACTGAGACTTAAATCCCTAGCCCACCAGGGAGGCCCCAATTCCTTTTTTTCATCTCTGCTTGTTCTCCCTTCTCTCCCCGGCACAGTGGAACAGTAGTATGACAGTCCCTCAACAACTATGCCCTATTCAAACTTATCCTCCTCTTCTCTGTAAAAAGAATGCTAAACATTAATTCAAATTTCAAAAAGAAAATACATATTTGTGTGTGCATATGCAATTTTGATTCAGAGAATTTAAAAATTTCCAGACTAAAATAATATTTAGGATGACATGGATTAGGGAAGTTAAACATGGTGAATACTAATATAGATTGAGTTAACCAGAATAAATAAGACAGGAAAAAGATGAAATTGACACTTTGAAACTGTAATAAAAATATCCATATTATATTTTCTAAAAAAGAATGTTAACTTTGTTCAAAAAAGAACTGCACTATATATGCAGATATGTATGTGTAGATAAACATATCAATATAACTTTGTTTTTATTTGTGCTTCAAATATTGAAGTAAAATTAAGAAGAATTAGAAATTTGAGGCGAGTTTCATGTAATGACTTTTGCTGTACTTGTGATACAAAGTCAACGAGTAGTAGTTTTCACCTCAAGTGATGCAGATACAGGAAGCAGAAGAGGAAGTAGTAACTCAACAATGAGAAGCAGTTAATGGGTGGGGTGGGGAACAGAGGAAGTTACAAGGATCCTGGGAACTTCTTTCCTCTACTGTTGGGCTTTTTCTCTTAGGCCCTGCTCAGCTCACCAAGATGACCTCTGGTCCTCATATGACCAAGTTTATGATTTTTATATTGCTTACTTCTTGTCTAGATCAACTGTTTGCTCTTCATTTCCTTACTCACTTCCTAGTTTGATTTTTCAAACACCTTTCTAATGCCACTTCCTTTCTTAATAAGCTTTAATGGCTCCTCATTGCCTATAAGATAAAATTGCATGCACAATTAACTGTAATACAGTAAGCTAATAATAGCTAACATTCATTGAGCCCTTTAAGTGCACTGTGCTGAACGAATTATAAACATGGCAACCTAGATCCCACAATTATCCTGCAGGGTTGGCATTGTTATTCCCATTGAACAGATGAGGGATCTGAGGTTCCAAGAGGCAAGGGGTTTTCTCAGGTCAAAGATCTACCCAATGGTAAGGTCAGGAATTAAATCAGGTTCTTTTGATTCCAAAATCATTACCTTCACAATAGAGTATGTCAGTTGTGCTCTTTCATTAATTCATTCATTACTTAATTGGCATTAACCCACTTGTATCAACAAGTCATTATGAGAAGACAAAAACGGAAGTGATTAAATATGTTAGAGACATTGAGGAGGGTTGATAATAGAAGGGTAAATGGACTTGTTTCAAGTAGTGGGAGTGTGCACACTGGCTTTTGGATAACTTTTGGAAGACGATTTCTCTGGCATAGTGAACATGAGAAAACGAACTAATACCCAGTCTAAAATGAAGCATGCTCTCATAGTGGATATAAAAAGAAACCAAACCCTAAAAGAAATGCTCTTTTTTGATTCAGTCCAAACCTACTGACTTAAAAAAAAAATGTTTGATTCACTCTAATTTCCTTTGTAGAAAGAAATGTTGTTTTGGGGAAGGGTGATAATGAATATTTTGTCTTGGAAATCTACAGTCTCCTGAAGTGATATTTCTTCATACAATAGTGAGTCTAGACTCTAGGGAAGGGCATACATCTGGGGAATTATCAGAGCTGTCACCTACATATTCCTTTCACTGGACTGTGCTAGAAGGTGAAACACACTAAGCATTTGCGATGGGTACTGTTTGAAGGGAGAAAGGATTCTGATGATAATTACACGGCACCCATTTCCTTTGTTATCTGTGAGCCCCTGGCATCACATCATAGTAGCCATTTTACACTCACCATAGGCCACTTGCTTGAAGGGATGAGGCTAATTCTGCAGTCCTCTGATGTCTCTTGCCTCTGAGACATGACCTGCCTCTGAAGGTGTCCATTTCATGTGATGACTGGGAAGTGGAGAAATGATTTCCACTTAGTGTGCTCGTTTGCAGAGGCAGTGACTGACGCTTCATTCTAAAAGAAATGTGTAAGTGAAAAACAACCAGTCAACTCAGACACAACCTATCTTCTAGCATCCCTCCCGAACCTAATACAAACAATTGACTCAAACACAAAACACATACATGTTATCCTGTCAAGTTCTGTTCTCCCTAACTCAGTTTCTCATGGTGGCTCTAATCTTTACTCTCCTTTTCTCTGTAAGTTGACATTCTTTCTGGGACTTGTAAGAAATAAGGTTGTTTTGTATTCCCCAAAACTCAGATATGTCTAAATATGAAATTATCATGATTTTCTTCTCTTGATCTCCTAACGTCTCTCCTCCAAACACAATTATCAAATTATTTCTCATGAGCCAGGGGTGATATATCTTAATGTATTACCCCATGGGCCCATTAAGGTCCTAATTCAAATTCCTTCTCTAGCATAACATTGGTTATCTGTGACAATTTTCATATGTGTTTTTTAATACAAGTTAAATACAAATTCAGAAAGTACAAGATAATTCCTTGACTGATTCTCCTCATATGGTTTATTCTGTTTCAGAGAAATGAGCATAGAACTGCACCCAGTTACACTTGCTCTCTCAACTTGCAATGGAACATTTGCTGACTTCATGAAATTAGATAATTTCTTTAAAGATTTATTTATTTTTGCATACAAGAACTGGGGTACAGGCCAGAGGTATGGGGGTGGGAGGATTCACCAGAAACAGAATGGGGAACAGAACAGGCAGACTGACTGAAATACACTGCTGAGGGGAGCAGCAGGTGAGTCAGGAGAGATCTGCTGGGCCAATACAAGCTATTAAAACAAAATACCTGCTACTCTCTTCTCATGCATTCATATACTATCTAGGTGACAATGATCAAATTGTATTTCTTTTCAGACCTCTGCATTCTCCTCATTGCAAAAGATAGGTTTAGACAATCTCCTGTTTTGGATCCTCCAACCTCTCATCTTATGATTATAGAATCTGGGGCGATATTCACTATCAAGTAGTCCAGTTGAATGAGACTTTTATCTTTATGAAAGATTTATAGCCTTTTAGAAAACTAAAGAGAGCTCAATTTCATCTTTTTATGACTGAGTACTATTCCATTAGGTATATGTACCATATGAGTGCTATTCCATTAGGTATATATATATATATATATATATATATATATATTGCTTTAGTCATTCATCCATGAATAGGCAATTAGAATTCTTTTCAAATCTTGGATATTGAAAATAATGCTGAATAACATAGGGGTTCAGATATCTCTTCCAATTAGTGTTTTCACATTATTCAGATAAATACCCAGAGGTGGAATAGCTGACTCATGCAAAGAATTTCTATCCTTAACTTAATTTTTTTAAAGATTTATTTATTTTGTATACAAGATCTGGGATGGGGCCAGAGGTCTGAGGGATGAGAGGATTCACCAGAGACAGAGTGGGGAGCAAAACAGGCAGAAACACTGCAATACACTGCTGAGGGGAGCAGCAGGTGAGGCAGGAGAAGTCTTCTGCACCATATGTGGGTTAGCTCCCTGGCCAAGAATCAAACTCAGCCGGTCCCAAGGATAGCACTGAGACAACCCTGAGGCCACCAGGGAGGCACTATCCTTAAACTTTCTGAGAAATGTCCAAGCTTTTCTTTTTTTTTTTTGTATTTTATAGAGGCATGTTTATTTATTTATTTGTTTGTTTATTTTGTTTATACATGCACTGGGTACAGTCAGAAGTGCGGGAGGGTGAGAGAATTCACCAGAGCCAGAGCAGGGAGCAGAGCAGGCAGAAGGACCGAAGGGGAGCAGCGGGCGGCAGGAGACGTCTGCGCGCCATGTGGGACCCTCCTCCAGTGGCCGGGGAGCAGCCTGGGATCAAACCTGTGCTGCAGAGGCCGCGGGCAGCTTCGCAACCCAGCGCTCAACCGCTGTGCCACCGGGGAGGCCCTGTCCAAGCTTTTCATAGTGCCATTCCTCCCAACAATCCTGAGGATTCCCTGTTCCCCACATCCTAACCAGTATTTGTTGTCTCTTGCCTTTTTGATGATAGTCATCCTCGTAGGTACAAAGTGATCCCTCATTGTGCTTTTGACTGGCATGCTCTTACTTTCCATTTGCAACAAATGTATAACGCTTGAGGATATCATGTTAGGTAACATAAGGCAAACAGAAAAAGCCAAAAAATTAGGCATAAAGGGCTAAGCACCGCACTATGAAGCTGTCTGCAGCCTCTGCTGCATAAGTTCGATCCCCAACTGGCCAGGCAGCAGCCCATATGGTCCAGCAGACCTCTCCTGTCTCTCCTGCTGCTCCCCTTAGCAGTGTATTTCATCAGTCTGCCTGTTCTGTTCCCCACTCTGTCTCTGGTGAATCCTCTCACTGCCCCCCCACCTCTGGCCTATACCCCAATTCTTGTATGCATAAATAAATAAATCTTTTAAAAAATTAAAAAAAAAGAAAAAGCAAAAAAACATATCATATCACTAATCTTTGGAAGATAGAGACAAAACAAACAAATAAAGCAAGAGAAAAACAGCCTGAGATTATAAGCACAAAATGGTGGTTACCAAAACATAATGGGCAGGAGGATGTGTAAATTGGGTAAAGGGAGTCAATTATACAGCAATGAATGGGGAATGGACTTCTGGTGATGAGCATCATGGACCACATAGAGATGTCAAATTACATTACTGTACTCTTAAAGCCTAGACAGTGTTATAAACCAATTTTATTTCAAAATATTTTTAAAAGAGACTTTGAAAAACTGCATATAATGTGTATCATAAGCTCACTAGGCTGTAATCATAGAGGCAAACAGCATTAGGTAGAATATAGAGAAATTTGTCACTTAGAAGGTGAAGCAAGAGATAAGTTCAGGGCCTCCCTGGTGGCACAAGGGGTTAAGATGCGACCTGTGAAATTGTCCACAGCCTCTGCAGCACGAGTTTGATCCCCTGCCAGGGAGCTACCCACATGGTGCAGCAGACCTCTCCTGTCTTGCCCGCTGCTCCCCTCAGCAGTGTATTTCAGTCAATTCACCTGTTCTGTTCCCCACTCAGTCTCTGGTGAATCCTCTAACCCCCTACTCCTCTGGCCTGTACCCCAGCTCTTGTATGCATAAATAAATAAATCTTAAAAAAAAGAAGAGATAAGTCCATACCTCATCCACCTATATGTAAACATTATAATGATCATGTTCCTGCACATTTCAGTGTATCAACTCTCGGTTTACAAAACAATTAAGATTTGAAGTTACAATAGCATCTTAGCTTATTTGTTTTATTTGGGCCTAGGAGAACATTGCATCAGAGATGTAGAATGTTGTATGATCAGAGCAAAGCGGGATAGTCTCACTATCTCCCTCTTTTTTCTGTGAAAGGCTTTCTCCCAGATCAATTTTTCCTCTGCTCTTACTCCTTATCCTTTTTTCTACTCCTGTGCCTTAGGTAAGACATTTTGGTCAGACTGTGCTCAACATTTGCCCCTTCTGCAGCTCTTAACATTGGCCCCATGTGCTCTGCCCCAGATACATGACTAACGGGACTTCACAGTAGGAAGGTATGTGGCCGTAGGTATCCCTTAGTGCTAAATTTAACTTCACACTTGCTATCTTGAACAAACCATTCCCCTTCTCTGTGCCTGCATTTTGCCTCATATGAAATGGAGATAATAACACTTACCTTCTGCAGCCCACCAGGGTGTTATGAGGATTAATTAAAGTTCTTTGAAGATGACAAGTCCTGAGCATAGTTATTATTAGCTAAGCAAACTGCCTGCTTTAATACCCAGGGTCTTCACGAAGGTCAGACAAGCTCCCTCAAGCACAGCCCTCACTCTCCTTCCCATATTACTTTCTGCTTGTTCCAGCAGGCAGGGGACCTGGGGTGTTCTTTGGAGAATGTGCTTTTACAATGGGATTAAACTGCATAAATTATTGAAAAGCAACAATGTGCCTGAAGGGTGGAGGGCATTTTCTCATTACTTCCCACCTGCCTGGCCACCTAAGTGGAGCTTCGACTCTGAGTCTCCCACGATTTCTGAGTTAAAAATTCCAGAGCAAAGGCCAGTGCTAATTAATTCTTGATAAACATGTACCATATTTTCCTTCAAAATATTTCACACAGAGAAATATATATAAAAAAATAAAGATTGGCTAATTGACTCTCATTTCAATGATGGAAAAATTGCGGTATAAAGACAGGAACCGGGCCTCCCCGGTGGCGCAGTGGTTGAGCGCTGGGTTGCAAAGCTGCCCGCAGCCTCTGCAGTGCCGGTTCGATCCCCAGCTGCTCCCCGGCCTCCGGAGGAGGGTCCCACATGGCGCGCAGACCTCTCCTGCCGCCTGCTGCTCCCCTCAGCAGTGTACTTCGGTCCTTCTGCCTGCTCTGCTCCCCGCTCTGGCTCTGGTGAATTCTCTCACCCTCCCGCACTTCTGACTGTACCCAGTGCTTGTATAAATAAATAAATCTTTAAAAATAAATAAATGAATAAATAAATAAAGACAGGAACCGATCTGAGGACACAGTTGGGGGAGGGGGCAATGTTCTGATTCTTGAACTTAGATTTTTGAGTTGGAAGTTTCTACCAGCTAAAAAGATGCCCATGAAACTTTAGACCTCTTTGTTCTGGGCCGTTAGAGAGGTCCTAGTTGGACGATTTTATAACCCAGCAAGCACAAGAAACCTAAAGAAATACTGTCAAGTTTCCTCCTCAATATATGCCGTCTCATCATATGTAAATGTCTCCACATAGGATTGTCCAGTCTAGTCTCCCTTCTGCAACCTCCTTTCTTTTTTTTTCTTTTAAGATTGATTGATTGATTGATTGATTGATTGATTGATTGATTGATTGATTTATACAAGCACTGGGTACAGTCAGAAGCGCGGGAGGGTGAGAGAATTCACCAGAGCCAGAGCAGGGAGCAGAGCAGGCAGAAGGACCGAAGTACACTGCTGCGGGGAGCAGCGGGCGGCAGGAGAGGTCCGTGCGCCATGTGGGACCCTCACCTGGTGGCCGGGGATCGACCAGCGCAACAGACACTGCCGGCAGCTTCGCAACCCAGTGCTCAACAGCTGCACCACCAGGGAGGCCCTCTGCAACCTCCTTTCTGTCCTTCTCCTTAAAACATTATGCTCACAATGTGTACTAGGTACTTGGCACATATCCTGGTCAGCATGGGGTGAAATGCAATTTTTTTTTTTTAAGATTTATTTATGCATACAAGAACTAGGGTAAAGTCCAGAGGTGCAGGGTGTGAGAGGATTCACCAGAGACAGGGTGGGGAGCAGAACAGGCAGATTGACTGAAATACACTGCTGAGGGGAGCAGCAAGTGTGACAGGAGAGGTCTGCCCCACCATGTGGGTCAGCTCCCTGGCTGGGGATCAAACTCTTGCTGCGTGTCTGGATAGTTTCATAGTGCTGAGACTTAACCCCTTGTGCCCAAAATGAAATTTCTATCTCACTTGTTCTGGATATGATTTGATCTTGCCTAAGACACATCAAATTGATGACTGTGATTACATTTAATATCAACTAACATTGTCCCATCAATTTTATCTCCTGCTAATGATTTTTTTTTTCCTCTATCTTTCACTGGTGTAATTGATTTTTGACCTGTATACAAGACTTCACATTTATGGCTATTTACTTAGCAATCTGGTCTTAACTTGTTTTTCTCCGCTTGATTAAATCTTGGGCAGTCTTGACTTTTCCATGCTATCTATAAACTAATTTTTCTACTAGCAGTGAGAATGTTCATCCCTTTATTTCCTGCATTTCTTTTGCAGGATGTCTAGCCTGCAGGGGAAGGCAACTCAGGAAAAATAACAGGAAGGCAGAAGCAAGAAGAATGAAATAAAGCAAGGAGAGGAGAGTGATAGTGGACAGAGATGTCAATGTGACAAAATACAAAGAATTTAATTTTTTCCCAGATCACACAATAAGAATGAAAGTAACATAATATGAAAATTGCAAATGTCAAATTTTGCAGGCATTTTCTCTAATATGTTACAACTTCATTTTCCCATTAGGTATATTGAAGGACCTCACAAATTTAGGGCAAAAAAAGGGGTTAAGCAACTCAAATAGGGGAATCCTACCTTCCTCCTCCACTCGGGGAGTCCATATTGATGCACAAACTATTCTGCTTTTTTTCTGGGGATCTGGACCGAGCATCACCTACTATCAAGTCATTAGTTTTCTGACTATTGAACTTTCTTTGACTATTAAAATTTCACCCCTCTACCCTCTTTTGGAAATGAAGCTATAGGGATTGTCTTTCATTTCTATTTTTATTAAAAAAATTTAATGCATTACCATTTTACCCTCTTGCCTCCAATGATTGCACGAAGAACTAAACAGCAGCCAAGAAAGAGTCCTAAGTAACCCTGAGAGAAATAAAAGAAGAGAAGTCATAATTGAATAATCTGCAACCAACAGTTATTATCTGGGTTACAGTCTTTCCTAGTGTACCTTCATGCCAAAGTGTGGGGTATAAATAGACATGAGCTCTGGGAAAAGGAAGAATAAAGCCGAGAGACAGAAGACAAAGTTGAAGGTAAAGAATATCTTGTAAAAAGCCAAAAGCTTTAAAAAATTAAAGTTATAATAGCACAAAGATTGCCTTTTGAATTGTACAAGTGAGATCCTCTTCTCTGAAATCCAGTTTAGGTTAATGGCCTGAGGAAGGCTTGGCTTTAGACTCCCTGCAAATGTATAAATTAGGTTTGAGCTGCACTAGCTGGAGGCGCTCCCCACAACTCAGAAAGAGGCATGATGCCATTTCTTCTTTCTAAAACCAACAATAATAATTTAGTCCGGTAATTTAAAATCTATTAGCAACAATAATTGTTAAAAGGAAAAGTATTGTGGACAGTATTAACATAATTCAAATGAGCAAGATAGGAACACCAATCATTCACTTATCTTTCTCTTTACTTGATTGTGGGTACAGAGAAAATGATTCCAGTGACGCAAGAGTCAAGCAGTATAATATGACAACTGAAAGAGAGATAAATTAACCGAGCGACTTTGCTGCTACCTCCATTCTGTGCTCTTTCCTCCTCCCCCACATCCCTAGGGTACACAAATACTGACTCTGCCACTACATATCTCACAGATGTTAATTCCTGCTGTCTTTAACCTCCAGGTGACACTTCCGATTCCTACTTAGAGACTCCAGGAACATTCTTTTGGCAGTTGGAGCCTGATTAGAAATCTGCAGCAGTGCCTGGGAAGTGGGGCAGGGGTGGGGGAGAGACCCACCCAGACTCAGGTGCATCTCCTGGTTTTATAACTTGTTTGCCAGCCTGAACACCTACCTGGAATGTGAGCCCTCATAAACACTTATGGAAACAGGGTTTAAGGTCCCATCTTAGGGATTTTCAGATTACTTAACCCTTAGAGGGAGAGAAATCGGCAACAGATCTAGAGATTAGAAGTGAAAAGGAAAAAAAAAGTAGGAAAGGGTAGAGGGTTATATATTGTAAGGACAAGTGACAAAGTAATGAGACAGGGTTCTTGTTTGGATAATGGAAAACTGTCTTGTGACTGACCCAGCACAGTGAGTGTCTTTGGGGTGTCTGTGTGCGCAAATGAGTATGTATGAGAACAAAAGAAGGTCCAGAGAGAGAGAGAGACAGAGAGAGAGAGAGAGAACCTAGAAAGGGCAGACTCTTCTTTAAGCTCTCATCATTAAATGGAAATGTTTAAGTGCTTCTTTACACAGGGCCTACCTGCGACCACCTCCATATGACTCCACGTTAGGAGTGACAGCCAGTAGTTTCTTAGATTATATAATAGCAAATCCTATAAAACTTCATGAAAAAAAGGAATTAAAAATTAAGCAAAAAAAAAAAATTAAGCTCTCCCAGAAGTTTCTGGACACTGTTATAAGCTCTTCCTTACCATTTTTTAATACAGCTGATCTTGCCACACAAAAACATGGACTGGTCTTAATCTTCCTAAATAACAATTTCCTGGTTCCATAAGAGTTACCTTTATCAATATGACATTGAAGAAAACTGGAGTGGAAAAATGCCATAGAGATATTTGTGACAATTTCTGAAATCCCCAGAAGTATTACCTCCAAGTGATATCAGGAAAACATCTTTGTTCTACAGAAGATAGAGGCAAGTGATTGTGGTCTTTTGTAGATGCTGATGAGAAATTTGAATCAATGTTGGCCAACCTCCTTTGTAACACTGGCACCTGAGAAATTTCTAGTTATTATGATCATATTCTCTAGTATGACTTGAATAATTATGCTATGGAAGTAAATCATCATCAGTATTTTGAAGACAAGAGAAAGAAGAACTTATAGATCATCACCATCATGGGAACACACATAGTCTCAACCTTTCATTTCAAAAAATGTCCAAATTGGGTTTTGTTCTAGTAGAAGGTGCTATTGTATATGTACTTCCACTCCTAATGTAAAACAATATATTCACAGAATCTCTTTCTTCCTTTACTTCTTTCTACTTACATCATGAGTAATTTCCATCAATATCAAAATGAACCTAAGAAATGATTAGTTATAATTTTTATGGTCCACTCTTGGGCAACACCTTGCTTTTAGTTTTATCTTCCCATGCTTGGTATAATGAAGGTTTTTCTACTCCCAATTTATACAGTTGGAAATTGAGCAGCAATAATGGTAAGTTTAAGATCTATACTCATACAAACAAGACAGGGGAAAGAAGCAGCCATAATAACAAGCAAATTCTCAAAATTTAGCTAGTCTCTATCTTTACTCCAAATGCCCTTTTTAGAAAAATCAAGTGAAATTTCCCTACAATAGTATAATTCTGGCAATGACATTAGTTGAACATGGGATTTCTTCCTTTGTTGGTAGTAACAGTGGTACTCTTGGGTGGGGTCTGATCTGTATTAGCCTGTGTTTTACAGGAAAAAAATAAGCCTCTGTGCCATCAAGCAAGGTGAAAAGAAATGTCCATGCTAATAATCTTGCACATCACAGAACTGACCACATCGATCATGGTAACTTGTAAGAGACATTGATGAATGTCCCTAAATCCTTTTAAGGGGAAAAACCTATTTGGAATGGCAGTTCAGCAGTGTTGCACATAAAATTTGGAAAAGAAAATACAAAGTGGATCTGGCTAAAACTCAAAAACTCAGGACTAGAAGACCACACAGTTTGGCCTTCCTTTCAAATCTCAAACCGACTTTCAAGGGACCATGAAAAGGGTTTTGCTTTTTCTGAACTTGAGTTCCTTCAAACAACAGGAAGCTTTAAAATCAGTGCTCTGGACCAACAGATTAATTCCCTCAATAGATGCAGTGGGTTTTCCTCACCTCAGTGAAATGTCACCACATACATATTTACCCATGGACTTCTGTTGGCTGCTATTATTTCAGGGGCTGTAAAATAATTACCACTAGTTCTTCAACCAGTAAGATCTTAGGTGATAGCTTCGGTAGTCATTTAAATACATATCTGAGTAAATACTGTTCCCCGTTCATGAAATACTCCATTTTTTAAAAGTCTCCTGCTTACCATCTTTAAAAGTTTCTCCATCATTATCTACTCTGCAAAGGTTCCTTGATATCCTCTTTTTTTAAAAATCTCAATAGATGTTATTCTATTTCCTTAGCACATTGTTCTTTTTACCACATACATTCTGAAAGTATGTATAGAAAACTTACTGTATACTGATTATTGTTCTAGGCGCTGGGACAGAATAGCTTATAAGCATGTAAGATGGATAAGGTCTCAAAAGTTAGAGAGTTTTTATTCAATGAGTGATTCAAGATTGGCGATAAATGTTTTACATGACTTTCCACCATGTTTTTCTTTATCTGAATCTGTTTCCAATACATAATAGGTACACAGTGCCTGTTTGTCAGTCTGAGTGTGATCTTAGGTCACCTGAATCTAAATGCTATTGAGACTATCCTGGTGACATACCTGGTAGTCTTCACATGTCTTAACTATACTCTTAAGATATTTCTGTTTGGGCTGATAGCTAGTGTCTCACCCTGCTCTCATTGCTAATCATGAAATTCATATTGAGTGCCTTTTGTCACCCTGCTTAGAGCTACTCTCTGCATACTTTTCTGGCCACTGACCATGATGCTCCTCTTGCCTACAATAGTCTACTGTTCATATTGGTGACAATATTCTCTGGGCTGAATTATTTCTAGTCAGTTCCTATGAGACTCCCAAGAATGCTGTATTAATGGTCTGTTGTGGAGAGTGATTATTTGCAAGTCTAGTGGTCACTACACAGAGAGCCCTGGGGCTGCCCCTGACACTCACTTCTACTGTAATTTCAAGTCACATTGTTCACGCTTTTTTGTTGTTGTTGTTGTTGTTGTTTTCATGTTGAATAAAAGCAATGTCCCCCCCTTGCATAGAGGGGCTCTTAATGGGTTTCCTTGTACCCTAAGACTTATAGTTTTCATATAGCTGTTGAATCCCTAAGGCATACAGAGACTGTGAGGGTAGCCAAGCCTGGTGGAACATATCAAAAGACACCATAGTGTCATTTGAAACATTTCATCGTGTATTTCTCTGACTCTCAAGTCCATCTGTTTCGCCTAATTCATGTGATGGATTTTCCCCATGATGGATTTTCTCACAAAGGCCCTGATGCCCCAACAGGGACTCACCGTTTAAGTAAGCATGCACTTGGATACCATGTATATGCTTGCACTCAGGAAAGTTTGACCAGGAACATTTTAGCTTTCATGTCAAACAACGATGTATAAAGATAATGGACAGAAATGGCCCAAAGGTGTCAATTAAATCCACGTGATAACTTGAAAATTATTTACTACAGATTCTATAACTATTTTTAGTTTACGATCAAAGTACTGAAGTTCACATCACCTAAGTAAAAGTAGCAGAGAACTCAGAGATTCTGACTCATAAAACAGTGCTTGTCCCCACTATCCCATAACCCCCGTGTAACATCCAGCCAGTTCATGCATATGAAGGATGATGACTCCTGCCTAACCCTAAATAGAGATATTAATAAAATGTGAGTGAAAGCTTGCTTGACGCTGAGTCTCTTAGGTCCCCAGTTTAGCAAACCATCCTACTTCTTTATTATCTCATTGTACTACGTTTTTTTTAAATTAAGATAATATTAGTTTACAACACTGTAAACTAAATGGGATTAGAGGTATAGGATCACAGCCAACCATGCCTTCCATGCCCACCATCAAAGTACCCATAAGTACCCTTAATGCTCTACCATAGTCCATTGAGCCTTCTGCCCCCTTTGTTTCCTACCCCACCCACCCCACTGGTAACCTCAATTCTATAGTCAGGTTTGTATAGCCTTATTATTTTGGAAAAACATCTGAAAAAATGAGGCTTCTTTTGCTACATCCAGTTCAGTAAGAGACCACAAGAGTAGAACTGATAAATCTTTCTTACTTAGTGCAGCTGTACCCATTCTTCATCAAGGTTGCTGAGCCAATCCCTCAATAGTCTTGAGTCCTTGGAAGAGAAGGGTGATGATACCTATGTCCAAAATACTACTGATACCCATTTTGATAAACAAAGTAAAAAGGTCCATAGAAAAATTAAAAATGGAAATTGTTTTAATTTCTCTGGTCTCTGGTTAGGTTAAGTGGATGACAAGGGTTAAATGAAAGGAAAATGAGAACCACGAAGACAACAGAAAAAAAAAATCTAAAAGAATTCTAGGTTTAGGAGATTATCTTAGGAACGTTCAGTTGGACAGACTGTCATCTATGTTGGGCCATAAGACTTAGATTACACATGTCTAATTCTGTTTGTTGTCAACAAGCAATGATGTGAAGCTACTCAAGACAGTATAATGTTTTCATGTGACCACCATCTCCGTATATGCAGTTTTTTTCCTCCAGATAGGTAAAATGGGCCAGATGCATATTACGGAAAATTGCATACCCTGAGACTGCCTCACCACGCACAAAATAGAAATGCTATACAAATAGCCAGAGTCCTTGCATATGACCCCTCTTACATAATTGTTAGGTTTAGAGTGGATAAAAAGAAATAGAACTAGAGGCCATGAATGGCCATAATGTGAGTCATCAGATATCACCCTCACAGCAGTAAGGTTGGATTCTCATTGCTATTGAATGGACCATTGTAAATCTAGTTCTTTATATATTTTTCAGTGTATAATAAGCTGAAAAATACATCCTCCTCCTTCATACTTCCTCTATCCATATGCCTCTCAGGAGCATTCATATATCTTGATGGAATGAGTTATGACTATGCCATGGAAAGAGGAATGAGTATTTTCAAAGGTTTGCAGTCCCAGATCAAATCCACAGAGCTGGACAACATCAGATGATTTGATCCATATAGCCCTGCAGGGGACAAAATGGGATTTTATTGCTTTTAAAATGGTAGTGTATTTTTCTCTCATTAAAATGTGTTTTCTTTTCATTTTATTGACAGTTCTGAGTTTGTTTTGTCCCTATGGGAGAAACTGCAGGTTTGGATGTCCCTTATTATCTAGCTTTATGCTTTTTTTGAATTTCACTTTAAAGTACTCACTTGTTTTGGCATCAAACTCACTACCTAATGCATTAACATAATGCGAATCTATAACTGCTTGGCAGAGACCCAAGGGAATGTCCTTTTAACATGTGGAGTATTCCTGAGGCCCTGTCACACCTCTGAGCAAAGCTCTCAAATCAGTGAAGCAGCGTGGGCTAAATGCCCATGAGTAATTTTATAAAAATAAAAGAAGAAACAGTGTGTCTATAAATTATAGGGACATTAACTCATGTTTTTTCATTTGAGGGTTCACAACTCATTTCTTCAGGAGACAACTCATGCTTACAAGGAAAATAATCAGTCTCTTCTGCTTTTGGGGGGCCTTCAAGTTTGAGGGCGGGAGTCAGAAGAGGTTTGCCCTGTTTATTGAGTCCTCACATTGCTGTTTCTTGGGCCTTCCTTGTGTCTATTGCTCATGAGTTTTCTTCTATCTCCAGAGGGCATGTCTTATCTCACATGGTAAGCAAGGCGTAGGATAAATAGTACATTGCAAATGAAAGCTGGTCCCTGAAGAGCAGTTCCAGCTAAGCACATCTGGGCATTTACAAATTCTACAGAATATGAAGTGATTTATTAAGCAAAACAATACATATCTGCACATACAACATTAGGTAGAAAATCTTAGAAGGGGATCAATAAAGTGGGCAATTTTGATAAATAAAACCATTAGCTTCATAGTAAATCTGTCTGTAGTACTTACCTTGACTCCTTGCACCCATTCATGAAGCTGCACATGCCAATATTACTTCAGACTTCTTGCTTTGTAATGTGAAACAATGCTATACAATATGTTATAAATGTGACAACTTTTTGGCATATCATAAATGTGTAAGGACTTTTAACCTGGGTTAGTAGATGACAAGAGAGCTCTGTGACCATTTATTATACTTGATCCAAAATTCAGAAACCAAACCAAACCAAAGCAACAACACAGTGACTGTACTGATCCTAAATGCTGCTGCCAAACTTCCATGGTTCTCTGTTCCCTCTGTACCATTGCTATCCCTTCACTCTTCATTTGTCCTCATTCTTTTTTCCATTGGATCTTTTTAAAAATGTAATTTTCCAATGTGTATATACACCACATCTTCTTGATCCAGTCATCTATTTTTGGGCATTTCAAGGAATATAGTGGAACCAAATAAGACATCAGTGTTAAAAAATAATAGCAGTACAAAACACAACAAAGCAAAAATAGACAATTATAAAACAGAGACATACTGCAGGGAAGGAGAGAGAGGGATCAGAGGGAGGGAGGGAGGAGCATGGGGGACTGAGGTGATGATGCGTGGGTGCATTGGGGAAGGAAATTCTGTGGGGGACTGCACCTGAGGGGGTGGGGGGAAGTAAATATTGTTCAAAAATGAATGCTGTGAAAATTAAAAATTAAAAAAATAAAAATGTAATTTTCTTTTCAAAATGTTTTATTTTCTTAAAGTCTAAAAAGCATATGTTGCTTGCTGCAGTACATATGTTCATGCCTTTGATTGTATTAGAGAATCTTCTCTCTTTCTTTTAACATCTGAATATTACAGTGGGTCTCAAAGTGTGGTCCATAGATTGTGGTGTCTGTGAAGGGACTCTCAGGGGGATCAAAGGGATTTTTCTGTGTCATAACTACTTTGATATTGATACTAAAATACTATTTGTATTTTTTTTTTACTGTAATAACTCTTGTACCAATTATTCAGAAGCTGAGATAGGTAAAAACGACAAATCAGGGCAGTGGATATAAACCATGGAATTAATCATTGTAATCACTGCCATGTACATGTAGGAACAAATAAAATGAAAGACGAAGGCGATTCCACATATGATTGTCCTTGATAAAGTTGCAAAACTGTTGATTTTGTTAAATGTTGTCTCCTGAGTTGTAACTGTTTTAATATACCATGTGACAAAATGGGATAATGCTTAAAAGTTCAAGTTTGTCAAGGTGATAAATGCTGGGGCAAATGGAACATAGCCAGCGTGATATGAGCCACATTCAACCAGATGTTTTGAGAAGCATAATGATTAGTAGGAAATACTAAGGGATAAACTAAAAAAGTTATTAGGGCTAATGAAAGAGCTCAGGAATGTTGTAGGTTACAAGATCAATATGCAAAGATCGATTGCATGCTCTACATTAGCAGTGAAATTAATGTTCTGAAGATGAATTTCAGAACACAATTACACTTGAAATGCCATCAGAAAGAATAAAACAAATTAACAAAAGTATGAGACTTTTATACTGAAAACTAGACAACATTTCTGAAAGAAATTAGACTTAAATCAATGAAAACATATCACATGGCCATTGATCAGATGAGTTAATATAATTAAGATGTTAATATTGCCTAAATTGATCAACAGATTCAACACAATCTCTACCAAAATTGTAAAAGCTGACAAGCTGATCCTAAAATTCATATCAAAATGCAAGCAACTAGAATTGTCAAAACAATTAGAAGAAGAAAAATATTGAATGATTCACACTTCATGATTTTTCAAACTTACTACAAAGCTACTATAATTAATACATGGTAGCGCTGGCATAAAGATGGACACATACAGCCATGGAAGAGTATTGAGGGTCAAGGAATAAGCCCTCATATGTATGATCAATTTAATGTCAACAGAGTGGAAAATATAGTTTAATGGAGGAAAAATGTATTTTTAACAAATAATGCACCTTACAAGAATGAACTCTGGGTCCCCCTACCTCACACCATACACAAAAATTAACTAAAAGTGTTAACAATTAGAAAAAAATGAAGATCTTGGATTAAGCATGAAGTCAAGAAACCTTGGTTTTCTGAAACCAAGCACAAAAAGCACAAGAAACCTCCCCCCACACACAAATTGCATTAGATAAAAATTAAAGATTATAATAAAAACCTTCAAGGAAATGAGTAGACAACCCACAGATACAAATGTTCAAAAATTACATATCTGAAATGGAACTTTCATCTATAGTATATAAAGAACTCTTATGGGTCAATGATAAATGAACCATCAACCCAAGTAAAGGAGATTTGGATAAACATTTCTCCAAAAAACAAAAATAGCCAATAAGCACATAAAAACATGTTTGACATTATTAGGCATTAAGGAAATTAAAATTAAAATCAAAATCATAATGAGAGATTATTTCATACTCATTAGAATGAGTCAAATGTATAAAAATAAGTATGATATTTAAGCATTATCAGGAATGTAAACAAATTAAAATGCCCATATGCTGTTGATGAAAATATAAAATGGAAAATATAAAATGGCTATACCGTTTTAAGCAGAATGTTATATCACCTAATAATGTGTCTGTATATGTCCCCAGAAAAGTGAAAACATCTATCTGTACTAAAGCTTATATGTGATTTTCATAGCAGCATTAACCATAAGAGTCAAAAAATAGAAATATTCCAAATGTCCACCAATTGATGAATGGATAAATAAATGTGTTATATCCATATGATAGAATTTGGGGCACTATAAAAATGGAATGAAGCGCAATACAGGTTACAACTTGGATGCAGTCTACAGTGCTGTTTATACGAAATGTCCAGAATAGCACAGCTATAGTGACAGAAAGTTTTAGTGGTTGTCCAGAGCTAGGTTTAGGGGTGGAGAGAATAGAGTGACAGCTAATGGATATAGGGTTTCTTCTGGGAAGGATAGAAATGTTCTAAAATTGATTATGGTTGCACAATTATTATTTTATCTTAAAATACTAAAAAAAAATGTTATTGTGAACAGTTGTGGGTGCATGGTATGGTGTGTGGATTTTATCTCAATGAAAATAACAATAATAATGACAAAAAAAAAGGCAACAAGATGCTAGATCTTTACCAGCTGTCCCTGAATGTTACTCTTCTACTTTAACAACCCACTATTTTTTGTTTGTTTGTTTCCAACATTTATCTACCTGAGTACTCATAGACTGCACCACACCATTTACTATTAGCTCATATGTTCATACACCAGTTATTGCATATCTGTTATGTGTTAAGTGCTGTGCTACACACCAAACTGAGATAGGCAGAGTGCAATAAATTAAAAATTAAAATAATCACAATGCCAATGCTTAGTGACCCTATAATGAGTTGGGAAAAGAGAGTTGTAAAGTTTCACAATCTCGTGTGTGTGTGTGTGTGTGTGTGTGTGTGCCTAAAACATTTGCATTCAAAAATACAACACAGGGCCTCCCTGGTGGCACAGCAGGTTGAGAGCAGTGCTGTGGAGCTGTTTGCAGCCTCTGTGGCGCAGGTTCGATTCCCGGCTGGCCAGGGAGATTCCCATATGGCCCGGCAGATATCTCCTGTCACGCCCGCTGCTCCCCCCAGCAGTGCATTCGGTCAATCTGTCTGTTTTGCTCCCCGCTCTGCCTCTGGTGAGTCCTCTCACCCTCCTGCGCCTCTGGCCTGTACCCCAGTTCTTGTACAAATAAAAACAAATCTTTTAAAAAAAAATACAACATAATAACTTGCAATTTTGCAAGTCCTTTAAAATCATTCTTCTATTTCAATGAGGTAGCCAGTAAGGTTATCTGGACTTTTGGGACAGGCGCTAAGTGAAGAATAGGGGTGTTTATAGAGATGTAATCATACCACAGGCGTGATGTCTGAGAGCATACATATATTAATAGTCCTCATTCATTGTTTCTTTTTATGTTTCTCTCAGGTAGTATATGTATGTCACTGACTACCTAAGTTGTCCTTACCCACATAATACTTAGCTTAGCACTGAGCACTTTATAAGAGCTAAGGTAAAAGAAAATGCAGGTTAACTGGTTGGAAATTATCCTAAACATGTCCCAAATGACATAATCTCAAAAGACAATCAGGAAGTTCTTCAAATACCTGTGCATTTACTTCACTTAGATAATGTTGGAAAACAGGATAGAGGGAGGACCCCCTTCAACTGCTTCTAGACAAACTCCCACATGGAATGAGCAATATCCTTGCTATGACCCACGTGGATCATGTACCCACCACCCCGGCAGGGACTCTGATCATCCTATTCACTATAACTGTCCGCTTGGGCACCATTTCCTCAAAGCTATTTGCACCCCGTACTAAACAGTAATCAAAAAGTGACCCCATGTATCTCAGGCTTCCTGCATCATTGTGCATATCCTCATTCTCTGGGAGGGACTCTTGGGTTTTGCCTCTCTCCATTCAGACTGTAAAACCATCAAGATTTGAGCTAATTGAGTTGCATCCTTTGTTGGCTCTGGGCTCTCCAGTAGGTTTTCTGATCACTGAGCTTGATGCCTTAGGGGCAGAAGTAAGGGCAGCAGCAACATGCCAAAGAGAAACTGCGATTAAAGTGCCTGGAACATTTGCATTCACAAAATATAAGACACAATTAACTTGCAATTTTGCAAGCCTTTTTAAAATTATTATTCTATTTAAATGAGGTAAGCAGTAAGGATATCTGAACTATTGGGACAGGGGCTAAGTAGAGAAGAGGGGGTGTTTATGGAGATGTAATCATACCCTTGGCATGAAGTCTGAGTGCATAACCAATGCTTGCGAAGCCCCAGAGAGGTGCCTGTCTTATTATAGCCACACCCCCTGGAGTTGCTTTATAGTCTGCATAAAACTTTTTTCAGGAAAAGGAGGCAGGATGTCATTTTTATTTTGGAAGGAAGATGAAGTTGACAGCTGAAATTCTGGCATCAACCCGATCATTGTCAAATGATGGCTTGGAATTTTCCCCCTTCAGTCAAACTTCCATATTGGGAATATGCTTTTTTGAGTTAAAGCGGTAGTGAAACAGGGTTAAATTCAGGGTGTTTATTAGGCAATCCATTGGCACATAATTATTGAATGTGCAGTAAGTTTTAGCTCTGTGCTGAACCCCTCCTGTGTGGGATGCAAACAATAAAAAGCAAATAATTCCCTTTAAGGAGGTTTATCATTTAGGAGGAAAAACATGCACCAGTCAATGAAGATCACAATTCTTCGTGTTTTCGATTACTTTGTTTCCTCAGTGTCTTTATACATGTAGTCTCACTTGAGCAACAATTACAAGACATTATTATCTTCATTTGGCAACCACCGAATTTAACCTGGAAACACCAACTGATTTTCTCAAAGTCATTTGTGTAGCAAATTATGGAATCTAAATTAGAATCAAGAATTCTGGTTGTTGGAGATTTTGCTTTCTACAAATGCTTTGACTTTTTGCAATTAGCCAGGGCTTATTAAATCCAGGGCCTGATGATGAATCCTCCAGATTTTTGATATTTGCTATTGTCTTGGGTCTCTGTGCTTAACTGATTCTAAAGAGGGATCCTCCAAATAAATGAATGTTCTTTAATTTCTACTTTTTAATTTTTATGTAGGGCTTTGGGCCTTGTCCCATGTGATTTTTAGATATGATCTAGGTTGGACCTTGTGCAATATCAGAAAAAAAAATATTTAAAAATCTTATAGGCCTGAGCATTTCTCCTGTCCTTATGTTGTGCCTTTATTCCAGATAAAGAGCATGTTACTCCTGCAGGCAGCGTCTCCCATACTGCACTTATGGGATGGGAATGGGCAAAGTGCAAGATCCAAAATGCATTCTCCAAAGACAAGATGGGGATAAAGCCTGAGAGTAGGAAGGAGGATTCACATCATTTCTTGCCCCAATGAAAGACCAGTCCCCTATCATTCTCTGTCCTAAAATTCATCCCCTTTCCTCTTTAAGCAAACGCAATCCTTCCTTCTAATATATTAGTTTTTAATGTAATAAATCTGCTGTTTGTTTACAAACGAAATTCCATCTGTTTGCATCAGGCATCAGGGTAGATAGGGGCAAATCTGTTGTTCTTTTTATCCCACTTAATGGATCCCAGCCACAAGACAAAAGAAGATGTCAGCAATCGGATTTGAATGTTAGTAGCAATCATTCATTCCTATATTTGAGCTGTCAACCCTGCCTCAGGAAACACAGAAACAAAAAATAGTGGGTGGACTAGAATAGAACTGCAGGAAAGCATAGCAATGACTAGCTCATTATTAAGTAGGAGAGAAATCATTACCAAGGCTATCAGGGGTTAAAAAACAAAAGAAAAGAAAAATTAAAAAAAAAAATCCACATTCTGCCTTTAATCTAGTCACTTGTTTTAGTAGAGCGCTCTTCATCCAACACTTGACATATTTGGTATCCATAGTTATTGCTTTTCTTCCTGCTGTTATGTATATACCAGCAGATAGGGCTTATTGGAGTAGATTTTGTTTTAAGCACAACATATTTAATTGGATTGAAAGCTGGGAAGAGGCTCTTCCCACCTTCCCAGTTAGCTCACCTGATTTTTCTTTTCAAGTGCAAGTTTGTGCTTCCTTTGCAGGAAGGGATTGTAGCCATTGTGCATCTTACTTCCTTACTTCCTCCGGGAGAGGCCTCAAATGACAAATCACGTCATGGGAGTTAACTGATATGTACACTGCTCCTTTTGCAAAACTAGACAAATATTTTACTGTTTCAGGAAAAAAGCCTCTAAATTTTTGTCTGTTACATACTTGGGCAGCGGTTGCCACTGCCCAAGACACCACCAATGAGTGTCTGTTCCAGGATAGGAAACTACCAGGTAGTGGTTTGGGAACCATTCTGCTCAGCCTTGACTTAGAGGTAAGTTTTGAAAAATGAGTTAGGCATAGTTTTGTTTAATTCATTTTCCGTCTTGTATAAAAATTATCATGGCATTAGCCTTATCCACATCATGTAGCAGAAGGATTTTGTATAGGTATTGGGATGATAAGAATTGCCTTTATTCTTTTTAGTGATCTCACATAATTCTGAGGCATAATCAAAAGGCTGATATTGATTGGAACTCTATGATTTGATAAAAAGCAGCACAGATATAAAATTAATGTAATCAAAACTCAAGGTGAAGCTTCTGATGACAGCAAAACAAAAGAGGAGAGAGCTGAGTCTTGTAATTATTCTTAGATGGATTTGCCTCTTGTTTCTTACCTCAATCTTGCACTGTCATATTGGCCACCTCCTTTGACATTCCAGACTTACCATACACACCCTATTCTTTTACTTTATCTTTAAGAATTTGTGAATGAATTATTGGAAGCAATTCTCTGGGTTGAGCACAAAGTGTCCCATGAGTAAGAAAACCACTGGCTCATTGAAAGCGTCAGGTGAACCAGGTCAAAATAATCAAGAGCACAGCAGGACACAGGCTTGTAGGGGCCAGAAGGAACTAATGAAGCACACAGAGGAGGGAAAGATGGGACGCTTGGGGTAGTGGGGTGGGGGGGAATGGACTCAGGTCATAGAAAGTGGGATAATGTTGCTAAGAAAGGAAAGCCCACTTAGGATTCCCGCCCCCCTTGGGAAGACTATTGCAGATACAAGGACAGAAATGTTTTACTGTAGTGTGGGTTCAGAAAATCAGGGAAAGACATGAGACTTATAAAGTCCAGTTACAAAATGTTAACATAGAATCTGAACTGAGACCTAAAGGTACAGGGTGATTTCCCCAGTGGCCTATGTCTTGCCAAGAAGGAGACAGAAGGAGTCCACCTCATCATCTGAAATTATTTTATGGAGAATCTGTCTTCTTTTAAACAAGCAAACTCTTTTTCCCTAATTGCTTAAGTCTCTCCCTTGAGGTAGATGTTCTTAATAGTAATGCCTTACAGCTGTATAAAGCTTTACCCCTTACAGAACCTTTTCCCATATATTACATCACTTATTGCACAGAAAGGACCACTATCCCTATCTCTGAGGAGCTGTTTGGTGGTCTCTCTGCTTCAGCTCATGAGCCAAAGATCCAAGTTCAAGTCCAGAAACCAGAACAAATTCTTCTGAGAACATTAAGAGGCAGGGAACTAAATGCAAGAGACTTGAGTTCCAGAAATTGCTTTTTTGACCTTGCCAAAAGTGAGTATGATCTGGATTGCAGATCCTTGGATTATTTTTATCCCCTACTAATAAATAGCAAATTGTCTGTTACACTAAGGCACTCAAAATAGCAAGGAAACCTGATCTGGAAAGCATACTGAAATTTGCTGACAAAGGCTATCACTTCACAAGGGATATACATTTAAAACACAATTAACAAGTTTGCTAGTTTGGAGGTCAGGTAATTACTACCAAGTAGAGGCATATATTTAGCGTCCTTATGATGCTATTGTCAAACTTCGAGTCTGAGTTTTTAGAATTAAACTCCTTGAATTTAAATCCTATATCTATCACTCAGCAGTTGGGTGTATTTGGGCAAATAACTTCACCTTCCTGTCTGTTTTCTCATAGAAAGAGCAATGGTACCTCCTCAGTGGGTTATTGAAATGTAAAATCATGTTAAACTTTTAGTACAGTGCCTCAGGCAAGGTAAGTGGTTTTAACTGTTAGCAGTTATTAATAATTTGTGAAGTTGAACAAATACTTTGCCCTTTTTTTAAACATATCTAAACCATTCCATGGCCTAGGGTCAACGTTCTTAAAATTTAGCAGGTATCAAAAGCACCTGAAGGGCTTGTGAAAGCACAGATGGCTGGTTCCTAGCCCCAGAATTTGCGACTCTTCAGGTCCAAGATGGAGCTTAAGATTTTATATTTTTAACAAGTTCCCAGGTAAGGTCCGTGCTGGCTCAATCTCCTCCCAGAATATTTAAAACAGACTCTCTGAAGGATGGGTCTGACTTTAGTGTTTTTAAAAATGATTCCCTATGTTTTTACTAGTCAAAGTTGAAAACCACTAATAGGCTAAAGGCTTTTTAAGTTGAAACCAGTAAAGGCTCTCTTGGTTAATGAAAATAATATTTCACTTGGTACATCTAAATAATGGCTTGATTATTGGTCACAAAAATGATTGGTTATAAATGATTCTTGGTTATATTGGTTCTGGGTCATATTATGATATAATTATCATCTGGGGAAAATGCCCCGCCACAAAAATATGTAAGATATTTAAGTGAGTACATATAATTCATTTGGCATTAGGGTGCTATATTCATTGGCTAGAAGAGTAGGATTGAAAAGACAACCTTAGGAAGTAAGAGGTAGCTATGTAATATTTACACATTAATTGAGCAACAAAAGTTAGATGTGGAGTAGGGTGCTAGAGACCCCTAAGGCATAAAGTGCAGAGACAAGGAGAATGTCAGGGTGTCAAGGTCATGACTGGAAGACTAGTCAACATGGGCTGGAAGACTAGCCCCTGTCCAGACCACAATCTCTTTTCTTGTGCGCAAAGCTAAGCCTGAGAAACAGGCAAGATAAGAAAGGGAGTAGAGGAATGTAGAGGATCCAAATAGGGATCAGAAAAAAAAAAGAACTAATTATAATAAAGTAAAAATCAAAATCAACGACAACTATAAACTGTACACATTCTGCAGTGGGGGAGAAAGGAGTAGGATCAAAGCAAGGGTGGGAAGAGCACAAGGGACCACGGTGATAGTTTACGGGTGAATGGGTGGTGGGAATTTCATGGGGACTATAACTGAGATGAAAATGCATATGTTGGGGCCTCCCTGGTGGCTCAGGCAGTTGAGCACAGCGCTGTGAAGCTGTCCGCAGCCTCTGCTGTGCTGGTTCGATCCCCGCCGGCCTTGGAGCAACCCACATGGCGAGCAGACCTCTCCTGTCTTACCCGCTGCTGTCCTCAGCAGTGTATTTCATCAGTCTGCCTGCTCTGTTCCCTGCTCTGTCTCTGATGAATCCTCTCACCCTCCTGCGCATCTGGCCTGTACTCCAGCTCTTGTATAAATAAAATAAAATCTTTAAAAAAAAAGACAATGCATATGTTGCACAAAAATGAAAAATGATGTAAAAAATATATAAAATAAAAAAGAGTTTATTAGAACTTCAAAAAATTGTGCTCATTTTAGCAAATGGAATTAATACCTTTTCTTTTTTTTTTTAATAGAGGCATGCTTTTATTTATTTGTTTGTTTGTTTGTTTGTTTTTGTTTATACATGCACTGGGTACAGTCAGAAGCACGGGAGGGTGAGAGAATTCACCAGAGCCAGAGCGGGGAGCAGAGCAGGCAGAAGGACCGAAGTACACTGCTGAGGGGAGCAGCGGGCGGCAGGAGAGGTCTGCGCGCCATGTGGGACCCTCCTCTGGTGGCCGGGGAGCAGCCGGGGATCGAACTGGCGCCACAGAGGCCGCGGGCAGCCTCGCAACCCAGCGCTCAACCGCTGCGCCACCGGGGAGGCCCTGGAATTAATACCTTTTCTCATGTGAAATCTCTCGGGTCATGATCACGGCTAATTATTAATAAAAAACAAGAAAGGGAGTGGAATATACCCGATAACACAGAACCTTGGCAGTAAATGTGTGCCTGGACAAGGCTAAATACTAAGAGAGTGATTCATTGTCTAGTAACTAACAAGGAGGGGAGGGGGGCAGTTTGTGTCAATAAAAATGAGTTGCACTGGGCACTTGGGACACTTGAACAGGGAATGACAGGCCTTGTGTCCCTGAGTCCCGCTTCTCTTAAACTCTATTTTGTGTCTGTCCGTTCTTTATTCCTTGGTTCTTTCAGATTCCTCTCTCAAACCTGTTCACTGGAGCTGGTCTCCAGCATTAGGGAGATGCATTTATTAATTCACTTAGGAGATATAGGTAGATAAACTGTAATTTTTGCATTTCCATGAGAGCTTAATGCAACTTTCCTTTTGGAAATTGCACTTTGCTTTCCCATCTCTGCATTTCCTGTTGCAGGGCTAGATTAAACAATAAAAGCTAATTATCTTCTACAACTTTACCTTGTCACCCATTTACACAAACAACTTTTTTTTTTGACAACTAGATTTTTCCTATTTCACTTTGTCCTTTGGGTGGAATCTTATTTTTTTTTTTTCCTTTCCAGGGATATTTTAATGCTATGAGGAAATACTTAGTATGTAATATACAACATGCAGTAAAAGTCTCCTCAAATATGTAAAATACTTAAGTGAGTATATAGTTCATTTTTAGTTTCATGTTCTATTTTTAATTGAGTATGCATTACTTTTATAATTAGGAAATAAAGCTAATTACATGTAAAGATGAGTCAAGTTTAGGATAGATTATATTTTTTAAATTGAAAATTAGGATAATAGGTAAATAAGACATAGCTCATGAAACTTCCATTAGAGTTTAATTCCAAGTTATGATTTCATAATCAGGTAAGGTGTTAGAAAAGAGACCTGCATAACGATTTTATTCAAAATGGTGATAAAATAATTCCCAACCTGTGGGCTTCTGTGTTAGAAAAAGGCGTTGGTGGGGGCGGGGGTGGTGGTGAGGTGAATGCAAGCTACATAGACTTTGTAATTTTGCTAGTCTCCTCTTGCTGCAGAAATTAATGCCATATTTGCAGATGGCATTCCCAGATTCTACAGTCATTTGCACATGGAGGTTCTTATTCCTCTAAGAATGTGGAATAGAAGCAACTGGAAGTTTATTTTGTTGACGTAAACAATAAAGTAAACAGCTCAGATGTTCTCCATGGATGTTTTCTGCATCAATAGTAAGGATCATCTGAGAACCTGTTAGGAATGCGAGATTCTTACTGGATCCCACCCCAGTACTCCTGAATCAAACACTGGGGATGTGTGGGCTAGAAATGTGATTTAACCTTTCAGGTGATTTGGATCCCTGCTGATTTTGAAAACCTCGCTCCAGTGGATGCATTTCTTGTGTTTGGTGGCACTCTGCATTTCTTGTGTTTGGTGGCACTCGATGGGATGTACCCTTCAAATGGCAGTCATCTGGTGGCTGTAGCTGGTTAGTTTGTTTTGATGAAGAAGCAATGGACAACATTGGTAGCCCCCTATGGCAGAGTCTACTGGGCTCCCCACTGACATAGTAGCAGCTCTAGTAGTTTGTTTATAAAGGCACATGTGACACTTCTCCTAGCACACTGCTGGGGCACCCAGGAGAGGTCAGGCAACTGGCCAGCAGCAAGCCAATGGGAGACATTTGTGCTAATGGTGTCAGGAGACCCTAGCACTGTCTTTGAGATGGGACTGACAGAGACTGCCAGGCTGTCCATGACATTTCTCCATACTGATAATTGGAACAGTTCTCCCTCCAGTGATTTTATTTTATTTATTTATTTTTTAAATAGAGGCATGCTTTATTTATTTATTTGTTTGCTTGTTTGTTTTGTTTATATATGCACTGGGTACAGTCAGAAGTGCGGAAGGGTGAGAGAATTCACCAGAGCCAGAGCGGGGAGCAGAGCAGGCAGAAGGACCAAAGTACACTGCTGAGGGGAGCAGCAGGCGGTAGGAGAGGTCTGCATGCCATGTGGGACCCTCCTCTGGTGGCCTGGGAGCAGCCGGGGATGGAACCTGCGCCGCAGAGGCCGCGGGCAGCTTTGCAACCCAGCATTCAACCACTGCGCCACCGGGGAGACCCCCTCCAGTGATTTTAAAAGTGAGGCCCAAGGGTTATTTAGTTCAGACTCTCCTAGAATGATCGTTTAGACCCTTATTTGTTGGTTAGAGCCTACAAGGATTGAACCCAAGAATCTGCATTGTTAATAAACTCACCAGATGAATTTTAGCTCCTGCACTAGAGCTATAAGCTCTATAAAGACACAGATTACACATGCATTATTCACTCCTTACTTTCCCTGTACTTAAGCACAGATTCTGGGATATAGTAGTACTCTTTCTATATTTTCTGAATGAATGAATAAATGTAGGAACAGATGAATGAATGTAAGACAGATGGATGAATGAATCCAAAGGACAACTGTCTTTGAGTTTGTTTGGCTAATAAAGAAAATTCTTAAATGTTGAAACTGTTATTTCAGTTGAAGCCTGATCTTAATTAGAATTGCCTCCACTGCAGGAACAAAGAGACTCCATGAATGGGTATTCATGTATGGAAGTAAAATTATCTATAGCAAATTATTATACCAGGGCTAGCTTTCCCTCATTCTCACTTGCAACACATTTATGAACTGCACCCATTCCCAAGCTATTAGCTACATGAGTGACAGGGGAAGCATTAAGTCAGGATATTCAAACAAATATTAACCCAATCAAAATATAATTAGAAATGAAAATCCTCAGGAAAAAATAAGTGAATTCCAAAGGAAGGTTTAAATGACTATTTGGAGGTTATTGGGTGTTTAGTATTATCCACTTCACTGTGTTTCTTCATTATGTGTGTATAATTGAGAATGGCTATGCAGCACTCTGTGTGCAGTGACTATGGCTGGGAAATCTGAGGGCACCCCAAAGAGAGGGTTGGTGGTTTGGAAAAGTGCAGATAGTTCCAAACTTACCATATAGTTTTCTAAATGATTCAAAACAACTTTTGGTTTTGCAAACCCATAACACTTTTGTTTTTTTTCATTGATAAAATTCCTCTCTTTTGGACATAGCCACTAGGCTGTTAAAAAGTACCAAGTGGGCCTTTCTTATCCTTTTGTCAGAATGAATAAAGGATGCAGGTGAGATCAGGTTGCCATTTCTAATTTGATCTCCTGCCTGGGCCTGTGGGGCTGGGATCTGTCTGCTGGTGGAGATAAATGGAACACAAGGAGCAAAACTCATCAGACTCAACAATGAATGGGCACTGAGTTCCCAGTGTCTAGTTCCCCAAGCCTCCAGGCACCTTCAAAGAGTAACAAATGATAGAATTAGCCATAAAGACACAATCCAGCAAGATGAACACAAAAAGTAAGGTTTTACCATTTTTCCTATAGTCACAATAGAACCACACACATGCACACTCAATTTTTATCCAAGTAAAACATAGGAAGTTTAAAGCCAGTACTAAAATACCTATGTAAAAATCAGCAATCCCTTGCCTTTTCCCTTCACAGCCTGTCGCCCTTCTCCCCAGAAGCAGTCCTTTTGAAAGTACTTAACAATTTCTTTTGTTTGTCATTCTCTGTTTCAACAACTGTGCTTACACTGTTGTTCATTTTTATTAATATTAGATAGACTCTATTTAATACCCTTTATTTTAGTTACCACCGAGAGTGGAAGGCTGGCAGCACAAATTGTGGTGGAAATAATGACCTTATGAATATGGTTCAATACTGAGCCAACCATTGTTCTTTGAGTATGTTTTATTTCTTGTACAACTCTTTTCCCCTAGAATTAATAATAGCCTTGTGTTTTAAATTTGTTTATGTTCTATACACCTAAGGTTATTTTCTTTTTCCAAATCCTTTGGTTATCTTCAATATTTACAAATAATATTCTTTCCAAATTTCTGAAAGTATCTCTTTCTTCATGTTTCCCTATGAGAACCTCCACTTCATGCATTCTGCCCATCTCTTAGCATCTGAACTGGTTGTTTTTTAGGTGATTTTCTTTTAGATTTACTTATTTATGCATATGAGAGCTGGAGTGTAGGCCAGATGTGCAGGGATGAGGGGTGAGAGGATTCACCAGAGACAGGATGGGGAGCAGAACAGGCAGATCCACTGAAATACACTGCTGGGGAGAGCAGAGGGCAAGACAGGAGAGGTCTGCTGCGCCATGTGGATCACCTCCCTGGACAGCTGGGGAATTGAACTCATGCTGCACTGGCTGGTGATAGCTTGATAGTGCTGTCTCTAACTCCTGCACCACCAGGGAGGCCCTTGTTCTCTAGTTTTAATGCATATTTGTGGCACTGGGTTTTCCACTTGCCAGGTTCTTATGTGCTTATTCCCCTGTATTCCATTATTTATTATTATATTATTTACTCCCTTAGATTTTAGCCATCTTTTAAAACCTCGCGGCTTAGAATGTAGGTTACTGGCTAGCAGCAAGATGATGGAAGGGCACTGAGGTCCTCTCTATATGTATTTATCAATGAATCTCCCTGATCTAGTTCTCACAGATCACTCCTGCTGTCACTTGGGAATCTGTTAGGTGTGCTTAATCCAGACCCCACCTACAGCAGACTGAATAAACGACAATCTACAGCTGAAAAAGATCCCCATGTGATTTGCATACACAGTGAAATTTGACAATTACAGTTCTAAACATTTGTCTATATTTGGCCTGAATATAGATTCCTAGATTGGATTATTTTCCCTCATAATTACTATCTTCCCGAATCTCAGATTATGAACAAAATATCCATCACTATAATGAAATCACTACCGAGGTGTGGTTGGTTTTCTTTTTTGTCTCAATTGTTTTAAAATTTCAGAATAATATTCCTATGTCCTTCTGTGTGTGTGTGTGTGTGTGTGATTTATTATACTCAATACTTTAGAGGTTCACACACATTCATAAACTGAGAATTTTCTCATATTATTCCTTTGGTAACTTTCTCGTCTCTATTGTATGATTCTTGAACACCTATTGGATTGGATTTAGGACTATTTGTACTTATCTTTAATTTACTTTTAATTTTACTATCTTTCTTTCTCCTGTTCCTTAATGTTGTTTTACTTTCTTTGAAATTTCCTTACTTTTTACAACCTTTTAATTATTACTTCAGTTATGTTTAATTTACAACTTCTCTTTTCTGTTTGATTATCTCATTTTCTACCACTATGTTCTCTTTTTGATGATTCTATATCTTTTGTTTGTTCTCAGAAAATATTAATCATAATGTTTTGAAGAGTTTTTGTGTTGTATGTGTTATTTCTTTATTCACTGACTTTTTATTTCTTTCTGATCAGAGGCTTTCTTCAAAAGTCTGAAGTCTGGGGGTTGGGGAAAGGAGGGGTTGGGGTCAAAATAAGGGGGTTGTAATTGTATGGGGAATATAAAAATAAAATAAAAAAAATGATTTCTTCAGGTTAAAAAAAAATAAATGCTGACTTGAAACAAACAAACAAAAAAGTCTGAAGTCTGGTAGGTAATTCATGTTTGTTCATATAAAAGTCTATTCATATTAAAGAGCAAGGTCAGGGGCCTCCCCAGTGGGGCAGCAGTTGAGCGCTGGGTTGCGAAGCTGCCCGCAGCCTCTGCAGCGCTGTTCGATCCCCGGCTGCTCCCCGGCCACCAGAGGAGGGTCCCACATGGCGCACAGACCCCCTCCTGCCGCCCGCTGCTCCCCTCAGCAGTGTACTTCGGTCCTTCTGCCTGCTCTGCTCCCCGCTCTGGCTCTGGTGAATTCTCTCACCCTCCTGCGCTTCTGACTGTACCCAGTGCTTGTATAAATAAATAAATGAATAAATCTTTAAAAAAAAAAAAGCAAGGTCATAAAAGTTGACTGAATTTCTGTGTGAATATGTGTAGTCTTCCTGAGTCCTGACTAGCAATTGAGTTCAATGAAGTAATGAATTGTCCTCTTCATAGCGGCTCCTTCATTATCGGTGCATGAAGCAAGAGCTTTGCTCTGGGTTACTCTATCTCCAGAGGACCTCCTAGTCACTTATGTAAAATTGAAATATATACCTGCAAGAATTCTAGTAGCAAGATGATGGAAAAACCACTGAAATCCTCTTTCTATATATATTTATATATATTTTTCAATGAATCTCCCTGCTATGGGTCACATAGATCACTCCTGCTATTTTCTCTATTAATGTACATAATAGGTCCTTTCCATTTCTATTTCTTCAGAGAATAATTATTCCTGCATTAGAGGGCGGGAGGGAGGGAGAGTTAGCTGAGTGCCCAACACGTGGGAAGGTACCTAAGGAGTTTCCCATATAGAAACATTAAACTGACGAGTCTCTTGTCAATCCCATCTATCAACCCAATTGCTGTGGCACCTGGTGTTTGCAAAAGATGAGCAGTCTTAGCTAAGACACCTATTTTAGCTTTTATCAGGTCTGGGAGCCAAGAAACGTGGGTTCCGTTTCTGTCTTATTCACTATTTTTTAAAATTCCTTTCGTTTACTGGAATATAAATATGTCATTATCAATTGTTGAATTTTTACTTTACCCTTCTAATATTTCATGCACTGATAAAGATGTTTATTCCTGATTTTTTCCCACACACCACCCCTGTGTCCCCTTGTCTGTTTCCTTTCACCTCTTAACCTCAGAGTCCTCAGAGTGTTGTTTTTTTTTTTGAAAGTATTTGCATTGTCAAAATATCTGTTATATATCTGGTTTTGTGCACATAATTCTTTGAAATTCCCTCCCTTTTGTTGAAAATGGCTGCATTTCAACCTTTCTTGTGGCTATTTAATATTCCACAGTGTGTATGTGCCACGTCTTCTTGCTCCATTCATCCACTGAAGGAAATTTGGGCTGCTTCCATGTTCTAGCTAAGATCAGATGCTCTTTATCAGCCTCCCCATGAGCAGGTACTGAGTTGTAACTCCTTCCATTTTAGATAGCCCATCAGTATGTCCTGTCTTCCAAAAAAGATTTGAAACCTGTTTTTCCACAATTGGTAGGTTTTTACATTCTTTAGGAATTGTTTAGTGGCAGTTCAGAGGAAAAAAATATAAATGTATGTGGTTCCTCTTCTATGTTTAACCAGATGGCCATATGACCTTCATCACGGCATAGTCACATATTGAGAAATATTATTGAATAACCCTAAGTAAACATAGCAAATTGAAGAACATATGAAATCCCACCAAAAGGAAAGTGATTTGTGTGTATGTTTAAATATAAACCAGAAAGTATAAAGAAAATGAGAGGAAACAGTCACACCTTTTCAGAATCTGGAAACAAGCTGGAAAATGTTATTTGAAGAAAATGTTAGTTAAAAAGAAAAAGAAAATCTGTATTGGGGGGGGGCAATAATGAACCGATAACAGTCTTACTTTTACACGGAAATCCAGGAAACTTCAAAACAAGCAACCTGGAATGTAGAAGTACAAATTGGCTTCAAATCAACAATAGTCATACAAGTCTATCATCAATACAGACTAGGGTTGAATGATTCAACAAGTCAAAGAGCACACTTAAATTTGTATTTCAAGAAAACAAACAATAATACTTCAATTGGGGGTCATAATTTATAAGGAGAAAACATTGTTCTTCTTAATATCATGTTGGACTTGGTATTCTGTACATTTTCTGACCCTAATCCAGGTCCTTGTCCTCAAGATCCCCTCCCCTTACCCACAAGAAAGCAGAAATGCTCCTGCTTTCCCAGGCTTCAGACTGGAAACCTACTCCTAAAAGAAGTGAGTCAATTCGGACATTTGCCGGCCCATGCTAACTGACTGACTGTTGACCTGAAGTGGGGGTTCACTGAACACCCTCCAAGTAGACTGGGATGATTGTTCCCCACCACATCCAGTCTTTTACCCCCACTTAGCAGAGAGCTGGCTTCATGCTCTGACGAGAGATTATCCTGGGCATTTGTCAAGCCATTCATCAAGAAATTTGTGTTCTGAGATGCAGGTTAGTGGTTTATTTCTGAGAAACCAGACTGAAACCTAGACATACTAATAGGAAGGCCCCTTAATTTCCCAGTCAGAGAAAAATCACATCAGACAGAAACCCCTCCAAGACACACAGAACTCAGATTTCTGGTATCTGGAACTTTATTTTTTATTTTATTTTTTAAAGATTTATTTATTTATTTATACAAGCACTGGGTACAGTCAGAAGCGTGGGAGGGTGAGAGAATTCACTAGAGCCAGAGCGGGGAACAGAACAGGCAGAAGGACCGAAATACACTGCTGAGGAGAGCAGCGGGTGCGGCAAGAGAGGTCTGCACGCCATGTGGGACCCTCGCTGGTGGCTGGGGATCGAACCGGTGCTGCAGAGGCTGCAGGCAGCTTCGCAGCCCAGTGCTAAACCGCTGCGCCACCAGGGGAGGCCCATATCTGGAACTTTAAATATTAACCATCAGGTAAGAAACCCCCAGTATGAGGAAACCCTTCATATGAAAGACAAAGATCAGAAGGAAATAAAAAAAAAAGAGAAATTAGAGGAGAGAGCAGCAATTCAAGGATCAGAAGAAAACTTAAAAAAATGTTTGCAGTCTTCAGAAGAACAGGACTCAACTTATTGATTCTTTGAGGTACAAAGACAATGAAGTAGAGTTCATAGAATAAAAACTCTTCATATTAAAAATATGAGAGCAGATTCAAAAGTTCAATTCAGAGCTATAAAGTAAATCCAAAGAAAGCAAAAAAGTAAAATAACATAAAATTGAGCCATAAAAATAGGATAAATGATAAGATAGCTCAGGTATCCTATAGCTAACTAACAGATATAGTATAAAGGACAGAGAAAACAGAGGAAGAAACTTGTAAAATAAGTGAATAAATTTAAAAAAAATTACAAAATAAAGTTTGAAGAACTAAAGAATATGAGTTTCTTGAATAATAGGCTCAACATATACCCAGTATATAACTGGAAAAAAATAAACCATGTCAAAGCATCTTATCATCAAATTTCCAAAATCTTGGAGAGATGATTCTGAAATTTCCTATATAGAAAAAAGTCACATACAGAAGGTCAGGAATCGTATTTGTCAACACCAATATTAGCAGGTCAAAGAGAATGCAGCAATCCTTTCATAAATCTGAAGAACTATCATTTCCCATCTAGAATTCTCTACAACTAAACTATGAAATAAGTAGGTAAAAAGAAAGATAACTTTAGATGTGTGAGTATGCAAACATTTTCATCGTAACTATCCCTCTTGAAGTTCATACAAAAGGAAGTGCCCAGCATTAGGAAGGAATCAAAGCAAAAACAACTAAGATATGATATCCCAGAAATAAAGGAGTCCTTACAGGTGACAGTTCCTGAGTGAGGGTAATGGTAGACTAAGGGTATCAGTAATAGTGAGCCTGGCAGCACAGTCCACAGCGGAGAAGGGCAAGTCTCCAAGGAACAAAAGCAATGGCGCCTCCCTGGTGGCGCCAGGTGTTAAGCACAGCACAGTGAAGCTATCCGCAGCCTCTGCAGCAGGTGTTTGATCCCTGGCCTGCCAGGGAGCTACCTACTCGCGCAGCAGACCTCTCCTGTCTTGCCCGCTGCTCCCCTCAGCAGTGTATTTCAGTCAGTCTGCCTGTTCTGTTCCCCACTCTGTCTGTGGTGAATCCTCTCAGCCCCCCTCTCACACCTCTGGCCTATACCCCAGTTCTTGTAAGCATAAATAAATAAATGTTTAAAAAAAGGAATAAAAAAGATGGATTCATTTAGTAGCTAATGGTGTGAGAGGATATTTACACTCTTGAGATTGGATGTAAGTGGATATTATGTCCCTGGAAAACTAAGAGGGAAAGGAGAGGGACCTGAAGGGAGAAGAGAAGAGATATCAGAGACTGATTTAATTATCAACCCCAAAGAAAAGAGAAATATTGTACAAGAAAGAAAATATAAACCTACATTTACTAAAACAAAGTGAAACTCAAAATTCCTTAGCTCCACAGTAAATAATATTTAAATAACTGTATTTTTAAATAAAAATTACAGTATAACTGTTGGAAACACACGAGGGGAGAAAGTTAATTTATGAGTGTGCACAGAATGTATGTCTATGTGAGAATGTATGTGTTTAGAGAATTGTGTGAAAGTGAAATTCCCTTTTACAAAGTAGAAAGTCAATAAAACCCATGTAAAGCTGAAAAAATAAAACCAGCTTAGGGACATTTAAATGTTGTTTTGACATAATGCAACTAATATTCAAAAAAATCTGAGTTGAACATGATTTGCAACTGGGAATTGCAAAGGTACTGAGGAGTGGGTGGGACAAGGAACTGCTTTTTAAAATCTAAAGCTTTGATAGCTATTTGTCTTGTACACTATGTACATGAAAAAATTATAATGCATACATACATATTTGATAAAATAATGTATGTTTACATATTTCTCTCCTATTTGATTTCTCCCCTTGCCAAGGAGTTTAAGAAAGTACACTGGTGAGGTCCCAGCCTCTTTCTTATGCTAATTTTCTGATTTGTACAGCAAATGTAGCCTACATTGCCTTGTTTTCTAGTTTTTACATGTCTTTGTCTAGTTTCCTCTGTTAGACTTTTGGTTGACAAAGATATAGAACGTACCTCATGTTTCTCTCACACAAAGACACACCACCATGCTAATCCCTAAAACGTACTCAAAAATGCCTATTATTGATTCTGCTGTTTTACTCTTTGGAACAGTGATCTATCTGAACCCAGACAAGGCGAAAATAAAAGGAAATAAGAACAACAAGAAACATGCTGGGAAATCTCCCTTCAGTTTAAGGAAAAGGATCCATTTGGCCAATAAGATTAATGGGCAAAACCACTTCAGAGAATCATGTCTCTGAGTCACCCACTGACTTGCTGATCATAGCATCCAGTCTTCGCAAACCCCATTCAGAAGGGACATTAGTGAGAAGAGACGCTTTTGAAAAGACCTTGAATAACCTTCCTCTTCCATCTGACTAAGGAGGCTAGGACTTGGTTTCCGATTTCTGCGTTCAAATTGAATTAAAAAAGCACAAAATGACTGGATGTAGATTAATGATGTGTGTGAAAGAATATGATTGGCAGCCATAAAAATTTCAAGGGTGTGAATTACATCAAAACAGACTTAAACATGCAATATTGGGTTTTTAGAACTGTGAGGAATTTATTAATGCTTGGATGAGCTAAGTTAAAACAATCTAAAGGAAATGCCATGTTACATAACAGGTAATAAAGTTTATGGAACTCATTAAGAAGTGAGACAGGAATTACAGTTCCTAAAGAAATTTAAATAAATTCATACATGACTGATCTGTAATAGCTTATTAATGAAAATTAGATTGTGTTCTCAAGCTAACCTTGGAGATAGATGCTAAACGAAAACAATAACAACAAGAGCAACAACAATAAAGATAATCATATCACTTATTGAGTCCACTGAACTACTATAAGTATTTGATCATAGATTATCTTGTTTAATTTTATAGCAGCAATAGCTAGTGATATTTCCCCATATTTTCCAAATGAGAAAAATAAGTCTCTGCTGTGCCAATGATGGGCATTATATTATAACCAATTCAAATATGTATGTTCCAGTGTCACTTAACCCTTGCATCATTTTGGATCTGAAAGAAATGATCATAAGCTGGCATGTAGGAATCCAGTTCAATATATATTTCCTTACTCTTGTATTTATAAGCTCAAAGGTGACCTCATGAAGGTTGAAGAGAATGTAGGGTGCCCATACATCTTAGGGCTCTAATTTGGGAGATATAGCAAGTGCTCATCTGAGGAACAAGGAATAATTGGAATGTCCGGGAAGTATGTATACAAATATACTTAAATTTTACTATGAAATATACCGAAACATATCTTCGAATGCCAAATATCTCAATTATAAGGCTCAGGGCTCTTACCCTATCACAACCTTGTATGTTAGTTAATTTAACCCCCAAATTTCTTGCCTTCTCTGATCCCATATCTTTATCTTCCCTCCATAGTGAAAACTCTGTACTACAGCAATATCAACACAGTTTTTCACTTGTTCAATTAGAAAACTACTTCAACACATCAAGTGATTTCAGAATTTCTATATACAGGTCATTAAAAAATTCTAACATGGAGGCCTCCCTGGTGGTGCAAGGGGTTAAGCACTACACTATGAAGCAATCATCAGCCTCTGCAGCACAAATTCAATCTCCGGCTGGCCAGGGAGCAACCCACATGGCATGGCACAGCAGACCTCTCCTGTCTTGTCCGCTGCTCCCCTCAGCAGTGTATTTCACTCAGTCTGCCTGTTCTGTTCCCTGCTCTGTCTCTGGGGAATCTGCTCACCCCTCACGTCTCTGGCCCGTACCCCTGTTCTTGTATGCATAAATAAATAAATCTTAAAAAAAACAAACTCTAATGCAGGCCTCCCTGGTGGCCCAGCAGGTTGAGCGCAGTGCTGTGAAGCTGGTCACTGCCTCTGCTGCGCGGGTTCGATTCCCAGCCAGCCAGGGAGATTCCCACATGGTGAGGCAGACCTCTCCTGTCTCTCCTGCTGCTCCCCTCAGCAGTGTTTTCAGTCATTCTGCTTGTTTTGCTCCCCGCTGTCTCTGGTGAATTCTCTTGCCCTCCCATGCCTCTGGCCTGTCCTCCAGTTCTTGTATAAATAAATAATAAATAAATCTTAAAAAAAAATCCCAAAAAACTCTAACATATTAAGAATTGCAGGTCTGTTCATGCTCCTTCTCTCTACTCCACCTCTACACTGCAATCCCCTGATACTAAGGGTATACTCTCAAAGTCCCATATTCAAAATTACTTGGTTTAGCTTCGCCCCCCCAACTTTCAGTATGGTTACCTTATTTACTTGAAATTTAGTGGGTTTTATTTATATATTAGCATTCAGCTTTTGATTTTTCTTTTACTGAATTTTATCTTGATTTGTTTGAATATGTAGATAACATTAATATGCTTCCAAATGTAAAAACTATACAGTTATATTCAGAACATTATGAGTGTTCTTTTCTTGCTCCCATCCTATACCTCTCTCTCCAAACCCTCCCTCCACCTTTTGACCTGCTAGAGAAGTCAATTATACATCTTTCTGTGTTTCCTATCTTTTCTTTTTGCAAAAATAAGCATTTTTCTCTTCTCATTTAACATGTATCCTAAATATAAATTTCCCTCATTTTCATAGTTTCCTCATTCTTTTTAAAAACTACATAATATACCACTGTGTGTGCATATAAGTCAGTTATTCAATCAATTTCTTATGTTTAAGCACAGTTTCCAATTATTTTGCAGTACATATAACACTGCAATGAATAAAATTAGATATGCATATTTTTGCATTATTAGATTTGTATTTTATGGTAAATTCTAGCAGTGAGATTTTTCATTCAAATATTAAATACATTTGTATTGTGAGTTAGAGACAAATCAACCCTACTGTGGTTATATTATTTTGCATTTGGGAACTATTATTAATCTGACAGATAAGAAATGACATTTCTGCCTAATTTTAACTTATAATTTTTAAAATTATGAAGTTAAACATTTTTGATATAACAGGCATTTTTATCTACATGTATATACACATTTTTGCAAATTATTCATATATATTTTGTCCAAACTATTACAATTTTAATCACTTTCTTCACATGTTAAAACATATGTATATATTAGCCCTATATCTGTAATGCATGCTCAGAGTATTTTTCCTGATTTACCATTGGTCTTTGCTTGATGTGATATTTTTACTAAACATAATATAATATTTGCCCTTTTGTCAAATTATCACTCTATTACATTTATATTTTAAGTCATTTTGGTAAGGCAGTTATTTATACAAACAGGTATTTACTCACATTTCCTTCTAGTACTTGTATCATTTTATTGTTTTACAGGGAGATATTGTAACTCTTTGGGATTTGTCTTGTGCTTGGTATAAGACCTGGATCTGTTTTGATCTTTATTCAAATGGTTCTCCAGTTGCCTTAATATCATTTCTCTCAATGTCTATTCAGTTATGCCAGATACATATTTGCCATATATTAGAGTTTTACATGTCGTTGTTTCTATTTTTACTTGATTAGATTCTGTGCCTGCTTATTCATGTGCCAATAACATGAGTCATTAATCTTTTTTCAATGTGTTCAGGTTACTTCCTTTTCAACAGCTCTTTTTCCTGTATTTTTAAAGTCATTTTTATATCTTTTTTATATGAACCTTAGTATCTCAGTTTGACTGTATATTTACTTACAAAGAAATTTTATAATTATCTTGATGATCTTGAGTCATACTAACTGAGATAAGATATTTTTCCATTTGCTTAAGACTGGTGGTATTTAGGAGTATGGAACAGTCTCTTGCATATAAGTTTTGAACATTTCCTATTGATTATAACTAAGTAATTTTTATCTTTATATATTTTTTATAAATGGGATTTTCTTTCCCATTATATTTTCTAACAAGTTATTACTTGCAGAGGAGAAAACTATTAATTTTTGAATGTTAATTTAGTATTTCTTGATGGCTTGCTGAATTTTACACTGTTTGAATTGATTTTGTCATTGATTCTCTAGGTTTTTTTCAGATTTTCTATTATGTTATCTGAAAATAGAGATAGTTCTCCTTCCTCTTACCATTCTTATGCCTCTAGTTATTTTCACTTGTCTAATAAATTTGACTAAACATCTCCAGTAAAATATTATACAATAACACAGATATTAGGTATTCTTTGAATTGTTCCTTTCTCAGTGTGAATGGATCTAGGTTTTTTCCTTTTTTATTCAAGAAATGTTTCTGAGAAATAGATTTTGAATTTTGGCAAATGATTTTTCAGTATATGTAAATAATTATATAATTTTATACCTTATTCCTATTAATGTGAATTATCTTAATGGATTTCCTAATATTAAGCCATCCTTATACTGCTATTATAAACCCCTTTAGACTTGGTATATAATGATGAAGTACTTAACTGAGTCTATTTAATTAATGTTTTATTTCATATTTTTTATCAATATTCAAAAATTAGATTAATCTAGTGCTTTCTTATTTTATACTATCTTCATTAGTTCAGGTTGTATTATAACACATTCATTAAAAGCATTTAGATATTTCTTTTCATTTTCTATGCTCACAAGCAATTTAGTTAGTTTCTAAAAAGTTATCCATTGTATCTAAATTTTAAAATTTATTTGCAGAGAAGTATAAAAATAATTCTTTATATTTAGACTGCATAGATTGCTGAGATTAATTTTGATATACATTTATGAAATTTACTTCATGTTGATTAGATTACCTTTTTCCTACTTTGAAAAGATTTTGATAATTTTTTAAAGAAGCAAGATTTAATTTAAAATACTGTTTTTTTCACTACATAGCACGAAACATTCATTATTTATTTATTCATTCATTTATTTATTTATTTGTTTATTTATTTATTTGTTTGTTTAAAGATTTATTTATTTATTTATACAAGCACTGGGTACAATCAGAAGCGCGGGAGGGTTAGAGAATTCACCAGAGCCAGGGTGGGGAGCAGAACAGACAGACTGATGAAATACACTGCTGAGGGGTGCAGCGGGCGTGGCAGGAGTGGTCTGTGCGCCATGTGGGACCCTCGCCCACAGCCAGGGATCTAACCGGCACTGCAGAGGCTGCAGGCAGCTTCGCAGCCCAGCGTCAACTGCTGCGCCACCTGGGAGGCCCAACATTTGCTTTTATCATATGATTTTGTTTGACCTCAAATTATTTATGTTGTGAATACTGATTATACATTTTTTTAAAGATTGATTTATTTATGCATAGAACTATGGTACAGGCCAGAGGAGTGGGGGTGAGAGGATTCACCAGAGGCAGAGTGGGGAACAGAACAGGCAGATAGACTGAAAAACACTGCTGAGGGGAGCAGTGGGTGAGTTAGGAGAGGTCTGCAAAGCCATGTAGGTAGCTTCCTGGCCAGGGATTGAACTCGTGCTTTAGTAGCTATGGAGGGCTTCATTGGTTGCATCTTAACTCTTGCGCCACCAGGGAGGCCCTGATTATATTGTTTTTATAAAGTTTCTTTATTGTATCTGTCATTTGCTATTTTATATTTTGGAGATATATATATATATATATATACACAAACACACATACACACATATGCACACACACATATATGTGTGTATATTATATATATATAATATCTAAAGGAATTAGGAGATGCTTAGATTCCAGTGGGCTACTATTATGCTTAAGAATAATGAAGAAGGCCATAGCTTTTGAAATAATAGTTTGAATTTTATTTTATTTTTTTTTTATTCATTTATTTATTTATACAAGCACTGGGTACAGTCAGAAGCGCGGGAGGGTGAGAAAATTCACCAGAGTCAGAGCAGGGAGCAGAGCAGGCAGAAGAACCGAAGTACACTGCTGAGGGGAGCAGCGGGCGGCAGGAGAGGTCTGCGCGCCATGTGGGACCCTCCTGGGGTGGCCGGGGAGCAGCCGGGGAACGAACCGGCGCCGCAGAGGCTGCGGGCAGCCTCGCAACCCAGCGCTCAACCGCTGTGCCACGGGGGAGGCCCAATAGTTTGAATTTTAATAGAATTTAATGAGAATTCACCAAACATAGAGAAAAATTTGCCAAACATAGGCAAAACTGTGGAATAGAATACATTTAAATGGCTATCTTAGAAATAACTTGATAGTTTACAGAACAGGCTACCTAAAAATAGCTAAGCAATAAAACTAAAAATATCGGCTGAGCATAGATCCTAGAGAATCTCCAGTGCTTCACTGAAGAAAGTGGAATTTGTTTTATATGCAAAGAAGAATCTAAATCTATTTTTTAATTTAGATTCAATTTTAGAATGCATATTATTAACAAATTCACAGATGAATGAAAACACGTACTTAGCCCCCCTCCTGAATCCAGAATTTAGGATGTCAATATTAAAAGAAAACACTGTATGTCGAGACAATGCTCAAAACTCTTTTCCCTAAAATCACCTTTAGAACCACAATCAAAAATCAATTTCATTTCTTTAGAATCAAAACCCAACTTGACTCCTAAAATATTTCACTGAATTTGGCCCTGAATTTATTTTGGATTGCTTCAAACACTGAACAACTTTACAAGATGAAGTTCTGACCATAAAAGATATTTAAAAGAATGGACCCTTAATTCTGAAGATCATTGCAAAATAGAAGTTTCATGTATTTTGCTCATTCTTGGAAACAGGAGAATAGGATATTTATAGTGTATTTAAGAATGGAAACTATAATTTATAGATTACCTTCTATATGCCATTTAATTCTACATTATATCATTTAATTCTTATAGACTCATGAGGAAAATAGTTGACAGAAGGGTACAATAATAGATTCAAATCCTAAACTTCAGTTTGTATGGTTCTCAGTTCCATATGCTTTCCATCACTGCCACGTTGCCTTATCCCACTGAGATAAGGGAGGAACAAGAATACAGGCAGACAGAGACAAGAAACCTGGTTCAGAGTTTGGCTATGAGGTTATAACAAAATAGTGTATATAGGGATGTCAATTTGAGAAAAGAAACGAGATATATTTTAGCATTTAAAAAAATTGGAATTGGTGGTAGTATAATGCATGCATTGTGTATGAATTGTAGAAACAGACTGCCTGGGTGTAATACTGGCTCCATTATTTATTATATGTGAGATTTTTGGGGGAAGTTAGCTATTGATTCATTCAGTTTTTTCCTTTTAAAACTGGTACTATCAACCTCAGATGGGTTATTGTATATCTTAAAATAATTGATACTGAAATGTCTGCCTGGAACATGGTATCAATGAACACTGCTTATTATCAATGTTTTTTTTTATTATACTTAACTATTGGAATCATCATTATTATTATTCTTCATCGTTATTTTTGTTATCCTTAATGATCACAAATAAAAGAGTACCAAAGCTCCAAAGTCTCCAAGTTTTTATTTTTTTATTTTTATTTTTTTTATTTTTAGGTGATCGGGAAGATAGTGGCATGCTTAAAGATCATAAAATCTGGAGAAGAAAACTGATTTAGGGGAAATTAATTACTTAACTTTGTTTGGGAGGTGAGTAGGATGCCTTAAATATCTCCAATTTTCTGAAAATGACTGCAGCCTGCTAAGATTCTCTCTTTGTGGAGATTTTATATGTGAATATTTCCTCAATAAATTGTGCTTCTCCCTTTATTATTCACTAACATGCTGGTATTGACATTGAACTGGGTTTTGGACTTGGATTATCAGTTCCCACCTATCTGCTCCCCAGCTGAAACCTTTGAATTTTACATGATACCTTCTTGAGTTTATACTCAGTTGCCCTTCTGTTTTATTCACCTTTATCCTTGCCACAGATCAGCACATGGGAATTCAGTATGTACCTGAAATGAACCACAAGTATCAGCTTACAATTTTTGATAATAACAAAATATGCCTGGAATAAATGTTTGTGTGTGTTTACATGGTATATAAGTTACTTTTGTTTCACAGACTGAGATTAGAAAATTTTAAGATTGGGACAAATCAGTCATCTATTTTGCATTCCCAATCTCTTCTTAAAGCAAACATTTTGAATGTCTATTTACTACTTTATTACATCCTTGGGTAGTTGGAATATATAATGATATGAGGCAGTCCCTAATTTCTGAGCATTCTTAGCATAACAGTAGTATGCGTGAGAAAAATCACAGTTCATGGCACACTTGAATAGTGCCGTATAGATGGTGATCTGATCCTATGAAGTGCCTAATATAGTTTCAGGCAGATAGAGAGGAGGCTCCTGGGTTGTGACTAGGGAAATAGAGAAGTTAGAAGCATGAAGTTCCAGATGGAGCGTCTAGCATTTGCAAAGGAACAGCATTTTAGGGGTGTAAATCTATGTGGTGGGAAAGGAGATGGGTCTGGAGAGGAACCAGATTGTGGACAGTCTTTATGACAAAAAGAGGAGTCTGGCATTGTATTATGGGAAAAATAAATTACTTAAGGGTGTTAGGTAGGGAAGAGGGGTCACATTCTAGAAGCATTCCTTTATGGTAACCCTATGGACTGAGTATTGAGCTGTCTGCAACATCACAGCATTCTAGTTGCCACAAGCACTTTAGCACTGAATCAATGAGACTAAACCAATCACAAGATTTACCTCTATGTTACAGATCAAAGGAAAGTTGTGGATGAATCTCCCAAATTACTTTGCCAACATAATATGACAGCCAATCTCAGCCCTGATCTATAACCTAGCTAGCTGAAGATTAGAGAAACTTTTATTTGACTTCCTGTAATCTTCAAGTAAATGCAAAATTTCAAAAGCTTCCCCAAATTAGTTGTTTTTGAAAATTAGGCAGAATTTACTACTGAAGTTAAAGTTTTGTAAAGATTGAGTTTCCTGGATGTACCTTCACTGCTCTTTACTGTCTTTTATTAACAGTAGCAAAGAAAAAGATGAAGTTTTACTTCATTGATGCAGCAGTATCCTTTGTGAAGACAAAGGTATAACACATGATAAGGTTGGGGGATAAAGGAAATGTAGCAAGCAACTTACAGACTAGAATAATATTTGAATAGAATTTAAGAACAGTTCTAAATAGCTTCCAGTATTTTCACTAAAAAGGACCAAAATTTTGTAGCATGTATTTGGGACAGCAGTTAAATCCACTTCTATTATCAGTTCTGTGATTTTAAATAAATCACATTACTACTCCACGCCTAAGTCTGGGGGACATTGACCCCAGACATAAAAAAGGTACAATATCTTGCCCATTAAAAGTGTCTTTATTTCAGTAACCCATCAGCTTTCTCATACTTGCTTTGGAGTCGGGGACCCATAACTCTAGAAAGTGTGGTTCTAATCCCTTTATCACCTTTCTTCAGTTTTCATAGCAAAACATTGGCTTCCCTTTTAAAGGATCCTGCATACTCTATCAGGACTCCACTGTTGTTGAAAATCTTTTTGGAATACAAAAACAGGTTCCCATATGCTGATTCATAGGTTCTGACATTACAGAAAATACAGAACAGTGTTTTCACAGATGAGAAAATTAATAACAGACCAAAGTGTCTGTCTCTCTCTCTCTCTGTGTCTCTCTCTCCCTCCATATATGTATGGAGAGATTCATATCCATATATAAATACGTATATTCACTCTCTATTAGCCAAATTACATAGCAGGAGCAGGAAAGTCAGCTGGAAAACTGATAGTTTTTCGGCAGCCTAAGTGTTGACAAAGGGTTTTCTCTAGAGGTGACTGGTTTCAAGGAATGTATAATGTTTTCATATAGGAACTGAAGAGTTATTTTTGCCCTGCACAATTTTTTTCCCTAGGTAAAAGTGTTAGAACTTTCCAACTAAAATCCCCACCAAAAAAAAAAAAAAAAAAAAGGAGGGGGGGATAAGGCACAAATTCATGGTCAGTATGCTTTACCAAAGAACAGCAAATATACACCTCTGTTTTATATTTTTAAGGATCAGGAGAGTTATCCCAAAATAAATTAGACATCTTTTCTCGGTTCTAGAGTTTTATTCTCTGGAGATGCCAAGCCACAATGTTTATTGTGGAGTTGGAAGTAGAGTCTGCTATACACTAGAAAGTATAAAAAAATAGATTATTTTACTGAGTAAATGCCTAACTACCTCTGTAAAAATATACTTCTCTTATTTCTTTGTTTAAAGATGAAATTTTCTTTTTGAAGTATTGAAATTCAGGGAACTTTCAATAAGATTTAGAAATGCTTATTCTTTCATGTCACCCCTTGTGTATTATAACCAAATCCCAACGGAGACTTCTGATTAAAATTCAAGAGAGCACTCACTCTTGTATAGGGTAGACTTAACTCTCATCTTTGAAAAAGGATGTGTTCCCATGGTGATGAGGATGCTGCCATCAAGACCAGGTCCTGCAGTGAGCACAACCCTATGGCTCACCACAGGAGTAGATGGGATAAGAGATAGCAGCATTTTCTGTTCAAACACAGATAACTCAAAGATTAGCCAGGCTAACAAGCCAGGAATTTCCACTAAATGTAAGCCTGATACATTGTTCAAGATTATGATCCTCTTCACTGTTAAAGGTACTCTAAAATAGCAGGTATTCTCCTGTCCTATTAGACTCCTCCAAGGATCTATTGCCCAGATGGGTAGGTGGCAACTTGAATACATTACTGAGATGCTAATATTAGGCTTTTGTGAGCAGGAAAAGCTTTTACTCTCTATTAGCCAAGTTACATAAAGCAGGAGCAGGAAAGTCAGCTGGAAAACTGATAGAAGTTTTGAAGCACACTATGGGTTTCCAATTCTTCAACTTTATTCCCCTAAATGGAAAAGTATACCCTTTGCAAAATTCTATTATACCAAATCATCCTTCTATATCCATTAATGTAAGGGAAGCACCAATCCATGTCACATATGTATTACTTCCCATTCTCATCACCAATTTTACTAAAATGAGTTTGTTTATAGCATAGCTGAAAATGAGTGAGTTCTCTACTAATACATGCCCTTGAATGTCTTAGCTTTTAAGACTATAAGAAGTATATTCACTTATCAGTCCATTCAGCTATACAACCTCTTTTCTATTTATTAAGCTTTTATTGGGTACTGACTATATTCTAGGCACTGTGTTGTATACTTAAGCAATGAAAAAAATGAATAGGATAGAGATCTTGCCCAAGAAAAATACAGTCAGATGATGACAGCGAATACATAAACAAAGCATTACATTGTAATATAATGTCTTCAACTGGGGTTTATGCAGAGAGATACACATTTGAATGTGTAACTAAGTCTTCTATGAGAGTCTGGAAATATATCACAGAAGAACTAGTGTCTGAGATGGGTCTGGGTCTAGACTATGTACTGCCCCAATCTCTGACTGACAGAATATTTGAGAAATGGGAATATCAGAGTCATTTCAGGAAACCTGTATGAGAAAAATATCCTAGATATGTCACCCAGCACACTCCTAGCCTGGGAGCCCACCCTCCCACAGATAGCCATGACTACCTTGATGTCTGAGCTAAGTGGTAAGGATCAAGCTCATGCTGATTGAGATTAGCTAGTTTGGTAGAATTGGTGAGAGGTTTTAATGCAAGAGGAAAGAATAAAACCCTGGTATGCACCAAGTATGCCACCAACTATACCATGGTGTATTTGGTGGGAAATAGTACAAGGCTTGGGCCAATGAAAGGAAGAGATATTTCTGGACCCTTTTAATATTACATAGATTGGGCCCGAGATGGGTACAATGTCTCTTTGTTTGAATTACGAACTCCTTCCAGAATCTGATGAAGTTTAGAGACTTACTCCCCATAAAAACAAACAAATATATTGGATGCATAAATTTGTAAGGAATTTCATAGCATTCGATGGACACTTTAGAAGGTCTATGGAATCTTCATTAATGACTTTAGTTTAATTGTTTTATTTCTAGACTCTACAACACACTTAAATGATGATGGACAAAAAACCTGATGAACGGGTAAGTCTTTGCTGGTTTATAGGGCTAAACACATCAGCTCCCAGCTGTGTAATACTGGATAACTTCCCTCAGCTTCAATTTACTCATCTTTATAATGGGGATAGCAACTCTATCTGTAAGGATTTGCTGTCAAGATTAGAGAGGACATATTTGAATTATCTGTGTGGCATCTGACATATTATTTCTTTGGCTTATATTATTTTCATTAGTATCAGAATATAAGTATTAGTATTATATAATGATAACACTATCATTATGTTCTAGTAATTCAGGGAGAAAATTATGGTGAAAAACTGCAATATGTATCTGAATATCTTCAGAGATATTTTAGACTTATTGTTTAGCTAGAATTCCCTCTGCCCTCAAGATGATTAATAAAAATATTGCAATTAGATTCTAATCCCTTTGGGTAGAAAGTATAGTTACCTATATATTCTGTACCATGTTCAATAAATGTTTAATAAAATTATAATACTACTTGGGATTTCTAAAGTTCTTCACATGATAGTCTCTAAGTACTTTACAGATATTAGTTCATTTATTTTCCCAATTCCACTGAGACTAGGAAGGTAGGAAATGTTAAAGCCATCTTTTTTTCATTTTTTGTTTTAAATATATCTCTTCCTTTCATTGGCCCAAGCCTTGCACTGTTTCCCACCAAATACACCATGGTATAGTTGGTGGTATACTTGGTGCATAGCAGGGTTTTATTCTTTCCTCACCAATTCTACCAAACTTTCTCTCACCAATTCTACCAAACTAGCTAATCTCAATCATCTTTCCCAAGGCTCCCCTATTATTCTTTTCAGCTTCACTTTGTCTTTAAAAGATTTAATATCTACGATGGGCTGGTTCCTTAATAGAACTAGACTAATTACAATAACAAATTAATAATAAGTTGTTATAGCTTCTCTGTATTCTCAGAGCAATTTCTCTGTATTTTCAGAGCTGGGATTTGAACTGAGGTTTATCTAGCTCCAAGAAGACACATTCGGAGGTATGCAAATTATCCAGATTCTCTCTCTCTCTCTCAATATTTGGACCTTCATGATCCCTCAGAGCTGCCCAGATTCAAATGAGCATCTGTGTCTGGGAAAATCAGAGGACTTATTTTACTATCAGAAATTATAGTAAAGAGACCGGGCACGCAGGGAGTGCGTCCCACATCGCCATTTTAGAACAGGGACATTTCTTCAGTAAAGACTGCCTGAAACCAGCAGAAGGCACCCAGAGGAGCCAGAGGTGAGCTGGGAAGTTTGCCCACGCCAGGACCCTTCTGGCCTGCAGTCCAAGCCCAGAGGGGGAGCGGAAACCCACCGCCAGGGAAGACCGGGCACACAGGGAGTGCGTCCCGCATCACCATTTTAGAACAGGGACATTTCTTCAGTAAAGACCGCTTGAAACCAGCAGAAGGCTTCCAGAGGAGCCAGAGGTGAGCTGGAAATTTTGCCCACGCCAGGCCCCTTCTGGCCTGCAGTCCAAACCCAGAGGGGGAGGGGGCACCCAAGACCGGGGCAGACAGGGCACGCAGAGGAGTGCGAACCCACATCACCGTTTTAGAACAGGGACCTTTCTTGAGTAAAGCCTGCTTGAAACCAGCAGATGGTTCCTGGAGGAGCCAGAGGTGAGCTGGGAAGTTCGCCCAAGATGCCGGCCAGTCCCAGCAACACAGTGTCCCAATGCATATGGCAAATTAGAAAACAGACAGTAGGGAGTAGAAAAAACACATGCAACCCAGCAACTCCTCAGGGAAAAAGCACACCACAAAAAGAAAACCACCCCCCAGATTGCAACAACAGTAACTTGAAAGAACTTCTGAGCCTTCCAGAAAGAGAATTTAAAATTGCTGTGATTAAAAAACTGACAGAAGTCATAAAGGAAAACAATGATAACAGAAAAATAATCAACAATCAGAAGAATGAAATTGAGTCCCTAAAGAGGGAAGTAAAAGAAATGAAGGAGATCAAAGATTTAATGGAGTCACTAAAGAACTCTAGGAAAAGCAATGAAAGCAGAATAGATGAAATGGAAGAACGAATAAGTATTCTTGAAGACACAGAAATAAAAAGAACCAAAACAGAAAAGGAAAGAGAAGTACGAAGGAAAAAGACCAAAGAAAGACTTCGGGAACTATCTGTCTCCACGAGGAAAGGAAATATAGGAGTTATAGGAATCCCAGAAGGAGAGGAGAGAGATGTAGGAACAGAGAAAATATTCAAGGAGATAATTGAAGAGAACTTCTGAAACGTGAAGAAGGAACTGAAAATTGATATACAAGAAGCAAGAAGAACACCAAACTTCCACGATGAAAGGAAAAATACAGCAAGACACATAATAGTAAAGCTCCCAAGAATTCAGGACAAGGAAAAAATAATGAAGCTGGCAAGAGGGAAGAAACAGATAACATTCAAAGGAAAACCAATCAGACTGACAGCAGACTTCTCCAAGGAAACACTATGGGCAAGGTGAGAGTGGAGGGACATAGTCAACAGACTCCAAGAAAACAGATGCCAACCAAGAATACTCTATGCCACAAAGCTCTCTTTCCTCTATGAAGAAAGAATAAGGAACTTCCCAGACAAACAGAAACTCTGGAATTTCATTACGACCAAACCCCCACTCCAAAAAATACTACAAGGAGTCCTAAAGCCAGAACCTCAGAGGGACGAATAACAATGAAAGAAGGCCAAAAAAAAAGTTATTAAAAGAATAAATAAAAAAAATCAAAGGAAAGACAAACACAATGGCTAATACAGATGCTAACATATAAATATTAACTCTAAATGTAAATGTACTAAACTCTTTAAAAAAAAGACACAGAGTTGCAGGCTGGATTAAGAAACAAAATCCAACCTTTTGCTGTCTCCAAGAAACACATTTAGCTACAAAAGATAAAAATAGACTCAAAGTTAAAGGATGGAAAACAATCCTACAAGCAAATGGACCAAAAAAGAAAGCAGGAACAGCTATACTTATATCAGATAAAACAGATTTCAAACTCAAAAAGGTAAAAAGAGACCCCAACGGTCACTACATTATGATCAAGGGGACAATACTTCAAGAAGAAATAACACTCATTAACATATATTCACCAAACGAAAGAGCACCAAAATATATCAGACAACTATTGTCATCTCTGAAACAGACATCAGAGAAAACACATACGTAGTAGGAGACTTCAACACACCACTATCAACAATGGATAGATCAATGAGACAAAAATAAGTAAAGACACTAAAGCTCTAAATAAGGATCTAGAGTGCTTGGGCTTAATAGACATCTATAGAACACTAAACCCAAAAAAATCTGAGTAGACATTTTTCTCAAGCACACATGGATCATTCTCCAGGATCGATCACATATTGGGACACAAGACAAACATCAACAGATACACCAAAATTGAAATCAGACCAACCATCTTTTCTGACCATGAAGGCATCAAACTAGAAATAAACCATAAAAAGAAGGCAAAGAACTCTCCTACCTCATGGAGATTGAAAACTACACTTCTGGAAGCCCACTGGACTAACGAGGAGATCAAAGAAGAAATTAAAAATTTTTTTGAATTGAATGACAAGGAGGACACCAATTTCCTAAATGTATGGGATGCAGCAATAGCAGTAATACAAGGAAAATATATAGCAATAGAGGCTTACATCAAGAAACAAGAAAGAACTCAAAGAAACAACCTAATCTTGAAGCTCGAAGGTGTAGAAAAACAACAACAAAAAAAAACCCAAAACCAGTGGAAGAAAAGAAATAATAAAAATCAAATCAGAAATAAATGAAATTGAAACTAAAAAAAAATCCAGAAGATCAATGAAACCAAGAGCTGGTTCTTCAAAAAATCAATAAAATAGACAAACCCATAGCCAGGCTCACAAAGAAAAAAAGGGAGAAAGCACAAATAAACAGGATCATAAATGAAAGAGGAGAAATCACAACGGACACAGCAGAAATCAAAAGAATAATCAATAACTACTATGAACAGTTATCTGGAAACAAGTTCAACAATCTAGAGGAGATGGACAAATTCCTACAACTCTACAATCACCCAAAGCTAGATAAAGAAGAAATAGAACACCTAAACAGACCAATTACAAGCAGCGAAATTGAAATGGTAATCAAAAACCTCCCCCAAAACAAAAGCCCAGGACCTGATGGATTCACAAATGATTTCTACCATTCAGAGACGAATTAGTGCCTATCCTTCACAAACTCTTCCAAAAAATTGAGAAGGAAGGGATAATACCAAACACGTTCTATGAAGCCAACATTATACTAATACCAAAAACAAACAAGGACAACACAAAAAAAGAAAACTACAGGCCAATCTCCCTAATGAACACTGATGCAAAAATCCTCAATAAAATTTTAGCTATCAGAATCCAACAATGTATCCATAAGATAATTCACCATGACCAAGTAGGATTCATTCCAGGGACACAAGGATGGTTCAACATCCGAAAATCAATCAATGTTATCCAACACGTCAACAAAAAGAAATATAAAAACCATATGATAATATCAATAGATGCTGAGAAAGCTTTTGACAAAGTACAACACCCATTCATGATAAAAGCCCTTGAAATTCTTGGGATACAAGGAACATACCTCAACATCATAAAGGCCATATAAGACAAGCCAACAGTCAGTATCATTCTCAATGGTGAAAAGCTGAAAGCATTTCCACTAAGATCTAGAACAAGACAAGGATGTCCACTCTCCCCACTGCTTTTCAATATAATACTGGAAGTCGTAGCCAGAGCAATAGACAAGAGAAAGACATACAAGGAATCCAAATAGGAAAAGAAGAAGTCAAACTATCACTATTTGCTGATGATATGATAATATACATAGAGAACCCCAAAAACTCCACAGAAAAACCAATTCAACTCATCAATCAGTTCAGTAAAGTAGCAGGATACAAAATCAACACACAAAAGTCAGTAGCATTCCTATACACAAACAATAAATCTGAAGAAGAAGAAATAAAAAAAATCCCTTTTATTATTGAAACAAAAAAAAATCAAATACTTGGGAATAAATCTAACAAAAGAGGTAAAGGACCTATACAAAGAAAACTATAAAACACTGTTAAAATAAATAGAATAAGACACAAAGAAATGGAAAGACATCCCCTGCTCATGGATTGGAAGAATAAACATTATTAAAATGGCCATCCTACCAAAAGCAATATACAGATTCAATGCTATTCCAATAAAAATTTCAATGACATTCTTCAAAGAAATAGAACAATTATTGATGAAATTCATATAGAATCACCAAAAACCCCAAATAGCCAAAGCTCTCCTGAAAAAAAAAGAAGGGAATGGAGGCATCACACTCCCAGACTTCAAACTATACTACAAAGCCATAATCATCAAAACTGCCTGGTATTGGAACAAGAATAGACACACAGACCAGTGGAATCGAATAGAATCCAGAAATAAACCCACAGATTTATGGTCAACTTATCTTTGACAAAGGAGCAAAGAATATGCATTGGAGCAAGGAAAATTTGTTCAATAAATGGTGCTGGGAAAACTGGGTCGCTACATGCAAAAGAATGAAGCTTGACTACTACCTCACACCATGCACAAAAACCAACTCAAAATGGATTAAAGAACTAGACATAAGACCTGAAACCATAAAATACATAGAAGGAAATATAGGTGAAACACTACATGATATGCACATCAAAGACATCTTTACAGACACATCACCCAAAGCAGTGATAGTGAAGGCAAAGATAAACATCTGGGATGACATCAAATTAAAGAGCTTCTGCACAGCAAAATAAATCAAACAAAGAGAAACCCCACCAACTGGGAGAACATTTTTGCACCCAACACTAATGATAAAGGACTGATCACAAAAATCTGCAAAGAGCTGATATGACTCAACAACAACAAAGAAAATAATCCAGTCAAAAAATGGGCAGAAGAGCTAAAAAGAAACTTATCCAGGGAGGAAATGCAAATGGCCAACAGGCATATGAAAAAATGTTCAACATCACTTGTAATCAGGGAAATGCAAATCAAAACTACCATGAGATACCATCTTACACCAGTGAGAATGTCACATATTAAAAAAACTAGCAACAACAAATGTTGGTGAGGTTGTGGAGAAAAAGGAACTCTCCTGCACTGTTGGTAGGAGTTCAAACTGGTCCAACCACTATGGAGAGCTGTGTGGAGATTTCTGGACCTACTAAACATAGAGTTTCCATAGGATCCAGCAATTCCACTCCTAGGTATTTACCCAAAGGACACAGAAACATCAATTCCAAAGGGCACCTGCACCCCTATGTTTATGGCAGCACTATTTACAATAGCTAAGCTTTGGAAACAGCCCAAATGCCCAAAAATAGATGACTGGATCAAGAAGATGTGGTACATATACACCATGGAATATTACTCAGCAATCAAAAAAGATAAACACATGTAATTTGTAGCAACATGGATGGTGCTAGAATGGATCATGCTTAGCGAAATAAGCCAGAAAGAAAAAGAAAAATACCGGATGGTCTCACTCATAGCAGGAATCTAGAAAACTTAAATAAGGGACCAGGAAAAAGAATAACTATAAGAAAGTAAAAATCAAAATCAACAAACCACTATGAACCAGAGACACTCTATGTGGGGTGGGGATCGGGGAGGGGAGGGATTGGGGTCAAAATAAGGGGGTCACAATTGTATGGGGAATATAAAAATAAAATTTATAATAAACATAAATAAATAAATAAAAGAAATTATAGTAAAGTGGGTTTCCACTAAAGCCCTATCCATTATAATCTCCATTTTCCCTTCCTCCTTTCCATCTGAGTCCACCACCCCATCAAAGGATTTGACATACTAGAATTCGAGAGGATTTGTAACTAATGTGTCAGATCAGACCTGCAGGGCTTCTAAAAGCCAGAGAGGACATCCTATAGAGTCTCACTTCACATCTGGGTCTTACAAAACAATGCCTCAGAAGCTTTCCGAACTTCATGTCTGCAAGGTAACAGTCTCAGTGCCATCTGCAGGGCTTCCCAGAAAGTTCGACAGTCACTGAAATTTGATCTGTACACTATTCCTTTTGGAATCCTCAGTGGTTAGCATTCCCTCATGTCAGTCTCTCCATGTATAATTGGTCTCCTCTCCCTCCTGGAATCATTGAGCATTTCTAACATGTTACCCCTATTGCAACTCCCACCTCCTTTAATACAACTTCTAGCAGGCTACACTTCCCATTCCAACTGTAAGCAATAAACTCCCATATGTAATAGAAAATAGTAAATGAATTAATTAATTCAGAGAAAAATACAAATAAGTAACATCAAAGGCTTGGTGTGAGGGGCATCATATATATATCATATATATATATATATATATATATATAGAGAGAGAGAGAGAGAGAGAGGGAGAGAGAGAGAAAGAGAGAGAGAGTGTATAGTTGCTGTTTGATCTCTTAAAAATGAAATAAGAAACTGAGTGTCAGAGACTTACGTGACTTGCCAAAGGCCATACAACCATAAAATGGCAGAAAGAGAATGCATACCCAAGTCTGATTCAGGCTAGAGCCCTAGTTCTTTCTACTTCTCAGACTACCTTATTAATTTCTATGTGAGTCACTTGTGCCCCAGAGCTTACTCTTGATTTTGATATTAGTCTGTCATCTGAAAGTAGACAGAGACTGACTTTGCCTTTGAGGGACCCTCAACATTTATTCAAGCCCTCCTTTGATCAGCAACAAAGGATCCAAGCAAGAGCACTGTTGGCTAGTAGTGGGATTGAGGAGGAATCACAAGATAGCAAGAAATGAGAATGAGATGGTAGAGATGGAAATGAAAAGAAGTTGCCAGAAAAGACATCTTAGGGGAAGGAGTCCCTTGTAGCAATTCACTTCCTTCCCACCACTATCCCAGTGAGCACAGATTCAGTTCATTTTCCTCACTTTCCAATTTTATTTTATTTTTTTAAATATTTTATTTTATTTATACAAGAACTGGGGTACAGGCCAGATGTGCGGGGGGTGAGAGAATTCACCAGAGACAAAGCGGGGAACAGAACAGGCAGACTGATGAAATACACGGCTGAGGGGTGCAGCAGGCGAGACAGGAGAGGTCTGCTCACTATGTGGGATGCTCCGAGGCCTGTGGGGACTGAACTGGCACTGCACAGGCTGCGGACAGCTTCACCGCGCTGCGTTCAACCATCTGCGCCACCAGGGAGGCCCCTCACTTTCTAATTTTAAAAACAGGGGACTTGTGCCAGAAATTTGTGATATGTTTCCCAGGTCAAGAACTTACCTTACTATTTTTACTCTAGCTCATTTCGAAAGAATTTGACATTTAACTCTTAGTGAACACTTAATGGCTACATATGTCTGGAAGCTATCTGCCACTGCTATACATAAAAATTTCCAAATAATAATGCTAATACCATCCATATTTTAGCAGCTAGAAAAAATAAACAAAGTAAACAAGATCAAAAAAGCAACCACCACCACAAAAATGAAGTTGTGGCTTCCCAAAAGTTGCTTAAGTATATGCTGGCCATGTGTAGAGAATTTAGGTATCTGATCCATTAGGGATATTCTAAGCTGTTATATCATGAGGCACAAATTATGCTGTCTTCTTGAACATGGACAAATGTGGCTATACCCATTACTTCCACTAACAAGTGTCTGCTGTGTGTCAGCTACTCCTAAAGATTATATGAAGGAGATATGAATAATCACTCAGAAGTTCCTACCTGTGTCAGAATGCATGTCCAGTAGCTTTTAATCCTCATGACAACCACAGAAGGATGATATGTTATTGCCAACTGACAGACAGAGACATTGAGGCACAAAGAGAACAGGTGGTTTGCTAGATAATTGATAGAACTGTGGTTTGACCCAACATTCATTTGACTCCAAATTCTCTATTCAAAGCCCATTCTCTTTTTTTATGAATTCTGTATTGTGTAAAGATCTATCTATGATCAGGACCTCTTCAGACTGTGGAAACCAGATGAAAGTCACAGAGTCTTGCCTTTTAAGACACTATTGAACTCCTGGTCGCCTGTGCATGGGCCAAATATACTTCGGTGGGTGGATTTAATAAGCCCAATTGTCAAACCAAACTGTCTTTGGGGTCTTGTGTAGCCATACCCATGAATTCTCAGCTCCTGAGGATACATTAATTATGCTTCTTTTTTTTTGTTCCAAATTAGGGTCATTCTGAAGACCCAGAATTGTGCTCAATTCTTTATCAAGTTGGGGGTAAGGAGCTTTTATACCTCCTCCTAACAACTCTTACTGCATCACTTATCATCACCTTTATCACCCTGTAGCAGGAATATTTGCCTCAGTCACCTCAAGCAAAATGTTTTTCATTATTTCAGAATTTATATGATTCATTCCAGACCTTCATCTATACAAGCCCCCTTTCACTGAAGGATGTGTTGTTTCTTCCTGTCTCTTTAATACTAATGACACCCCTGGTGTCATTTAATACTAATGACACTCCCCTGGTGGTGCAGCGGTTGAGTGCTGGGCTGTAGAGGCTGCCCGCAGCCTCTACAGCACCGGTTCTTCCCCGGCTGCTGGCGAGGGCCCCCAAAAATAATACTAATGACACCCCCTGAGAAGTGGGTAGTTAGGAGTAACACTTACAATAAGTTCCTTGAGTGTCGTTTTGCTCCCAAACTGTTTTCTAGGAATACCTGGTTTCCTCAAACCTGAAGAAGGTGATACAGGGGTATATCTGATAAACTCCATCAAGACAATAGAGAAAAAGAAAATGCATAAGTGTCTTCTAATATTTTTATACTCAAAAGTTTTTTGCATGATCCAATGCTCACAGTATCCTTGGATGCCAGAGAGGAGAAAAATCTCTACCCTTCTTATACTAAGAAAACTAAGATCTAAGTGGATGATATGATGCAACTGGTCTTTATTTAGCAACTTAGTAACAGGTTACTTGATTCCTAGCCCAGGAATCAAGAATTTTTTTTTCCTTAACTTTTACCCTAAAATAGAGCCATATTCCTAGGTAGTTATTTAGGAACACATTTATTTCTTGAGGTTGATTTTCCATAAAATTTAACATAGTCATAAAATATATCATACATATTAGCTATGAATAGAGGTACTAAGCTTTTTCTTCTCATGCACTTTCAGAAAATAGACTTTTCAAAGAGACTGTTAACACTGTCAGTGATGGTAACTGGACTATAACCCACTGAACCTGAGAGCAATGTGTCTATGTATTCATGTGAAGGAAGCACTAACACAATCACAGCATCTTATTTGACTGACAGATGTGGTCGCTGGTTTCCTAACAAGAAGAGAGATGACATTAAGCCTAGCAATTGACTTTTCTACAGGTTGAAGGGAAACCATTTAGGTGAAGAAAACCTCAAAGACCTAAGTCAAAGAGCTTAATTAAGAGATGTTTGAATATCATATTGCTTTATTCTGAAAGTTAAACATATTTAACCCAGGAGGAAGAAATCCTACAAGAAAATAAGCAGAGTATGGGCTTCCTTGGTGCCTAGGGGTTACGTCTTAGTGCTATCACTGCTAAGGACTGAGTTTGATCCTAGGCCAGGGAGCTAACCCACATATGTAAGACCTCTCCTGTCTCACCCTCCACTCCCCTCAACAGTGTATTTGAGTGGATCCACCTGTTCTGCTCCCCACTCTGTCTCTGGTGAATCCTCACATCCCCAGCACCTCAGGTCTATACCTCAGCTCTTATGTGCATAAATAAATTAAATCTTATATAAAAGGAAAGAAAGTAAGCAAAATGTGTTTTGGTTCTCAGATAGGTGTGACTCAGAGAGCTCAAATTCTCACCATCACTGAGGGGCAAGCCAGATCCAGAAGGCTGGCTGGGCCATTCAGAAACAATCTTGCAATCTAGAGGGACATTTAAAAAATCAGTAGTTGTTCCTGTTTTAATCTCAAGTGCCAACATGAAGTCCTTGATTTTGTCTGTGACACAAATTTAGAATTTAGGCCAACTGACTGCAAGTCTATTGTGTCATACTTTTGCAAGGCAGCTGTATCTTGCTGTGTTCAAATGAAACAATGGGCAGACCTGGGCACAGAGGAGCTGAGGGTAGTCCATTTCTTTGTTCTAAATCCTAGCTAAGACCTCTCCCAGGGCTCCAGGTCCAGTTGACTAGCCTCAACTAATAGATTTGCATAAACTGAGAAGATTTAGGAAGGTGCTCAAAAATGAATAACTAGCAGAAAATAGAATATTTTTTGAAAAAAATCAGTAAGAAAGAACCTCAACTCACTACATGAAATAAAGAAAAGCTGGTTTTCTTCTGGAATGTAAAGGATTATAACAGGTAGTAATCTTCTTCTGAATGAGAGGAAATTGGTCTTAAACTACACCATGGTGTGTGAAATATTGCACAGAAGCATCAAACCAAATATCAGTTCCTTGTGGTGTAAGGTGGATTCCGTGCACAGAAGAGGAAGTGTGGACTGATGAACTGTCCTATACGCCTTCATCGTGACACAGAAACAAGGACCTGCACTGCGGATGGCTCTCACCAGCAATTCAGGATGATTCAAAGAGCTATTGACTTTTAGGTCCAGAAGGGCAGGTGGTTGAAACAGTGGTGTGAAACAACCGTTCCACTTAAAATCTAACTTAGGGCCTCCCTGGTGGCTCCAGGGGTTAAATCTCAGCACTATCAAGCTATTGGAAGTCACTGTAGCATGAGTCTGATCCCCAGCCAGGGAGCTGACCCACATGGCACAGTAGACCTCTCCTGACTCACCCTCTGATCCTCAACAGTGTATTTCGGTCAGTCTGCCTGTTCTACTCCCCTACTCCCCACTCTGGTTGTGGTGAATCCTCTCACCCCCTACACCTCTGGCTTTTTTTTTTTTTTTGATGTATTTTTTTATTTTTTTAATATTTTATTTTATATAATTCTTATATCATTTTTCATTTTTGCACAATGTATGCATTTTCATTTTGGTTATATTCCCCATACAATTGCACCCCCTTCCTTATTTTGACCCTAGTCCTTCCTCTCCCTGCCCCTCCCCCCATGTGTCTCTGGTTTATAGTACAGCCCAGCTCTTGTATGCATAAATAAATAAAACAAATCTTTAAAAAATAAATAACATCTAACTTAAGTATCACCTCTTCTAAAAGCCACCCCATAGATTATGAGAAGAAATTCATTTTTTTCCCTCTCATTACTCCCACTGGTTATTCATCTCACCTTTTCTGTGATGTTTATCACAATCTCCTTTTAATATGATTATCTGATTCTCTAATAAATACAATATTTTCTTGTGACAGATCCCGCATCCCCTTCATTGCTGTGCATGTCATGGTGCCCAGTGGGATGCCTCATTCTAGCAGAAGCTCCAAGCATGAAAACTGAATTGAACTGAGGGGAAAATCTAAGTCTGGAAGAAATTTAAAGCAACAGCCAACATAATATCATCCCTTAATGACTGTGACTTGACTTTCTCATTTGTTAGATAAATGTCATACACACTTAGAACAAAACATAAAAATCTCAAGAAGAATGAAGTTAAATAACTTCAATTTAGGAACACTCAGAGGAGATGAATTCGGATGTTGCATTAGATTTCCAAAATTGCTAAATGCCTACAGGGCATTAAAAATTGCTTTATATACCGTGTCTCATTTAATGATGAAAAAAATAAAATACATATTTAACTTCCAGGACGAATAATATAATTTTAACTTTAAAGATGGGAAGACTGAGGACAAAGATACACCACAATTTGTCCAAGACCACATGCTCCTATCAATGATGAATTTGAGCCCATAATTAGAGTCCAGGTTATCTGACATCATTTTTAGTGACTCTTTACAGGTTTGCCTTGTGAATATTATATTGAAGTAAAGAAAGAAGGGTACAGGTTGTAGGGCCAGTGGGGTGACATTGGTATGCTAGGAACTCATAAAAAGGCCACTTTTCTCTACCACTCCCAAGTTATCAATGCCATCATCAGCTTCCTTCTCTCAAGCCCTTTACTCATATAGCCAACCAATCAACTGTTGGCATTCCCCATGGTTCCTATTAAGCTGGGTGTTGCCATCAGTACCCTTGTGTTGTGTTGATCACATAATGTGGGACCTTCTTTATCAGTCACGGGAGACCACTTGAATCTGTATTCTGGGGACCAGTCTTTCTTGGTATGTCTTACTCAACCCTCCATCCTCTCACAAAATCCAGTTTTCTCTCTCTCTGGCTTCCCAAACCTGCTGAGGTTTCCAAACTATAGTTCAAGCTAATTTTTTTTTTTTTCCGATTCTAGTCTCCATGGACCTGGAAAGTTTTTCTGGAGAAAAGTCATTATGTACAGATAGGAGATTCCATGGTTCCTCTGGGCCCAGCTGTTAGGATGAACCTGAGCTCAAAGCTTTAATGCAATGTGAACTTTAACGTGACAATTAATGCAGGGACCTTTTCCCCAAGGCAATTAACTTCTGCTCTTCTGTCTAACCATGATTTCAGCACTGGCAGCAGGCAGGAAATGAATGTCACCGTCACAGTCACACTCAGTCAACTAAGAGTTGTACCCATAGGGGCCTTTTAACTCGCCTTTTCTTTGCATCTTTCATGCTTGGGGACACAAGATTCCCTTCAGGTGTTAGGAGTACATTAGAAGAGAAAGTAGTCACCAGTGGTGCCCAAATCCAACCAGACTTGTCAACATCTGGAGAACGCTGCCACCAAGCATTCCCATGTTGGTGTTTAACCAGTGTCCATAATAAGCAAATGAAACTCCATATCATCCTATGTTTATGTCCCTAAATGGTAGCTGGTGGGGGAAACACATTTGTGTTATTATACACCAGGGATGGTTGCAGTGGTGGAATATCTTGTATACAAGAGGAGCAAGAGATAAATAGAAGGAAACCAATTTGCAAAATTTGAAGGAAAAACATTTAAGAAATGTCTCCAAATAAATTTGACATTAAGGGCAGGAGGGGAAAATGGAGGGAAGGGGAGAAGGTAAATAAAGAGCAGCAGAGGGCAAGGGGCCTTCTTGATGATCCTCAATGTAAATTAAGAAGTTAAAAAAAATCAGTCACGCTTCACTGAGAAAGACATAGAAAGAAATGAGACTAGAGTATGAAAACCTCATAAGAAATTCCTTTTTGTAAAGTTATAAGGACGAGGAACAAATGAGAAGAATGTAATTAAAACAATTCTCCTAGAGAGCATTTAGAAAGTGTTTTAAAGCAATCCTGCCTACAAACAGGACCTATAGGATTATTGTTTCTAAACTCTATCTCATAGATCAGCAATTTTAACATCACATGGCAGCCAGTTAAATATGCAAAATCTTGGATCCTACCTCACACATACTAAATCATAGTCTTCATTTAAAGATCTATTTAAACACTAATCACCAGACTACATAAAACATGTATCTGTGGCTGAGAAAACATTAATAACTAAGCATTTAGATTTGTAGAAGAAAATCCAACTACATAGCCTGCAAATCTAGCGATATTCTGCTATTTCCTACTCCCTTTCTGCTGCTCTCACTTATAGTACTTATAGCTGCCTATGTGCATCTGAGGAGCACAGCTGACCTTGAGTTGCCCAGTAAAGCCTGGGATTATGATTATGAACTTGACCATACTTATCCCTAAATGCCTTTGCATTCTTATGTCACTATTTTAATTTTTATAAATTCTTTTTAAAAACTAAGGCACAGGCACAATTCATGTACAAACACACAAATAGAGTGAATTTTGAAAAGAAAAAGGAGGAAGAAAATCACAGTATTGATTTAGGTAGTGAAATAATGCCATCCTAATACTGCTTATTCATTTCTCTGGTTTCTCTTTAACTTTATTTCATGGATTTAGTGATTGATTAGATATTGAAAAACCTTGATGGGTATAACATCACTTAAAAAAATCTTATTTCCGAGATTGCATTCATTAATATTTCACAGCCTATTGACAACGACTCTGCCTTTTTCCTGAACCACATGTCCACTATATTCATCAAAGGAGAACTGCCATGTTTCTCCTTCGTGCCAACCAAAAGCTTAAATGTGATTTTTTTTGGGGGGAGGCGGAGGCCCAAGAGGCTGCCACTCTCTGGGTTCTACTGGTACTGCTTGTCTCCCAAACTCCAGCATATAGCCTGCCTCTTTTATGTATATTTGGAAAAGCTCACTGTTCCCAAGGGGCAGGAGAAGAACAGCACCCATGTGATACCAACTCTGCTAATATATTCATGGAGCTGCCCAAGAAATAGTAGTCATCGGAAATTCATAGAATTTGGAAACAGATCTAGATACAGATTTAAATATATCTAAATACACTCATATATATTTATAAAGAGATCAAGAATGACTTGATCTTCACATTTTAAGGGCATGAGGGGCATTGTTAGTTATTGTTATGTTTTTTGTTTTGTTTTTAATTTTTCCCTCTCATAATTTCTCAATCTTGATAATATTTACCATCACACCCGATGTCTGGGGATATGTGAGAATTGATTGGTAAGTAGTGGGAGGGAGGAAAAGTACCATCGTTTCCATCTCATTAATTTGGAAAATGATGAAGAGTGTATCCTCCTATTTTAATTGAAAATTATTCAGTCTTTCTAGTTATCCTACCCAGTTTATTTCTGGAGTGGGTGTGGGTTTTCCATGGAGAACCAATGTCCAACTCAGAGAAAAGAATGGCGGAATCTATTTTGCCTCGCTACAACTGACACACACATAAAAGATGTTCTGTATTTTGGACCATGGACAATTTTAGAAAGCACCGTGTTGAAATTTATTTCTGAAGTACAAAACAAACAAACAAACAAACAAACAGGAAAATCACTGTTGCAGACAACAGATTTTTTCACATTTCTACTAAATATAACTAACTTTACAAAGTAAAGACTAAAGTAGAATAAATTTACTTTCGTTCCTTTGTTCACATCCGGAAGAGATTTCTCATCCTAATTTGTTAGTTATTCTGTTGTTTATGTGTAAAAAATACTTTTCCAATCAGCATTATATGGGTGTTTTAGTGTCTTAAAATATTAAAACATAAGAGATATGTCATGTAATTTCAATGCCTGCATGATTAGAATCACAAAACTTTTTTCACATTTGACAGCAAACAATTAAAATGTATTAAATGTTTTCTATTTGTCAGATACTGTGCCATTAATTTTTACAGGAACTAGTTCAGATTGTTACTATTACCTTACTTTCAAATGAGAAAATTTGAACGTTAGGAAAATTTGGAGAATTAGATCTCATAAATAGTATTGTGGACTTGGGATAAAATTCCAGTTTTGGTCTAACTATTGAAGCAGCACTCATAATGATTATATGCTTTTAAGGGAAAAATAAATTTAATGAAAACCATTTATTTTAGAATCTAAGGCAACTTTCTCTGAGAAAGTCTAGCTTGCTCGTTTTACAGGTGAGGAAATTGAGGCACAGAAAGTTAACTGATGGGATGGAGAGCATATGACTAGCCAGTAGATCTGGAATTGGAATCCAAATTTCCTGATTTATTTTTTATTAGAAATCTTTCTATTACACAACTGCTTCACAATGAGGAGGTAAGGTCAAATTAGATGCAGAATTACAGGTATGAATAAAAATTTGAGTCATTTGCACCTGCCAGCTTGCACTGATAGTCACTCTCCCTAGAAATTATGTTCAGGATTAACCTGTCTTGCCTCACATTCCTGTCATCCAACATCACCATCAAAACCCCATACTTCCCATCTTATTACTGTCCCCAAGACACCTGTCTACCTGCTCATATAAAATGGATCCGATTCTTCATCCTCCCATCAAAACCCCATATTCCCCATCTTATTACTGTCCCCAAGACTCCTGTCTACCTGCTCATATAAAATGGATCTGATTCTTCATCCTCACATACTTCTATGTCCTTCCAATGTGCCTTCTGGAATTCATAGCTTCTCATTGGAAAACTCAACATCTCCTTAAATGTTCTCTTTAACTCTTGTCCTAAATGAAGGTCTTATCTGAAAATGCTACTTCCTTTCACATGCCAGAAGCCTCTAGACCAGATGATTAGAACAGGTGCTGGTCTTGCTCTTTGTTGGCATTCCCAAACCATCTTTGAGTTTTCCTTCAAACATTCAAATTCATCTGAACCCAAGCCATTTCCTACACCTGACCCCCTAAATGTCTGTCACCTACCCTCTGCTCATCACTAATGTTCTAATGTTGGTTCGTTATCATTGTCCACTTCTTTATTCTCATTATGATTACTGATTTCAACATCATCATGGATTACCCCTTCTATCTGCTCTTCAGATCTTTAACTTCCAAAAATTTATTTCTCCACCACTACCCCAACCATCCACTAGTCTTATCCGTCAAAAAAGTTACAATTTATTGGATACCTTCAACTTAGTTATAGAAAATATCATTATGAAATAAAATGTTAAGTTGTAATATATAAGAAATAGATGTAATATTTTTTCTTTCATTATTTTATTTATTCATGTATCCATTAATTCATCCATTTAGCAAACATCTTTACTGACTACTTTCTATAGATGAGCTCTCTTGAGCACTGGAATCTCAAAGATAAATAAGCTATCATTTCTGCCCTCAAACACATCACACATAGTAGGGAGAGAAAGACACCTAAAGTGTTTTAAGAAGAGAAAAATACATTTGTAGAGATTTGAACCCATAAACCGTAGATCAGATATTAAGATGTAAACCAACTGGACCTCACTGAGCATAATTTGAAAAGGAAAAAAAAAAAAAACTAAAAAACATGCTGATAATCTCTCTAAGCTAACTGAGAAAAAATTGCCTTAATCATTTTAATGATTGTACGGACTGTCATTGAACAAGGAGGCTATATATCCGTTTCTTCGTTAATGAGCATTCATTTGTTTTCAGTTTTTAGCAACAGTAAGCATAGTGTAAAAAGAGAAAAAAAAAGAAAAAAAAATTCTGGCAGACCACACCACCTGCTCACTCTCAATCAACCCACTTTCTACATGCAGAGGATCCAAGAAGAAAGAACTTGAAGGTGTAGAACTCCATGTTACTTTATTCTCTCTCTTAGAGTTTCATTTTAGGTGGTAGAGGTTTGCTGTCAGAAACATCAAACACTTTAGTTTACATTTACATTGACTTGTATAAACTAAACAGGAGGAGGTTTTAGAAAACTTACTAACAAATTTGCTTTGGGAGGATGTATTTTCACTTTTTTTTTCTTTTTTTTAAAGAGGCACGCATTTTATTTATTTATTTATTTGTTTGTTTATACATGCACTGGGTACAGTCAGAAGCACGGGAGGGTGAGAGAATTCACCAGAGCCAGAGCGGAAAGCAGAACAGGTAGACCGACGAAATACACTGCTGAGGGGAGCAGCGGGCGGCAGGAGAGGCCTGCGCGCCATGTGGGACCCTCCTCTGTGGCCGGGGAGCAGCCGGGGATCAGCCCGGGATCGAACCAGCGTTGCAGAGGCCGCGGGCAGCTTCGCAACCCAGCGCTCAACCGCTGCGCCACCGGGGAGGCCCTGTATTTTCACTTTTTCCAGGTGTGTTGTCTGCTGCTTTTACAGTAAGACTGCCAACTATTCAAATTAAAAAACAAAAACATGCATGCCTCATATAGTTTTCGATAAACCTCACTGTGAATTCACCTTGCAAAAGGATAAAGGACATGTACTTACAGAAAATGGAAGTCAAATGGGAAAAGGAAGCCAGTGTTATTAGGGTAATTTTAGCTGTAAGCAAGAGAAACTTCAACTTAGTTTGTCCTAAATAACAGTAGCCCAGATGTCTGATAAGTACAGTGACTCCATCTCATGCCCAAGAAGTTAGGTTCTTGGCATCTCTCAGTTGTGCTCCCCCTAGGCATGGTTTCATCCTCTGGCTAAGTCACTATGACTCTATTAGGCCCACATATAATATTTGAATTAGATGCCATTCAAGGTAAAAGAAGAAAATGGTCTCTCTTTCCTATGGTTGTGTTTCAAAAGAAATTTTCTAAAATGTATCCGAAGAGGGCCTCCCCTGGTGGCGCAGCAGTTGAGCGCTGGGCTGCGAAGCTGCCCACAGCCTCTGCAACACCGATTCGATCCCTGGCCACTCAGCGAGGGTCCACATGGCACAACAAACCTCTCCTGCCATGCCCACTGCTCCCCTCAAGAGTGTATTTCGTCAGTCTGCCTGTTCTGCTCCCTGCTCTGGCTCTGGTGAATTCTCTCACCCTCCCACACCTCTGACTGTACCCAGTGCTTGTATAAATAAATAAATAAATCTTTTTTTTTTTAAAGAACTAGTGTGGAATGGGTTAAAAAAAAATAAAATGTATCCAAAGACATACTGTCAAATCCCTATGGTCAGAATTGCATCATATATTCACCACTGGACCCACAATCAAGGGAAGGGAAATAGGGATACTTTTGGGCTGATCCTTCTTGCAGCCATGAGCAGAGTCAGCCTCTCCTAAGGCAGTTGGCTAAATGAACTTGGGAAGTGAGTTCTTCTAAGAAAGTAGAGGAAAATATATGATAGATAGACAAGGCTGGTTACATTTTTTTGTGGGGCCAGTAAAAGTTTCAGAGATATCAATCTGTCCTCAAGACTTCCGTGATAACCCATGGAAGAGTGGGGACCCGAAGGCCCTGTCACCTTGCTTTGGAACCAGGTGAGAGACGAGGCTCTCCTCACAATGAGTCACCAAATGCCAGGGGGCACTGTCAGCCCAGAGCAGGGATGGCAACTGCCTTGTTCCACCCTGACCCCACTCTATATCAACATCTAAGACCTGCTGTCGGCAGAGGAAAAGGCTGACAACAACGCCTCCCCCAAACCCAAGACAGAGCAGAGATTGCAGAAAGCAACTGGCTGGGAGAACAAAGGGAAGACTAGCAGACAGCTGAGAAGTCAGTCTAGGAAAATGGGGAGGCAGCTGGAGGCAGGAGCTCATGAGCCAAAGCTTCATGTCCCAGTGCTCCCTCCATTATCCCATCGGCTTCATTGAAAAACACAAATTCAAAGAGAACAATACTGAGGATTTCAAGATGACGAATGCAGATGATTAAATGGAAGCTCGAGACCCTTCTGAGCAGGGGTCTCTGTGACTGGCCTGAGGTGGCCTTGGGGGCAGTCAGCCAGTAGTGCTGGAGAATGGAGACTTGGGAAGCATGTGGGAAAACACTAGAAGCCAACCAAACAGGGAAGGTTTTTTTTTAAGATTTATTTATTTATGCATACAAGAACTGGGGTACAGGCCAGAGGTTGGGGGTAAGAGGATTCACCAGAGACAAAGTGGGGAGCAGAACAGGCAGATCTACTGAAATACACTGCTGAGGGGAGCAGCAGGTGAGACAGGAGAGGTCTGCTGCGCCATGTGGGTAGCTCCCTGTCCAGGGATCAAACTTGTGCTGCAGAAGGTGTGGATAGCTTCATAGTGCTGTGCTTAACCCCTTGTGCCACCAGGGAGGCCCGAAAGAGAGAAGATTTTTTGAAAAGAGACTGAACGCAGGAAACAGAGAGCTGTTTTATGAGAGTTAGAGCTGCCCTCACGCCAGCAAAATATAAAGAAGGAAGTGAGGTAACCCAGCTAGTCCCATTTGCACAATGAGGCAGAGAAGCCAGAGTGTCCTGGAAACTCACTGAAGACTGCTCAGGTGCAGCATTTCCTCTCTGTCGTGATGTGATATGATTCAGAAGAAAAAAAATTGTTGTGCTATAGAGCCAAAATGGGTGAAAAGAGGAGGAATGAGAGACAATTCCTATTCAAAGGGAATTATTAATGCACTTCCCATATCCTGCCAAATCTTAAAAATGTTCAAAGCAATTTTGTATCAAGCACACCAAAACGCAGTGATTCCTCCTGTGCAGGCTTCGCCCAGTGCATCTGCAAGAGAGAGATTAGTCATGTCCTACAGAGAGAGGTGATTTTCAAAGCTTTACTTTAAATCTGGTGGGCATGGAACTCTCTGGAATATTTCCCCCGAGTTCTTCATAATGTGGCCTTACATGCAGCGAAGGGTACTTGAGAGATAACAACACGAGCCCCTTCCGTTTATTATTGGTATGGTTCATCATAAAAAAGGGAGATCGGTTCTTCCCAAGAGGAGTCAGCTACAGACAGATTTATGTCCTGGGAGGTCTACTTCTGACCTGGGGTAGTGGAAAGAAATTCCAACCCACTTCCTGTACCTTATGCCTAAAACTTGACACTTGACTGAAACATGTGAAATAAAGTGTTTTGCTGAACTTATAATATTAATTAAAAAGAGAAAGAATAATTGGATGTTCTAAGGAAGCACACCAATATTTTAGCTGTATGTGGTGGAGAAAGGGGCAATCAGTATGTTTTCTTTGTCTTGTCTATTTTTCTTTTTTCTATAATAAGATTGCATTACTTTTAATGATAGCATTTTCTATACACACAAACATACATATATACACACAATGCATACACGCATATTCATATACATGTTTATACATGTAGATGCATTTGACATACATACACACAAGTACAAAGAGGCTTTTGTGAAATAAACTAAAGCATTTTTATTTTTTGCAGAAAAGTTGATTCTAAATAGTCAAGCCACATGAAGCAGCACTGACTCTAAGAGTAGCATGTATTTTCTTCCCTAGCACCTATCAAACCACCTTACTGAGCATAATTACAACATGGCTTCTGAATGGGAGGTTGGGAAGGAGGAAGGGAAAGAGAGAGGATGCTTTTCTCATATTTAAGAGTACTAAGAATATTTGAACTGTAATGCACAGAGTTAAGAAAACCTCATAACTCTCATAAAGTTGGGGGATTTATTTTTAAAGTCTAATTTCCCCCAGGTTTATCACTGGGGACATGATCGTGGCATGGACACTATAGATCTGCTTTAAGAGGTTAGTCTTTAGGCAGCAGGCAAGACATGCAAGCAATAACTACCATTTCAACATAAACATAAAGCAAAATAAACCAAATGAATCCACTATCCTATTATCAGACTATATATTTACACAGAGTAATCTTATTCAATGCACACAGGAACTTTTATCAGGTCACTTACCCAAGAAACTGCTTTGGGGATGGCATAGACACAATGCAACAGAACCATTTTATACAAAGGAGGGGGAAGCCTGGGACTTTAGGGATCCCAGGGAGAATCTCTAACCTTGCAGTTTTTATCTGGACAAATGCACCTTCTCAGTGCCTCTTATTCCATCACATGGTAAAGCTACAACTGGGGAAGTAACAATGTAACTTACAAGCATATGACTGAAGAGAAAGGCTATTGTTCTCTGGGGCTTTCACGGGAGGCTGAGAAAGAGCACTAGAAGCGGGAGTGTGGGGGGTGGTGGGGGGGTGGGGGGGTGGGGGGGGTGGGGGGGTGGGGGGGTGGGGGGGTGGGGGGGTGGGGGGGTGGGGGGGTGGTAAGAAATAAGGAGGGCTGTGAGCCAGAACTGGGGAGGGAGGCCTGGAGGAAGGGGCTGAGTGTGTTATAGACTTTCCCGGTTTACTAAAATAAAAAGGGGAACCTAGGGTTTATACCCAGCTTTGGAAAAGTCATTCATTAGTAACAGGTCAAGAGACTCCCTTTATAGAGATTATTTTTAGAAAGGGCACTGAAGAAATTTGTTCTGTGTGAGTGTGTCCAGTTGAGTTATGAAGGGCAGGGTGGGGGACAATAGCAATACATTCTTGAAATAAATGGATACTCACCATCTAGAATTTTAAATTCCAAGCAGTGATATTAGGGGGAAGTGGGATATTTTGTCGTCCAAGCCTCCCTACCCCAAACAAAACCCTATTTCTTTTTTTTTAAAGATTTATTTATTTATGCATACAAGAACTGGGGTACAGGCCAGATGTGCAGGAGTGGGAGAGGATTCACCAGAGACACAGCAGGGAACAGAACAGACAGATTGACTGAAATACACTGCTGAGGGGAGCAGCAGGCAAGACAGGAGAGGTCTGCTGTTCCATGTGGGTAGCTCCCTGGCCTGTTGGGGATCAAACTTGTGCTGCAGAGGCTGTGGATAGCTTCATAGTGCTGTGCTTAACCCCTTGTGCTACCAAGGAGGCCCAGCAAAATCCCATTTCTAACTAACTCTTTCCCATCTGTCTCCCCTGGGAGTGCCATGTGTCAGCTTGCTTCTCTTCTGCTTCTTCAAGCCTCTAGATAGGACAAGGACCATTCTGAAGGGATGACATGATTTTCCTTAAAGTTTCATAGAATTGGTTTTCAGACTTGCTAAACTGAGGTGAAACAAAAGAAGAGGAAAAGGATGAGATGGACAATATTGCTTCCAGCTGCCCTCCTGAGGTGCAGGCACTGATACTCACCTCTCAACAAAAACAGTGAGTGTGTCACACCATAAGTAATCAACATATTTTCCAGATTGACTGACTTGCTGACAATCCATGAGATTCTCAGCTGGAGAGATTCCCTGTTCATTCCATTGGGCTCATTTTCACACCCTCTCCGGAGACAGCATATTGGGGGCTGAGAGGAGTGCAAAGTGAAATGCTAGATTTACCTGGTATCAGTGGTCTTTCTGTCAATCTCATATAATTGATTTGGTTCTCTGTCCTCCAAACAGGACAGAATACAGCTTTACCAGAGACTGTGCTATGCTGCATGTGACACTTGTTGTACCCTGATTTTTCTCTTCCATGCTGCACACAGCTGGTGCTGCAGCCCTTTGATTATGGATCTTAACTGACTAAATGAGTCTGGGCAAATGCTTAGAACAAACAGATGGATTTTGGAATAACTGGTTTGAAGCTGCAAACACACATCAAGGGTGCCCTTTGTTATTTGCTAATGAAGCTGGCCCCTGAACTTGCTGTAGAATCAATTCAGTGTGAACACAAGGATTAGATAGCTCAGGTCTCAGTCAAAGAGAAGAAAAATAATATGAAAGTAGCATCATATGTGTAACATGCCTGCAGTTTTCAGTTTTGGCTGACCATTATTATAAACACATCCATCCAACATATCTTTATACCAGATAATTTTATTGAGTTGGTGCAGGATGGGGCCAGTAGCTAAAGAAGAGCCAGGTTGAGAATCTCTGTTTTCCTCACTTCAGGTAGGTCATGATGCAATATTACCAAAGAATAATAATTATAAACACTTTATGATGCCTAAACTCTTGAAGTGGGGTTAAGTTGTTAAAATGTTTTTCTTAAAGTGACTTTACAATTATCCATACAAATCAAGGGACCAGTGAGCCAGATAATATGAACGCTGATAAACAAAACACAACAGCAATAAGATCTAAATTGGAATTGAAGAATCAAATTCAGAATTTTGAAGAAATCCAATGAAAATTTAAAATAAATAAGACATTGTGAAGGATACAACTGAATGTAAGACATCACCTTTCTGTTAAAAGGAGGTCAAATTCATTCACTTATATTTGCACTAAGAGTTAATTCTGTTCTAGGAATGCAATTAAAAGTAGTAAAGATGTCCATTGATGAACACAGGTTGTTCTCCATGTCTTGGGATCTGTGCAAGATGCTGCAGTGAATATGAGAGTACATTCATCTTTTTTGATAACTGGCTTTCATTCCCATTGGCTATATGCCCCAAATGGGGAATTCCGTATTACATGGTAGTTTTATTTTTAATTTGTTAAATAATTTTAACTCTTACCTATAGTGGCAGAACCAATTTTTTGTTACCAGGCAACCCCAGGGGAAATGGGGGTGTCTAGGGTGTTAGTCCTCACCTACGTGCATAAGAGCTCAGGACAAGACCCAAAAACATACACATACACAGAGGAAAAAAATATAAACGAGAGAAGTGGGAAGAGGGAGAAAAAGAGAGATTAATTGGCTGATAATTCCTACCAGCAATATCATCTGAACTGAGATACCAAGGCACAAGTTGAAGCCAGGAAAGCAAGCAAGTGAGAGCACTCAGATTTTAAGCCAAGTATGGTTGTTTAATTCTGCCACTAGTTCTCCGTGGCCTGGATTCAGGAAATTAAGCTCATGGTATTCTGGGAGAGATAGTCCTTTTCCACCTGAGATCCCATCAGTGTGGAGACGGGGAGGCAGTCCTTAAAGACCTCAGGGAAAGGAGTTTGTTCAGGACATCAGTCACTGACACAGTTTGCTCCTAAATGTTCCTCTAACAATAATTCAATAGAAATAATAAAGATAAAGGCTACTGAAACAAAATTATCACAGACTCAGAGATGAATGAGACAAGAGATGGAAGTCTAGTACCCACGTTATTAGGGTTCCAAAAAAAAAAAAAAGGAAAGAACTTAGGTCTTAAAATTTTGAAGATATATTCCATATTTTGTGAAAGACATGAATTTAAAAATCCAAAAAGCTCATCAAAATTCTAAGTAAAATATAAAAAGATAATCCAAAGACAACAGAATCAAGCTGCTAAAAACTAAAGATGAAAAGCTATAAAAATTATATATATTCAATCTAGCGATAAACAACACATTATATATAAAGGAATGATGATTTAAAAACTTCCAATATTCATGGAGGTCAGATAACAGTTCTGAAAGTAAAACTGTCAATGTACAATAATAAATTCAGCAAAAACATCCTTCATAAATGAGGGTGAGGTGAAAGTAATTTAAGATTAAAAAAAAATAAAGACTATACCAAAGAAAACAATTAACTCTTGTTTAAAAAGAAATGTAAAAGAAGTTCTTCATGGAGAATATTTCTTTTTTTTTTTTAATAGAGGCATGTTTTATTTTATTTATTTATTTGTTTGTTTGTTTTTGTTTTGTTTATACATGCACTGGGTACAGTCAGAAGCGCGGGAGGGTGAGAGAATTCACCAGAGCCAGAGTGGGGAGCAGAGCAGGCAGAAGGACCGAAGTACACTGCTGAGGGGAGCAGCGGGCGGCAGGAGAGGTCTGTGCGCCATGTGGGACCCTCCTCTGGTGGCCGGGGAGCAGCCGGGGATCGAACCTGCACTGCAGAGGCTGCGGGCAGCTTCGCAACCCAGCGCTCAACCGCTGCGCCACCGGGGAGGCCCATGGAGAATATTTCTAAGAGGAAAAAAATTACACTTCAGGAACAGTAAATACCAAAGCAAATATAATAGACTACTTTTTTCCTTTTAAAGCATTTAAAATACATAAGCCTGAAGAGTAAAATCATCTCTCCAAAAATCTCATTTTTCTATGACTCATTCAGGATGAGTCATACCTTTCTGACATAGAAAGAGTTTGCCTAATTTTGACATGTTTGGCTCACTAAGATGGTGTTTGCTGGACCCAGTGCTCCTAGGATCCACAGAGACAGTGGTCTTCTTAGGTATTTATACATTTCTCCTTGTACTTTAGTAGATACTGACAAAACATTTAAAGAAAGATGCATCTTTTTCAGTAGCATTATATCTGTGTCCAAATCTCTCATCTCCTATTGATTTTTTACTAACAGGGAGATAACTAGTTTCTGAATTTGACATGTCATGATTTTGTTTTGGAAACTGTCTTCTACCTCAAAATGCCTTCCAGAAATATATAAGATGCTTTTGAAGAAATGAAGGGTGTTTGTAGACACCATCCTAGGTATCTTTGCAGAATCTTATATGTAGATCCTGGAGAAAATGATTACCAACTACTTTATTATCATACATGATACCCAAGTGTGATGAAAAATAAAAAAATACATAGTCTAAAGTAAATATAGTGAAACTTAATAGTGATTTTTCAAGCCACAGTCACTCTACTTCTCTAATCAATTAGTGATAAGGAGAGAGCACACATTTCTTATTGTCTCTAAAATGTTATTTTGCTCTTCATTGATGGCTCTGATGCTTCTCATTCTGACCTTTGGCCCACTTGTCTCTTATCTGTGTCAACTTTGACTTTAATTTCTTTGTGATTTTATAAAGGTATGAGGTAGAAGAATGGAAGTGAGGCAAAGAACAAGCTATAACAAGTGAGCTGGCTTTCAGAATGTGAAGAGGGGGCCAGGGGTCACTACTGTTACCCAGCAAAGGGTCTAAAAACTGTCACTGGGTTAGACTCTCACCAGCTCTGAGTGGAACCACCTGCAGCCACAAATGCAAATACAAATAATGCATTGGTGAAGCAAAAGAGAAAGATACATATTTTAGCCAACAGGGTAGAGGGAGAGGAAGAAGGTCCGAGTGCCTAAGATGGTGCAAATTGGAGTTGCAATTAAAGCCTCCAGAATGCAGCAGAGGCTGGGGGCTGCAAGGTCCACTGCTGGTTGCACAGCTAATGTGCACAGTAGCTGCAAGGGAAAGGAGCAAGCCGCCCATCATTCATTTTTAAAGGCTCACAAATGACCAGTCAGCTCTACCCCTTTCCCAGCAGTCCCCTGGCTCAGGACTTTAATGGCAGAGTTCAGACCAAGGAACTGGACAGGTTTCATCTCTATTAGCCTGGGCAGTGTTTGGACATAAGGGGCAGAATTCAGCTCCTTATTTGCCCCCAGCCCACTAACACAATAACATGCACAGAGAGGTTAGAGAGGAAAATAAGAAAAATAATTGTTAGTATAAAAAAAAAAACACACACTACTCTTTCCTTTAATGATTAGGCTCTTTCCATGTGGTCCCCTCCAAAAATGGGACTTACCAGTTTAATTTTTGTTTTGTCATTTTTAATAGCAGTTTGCTCACAGATAATATTTTGGCATTGTAAGGAAAACAAAAACATGAATGAAATAATAATAGAAACTGACATGCAGCTTCAGTGTCTGGGTGATAACAAGAAGTGGAAGAGGGTAAAGGGAAAATTATAACAATATCTGACATATATCTTAATATATGCCACACAGAGGGAAAAGGGCAACTGGACCTATGTTGTAAGGTTTCCATATTTTATTTGAAGTGATAAAATACTAGCTCTTAGAGTATTGTGAAAACTTAGGTATCCCTAGTAAATTCCTTAGCACATACATGTGATATGTAGATAGATAAACAGATGATAGATGAGATTGGATTGATGGATTATATAAGTGTATGGAACAAGAAAGTTCACAATGCAAAAGATAAAAAAGGAATATCAAAATATTCAAACAAAAAAAGTAAATGAAGGGACACTGGAGATGAACAAAAGACAAAAGAAAACCAGTAAGTGAATGGCAGAACTAGATCTTGCTATCAGCTATAATAAAGTAATTCAAATAGTTTAACCACATCAATTAAAATATTTCAGATTTCATTTTTAAAAACATACCCAACTTCATAATATCTATATAAACTTTCAGTATGATAGAGACTCTAAAGTAATAAAAAATAAATAAATAAAATATTTAAAAATATAAAAAAATAAAGTTAAAGGATCTTGCACAGGATTAAATATACAATGGGTCAGTGATGAAGTTTAAGACTTTCAAGAGAAATTACAATATAAGTCACTGCAAGTAAAATACAACATAAAACCTGTGCAATGTTGCTAAAGCAGCACTCAGAAAATTAGAGCATTAAATACTTAGACTGGACAAGAAGAAAAGTCTCAAATAAATAAGCTGGACTTCTACCTTATAAAGCTAGAAAAGAAGAGTAAGCTCAAAGCAAGGAGAAATGGTAAAATAAAGAGTAAAAAGATAATTGAACTTAAAAGCAGATGAGTGATTTAGAATGTCAATAAAACCAAAAGTCTTTCTTTATAAAAATAAATGAAATAGGTTAACCTTTAGACAAACAACACAATAACATAGAGAAGAAATGTTATCTATATTAGCACCCTGGAACAAAATAGGAGATATCATTACAATAACACGTAGAAGAAATGGATAATAACATGATGTTAAGAACATTATTATACTCCGGGCCCTCCCCTGGTGGCGCAGCTGTTGAGCATTGGGCTGCGAAGCTGCCTGCAGCCTCTGCAATGATCAGGGTTCAATCCCTGGCCGCCGGCGAGGCCCCCGGCCACTGGGGAGGGTCCCACATGGTGCGACACACCTCTCCTGCTGCTCCCGCTGCACCCCTCAGCAGTGTATTTTGTCAGTCTGCCTGTTCTGTTCCCCAATCAGTCTCTGGTGAATCCTCTCACCTTCCCACGTGTCTGACTATACCCAGTGCTTGTATAAATGAATAAATAAATCCTAAAAAAAAAAAAACTTATAAAAAAAGAACAATATTATACTTCAAAACTTGACAATTTAGATGAAATGCACCAATTTCTTAGAGCCATACATTATCATAATTCACAGGTGAAAAGGTGATCACCACAGTCTATTAACTAAATTGAATAAATCTGTTAAATTGAAGTTATATTTATAATTCTTCCTGAAGAGAAAATGTCAGACCTCTGTGGTTCAGGGAAAAATCTTTTTTGAATGTGAAGAAAAAGCAGGACCTCTCTGTGGGCTCAAGGAGTTAAGTCTCAGCACTATCAAGCTATTGGCAGCCACTGCAGCACGAGTTAGATCTCATGCCAGTGAACCAACCCACATATGGCGCAGCAGACCTCTCCTGTCTCGCCCACTGCTCCCCTCAGCGGTATATATTAGTAGATCCACCTGATCTGCTCTTCACTCTGTCTCTGGTGAATCCTCTCACATCCTGCCCCACTACTGCCGGCCTACACCCCAGCTCTTGTGTGCATAAATAAATTAAATAAATCTTTTAAAAAATGTAAAGAAAAACCAATGCCAACTTTACACGATGTCTTTCAGAAAATAAAAAAGGAGGGAACTTTGGTTTTCTAATCCTATGAGGTCAAGATAAACTTGAAACCAAAACCAAACAAAAACAATACAAGAAAAGAAAGCTAAAGGTCAATTTCCTTTATGAATTTATATGCAAAAACTCTCAACAAAATATTTACAAATTACAGTAATCAAGATAGTGTGGTATTGATGGTAGAATATTGACTCATATAATGGAAAACAAGACAGTGTGGAAATAGATCCACACAAACACCACTGAATGATTTTATCAAAGGTAGAAAAGGAATTCAATGGAGAATATCTAGCCTCTTTAACAAATGGTGTTGGAGCAATTGGACTTCATACACAAAACAAAGCATCAACTAAAATTCCACATATTATACAAATTACCTCAAATGAATCACAGCACTACATCCTTTTAAAATTATAAAACTTTAAGAATAAAACATGGCAGGATATCTGTAAGAACGAGGATTAGACAGTTCTTAAACTTGATACCATAGGCACCTCCTACAAATGAACAAACGCATTAGTTTGTAATTTCATCAAAATTAAAAATGTCTATGGGACCTCCCTGGTGGTGCAAGGGGTTTAAGACACAACCCGTGAAGCTATCCACAGCCACTGCAGCACGGGTCCAATCCCAGGCTGGCCAGGGAGCAACCCACATGGTGCAGCAGACCTCTCCTGACTCATCTACTGATCCTCTCAGCAGTTCATTTCCGTAGATCTGCCTGTTCTGTTCCCCGTTCTGTCTCTGGTGAATCCTCTCACCCCCTACATCTCTGGCCTGAACCCCAGTTCTTGTATGCATAAGTAAAATAAATCTTTAAAAAAATTAAAAATGTCTTGTATGCATAGTATGCAAAAGAATTGTTAAAAAATAAAAAAAGACAAGCTACTGTGTATTTTCAAAACACATACCTGAAAAAGAACTTCTGTCTAGAAATTAAAAAGAACACTAAACTCAATAGTAAGAGAACAAATAATCTAATTAGAAAATGGGCAAAACGTTCAACAGACATTTACCAAGAAGTATATATGAATGACAAATAAGCACAGGAAAGGATGTTTCACACAATTAACTTCTAGGGAAATATAAATTAAACACTAGATTACACAACACTAAAATAAAAAATGCTGACCTAGGAATAACAAGGACACAGTTCAACTGGATCTCTAAAGATACACACAACTTAGATGGATCTCAAGGGACTTATGCTGAGTAGAAGAAATAAAAAGCCAAATTCAAGGTTATATATTTTTCAATTGATATAACACTGTTTCATTGGCAAAATTACAGCAATGGATAATAGATCAGTAGTTACAAGGGACTTTTAATTTTAATCTTAATTTTTAAATTTTTTTAAAATTTTTATTTATTTATTTATTTGTTTGTTTGTTTATACATGCACTGGGTACAGTCAGAAGCACGGAAGGGTGAGAGAATTCACCAGAGCCAGAGCGGGGAGCAGAGCAGGCAGAAGGACCGAAGTACACTGCTGAGGGGAGCAGCGGGCGGCAGGAGAGGTCTGCGCGCCCTGTGGGACCCTCCTGCGGTAGCTGGGGAGCAGCCAGGGATCGAACCGGCGCCGCAGAGGCCGCAGAGGCTTCACAACCCAGCGCTCAACCGCTGCGCCACCGGGGAGGCCCAATTTTTTAATTATTTTTTAAAGATTTATTTATTTATTTACACAAGCACTGGGTATAGTCAGAAGCGCAGGAGGGTGAGAGAATTCACCAGAGCCAGAGCGGGGAACAGAACAGGCAGACTAATGAAATACACTGCTGAGGGGAGCAGCAGGAGCAGCAGGAGAAGTCTGTGCACCATGTGGGACCCTTGCCTGCAGCCGGGGGGATCGAACCGGCACTGCAGAGGCTGCAGGCAGCTTCGCAGCCCAGCGTTCAACCGCTGCACCATCAGGGGAGGCCCTGTTCTAATTTTTAGTATGCCATATTTTCATTCTCATTCATCCCTAAGTGTTTTCAAATTATTCTTGCAATGTCTTATTTTACTCATTGGTTGTTTAAAAGTATGTGGTTTTGTTTCAAAATGTTTTAAAATTTCCAGTTTCCCTTTCTTTGATTTATAGCTTCATTTCATTGTGGCAAGAGAAGATACTTAGAAAAACAAATCTTTTAAAATATATTGAGAATTGTTTCGTGATCTGATATATTTATTCCTTTAATCCAGTCAATACTTGCTTCTATATTGGGGGTTCTCTTGTTTGGTACATATTCATTTATAAAAGTTAAAGCATTTTATGAATTGAAACTTTTATCAATAGATAATATTCTTATTGATCAGTTATAATAGTTTTTGCTTCAAATTCTATTTTGTCTGATATTAGGATATGCATACCAACTTTCTTTTGGTAATAATTAACATAGAATATCTTTTCCCATCCTTTTATTTTAAATTTATTTGTGTTTGGGTAAATATTGTCTATTTTCATCTACTTAGAAGTTTATGAAACACACAGTTTATTATTATAGTCACCCCTTTTTTTGCATTTGCCAGTTCACTTGTGATAGGCCTGTAATACTTCTATGATCATAAAATATGAATACAAATTCAAAAAAGCAAACTACTATAGAAGTATTAAGGAAGAAGTGTTAATTCTAACAAATAAAAATGTCCTATGAAAAAATGAAAATAATTTATTAAGAGCTAGTAATGCTTTTTCTCCATTTGTATGGAAATAGCCTCTTGGCATTATAAAGGATAATCTTGTACTGATGAAACAGGAAATCTCCCTGGAGGAATTTAGGTTTCATCTGAGTATGACAGAGGTGAAAAAGAAGATATTCCAGGTTTGTGCAAAAATGAAGTGATGTAAAAAATATACAAAATAAAATTAAAAAAAGAAAAAAAAAAGAAAAGATACCATTTGGGATTCAGAGGGTATATTTGAAAGATGCATAGCATGTGTGGTTTGTTTGTGAGATTACATTTCCTATTTCTTTAAAATATCTAACTTTTCTTAGTTGTGAAAGTTCAATGGGATTATGACTCTGCAGTAGAATCTACACAGAATCACTGAATCATTGATTTCTTTACTATTTTATAATAGGTAGCTCAGGGACCTATTACCCTTTTATAACTTATTTCTCTTTCAATTTACCTTAAGCTTCACATAAAATGAAAATTTGCATACTGAGATTGGGGATACACAGTTAATATATAGTTGATTATCTTCTGAAGGAAAAGTCTGTCTGACAGACTCCAGGCTGGAAAGGGCCAGTGGATCACAGACAACCTGCAATGGGGTGCAGTGTACTCCCTCTTAACTCAATGGCAGTTTTATTTCCAGGTGCAAAGCCTGGCAGTCAGATCTGAGCATACATGCAAAGTCATGACGGATGCTGACATCTTCAGAAGCCATAATACTGTGGAGAGGGAGCTTCAGTTAGATTGCATAATAGCTAACTGAATACATTTTCCTTCTTATGATTATTTATTTTCTTAAATTCTAAAACTCACGCCTATAGTTCATTTTGTATGCATCCCTGTGCCATGTGATATTCTGTACCTGCCATGGATCTGAGACATGTCTTTTTGTTTTTTTTCCTTAGGGATCAGCATCCTACTTCAATCAACTAACATAAAACTTTAGTAAAACACCATTTCAATCCTAGTCTTTGGATTTCATCATGGCAAAGGTTACTTACAGGCATGAAAGAAACCCACAGGTAGATTACTACCTAAAGAAGTCTTAGAGGATCCAGATTAATCTCAAATTGACCTGCTTTCCTTCAGTACCGATTCTGCAGGTCTCAGTGGTAGCCCTGAGCTTTTCCCATTATCTTTTCATTTGCCTGTACATCACAATGTAATTATGAAATCAGGATTATAACAAAACACTTCCTTCCCTATCCCTGGAGAATGCCTCACAAAGGTGAAGTTTCACATAGGTCTCAAAGAACTACTGAGAGCAAGATTTTATGGAGAACTTAGTATATTTCAGATATTGAATTATTTCTTTAATATTTAAAACAATTTTCAAGTTAGTATTGTGTGTCCCCGTTTTACAGATGAGGAAATGAGGCTCAGGAAGTTTAAGTGAATTGCCTATAATCATTCAGTCAGGAAGTAGCCAGCTCAGCTTCACTTTCTGTCATTTAGGTTAAGGAATTTATATTCTAGGTAGAATAATAAAAAAGGGGGGACACATTATGCACACCAAGAAAGGAAAACTATAATGCAAATATACCAGCACATAAGGTATTTGTGTTGAGCAAGAGTGTGTAGCCCAAATATAGATTATATTAAGAGAAAGGCTAGAGGTAAGGTGAAAAGTTTTGTGGCGAATACCTGGAAGAATAATGAGGATTTGGAAATAGGCAGGTAATATTAAGCTCTGAATATTCCAGCATGAAATAAATGAATGATAGCTGGCATGTTGTGAATTCATTTTATTTATTTTTTAAAGATTTTTATTTATTTATGCATACAATGCCAGAGGTGTGGGGGGTGAGAGGATTCACCAAAGAGAGAAGGGAGCAGAACAGGCAGACTGATTGAAATACAGTGCTGAGGGGAGCAGCAGCGGGCGAGACATGAGAGGTCTGCTGTGCCATGTGGGTAGCTCCCTGGCTGGCTGGAGATCGAACTTGTGCTGCAGTGGCTGCAGACAAATGCACAGTGCTGTGTTTTACCCCTTGCACCACCAGGGAGGCCGTGAATTCATTTTAAATAGAATTCCTCTTTCCAAGGTTTAACTCTTGATTCTAACCTGATTAAATATATTAGCTTACATTTTTAAGTCACTCCAAGTACTTTTTTCAATGATGGAGTTACACAGAAAGAAAAATCAGAGGCAAATAGCTACATTCTGAAATCGATGCAGTCGAGAGAGCATATTTGATCACAAAACATAAAACTATCCAAAAATGATGAGACTATTGATACTCTGATCAAACTAAGAAATTCAGCAGCCTTCATGTTTTTTTCATGGCAAAGTCCCTTTTTCTCCTCAGTGAGGTTGGAGGCATAAATTCAATAAACAATACAGAAGAAAGTAGAGCTATTTAGATTAGAAAAACTTGGGGGAACCTACATCCCAAGGAATTCAGTTTTACTTTCCACCTATAATAACAATGAAATTAATTTTGTAACAATCCACATTTCTTTGTTGTCCTTCTAAGTTCATCATGAAACTTTATGATTATGAATTGTTCTTCATAACAATTTGATCACATAGAGGCACTAAGCAGGGACACTCAGGTTTTGCTTTGGTACCTATGATACATCTGTGTGAAATTAGTCCATTTAACAGATGTGCTTCTCATGGGAATTAATATATAAGGCTTTACTTTCTTCATTGATCTCTTTTGAATTTAGCTAACTTGACTCGGGTTTATTCTGGTGTATCAATAATTGTACTTCTAACTCTTAAAAACAAAAAGTGAGACACTCTTCTGGGTCACTGTGCATTAGCTCATAGGTATCACCTCAGAACAATTCATGTACCGTACTAAGAAACAAATTCAGCCTATTTGCCATGGAGGACCAATATTTATTTTAAAGAAAGGGGACTGCATATACCTACTGAAGTAGATATTTAAAACCACCACGTTATGGACAGCAAAAGGGTGGGGATCAATACATCTTCTTTCAATCCCACTTAATATCAGGTGACTAGAATCACACAGCTGTACCTTTCATGACTATATACCCACCATATATAGTCTAGAGATACAGTGTTGGGCCAAGCAGATAATATGTATGTTTCATGGCTCTTATATTCTAGAGAGACACACAGAGAATAAACAGAGAAAAAAGTAAAGCTGCATACAGAACATGGGGCAATTACCAACAGCACATTCAGACCATTGTTTTTGGAAATAAATTCTATTGGTGAAAGTTACACCCATTTGTTTAAATAGTGTCTATGTTGGATTTCATGCTCCAATGGCAGAGTTGACTAGCTGCAAAAGGGACTATCTGGCCTATAAGCCTCAGATACATACTATCCAGCCCTTAAAAGGGTGTTTGCTGACCCTAATATATCACATTTCTGTTTGCAGCAAATGCGGTGGAGTAACATAAAGCAGAGAAAGGATGTGTGTGTGGGGAGAAACTGCTAATATGTAATATAACAATATGATATATGCTGGATGAATCATGATTGTTGAAACCCTCATGGAGAAAGTGTTATCTAAGCAAATACCATGTACCTTCCAAATCAATCTAGTTGACATATTTTATGGCTTATCTCTCTGTGGATAATCTCCAGTTCAGTGATAAATTCTCTATATTAGTGCCTTATTACTTGGTACCTGTTTAACTGGAAAAACACTGTGACTTAGCCTTCCCATATCCGTCTCTCTCCCTAGCGACCTATGCCATTCTATTTATTCAGAATGAACCTTTTAAATTACTTAACACCTGCTCAAAAAGCTTCTACAACTTCCCATACAACAGTATGAAGCTCTACATCTCCTATTAGTCAGGACTCAATCTACTTCAAAATCTCTCTCATAATAATACTTCCGTCCACCCCAGCGAAACCTTACCCCTCATTGTTTCTCTTCCATTTCTAAGGTTTCTGCTTCACTTTGATGCCTGGTGTGAACTTCCCCCTCAACCCTTTATGATATAATGAGAAGTATGAGCTGAGCAGAAAGCTGAAGAAGGAGAAGGGGTGAGGCCAGTAGACAGATTCCTGGAGAAAGAACAATCCAGGCTGAGTGGAGAGCAGGCACAGAAGCCCCGTGGCAGGAGGATGCTGGTGTGTTTGAGAAGCTGCCAGGAGGCTGAGGTGGCTGGAGCACAGCATTGAGAAGTGATTGGAAGGTTACTGAGAGATGGAAGGGAAGGGGCAGAGAAAAGGATTGTTAGAGTTCAGATTTGGACTCCGAGTGCAGGAGGAGGCACCAAATATGTGAGGGGCTTTGAATAGACAGAGATGAGGTCATATTTCCATTGTAAAGGATCACTTTGCTGTGTTAGGAAGAGCAGAGGTGAAAGAAGGAGAATAGCTAGGAGAGTTTTGAAATGACACACAAGGATGCTGCTCCTTCTTGGAGCAGGATGGTACCTGTGATAGAAAATTGCTGCATTCTCAAGAGTTGAGTAAGCAGAGCTTACCCGATTTTCTTTTGGAATGGATGCAGAGCATACAGAAAAAAATTGAAAACAAGGAGTCTGAGGTTTTGATCTAATTATCCAGAACTATCCATCTGACTAAGATAAGGGAAGGAGGAAAGGGATTTTTACTTGCAACTTTGAGATCTCTTTTCTACCTTCAAGTAAGTACAAATTGAGTAGAAATCTGGATATATGAGCACTGAGCTCAGAGCAGAAATTTAGGCCAGAAATAGAAATATACATGCCTATATATCCACATTTTTATTATGGAGATTTATAATTATAAATCTCCTATACTCCCTCTATCTCTAATTTGTGTGTAGAAAAAGAAAACCACTTATAATTATCCAAAATTAATCTCTAATTTAAATAAGCACAAAATAGTATTGCATGCATGGTTTTAATGTATATTGAATTTCCCTGGAATGCAATTCCTTTGTATATCAAAGAAATACTGCCCTTACTTTTGTTTCTGGAGTGTCAGAAAGAATTATTTCCCATTTTAGAAAGTTATATTGCTGACAGCAATGCAGCATGAAGTAATTGGATCTCCTACAACATACCTATATTTCCTTGTATGTGGAGTGACTATTTTTTAGGTCACTTCCAATTACAGAAGCAAGCAACTCATTTTAAGTCACTAATGTTATACCTAAACATATACATACTGCAATAATTACTGTTTTAACTATTTGTATGTTGACTTGGTATTCTAGTTAATACATCATTATATATTAATTTCCTTTTTTTCCTGCTTTATGTTTTTCGAGGCTTTCACATATTGATGGTTTTTCCTGAACCACTACCTCTGCCTGGAAAGTCATTCCTTCTCATCTATGTTATGAACTATGTAAGGCAGGCATATGTGTATATGGATGGATGCATTTCACCATCTTTTTAAAAATCTTACAAAATATTTGTGAGGGAAAGTAGGTGCTGTATTTTATAGGGCTGAACCTCTGCACTGTCACGCACTCCCAGAACAGCACCTTCTAATTCCCCAGCACACATCATAGAAGCCTCTAGCCCTGCTCTCGGGAAAATCTCAGGGGACAGGGGCAGATGATGAATGAGACACACAGTTAATGAACCACACAATGGGCATTATCCAAACCATAAGGCTGGGCTGGCCTTGTGGGTTTTTGCTTTTGCTCCATTGATTTCAGCTTTAAGTAAATCTAAAAATGGCAAAATTAGCATTTCTACTACCATTCTTCAAAGATACAAATAAAATGAATAGTTTGCCTCTACTCTGTTCTCTGAGTAAACCACAATAATTTTTTAGCTCTTTTCTTCAGCACCTCACTGCTCCAATCATGTCAGGTCTGCTTTGGAAATAGCACTTGATAATATTTTTATTTTCCTTTGTCATCAATTATAATTCACCAGCAGATGCTGGTTGTGTTTAATTGGGCACTAATGATGTGATAATGGATTTCCCCAAATTTCACTTTATTTTTGGTGTCATATATGGCTTTTATTTCTCCTACTTATGCACCAAAAACTTAGTGTACTTTTCCCTGACAAATAAATGCATGGCTGCAGACCTGAAGTATATTCAGAAGGTACTTTCTTAAGCAAGGCTTAAGAAAGCTCTCAAATTCCTTAGTCATTTGAGGTAACACAACCCATTTAGAAAACTTGGGTCTCAAGAAAGAGAGCCAATCCAATTCCAGAAAGATTTGAAATGAAGGGAAATAAGCATACACACTGTTCACACCAAAGCAACAGAAACACGAAGGCTTAACCACCAGGTGGCCACAGCTGAAAATAGCGTATTCAAAATGAATTGTCTTGGCAAAGCCAGTTTACTCAGATCCACAGCTCAGCATATAGGCCCTTTACCTCTAATTGGCTAAAGTTTTTAAAATATTTATTCCTGGTTCTGAAAAACAGATTTATAAATCTGTATATCCAAATGCACCAGACAAAGAGAGCTTTTTAGAAGTAACGAGGCAAGCACAAGAATGGGTGTGTGTGTGCACATGCATGTGCATGTGTGTATTATAGCAATTACAGGAATTTGTTCTCCAATCACACCAAAACTGATTACATGTTTTACACATATTTTCCCTCAAATGATTGCTTTCTGTAAGACTGAAATATTGTTATTTCTTGTTTCAGAACCTTTGCACATACGGTTCCTTATATCTAGGATGAAATAACACTCATTCTTTTAATGGTTAATTGCTAGTCATCCCCAGTTTGTTTTTTTTTTTTTTTTTTTTTCAGAAAATCTAAAATCTAAAAATATCACATGGGTATTTCTTAATTCCTAAATTCAAAATATAACACTTATACTAATTTTATTTTCTCTCTTAAAGCATTGTGTGATGCTTTATGCATTTGATTATTAGCTAAACGGCAGCTTCTCCCACAAAACTACAAATTCTCGGAGAACTAAGTACACCCCTGTGCAACTCCATTGTGAGAGGAAAACAGCTTGCAGTGGTTTCTCCTGCGCCCTATCCTATAACCATTTTTGCTTTGCTGATATTAATCTGCATCCTTCCATTGTAATTAGCTGTAACAGTGAGCATAAAAGCTTTTCTGTCTTCCCTCTGGTGAATGATAAAATCTGAAGGAAGTCTTGGGAATCCTGACACAACTCCCAATGTCATTTCCCATTTTCCTGCCCATACTGGAAAAATCAAAAGATTAAAATATCATCTCCAATGTAATTAACCAGATCAGTATTTCCTTCTTCCTATGTCTAACTTCATCATTTCCTCCTCCACTGCAGGTAATTAAGATATAACTGTATTTTCAAGAGGGGACTTTGAAAGTTTCTATTTTATATATATATATACAAATATATGTTGTAATGGAATGAAAAAGATATTTTATAGTTGCAAATATGATGAAGAAAGGAATTGTTAGATGTATTTTGAGTCCCAGACCCCTTTCCAGTTATTATATTGCATAGCAAATTAATTAACCATTTTAATGACTAATGGCATTTTAAACACGCTTGTTTTGGAATAGTGTTCCATAATTTATGCAGTAAGGCCAGAACCGGTCTCACTGATGGTATAAAGAAATAGCCCTAGATAAAGTAGGAGTCCATGTAATGAAGCACATTATTAAAAGGTATTGGATGTTAGGAGGAGTAAGTAGTAATTATTTATTAAGAAGCAAATGACTAGGATAGTAAGAACTAACTTAATGGAAAGGCGACAGACTAGGCCACACAATACAGTGGTCAGAGGAGCTTCAAATCCTATAAAGTCTGAATTAAATACAGGCAAGGGATCAAACAAAGACACAAGGAAAGACAAACCTCTAATAATGGAAAGTATATATTCCTTTTTGTCTAGTATAAATTAGAGTAACAGATTGGCATCTATACCTAATTAGATATTTACGAAAGAACCCTGTGTTATCAGTAGCTTCCAGATACGCTATTTGCTGCTTTTGTGCCTCAAAAGAGTAATTAATAAGTAGTTCTAGGCTGAGGTGCACATACAGCTTCCAAAACTTTTGATGGCAACAATAAAAATATACCATGGCATTCAGTATTTTAAAAAAAAAACTGTTGGAGATTGATTTTTTTATGTATGATCCTTCAGTCAGCCTTGGTCCATCCTGTATCTTTGTTGTCTTTCTGGCTGGGTTGTTCTAAATATCCCTTTATGGTTGCTTTTTTATATCATACAAACATTTCATGGTGTCTCCCATATTTAATACAACCATACAGACAACACAGGGCATTTATTTTAATTAATCAATTAATGTTTTTCTTATTGCTATAGTCCCTATAGTTCTCCTGCCATGTATTATCCTACCAAAAGCAATTTACAGATTCAGTACAATTCTAATAAAAATCTCAATGGCATTATTCAAAAAAAAATAACAAATATTCATGAAATTCATATGGAACCACAAAAAAAAAAAAACCCTGAATAGTGAAAGCTCTCCCAACTAAGAAAGGCGGGGGGAATGAATGGAAGCATTAAACTCCCAGACTTCAAACAATGCTACAAGGCCATTATAATAAAAACAGTATGGTATTGGAACAAAAAACAAATGCATAGACCAATGGAATCAAATTGAAAGCCCAGAAATAAAATCACACATATATACTCAACTAAATTACGACAAGGTTAGCAAAGCATTTTCATCGGAACAAGGAAAAATTCTTCAATAAGTGGTGTTGGGAAAACTGGACTACAACCTGAAAAATAATGAAACTAGACTACTACCTCATACCATATTCGAAAATAAACTCAATGGATAAAAGACTGAATGTAAGAACTGACACCATAAAATATAAAGAAGAAAACATAGGCAAAGCACTCCACGGCATTAACCTTCAAAAACATCTTTTGAGGATTCTTCTCCAGAAACAACCACAGGACATTTATCAGGATGGCTAAATTATGCTTTGGAAGTAGCTAGAAAACCTTGTCTTTAAAAAAAAAAAAGTCCTGTTTCACGCCACATGCCCAATATTAGTAGTCAAAAAGCTTTGCTCATCCTAGTCCTTCAGAAGGTGTGATAATAAGCACCACCATTTTAACACAAGGTTTCAGGTTTAATGTTTCAGGCTTAATGCTGTAGACAATGATAGCATAGAGGATTATGCACCAATTCTAAATAATTCTAATTAAAGGGATTCTTAAAATATTGGTGTCTTACTAATCCCCCACAAATGTATACCCTTCTTTGACCCCTACACAGGTCTTTCTCACACTTCATAGCCAGATACTGATCTACATTCAATAAAATCTACATTTCCAATTATCCAGTTTCCTTTCCAACACTTTCTAGATTTTTTTTTCTGGAGACAGCAATAATTTCCTTTGAGAATTTTTAAAGTGTTTCTCCATTATTTTCTAGAATCCAACGATGCTGTTGAAAAATCTGATCCTATTCCAACCTTGATCCAAAATTTTTAGGTTATTGCATTTATCCCTAGTGTCCTAAAGCTTTATGATAAAAGTTTTTGTTTAATAGTTATGATGTTTTCATGATTGGGTCTTTTTAAAATTTATTGTATTGGGTACTAGTTGGCCCCTTTCAAGTTGGATTTTTAAAAATTATTGGGTAATTTTCTTCTGTTTTTGTAATTCTTTGGTTTTCTGGAATTCCTGTTAGATTTAGACTGATGCCTTAATTTAATTCTTTTTCCTCTTTTTAAAATTCAATTCTATGTCTTTTTATTCTGTTTTCTAAGGAAGGTGCTTTTATCTTTTAACATTTCTGTGAAGTTTTAATATCTTTTATATTCTCCATTTCCAACATTATTTATTCTATTAATGTTCTTTTTATCGGATTTGTTCTGACTTTATAGCTACACTGTCTTCTTTTATTTTTTTTTAGTATATCCATGGTTATATTAGTGATTCTGTGGAAGCTTTTTCTGCTCTATACTCTTTCATCTAATTTCTTTTTTTCCCATACATTTTTCTTTGCTCTCTGACCTTTATATTATAATTTTTCTTTAAACTTCCATCTTAATCTTAGTTATCCTTCACTTTCCTTAAAAGTGAAGCCTATTTTTAGAAACTTCTGTATACACAGGCAAGTCTTGACAAGAGGTAGATTTCACTGTGATATCTTGGGTAGAAATCTTAAAATTTTGGTTGGAAACTGAGAGACTAAGAGTAATAGATATTTTCTCTTATCACCACTTTACCAGAGAAAAGTAGTCAGCTACACTGCCTTTCTGATGTAACTATTTTGTCATTGTTCTGGATGTCATTTTAGTTAACCATATTAGTTAACCATAACAAGTGAGTACAAGATTAGTGACTTAAAATAACATTTATTATCTCACAATTCAGTGTTCAGATGCAGCTTACCTTGGCTCTGGATCTCTCAGAAGTAGATCTAGTTTGAATTGAAAGTTCTATGGCCTGAAAGTCCCTCAGTTTAGAAACTGGTCACCCAATAAACCTGTAGTTGTCACAGAGCTCCACTGGGAAGACTGTTTCTAGCTCTTGGAAGGAGCTATTGGAAGGAATTGGTTATTGGAAGGAATTGGTTCCTCATTGACTATTGGACAGAGTTTCCCTTATTATCTTTCTATATGGGTCTCTTCATAGAATTTGCTTTGTCAGTAAGAGTAAGCAAGAAGTCAGAAAATGCCAGTAAGAATGCTAATAAGACAGAAGTCACTTTTTTTGTCACTTAATCATGGAGATGACATTTCATCACTTTGCCATTTTTTTTAATTGTAATTTTTTTTTTTTTTTATCAGAGGCAAGTCACCAAGCCTAGCCACAGCCTGTACACACTAAGGAAGGAATGATGCAAGGGGTTGGAATATTGACTGCCACACAGAAGATGCCCACTGCAGAGTTAATGAGGTGATGGAGCTCTGCAGGGAGGAGATTTAAGGGAGATTGCTACTTGATTTACATGGTTTGAATATTGCCCTTGGCTTGTGGCTATGTTTATATCTCCTCCAGAGAGTAAAAGACCAGTAATCTACAGAAGGCAGGAAGGTTCCATCAACTGTTCTGTGGGGTAGGGGGTGAGATCTAAGATTCTAACGAATCTTAAACATATTTTCAACCAGTCCATTTCTCCAACAGTCACCTGACATCTAACTTATTGCATCCTTCTACTCCTGAGTCTTTATTGGATTCTGAAACACAAATTGATCTAGTTGCCATCACCTAAGTACCTACCCCTATAGAACCTGAGCATCCAGTTTCTCCTATAAGTCAACTTTCTCTCATCTAACACTTTCTGTCAGCATAAACATAATCCCAGAGCCTCCCTGGTGGCGCAAGGGATTAAGCATAGCATTATGAAGCAATCTGCAGCCTCTGCAGTGTGAGTTGGCTCCCCAACCAGCCAGGGAGCAGCACTCATGTCACAGCAGACCTCTCCTGTCTTGCCTGCTGCTCCCCTCAGCAGTGTATTTCAGTCAGTATGCCTGGTCTGTTCCCCAGTCTGTCTCTGGTAGATCCTCTCACCCTCTCCCACTTCTCTGCCCTGTACCCCAGTTCTTGTATGCATAAATAAATAAATAAATAAATAAATAAATAAATCCTTAAAAAACATAACCCCATTCTTTGTCTTTGATTATTTTCAGTCATATTACCTATGTCCTTATGATATTATGCTTCTTATACCCCTTTTATTTCAAAATAGTATTTCAAGAGGAGATCTGATAAACTTGTTCAATCTACAGGGTATGCTCAATCTGGAGGTTAGATCTCATCCTTATTATTTCCTTAAAATATCTATAAGACATTCTCTTTTTAATACCCATGATCATTTTGTATATGCATTGCCAGTGCCTGGTCTAACCACCAACACATATTCAGTACTAAAAAAATAATAATAATAATTGGGTCTCCCTGATGGCGCAGGGGTTAAAGACAGCACTATCAAGCTATTGGCAGCCACCACAGCACAAGTTTGATCCCCTGCTGGCCAGGAAGCAACCCCCCTGCCTCGCCTGCTGCTCCCCTCAGCAGTGTATTTCAGTAGATCTGCCTGTTCTCCTTCCCACTCTCTGGTGAATCCTCTCATCCACCCACTGCCTCTGGCTTACACCCTAGTTCTTGTATACATAAATAAATAAATCTTAAAAAATGATAATTGAATGCAATCCAATCAATCTGACTCTTGAACAAAGTATGACCTAGAGTAATCAAGAAGTAATTTTGATGTGGGAAACCATCAAGCAAGCAAACCAAAAACTGTCACTGATCTATTGCCCTCTGGTGCTTAGAAAGAAAATAAACAGGGATGGAAACTTCATAGGATGTTAGAATCCTGAAGCCACAAATGATTTCCTTTCTTATCCACTACAGTAAATAGCCACCATATCAAGAATACTTACTGCCACATATTATGTGTTCGATAAATGTTCTTTTCAACCATGGATGTTTAGTGACAGAAGTGAACAGCAAACCGGAAGATTGGAATGAGAAGTGACAACAGCTGCATTACTTCAAGCAAAGTAATCATCTCACCGCGTCTGCATATCTTTACCGCTAAAACATCAGCTACGCTATTTGCCCATTGATGTTGCTCTTTGGACATTCAGGGATGTATATCAATGTACTTGGACAGATGTCAGTGACAATTATTTTCTCAAAATACATTTTTTTCCTTTTCTAATAAAGATCACATTCAGAAAAAAAATTCAGATTTTGTTATTTTTTTTTTTTTTTTTTTTTTTATAAATTTTATTGTTATATTCCCCATACAATTGCAGCCCCCCATTCTGACCCCAATCCCTCCCCTCCCGCCCCCGCCCCCCTAAAAGTGTCTCTGGTTCATAGTTTTTTGTTGATTTTGATTTTCACTTTCTTATAGTTATTCATTTTCCTGGTCCCTTATTTAAGTTTTCTAGATTCCTGCTATGAGTGAGACCATCAAATTCCAAAAACCTCAGACTATGTCCTATTTTATTTTATTTATTTTTTTAAATTTTATTTTTATATTCCCCTATGTCCTTTTTAAATCAAGCATGGGTGATTTTTTTTCTTTCTCTAAGGAGTGGGCATGTGTATGGATGGGGAGAGGAAGTAGTCACTTGTAAGGACTTTAATCATAAGCCCTGGTCATGCAGCAGTAAGAGATTTTCTCACACTGCTTAGAGTCTTGAAGTGAAATTTATTCTCTCCCTGCAACAAACTGTGATTTTCCCTGTCATTAGGGCCAATTGTCTCTTTTTTCCCATTTAGGAAACTTGGTGTTTCTTGTATCCAAGACTCTGATGCAATTCTTCCCCCTTCCCAAATGCCTCCACACTGACCACTTGCTGACCTCAGCCCTATAAGTCAAAGTTGGAGTTAATAGAAGCTGGCAGATATCTAAACTCTTAATTGGATCTCTAGAACTTTATTGACTTTTTCCCCTTCTCCCTCCTCCCTCCTTATTTCTATCCCTCTTATTTTAGAAAGAAGTTTTTCATTAGTGAATACAAAATATTTAGGTGTCTTGACATCCCCAGAGTGGTAGTGATTGCATTGCGCATTAGCCTGAAAGTTCATTCCCAGCTTAATAGGCCTGAAGAGGAATGGATGTACTTTGGCTAAACCAGGAGAGCTGATTGCAACCTAAATAACTAATTCATCTTCATAGCAGATGGATGTCAAGGATATTCAAGAGCAGATACACTCAAGGTCATGCCAATTAGTTGTGGAGAAGAGCTTGACTAGAAGGTAATTTGAGATATAAACAGCCTTCATTTCCCAAACCTAGACCAATAATGAACACCTTATATAGCTGAAAGGCTTTGGAAAGAAAACTAACTTCTTCCAGGGAATTAGGGACCCTGGGGATGAATTCTTCATAAAATGATGAATCCATTGGAGGAATTATTAGCACAGAAAGAATTATGATCTTGACACTTTCTAATTCTTTTGTTGCTGATTTTTCTTCTTTACTTGTCTTGTTAGTCTCACCCTGATGCCAGTACACAGATGTTGCTTCTTCATAAGGCTCAAACAAAACACTGCTGATGAGTGGCATTAAGCATTCATTATATATTTAGCCTCAAGGTTGAGATGATGCTTAGTTCCAAAGGAGGTTGTGTATATTATTACCTTTGCAGCTCTCTCCTTTTAACATTTAATTCTAATATTCAGAGACAGCATCCCACATATGTGAATTCTCACCCCACAGGAAAAGGCAGAAACTCAGCTCCTTAGGTAATACTATCTAACTCCTGGAAACTAATAATCTAATCAGATAGTTGCCAGCCATGCAAGGTGATTGGTGATATATGTAAGCTATTAGTAGAATATGTGATCACTGCTATTTAACCTTTCATTGACTTCTCTGGTATAAACAAGTTAGTAATATCATCTGACAATCTGCCCAAAGGACTTACTTGTGGGCAAGACTGGGTGCATCTTCCATTTCTCCATAGCAAAGACAATGGTAGGTGGAGAAGCATTTTCTGGATCAGGCATAAGACCCAAAGGTCCATGATTCCCCTGGTATCACCTGAGAGCATGTGCGCAAATTTGCTCAAGGAAGCAGATCACAGAAAGTAAAAGAAGCAAGAGCCATTCTTTAAGGCCATGTGTATGAAGCATTTACAGAATGTGGCATCAGCAAGATATTTGCCATAGATGGTTCCCTGATCTGTCTATAACCCAGACTTTCCCATTTGTCTGGGGGCTCTGTTAGGTTAATTTGATATTTTAAATGTCTGTCATCATTGTTCTTATTTAATAAGTAACTAATCAATTCTGCAGTCTGTGGTGCCCTTCTGTTGCTAGCAAAGCTAAAATAGGACACTTTGATTAATTTTTTTGTTTTTGAGGAATATGTCCTGATAACTTCTAATATATTGACTCTAGAATATTTGAATTCACGTTCTGAGTCTGGTGTTGTGCCTTGTGGCAGGTGTTCGGTTACGGAGACAATACATTTCCAGGATGAAAATGTCACCAGTGTATAACATGCATGTAAAGACTTTTGCAAGACCCACGGCATGAATATCTAGAGCATTAGACTTTGTCACTATCTTTCTGAATAAATGCCTCAACAATAAGACATGCTATGGAACTTCAAGAGATTTTTGTGAAGAGAAACAACTTCAAAATAGATTGGTATTCCTCTGATAGTCATGATGACCTCTCATCTTGTCTACAAAATTCTGTCATGTTAATGTCAGTAATTCACTCACCCTATTTACATTTTGAACATTATACCCCACATATAACAATTTTTATACTCTCATTTTATGAATACACAAAGTAATAAGAAAAGTATATTTGATTGGTGTCAAATTATAGTCATTTTGCAAGTAATAATTTTTAGTTAATAATAATGATGGCTGGCAACCATTTAATAGGAATTTTCCAGAAGCCTGGTCTACATTGCTGGATGGCTTATCAGTTTACTCAAAATACTTTGTTGCTACTTTGATTTTTCAGTGGCACTGAGTTTACCTTTTAATGAGGGAAAAACATATACTGATATAGTGCATTTAACAGAACACAAATTTTTGCTTGGGTTGCTATATCCAGAGAAAGATCATTGAAATTATTTCACTCTCTCAACTTTAGTGAATAAGAGACACTGATATTTGGAAGGGACACATCTCAGGCAATGAAGAAACTTGGGCTGTATGAGACTTCAGACACTGAAATGTTGTGTAACAATAATCATCAAGTGATATAATCTAGAATCATTATTAGCTATCCATTGGCCTCTGTAGAAGTGAGATGTTCTTCTAGACTGACATATAAACACCGATGAAGGGTAGATAAGCTTGAGACTTACTGGGTGCAATAAAGAGATTCATACTTCAGAACATCCCATAGCTTTTAAATTAATTACTATTGTGAATTTCTCTCTCTCCCTCTCTTTCTCTCTAAGGCATCTGGATGACTAATTTTCTTCTTTGGACTCTTACTCTGGGAAATATTATTTCAGATCATTAGAGTATTATTCAGAATTAAACACTCAATAGCACTTATTAAGCAATAGAATTTATTAAAGCTCATTTATTTAGAATAATCCTGCATCTTGTTAAAAATAGTAATAAAATGCATAAAATGAATGATAGTGCAAAAGAGATTATTTCTAATAAAACAATGCCCTGATCCCAAAAAGCAAAATAACTAACATGAACCTTACTTTCATATTGCTCATATCCAGCCTATTCTCTTGGCTTATTGTTATGAAGTCCACATGTGATTGATTATATAAGAGATTTATCAATTTATAAGCAATATGAGAATACTACTTTTAGAAAATCAGTATATTAGTAATAAGGTGAAAGATCAGAACTGAAATGCCAACACTACCAATTGTCTGGAAAGATAATATTACATCAATATAGAGTTGATCCCAAGTGTTTTCCTAAAGAATGTGGAATCTCAGACATCCCTCGTGGTGCAAGGGGTTAAGATGCAACCTATGAAGCTGCCCGCAGCCTCTGCAGCATGAGTTTGATCCCCTGGACAGGCAGGGAGCAACCTACATGGTACAGCAGACCTCTCTGTCTAGCCTGCTGCTTCCCTCAGCAGTGTAATTTGGTCAATCTGCCTGTTCTGTTCCCCGCTCTGTCTCTGGTGAATCCTCTCACCCCCCACACCTTTGGCCTGTACCCCAGCTCTTGTATGCATAAATAAATAAATCTTAAAAAAAAAGAATGTGGAATCTCTAATACATAAAGACTTTCTTGCTCCTATGTTTGCAGCAGCATTTTTCACAAGTGCCAAGTCTTGGGACCAATTAAGTGTCTATTGACAGGCACGTACATAAAGAGATTGTGGAATATATACTCAATGGAATACTACACAACTATTACAAAGACAAAATAATGCACTTGGGACAAAATTAATGGACTTTGAGGTGACAGTGCTAAGTGAAATAAGTCAGAAAGTGAAAGACAGTGCTGGATTGTTTCACGTATCTGCAGAATACAAATAACAAAAAAAATACATTGGTAAAACATAGCGAAAACAAAATATAGACCTAGTGAAAATATATACCAGTTACCAGAGGGAACAGCAGGGAGGAAGGAGGGGATGGGGAAGAAAATGTATAAGGCATTGGCATGGGAGAAAGATAGTTGGTGAAAGGAAGATTGTGCACATATGGAAGAGTAAAAATGTAATCAAAAGTTACATAGATATGTAAATGACTGACACATTTAATGGAAAAAATAATTAAATGAGATGATGATATGTGAATGTCTTGGTAAACCTTCAAACACTTGTGACAAGATTTCCTCAACTAAGGTTAATAGACACACCCCAACTCCATCCCTAGGTTTTGTTTTGTTCTGAGATTGATTTCAGTGGTAAACTTACAAAATCTACTATTTGCAGAATTCAAAGAATTTGTTTTTACTCTACAAAACTATTTTACAAGTCTAATTTTCCATCAAAAGTCATTTCCAAAGTATAAGACCATGTTTTCTAAAGTCCATGCTTCTCAAACTGAGATCCATGACTATTTTTAAGGACTATGAAAAACAATTTTATTTTATTTTTTTAAGATTTAATTTTTATTTATTTATGCATACAAGATCTGGGGTATAGGGCAGAGATGTAGGGAGCTAGAGGCTTCACTAGAGACAGAGTGGAGAGAAGAACAGGTGGATTGAATGAAATACACTGCTGAGGGGAGCAGAGAGTGAGACAGGAGAGGTCTGCTGCACCATGTGGGTAGCTCCCTGACTGGGGATTAAACTTGTGCTGCAGTGGCTGCAGATAGCTTTATAGTGTGGAGACTGAACCCCTTGCACCACCAGGGAAGCCTGAACAATTTTATTTTAAATGACACTTGAGCACACCATTTTCAGAATCACTGCCTATATATTTACATTATAAATTGGAACCTAAAGAGTAGCTGATAAGGATGATTGTAAATAGAGATATTTATCCATATCTCTTAAATAACTTTATCAACATTACTGCTTGAAAATGTTACTCTAGGAAGTTATTCCTGGGAGTTGACATGACTGTTAAACCTTAGTGTAGTATTCACAGATCAGGAGCAAGACTATGATAGGCCTGTAACTCAATAAACTGTAATGCTAAGGAAACCATCATTTAATTTAAAAATAGTACTGAAGAAGCTAAAAGCAATGACTTTTATGAGCATCAATGAAAAAAATCAATGAGATTTTTCACAAATTTTAAATGAATCGCTACACGATAGCACTATCATCTTATGTTGAATGTTTGCATTTCTCTGGTCTCAAAGCCCTGGCAAACACCTGCCGTTTGCCCATCCCCAGATGGGACTTCCTTTTAATAAAATACGTAGACCGAGTTCCAATTTAGGAGGCCACCAAGGTGCTCAGAGTCTCAGGCATTGGAAACAAAGTTCTCTTCAAGTGGGTTTCAGACTCACCTGAACCTCTAACTCCAGGTTCTCTACACCAGACACACTTCCTATAGTATACAGTTATTCTCAGTAGGAGACAGGGATTCACAGAGGGTCCATATCACAGACGTGAGTGCCTAAGAGATCAACCAATGGCTTTCAGAATCTTCTAGAAACTTTGATTATTCTGGTAAGAGAGGATTCTTATTTTTTTTAAAAGATTTATTTATTTATTTATACAAGCACTGGGTACAGTCAGAAGCGTGGGAGGGTGAGAGAATTCACCAGAGCCAGAGCAGGGAACAGAAGAGGCAGACTGACGAAGTACACTGCTGAGAGGAGCAGCGGGTGGCAGGAGAGGAGTAGTGGGATCCTCGCTCAGCAGCCGGGGATCGAACTGGCGCTACAGAGGATGCGGGCAGCTTCGCAACCCAGAGCTCAACCACTGTGCCACCGGGGAGGCCCCAAGAGAGGATTCTTAGTGCATTATTATTTTAAAATGATCAGGCACCACTCTTGATGTGCTATTTTGACTATATTAGGGATGGATGTTGTGATTATGAGAAATATATATATTCTCTTTCTTGCTAACAGTTCAGGGCATGGTTCTCCCAAACTGCATATGATCAAGTTATAAAACATTAATAGAGCTTAAGATTTCTAGTTAATGTGAACTCTTATTTAAATATAGAATATGAATATATGGGCCCTCAACGATGTCATGTGCTCAGAACAGGTAAAACATTTGGATAAATGCAAATATTGGCGAAATTTGGACATCTCTTTTTCTCATGCCTTTGATGGTTACAGTTTCCTGTTTAGCAAATGTCACAATCTTAGTGACTCTAATGGGTTTATTTTTGTGTATGTAAAGGTTTATGGATTAAAGGACCTCAATAAAGTAAGAGTAGATTATATTGCAACTGGTGTTACACTCAATTCATTTTTAAGATATCACTTTGAATAAGTGTATTTTTGCAGTCATGAAGTGATAACTTGGGCTAAACATTTATTGAACATTTACTACAAACACTTGTCCAAGTGCTGTCAATTTTATTCAAACAATAAGCTTAGTTTGCACATGAATAAATTACAGCACTATTTGGTAAGAAAGTGTACAGACTGGGGTTCAGACTTGAGCAATCAGGTTGTTGGTTTTAAGAACCATGTCTACACAGAGCAGAATAGATTGAATTTTAAGACCACTTTACTTTTGTGATTACTCAAGTATTTTATAAGTTGATGGATCAGAAGAAAGCAAGCATTGTGCAGAGAAACTTTAAAAGAAGCTATAGGTTTGAGTGTCAATATCACCATTTATACCTGCATGATTTGGGGAAGCCATTTGACTCTCCGGACTCCATTTCACTCATTCGAAAAATGAAAGATTTGGGTTAAATCTGGGATGGCAAATACAAACTGCACAGGATGCTAACCCCCTGGTCTATATTCCTGTTATGATTCACTACCCAATTTTTTTCCATTGGCTTTGAACACAGAATTACAGCCTTCTCAACAGAGATTTTCACATAATCACTTTTGATTGATTGAAACTGGTATGTGAGATAAAAACCTAACTTTCATCCCTGGACAATATGATATACAAGCTCTTTTCCAATTCTAATATTAAATAGTTCTTCACACTTAATAATATAATTATGCACTGGGGGAGGACTTGAGTATATACCTTAAAGTGAGGAAGAACAAAGATATCTGTAGATTGCTTGCTTGAGGAAAAAGAATGGAGTACTGAGAAATAGAAGATAGCAGCTGTATCTTGGAAAATATTTCCAGGGATGAGTCATGTCTATGTCCAAGCTGCAGGACATCTTTCCCAGCATGAAAATGTACTTCCCCATGCAGGTCCTACTCAGTTTCTCAGCATGAAACCAGAACACTGAATTTGTTACCTATACAATTAATCATTTCATTTAATCACAGGCTCGTATCTGTCTAGTACATCTTCTCTCTAATTTTTCCATTTCCTGTATATGTGAATGGGTCCTTATCTATAATCTAACATTTGCTTTCAGATGGCATGCAATCAAAGAGCAGGAATGTGCTCATAGGTTATATTTAGACAACTCCATGTGTTTGGATTACTAATAAGGATTATTCAATGACAATAAAAGAAAGAAAAAGAGTAGGAGGAAGAAGGAGGGAGATTTTGATAGGCACATGATTCAAGACATTTTTGAGTTTAATTCATGGAAGAAGGCTTTATTTATAATGAAATAGAATGGGTTTAAAATTCTAAAATGAATTATGTATTATGTTGTTTTCCCTTTATTAGAACCCTTACCTTTTTGAATAGCCTTTCTTTCTGTATTCCTTGAGCTGTTGTTTAAAGCTAGCATGCCTATAGTTTGGGTGAATCAATCTGTCTCTGTCTCTCTGTCTCTGTGTCTGTCTGTGTCTGTCTGTGTCTGTCTGTCTGTCTGTCTCTCTCTCTCCCCCTCTCTCTGAGGTAATGGAATAACCAGGATGAGGAGGAATAGGGGAAAGGGGCTGTTTATACACTTTAGATATGCCTTGAATTTTATGGAAATCAGAGTTTTTAGGAGGTTGAAATAGCTTGTTTTTGAATGTATCATCTTCTAGATCCCAAAAGACTAAGCAGCCAGCTAAAGACTCAGAGATTCAGGGTCCTAGACTAACTCATCTCATTAATCAAATAAAAAAAAATCAAAAAGCATGGTTTCTTTCAGGAAAGCTGAGAAAAGCAAATGACATTAACAAGAAAAATGACACCTATTTGCTTTGGATACTATGGAATTTTTTTTATCAGGTAACGGCTTCAGCAGAGAGTAGCTTTATAAATGCTAGATTAGAAGGACGCTGAAGGAATGGGAACATATTGAATTGAGAAAAAAGTTATTCACTGTTTCTTCCATTTGGGGATTTTCCAATACATAACATGAGGCAAAGAGGGAAAACAGAGCACAACAGAGAAGCCTTTTGGAAATAGTACTGGGCAGAGAAAGCAAGCAATTAAGGATCATGACTAACAAGTAGTCAGAGCTTGTGGGACCAAGAACCTGGAGGTAAGGGCACTGCAAAGATGTGATATAAACATTCTGTTTAACATTTGTCCCCAAAACTTTGTTGGATCCTGTATTAAATAGGTGTAAGATAGTTTTTCCAAGTAACTAGTTGACCTTTTGAGAATGTAATGGAGCAGAAAATTCCAAAATTGTAATTCAAGCTCCTTCATGGAGGATGTGTTACCACTATAATATTAGAAGAAAGCATTGCAAGCAGCAAAAATCTAATACCAAATAGAAATCTAGCAACAGAAGCACTAAACCTGCATGGCTAAATATGTAAGATTTTCTTATTATTTAAGCATATCTAAAATATACTTGACCATTTAAACAATAATAACAATATATGATAGCATTTATAAGATATGGATAAATAATAGATATAGCAGTAGAATACACTTTAAAGGGGAGAAGGAAAGTTCTAGTGCTATATGTGCAGTGGCATAAACCATTAGAAGATGTGGAATTTTATAAGTTAAAGCATATACTATAAACTCTTAAAAAGATTAAAATATATACCAGCCATAGTTAGTAAATAGATAAAACTAAATCATAAAAACATTCAATTAATCCACAAGAAGAGATACATAGGAAAAGGGGAACAAAGTATGGAGAGGACAAATAGTAAATGTCAAGATGATAGTCACTCACCTAATTACATCACAATCATATTAAATATAAATAGACTAATTGAAAGGCATGGATTGCCATTTTGGTTTTAAAAGGTGAAATTCTTCAAACCCACTTTAAATGTAATATACTTCATAAAAGCTATTTTTTAAGATTTTATTTTTATTTATTTATGCAAGCACTGGGTACAGTCAGAAGCATGGGAGGGTGAGAGAATTCATCAGAGCCAGAGCGGGGTACAGAACAGGCAGACTGAGGAAATACACTGCTGATGGGAGTAGAGGACAGCAGGAGAGGTCTGCGAGCCATGTGGGACCCTCACCAGTGGCTGGGGATCAAACCAGCGCTGCAGAGGCTGCAAGCAGCTTCGCAGCCCAGCGCTCAACCGCTGAGCCACCAGGGAAGGCCCATAAAGCTATTTTAAAAGAAAAAAATGAAAAGCCAAAGTGGCAAATGTATAGCAGGAGTATAGGCTTGGAATATTTTGTGCCAACTAATAAATATCACTGAATATGCATAAATTTAGCGTCAGTTTTATGCTGATCCATGAGAAATAGGCCATCGCATATTTTCTCAATTTTTAATTGCTCTTTTAATAATGATTTGAAATAATTTAGTTATCTTAGGAGGCAGAATAAACAGAGGTTGAAAAAAAGGTAACTTTATTTCCAGTCCCATTTTTTTCTTATTCTTGTTACCAAGTCACCATATTGATTCACATATCTTGTTTGCTGTCTTTAATTATGCAGCAAATGTGAGAAAATACTCAGGGGATACAGTTTTTTCCTTCACTTCAATATCATCCATATATTAGATTAACTTAATATAAACAAGGAAAAACTAGCTGGCTGATTAGAGAATAACACATGGATAAATTTAGACAGCAGTTTGAGCGAATCAAAATCAAATCAATGATGCTTAAATACACACTTTCTCTGATATATGTGCAACCATAGAAATACAATGATATCCTGAAATTTTTAATTGGATTTAAAACACCAAGATATAAAACATAACATTGCAAGCACTTTAAGGTCTGAGCTCACTGGTAGGTAACTGCTGCTACTTGATGAATATCAAATGAATGTAGTCTAATTCTCTTAGAAGCAATTCACTCTACCCCGTGGGGGGGCTACTGCTATAATCCATGCTATTCCTAATATTGAGTAGACTCAGTCTGTTGGAAAAAAAAATCCCTAGCTCCTGCTTAAAATCATCACTCCTCTATTCTTCCAGTCCCTTAAAACCACAACAAAATTATTATATATACAGTAGAAATTAATGAGGAAAAATGTTGTCTAGGCTTATGGTAAACATGGCAACTTTCAAAGTGAAGTGAAGTGAAGAGAAGAATACTCACAGTGTCTCAGGGCACAGGAGGTAACTGAGTACCTTTCTTTGTCTCCTATTTGTTCATATCAATAAAGAGGTCACCGAACAGAAAGATCCTTCCTAAACTAGGCGCCAGACCTGAAAAGAAACATGACACATGAATCTGTTTCTGGCCCCTTTACAATCGTTGACCTTTAAGAATTATTTTCATCCTAACCTGTGGCACGTATCCAGGTATTTCCTAGAAAGTAAAGTAATAATCTATTTATTGAAGTGTCTTAAGGGAACTGAAAACAAATACAATGGTTAAATTCCTACTGTGATAAAAATACTATTTCCATAACTTATCAGGGATGATATTGTTAGAGAAACAATAAGAAACAAACTCTGAGCCAGTGAATGACATCCTGAATGAACTCCATCCCCTGATGAGTTTATGGATTCCACCCTCATCTCCATACAGCGATCTCAGGCACTGAGAACTACAACTTCCAGCATGCCATGAACATGACTTCCTAAATGGGGGTTTCTGGGTGCTAGGGGTGGAGTTAAGTGGCCATACTAGGCTTACAACTGAGCACATGCATGCTCTTACTCTCTCCATTGTTCTGGCTACCGCTTGCATCCTCTCATTGCTGGAAGGGGATAGATGAGAGGAGAGACATATAGAGGCACTTGGAAAGAGATAACTAGAAGTGACATATAGATGAGCGTCATGTAGAGAGGCTGTTCCTGATCCTTTGCAGAGACAATGGCTATTGCTATATTAATGTGGCATATTTAAACATTTTTTTAAAGATTTATTTATTTATGCATATAAGAGCTGGGGCACAGGCTAGAGATGTGTGGGGGGGCTAGAGGGGGGAGGGCAGGTGAGAGGATTCACCAGAGACAGAATTGGGAAAAGAACAGGCAGAATGACTGAAATACACTGCTGAGGGGAGCAGTGGGCGAGACAGGAGCTGTCTGCTGTGCCATGTGGGTTGCTCCCTGGCCGGCCAGGGATCAAACTTGTGCTGCAGAGGCTACGGCCTGCTTCATAGTGCAGTGCTTAACCCCTTGCGCCACCAGGGAGGCCCTATTTTTAATTTTGAGTCACACCTTTTGTTCCAGATCTCTGGGATGTGCCTAGCCCCTCTTTTATGGTTTCCCATGAGAAGGAACCTCATACTTGCGGCAAGCTTTTAGGCCTCTGTGGCCCCACTTTGGCTGAACCTGTTTGGCTTTTTCCCACAAAGGGATGGGTATTTTTTGCAGTTTTATTGGGAAGCTATTATTCAAAATTCTTTTCTTGCTCTCTCTTTGCACATCAATTGTATTAAAAATATATCACACTAAAAGTCTGTTTCCTTTACCTCTGTGTATATAGATGGCTGAATCCCTTTTAGAGAGTGCACCCCTAAAAAGTTTGGGGTTATTGGGTGTCCCTCATTTGTACACTAAAAACACCATACAAGTTTTATTTTTAATTCATTTGAAGAGAAAGATTTATGTTCCTTCTCTTCTCTCTCTCTCTTCTTTCCGCACATGTGGGCAAATATACACACACAAACATTTTATCTTTATAATACAATGATCTCCCTATTATTTAATCCTCAGGAGAGGATTAAATTGTGCCCCTCCTCTTGGTGTGCAAATGAATTCAAACACACCAAAACAAGTAAATCTTAAATAAAGCATTAAGTCAACTCTAACAGTCACATATGATATTGGTTTAAAACTGATATTTTAGTGCAAAATCTATGAATTAACTCTAACAAGGAAAAAAGCCAGTTGCACAAAACTGAGCTGGTGGATTTCCTCTAACAGCACATTACCTCACAATTTAACTTAGAAGATAGCCCAATCCTTGCACCACTGGCTTAGAGATGATCTCCGTTTTCTAATGAGATTTGTCAGGTTTATCAGTTGCCAGTTTCAATTTAGTTTGCCAAAATATAAAATCATTTCATTTATTTTTAACTTATTTTCCCTTGTTGAAATACAAGGCAAATGACTACCTTTTTTGTGTATATTTTATGCTTTTCTAGCCTTTCCAGCCTCTGTATCTGATATTTCAGATGACTTTCAGTTTTTCTAGATGAAGTAACCAAAGCAGCACTCCCTGATGGTCAACCAGCCCAGGATGCTAATCTCTGTCTTCATCTCCCACAGTGAAAAGTGCCTGCAGAAGGTCATCCTAAGGTCACTGCATGGCACTGCCTAAGAGAAGGGCATGTTTTCAGACTTGGAATAGTTGCGATTTCATGTTTTCCAAGTCCCTGGTAATGAGGACCATACATTGCCATCTGTTTTTTTTTTAAAGATCTATCTATCTATTTATTTATTTATTTATTATTTATTATTTTTTTTAATACAAGCACTGGGTACAGTCAGAAGTGCAGGAGGGTGAGAGAATTCACCAGAGCCAGAGCGGGGAGCAGAGCAGGCAGAAGGGCGAAGTACACCGCTGAGGGGAGCAGCGGGCGGCAGGAGAGGTCTGCACGCCATGTGGGACCCTCCTCCGGTGGCCAGGGAGCAGCCGGGGATCGAACTGGTGCTGCAGAGGCTGCGGGCAGCTTCGCAACCCAGCGCTCAACCGCTGCGCCACCGGGGAGGCCCACATTGCCATCTGTTTAAGGAACTCAAAGGTTATAAAATGTTGGAAATGTAGGTTTCTGTGGAAGAAACTTATGGAGGGGGAAGACAAAGAGCCAATCAACAAGGTCTAGACCTTTCTATATTATCATAGCATCAGATGGTGTCTTTCTTATTGGTCCATAGAGAAAAAAACCTTCCTTGTCTCTGGGCCATTGGTTCTGATGCTCCCAGCTCAATTGTGCAACTGTAAGAGATTACATGGGACCCCAGTTATTTTCCACTCAGGCAACTCAGATGTTGGAGGCAGGACTCATAAAGGTAGTGTATATAAGAATATTGCAACCCAAGGATGCTGTTCCTTGATGCAAACCATGGAGAGTATGTCAGCAAAGTGAGTCAGATAAGGCTTTACATAATATGCTCTAAATGTTCTCTAAAATGAATTGAAATAGAATAGAATATGTTCTATCGTGGAGGTCATATTCTTCTTCTCACCCAGAAAATACTGATTTCTGAAAAAAAGAAATAAAGCACTGATCTTAGGGATAACATCTAAGTTGTTCCAGACTTTAGAGTCACAGATAAACTAAATTCAAATTGCTACGATTCTTATGCTTCATTCTCTCCCTGATCTTGGGTAGCAAAATGAATCTTTCTGAGTCACTATTTTCTCCTCCTAGATGTTGGTAGAACAATAACTTGGAGAGCTGTTAGGAGGTGAAAATGAGCTAATGAAGAAAAATATTTCCTTTTATAATATCTGCCATTTGTGTAGAGGCTCAATAAATGTGAACAAGTTGAATTTCCTTTCGGGGAATATTAAGGAATTTTTTTGGGGGGAATATTAAGTTTCTGCTTTAATTGTTACTGGGAAGTTTCCTGGACCTAAAATCAAGCAAAAGTATAAGGCCATTGTCATCAGACTCATTCCCAGAATGCCATGCTCTTCCCAAAGCTTCTAACAATAACCCAGGTCTGAAGTCAGGACACTCTCCCAAGGAGAAATTAAACACTACATTCATTATGGCAGCTGGAAGGCTGCATTATTGCTCTTCCAAGAAGGAGAGATTTATGGCTGTACTTAATGAATGCTAATTGTTTTCTTATCAGTGGGTAGCAATACAAACATTTTTGTGTGTGGTAAGGTTAAAGTAAACCTTCAGAATAGCTTTACAAAACTTGAAAGCTAGTGATTAGTTCCTGACAAGCCTTGCTAAATAACAGGCGCTCCTAGAAGGCTATATAGGTCTAACTTAGCTAGAATACATTATTCTTCAGTGTTTTACGATTTCACATCTGTCCTCTCAGAACTGGACTGTCACATAGATGTGTGCAGCTTTTGTGTGTTTCTTAAACCTCAAGGTAGTTGTACTCTAACCAATGTAACCTGGTAATGGAGTAAAGGAAGGCCAAAAGGTTTTCCTAATCAGTAGCGGGGAAATAGTCATATGACTTAATTTTGCTTTGCAAATAGATTCAGAGGCAACGAATATGTATTGGATACCTACCATTCATGGAAAATGATAGAATTTCATATGTATTATCAAATGTACTATATATTATCTACAGTTGTATAAAATGAAATTCTCATTTAATTTTATATATATATACATACACACACAATTAAATTCTTAATTTTAAGGTTTAGTTATTGAAGAAACTGGAACTTGGAGTGCGTGAATGAACTGTCCACAATCACGCCATCAACCTATATCCAACTCTAAGTGCAATGCACTCAGTCCAGGCTGTTCACAGCATTGAATTCAAAGGCAGTCGGCCTGCTCTTTCAAGCCATGCATGAGCAGCACATGGTAAAATGAGGCTGGGAACTCAAATTAGAACATTCCCGAAAGGTGCTAGTTTCTAAGAGCCTATATTCTTCAGGTTTCTAAAGATGAAAGTTTGCAAGTCTCAAAGCTAAAAATGAACATTTTCATATTGATAAGCAATAAATTCATGTCAATCAGTTAACACAAATTATATACTGAAATAGACTTTAAATAATGTTCTCTAATATATAGTTAGGATAATAGCAGCTCAACAAAATAATTACATGTAATAGTGAATCCTCAGTCTTGCTCATTCTCTGCATGACACCTCCTGCAGAGGTAAGATTCAAAATAAGGGGGTTGTCCAAATGCCCAAAAATAGATGACTGGATCAAGAAGATGTGGTACATATATACCATGGAATATTACTCAGCATTCAAAAAATATAAACACATGCAATTTGCAGCAACATGGATGGCGCTGGAAGGGATCATGCTCAGCGAAATAAGCCAAAAAGAAAAAGAAAAATACCGGATGGTCTCACTCATAGCAGGAATCTAGAAAACTTAAATAAGGGACCAGGAAAATGAATAACTATAAGAAAGTGAAAATCAAAATCAACAAAAAACTATGAACCAGAGACACTTTTAGGGGGGCGGGGGTGGGAGGGGAGGGATTGGGGTCAGAATGGGGGGGCTGCAATTGTATGGGGAATATAACAATAAAATTTATTATCTAATAAAAAAAACAAAATAAGGGGGTTGTAATTGTATGGGGAATATAAAAAATAAAATTTAAATAAAAATAAAATAAAATAAATAATAAAAGTAGGAAATGCAAAAAAAAAGATTCAACCAATAAAATTATATATTTTATAGAAAAAAAATTACTTCAAAAATCACCCTGCACCTAATTCACTTCAAATTTTATTTGTCTTTCTTCTCTTAAAAAAAAATAAATAATAGGGGGGAAATACATACTAGTGTAAAAAAAAATAATTGCAGCTTTGTTTTGAAACGTGTTTCCACCTTCAGAACTGGTTTAATTTAGTGAGAGTTACTTAGTTTTTCAGAGCATTATTCCTTTATTTTTTAAATTAGAAAGATGTATGTACTTTGTAAGGTTGTACTCTAGAAGAATATTGGTCAAATTTCAGTTTCTGGGTTGAAAATCTCAGCCAACACCACACATTAGTATTTTTTTTTCTTTCTTGAGAATGGACATGAAATTAACAAATTGTGACTGCTGTCTATTATATTAAAGTCAGTCACACCAAGAACTGGATGCAGTTTTCCTAGATGATAAATTCCAAACCTTGTAACAAATCAAAAATCTTGTCCCTGCTTAGTGCTTAATGTTGCTTAGTAATCAAGCTATGGGCTGACTCAAGTGGCGGGCTGACGGACTTCCCTGAAATAAAGGAAAAGGAGGAAACAAAACATTCTTAACCCTACCAATCATTTCCGTGTCCAGGTAGAAAATAATAGAGGTCAGAATATTTCAGGGAGAGGGTGCAGTCACCTAGCATGGACAAAGTTCTGTCTGCACCTCTGTGCCCCCCAAAAGTGGGTTGTCTAGAACTATCTGGATGCTTAAAAAATAAATTTCACAAGCCAAGATGCTGTAACCAAATATTAAAATCTAAATATTGTCTAATAATATCTTATGTAGACAACAAAGGATCCCAAGAAAAACACTTGGATTTTTCCCTAGAGGTTTGAAATGTCTGTGTTCTTGTTTATTTTAAAATAACAAGAATACAAGAGCCATCTCAAATTATGTCATTCACTGAAAAAAAGAAGACATGTGCAAATATTCTAGCTTAGTAAACACCCATAAATAGACATTAAGGAAAAGGTAGTTGCTTTCCACCTCTTGGTTATTAAGATGTGGATGAGTCAGCAATACCTCTGAGTATGGCTAGGTACCATCTCACCAACCAACCATTCCACTTAAAAGAATCTCTCACAGTGCAAGTCCTTAGCAGAACAGGGAGTTAGTCTACTTTCATCTAACTCAAAAAATATAATACCGACTGTGACATGATCTAGATGGATCAATGCGTGAGTGCAAATTGTATTGACTACTTATCCTTGTGACCACTAGGGGTCTCTGCCATGAACTCAGTATCCTCTAAAACAACATCTCAACTATCAAAGAGTAACACCAGCCAAAAGGTACATTCTGACTTAGCTAATACATTCTCTTCTCTATGTTCTTTCTAAAGCATCCAAACATAGCAACATATGGCTTTTTCATGACCACATGCAGAACATACATCCACAGATAAAACCTAGCCTTGGGAATTGCCAGTAGTTGTCAACAGCTGCCTCCAGCTGATGTTACCACTTTATGTAACTTCCTCATTTTTTTCTGTGCTAATGTTAGAGGTGGTTTGGCAAATTCATTTGGCAGGTGAGGCTTCTAAGAATATAACCTACCCTGAAACAAACAGATCTTTTTTTTTTTTTTAAATGAAACTTTTGCTGGTAGATGTCAGAGTCAAGGTGTCAACTCAATCCATTGGAAAGGGTTTGTACTGAAATCCTCCCATTCTACTGTCATAGCTTGAACTCAACTCCACTCAATCTCTTCTCTCTTAATGAATCAACCACTATATTTTTTCTTAGAGGCGGAGTCATTTTGGAAGTGGAAGAAAATTATCCTTGTATGTGTCAAAGTTTGTCAAATCTCACGTCTCTTGGAAAGAGGATGGCAGACACATTAAATTCAAGACAAATATAGAAACTTGACAATAAAGTCTGTTGAGTTGCATATCTTTCACCTTCATAATCTGCCAAAACTCAAATTCTGGAAGCCTGAAATATGGAGGAAATGGCAATGAAAATATAGCTTGCTTGCTGCAAGAGAAGCTCAGCTTCATTCTTGTCCTTAACCTCCCTTCTCTTGTCCAACTTAACCTCAGGAAAATCAACAAGGGTGAGCAGAATAAACTCAGAGTGCGATTGCCCAATTTGCTGAAGGCTCAGAGGTAGGAATTGGGTCCAGATTGGAATCTCCACCCCCCACTCTCCACCTCACTGTCAAAGTGCTTCCTGTCTTTGTCCAGCCCAGCAGCGTTCACAGGACCCCTTTGAAGAGGGCAGCAGCTGGAGGCTGCTCAGAGCAGATAAAGCCTGTTGTTTTACACAGGCTGGGTGGGGGAGCTGTTGTAAATCTCTCTGCACTGCACAAAGGCAGTCTGATAGTAACAAATTGCCTTGTCAACCACAAGAGATACTTAGTTATTAATGGAAATAATAACAGATTATATCAGCTTTGCACACTATAATCAAAAGGGAGATCAAAAGGAACTAATATTACAAACAGTTAACAGTGAAGACACGCTAATGAGATAAAAACCACTTTCATCTCCCCCTTCCCAAATGCACCAGTGGTATAATCATTGATAATAAATAACATCATTTAAACTTGGAGAATATTTTTAATACCCCAAATCCAGCCACATCAATGTGTTTTTTTTTCCTATTAGATAAAATTATTTTCAATGTTAAAAATATGTACTTAATGGCATTCGGCTGGTGTTATAGGAAAACACAACTGTGAACCATCTAATGAACTCAGCTGACTCAGGCTACAATCCCATTGCTTTTGGTAGTGACTGCAAACATTGGAGCAGAGTCATTTCAGTTTTTAATAATTGAGTCAGAACACAGAGCCTGTTGAACCCCTTTCTGACTTGTCATTTAGAAGAATATTATTATTACAGTAGAGTACTTTTCATATTTACTCAATCTTTCCCACCATTAAGTCAGTCCTCTGTTTCCTTGAAGCACTTGACAAATATTATTGTGTGCCAAGGCCATTCTCAGGAGGTTGACAGAAATTTTCTATCACTTTTCCTCCCATAGAAAATATAACAAAAAAGATCACTGCCCATGGGTCCTTGTATTCTCACAAAATCTTGAGTTGAAATTTGAAGTCAAATAATTGAATTTGTATTATTACAAAAACCACACTTTCCCTATACCCAAATCCAAACAATATTTGGGTAATGATGCAAATATTCTATCAACAATATTTAATAATCCTGAGTTTCATTATTTAAAATTATTGTAAGAATGCCTAACATAGGTAGAAAACAGCTGGCCAAAACTCACTTGGTCATAAATCTCAAAGTGGGAACTGTGCTTTATCTTTACCTTCCAACAAATAAAGAAACTGAATCCTAGGAAGATCAAAGTCAGAATTCCTGACTGTGGATGCATCATTTGCTTATTTTATGATCCTGGAAAAAAACAAATACATTTACTTTTTGAAAATTTTGGAGATAACAGTTCTTATCCTCCCTTCATAATGGATAAAGGCAGGTTAAAAGATTTCTCCTTATAAAGAGTAAAACAGGCTATGTAAACATAATGTGATATTGTATTCTATATCAATCCTAATAATAACCATGTTTCAAAAGTAGCTTATTTTCACTTTCTTTCTTTTTTTTTAAAGATTCATTTATTTATTTATACAAGCACTGGGTACAGTCAGAAGCGTGGGAGGGTGTGAGAATCCACCAGAACCAGAGCGGGGAGCAGAACAGGCAGACTGATGAAGTACACTGCCGAGGGGAGCAGTGGGCATGGCAGGAGAGGTCTGCACGCCATGTGGGACCCTCACCTGGTGGCCAGGGATCAAACCCGAGCTGCAGAGGCTGTGGGCAGCTTCACAGCCCAGCGCTCAACCGCTGAGCCACCAGGAGGCCCCACTTATTTTCACTTTTGATAAAAAATGAGTAGAGAACATTTGCAGGAGAAACCCAGATATACTTCTGGAAGGTAGAAAGCCAAAGAATTCTCCATGAGGAACAAAATCAGAGTGGAGAAAGGTATTTTGGTCGACAACAAAAACAGATCACTGCAGAGGTGAAAGTTCTTTTTCCAGGCAGAGTTCCAGGGATGCTCTAATACCTGCAAGGCAGGTGTGGGGATGACAACTGGGCTCCAGAACAGAAAAAAAAAAAAAAAGATTAATTATAAAGATTCTACTATATGGAAGATGTGAGCCACATTTTCTACCTGCTCCACATTTTCTACCTGCTCTCCTCCTTCCACCTCAATCTAGTCTATACAATGAAACAAGTAACAATTCACTTGCCCCATAGAAAAAAATACACATACCAAAAGGCCCCAGGGGCCTGCTTGAAGGCCAAACACTTTTGAGCATCAAATTAAATAATTATTGAAACAGATTTTAATGTTAAATAAAGCAAGAATGTATATGAGTCCATACAGATATAAATAAGCAAGTAATAGAAAGGGAAAAAGGAAAAGTTTACCACTTAGGAAAATACAATTAATATTAATTGATAAATAGAACCACTTTCTAGTTAATGTTAGCTTGGAAAAACTTAGCAGACATCATCTGTAACATGCTACAAAATTTAATATCACAATTAGCAAGATAAGTTGCCATGTATCTCCCAACTTGGTGTGCTAATAGGAACCAGCATCACTGATACAGTGGTTTCTCTACCAAACTTATACACCCCAAATCTGATCATGAGGAACTTCACAGAAATCTAAACTGAGAAGCAATTTTCAAAATAACTGCCTTGCAATACTGACAAATGTCAAGGTCATAAAAATAAAAACAAGCAAAAAAACAAAATATTTTCCAAATTGAAGGCTATCAAATACACTTGACAAGTAAACACTACCTAGGATTTTGGACAAAATCACTAATCTATAAAGGATATTTTGGGGACAAACAGTAAAATTCAAATAGGTCTTTGAATTAGAAAGTAGTATTATATCAATGTTCATTTTCTGATTTTTTTTCTGGTTATATTCTACAATTCTAGGAGTGTTTCTTCATTTTTAGGAAATCCAAACCATGATTTCAACTTAATTACAAATGCGTCATGATCAAAAGAGTTTATATATGAATCCAAGAAAGGAAGAGACAACCCTTAGCTCTGTACATGAGGATGCCCTGCATAGTTCTACAGTTTCCAATCAAATGGCTTATTAAAATTTTCCCAGTTGTTCCAGCATATATTTCTATATCTCTATCTATCTGTATTATCACTCTATCTCTTTTTCTATCTATAGTCATTTTTCACTTTTCAGTGTACTTATGTTCTAGAAAATCACCAGGAATGTTGAATTAACAAATACTGACTACTATTAGAGTGGACCTTCTCACCATTTTACCGCAACTGACATGAGTTGTACTGGAGAGGTTTCTTTGCCTGTGTCCTTGTAAAACAGTCAAGTTAGCATTAGTAGAGATTTGCTTTTCTGCATTACCCTCTTTCTCACACTTAGCCAGTATATTTTTGTTAATTCTTCTGCAACCTTCCAATAGCAGAACATGCTTCACCTGCAAATTTAACATTTTTCATGCCACATTATCTTTTGAGAAGAGCAAACCAGGCCACACTAGCTGAGAAGGGTTTAACATTTTCCTGACCCAGGACAATTTGACTGTACAATTCTTTGGCTCACCACAAGGCTGCCCACTACATTTTTATATCTGTCATCATCTCATGAATCCACAAATTTAACCCACTGTTTTATCACACACTGTAGATGTTACTTTTGCAGTTTTTTCAGCCTCATGTACAGAGAGAATTTCCACTTCCCTTACTGGATGTGCCATATTTTTTGATTGAGTAACATTGAACTCACAACCAACAGCATTATATAACTTATGGCTGAATGAAACTCATCTAACACACTTTCCTTTTCTCCATTAAATTGCATTACAGACTTTTTTGTACTTAGGAACACTAGACAGTACTCTAATGCTGCACTTGGAAGCCATTTAAATAGAAAAATTACAAAACAAGTCACACAATCATGACATTAAATAGACAGTAAAAGGGACACTTGTTTACAATATAAGAACTTAAATAAGGAGCAGAATATCACCTTGTTTGACCTTCATTAGGGAAATGCACATAGGAAGATTTAAACATTCTGTTACTCTGTGCATGTCTATGAATGAATAAGAAAATACTCCACCTACTTATTTAAGGGGGTACAAAAAAATTTTACCAAGTAAGACAATTTTACAAATATGGAATCTTTAAATAATGATATTGACTCTGTGCATGTATTTGTGAATATATATACATTTCAAACTAGTTTGACTCAAATTTCAGTGTGGAATGTTATTGAGCTCATGATGAATTGTAAGAATTCAGTAATATTGGATATTTACTATTTTTAGAGATCAAGTGATGATACTTTGCAATTAGTAACATTTATATAAAGATAATGTTTTAAATACCATTCACTGGCATTTGTTTAAAATAAAACAGAAAACATAAATGTTCTAACTATAGTGTAAGTGTTATAGAATAGCGTAAATTCTATCTTCCAATAATAGAATGACATGTGAAAGATTGATGGAAAGGTTTTAGGTTTAACAGTTTTCATTAGCTTAATTGGGAGTCAAGGCAATTTATGCCAATTAACATATTTTTAAAAAGTCAAATTAGATAACAATAGCATTTCCTTGTAAGCAAGATCAGTTTAATCTGAGCAATTGTCTATTTAAAACAAACATGCTAAATAATACACATCTGAAAAGGAGCTAATATCCAACATCTACAAAGAACTCATAAAACTCAATAAGAACAACAAAACCAATAAAAAATGAACAGAAGAGTTAAATAGACACTTCTCCAAAGAAGACACAGATAGCACATGAAAAAATGCTCAGCATCACTGATTATCAGGGCAATGCAAGTCAAAACCATAACAAGATGCCATCTCCCACTTATGAGCATAGCCCAACTCAAAAGACCAGAAAAAACAAACTGTTAGTGAGGGTGTCGAAAAAAAAAAAGGAACCCTCGTACATTGCTTGTAGGAATGGAGATTGATCCAGCCCATGCGAAAAAGAGTATGGACCTTTCTCAAAATACTAAAATAGATCCAGAATAGATCCATATGACCCACTGCTAGGTATCTACCCAAAGCATGTAAAAACACTATTTCTGAGGGATAAATGTGCTTTAATGTTCATTACAGCACTGTTTACAATAGCCAGGTTATGCAAACAACCTAAGTGTTGAAGACAGATAAGTGAATTAAGATGATAGGTTATGTATACACAGTGAACTATTACTCAGCTATAAAAAATGATTAACATTTGTCATCTGCAACAACATGGAGGGAATTATGCTAAGTAAGATAGCAGTATTTGTCTCAATAAAGACAAATACTGAATGGTTTCATTTATATGTGGAATATAGAGGAACAAAACAAAGGACCAGTAAGACTCAACCAAAAATAAACCTTAGAAATCTGCCTAAAATTGAGAATACCAAAGAGTAAGAGGGAAGTTAGAGAGCAAAAAGGAAAAGGGCAAAATGAACTATGGTGAGGACTATGGGTGCCTTGATGGTAGATGTGGTATGGTGACATACATCTAAAGATGTGTGAACCTATACTACGGAATTCTATATAGCATTTAAACCAAAGTTACCACTATATATATATATATATATATATATATATATATATACACACACACATACTTTTTGGGGGGTTACATATATTTTTTTTATTTTATACCTTTTTTTTACATCATTTTTCATTTTTGCACAATGTATGCATTTTCATCTTGGTTATAGTCCCAATACAATCCCCACCCCCCTTGTTTTGATCCTACTCCCTCCTTGCCCCCTGTAGCAGCACTAATTACAATAGCTAAACTACAGAAACAACCCAAATGCCCAAAAATAGATGACTGGATCAAGAAGATGTGGTACATATACACAATGGAATATTACTCAGCAATCAAAAAAGATAAACTCATGCCATTTGCAGCAACATGGATGGAGCTGGAAGGGATCATGCTCAGCAAAATAAGCCAGAAAGAAAAAGAAAAATTCCAGATGGTCTCATTCAGAAGGAATTTAGAAAACCTAAATAAGGGTCCAGGACAAAACCTAATAATACTAAAGTAAAAATCAAAATCAACACACAACTATATATATACTTTTGAAAAATATTTTTTTTTCAAAAATAGGTGTTTGCAAGGTGGCAGCAGAGTAAAGATGCTGGTCTTCCTTACTCTATATAGTCACAATTAAATTTCAGCAGAACAAAGTTAGTAATTCCTGAAAGACAAACAGAAAACTAGAACATGCAACAGGGGCAACAGACCAAAAAGGGTGAAGAAAAATTTTGATTTAACTATTTGCAGCACAACTCACAAGAGAGGTGACTGTCATATGCAACCTTCTTAAAGACTGAGTCAAGGGCAGAAATGCACAATAAAATATTGAAAACTCAGCACTTCACTAAATAAGGGGATGCATAGGGTTGGTATATGTCACAGAAGATGTTGTTTGAAAAGTATACATATAGCGATGTAGGCTTGAAACTGAGGCCACCAATAAAGAACAGCTGGGACCCAAACCAGTAAGGAAAGCCAAATTGGATCACCTGTGTCTCCTCAAGGAAGCCTGTTAGTTGCAGTCTGAGGCTGCAATCTTCTCTCTCTCTCTCTTTTTTTTTTTTTTTAAGATTTATTTATTTATTTATTTATACAAGCACTGGGTATAGTCAGAAGCGCAGGAGGGTGAGAGAATTCACCAGAGCCAGAGCGGGAAACAGAACAGGCAGACTGATGAAATACACTGCTGAGGGGAGCAGCAGGCATGGCAAGAGAGGTTGCATGCCATGTGGGACCCTCGCCCGGCAGCCAGGGATCTAACCAGCGCTGCAGAGGCTGCGGGCAGCTTCTCAACCCAGTGTTCAACCGCTGCGCCACTGGGGAGGCCCTGAGGCTGCAATCTTCTGAACACTTCTCTTAGCCCCAACTCAGGACCAAAACCAAGGCAACTGAACACTCTCACAGACCAGAATTAAAAAAAAAAAAAAAAACAAACAAAAAAAACTGGCTAAGACTCCATACTGGGGAATGATGCCCAACTTGCAGTAATGTCTCAGCGAAGATATACCACCTAGAATCCTTTATCCTTCAAGATTAGCATTCAAGACAGAAGGAAGGATAAGGAGCTTCACAGATAAACAAAAATGAAAGCAATTTGTAAACACAAATCCAGTATAAAGCAGTGTTAAGGAGGATATTATAAAACAATAAAATGAAAAAATATGGAAGTATAATTCGCCTCAGTTAGCTAATATGGAAGAAGACGACAATAACAATACAGCCTATAAAAATGGGTTTGGGACTAGATTGTGCAAGGAGCCACACAGATAGTCCCTCACGTACTAGCTTCAGCAGAAGTTTCAAACAAAAATAAATAGAAGCAGCACAAGATAATAGAAATGAATCCCCCTCCAAAACACAAAAGTTGTCAAAAAGTAAAAAAGACAAAAAACTAAAAATAAAGCAAATAAAAATGACAATGAACACTGTGTCTCAACAATAACCGTAAATATAAATTATCTGAATGCACCTGTAGAAAATATACAGTGGCTGAATGGAATTTAAAACAATGTCCAACCTTTTGCTGTTTGCAGGAAACATTTTACCAAAAAAAAGAAATTACAAGCGTAATTTAGGCATGTAAGACAATACTACAAAGCAAATGGTAGGCAAAAAACAAAACAGCTATACTTATATAAAATAGATTTTCAACTAAAAAGGTAATAAAGGATAGAAATGGACATCACATTATGATTAAAGAGCAGAAATTTTGAAAAGTGATCTGGATTTATCTTTAAAAATGGAAATACCATATGACCTGGTAATCTCACTTTTGAACATGAAACCATCAACTCAAAAAATCCTATGTTCTACAATGACTATTGTAGCATTATTTACAATAGCTAGGGCATGGAAACAACCTAAGTGCCTATAGTAAGAGGATTGGATCAGGAAAGTATAGTACTTTGAACAATGGAAAGACAAAATTTATAGCAAAATGCAAGGGAATTATGTGTAGCAAAGCCAAGCAAAATGACAATGACACTGGGCCTCCCCTGGTGGTGCAGGCGGTTGAGTGCAGCGCTGTGAAGCTGTCCACAGCCTCTTCAGCACAGGTTCAATCCCGGCCCGCCGGGGAGGGTCCCACATGGTGCAGCAGACCTCTCCTGCCTTGCCCGCTGTTCCCCTCAGCAGTGTATTTCATCAATCTGCCTGTTCTGCTCCCCACTATGTCTCTGGTGAATCCTCTCGCCCTCCTGCACAACTGGCCTGTACCCCAGTTCTTGTATAAATAAATAAATAAATGATTTTAAAAAATGACAATGATAACTATTGCACATTTATATAGCAAACAATTTGGCAAAGCAAAATACTTATAAAAACTTGCAGACACTAATAAACAGTCAGGTTTCTGAGATTAAAAGAAGGCAGGAGGGAGAAAGGGTCAAAAGAGTCTAAGAGGTGGTAGTAGGGAAAAAAAATAAAAAATGCTGCAAGGATGATTACTGAAAGAACAGAAATAATATGAGCAATTTCCAAGCTAGAAGGGAGAAAATGAAATTAAAAAATACATTAAAAAAATAAAGAGCACATAATGTCCTATCCGTATATGTGAAAAACATTAAAAATAAAGTTTAAAAGTAAAATAGGTATTTCTATAAACACTTAGAATAAAAATGAACTTACTACCTTAGACATTAAATATTGATACTGAACCTTGAAGCTCTGGGTACTTGAATCTTTGCATAATGAAGGTCTGATATACATAGATTTTCTTACCTATATCTAATCTCTGCCTACTGGACTGCTTTATTTACCTTTCTTTTTTTTTTCCTTCTTCATTGTTTTTTATTTATTTTTATTTTAACATTTATCATTTAAAAAAATTTTAGACAATATTTGCTTCCCTCCACCCCCTCAGATTGAGCCCTCATAGAATTTCCTTCCCCAAGGCACCCGTGCACCATCACCACAGTACCCTGTGCTCCTCCCTCCCTCCCTCTGATCCCTCTCCCTCATCCTCCCCTGCAGGATGTCTCTGGTTTATAATTGTCTGTTTTTGATTTGTTGTGCTTTGACCTGGTATTGCCTTTCTTTACACTGATGTTTTATTTGGTTCCCCTATATTCCTGCTATAAGTGAAACCATCCGATATTTTTCTTTTTCCTTCTGGCTATATCACTGAGCATAATTCCTTCTAGCTCCATCTATGTTGCTGTGAATGGCATGAGTTTCTTGACAGGAATACTCTTCTTTCCACAAGGTCTTCTTCCCCATTTTCCATCTCTAAATACCGAAACATTGCAATAATTTAAGGCACAAGTTAAATGATACTTTATTACACAGATTTTCTGCTATACCCAAGCTCAAATAACATGACCTCCTTTAACACAGAAGCCCACTTTCTATCTCTTTTAGTATATGTTACACTTTCTATCTCAAAAATAAAACAAAGCATGATTTATGTGTTTCAACTTGGTTATCAGATGTTAAAGTACTTGAAGAATGATAGTTAATTTTACCTGTCAGCTTGACTGGACCATGAAGTGTCCAGATATTTTGCCTAATATTATTTCATTGTAAGTGTGTGTGGGAGCGTGTTTCCAGGTGAGATCAGCATTTGAATCAGTGGCCTTAGAAAAACATGTCCCCCTACCCAGTGTGGGAGAAAGTCATCTAATTCACTGAGGAACTAAACATAGCAAAAGGCAGAGGGAGAGCTCCTTCTTTTTTTTTTTTAAGATTTATTTGTTTATTTATACAAGAACCGGGGTCCAGCCCAGATGGCACGGGAGGGTGAGAGGATTCACCAGAGACAGAGCGGGGAACAGAACAGGCAGACTGACGAAATACACTACTGAGGGGAGCAGTGGGCGTGACAGGAGAGGTCTGCCGCACCATGTGGGGCCCTCGCAGCTGGCCGGGATCAAACTGGTGCTGAAGAGGCTACGGACAGATTCACAATGCTGCGCTCAACCACCTGCGCCAACATGGGAGGCCCGAGAGCTCCTTCTTTCCCTGACTGCTTACAGTGGGACAAAAGTCTCTGCACCAGTTCTGGGATTTATATCATCAACTCCCCTGGTTCCCAAATCTTTGGACTCAAAGCAAACTATACTGTACTCTTTTCTTGGGTCACCAACTTGTAGACTATAGATCATAAGACTTTGTAGTCCCATAATCAATGAGGCAACTTCTTATAATCTTCTCTCTCTCTCTCTCTCTCTCTCTCTCTCTCTCTCCCCCTCATTGTGTTAGGGTTTAGATGCTCTATGGGTAGAAAATGTTTGGTGACTTATTCTTTACAAGGAAAATTCAGGAACATTAAATAAATGAAGAGGAATGTGACTTATACAAGGCTCTATGTGGCTGTTCCTTGAACCTCTCTTTCTTATCAATATACAGTTTTTAAACAATAATTACAATCCTAGTTAAACAAAAATATACAACAAGAGATGTCTTTTTCCTTAAAATTATTTTAGGTTAGTATCCTATAATTTCACAAAAATGAATGCCCATATGTAAAAGAAAACAAATATATGGTCAGTAAAAGAAAATATAGTGCTGGCTACTTTCAAAAGCAAGAAAAATTATTTCTAATCTTTGAAAACAAGCTACAAAGAGAATTTTGAATTCCTGCTTTCTTCAAGCATCAAAAAAGATGTTATATAACACATTTTGATAATTTACATCCAGGAACAGCTGCTGTAATATATTTCTTAAAAACACACAAAACCCCCAACACTAGACTCTTTACTCCACATCTTCCAGATTTTGCCGTGCTCCTCCATGCCCAATGAAAGAACACTTCTCCAGGGCCTCCCCGGTGGCGCAGTGGTTGAGCACTGGGTTGCGAAGCTGCCCGCGGACTCTGCACCACCGGTTCGATCCCTGGCTGCTCCCTGGCCACCGGAGGAGGGTCCCACATGGTGCGCAGACCCCCCCTGGCGCCCGCTGCTCCCCTCAGCAGTGTTTTCGGTCCGTCTGCCTGCTCTGCTCCCTGCTCTGGCTCTGGTGAATTCTCGCACCCTCCCGTGCTTCTGACTGTACCCAGTGCTTGTATAAACAAAAAACAAAACAAACCAAAAAACCAACCAACCAAACAAATAAATAAATAATGCATGCCTCTTAAAAAAAAAAGAAAGAACACTTCTCCAAAGAACTGCATTCAAGGAAACTGCTGTTGCCAATGTTTTTCTTCCCCTCTCTCTTCTATGCTTTCCTGTCAAATTTTGACCCACCCATTTACAAAACAGCCCCTTTAACATCCATCACCCGGGACCTCAGGTACGTGAACGCAGAGGTCAGTTCTGCTTTACCCCTCACCTCCTTGAAGATAAGCAGTCTTGGACATAACCGGTAACTCCAAGTTTGGAAACTTCTTCACCTGGCTCCCTGTACCCTACCCTAACTTAGTTCTTCTAGAGTCACATTCTCCTAGAGTCCTTGTCACCTTCCCAATCTCCAGGCAGGAAACACTTAGTGGACATCCATGACCTCTTCTTCATTGACAAAATGCCTCAGGAAATATTATCTTGTGGAGGGGGGTTATTTATACCATTTTTCAAGTGCTTAAATCAAGGACTTTTGTTTATGAAGAGTATAAATCTACCAGAACATCACTGTATGAAGAAGAGTGAGGTGAGGGGGCTTACTCTGTTTTTCACTCCTTCTGGGGTGTCCCAAGGGATGTCACTTCCCTAGACTGGAGGCCACATACCCAGAAGCTGCCCTCTGTGGGTTTTAGTAATCATTTCCCCTTCAACTCATTGGTTCTAAGGGGTATTGTAGTAGCAGGAAGGGCACAAAGCAAGTTTTCTGTGATTGGAGCAGACAGGGTAAAGGAGAGTCCTGGAGCCCTCGGTGGCTTTCTCAGGCTTTCATTGAGCTTTCAAATGTAGTGTGGCAACCAGGTACATGGCAGGCAAGGGTGCCAGTTGGGCCAGGAGGATGGTAGGCCTCCCAGCCCCTGGCGAACCTTCACTCTTTTCTGGGCTCTCTGGCATTCTCTCTCTTATTCTCTCTTCTGTTCTCTCTCCTGCCTTTGCTTCTTTTGGGGAATATAAAATATTGCAGCCATGGCCCACAGAAGTAAATAATACAACTGAATATAACAATGTAACAAAATGAAGGTGCTGCCATCAGGCAGAGCAATCCTAATGGTGGGAGGTCAGAAAAGCCCTAAAATCACTTACCCTACAGATATAAAATCCACAGTCACTATAACCCCTCTGTTTAGAAAATAAACATCCTACTTTTACTTTGAAAATACCCTAGGTAAAGTACCATCTTTACTGTTCTTTCCTATGCTCACATTATCAAGTTTGAAAGCACTAGAGCACTGATTGATGCCATATTAGTGCTGTATTAAGTTTCAGTGCTGCATAATATTTCAATTGTATGGAGGCACCAAACTTATCCATTCAACTGTTATTAATGTACATTTTATTTTTCTCCTATTTTCTCATTGTAAATAAAGCTACTATGATTATTCTTGTATATCACTCCTATGCATGTATAAAGTTTTCTACAAGATATATGACACTGTAATGGCTAGATTACAGGATCTAGATAATCACATTTCAAGATTGATGATTCAAACTCCTTTTCAAGTAACTACTTACAATTCCACCAGCAGTGCAATTGATTTTACATTGCTCTGAAAGGTCACCAATATGGAATTGGGAGACTAACTTCAATGGATATTTGGTTTCAAAATTGTATCTCATTAAAGTTTAAGTGTACATTTTCTTTTTTCCACTCATGTTGTTTAGCACATTTTTATACATATGTAGATTATTTTAGTTCCATATACTAGAATATAGCGTTTTATATTGTTAGCTCACATTTTTGTTGGGTGACTACCTTCTCAAAAATTTACCTTGACAAATTACTTATAATTTCTAGATATAAACTATTTGTCACTGACATAGTGGCAAATATTTTCTCCTTGATTTTGACTTGCCTTTTTACTTTATTGTATCTTTTGATGAAAAGAAATTCCTATCTTTTAATTTATCAATGTCTGTTATGGTTAGTATTTGGGGGAACTCTTTATGATGCCCTACCTCTATTGGATCATTAAAATATCCCCCTATATTTGTCTTCTAACTTTTTATAGATTTTTCTTTCACCATTTTGTCCTCAATTCACCTAGATATTTTAACATATAATTAATTTTTACATGCAATCTCATCATGTTTTAAGTTTTTCAGTGCCGTCTCCATACATATAAGTTGTATGCATTTGTTTCCCATAGGTCAACTTGTCTATAATTCTTAATAGCTCCTGACAAATTATAGGGAGGCAGAAAAACAATTTTTCTCCTTAAGAGGTAAGTCTTGCCAATTCATTTTTCAAATAAACTTTAAATCATCTTGTAGTTTTCATAAAAATCTTGTAGAATTTTTAGCTGGAATTGAATTTAATCTGTGAGTTAGTTTAAGATGAAACACTATTTTTATGAAATTGATTCTATTTATCAATGTATCTCTCCCCCCTTTTCATGACTTATTCAATGTCTTTTAAGATTTATCATTTCTACATCATATTAATCTCAAAAACATTAGATTTATTTAGTCTCCTTATCTTTTTATTGCCACTTGAATTTTTTTTCCTAATATAAAATGGTATATGGACCATTATTTTACTATTGACTTAGATATGTCAAAATTGCTCATTACTTTATTAATTCAAAGTATGTGTCTACTTTCTGTGTGTTTTATAGTTTTCTCTATGGATGATCATGCCATCTGCAAACAATGGCAGTATTTTTCCTTTATAGTCCTAACTTTTGTTGTTGTTGTATATTGGAACATTTTTTGCAATGTTAAATAGAAATGATAACATCTTACCTTCTTCTTACTGTTCAAGAGAATACTTCATCTTTCACCACTAAATATTATTAAATTTGCTTAAAATTTTAAATAAATATCTTTAATCAATTTACTTTTAGTTTTTAATTTTTAAATTAAGATGTTGAATGTATCAGAATTTATTTATTTTTGGAAACCATCAAGTACCCTCCTATAATCTCTAAATATGATCAATAGTATTGATTGAGTGTAATCTATAGTTAAGCTGGCATTGCATTCTTATAAAAGTCAACTTTTTATATATATTGCTTGATTTAGTTTGCAAATTCTTTGTGGAGAATTTTTGCTTCTATATTAATGAATCAGCTCATTCTGCAAAGTTTTTTCTCACATGATGTCTTTTTTGGGTTTGAAACTTATCTGAAAATAAACAATCTCTTTTTAAATTGCTCTTAAAATAATCTGAAAATGATTGGAATTATCTGTATTTCATTTTTCTGGAAGATTATGTGTGCTACTGATCAATATATCTGTATCCACACAGTTTATTTAATCTTTATTTTGGCAATTTTATATTAATACTTTCTCCATTTTATACACATTTCCAATTTTTATATCTCTGCATAATATTTGTTTTAACCTCTGTTACTGAAAAAGTTCTGAAACAGTCCAAAGGAGTACTAAAAATACAAACAGGCTAGAGAATAGAACTCAAACCATGCTAAGGAGTGGTATGGGACAGCAACCAGGGTAGCGGACAGGTCACTATCAATGGCTTCTCACCTGTGCACACAATTGCAAGACCACTCAGATCCAGGGTCCAACAACATCAGGGTTTATTTAACAAACAGGAGACTGAGAAAAGGAAAGAATTTCTAAGGCTACAAATGGCCAGCTGTATTACCCCAGAGAGTGACCCCAGTGTCCAGAAGTCCCAAACAAATGCTGCTCATGGAAGATGAGGTGGAACTCCAGCAGCATACAGCAGCAGTTTGAAGCCTATGCCAGATGCCAAATTAGACAGCGATGGACTCAACAGCTCCAGGAAATGATGCCAGAGAACCAGGAGATGTGATCAGCTCTTTGAGACACTGGTCTGAGCCCAATGGTGCTTCTTGTAGGCAATGCCAAAGGCTGGGCCAGAGGCAGGCACAGCAGCCTAGTCTCTGTGAAGGTTTATGGGAGTTGGAGGTCTAGAAGTTTACAAAGTCTACAAATCTGTGAAGGTCTGGTGAATCCCATAAAGGTCAACTGTTCCATGCATCTCCCTTCAGAGGCTGGGAGCAGAATACATAGTCTTCAAACAGAGTGATATGATGAATACTTCTTCTAAGGCTGGCTCCTGTTTCTCTGAAGGTGGTCCAAGGAATCCTTTCTTTGGAGCCTGGCTGCAGTCAGAATTCTTCTTCAAAAGTGGTCCAACAAAAACTTCTCCCTTCGGAGGTTGGCCGCAGACTGACTCAAGTTGGCTCTTGCTCTGCCTTATATCCCCTTCAGGATCCCCCACCCTATAAGCCTGATTGGACCATTTTCAACCATAAGCATATGATTGGACTGTTTAGCACCAATCAGCTCGTTTTCCATTTTTCAGTTCAAATAATTAGCTAATGAAGTGGGCTTGACATGATTGGTCCATTTTGCTTGCACCTCATCAGTCCACTTTGCTCACACATGATTGGTTCATTTTTGAATTCTATAGCCAGATATAAAATGGGGGGAAGCCCAACCTGGCCTGCACTCAGGTCAAGGCAGGCTGGTGGGCTTTGGGGCTCCAGGAAGCCATGGTCATGGCCCTTGTTGGGGACAGGGTGGCAGGTGGTAGGCTGAGGCTGGTGAGTCTCAGTCCAACAAATCTGCCTTGCCCCACAGCACCCAGGGGATCCAATTATACTATGTCTGTCCTTATAGGTCTTTTATTTATTTTCTGTTAGTATTTTTTGTCTTCGTTATTTTTTTCTTTTCTTTCTTTATTTTTTTCTTAATTTTATAGTTGTGCTAGACACTGTCAGTTTCATATTAGACTTTGCAAGCAACCAAATGTGGACTGTACAAGTCCTAGCCATTTATTCTTATTTTCAACTTTGTTCTTATGTCTTTGATTTTATTCAATTTTTATTTATCTCTATCTTCTTAAGTTGGTCTCCTTGTCCAATACATGTTTGAGTTCTTTCTTTTCTAATATGAATGTTAAAAAGTATACAATGGTAATAACCATTCTAACAGAAATGCTAAATTTTATAAGTAGCATTTTTTTAAAATTATGTCATTCAGTGTTTCTAGTTACTCAAATATTTACCATTTCAAATCATAATTTATTTTTAAAATGTTTTCAAATATTGACTCTGTATTTTTAAGTTATCTTTTTGCCACAAATAGGTAACTTAATTGTGAGATTGCTAAATAATGTATGTGATAATGATTCTCTAAAAATATAATGTTCCATACATGTGATAAAGTACACTCAAGCAGCTATTAGGTACAGTCCTCTGCGCAGTTTTTTTGTTTTTTGTTTTTGTTTTGTTTTTTCATAAGCTATATTCTTCCTACTTTTTATCTGCTTGGTTTATTGATTCCCAAGAAAGGTGTGTTAAAATTTCTCTCATGATAGCCTATTTATCACTTTCTCCTGGAAATTCTGTCAAGTGTTGCTTTGAAACTGTATCAATCTGTTATTACTATATAGGAGTTTGGAATTTTCCTGGTGACCTGAAACTTACTCAATATGAAATAACAGTATCTAAAATAATGTTTTTTTTGCTACAAACTTTGATTTGTTTGATATTAATATTGTAGGGGCATCTTTATTTTCTTTAATATTTTCTTGTCTATCTCTTTTCTATTATTTTTTTATGTTCAACATAAACAAGTAAATTAAACTTTAGATATTCGACTCTACGTCATAACTAAATAGATTTGTTTTTTTGATTTTTTTTATAAGATTTATTTATTTATTTATACAAGCACTGGGTACAGTCAGAAGTGCGGGAGGGTGAGAGAATTCACCAGAGCCAGAGCGTGGAACAGAGCAGGCAGAGTGATGAAATACACTGCTGAGGGGAGTAGTGGGCGTGGCAGGGAGAGGTCTGCGAGCCTTGTGGGACCCTGGCCGGTGGCCGGGCATCGAACTGGTGCTGCAGAGGCTGCGGGCAGCTTCGCAGCCCAGCGCTCAACCGATGCGCCACCAGAGGAGGCCCTAACTAGATTTGTTTTTATCAAGTCTGATGAAAACTGACTTTTAACAACAATTATGCCCACTTACATTAATGTGATTACAAACGATTTGTAATCATTTCTACTCTTTTATTTTGTTATTTATATTTGTACACTTTTTAATATTCAATATTTATTTTCTCTTAGTTTTTACTGCCACTGGATGGAATATTTTCTTACTTTTTTTCCTTTCTCGTTTGAAAATCACACACTTGATGTTTATTTTCTTAGTGGTTACTATAAAAATTTTAGCAAACATATTTACCTTAAGCAAATAAATAATTTATCTTTGTTATATTAGCTTTATTTTACCCCTACAGTTACTCATTAATTATTATTTGTAAATCTGTATATATGCTCACTATTTCTTTATTCACCATTCTTTTTTGTAGCTTTACTTTTCTTCTATAATTCTATTTCTGCTTTCTGTGTATATTATTTAAAGTTCCTTTAAGTAAAGTCTGTTTTTAGAAAATTATCTCAATTTTTATCTTAAAATGTTTTTATTTTGCCCTTATTTTTTCAGCACTTTGCTTTTTTTTAAGATTTATTTTTGCATACAAGAACTGGGGTACAGGCCAGATGCATGGGGAGTGAGATCTACTGAAATACACTGCTGAGAGGAGCAGCAGATGAGGCAGGAGAGGTCTGCTCTCCATGTGGGTCAGCTCGCTTGTGGGTTACCTCACTGGACTATTGGGGATGAAACTTAAGCCACAGTGACTGGTGATAACTTGATAGTGCTGTCTTTAACCCCTGCACCACCAGGGAGGCTCTATTTTTTCAGCACTTTGAATATATCTCACACTTTTCTGGCTTTCACTGTTGCCATTGAGAGTTCGTCATAAATGTATTTTTATCCCTTTGGAAGAAAAACTGTGTTTTCTTACAAATGCATTTCAGGTTTTTAACATTTACTTTTTTATTCTTTATTTTCCTATTATGGACCCTGCTAGCAGATTTCTATACATCATTTGGTTCCTAATCTGAAGGTCTTTCATTTATAATGGATTATTTTTGTCATTGTCTACTCAGGTATTGCTCTTTCAATTATTTTTCTACTATTTCATAAGACTTTAGCACTCTGTTTTCCATGCCTCAACCTCTATTTCATACACTGCATTGCTATTTTCTCTGTACTATATTTCCAATTATTTCTTTAGTTCAATATTCCAGGTCACAAATTCACTAATCTGCTATTTAGTCAGCTCAGTAAATTTTTATTTCAATAATTATATTTCCTCTACATTATATTTGGTTCTCTATCAAATATGCAACTTTAATAGTTGATTGTTCTTTAGCATATTTTAATAGCCCCTCATTTCTGTTAACATATGTACATCATTTTATAGCTTTTTTAAACACCTAGAGTCTTGTGTATCTGATTTTGTGAACTTTAGTTTTAGATAATTCTTTCATGATACTTATCTTCCTGTGAGTTTTATAAATTTTAATTGTAGTCCTTTTCCTCGAACTTCATCTATTTGAAACTTTAAAATATGTGCTTAAAGTACAGTTTCTCTAGAGATAATTTGTCTTTATTTCTTACAGAAAAAGAGGTCATTCCCAATCCAGATTTTTAGATTAAAATTTTACTTAGAGATTTTTAAATTCTTGACCTTTTAATTTTTTTTTTTTGGTAAAAAATTTAATTCTTTTATAAGTATGAGCTCCTGCTTATGAATGCCTTGGCTTCACCAGCCTCACCTAATGTTCTCACCTTCTACAGGAAATCAAAGCAGAGAGGTAGCCTCACCATCTCCCTCTACTGGTCAGGTTTATGTTTGCGAGTGAAACTTCCAGAGTTCTCAAGTCAACTCAACTTGTGCAGATTTGCCTCCTTTCCTCAGTACATATGGTTCACTAAGCCCAAAGCTCTAAGACACCAGTAATTGCGAGATGCATATAAAACACACAGTGGCTAAATAAGTGACTTACCCCTTTAAATTTCTATTTGACAGTACAATAATGATCACTAAAGGATTCCTTTAAACATGTCCATACATGCACACACATGACAATCATTTTTGATTTCTTATTTAAAGAATTTTTTTCAGGATATTTATTCTATCATATGGCAAGGAACATAAATTACTTGACTTTTAAGAATTTTTTTTTATTTTATATATATTTTTACATCATTTTTCATTTTTGCACAATGTATGCATTTTCATCTTGGTTATAGTCCCCATACAATCCCCCCCTTATTTTGACCCTAATCCCTCCTCCTCCCCATAGTGTGTTTCTGGTTTATAGTTGCTTGTTGATTTTGATTTTCACTTTATTATAATTAGTCTTTTTCCTGGTCCCTTATTTAGGTCTTCCAAATCCTACTATGAGTGAGACCATCCCAAAGGGCACAAAAACAGTAATTCAAAAGGGCACCTGCACCCCTATGTTTATAATAGCACTATTTACACTAGCTAAGCTGTGGAAACAACCCAAATGCCCAAAAATAGATAACTGGATCAAGAAGATATGGTATATATGCACAATGGAATATTACTCAGCAATCAAAAAAGATAAACTAGTGCAATTTGCAGCAACATGGATAGAGCTGGAAGGGATCATGCTCAGTGAAATAAGCCAGAATGACTTTTAAGAATTTTTAAATCAGAAAGTGCAGTTTTAGGAACACATGGAAATCAAGCGTATAGTAGAATCAATTACCTCTCTTCATTAAACAAACAAAAAATCTTACCTTTTAAAAATGCATTTTTATGTTGTCCTGAGAGTAAAATGAAAATGATAGTGGATCTAATGGTCATTCTTTTTCTAAATTTGTTCTACAAATCTTGCTTTTCATTTAGTTTGAATTTTTTTAATCCATAAAATAAAATTTTTAAAAAAAGTTTTTTTTTTTCCCCCAATTTCTTCTCATGAAAAGGAACAGTGATTGGCCCAGGAAATTTGGTCAGTCTAAACTGAATGATGAAAAGGACCCCTCTGTAGGGCTCTCCGACTCAGAATTCAGAGAAATACATACGACAGATATGAGGTTCAATCAAACCAGGACAAAACCAAATTCAGTAAGGGAACATTAGATGCTGAAATTTATAAGAAAACAGCACATGGGCCTCCCCGGTGGCGCAGCAATGAGCGCTGGGTTGTGAAGCTGCTCGCAGCCTCTGCAACGCAGGTTCGATCCTGGCTGCTGGTGAGGGTCCCACATGGCGTGACAGACCTCTCCTGCCGTCCGCTGCTCCCCTCAGCAGTGTATTTCGTCGGTCTGCCTGTTCTGTTCCCTTCTCTGGCTCTGGTGAATTCTCTCACCCTCCGGCACTTCTGACTGTACCCAGTACTTGTATAAACAAACAAACAAACAAACAAATAAATAAATAATAAAAAAAGAAAACAGGAAGTATTTCAATTTGAATGGATTTTAACCACTATCTCTTTTATTGTTAACGGAACATTTGCTCCATGCTGAAATGTTATGACCTTCCAGCCCCCAAATATGACCTTCCAACCTCCAAATTCATATGTTGTGGTCCTAACACCTAAAATGGCTGTGTAGGCTAATATGACCTTTAAGGAGGTAATTAAGGCTAAATGAGTTTACAAGGCTGGGTACTAATCCAATAGTACTGTTACCCTTATTAAAAAAAAAAAAAAAAAAAAAAAAAAAAAGTTGGGCCTCCCCGGTGGCGCAGCGGCTGAGCACTGGGTTGCGAAGCTGCCCGCGGCCTCTGCAGCTCCAGTTCGAGCCCCGGCTGCTTCCGGCAACCGGAGGAGGGTCCCACATGGCGCGCAGACCTCTCCTGCCACCCGCTGCTCCCCTCAGCAGTGTGCTTCGGTCCTTCTGCCTGCTCTGCTCCCCGCTCTGGCTCTGGTGAATTCTCTCACCCTCCCGCGCTTCTGACTGTACCCAGTGCATGTATAAACAAACAAATAAAATAAATAAATTAATAAAACATGCCTCTATAAAAAAAATTAAAAAAAAAAAGAAAAAAGAAAGAAAGAAAGATTCCAGAAGTGCACATATACAAAGAAAAAGCCATGTGAGGAAAAGTGAGTAGGAAGATATTAAAAGGATTAAAGAGTAAAGTCTTGCCATAAAAGTATCCTGTTGATATCTTTGAGAAAATTAATTTGTGTTGTTTAAGCCCCCAGTCTGTGCCATTTTTTTATAGAAGCCCTAACAGATGGATACAGATTTTAGTACCGAGAGTGATTCTAAAGGAGCAGAATCTTAAGGATGAGTTTTCTGAATTAGTTCTGTGATTTCGGGAATAGACTTTCTAATCCCAATAGATTTCAAGAATGCAGTGACTCAATTTCCAGTAGTATTTAAGAGAGCATTGACAGTCCAAGACATGATGTGATAATAGAGATACTCTTGATCAACACTTAAGAAGCAATGATCTGAGTAACTGTGTATATAATGCATTCAAACATTTTTGATAAACTAACAAGCATAATGAGATTAGTTGGTTGTTCATAATGTCACTGAGTGCGATGCACTCAGAGATTCAAATTTCCAGTCCAAGCATAAATTACCTAAAAATATCTATCTGTCCTGAAAGAAACTGAAGATGCTGAGCTGACATTGCTTAAAAACCAAAGCCCAATTCTAGTGTTGTAAGTGATTGACTTACAATGCAAACTGAATTCTCAGCCTTACAGGATGTCTCTGTGAGAGCAAGGCCACTGTTTGGGAAAGTAAGGGATCCTGAGAGTTGATTTGGGGACATGTTAGATGACTGGAAACATTAAGTTCCTATATTATGATGAGTTTTCTTTGTCAGTATGGAAGTCCTTCCCATTTACTTCTGAAGACTTTATCCCTGCATTGTTTGAACCTATGATGGCTCCCCTGAGGCAAATGCCATGCAAGGCAATGCAGATTCAGGGCCTACCTGACAGCTCTCTCTGATTCTAGACCTAAAATTGCACTCATGTTCCAGGAGATCCCTAAAGATAAAATATAAAATGTGACCACGAGAAAGTGCATTCTATGCCAAAGAACTTCTTATGTTTTCTAATTTATAAAGACAGAAATCAAGGGAATGTGTGTAGGAATGGATAATTAGGGCATAGGAAAACAGAAGGGAAAATTGGATCAGGCCAAATTTACTGATTTTAGGATGACATTGTACATCGTCAAAATTTTATATTGTTAATCTTTCAGTCTTCCTCAAACACTGTACAGTCTTTTACAAACAAGGTCAATGTATACTGGAGTAAGGAAATAAAACTCACAAATCACTACCTCCTGGCTCTGATCCTAATTCCATGAGACCTAAAACATCACTGTGGTATCCCAGAGATTGATGAATGTTGGGTGGCCAGTAGCTTTTAACCCAGATCCATCTCACAGTAGGTCAAATGTTATCAATGAATCCATACTTGGCTATTCCCCCAGTTCCAGAATTCAAAATTCGATAGCTATACAGTTGCCCCTTGAACAACACAGGGGTTAGAGATGTGCCAACCCCCACACAATTGAGAATCCACAGATAACTTTTGACTCCCCCCCCAACTTAACTACAATGACCTCTTTAATATCATGGGGAATTGGTTTCAAGACCCTCATGGACAGCAAAATCTGAGGAGGCTGAACTCCCTTTATCCGTGGGTTCTGGGTTCTCAGATTTAATCAACCAACATTCGTATTTGGTTGATTTCATAAAAGTGAAACCTAAAGATAGAAAAATATCTACATATAAATGGACCCAGGCAGTTCAAATCCTTGTTGTTCAAGGATCAACTATACTCAGCAACTGGAATAATCCCACATTTATCCCTGACTGGGGAATGAGGGCTATTATAAAGCAGAAAGACTGATTGAAGCCACTATAACTAGCTCCATTTAAGAAAATAAAAGGCAATACTGAAAGCAATATAGTACTCTTGGAGGGATTACAGAGATTAGTGCTACCATCAAGGACCTAAAAGACATGCCCTTTCAAAGACATACCCTTTCAACTTCTTTATATGGCCCATGCTAAAAGCTGATAGACCTTGGAGAATGACTGGATTATCATTAACTTAAACAGGAGGTAACTACAATTGCAACTGCTGTACAAATGTGGTTTTATTATTCAATCAAATTAACATATCATTGGGCATTTGGTATGCAGCTACTGATTGAGCAAGTATTTTTCTCTCCATACTTGTCAATAACGATCATAAGAAGCATTTTTCTTCAACTGGAAATGCCAGCAATACATCTTTACTGTTATACCTCAGGGGGATATCAACAATGCTATGGAGAAGACCGCTAATGGCCCACTCTTCAAAAATGAAAGTTGGGGGTCATCCCACCAGGTAAAAAAAAAATATGACTAGCTGAGGTGCTGGCTGAAGGCTAAGTAAATGGACTAGATAGTGGAGAAGTTAAGGCAGTTATTAATATTAGTTACAACCATAAGACCAGCTACAGAAATGAATACTATAACCCTCATGAGTATTTCTTTCTTCTTTTGCTGTGAATATTGGCTTGAATCAAATAAATTTGTTTTTCTTTCCTTATCCACTTATCATGGAACATAATCTTTATTGCTTTACATCATACTGTTTAAGTAATGTTAACTTTTCATCATAGTGCTCAAGTTGTAAAACATCAAGTAGAAGAGTAAACACCAAGTACTTTGCATCCTTTTCTGAAGAAAGAGTTAATGCGTTAATACACTCCATATTTTTATCATGTTAGGTAGAAATATGAACTCATTGTTATCTTTGTATTGAGATTAAGTAGGGTTTAAGGATATGTGCATAGGTGCTAATTTGACAAAGGGAAGGCATTTAATGGTTCATTTTTTGTGTCATCTTGGAGGGTATTTTTGGATGATTTTAACCTTTAAATCAGTGAACTTTAGTAAAGCATATTCCCTCCATTATATGGGTGGTCTTCATCTAATTAGTGGAACGTCTGAATAAGGCAAAAAAGTCTCACCTTCCCAAGTGAGAGAATTGTCCAGCAGACTCCCTTTGGATATTATCTGTAGCTTCAATTCTCTTCGTTCTCAAAGACTTCATATGGGAACTATATCATTGGCTTTCTTGGGTCTCAAACCTGCTGACCCACAGTGCAGATTTGAACTTGCCAGACTTCAAAATCACATGAGTCCATTATTTTATAATGTCTCTCTGATAGATTGAGGATAGCTAGATAACAGATAGATATATAGATAGATAGATAGATAGATAGATAGATAGATAGATAGATAGACAGATAGATATCTTATTGGTTCTGTTTTTTCCTGGAAATGGTCATTGCTCCAGGCAAGGGGCAAATGTTTATCTCAGCAAATTAAATTTCAGTAATATATTTCTTTTATTTCAAGGGTTTCTATACACTCTATGAAATTCTTTATATGGAAGCAGGATTCAGTCCAAATTGAAGTTAGAATCAGGGTTCTCTCACATTGTGATCATGTGCCAATAGGGAAATCACTTCACTTCTCTGAGCTTTACTTTCTAAAATAAACTAACAATAATTAACAGTGCTCTTAAAATGTCTATCTATATAGTAAGATTGATACCTATAGCACCGTAACTATTTATTGAACCAAAAGATCTAATTATATTACTACTTTTATGATCACATATATGAATATCAGCAATTTTATTAATTCAATCCAAATGTTGAACTACATTTGAAATACATTATTATCCAAATTACAAACAAGCAGAACAAATAAGGTATATTGATTTAGTTACTGACATCAATGTATACCTGTAATTTTCTCCAATTTTTTATTTTTATTTTTTTTATTTTGTATATTTTATATCATTTTTCATTTTTGTACAATATATGCATTTTCATCTTGATTATACTCCCTGTACAATTCCCACAACCCTTGTTTTGATCCTATTCCCTTCCTCCCCCTTGCAGTGTGTCTCTGGTTTATAGTTGCTTGTTGATTTTCATTTTTACTTTAGTATAATTAGTCTCTTTCCTGATCCTTTAAGTTTTCTAAATTCCTGCTATGAATGAGACCATCGGTATTTTTCTTTTTCTTTCTGGCTCATTTCGCTGAGCATGATCCCTTCCAGCTCCATCCATGTTGTTGCAAATTTCATTAGTTTATCTTTTTAGATTGCTGAGTAATATTCCATTGTGTATATGAACTACATCTTCTTGATCCACTCATTTATTTTTGGGCGTTTGGGTTGTTTCCATAGCTTAGCTATTGTAAACAGTGTTGCGATAAACATAGGGGTGCAGGTGCCCTTTTGAATTAATGTTTCTGTGTCCTTTGGGTAAATACCTAGGAGTGGAATTGCTGGATCATATGGAAGCTCTACCTTTAGTAGGGTGAGGAATCTCCACACAGCCCCCCATAGTGGTTGGACCATTTTGCACTCCCACCAGCAGTACAGGAGAGTTCCTTTTTCTCTACATCCTCACCAACATTTGTTGTTGCTAGTTTTTTTAATATGTGCCATTCTTACTGGTGTAAGATGGTATCTCATTGTAGTTTTGATTTGCATTTCCCTGATTATCAGTGATGTTGAACATTTTTTCATATGCCTGTTGGCCATTTGCATTTCCTCCCTGGATAAGTTTCTTTTTAGCTCTTCTGCCCATTTTTTGACTGGGTTATTTACTTTGTTTTTGCTGAGTCTCATCAGCTCTTTGTAGATTTTTGTGATCAGTCCTTTATCATTAGTGTTGTGTGCAAAAATTTTCTCCCAATCAGTGGGGTGTCTAATTTTCTCTTATTAATAAGTATTACTGATATTGCCACTGGGGCACTTACAAGATGCCTATTTCAGTTAATCCTCCAAAGAAATTATAAGTCAAGGATAATGATTCATGTTACATCACAAAAGTAGAAGCTGAAGAACAGACATAAAAGATATAAAACAAAATGCCAAAGGGCCACAACCTGTAAATGGCCAAATCAGAATCTTAAACCTAAGTAATCTGACACCTGAATCCAAATTTTTAGTGATTATACCTCACAGCCTCTTCAGCAGGTTCAATTACAAGGACAAAGAGGACTTATTTTTAGATGCCTATAATCTGAGTCTGCAGTTAGTCCTCTATCCAGTTCCCTGCTGTTTTTTCCGAACTGTGCCTACAATTGAATTAAACCCAACTCATCTGACTTCTGCCTCTATCAATATACAAAACAGCATCACCTGCCATCCATCCCCACCCCTCCTTCTGTCAGCATTGCAGAAGAGATTTGGTATTCTTTACACAAGTGGAAAAAGTCATTTTGGTTTCTTAACCACAATTGAATTGTTTGTTCATTTTAAAATTTCATTAGGAAATACACCCTGAGGTTATGATGTGATGTACTCAGGTGATACATAAATCCAGGGAGTCAGGGAGTATTGGGAAGAGGAGGCCATTGCTTGTTCTAGAAGTGTGAGGGACAGGGTTTAGTGCGAATGGATGTCAGTAAGAGCAGCATAAAGAGACTGTGTGAAAGCCTAAAACTCCCATTGCTTCAGGAGGCTGTAATTCACAAGTTCAATAACAGGCCACAAGACTGAAGCTAAAAATAAGAGGGGGAAAAGTAAAGTTCTCTAAGGAAAATTAACTCAAGTTCAAGGATGCTTTTTTCTCAGGGGGTGAGAGGGATAGAGAGAAAAGAGGGAGATATTTTTTCATGTTACTTGGTAACCTGAAATTTTTAGTGTAAGAGGAGAATGGGAAAAGCAAATATGTTTATATTTTACAGCACCATTCCTGACTGGTACTGAACACAATTATGCAGGCTAAATTAAGACTAATTTTGCCATCTCTAGTGTGAACCAACTCAAAATCAATGGTCCACTGCAGAGCCCCCCGTGAGGGGAAAGCACAGGCAAGAGAGACTGGTATGGCAAAGTAGGTCATGGGTGTATGTCCTCTCAGGCTAGCTCCTCTATCCATCAAGCTGATAGGCACAAATAAATAAATAACAGAAGGAACAGCTCTGTGAATGGTTCCTGATTACAGCAGAAGGCATTGTTGAGAAAGGAAATGAGGTCTGAATAGGGAAGAGATTACAGTTCATCCTACCAGATGCACTATAGGATTTGCATGTTTCATATTCACTTTCTCAGGATTTCTTTACTTCAGCAAATAGAACAATTCTATTGATGAGCTCACCCGTCCTCCTCTATCCAATCCCACAGGTGGTTTTCAAATGTTACTGTTAAGAACCATCCAAGGTATCAGGCTCAGGGATTTTACCAGGTCACTAGGATTCAGTACCGATAAGCATACCAGCTATTTTGATCAGGTCACTTGTAGATCACACTTTTAGAAACACCACTAAGGGTAATACATATATGTACATGTTTATACATGTATATAATATATACTATTTGTATTTGCATTCATGAACTGTTGACTGATCAGCTTTCAGCATAAATAATATTACAAGAAAGCTTATCTCAAGCTCTTACCTTCATCTGTACTCCCCCATTGCCACTGTCTCGAGGTTGGGGACAAGATAGACTATGTCAACCGTAGATAATAAATCTACATTGCTAAGATGATGTGCTTCCTAGTTTCAGTATTTGGATTTTTAAAATGTCATTTATAACTGAATATTTACCATGCCCTCTAGACTAACATACATTAGCCAATTTCTGAATCCTAGCTGCTAATATAGTTGTTGACAAGCAAATTAATAAAACACCTTTACCACAGGACGATACCTTTTATAGTTTATTGGCATAAAGGTGAATGTTCTTATGTTTACTATTACTCAACTGTTTATTTCTAAAAGCAATTAATCATTTATTTCAGATATACTTTTAACGAAAATGTTTTCTCACTCCCAGTCACTGAAATATATCAAAACAAATAGAACCAATTAAGAATGAAAACTAAAAGTTTTGACAACTCAAATGGCTATCACTCATGTTCTGTGTTAGTTTGTGAATCAATGCATGAAAATAAAGACAGATGAGTGGTAAATATGGAATAGATTAAAAATTGAACAATTTTATAATGTCCTTAGAAATGGTTTTGGTGATTCCTTGTTCTGTTTGAAAACCTAGAAAAAAATTTTCTTCGAAAACATACATATATGTGATTATACATATTTACACACATATACATATATATTTACACATACATGCACACACGCATATATAAAATCTACGAGTAACCCTTAATATATTGGCAAAGATTATGTCTGTCTTTTTCTCTTCTTTATATGTCTAGTACCCACTATATGGGAAATTTTCAGTAAATATATGTTTGTGGAAGAAATTCACTAATTTGTCCTAAGTGGAAGATATGCAGCTTGAATCTACAAAATAATGTTTAAGTATGATTGTACCTTTTAAGTATCATAAATTAGTATATGCAAAGTAAAAGCTCTATTGATCATGATTAATAATATAACATTTTTGAAATTTGTAGATTTATGTTACAGAATCTATGACCTTTGAGGGTTCTCATACTGCCTGAGATAAAAAAGCAACCTAAGATCCACCACTCTGTCCTTGCTGGAGTCTTTGCTCAAGGACAAACAAACAAACAAAAAATCAGCACACAGAACTAAACAGCATAATGACCTAGAGAAGCAAGACATGTGAGCATCTGTGGGGCTACAGCAAGTGTGGCTTTATCAGGCTCAATGTGACTTGCATCAGTTAGAGTAAAGGAGAGCAATATTCCTAAGGACATTGGTTCTAAATATTGGAGATTCCTTCCATGTTCTATAACTGTATTCTGTGTAGATTTAAGAATAATAAAAGACTTAGTGGACTGTGGCATGGCAGCATGCACCTGAGAGGTGATCCTATATCTCTGAATAATATTCAATGTTGTAGAGCAATGTTCACTCAATTTTTAAAAAGTCAAATATATTAAGATGCTAAGGTTCTTACAAAATATTTAGCAGGGTGAAGAAAGAGAAAACCTAAGTGCCTACAAAGACATATACTAACATGAGAAAGTTGACTTGCTCTATAGAAACCCGAATGAGAAAGAAAATTAGAGGGATCATTTATTAAGGAAAGTGGGGGTTGAAACAAAGTAAGGTTTCCACTTCTGAATAGATATTCTGCATTTGGGAAGTAAGTATTTCAAAGGCGGTTTACTTAAAATCAAATGAGAAGTAAGTATCCCAAAGGGGGCTTACTTTAATATCTATGTAAGGTACACAAAGCTCATGTCTCTAACTACACACAGCAATGAGGTACAACTACTTCCTTATCAATCACATAGGAGTTGGGAAGTATTCACTCCAGACCAATTAAGCCAGAATTACTTTGGGTCTAAAGAAAACAAATACAGAAGGCATAAGTGAGGTTCCAGAAATAAAGGAACGATTAAGTTAAAATTATATTTTAAATGAAGTAATTCCAGTCTCCTTCCCAACCAACTCCAGAATATTAAACACAAAGTACATAGATCTTTCCCATCTGAAGCAAAAGAAGCAAGATGGTATTTTCTTGCAAATGGAAAATCTTCAAGAAATTAGCTATAGATACTGATATTAAAAAAATAAGTTGAATACCCAGTTGCCACTCTACAAGTATGGCCACGAATCCATGTTTGTGTCTTTTATGTCCAATCTGCATTTACTACTATATCTGTCAGTATATCTAATTATCTGTCTGACCTATCTATCTATCTATCTATCTATCTATCTATCTATCTATCTATCTATCATCTAGCTAGATAGGTAGATGATATGAGACTGATAGCTGATTTTTTGATAGAAAATAAAAGGAAATCAGAGAACAATGAAATATTATAAATGTTAAAAGGTATAATTCTCAACCTGGAATGCTATACCCAACGAAAATAAACTTCAGAAAGACAAAGATTTTCTAAAAATTTAAAACTTTGGGGATTTCATAATTATCCTATTGACAATGATATTGATTTAAAAAAAACATATTTTGATGTTTTGCAGAAGATTCTCTAAGATGGATAGTATAAATGAAAAGGGGAATTGTGAATATTTCATTAAATGGCTGTTGACTGTTTAAAACCATTAAAAGTGTCCTGTGAAACTTATTATACATAAGAATTAAAACATGAAAATTTAGCATAAATTTCAATAGGGAAGAGGTGTTTCAAACAGTGAAAAGTTAATGTTAGATAGACTTTAATATAAACGTGTGGATGCTATAATCTTCAGAATGATAAATATTAGAAAAAATAAAATGGGGCCTCCCTGGTGGCTCAAAGGGTAAAGATGCAACCCATGAGGCTGTTCACAGCCTCTGCAGCACAGGTTCAATCCCCAGTCAGGGAGCTACCCACATGGAGCAGCAGACCTCTCCTGTCTCGCCTGCTGCTCCCCTCAGCAGTGTATTTCAGTCAATCTGCCTGTTCTGTTCCCCACTGCTCTGTTCCCCAATTTTGCATGAAGCAAAATTGAACACACAAAAAGAAGAAATAAATAATCAGAAATGAAAATTTCAATATTTTTCTCTTCTAAATCAATAGCAGATATAAAAATCATTAAGTATAGCTGACATTTGTAAAACACAATTAATAAAATTGTGTTTTATATATTAATAAAATTGTGTTTTATATACATACAGAATGTTTTCTAAAATAGTTTAAACAAATTCAAAGGGTTATATACAAACCATGTGCTCTTATAACAATGGAATTAAACAAGGGGTAATGGACAAAAAATTCATTAGCTAACTCCTAAATGCTTGGGAATAAAGTCTTAAAATTCCAAATCATAATGAAAATTAGAACTGAATGACAATTTAAAAAATGGCAAAACTGTTGGTAGGCAGTTAAAGTTGGGCTTAGAGGGACATGTACAATCTTAAATATACAGATTAGTAAATTTAAAAGACTGAACATAAAAAAATGTAGGCATAATGTAAAGACAGTGAAAATAGAATAGCAAACTAAAATCAAATAAAGTGGAAAAATGGAAATAATAAGAAAAAGAGAATTAGATGAGGAAAAAATATAAAAATATAACAAAAGTTAAAAGCTAATTTTTGAAAAGATCAATAAATATAACAACTCAGTGATACAGACCAGGAAAAAAATAAAACACATTGTTATTAGAGTTTTTATTAATCTTCAGAAAGTACAAAGTAGAAGATGATTTCTACCTCGTGCCCATAAATTTGAATGTATGAAAAATCAGTAAATTCCTTATAAAGAACATGTTGCCCAAGCTAACATAAGAAATAAAAAATTAAATACTCTATATGCAATATAGAAATGAGTCCCTAATTAGATACTTTCCTACAAAACAAAATTTCAGATCCAGATGGCTTCACTAGTAAATTCTTCCAAATTTTAGTTGAGAAAAATTTTAGTTCATAAATTCTTCCAGGGAGCACTTTTCAAAAATGGTTTTTAAAACTCACTTTAAAGAATATCAAATGATGTTAAAAACATCATTAAATTTGACAGAAATATTTTAAGAGTTAAAAATAGAAGCAACTCACCTTATGAACAGAGTTGAAAACTATTAACACAATAAATATTATAACAAATCAAAATGAGAACTAAACCTACTATCCAATTAAAGTTTATTCCCAAGATGCAAAATTGTTTAATCATTAAAAAATCACCCAGTTTAATTCACAGCATTGATAGAATATGGAAGAAAACCACATGGTCATCCTAATGAATGCACTAAATCCTAATGAAAGTATTAATTTGCATTCAATGGCGATTAATGTTTACAAAAAGAATAACACATTCTTGGTATTCTTAGGAAAATAAGCAGAAATGTTCTTAATATGATAACGACTATTTTTAAAAGAACTACAATAAATACTACACTTACAAATCATTTTAAAAATCCTTTCTGGGGCCTTCCTGGTAGTGCAGAGGTTAAAGTCTCAGTGCTATCAAGCTATCACCAGCCACTGCAGCATGAGTTCCATCCCTGGCCAGGGATCTAACACACATGGTTCAGCAGACCCCTCCTTTCTCTCCTGCTGCTCCCCTCAGTAGTGTATTTCAGTACATCCTCCTGTTCTGCTCGCCACTCTGTCACTGGTGAATCTTCTCATGCCCCCCCCACCACATACACACTTCTGCCTACACCCCAGTTCTTGTATGCATAAATAAATAGAAAGAAATATTTTTTAAAAAGTCTTACTGAGATTGGAGGAAGATAAGGATGCCTGTTGACTCCAGTTATATCCATCATTATAATGATAGTTCTAGTCATTATAAGACATACAGATTGTTAAAAGTGTGTGTTAGAAAAAAAGAACAAAAATTGTCACTATGGACTGATAGCAGCATTCAAAAAGAATCGGTAGATAGACTTTGAAATTAAAACTTGAATTAAACAGGGTAACAAAATACAAGGTTATAATACAAAATACCAATTCTATGTTTTTATATCAGTAAAAATCAATTAGAACATAAAATAGAAGTTGTACTATTTACAAGAGCATGAAAGAAACATCAAATAGTAATAAATGTAATGAAAGGTATTGAAGACCTCTATACATAAAACTAAAAACATTACAAAGAGAAATTAAAGATGACCTAAGTGAATGCAGGAACAGAGTGTTTATAGATTGGACAAAACAATCTTGTAAAGATGTGAATTCTTCCCAAATAGATCCTATATATTCTAATACATATCATTTAAAATGCCAGACTTTTTTTTAAGGAAATGATTAGCTACTTTAAAGATTTGTATAGGTAATATATGGAATTTATACGGAAATTATTAAAGAGAAAGGGCAAGGTTGAAATATTTGTACTAACAGATATCAAGATTATCTTAATAAGCCTACAATATTGTCACAAATCTAAACAATTAAATCCAGTGGAAGAGAATGGAAGATTGAGAATAGAACTTTATGAATATGTTAATCAGATTAATGGCAAAGTGCCACACAATGTGAAACAATATGATTCTCATTAATAAATAATGCTGGATTAACTGAATTTTGATATAAGAAGAAACATAAACTTACTCATCTCTGATATCATACAAAGATAAGTTTCAGGTAGTACATAGTTCTAAATAGAAAAGATGAAACTACAAACTTTCAGGAAAAAAACAGTGATAATATTTATGATTACAAGTAAGCAGATATTGGGGCCACCCTGGTGGCATAAGGGGTTAAGCACTGCACTATGAAGCAATCCCAGCCTATGCAGCATGAGTTTGAGTCCTGGCCAGGGAGCAACCCACACGGTGCAGCAGACCTCTCCTGTCTCGCCTGCTGCTCCCCTCAGCAGTGTATTTCAGTCAGTCTGTCTGTTCTGTTCCCCAATCTGTCTCTGGTGAATCCTCTCACTCCCTGCATCTCTGGCCTGTATCCCAGCTCTTGTATGCATAAATAAATACATCTTTAAAAAAATAAGTAAGCAGTTAGCTTAAAGAGGACCCCACAAAAGCATTAACCCTTTTGTGAACCAAGATTAAGAATTTGGGGGCCTCCCCTGGTGGCACAGGTGGTTGAGCTCAGTGCTGTGAGGCTGTCTGCAGCCTCTGCAGCACAGGTTCGATCCACTCCAGCCAGTGAGAATCCCACATGGCGTGGCAGATCTCCCCTGTTACGCCCGCTGCTCCCCTCAGTAGTGTATATCATTAGACCTGCCTGTTCTGCTCCCTGTTCTGTCTCTGGTGAATCCTTTCACCCTCCCGCGCGTCTGACCTGTATCCTGGTTCTTGTATGTATGAATAAATAAATCTTTAAAAAAAAAAAAAGTTTAAGAATTTGTAGCCCTCAAAAATCACAAGAAAAAATGAGCCTAAAAATTAGTCATAAATTGACATTTGTAGTGTACATATTCATCAAGGAATTATATGCAGAAAATTCATATATATGAATGTATATATACATATAAAATTCTTATGAAGCAATGTAAATGTACAAAAATATCCATCAAATTGGGTAAAATTTTGAACATCAGCTCACAAAAGAGGTAACCATGTGAACAGACAAGATTTAAAAATATGCTTAACTTCATTAGTTATTAGGTAAATTCAAAATAAAAATACAATTATGTAAACATATATAGGGACACACATACAACATAATAGCTAATATTGAACACAAACAACCCCTTTACCAATCTGAATATAAACTTATCCTACTACCCAGTAATTTCACTTGTAATTTTTCCCAAATGAAAATATATGCATTTGTTGACCAAAATGTATGCACAGAGGAATATTTTCACTGTAATCAAAATGGAAAAAAAAACTTTCCATAAATAATATTATAGATATCTGTGGCATATATACAATTAAGTGTTATAACAAAGTACAAATACAAAGACTATTTTCATAGTGCCAATGATACACATGATTCTCTTAAATGTAATACTGAATGAAAGTCAAATATAAAAGCATCAAACTGTATGGTTCTATTTAAATAAAGGTAAGTGCATTCAGAATAATCTATGGTGCTATGGTCAGAATAAGGGTCACCTTTAAATATAGCAATGACCAGGTTTTATATGAGAAAACATTCTCGTCATCTGCAATATATTTTTTTAAGATTTATTTATTTATCTATACAAGAACTGGGGTACAGGCTAGATTCGCAGGAGGGTGAGAGAATTCACCAGAGCCAGAGCAGGGAACAGAACAGGCAGACTGACAAAATACACAGCTGAGGGGAGCAGCAGGCGAGACAGGAGAGGTCTGCTGCGCCATGTGGGACCCTCACAGGCCGGCAGGGATCGAACTGGCGCTGCAGAGGCTGTGGACAGCTTCACAGCGCTGTGCTCAACTGCCTGCACCACCAGGGGAGGCCCTGTCTGCAATATTTTCTACCTTAATCTATTTGGCAGTTACACAGATGAGTTCACTTAAGAAGTATCCACTCCATTAGATATGTGCACTTAATTTTATACATGCAATATCATTATATATATTGGCAAAGTCTTTTAATAGATGACAATGGAAAAGTACCCTCAAACTGCTGAGGAAATAATGTCCAGTCTTGAATTCCATACCTGGCAAAACTAAGAATCTAGTTTGAATACAGAGTATCAGTATTATCGGACACATATAACTCACAATAGTTCCTCATAACTCTGCCTCTTGCCTCCGCTAAAACCAAGGAAAAGAAGGATGAGACGGGAGCCAATATATATGAAAGTGAAGGGAATTCTCAGAATAATTGCACAAGGAATACCTGAAATTGTACAACTCTACTGCTGCATACCTTCAGAGAACCCAATGCAGATGGATGGGGCGGGGGGTGGGGGTGGTGGTGTTCCTGGAAAATATTTCAAGAGACGAGAAGAATCATAAATGAACAAATATGGCTGGTAGTAAAATTGTATCAACTGACATTTTACAAAGCTCTTAGTGGGATAAAAAGGTTTGAAGAAAGATTCAAAGAAAACAAAAGGGGGAACAAACAAGTTTAATTTCTTTGGGAGTGAGGGAAGAAGCTAGGTATAAGAAAGGAACTGTAACAGTAATGTTCTGTGACACTCCACAGTAAATAACATTTGCATGATCATAAAATTCAATATCATGAATATAGAATTAACTTAAAGTTGAAAGAGTATTATGTTTTCAGAATGGAGAAGTGGAAGGAAGATTTAATAGAACTACCACAGTAAGTTATTGAAAATGTCTAAATTCAATGAGTGAGAAGATTGCAGTATAAACATGTAGATATAATTACTAAAGTAAAAATAAGAAAACATTTTAAAGAATTGAAGTAAGCTCCTTAAAGGAGTCAAAACTTGGGTGAGGAGTGATTAAGTATGGAGGATTGCTAGTTTTGTTGATGCTGCTATTGTCATAACACTTTAGAACCTTTTGATAGTTTTAAAAAACATCACATGCCTGCTTAGGTACAAATTAACAAACATTAAACATGATATAAGGGCTTCCCTGGTAGTGCATTGTGTTAAGATGCAGCATTATGAAGCTATTCACAGACACTGCAGCACGAGTTCGGTCCCTGGTCAGGGAACTGACCCACATGGCACAGCAGACCTCTCCTCTCTCTCCCACTGCTCCCCTCAGCAGTGTATTTCAGTAGATCTACCTGTTCTGCTCCCCACTCTGTCTGTGGTAAATCCTATCGCCCTCCCACATCTCTAGCTTATACCCCAGCTCTTGCATGCACAGATAAATAAATCTTTAAAAAAAAAATAAAGATGATATGGGCCTTCCCGTTGGCGCAGCGGTTGAGCGCTGGGTTGCGAAGCTGCTCGCAGCCTCTGCAGTGCTGGTTCGATCCCTGGCTGCTCCCTGGCCACCAGAGGAGGGTCCCACATGGCGCGCAGACCTCTCCTGCTGCCCGTTGCTCTCCTCATCAGTGTACCTTGGTCCTTCTGCCTGCTCTGCTCCCCGCTCTGGCTCTGGTGAATTCTCTCACCCCCCCACACTTCCTACTGTAACCAGTGCTTGCATAAACAAATAAATAAATCTTTAAAAATAAATAAATATTTTAAAAAATAAATAAAGATGATATAAAAGAAAACCACCTAGTGATTTACCTGTGTTAAGGGATCATACAACACAAACATGTCTTGTTGAAAAACAAGTGGAATTTTTTTGTATTTCTTCCCAGTAATCCAGAATGTCTGTTCAGGTTCAGATGGATCTCATTTTGAGGCATCATTCCAGCTAATGAACTTGTATACTTTCAATAAACCATATGTATTATAATAATTCTTTGTACTTATGATCATTCATTTGCCTACTTACTTTAAAAATTAGTCTTAGCATTACATAATGAATGTATAATGAATATAATACTGCTTGCTCATGAGAATGAATATAGCCACTTCTATGCCTAATACAGACAAACTATTGATAGGCTCTAGTTATTCTCTCTGAAACGTGTATTTAATCATGGAGGCTTCAGTTTGTTCTTAAGAATTAGATAATTGGATTCATAAAATGGTGCATCAGAGAAGAACAAGATGTCTAATTGTGTTTATGATGAAATAAATATCCAGTTAATAAATGTGATAATAATCTGTTAAAATATGTAAGAACTCTTAGAGTATGTCATACCAGGTAAATTATAATATATTTGTTCACATAAATATCTTCCTATGCAGTGTGTTAAAGCCCACTTGGGGGATTCAAATAAATGAATAATGGGCCCAGAAAAAAATGAAAATGTTAAATTATATGAAGGGAAAAAAAGCCCTAAGATTAATTGATAAAATTGTTAAGATGGAACATTTTTCTCAATTCTGAGTTTTTGATGTTCTTGTAGACCAGACTTTAATGCAATACGTTTTAAAACCATAAAACTGAGAGGATATCTCAGACACAGAGATTTTTCTTGAGTGTTATCCCATTTGTGTTATCCCTTCCTGAACCTGCCAATCAGGAGGAACTAGGTCATAGCAAGGTGGAGAGTTTCTGTTTCATCTTATGGTCATTGAAAAAAAAAAAAAAAAAGCACTGTCTTTTCCTTTATAGGTTGAAAATTGTTGCAAGTTCATGCTTTTTCCAGAGATATGGTGTCCCACATTTGGAAGCCTGGGGTTCGATGTGTTTATAGGCTGAATAAATCAAGTAACTTTTGACACATTTCCTTCTGTCCTTTTTCTATTTTCTTTTCCTTTTTCGTTTTCTCTCCCTCCCTCCCTCCCTCCCTCCCTCCCTCTCCTCCTCCTCCTCAACCCCTGCCTTTCCCCTTCCCCCTCTTCCTACCCCCTCTCTCTCAAAATGTAAGTGGAAAACTTAAAAATATTGCAACGGCACTGGTTTCTCTTTATAGTTGACAGTAACTATTGACACTTTTGCAGACATATACCAGTTGAAATTTTCTCCTCTCTGATTTTCATCTTCAAATATATTCATACAACATATGTTTGCACATGTTAGAAGAATATGAGAATTATTATTAGAGATCTTGAGCTTGAGTACTGATTCTTTTATTTATTGACTATATACCTTTGGGGAAATGTTTAAGTAGCTCTAAAAGATACTGGTTTACCTCCATGATGCAAGAATTGAAAGGTTTCAAAAATATTTTTGAGCATTTGTAATGTACAAACTATGAGACATGTCAAGTATTAGTTATCTTTGATCTTTCACTGGCTAACTCACTTTCACCTTACTTTGTCTCTTTGTGTGAGGAATTCATAGTGTGTAGAGCCAGTCCTTCAAGGTCCATTACTGTTGGAGGCCATGTCAGTGTAGTTCTAGCTATGGATCTTCCAATAATGTCTTCTATTTCCCATTTGTCTTTTCACACATATTTTTTGAGTTGTAGCTTTTCCTCTTCATCCGAAGGACTTATTTTCATCTATTTCTTGTGTCCCATTCACTGCTAAAAATACTCACTATTCCATCTAGATCTTTGACATATTTGTCTTACTTCTCCTTCTCCATTTCCCCAGTAGTACAATGACAGACACTTAAAAAAAACAAAACAAAAACAAAAACAAAGACAGAAACTAACTTGTAAAGGAATGGTTTGCGTTCAGTTAAGATTTTGCAACTTGGTACTTTATTCTACTTCTTTCCTGGGGACTCTCAAATGTCTAACCTGTTTCACTCATCTATCATTGGCCCAGTGCTCGCTCAGAGAGGTCACCAAGAGTGCCCTTGCCTCTTAAGGCTTTTGTGCTCTATCTGGGTTTTGTCTCTTGATTCCAGTTCCTCTTACATCCCTAGGAATGAATAGTACTCTTACATTCCTGTCCTAAACTTCAATGCTAAAAGTTCTGAAAGTCTCTATTTCTGACTTTCTCTGCACCTGATCACATTTCACACACTACCCCACTCTCTCTCTAGCACAATGGAATTTAAGCCAGGATAGTTAGTGGATCCTTTAGTAGCACTGTTTACACACACACACACACACACACACACACACACATCTGTGTGTAGATGAAGTGAATGCAATTTATGTGTAACAGCCAAGATATAACCAAATTAAACAACAAATTATATAAGGGACCTGAAAAATTCTCTATTTTAGCCCCCAAATCACATTGCAAATTTGTGAGGTTAGTGAGAATTCTTCCATGCCTAATGGCTTCCTGAAGAGATTCCACAGTCACCTCTGTAATCTGTTTCAATGTTTAACAACTTTGATGCCTTAGAATTTTTTAAGAAAGAAAGGCAACCCGCAGAGTGTGTGAATAATTCATTTGCTTTTGCATTTACATATTTTCCCATTTGGTTGGATTTTCCTGCTTTTGACTTTTCAGCACTTTCAGCTTTAGTTGTTCTTAAATTAATGCTGAAATGAATATAGGTGGTGATATGCTAAGAAAAAAAGGAGGGAATCTGTACTCTTGAATAGGATTTTCAACATTGAAAGTTCAGTCAGAGATATTTCCTCCATTTTGAAGATAAACTATGCAGTGGCCAGACTTACAAGGTTAACATTGAGTGGGCCAATACCTACACATGCCTATTCACATTTTACTTGTGTTTTCAACTATTGAGCACATGCAATATATGCTATGTGCAATATTCTTTCCATGTAATAGCAAAAACATCAAGAGGCCAAAATATCAATGGGAAATGGGAGAACTTAATCTTTTAAGTCTTACTTTAATTTTTTCCTTCTAATTTGGATTAGGCATTATGAACAAAAAGATGGTTGACATGGGGCTAGGGACACTGCTGGTCTATGATATCTCTATATATTATATCTATGTTATAGGACACCTATCTCAGGGAAAGGAATAAACATCAATTGTAGATTTTCAAGACATAAGATCTCCAAATCTCTCCCAAGTAAATGTCTTCATTTACCCTGTCTTTCTTGCATTGATGAAGGACTCCCTGATGGGAAGACATAATCCAGAAAAGCAAACACTTTGAAAGTGAGTAAAATCTCTCCCTTTAGAGACATGATTGTGTGAACCTTAGCAGTAAGCAAGCGCAGATAAAGCTCATCTTGTATGAACCAGTTCACAAGTTTTCTGATCTCACTCTTCTGCCTGTGATTTTCGACACTATCCAGACTAGGAAGTTTGAGTGTCTTTACTGTATTGGGGAGGTTAGCTGCTGTCTTGCTTTCTCACCGAAAGAAAAACTCAAGCTTCCAAATCCTTTAAGAAATCAATAATAGATAGAGAATTTTGGGACTCAAATTTTGATATGTACGTGGTCAGGTGACTCTGACTTTCCCTGAAATGATGACTCAACTGAGTTAATCATGAACCTGGATCCCACACAAAGAGCACAGAATTTATTTTCCAAATAAAAATCAGTTTAGCCTGATCAATTTTTGATTATCTCATAGTAGCTTTCCTACACTGTAAGTTATCTCTCCCAAACCTTTAATACTGAAACACTTTTCTTCTTGACACTCAATCAGTATGTCTTCCTGGGAACACAAATTCATTTTCATATTTAGCAAAGTGAAACCACATTAAAAAAGGGAAAAAAGAACCGAAAAATTATCATTATTCTCGAAAGCCAAATATAAATGACTGGGATTACTATTAATCAAATATTGGCACCAGTTTCAGGGAAAAGTTGTAATGATATAAAAATATGTTCATATTTCTAGAGTTCCCTGGTCAATTCAGTGGGACAGAACTAGAAATGACCTTGGTATAAATCCCTCTGAATGGAAGTGTTTGACAGTTACTAAACTAGCAAGAGACTTACTTTCTCATCACTCTTCTGAAAGAACCCAGCATGGCAAAGAGGAAAGGTTAGCATGAAAAACCATATTCAGGATTCTGGGGTCATAATAATGAGTCCATTCCTTTTTATACTTTATATTATTTCCATTTAAGTGACTGATTTAAAAAGTGGATAAATAACTAATAATGCAGTTAGATCCAGTGCATCATTATTTTTCAGAGCTATTAAAATGTCCTTATGTGGGCCTCCCTGGTGGTGCAGGCGATTGAACACTGCACTGTGAAGCTGTCCTTAGCCTCTGCAGCACGGGTTCGATCCCGGCTGGCCAGCGAGAATCCCTCATGGCGAAGCAGACCTCTCCTGTCTCGCCTGCTGCTCCCCTCAGCAGTGTATTTCGTTAGCCTGCCTGTTCTATTCCCTGCTCTGTTTCTGGTGAGTCCTCTTACCTTCCTACACATCTGGCCTGTACCCTGGTTCTTGTATAAATAAGTAAATCTTTAAAAAAAAAGTCCTTATGTATGCACATATGAGTATATGTATGTTATATTTTAATATATAAATTTGAAAAGTGATTTGCTCTGATGGATTATTTTTCTTTTTATCTTTTTTTTAAATATTTATTTATTTATTTGTTTGTTTATGCAAGCACTGGGTACAGTCAAAAGCACAGGGGGAGGGTGAAAGAATTCCCCAGAGCCAGAGCAGGGAACAGAACAGGCAGACTGACGAAGTACACTGCTGAGGGGAGCAGTGGGCAGCAGGAGAGGTCTGCGTGCCATGTGGGACCCTCAGCCGGTGGACTAGGATCGAACCGGCGTTGCACAGGCTGTGGGAAGCTTCACAACCCAGCACTCAAAAGCTTCGCCACCGGGGAGGCCCTGATGGAGTATTTTTCATTGAAGCCTGGGAGCTATGAATTTATGGGTTCCTTGTTGTAGTCACATTTCAAGATTATTTATACAATAGCTAGGGTACAGGCCAGAGGTGCGGGAGGGTGAGAGGACTCACCAGAGACAGAGTGGGGAGCAGAACAGGCAGACAGACCAAAGGCACTGCTGAGAGGAGCAGCAGGTGCTACAGGAAAGGTCGGCCTCGCCATGTGGGAATCTCCCTGGCCGGCCGGGAATCTAACAGAGGTTGCAGACAGATCCACAGCGCTGTGCTCAACCCACTGCACCACTAAGGAGGCCCTGTAGTCACATTTCAAATGCCAAAGTGCCCAGATTGTTATCTCTGGCATCAAATTATAAGTAGCATAATATTAATTTTCTTAAGTAGATGTCATTCTACTTTTAAAATACCTGCCCTATAAAAATTCATCATTTCTAAGGATCAGTTATATTCAGTGTCTCCTTTCCTTAAAGAAAGGAAATTTTTAACTTTGGTATATTGGTCCAGCTCAATCTTTTTATATTAGGAATCACTTAAGAGGCAGATAATATACTCAAGTTGGTAAGTTGCCAGATCAGAAAAACAATATATTGACCTGATAGAGAGATACTGTGCTTTGGACAGGAAGAAGAAATTGATTTTGGTTCTGGATAACCCCCATTTGTGTAATATATATTCTATATGTGGCGGGGTGGGGTGGAATACACATGCATATTTGAGTTGAATTGTGGCAGAGACACAACCAAAGATTCATGCTTTTTATTTTTTTAAAATCACTAAGTGACTATCTGTTCAGAGAATATAGTTTCTACTCTATTTTGGATTATTGGTGCTAGGGAACTAGTCCTCACTGATGGGATATGAGTGAAGTAGGCCACTCCACCCATTAGTCATCTGATGGAGAAAAATAAGCACATGACCCAAGGCCTTAAGAGATGTCAAGACCAAAAAATCACACAAGCTTGGGTTCATAAAAACAACTGTGAGGACAATAGCTCAGCAATTAGAAACACCTGTTTTAGACTCAAACTTCTTAAATTTCAATTGTAATTTTTGGATTTGTAGATACTAGAAGCTGATGTAATTTTAACTAATACATCATCCCACCTGACTTACAAAATCACTCTGAATATCATCTATGCTGTCTTCTACAATATGTCCACTCTAAAATTATTTAATAAATCTATTTCAATCAAAAATGTTATTAATTAATATCATGACTTTTCTTTAAGAAAATCAATTGATAATGACAAATCAGATTACAATTCTTGTATTTTGAGCAATCAAGAGAAAATAAATTTGAACTACAATATATGTTTCCCCATTTCTCAAGTTCAACCTTCATCTTCTACTTCCCGATCCCTGCCCATGCACCTCTGAAATAACATCCTCGTGCCTTCCTATATCAGAAACTAATTTTGCCATTTGATGAAACTGGGAGGGAATAACATCTGTTCCCTGATACTTACCATTTCTAATCTGCACAAATCCTGCTAAATCCTTTCAGTGTGGATGAGATGGGGTTGATCCTCCATGTGGTTTTCCATTATTAGCAAATTAAATGCCCTTTGGGATCTGATTTCATCACATAAGTCAGTTAAATACTGTAAGGAGAACAGATTTTACCTTAATACTAATCTCTTTGTGTCTGTGTCAGAAATCACCAACATGTACTTCTTTATCTCCTGAAATTCTCTGCAGTCCTGACTTCCAAATGGAAAAAATACATGTTTCTTGATCAGAGTCATATTCAAATCCAATTAAATAAAGCTTCGCAATCCCAAGAGGGTAATACCTTGTACTCTCCAAAAAGAACTCAGGTCAACTTAGGAAACAGATAATACAAACATATTTTTAACTCCATTCCCAGTTTGGGTAATTATTGATAGTCACGGCTCCTTTACGTGCCTCTATGGATACGAAAATAATTTCTGAAGTCTCAAAGACACCCATTTCAAATTAACTGAACTATTACTAATTCTCCTGACTCTATAAAGGCTGAAATTAAGATGATTCCCCCCTACCTTATTACAAAATGCTGTTCTAAGAGTTGGTTTTCCATATCTCTTTAAAACATGTTGCCCACAGATTGTTAAGTAACTAAAAAGTTTATTTTGTCACATTCCTGCCAGGTGGGAAAAAAAAATGCTATCTTCAGAAAAAGTTTCTCAGCCAGAGAATTGAATAAAGGACATGTAGCCAAGTAAATTTCTCCTACTCTCCTCTCTCATCTGCCAGCACCTTGCTGTCTCCTTCAACACTGCTCCAGGTGACTTGTGCCTCAAAGTATATTTCAGAGGTTCCGGTCCAGTACAATCACAAAATGGGTTTTGCCAGGAGCACCTTTACCCATTCATTTGAAAGGAAATTGCAACCATACATTTCGGACTCATTTATGCTTAACTCATCAATATTTTGGCTTCTGGGAGCTTTCGGATGTCAAGCTAGACTAGGTTACCTTTTTAATGAGCTTTTAAAATACATTCTTCTTAAAATCAGGAAATCACAGAGTGCTTACCTTCTCATTTATTATGCAAAGTAAGCATAGTTCAAATTTGTATCAGAGTCAATGTCTATTATTTCCATAAAATTTATTTCCTCAAATTTATAAAGCACTTGCTGTTACATTTCCCCTTGTGATTTTCATCTATCTTCTTATTTGGTTGGCATTTCTGAAAAATATGGAACTCATCCTTGTGGTTCATGGCAGTTATTTCAGCAGTTTCAACATAAAAAATATTGAACCCTGTATTCTTTGAGTAAGGTTGCCTAAGATCTCATTTTTTTAGGTCAAATGTTCTGGGCTTCATGTGACTCCCATTCCGTTCACTTACTATCTCAGCCAAGTTTCTGCTGTTGGCCTCTGGCAAGATGGTAGCTCTTTTAGCATCACTATTCCTGAGCCAGTGTGTCCTTGGTGAGGCAGATAAGGAATGACAGAAATAAGATGAGATGAATTGAAACTGAAATGATCCAGAGTCACCACAGGCATTTATAGATGGTAGAAATTTGGTTCAATTAATGGTTTCCTTCCCTGATTAAACTCTTTTCAAAGAGATGTTATTTTAATCCATCTCTATAGAAATATCTTTTGCATGGAGAAATACATTTTTATTTGAATTGGGAATTTGACTTGGATTCTAATCCCACTCCTGCCATTGATTATCACTGTGATTTAGCAGTAGTAGATAATATTTACAGAGTGTCTACTATACTCTAGGCACTGCATAAACTCATACAAATTTGCAAAACAGATTTAAGAGCTATACTCAGGAATTAAGTAAATGGTGAAGGTAAAGTTCAATACCAGGCATTCTAACTTGAGAGTGCTGAAACTACCCTCTAGTATCCCGAATCTTATGTTAGGCCATCAGCATTCTCACAAATAAAATGAAGGCATTAGTGTGGATACATACATTCTGTTATGCAGCAAGCACTTAATGCACCTGCAATATTCAAGGAGAGTTCTGGAAAATGAGAACCAAAGAACAAACTATATAGAATGTCTGTGCCTACAGAGCTTCTATTTCAGAGGATCATTGACAATCTTTCCATCCTCAATATTAACTTTAAATGATTGCTTGTAAATCCCACTTGTCCCTCTTCATATACTCAGGTCCTACCACCTTTATGAAAATGTATTCTGACTCATATGCTTACTCCTGCTGATGTCTCTATTTTGCTCAGTTGTCTGCTTTCCATTCTTTTGCCATTTAATAATTGTACTTAAACTATGGTATCATAATGTAATTAAAAGTTGTCAGAGAATAAAAACTTTGTGACAAGTAATAATGCCTTGCACACAGCAGGTTTCACTAAATACTACTTTGGATTCATTTGATGACAGGAGTTTCTAGGATACTTAAGCTTGTTCTTTGTTCTCTTTTTTTTTTTTTTGAAATAGCCCCTGTTTTATTTTCATTTTAGCTTCTGTGTGGTTGGTCTTGGCCCTTGAATCCTTTCCAAAATTCTATGTAGTCTGCAAATTCATAAATTCTTCCAGTCATTCATTTAAAGAAATCCTTATCAAATCTCTCTTAAGGGCTAGACATTATGCAAGGTGATGGAAAGACAAAACAAACAAACAAAATCCTGTAGACATTGAGAAAAATAATATAGTGGGGAAAAGATAGGCAAACAAATAAAGTAAAAAAAAGAATGAATTTCACTATAATGCATATAGACCATCTAAAACAAATAAAGTTCTAAGCAGAACCCCGGTTTGAATCAGAACTGGAGAGAGATGGATGGCTTCATTCAAGAGATGCCATTTAAGTTGTGCTCTGAATGATAAATAGACATTTTCCTGGTAGAGAAATAAGGCCATGAGAATTTTAGGTAGTAAGAATAGGATGTGATAGAGACTGATGTGGCAAGGAAACTGTTTGGCAGGGATATAACATTTGTGTGTGTCTGGAGATGAGACTGAAATTATATGTTGGGGCATAGTTAACAGATTTTGTAAGATAAATTGAAGGCATAAGTAGTCAGAAGCTAACAGATTATTAAACAGAAAAGTGCCATTGAAAAGGGCACCAGAATTTTCTACTTTGGAGCATTATGTAAAGGGTAATGTTGCTACTTATCTAAATGAGCCATTGCCATAAATCCCAGCACAGCAACCTGCTTTTGTATCTCAATGCCAAACACAGCAGAAGCGAGGGCTGCATAGATGCTGGTCTATCAGGGGGCAGGCACTGAGAACACACATCCTGGATGTCTGGTAATCAAATTATTGACCGATATAGCATGTGGAACTGCAAAAGGATAACAGGCAAAAATAAAAGATAGGACTTAAGAGATTCTTTCATCTTACCACGATAAAGAATCAGGGACCTTGAGAGATTCCTCTTGCTGTATCTAGATTCCATTTATGAATGCATGCACTAAAGACAGCAAAACACTTGGTACAACAAAAGCTTTATCTTTGTAACCATAATTTTCTATGATTTCTGGGCAAATATTTGATCCAATTTTTCTTCTACAAAGTTAATTTTTGTGTAGGGATTAGATATTTTCATCACTTTTCATATCTAGAGAAAGTAGCATTTGTCTGATTACTTTTATTTTTCCTTAAGAACCATATTTAAAAATATATATTTGCAATGTTGTAGGTTTTGGGGGTTTTGTTGGTGGTACGTGTGTGGAACAGCACCCAAAGGGGAACATCCTAAACCTCTAAAATACAAACAACATTGTAATGACTGTTACCACAATAAAAATAAATAAATAAATAAATAAATAAATAAAAATGTTTATTTTGCTCAAGTTTATTAGTGAATTAAAGGGAATTGAAAGCAATTCAATTCTCTTTGGGTTTACTTAAGTTTGTCTGATGAATTTGGTCTTTCTGAAAATTGGAGTACAAAGAATCAGATGTCCATGTTTGACAGTTAAAGGAGAGACAAAGCTGGAATTTTATCTGATTATCATGCAAAACATCATCCTACAGTTAGTATTGTCCAAGTTACCAAAGTTGTTCACTTGAATTGAGTTTGGGGGATAAAATCTGAGCCAATAAAACACTATTTGGTCTCCCATATATAGGTATGTCATTATTTTGACATTGTTTTCCATATTTGACATTGTATTCCAGTATTTATGTATGCACACACACCTACAAACATACACACATATTGTTGTACAGAGAAATGTGCATATTTGCATATACACACTTTTTAAAAAAAATATTTATTTATTTATTTATTTATACAAGCACTCGGTACAGTCAGAAGTGCGGGAGGGTGAGAGAATTCACCAGAGCCAGAGCAAAGAGCAGAGCAGGCAGACTGACAAGGTACACTGCTGAGAGGAGCAGTGGGCGCGGCAGGAGAGGTCTGAGCGCCATGTGGGACCCTTGCCTGGCGGCCGGGGAACGAACCTGCTCAGAGGCTGCGGGCAGCTTCCTAGCCCAGCGCTCAACTGCTGCGCCACCAGGGAGGCCTCATATACACACATATCGATTGATAAAATATATCTCTCTGTAAATTGCATACATATGTTAGAATATGATTAAAATGGAAACACTAATACATATAGCATGCATATGTATATATATACATTGTTGTATTCCCATATTTTGTACTTAGTCTTAATAAAAAAGAAGTAACTTAGGACAACCAGTGGACATTTTGTCACATATGATTATAAAATAAAAGACCATTAGATATGAATTAATCTCAGAGCTCAAACCATGACATAATATATATTCTTTTCCCTCTCTCAGCTATGCTTCTTTCTGTATGTTGGATTTATTATCAAGCTGGTTCTCTCTCTATGGTAGAAAAAATGAGAAGCACTTTAAGTATATATCCATATTGCCTTTCAATATAAAGGAACAGATCTTCTGCATTTAAATATCTACACATCAGTTTTCCTCCTAGAAGTAGCATGATTGGACATACTTTGGATATCTTCTTTTCCCTATGCATTACTCTAGCATGGACCAATGCACTGCACACTTCATCCAGATACAACAGTTTGTCTAACTTAGGTTATATGCCTGTGTCTTAAGTAATGGGAGTGAGGGGTAGGCTTGTGATAAAAAGCCCTGGAATAGGGAGTGTTGGCTTCCCCGAGGAATAAACATATAGACTATAATATCATCATAGTGACAGTATAAAATCATTATAGTGACAGTATTCTGTCACTTGAATAACTTACATGAAAGTACCAACTTCTATTTTAATGTGAACTTTTTTTATTATAGTTGATAGAAACTTTATTAAAATTGGTTTTCCAAAAACTGAATTTTTTTATTCTACTTGACTAGAAAGGCTAAGGATTATTCAAGCATTGGGCATAGTCAGCTTTATGGATACAATGACTATCATCAGGATGCTGACTTTCTTGGCTCTGTTCCTCTCTCCATGTTGGAATTGTTCTCAGTCAGGTTCTTTTCCTGTGTCAGGAGGTATGGTTTTTGGCAACCCCAAGTCTACTTGCAATCCAAAAGGAAGTGAGACCATCTGTCTTCATAGCCACATATCAAATCCATCTGTGTCTCTATTCTAATGAAACTGTTGGAGTGACATGCTTCTACCTGCATGCCCCATGTTGACCAAGAGCAGGATGGATATAATTACACCAATCAGGTCACATAGTACATACTCTTGTATAAAGAGTTGTAGAACATTTTGACAGGCTCATCAACATTTTGATAGACTCATCAAAGAGTTGTGGAACATTGTGACAGACTCATCACATGGCCATTGGTAGTAGGCTCAGATGGTATAGGCACTGGGATGACAAACGCAATGTTCTCACCTCAGCTAGAAATAGAAGGGTAACTTGACCTAGGTCAGATTTGGCTACTACAATGTCCCCTAGCCGTGACATCATTTAAACTCCTAACACTCAATAGTCAACTTATGTTATGTGGGAAGAGGCATTTGCCCAGTAAGTGAAAACAATCATATGGATGTATCTTAAAGAGATTTTCTGAGGAATGCTGCTTTCTAAGTGTGAAATGTTGTTATGAGGAAACCTCTGCAACTTGAAGTTAATTTATGCAAAGGGTAGGTGGGGGTTAAAAGCAGCAATACACAGTCATTTCTCAAGCTGTCTTTTTCACAGCTTACATGAAAAGACCCACCCTAACTCCTCCAAATGGAAAAAAAAAATCCACCACAAAATAAACCTCAGCACTATTTTCTTCCCCAACAACATTGCTTTCCATCTTCCTGATTTTTCCAGTGAACAGATCATGTGAAAGCATTAATGATTACACAATGCACAGGGTTAGTAAGGTAAGTGGAGCTCATAATTACCTCATTTACATTCTTTTATGCACTGAAACCAAATTCTTAATGACTTTTATGTGAAATGCAGGGTAATCAGCACAAATGAAGCTCCCTGATACAAGGTAGAGAAGTGAGCCAAGTCACCAGCTCTCAACAGAAAACTCCTGATGAACAGTCAAACATAAGAATCCAGCCTGGAGGCCAAAGGAGTTACATCTTAAGAAATCAAACAAGATGGTATATTTTAGGATGCTAGCATGACTAAGGAACAGGATTTAAATACAGAAAGAACCAATGTATGCTTACCATCTCCCTGACTTTCGGTAAGAGAGATAACCAGCTGTCTTTGCTAGAAGTGCTATGGGAGAAAGAATTCTACCCTGTGAATGGGAGTACATGTTTTTTAACCCTGTGCACAAATAGCAGTGAAAAGTTTAATAAACAATTTCACTTTGCTGTATATAGCATATTATCCACTTGTAAACCAAAATATGCACACTTTGAATCACATAGAGGAGCTTCCCTAAAACTACCTCCTCTGGCATCTAGAACTAGTGGTTCAGTGTCTTCTGGGAAGGAATACAGTTGTGTTTTGAACAAAACCCCAGATAATCCTCCCTCCAATAACAAGTGTGGAAAATAAAAACTTTTTAAAGATTCATGTGCCTAAGAACTATTCCTTAGGTGACCCATTCTTGACATTCAGATATACATCAAAATACCGGAAGGATAAAAAAGACAGCCAATTAACAAGGTGTACCTAGGACAACATGGATATTTAAAAGACAAAATGAAATTCCTCAAATGTGTGGCAATCATACTGAATTTATTATGACAGTTTGAGCTGCCTCTGCAGAAGACAGATATTTGGCTAACACCAGAGAGCCCTAGCCCTGGAGGAATATTCCCAGTGCAGACGCTCTCTGGCTGGGCTGCTGGGGGGGTGGTCATGTGCATGGGCAACTCAGCTCCATTTTGCACGCAGGTTAGAGCAAGCAGCCTCCTATTCCAGATTTTAACATCACGTAGTGCTTGGATCTCAACCTACCCACCTTCTGCCAAAGATTATAGATTATAGATTCATTTATAGATTATAGAAAATACATTGCTGAGGGGAGCAGCGGGCGAGATAGGAGAGGTCTGCTATGTCATAGGTGGGTTACCTCCCTGGCTGGAGATTAAACTCAGCCATAGTGGTGATTACACTGAGACTAAACTCTTAGTCAATAATCTATAAATGAATCTATAATCTATAAATGAATCTGTGTGATCCTTTCCTTTTCTAATCTATCATTGCCATATTAGAACATGAGTGCAGTATTGACAGATATTCCAAATTATGTAGAGATGATAAAGGCTTTTCATGAACATGATGCTGATTGTTAAATGTGGAGAACTAACTTAAAATTATTTTAGAACACCCAAACTTTTGGTGTTCTGAACTCTGTGAGCCAATAAATTTTATTTTATGCATCATCTCAGATCTCCATTTATAAAATGCTTTTAATAAAGCTATTCTGACTTTTCAAAAATTTTTAACTTTTTATTATTATTATTATTTTGAATAGAAGAACTGGGGTATAGGTCAGAGGTGTGGGGGGATCAGAGGATTCACCAGAGACAGAGAGGGGAGTAGAACCGGCAGATCTACTGAAATACACTGCTGAGGGGAGCAGCGGGCGAGATAGGAGAGGTCTGCTATGTCATAGGTGGGTTACCTACCTGGCTGGAGATTAAAATCAGCATGGTGGTGATTACACTGAGACTAAACTCTTAGGCCACCAGGAAGGACCATATTCTGACTTCTTAATAATGATCTGTGGGAGTTAATTTTTTTTTTTAAGAATTTATTTATACAAGCACTGGGTACAGTCAGATGCGCGGGAGGGTGAGAGAATTCACCAGAGCCAGAGGGGAGAGCAGAACAGGCAGACTGACGAAGTACACTGCTGAGGGGAGCAGCGGGCGGCAGGAGGGGTCTGCACACCATGTAGGACCCTCAGCCGGCAGCCGGGGATCGAACCAGCGCTGCAGAGGCTGCTGGCAGCTCTGCAACCCAGTGCTCAACCGCTGTGCCACTGGGGAGGCCCTGTGGGAGTTAATTTTGTTTATATACCTTTAAGAGCACTGAGAGATAGTGTGAAACTTGTACCTCTTCTAAATACTACTAATCTCTGATTTTATGTTAAGTGTTCATGGATTAAATTGTATGAAGGTGGCAGCATCTGTGAACAGAGGAAAAACTCACACATACAGTGTAGCAACCAAAGAGGTTAATAGCTCCGTTAAGCATCAGTGTTCTAGCCTGATAGGAGCTTAGGATCATATGTACCACATGTTGAACAAGTGTGTGTCCTCCCACCAAGAGTAGGAGAATTGCTATCTCATTATCAAAGTTTCCATGAGAGACTCATGTATTTCTTTTGCCTCTGATCATTATTTCCCTACTACTTAAAACACCACACAACATCTGCAGGGGATGCACAGTTCAACTCTACATTGCTTCCTGTATCTATCAGGACTATTCTCTAACTTCCTGTATCTGTGAGGACTACAATCCAATAGCTTTGGTGCCCTGGAGTGGATGGATATGAGACTTAGAAGCTGGGCTTGAAAGAGGTTAGCAGTGGTCAGAGGGCTTGTGTGGGGAATGCCTGTGGCACTGGCATACAAATCAAGCAAAGTTGACTCGGTCTTGCTGTATGCTGAGTCTGTGATCTACAGAGCTTGCCTGGGTCCTGTAAATTGGTTATAGGAAGAAATTTTCTTTCTGTCTCAATGGCTACAAAACTTTCCTTGAAGGCAAACTCATGCATGTTCTCATTGCAGAGGATGCTTGTTTACCAAGGGGGCACAAGAGGAAGGCGATCCTTTGCAGCAAGTAGTTCAGCAGCAGCTAAAGATGCCACATTCTGGTGCAAAAGCTTGCATTTCTACTATAATGAGACTTATTCAGTGACTGCTCTGTAATCTATTATCTCAATTGTTACTTAGCACAAACTGCCTCTGGCCTTGCTTCACTAAGTCTCTTGCAAATATTTCTGCAAGTTATAGGCTACTCTTCCACATTTGTTTAAGTAAAGCATACTTCTGTGAGATCCATATCGTTTTGCCAGGTATTTCTTCTGCTGTGAACTGCACTTTGGGGATGCTTCATTTTTCAGGGATCCTCTGTCGAATCAGCCTAGTCCACTGGTGATGGCAATTCCCACTAGGCCTGGTTGCTGCTAGCTGCAACCACATGCCCTCCCATTGTCTCAGAAATCCCCTCCTTGCTATAGTGCACAGACCCCCATACCCCTTCCTAGAGGCTCCAGGCCACAACACTGCAAGGTGAACGTCATGCTCAAGGGAGAGAATATTCTTTCCCATTTGTGGCTCATTCATTCAAAAAGGTCCCAAGCAATTACCATTTAGGGCTCATTGAATTACAAAATTCAGTGAATCAGATCTTCAGGATTTTAAAATCTCCTTTTCTCCTAGAAATTAGATATGTACGTAGCATAATGAGCTGAGGATATTTTCTTAAGAGCTGCTGCTCTTAGGTTATAAGAATCCTGTTCTCCAACCTGTAGGTTCAGGATCCTTCTGTCAAGCTTCTTCTGCTTAACTCTATATAATTCCTTAGGCTTACTGACTTAAAGAATCTCTCTCAGGCTCTATAAAAATACATATTCCATTTGCCTTGATATTCCCATTTTTAGCTATGCATATTGAGGTGCATTCTGAATTAACCCTGCAGAACTAAAGAAAGCCTTGGGAATCATCAAAAGCACTAGGCATTTTTAGAAATGGGGATAAAGTGTACAACTAAGTAAAGGAGGAATTTTTAAAGTCTTTGGAAGTAAGAGATAGATGCCAAGTTGTCCTTCATTTCTTACATTGCCAGTAATTACTCTTCTCTAGGCACTTGACAAGAGATTATCCTCAGGACAAATTGAATAAGAAGGGTCAATGACAGCAGGCACAGCAGAAGTGAGGTGAGATGCCTGAATAGGAATAACAAGGTTAAGTGAGTATTAATAAACTAGAGCATCACTACACACACACACACACACACAATTTACATAACAAATCATGAGAATCTCTTTCTAAATTGTGATTGCTCATACAATTTTTTTTTTAATCTCTGGAAAAATTATAGCCCAATATAAATCTTACTCCCACCCTCAGCAAAACTTATAAACTTTTCCAATGACATTGTTAATGGTGTATTCTTTAAGCAGTGTGTGTGGTTACTACGTATTTAAGAAAATCTCTAGCTAGAAAAACAGAAACCTAAATATCAGAGGAAAAAAACTGGCATGGAGATAGTACACGGAGCCAAAGGAAAAAAGTCAAGGAAAATAGCATTTTTGAATCTATCAGTGGCTTTATGGCCGTGATGAAAGAAGAAGAGGATGCTATGAGAAAAAGAAATTGATAAAACAATTTTTTTAAAAAGATATTAAGAATTAAATGTTTAATAGAGAGGTTGGATAATAGATGTGTAGATAGCAAAGAGACTAAAGAAAATATGTAAGCAAGGGCATGAAATCAGTGATCAATGAAGTAGGTCAATAATATTATTGAAATAAATTTATGAAAAACAAACAAACAAAAACAGTAAACAAAACAGTGGGGATAAAATATACCAAGTAATATTTTAAGGATTTATTTATTTATTTATACAAGCACTGGGTACAGTCAGAAGCACGGGATTGTGAGAGAATTCACCAGAGCCACAGCAGGGAGCAGAACAGGCAGACTGACAAAATACACTGCTGAGAGGAGCAATGGGTGCAGCAGAAGGGGTCTGTCGTGCCATGTGGGACCCTCGCTGGAGGCCAGGGACGAATTGGCGCTGCAGAGGCTGTGGGGTGCTTCGCAGCCCAGCGCTCAACTGCTGCACCACCAGCGGAGGCCCCCAAGCAATATTTTAAAGATTGCAAGAATTGAAGAGTAAGTATTCCAAATCAAAATGACCCACTAAGTCATTTAACTTAGCACTCTAAGTTTACAAAAACTCCGCTCCAAGTCTCATTATCTACAAATTTTAAGGAAAAGGGAAAACATTGACATACTGAAACTTTTCAGAGAAAGCAAGTAGAAAGGTCATTACATACAAAAATGAGGGGGAAATGACAGTGGACTTCTTAATAACAATCTGGAAAGTGGGAAGACGATGGAGAAATGCTAAATAAAATCTGAGAACTACTGATAGTGAAAACTAAAACTTGTCTAACCAGGAATATATAATCTCTTACTGAGTATGAAGAATCAGCATTGAGATGATTTAAATTTTTTTGAAGTTTATACATAATTTGAATGGAAGTCATTAAAAATACTGATTGGTTATATATTTGCAAAATTAGCACAGTTGATTGAAATTCAAATACTAAAAAGATGAGTGACAATAGCCAAGGAATTTCTTTACAGCAAGAATAATTAATAGGTATATGCTTTACCGGATAATAAAACAATTTTTTTTTGGTACTGAGTCACAAGTTGATCAACAGAATACAGCAGATCCACACAGACATTGATACATAGGGGATTTAGAGACTTGTAAAGGCCATATTTCAAAGCAATCGAGAAAGAAGGGAAAATTGCTTTTGTAGAAGAAAATGAAAATTTGCATGCATCCCATGACTAGTTTCTTCAGTTATTAAAATCTTATATTTGCATGGTACATTTGTCACAATTAATGAACCATTATTTATATGTTATTATTAAAGTCTATATTGTGATTTCCTTAGTCTTTACCTAATGTCTTTTCTGCTCTAGGACCCCACAATATAATTAGTCATCAGTCTCTATAGACTCCTCTTGGCTGTGATGGTTTCTCATATTTTCGTTCTTGGTAATGAGCCTGACATTCTTAGGAAGTATCAGTCAGGTATTTTGTAGAATATCCCTCAATCTGGATTGTTCTGACACTTTTCTCATGATTGAACAGGCTTATAAATTTGGGGGAGAAAGACTATGGAAGTTAACTGCTATTTCATCACAAGAATCAAGGTATTATAGTATCAACATCACCTTGACCACCTGTTGACAAGAGTGCTTGCCAGGCTCTCCACGGAGAAGTTACTCTCTTGTTCCCACCCCGTTCCTTTTCCCTCTGCAAGGGAGTCACTCCCTACAACCTACACTCACAGACCAGGAGTTATGCTCCACCTTTTTGAGGATAGAGTATACACATACACTACTTAAAATCCGTGTATATGCAAATAAGCAGATTTTTGTTTTTTTTTATATCTCTCCAGATGCTTCTGTGTCTCAGATGGCAGTTTTGTTTTTTTTTTAAAGATTTATTTATTTATGCATACAAGAACTGGGGTGCAGTCCAGAGGTATGGGGGGTGAGATGTTTCATCAGAGACAGAGTGGGGTGCAGAACAGGTAGATTGACTGAAATACACTGCTGAGGGGAGCAGCGGGTGAGTCAGGAGAGGTCTATTGGGCCATGTGGGTAGCTCCCTGGTCTGAGATTGAACTCGTGCTACAGTGGCTGTGAACAGCTTCATGGTTTGTATTTTAACTCCTTGTGCCACCAGGGAGGCCCTGGGGTGGCAGTTTTCTGCCCTGCTACCTCATGTTATCTTATGGGTTCAAAAAAGTCATTGTTTTTTTCAGTTTGCCAAGCTTTTAGTTATTTTAAAACTGGGAATGATGACTTCCAAGATTTTTTAACTGTTGAAATTGATATTGGAAGTTTTATAGCACTTTAAATTGTGCTCTTTTTCTAAGATGTTATTTCCCCTATCCTTTGTTTCAGATGGGTTTGCTTTCCAATTTTGATTACTACCTGAACAATAATGAGTTCTGTTCTTCTGTTCCAGTTTTGCTAACAATGGCTAAATAGGGTTGCAGCCTTCTCCTAGAAAAACACTAAAATCAAAGCCCATTTTTCCTCCCTCACGCATGCAGAGCAAAATAGAGAAAATAATGTCTTGTAGTTATGATTTTCTGCATCTTAAAAGTTTCAACTGAATAAACTGAATAATTGGTCTTTTTCTTCTAAATTGTGAAAGGTTAATAATAACAATAATAATAAAGGCATAATTACCATCTTTCAGTTCCCATTGTTTATCTCTCCCATCTAGTACCTATGCTTGAAATCAGAGCTATACAGTTTTATTCAATTGTGTAAAATAATACATAACAGTGACTTTAAGAAAATTTCCAAAAGGAAATCTATTGTTTATTTATATCTGTAAATATATTTATCAACAATATGTATTTATATATCTTTTTGTTATTGCAGATATTACCAAACTAAACAATAAGTTCTATGAGAACCTGTATTTTTTTCTGCAATGTGCCCAGGGCTTAGTATGGGTATAGTGCATTTGTTTAGTGGATTAACAAATAAGTAGATTAGTGAATGGATTACTGGTGATATTTCTGAGATGCAATGGTGATATAATTTACTGTCACTTATTTTATATTGTTTCCAAATTGCGATATTGCATATGTGGTATTAGGAAAAATGTACTTTATTTTAACTGAAATTAATCAATAGGCAAAATGAACTATAGCTTGACAAAATAGTTAGAATGAACCAGGTTATGGAAAATTTCAAATATATTTAAAGGGACAAAATATTTAAAGATATATTGCTGATCATGTGTGCCCACCCCCCAAATTTGTTATGCACAAACAAAGTTTTTGGTGTTTTTTTTTGTTTTTGTTTTTGTTTTCCATTTTTTACATTGACATCTTTATAAGACATAAAATGGTAGAGTCAGACCCATACACATGTTTTAGCCAGAACCCTATGTTTATTCTTCAGAGAAAATTACTATTCGGGGGCCTCCCCTGGTGGTGCAGGAAGTTGAGCGCCATGCTGTGAAGCTGTCCTCAGCCTCTGCAGCGTGGGTTCGATCCCAGCTGGCTGGCGAGGGTCCCACATGGCGTGCAGACCTCTCCTGTCTCCCTCACTGCTCCCCTCAGCAGTGTATTTCATCTGCCTGTTCTGTTCCCAGCTCTGTCTCTGGTGAATCCTCTCACCCTCCTGCACATCTGGCCTGCACCCCAGTTCTTGTATGTATGGATAAATAAATCTTTAAAAAAAACCCTAAAAAAATACTATTCTGAAGATTGTTATGTAGTCTCTCCATCTATGTGTTGTACAATATTTTAGGTTTTAATACTTACATAAATCCCATAATCTACAAAACCTTTTCAAATATCCTTTTCCTCTTAGAACTTTTGATAGTCATTAATGTTTATAAATATATGTGTAGTTTTATATTATTATGATTTAGTATTCCTTTAGTTAAGCATTTTATATTTTACTAATCCTCCTATTGCTGGACATGGGGATTATTTTCACTTGATCCATTTATAAACAATAAGCTGACTTGTATACATCACCTTCTGCAAATTCACAAGATCTTTTCAGTGTCTATATTACTAGATATTGGCCAGTTGTTCTCAAAAAGTAATTTATGCTTTGATGGCAGTATTTAACTCTTAAACTTTCAATGTTGGGGAGTAAAATTAAATTTGAAGTCAAGACAAATAGTACTATGTAAGTAAATTGATTTGATGGAAGGAAAAATATATCTGTCTTTAAAAATAGAATCAGGGGCCTCCCCAGTGCGCAGCGGGTTGAGCACAGTGCTGTGAAGCTGTCTGCAGCCTCTGTGGCACCGGATTGATTCCTGCCTGGGGAGATTCCCACTTGGTGTGGCAGACCTCTCCTGTCTCTCCCGCTGCTCCCCTCAGCAGTGTATTTCAGTCCTTCTGCCTGTTCTGCTCCCTGCTCTGTCTCTGGTGGATTCTTTCACCCTCCCGCACCACTGGCTTGTACCCCAGGCTTGTATAAATAAATAAATCTTGAAAAAAAGTTAAAAATAAATAAAAATAGAATCAGGGGGCCTCCCTGGTGGATCAAGGGGTTAAGCACCATGCTATGAAGAAATCTGCAGCTTCTGCAGCACAGTTCTATCCCTGGCCGGCCAGGGAGCAACCCACATGGCGCAGCAAACCTCTCCTGACTTGCCCTCTGCTCCCCTTGGCAGTATATTTCAGTCAGTCTGCCTGTTCTGTTCCCCACTCTGGTTCTGGTGAATCCTCTCACTCCCCACATCTCAGGCCTGTACCCCAGTTCAATAAAAAAATAAATAAATCTTAAAAAATAAAATGAAATAAAAATAGAATCAATAATAAAAAAGAGAAAAGACAGGTCAATTTAATAATACTAATGTCAATGATGTATGAAGGAAAATAAATATTTGAATCTTTAATTTTAATAACAGAAACTGCCCATTATAGAATTATCCCACTGAAACTCATATCTCCCTCTGATTATAAAAACTGTGGACTGAATACAAAAATCTTGCCCATCTGTGGACTGAAAAGTAAACAAATGTAAGTAGTTGAAAAGTTAAAGATGAAGAATGCCACTATTAGACAGGGTGAGTTTTCTGATTTTGATTTTGTTTTACATTTATTTTCCTCTTCTTTTACTTCCCAGTTTTCCACAAAGAGAATTAAGCCATGGACATAGAACTCAAATCAATTAAAACTCCAAGAAAAACAGTTTCTCATGGACGAGTAAGTAAAGGGGTCCTAGTGAGTTGAGAAATATTGGGGAAATCTCCTTTTCCCCCCTCTTCTTTCATTTTGTCTCCTGACTCTGCCCCCAAGAGTGAAGTCTATCAAGGAACTGCATACCAGTAGTAATTTCAAGAATAATCTTCTAGTCAAAGAGACTATGAGTATAGTGTCTAGTAGAAAGTATGAATGGACACCCCATTATTTTTTTTCTAACTTCTTTGCTTCATTGATGTTTCTAGTCAACTTTAACATTAGTGCTAATATTGTGCCTAAATACATTGTTATACACCTTATGTATTACAACATTGGTGGCTAAAATTCTAGGAGGAACTTGTCTTTCTTTCTGAATAATGCAGATTAGGGGCTCCTGGTAGTCAAAGAGTGCGGGGGAAACCAAGAAAAAAAGAACTAGAGCAGCAGATATCCTCATCTCTGTGAAAGAAAGGATCATTAAATTTAAGGTACTCCTTACCAAATGGAACAACATATTTGTATACCACACATCCAACAAGGGGCTAATATGTGAGATCTACAATGGAGTACTACAACTCAAGAACAACAATAAAACACTCCAGTCCCCCCCCCCAAAAAAAAAGTGTAGAAAAGCTAAAAAGACACTTCGCTAAAGAAGACATAAAGATGGCCAACAGGCACGTGAAAAAAATGTTCATCATCATTTATCACCAGGGAAATGCAGATCAAAATCACAATGAGATTCCACCTCCCACCTGTGAGAATGGTTCATCTGAAAAAGACCAGAAACAAGTGCTGGCTAGGGTTTGAAGAAAAAGGAATGCTTATACACTGTTGATAGGAATGTGGACTAACCCAGTCCTTGTGGGTAACAGTTTGGAAGTTTCTCAAAATACAGCTTTTGAGTGATAATTCCCTAGATAATAGCTAATAGCTTTAGTGCTATTATTAAATGTTTGTCATTTTCTTAAAATTATAATTTCTAATTGGTTTCTTTCAATGATTATCACAGTCTTACTGAGTTTTCTTAGTAATACAGATATTTTATGAATTATCTTCAGTATTTTAGAAATTAGAAAACTATTTGCTAAAAATGATAATTTTGTTTTTTTTTCCTGTATACAGTTTGCTTTTCTTATCTTATGTTGTACATGACTTCTAACAAATGTGGGGTGCAGGTGAATCGGTAACAGTATTAGACACCACTGATTTTTCCTGACCATCAGGAATGCTTTTAATTTTTAGGAAATGAATGTATTGTTTGAAGTGAGCATTGGTAGATACACTTTAGAAGCATGCTTTCTGCTTTCTCTTATTTTTAAAAACTTGTTATAAATAGGTATTGCATTTTATCAAATTATTTTTGCTTGATGTAGTTATTTTTCCCTACCTTAATCTTTAATGAGATGCATTAAAAAGTTTTTTTCCAGAAGCATATAAAGGCAATGACAGTATATAAGAATCAACAACTTCCTATTTCAAATAGCACACTTAAGCTCCATTAGTTGACATCATCAATTTCTCCCATATATTCAAAACACCATAGGAAGCCTCATTCTAAGGTAATTGTCCAGAGAAGGTGGGCATGAATGGAGTTAGCTTTAGATGACTCTTAATGAGCTCCTTCCTGAAGTTCAATGGAAAAGCATGCCTTTGTTTTGCCTTTGCCTGGCTGTTTAGCTTCTTTCTACATTCAAACTTACATAAGGAATAATTCTATTGAGCCATGGGATCAAACAAAGGAATTTAGAACAAACTGCCTTCACCGCATACTTTCACAGTTAACTTTGACTTAGAGAGCACTACTAAACTGAGCTATATGGAAATCCTCCTTCATTGTTGAGCAATCACAGGCTTCCTGTTCATAAAACCCACTGGGTTTCATCATGGACACAAAGTCTGACCATCTTCATTCCTCGTGTTTACTATGTCGTTCATCAGACTTGAGGTAGTTTTATGAGGCATTGTCACTCAAGGTGACTGGGCAGACATAATAACTGCCATGGGAAAGCTTATGGGCTCTGCAAGTCTGCTTTGCTCAAAGGAAGAGAAAGCAGGGATTGGTTCTGTTCCACTGTGGGAGTCTGTAGGTAAACTAAGCCTTTACAACAAAAAATAAACCCAACAAGAGGACAATCTGAAGAACAGCTCAGAAGCATAGTTTTCTTGGCAGTCTTCATTAAAATCCGGCTGACTTTCATTTGGTTTTCATTGTGCTTACAAACAAGATAGGCAGGACTCATCGCCTGCCAAAGAGCAACGTTTCCCCTTTGAAGCAACCTTATCAGAGTCGCAATGGCTGCTGCATTTCAAATCAGCCAATGGAAGGAAAAGAAGAGCTGTGCTTAATCCACATTAGCCCTACATCCATCCCCTAAACTGCCATCCCCCCACATACCACCAGCATACCTACCAAACACTCCTTGAATGTAACCTGTGTCTCTGCTGAAATGCCAGAGAATTGAATGTTTCAAATTTGCTACAAAATACTCACTAATATTCTACCTATATACTCCTTATCATGGGGAGGGGGCAGAGTTACATAGCCTTATTTGAATTTATCTTTGTTATTTAAAATCTCTGTTTATATTGTCAATTAACTGTAGGTTCAATGTAAGTGTGATTTTTTAAATACTCTCTTATTTCTGCTTTTCCCATAGCAAACAATGAATGCTCAATAAATGTTAGCTGAATGGAAAATGAATAAAATAATGTTTCTTCCACAGTGTCCAGCATGGTGCTTATTAGTCAATTATTCTCTGGAGGGAATTACATAAATAGGAATTACTGATAATTCATGAAACTTTGTCTCCTATCCTATGTCTTCACTAGAGCCTCATCTGAGGAATGTAACCCAATAATAATGTAATCTGGATGGTTTAGTGGCTGGTACTACTCAAATGGGGTGAAAACATCCCTGGTTAGGTATGAAGGACAGTGCACTTAACTTATAGTTAATTCCTTCCCTTTTTTCCACACTGAATCTGTATGCCCTAATTCCAGAAATACTCCTTAACCAAGAATTACAGGGACAGATGAGTTCTGTGTCTGATTAACCTGAGGCTTTTGGGAAAGGAGGCTAGAGACTCGCTAGAATTTATCCTTTAGCAAAGAGAAACCTAATAGAGTCAGATGCATTCCAGATGTAATTTCTTAATGAGATATTTGGATATAACAATGTCCTCAAGATTTAGGAATGTTAAGTAAAAAAGAGTACAGACATTTAGGTGATTGAGTTATTTCTCTAAAGAAATTGATCCATCAACCTAAGAATTAATTGGTCAGATTCAGTATTTTGTGAAGACAAAAAAGGAATTGGAATAATTGGTAGGATATTTCAAAAAGTTAAAATATACACAGTGGCAACCATGATATGTAAACAATTTCCCCTAAATCTCAGGAAATGATTTGTTTCCATGTTAAATGTGTCGGCAATGAATATGCACAAAGGTTTCTGTGCAGCAATTGTGTGTGTGTGTGCAATATACAAGTATATACAAATAGTCACTGTGTTATACATCCAACAAGTAAGTATCAACTATCTGCCTGAGATATTTACAGGAGTGAGGATGGAGCACTGAGTATGTATGGGGACCATGATATTCTGTTCACTTAAACTGGTAATTGAACTAATTGTAATTACTCTTCTTTTCCTTTAAATATCTTAGAGCAGGCGAGCATAGAACTTTCTTGACCAAATTGTTGTTGCAGAAAATAAAATTGCCAAAAAGCACTTGGAATGTACTCTAAAGCTCTGAGTTGCAGGTCTGGCTCTGGGGAAGCTTGACTTTTTTTTTTTTTTTTTTATACTCCACATGACTTACTGCTATTGGTGTAAGAAAATGTTGTATTGCTGATTCACGTAGAATCTATGCTACGTGAGCTGAGGGGCACTGGCAAGGATTCATTTCTAAAAGCATTTCACTTTCTAAGCTTTCACTTACTGCTAAGATTTCTCTGCTAGAGTTTCATTTTTTAGATTTTCACTGTCCCTATTAAAACCCATGTAATCTGGACAGAGTAGTATTTTAAGCTGTTATATATTAATATCTCAATGTGATTTGCTTATTAAAAATCTTTCCAAGAGACAGATCACTGTGTACAGTGCCTGATGGGGAAAAAAAGGGGGGGTACCACAGGGCAATGCACTGTATTGGGACCTGTTTAGTCAAAAGATTGACCCCAGGCAGCGAGTGGGAGGGGTAAGGCAACACAGGAGGCAATGGAGTTGTGAAGGGGGATATTTGCTTTGATGAAATATAAAACTGATTAGCTATATGGGGAACATATTTCATGCTTTTACAATCATGAGCTCATGAACAGCATGGTAAACATTATAATTGAATTGTATGCATTTGTAATTATCATATTATACTAACAGCATCAGAAGGTACCGTATGTTAAGCAGCAAAAGAAAAAAAAAAACTCATTGTACTTTATGCCTCATATTGGAGTGAATACAGATTGCTAGGTGAGAATTTATATGTTTTGAAGTGTTTTAAGACTAGTGGCTATGTATGAAAGGCAAGTATAAAAGTGCTTGTGGTGTGTCAATGAAAGAGACTATAGGGAAGAAAATAGGGCTAATTAGAAATGGAATTATATTTTAAAATCAGAATGTCAGTCTATTGATTTAGACTGCAACTTTTGAGATAAATGGAAACCAGCCTTTCTGCTCACTCCAAGGCAGAACCATAGAGTGGAATGATCTGGGGATGTGACAATGGGCCTTCTAGTCTCAGACCATTGGGATAAGCCCTGACTGCCTTTTACCAGTTTGTGACCTGGGCACATTCTCTCTCTCTCTCTCTCTCTCTCTCTCTCTCTCTCTCTCTCTCTCTCTCTCTCTCTCTCTCTCTCTCTCGGCTTTTATTTGCTATGCAATTCTTCCCATTTATTTTAAATTTTTATTTACTTATTTATCTATTTATTATTTATGTTTTCTTCATTGAGGTAACATTAGTTTATAACATTGCCTATGAATTAGGGGAACAGGTTCACAGCTCCTCAGATTATGTCATCACATCTCCCCATCATCAAAGCACCATAACCCTTTAACCTGGACATTGGGCCCCCTCCCTGTTCTGTTCCCACACACACAAGCCCCCACTAGTAGTCTCAATTCTTCAGTCTTATTTCTAAAGTCTGTTTCATCATTGCCTCTCTAAACCTCTACTAATGTATTTCTTTTATCTTCCTGTAAAATGAAGGAAATAACACTTACCCCATAGGGTTATCATGATGTTACTATGTAGAGAGAATAGCACAATACTGATAGAGTTTAGAGGTTCAGAAAATTGTGGTTATCATAACTTTTATAATTCAAATAGATGATGACAAGCTTCTCTGACAGCCCAATGTGTCCATCAGACTGACAAGGTCCTTTTTCCTTGAAACAGTGTTTGGATAGAAATTTAATGATATTTAATGAGTTCCTGAGTAGTGAATTTCCACCTTTAAATGTTGGCTCTCCTCTGAGTCACACCATTGGTTTAATGTTTGGTGTTGAAGGTTAAAGAATTGTGGAGAGATTATAGCAGCAGTCAGGGAAAAATTAGGTTTTGCTTTGTTAGGAAGCCCCCTACGATGTCAGTCTACTGGTACTCTGCCCAGATTTCAGGGTCTATTCTCAAGTCCCTACTCCCAAGTGTGCAGCATGCCAAGGCCCCAGTTAGAATGAAATCAAGTAGGTATTTTAATGCTAACTAAACTCACAAGAGATTTATAAATTAATCTGAATGTCAGTGTATAAATACCTACAGGGTTGGATATGGAAATATTTCCAGGAATTAGAATGTTCAAGTATTTTATGAGGGACATTTTTATCCCCATGAAATCTATGTATTTTGTGGACTATGAGCTGACTGGAGAGAATGGCATTGGAGCTAATGGGAAGTTGATTGCCAAGAGAAATATGTCATGCTGCCCTCAATGATACCTCACAAGATAGACACCCTTGTACCAAAATAGGGATTGTGCTGTGCCCTTTCTAATCCATGAATACTCATTACACCTCTTTGAATCAGATCTATTGTCACAATTATGCTGTATAGACACTGTCCATGACTCAGTGGATTACAACAATAAGCATATCTTTAGCTTGTGTGTGTGTGTGTTTGTGTGTATACAGTCTAGCCTGGCACAACTGGAGAGTCTGATCTTAGCTCTGTTCTCCCTCATGTCCAGAGCTGCTCAGTCAGTGAAGCTCTTTCATCTCCAGTGGGACAGATGGTATATGTGCTCTTGATGGTGTCAGGAAGAGATCTGGCCCCAAAGTGCATGCCTATTTCAAGCTCTGCTTGTGTCTTATTGGCTAAGCTCATTGACGAAGGCAAATTATCTAGCCAAGTTCTAAGCTAAGTGTGGGAGAGCACTAGAAGTTACATAGCAGGGGTGATGGATGGAAGGAAGTGTGAAGAATTTGGGCCATTAATGCAATCAATAGATGGCAGGCTGATCAGGGTCTCACTTTTCTGCACACCGATTGCTAATCTTGACTCTGGGGTGTCCACTCTTTCTCTCAGTGCTGACCTTTTTATGTTATAACAGATGGTTCTGTTCTTTTTAATATATCATATTTTCCTGATTAAAAATAATACAGCCTTTTTGGAAAAATCAGAAAAATGAAAAACTCATCACCTACAGATATTTACTAAATTTTAATATGGATTTTTCAGATTATTCTGTTTTTTAATTAAATGTGATATATGTTTTCTGTGAAAACTGAAAAATGCAAAACAGTATTACAAAGAAAATGACAATTATCCATAATTCCAACTCTAGGAAATAACCACTCAGCATTTTGCCACATTTCTGTCTGGCAGTTTCCTCTTTAAATATATATGTAGGGCCTCCCTGGTGGTGCAGCGGTTGAGCACTAGGTTGCGAAGCTGCCCGCAGCCTCGGCAGCGCCGGTTCAATCCCCGGCTGCTCCCTGGCCACCGGAGGAGGGTCCCACATGGCGCGCAGACCTCTCCTGCTGCCCGCTGCTCCCCTCAGCAGTGTGCTTTGGTCCTTCTGCCTGCTTCCCGCTCTGGCTCTGGTGAATTCTCTCACCCTCACACATTTCTGACTGTACCCAGTGCTTGTATCAATAAAAATAAATAAATCTTTAAAAAAAAACTCTTTAAAAAATAAATAAAAATAAATAAATATATATGTATATATTTACATATATTATCATAGTGCACATATAATGTATATACTATTTTCTTCAAAATGTTACATCAACAGTATTTTTGGACTTAAGTTCTTCCAAATGTTGATTTTTATGAATATACTTAATTATTTGGATAATTATAAAGTACTTAAGTATTCCTCACCTATTAAATATTGGGCTGTAGCCCATCATCAGTTCCAACATTCAATCAATTTTTTGAAGCTCCCACCTAATGCAATGCCTTATTCTTGGCTAAGAGAATTGAAATGATGACGATGACAACCAGGATTTCTGTTCTAATAAATAGGTCACAGTTGATACTTTATATATCCCTCATGGTCTACATTTCTAATTACCTGGAGGATAAATTCCTAAAAAAGTAGGGTTATTAGGATAAAAGACATGAATTGTTTTATAATTCTTTGTACATACTGCTCAACTTTATTCTTAAAAGAATATATATCACTTTATATATGCATATGTGAATGCACTTTTCTCAATGATCCTTTATAAACATTGTATTACACTTTTTTAAACATAATTTCTGGCTTTAATTTTTTATTTGATAGATTTATAGTAAATTGTTCACATATTTACTTTCTTTTATTTTCTCCTATTAACTATTTTGATATTTCCTCATTGATTGATATGAACTTTTTTTTTTTAATTTTCTAGAGGCATGTCTTATTTATTTATTTATTTATTATTTGTTTGTTTGTTTGGTTTATACATGCACTGGGTACAGTCAGAAGCGCGGGAGGGTGAGAGAATTCACCAGAGCCAGAGCGGGGAGCAGAGCAGGCAGAAGGACCGAAGTACACTGCTGAGGGGAGCAGCGGGCGGCAGGAGAGGTCTGTGCGCCATGTGGGACCCTCCTCTGGTGGCCGGGGAGCAGCCGGGGATCGAACCGGTTGCAGAGGCTGCAGGCAGCTTCGCAACCCAGCGCTCAACCGCTGCGCCACCGGGGAGGCCCGATATGAACTTTTGATACATTAGAGGTATTAAGTGTTTTCTGACATACATGTTACATATGTTTCTGTTTTATTTATGATTCTGACATAAAGAAGTTAAAAGTTTTATCTAGTCAAGTATATTGATTGCTTCCTTTGAAGCAGTTTGCCCAATCAAGGATTGAGCAATTACTCATTTATATTTTCTTCCAATTTATTTCTTTTTAATGGGAGTCTTTAATTTATCTAGATTTTATTTTGATGTTTAGTTTTATAGGAAGATGTAAATTGATTTCTTTTTCCTCATAAACCTAGCTTATTTTTCCAGCACCACTTATCGAATAATTGACCCCTTCATTATTCATTTGTGATACTTTCTCTATCACATACTGATCATGACCATACATACTGGGATCTGCTTGGTTGGGGGGATATCTGTTTACTGGTAGATTTTAATAGTTCTTGGATACTCAGTGACAGTTTAGCATTGCTACATACAGTTCACTTTCAGAAAAAATATCAAGTCATATCAAGAAAAAAAAAACATGCCTTTTGGTCTTTAAAAATCTGGGTTAAATTTTTGCACACAACACTAATGATAAAGGACTGATCACAAAAATCTACAAAGAGGTGATGAGACTCAACAAAAACAAAGAAAATAATCCAGTCAAAAAATGGGCAGAAGAGCTAAAAAGAAACTTCTCTGAAGAGGAAATGCAAATAGGAAAATGCAAATCAAAACTACAATGAGATACCATCTTCCACCAGTGAGAATGGCACATATTAAAAAAAAAAAAAAAAAAACTAGCAACAACAAATGTTGGCAAGGTTGTAGAGAAAAAGGAAGTCTCCTGCACTGTTGGTGGGAGTGCAAACTGGTCCAACCACTATGGAGAGTTGTGTGGAGATTTCTTGAGCTACTAAACATAGAGCTTCCATATGATCCAGCAATTCCACTCCTAGTTATTTACCCAAAGGACACAGAAACATTAATTCCAAAGAGCACCTGCACCCCTATGTTTATAGCAGCACTGTTTACAATAGCTAAGCTTTGGAAACAACCCAAATGCCCAAAAATAGATGACTGCATCAAGAAGATGTGGTACATATACACCATGGAATATTACTTAGCATTCAAAAAATGATAAACACATGCAATTTGCAGCAACATGGATGGAGCTGGAAGGGATCATGCTTAGCGAAATAAGCCAGAAAAAAAGAAAAATACCAGATGGTCTCACTCATAGCAGGAATCTAGAAAACTTAAATAAGGGACCAGGAAAAAGAATATAAGAAAGAAAATATCAAAATCAACAAACTATGAACCAGAGACACTCTATGGGGGGTGGGGGGCGGGGAAAGGAGGGCTTGGGGTCAAAATAAAGGGGTTGCAATTGTATGGGGAATATAAAAATAAAATTTAAATAAAATTTAAAAAATTAAAAAAAATAATAACAATCTGGGTTCAGATCTCAGCTTTATCATTCACTGGCTATGTGAACTTGAGCAGGCCATTCAACTTGTCTGACCTTCAGTTTCCTCCAGTGTAATAATACCCTCTTGATGTGTTGTTGTATGAGCCAAGTGAGACAATACATGTGCAAGAACTTTATAAAATATAAAAGGCTTTGCCATTGTTAATATTTACAATTAGTATATATATAACCTGGGCTCTGATTTCATTACGAAGTCCTATGGTACATGGCTGGTTTTATGAGCTGAGTTAGATCCCTGTGCTGTAAAGAGGGGTCCTGGTCATTTTCTGAATGTTTCCCATTTTTGTTCTGTTACTAGAAATCAGTGTATACCACACAGGATGGGGATTAATTAACAAAGTCACCTGCAAATGCCATTAGATATGAAAGACAGTAAAGCAATTAATGGGACTATCAGAGAAAGTGGCCTAACTGGTAGCAGAGAAAGACTTTAAACACACAAACTTAGCCCCAAGAAAATACTTCACTATGAAGAAAGGAATTGGCAAAGTGATTTCCCATTCAAAATTTTGAACTCAGCATTAGCTAGAAACACAAGATACCCAGCAAAATACTGCTTCTCAATCAAACCAATTACTCCAAATTTAAACTGAATAATAGATTTGAAGAATTAAGAAGAAATAAGGTTCATTTACATTTCCCTGCAGATTTTGCTTAAGAAAAAAGTATCTTTCAGTGTCCAAAATGCTCTCTAAGGTCCAACCTTAAAGAAAATAAATAATGATAACTCATAACCTGCTTGATGGAAAACCAGTTTTTCCACAATATTTCAGACTTCCCTAAAGATTGAGTGCATGGATAAAGTCAAGAGGTGCAATCCCAGACGCATGCTCAAGACTGAATGTTTTGTGATCAATTAAAACAAAAAACTAACTTCATTCATTACAGCAGGCTTATAATAAATATTCAATCCATGCATGTTGAATTGAATTAAATAAATTATGCAATTTCTGGATTTGTTTGCATGATTACATATTGAGCCCTTGCTCTGTGTGATGACTCTTCGGGGTATGATAAGGATATAGAGATAAATCAGACTTACATTTTTGGCCCAGGTATCTAAAACTTAGTGAGGGAGATGATATATACACCCATAAGGAAAATAAAAGCTAAAAAATTATAGGTGGCATAAACTTGATGTAGACAGGATGTTGTATGAATTCAGTGGAAGGAAAAATACAGGTACAAGAAAAGCATGCAAGGCTTTTTGGAAGAACATACCTGTCCTGCAATGACAGTGACATTTGTGATAGAAAATAAAATATAAGCAATCCTTTGGTGGTACAAAGGTGAAGGGGATATAAAGAGGAAACAGAAAATAAAATGATAATTTGTTATCGTGCAGTAACCAGTGAGCATCCTGCCTATCACATAGTGGGTCAAAGCTGGGAGATGAAACCCCTGGAGGAGAAATTCTAACAGTCTAGAAACAGTGGCCATCAGGTGATCCTGACTCATCTCTCCCATAGGTGGTGTGCTCTTTGAGTGTGGATACTACATAGGTCTTTATGCACTAGCATGTGATTGGAAAAGTGTCAAAACTCAATAAATGAGTGTTGGGTTGAATTTAACAGCAACTCAGAAACAGCACTGATTAAATGCAATGTGTATCCATTGTGTACCTCTGAGCAAGAAGATTGCAGGATGGTCACTAGAGTCATAGACAGGGGTCTTACATCTGCTGTTAACTAACTGAATGACCTCTGGTAAGTCAAATAACCTCTTCAACTATTAGTAATCTGATCAATGAAACAAAGAGGTTGAATAAGTATGTTCATGCCTCCATTCCTATGACAAAACACTATGAATTATAAGATCAGTACTTATGCCATGGAATAGCCTGAGTTCTATTATGCACAACAAACACTGTGTTTCCAAATGAGGTGTGCTGTCACCCCAGGGTCTTAAATATATAAGTACCTATCAGAAGAGAGACCAGAGCCTCTCTGGTGGTGCAGCAGGTTGAGCGCAGCACTGTGAAGTTGTCCGCAGCCTCTGCAGCAAGGGTTTGATTCCCGGCCAGGGAGATACCCACATGGTGCGGCAGACTTCTGTCTCACCCGCTGCTCCCCTCAGCAGTGCTTTTGGTCCATCTGCCTGCTCTGTTCCCTGCTCTGTCTCTGGTGAGTTCTCTCACCCTCCCGCGCCTCTGGCCTTTACCCCAGCTCTCATATAAATAAAAATAAATCTTAAAAAAAAAAAAAAGGAGAGAGACCAGAGTTCTATTACTGCAAGGAGTCCCTCTACACATCACCTGTCAGTATCCACGTACCAGCTTTGGACATGAGGCTGCTTTGGAAATGGCAGTATTTATTCCATTGACCTCTATTGCTGACCCCACTAGTGAATCTGAAGCTCCCCTTTAATAGCATCTGCTAACCATATGGTCTTTCAAATGTTTCCTATTCTGAGCCCAGCTATAATTGATTTTAAAAAAGGGTAATGATACTCCTTGTTTCTTTCTTCCCCTTTTGTAGATTCCAAGTATGCTTTTAACCTGATTCGCAAAAGATTTGTGAATGTATGATAGCATGGCATGTTAAAATTGAGCATTAGTCACAAGAGTTAATATTTATAAAAATTTCCCTACACTTTATTTCCTTTCGTATCTACTGTGTAGTCAAGTAAAGAATTGGATATCACCTTGTATGCAGAAGTTCATGGATGGATTTTGAAGTGGTTATGCTTAAATAAGTCAGAAAGCTGAAGACAATTACCAGATAGTTTCACTCATTTGCAGAAAATAAATTGCCAAGGAAAACAAATTTGAAAATTAACAACAATTCTTAGAGTCTATGAAAAATATACTGATTCTCAGAGGGGAAGAAGAGAATGGGAAAGAAGGTGGTAGAAAATCACAGGTGATAGGGTGTGGTGGCAGAGAGCTGGCAGAGGGTGAATGACACATGTGCACACACAGAGGGGTGAAGTTGTATTCCCCAAATTACAGTTATGTAAACAAGTGGCAAATCGATAAAACTTGAAAAAAATAAATAAGTAGTGGGGGTCTGCAACATTATGACTATAGTTAGCCATAGTCAATCATGCATTTAAAAAGGTCCTTTGATCATTTGTGCTATTTTTGGTGAGCTGTTTTTTATGTAGACTCTTATATCCATTTTTTTTTTTTTTGGTCCCGGGTTCAACCTACATCTTTAGACTTCACTTTGTAATTTGGAAAATAAAATTTTATTTTGATTTGGGAATCAAAGAACATCTCTTCTGGCTTTTGGCTGAAACTTCTGACGATAAGCAGGTTTTTAAAGCCAGCTTAACAGAGTACACTTTGTTCTTTCTTTCCCCCACGCCAGCCTTGTCATACACTCTGGTAAGTGAACGTTTATTCCTCAGACTCTATATATGATCAATGGGCAACAGTCTTCTTTGGTCTTTACTGTATCCACCCACCCTTCCATAAGTACCTCTATTCTTCCTTATCACCCAGTCAACTGCCTCCTGAGGTCTGATCATCATTATCTGATAAAGATACCATGATACAGGATACATCAAAATGTTAATATCAGCATTATAATTAACAAGTTTAACACATGCCACAAGACTGGATTTTATAAATTATCATATTAGTAAGTATTTAGCTAGTAGTCATTGGGAACTTACTGTGTGTTAAGGGACAGAGACTGATTTTGTTTCATTGATTATTAACAACAAGTTTGAAAATTAGGTATTAACTGCTTCATTAGACAGCTAAGACATGTGAAACAAAGTGAAGTAGTGTGACTTGTTCAATATCAACAACTATTATGGGAAACAGGTGGAATTTGATTTCCTTTCTTATTCAAAAACTTAAACCCTTTCTGTTGTGTCACAGAATGTTAAGCAAATGGTATGTGGGTTTAAGAAGAAACTTGAGTTCTCACCCATGATATACTGTCTGGGTCAGTCACCCTCCCATTTGTAATTAGTTTTGTGGGGCTGTAACTTTACCTTTTGTGTTCAAAGGGAATAGAAATGGAAATTAGCAGACTCCTTATCATCCTCAGCTAAAGACAGAGAAGAGAAATTTAGCATCTCAGGACAAAGCGATCCTGCATAGAAATGGAGTCAAGGCCCATTGCCCTTAGCCATGCAACTCTCACCAGCACAGCAATAACTGACTAGAGTGAGTTTCAAGTGAGTTCAGCACTTGAGAGTCATTTGATGGGCAGGGCTCTGGAATTAACCAGCTGCGGCATCAAGGGCTCACCTTAATCAGGACCTACTTAGGTTCATTACTGCCCTAATGGGGGCCAGCTGTTTATTAGGGCTCTGACTAGATTACAAGCCTGCCAGGGAAGACCCACTTCCATACCAAATAAGAACATGGTTTACATGAGAGAAGCTGTGATCTCATCCTCTTTCTTGTAGGGGTGAAGGGAGGTGGTTCAGGAGCAGACTCACTTTTTTGGCTCTCTATCCTTTTCGGCTTTCTGATGATTGTTCACATCCTCAGGCCTTTTGTGATCATCCTCCTGTCCAGTTAAAGGCAAACATGATTAGGAAGGTTGTAGGCGAACAATAAACCCAGCAGATCCAATCTGTAATAAATAACAGTGATAAAGCAAATGATCTTAGTCTACAAGGGCAAGGGTAAAATTCTAAGCTTCTGAGATCGCTGGGTATCTGGGGTAGCTCCACTTGACCATAACCTTCAGAGGAGCTGTGAGATGCAACTTTGCTGCCATCTAAATAATTTCATTCTGCTAATTCTCTGGGGATAAATAAAAGTATGATTGATCATAAGCTTTTTGGAACTGAATGTCTAGCAAGCCTAGGTCAGACAGGGCAACGATACACATCAGAGCATTCTGCCTGTGATGTTTACCCTCTAATCTTGCACAAAATACTGCCACCAATTTAATATGACAAACTTGTAACAGTAAATGAAGGTGTCTGATTTTACCTCCCACATTGCACACCATTTATTACTTCAGACTAAAATTAGACTTTAACTGAAAATTTGCTTTTCAAATTTCAACAGATGTATAATGTACCTTTATAAATGGCAAACACCTAAAAATGTATAGGTTTCTTATCAAATTAATGAAATGTATGGTGACATGTAAGACAATGACTCAAGGTGTACATTTTTGCAAAAGTGAATCAACCATAGAAAAATCATACATGATATATACATTTATGTACATGTAACATATTATATAGAGCAAATTGAAACACTGAGTATCTTAATTTCTATAGAATTAATGTTTTCATTTCTAAAGAATCAATATGTTCAGGTTTTGACCTATTCCAAAATTAAATTTATTAGAAAAATAGTGATTTGACCTCAAGCAGATTTATTCTGAGCTATTTTTTGTTCTGCATGTGTTAGACTAGAGTGAGAGTCAGAACATGATAAAGTGGAACAGTGAAAGCACCTTTCAAAATGCTTTTGAAATAATATTGATTTTTAAAATGACAGAACAAAAGTGACATGTAGACTAATAAATATACATAATAGTTATATATGTGCAAAACATGCAATGATTAAAATAGCTGTTTTCAGATAATAGCAATGAGATTCTCACTATTAATAGTACCTGTGACATATTTTTATATTTCTCATTTATTACAGGTAAGAGTACAAAGATTTTTCATAGCTGTTCTCTCTGATCTCTATGCAATTTAGGAAGTGATTCCAAATCCAATGCCCAAAACCACTATTCCGCTTTGCTCCTCCGCTCAGATGGAAGGGTTCTGCAGGAGAGGAGAGGGCACAGGCCCTATGGTTGGGTGTGGGTGGTATGGGATCGATGAAACCAAGTTAGAAAGGGGTTGGGTGTGGGAATCAAAGAGAGTCATGCTCTGCTCCTGCTCCTCTGGCATATAACTGGAAGATAGACAGTTATTTATCTCTAGCCCAGTTCTTCATCTAAGACTGGGAATGGGGCTTTTAACCCCAAAGCCAGGGGTTAAAGGATACCAAGAGATGCAGTGCACGACCTGGTGCTCAGCAGGGGTAAATCCTTGTGAATGTTAGCTCCTATCCCCTCCCCTCCTTATCTTCTAGCAAGTCACCCTCCTCACTGTGCAGGACCAATTATAAATAAATCATAGAACTGTAAAGTGTTAGAACTGGAGTGAACCTTGGATGGCATCTATAGAATCCATTCCTCTTACTGTAACAAAGGAAACAAAGAATCAGAAATGTCAAGGGCAGGCAAAGAGGATGGAGCCTGGAATTATGAGAAAATCACCATTAGGTTCCTTCTGAGAATTCGGACTGGTGATGATTTTTACCAGCATGACGATACCCTTCCCTAAAGAAATGAGATGTGCCAGGGACACATGGGTATCCAAAGAACAGGAAGGGCTCAAACTTTTCATTTCTCTTCTCCTATGCCAACCCACAATTAGAAGGACAGTAATTGAGTTTAAGTTTACTGAAGCTTAAATTACCAAGCAAAAAGCATGTTAAATTCTCAGTGCATTCCCTCTATTTACCAGCTGTATGATAAACCTAGACTGTCACTTCCTGAGAATCATACCACAAGGGGAAAAATTAAAAAAAAAAAAAAAACCAGCATGGCTGAATAGTAGAAAAAGAGATGTTTGTCTCTCTGCACCCTCTGAACAGCTGTACATATGCACGCAGGCACACGCAGGAGAGGTGTGAATTTGCTGTGTCACTATACCAGGCATTAGGGCCCTTTCACAAGGGCACGGTATTTTGGAAGCTGCTTGACTCAGATAACTGCAATGTAAAGACCCCTTTTTTTGCAAGGTCAAGACAAGGACAATGTCTGATTAAGGCAGGGAGAGGAAGGATCCTGCCACAAAAACCTTCAGCTATGTAGGGCAAACCTGCACTTTCCCCAACTCTGCAGTGTCACTGGCACAATCCTTTCCCAGCCTAAGAGGGCAGGGCATCTTTTGGAAATATATAAACCCACAAAGCTAACCATCTACACCACATATTCTCAAGAAAAAGAACAGATTTTTCCAGACCACACTATCCTTTACATCTCCTCTCCCCACACTTGAAGGGTCTCCAATTTCTTAAATTGCTTTCAGTAATTTGTGTGGTTTTCATCTCAGCCTCTCTAGAGATGCCTTGTCAGACAACAGCACTTGGCAACTCTGTTGTCTACTTCCCTCACAGGGTAACATTACTTTCTTTATTTCTTACCTCTACTTCTTTCTAAATGGTGTCATTGGAGACTGACAGAAGTCTAAAATGATTTGTTGGGATTCCTTCGGCAGTAAATGCCTCTTCCAACTACTGCAAAATGATACTGCAAAACTGAAGTTTTGTAATGTTTGAGATATAATCTTCAGAGTAAAATATCAGAATGTAAAGCAGAATGCAAACAATTGAAAAGATTTATATGCATGTAGAGAGATACTGGAAAATTATACTCATAGTCAAGAACAATTGCTTTAGGGTGGTAGAGTTCAGGTTGGTTTTTCTTTGCCTTGTATTATTTTTAATTAATGGTCTCATTTTTAGAAAAACTCCCAAACATAACCATGATTTTTTTGTTACTGGGTAACAAACGTACTAGTATGAGCAGTAGCTTAATCTTATTGGCAAATGGATACATCCAGAATTATGATCATAAGATGATCTTTTTTCCTGATTAAGGAAATTTTTATCCAGAGTCAATGGAAGAAAAACAGAGAAAGAGGGAACACTTAGCTTATATAAATCCAGTTAAATATACCAGTAGTTATGAGTCCTTCAAAAGTAGGAGTTAGTCCAGGACTCAGTTTAAACTTTGGAAGCTGCACTAAAAAACACTGGCTACTTTGGACTGGAGGCTTGAAAGACCCAATATGACCTACATGTATATCCAACTTCAGAAATGATGAAAACATCAAATATTTGCCTCAAACTGAATGCAGAATTAGAAGACCGAAAAAAAATAATACAATTGCATCCAGGGGTGGGGTGAGGGTGGGGAAGCAACAATCAAAACACAGCTTTCTTTAATCTTTGGTTTCCTTTTTTTTTTTTTTTTTTTTTTGAGATCATATCTTTTCTAACAGGTTTGAGGACTCAGGGCTCACTTGTTTTGTTAGAGGTACACAGATTTGCCTTGCCCATTGTACATGATCCTTCTAGATCCAGGCATTGCATCTGATTACCCTCTAACCCTGGAGAACAATCCATGCTTAAAAAACCCTCTTTAAGCTGGCTAATCACCTGGTAGATGCCTGGTGAATGGCTTTAAACTGAGCTATCACCCCAATTTCTCCACTTACTACTTTTAACTGAACATTTACTCCCCTTAGAAATTGAAACTAAACATTTAGGCTACCATTAGTATTGCCATCCAATCAAAAGTGGCATGGTCTAGTGGACTTAATTTGTAGAAGAAACAATATAGCCTGTTTCTGTGAGCAATATCTGTACCTGCTACTTCTCATACTCCAATTAAGAAAATAAGTAGTCAAGTAGAGAGTTTCACAAAATGAAACTCTAAATTTCTACTGCCTTCCTTCCTAGTGATGAGCTTAGGTAATGCAGGCCTGGTCCTTTCCTGATCTTGAAGTAAGAAGTATACTAGGAGTGATGCCCATCTTATCTTTCCTAACTTTTCATACTGTACGTTTAGAATCCTATAAACATTAATTTGAAAAGGTATATTCACCTCTATGTTCACTGTAGCATTATTTACAATAGTAAAGATATGGAAACAATCTAAGTGCCCATTATGGATGAGTGGAAAATGATGTGGTAGGTGCACAAAAGAAGACTATGCAGTCATAATAAAAAAGATGAGAGCTTGCCATTTGCAATATGAATAGAACTTGAGGGAATTATGCTACATGAAATAACTGAGCTGAAGAAAGTCAAACACCATATAAGAATACATATTCTTTTTTTTAAGATTTATTTATGCATACAAGATCTGGGGTACAGACCAGAGGTGTGGGGGGGTGAAAGCATTCACCAGAGACAGAGTGGGGAACAGAACAGCCAGATCAGCAGAAGTGCACTGCTGAGGGGAGCAGCAGATGAGTCAGGAGAGGTCTGCTGTGCCATATGGGAAGCTCTCCCTGGCCAGGGATCGAACTCACTCTGCAGCAGCTACAGACAGCTTCATAGGTTGTGTCTTAACTCATTGGGCCACCAGGGAGGCCCAAGAATCCATATTCTTACCACCAATTGTAATGTAAACATCAACACTAACCACCCCTTCTACTCACTTCTTTGTCACACCCATTCGGTTGTCAGAGTCTAAAGATTGTTTTTGTTTACTTTATATTCCACAAATGAGTGAAATCTTCTGGTATTTGTCTTTTTTTTTTTTCCCCAGCTGAGTAGTGTGTAGGGGCACATGCACTGTTTCCATATCTTGCCTCCTGTCAAAAATTCTACTATGAACCTAAGAGAGCATATGACTTTTCAAGTTACTGTTTTCATGTTCTTTGGGTAAAAATCTAGAAGTGGGATTACTGGATCATATGATAGTCTATTTTTTTGTTTGAGGAACCTCCATACAGTTTTTCTATAATGGCTACACCAATTTACATTTTCATCAACAATGGACAAATGTTCCTATTCCTGCACTTCTTCATCAGCATTTATTATGTCTTGACTTTTTTATAACAGCCATTCTAGTGGGTGTGAGGTAAAATCTCATTGTGGTTTCGATTTGCATTTACCAAAAGATAAACAGTAGAGCATCAGTTCATGTATATCTTTGGTGAAATGTCTATTTAGATCCTCTGCCAAATTATATTTATTTATTTATTTATTCTGTAGATTTATTTATTTATTTATACAAGAACCAGGGTACAGGCCAGATGCGTGGGAGGGTGAGAGGATTTACCAGAGACAGAGTGGGGAACAGATCAGGCAGACTGACAAAATACACTGCTGAGGGGAGCAATGGGTGAGACAGGAGAGGTCTGCTCGCCATGTGGGACCCTCGCCGGCTGGCGGGGATCTAACTGGCACTGCAGAGGCTGTGGACAGCTTTACAGCGCTGTGCTCAATTGCCTGCGCCACCAGGGGAGGCCATCTGCGAAATTTTAAACCAGGTTTTATGTTTGTGTTGTGTTAGGCAAATTTTTATATACTTTGGGTATTAACTCCTTGTGTAATACAGAGTTTGGAAATATCTACCTCCTTTCATTACACTGCCTTTTTGTTTTAATGAGGTTTCTTTCACTGCACAAAATCTTTTGAGTTTGATGAAGCCCATTTATTTATATTTTATTTTGTTTTTCATGTTGCTGGAGATGAATAAACACAGACATCACTAAGACTGACAACAGGAACTTTTTATCTATTTTATTCTATGTATATTTATGATTTCAGGTTTTATATTCCAGTCTTTAATCCATTTATAGTTGACTTTAGTTTATGTAATATAGTGGTCTAATTTCATTCTTTCACATGTGACATCCAGTTTTTCCAGCATCATTTATTGAAGAGATATTCCTTTTCCCATTATACACTCTTGATTCTTTTGACATAAATCTGTTCCTCATAAACTTGTGGATTTACCCAGGGGCTTTGATCTATGTGCCTGTTTTTATTCCAGTACCATGCTATTCTGATTACTGTAGCTTTATAGTATAGTTTAAAGTCAGAAAGCATAGTAGCTCCACATGTTTTTTTTTTTTTTTGTCAGAATTGATTTGGCTGCTCAAGGTCTTTTGTGGTTCCATACAAATGTTAACATTTTTTTATTCTTTGTCAATAAAATTTTAATTGGAATCTTAATGGGGATTGCATTGAAACTGTATATTGGTTTAGGAAGACTGGTCATTTTGACAAGATTGATTTTTTTCATCCATGAGTATTGAATGTCTTTCTGTTTCTTTGTGTCTTCGATTTCTTTTAACAGTGTTTTATAGTCTGTATTGTACATGCCCCTCACTTCCTTGGTTAAATTTATTCCTTGGTAATTTATATTTATTGATTAGCTCATGATGGTATTCTTTTCATCATTTTACTTCTGCTAGTTCATTGTTTGAATATAGAAATGCAACAGATTTTTGTATACTGATTTTGTAACCTACAACTTTACTGTATTATTTTTTCTAATAGTTTATGGTAGAGTCTATAGAATTTATGTGTGTATCATGGGAAGAAATAAGCATAAATACTTCCAGGACCCATCTTGGGTTCTACCTTGGAGTTTTATTACTTTAACCAGCATATGATAAGGAACAAATCAATACCAAGCATTATTCCAGGTATCAGCTCAAATATCACTTCCTAAGGAAGCCTTCTCTGATTATGAGACACCATTAAGTCTACCTATTAAATAATTTCATAGCAACTTGGATTTCTGAGTGTTCTTCACAATTGAAATCAATTCCTGACTTGTGTGATTCTGTGCAATATCCGCATATATGAGGCAAATAAGACCCTGACCTCATGGAGCTTCTAAAATCACAGAGCACATAATCTCAGCACATATCCAAAGCACATGCACAATAAATACATTTTGACTGATGAATGCAGCATGCTAAAATGCAGAGAAATAAATTCATGAAGTATTCCCTTCTTGTTTTTCATTTACTTCTCTAAAAAAGAAAAAAAAATTTCTTTGTCCATTCAAGGGTTTATTCTCTGCAGCACAATGGCTGAAACTTGACACCACAATTTTCCAACAAGACACTCAGACTTCAAAATCTGGAGAGTCGACCTTCTCCATTCAGTGCCCCTGGATAGAGGTAATTAAAAAAAAAACAACTGCATATATCCTGTATTTAGCAATGTGACTATTGCTCATGTACCTGCACACAGACAGTCTTTTTTTATTTTGTTAGAAGATCACAGCCAGGAATGGCAGTAACATAGTTACCAGCTCCTCATGTTGTGTTACATTAAGTGGACTATAGGGACATGAGTTGATACACTTACTGTTCCAGTGAAGTGTAGAGATAAATCAAAAACTTCAATAAGAGAAAACCCAGCTCTACCTTCCCCATTTGCCTTTCAGGCTATAAAGGATTTAAGTCCAGGACAAGAACATATCTTGTGGGGATTTTTTTCTTTATTCTTTAAAGAAATAATAACAAATGTTGCCGCTTTCAGCAAGGATTCCAGACGAATCTTCAGTTTTGCAAGAAAACTTCACCTGCTGGTAAAACCCTGACAAGGACAGAAGATATGGCAGAGCATCTAGGGCCAGGACCAAGGGTCAATAATATCAGGAACAATTTGGTACTCCTTTGGTATAATCACAATTACAGCAAATGTGTGCTATGACTTGGTTGAAGAGATGGAAGTAGCCCCTGCAGGAACATAGATCGAAATTTTGATCAACTACTATATATTCTAAGCCTCTGAATTCATGTATATGAATTCAAAAGGGTTTACTCAGCTCCTAGGTTTCCACACAGCAAGGTAAGCTTTTCCCTACAACAAAGACAGCTGACTCATTTTAATTTACATGGATCATTCTGTGTCAACTCTCGAAGATCGAGATACAAATTACTTATGATTTGTCTATTATAATGAATTGAGTATAAACTTGAGATAAAAAAATGAAAAGATATGAGGTCAAGTGCAGATTCCATATTTATCTCAATGCCTGACACTAAAGGATTCAAGTTTAAATTTTATTTAGAGCTGTTACAGAGAAGGCTCTAGAGGTCATGGAAGTAATAAGCCAAAGAGACAACAATAAAGCAGCACTGTTGACTCACTGAGTTCAACAGATATGGATACGGAAAAGAGACATTTGAAATGCAGAAAGACCCTTACTCAACAAGTCAAACTTTCACAGGCAGATGGTTGATATTCAGCCAGAAACAAAGCAATTTATAGCATGAATATAAAATTCCTGTATGTTGTTGGAAAATTATACAATCCTGAAGTTTGGGAATATGTAATAGACCATTACTAGTCATTATTCCAAAGGTAGTCTAAAAGTTAACAGGACAGACTAAACCTTATTTTTCTCTCCTAAAGAATAGTAGCCTCATGAGAGTGACTGGGTTGCTCACTACTCTATCAGCAGTGCCTGAAAGAGGGTCTGAAACACAGTGGTCTAAGACAAATATTTGCTGCATGTGTGAACAAATCAGTGAAGGAGAACACACAACCAATAGCTTATTTGTATAATAATTTGTCACACTTTTATTTTTATTTTTATTTATTGTAAAGGACAAATCATTTTTATATAAATACACTGAAAAAATATTCAATGATGCCTGCATTGGATACAATCCTGGGCCAGAATCTACACTGGTCCTGTGATGGCAGATGCTTTCATTTCAACTTTATTCTTTCTTATGACCTCAGCACTATGTTCAAAATAAAATAATAATATGCCACTTTTCTCCAGGAGGATTTTTTTTTTTTTTTGCTAAAATTCCACTGCTGGATGTACCTTCTCTCTGAGTTCTGGGTTGCCTTCCTTGACTGTGGCCATCACCATGGCACCCACACCAGCAGCAGGGGGTCTGCTCAGTTGGTTCCTGACCCCCTACACAGAGACTATTACAGATTCTTGGCTCCTCTCTTATCAGTACAGGAAGATCTAAGAAAATGAAGGATGTCATACCAGAGGACCCCCCCAGAGCCTTGTTCAAAACCCTGGATGCAGGAAAGGGACCTGTACTTGTACTTTAAAAAACAATTTTCTAACAGGCTTAATGTAATCCACCAGACTCTCAAATACTTTTTTTTTTTTTTTTTTTTTTGCTTTCTAGGTCTACCCTACCTTGTATTCAGATTATAGTGAAGAGCTTGAAACACACTAGGATTAATGCTCTTAATCATTCATATGCTGTATCTGTTTTCTTTGAAGAAGAGTCTAATGTTTTCCAAGCCCTGCAGAGTGGACCCATGCTAATCAACCCAGTCAATATTCATATCCAAACATTTTGCTTTGGTATACACACACACACATACCTACACGCACATACACACACTCACCACGTGCACAGACATTGCAAACTATATTAGTATTTGCAGACCTGATTGATTCACGCTTGCAAGGAAGGCCACGGTAGAGGCAAGTTCAGTGTACTAATCCAGACATGCCCATCGATTGTTCCCAGCAGACTACCTCTCCCATAAAGAATGATTCACACTTTGTAAGATTACAGATGACAAGGTGAGGCATCCAAGAGAGACCTGTTTCCAGACATCTTGGAATGCACCTCTTCTATGAGAGCCCTCTTTACCAAAAGATTTTAGAACACTTGTTAAGGATAAAGGCTATGTTGGCAGAATGGGCACTAAAGAAGAATGAAGACTTAAAGTATCTTACTTCAGGCAAAGAATTTTTTCCTATAAAATGTCCCAATATGCAATTCCATAATTGCACATGAATTAGGAGTAGTGAATAGGGGGAGACACCATATATTACAGTGTCACCTCCATTTTTATTCTCAATATGCAGAGCAGGGCCTCCCTGGTGGCACAGCGGGTTGATCGTCTCGCTTTGAAGCTGTTCCTCAGCCTCTGCAGTGCGAGTTCGATTCTGGCCCGGCCAGGGAGAAACCCATATGGCAAGGCAGACCTCTCCTGCCTCGCCCTCTGCTCCCCTCAGCAGTGTCTTCGGTCTGTCTGCCTGTTCTGCACCCTGCTCTGTCTCTGGTGAATTCTCTCACCCTCCTGCACCTCTGACTGGTGCCATTTATTTATTGTACAAATAAATAAATCTTAAAAAAAAAAGTATGCAGAGCAGTCCTTCAGAGAGTATGCAGAGAGTCCTTAAGGTGTCACAAGTCAAGGTAAAAATAACTTTTTTTCCAGTAATTTCCACTTTTCCCCCATGACCAATGTACAAAGGTAGTCAAGTATCAGTTCAATTGAATCTTGCAGCCCTTTCTCCTGAAGGAGAGTGTGAAAAAAGATGTAGAAAAAGAAGCAAGACAAAGAAACCATTTTCTAATGAAATTCTGTTGTGAATATCAATGATATAAACTGTCCCTGTTTTCACCCACTCACTTCAGTAAGGTATTAACTTCACACCTACAGAGGTCATCTAAATGGGAATATGATTAAGCAGTTGAAATCATTTTACTTTTTTAAATGGATATTAAACCCTGGAAATTTATTTTAAAACATAACTACATTGGCAAGTTCAAACACACAGAATTTAGTAAATGGGAAAAGGTCTATACAATATTCAGGGTTATAAATAAGTGCATTAAACTCACAGGGTTTGGAATCACAAACTTTTCATGTTTTGACATGAGTATATTCTGATTTGTACCTCATCACAACACTGAGGGAGGTTGTTTTGCATTTGAGATGGAGAAAGACAAATACAAACTGATACAAAATATTACAATGTATCAGGAGCATGAATAATGTAATTACCAAAGGCCTCAATACAACAGCATATGCTTCATTTTGTCAATATGATAAATGCAAGTAGCTGAGGTTTGTTAAATATATGTGTGTATATAATTATATCAATGAAGTTAATTAAAACACATATCAGGTTAGTTCAAGAAAATGTTAATGTGTGACCCAAAGCTTCAACTTTATCATTTTTAGTAATACAAATATGTTTTGTTTTGTTTTTTAATATATGACCACCCTCTTTTTTCTTAGGCTTGTATTAATCATTTTCTATTTCAGCTACAAAATTACCTCAAGCTATTTGGTTGGAGAAATGTAATTGCTATTATTTTGATTGTTTTTTTTTTTTAATAACAAATAAGACTAATAATGAAACTTCTCCCCTGGGAGTTAGGATACTTGGTATTTAGGAATAGTTCTGCCTCCAGCCAGAGCTGTTACCTTGGGGAAGTAATCTAACCTCTTTTCATTTCTTCATTTGCAAACCAAAGTAGTCAGTTCATCCAAACTCAAAGGACCCTGCCAGACTGACTATTCCAAATATCTATGATCTATGACTCTCACTAGTTAGTCTAATTTAAAAAGGCAGTGCCAATATTTGATCTGTTCTCTTTTCTATTATTATAATTATTATTGATCTTTCAGAAATACTCTCGGTCTAAAGCCTCTGAGGGTATTTGTAAAGTGGAGACACAAGTACTATGAGAAAATAAAATGGACAGAAGTTTCTGTAATAGTAAATATTTAATTCCACTCTCTGGTCAAAGCAATGCTATGCATTCCCATCAGTCTCAGGAGAGTCTAGGTCAGGGCCCAGTGCACAGACTTGGGATGCTCTAACCCCGTAAGATTCAGGAGTTAGTCTTCATGCTCTAGCATCGCTTTGACCCAGAAATGAGAAAACTCTCTCTATTGAGGACTGATTTGGAAAGAGGACACACTGCATTTTATAAAATACTCCAAAATGTACCTGTATTATCATTCTCCTGTCCCAGTCAGCTGAACAGCTCCACCTCTATTTTCCCTGGCACTAAAATGAGTCCTCTTGAACTGGCCATGGGTAGGAGGAGGATTTGGCTTGGAGAGATTTTGGCTTTTTCTATTTTACAGCTCTTCTCAGCTTGATTGGCAAAGCTCTGGATAGCAACACCACCCACTACTTTCTCTTTTTGCCTCCTGTTCCTGTCACCCCCCCCCCACTTTTAGTTTTCCCTTGCTGAGATATAGAGAGGTAAAATTGGACACCATGGCCAGCAATTCTGAACACAGATGCAAAAGGAAGACCCAGGAGTGTATGGTTTCCTCCAGGCAGCTCAGCAGTGCAGCTTTTAAAATTTTCAGCAGCCCCTTTTTAACAAGGAACAGCACACTCCCTCCACCTCCCTTCAAAAGGGATCACAGAGTGATTCAGCCTCTAATTGTTCTAAATGTTTATGCAAAGGACCCAGGAGGAGATACAGCTGACCATTTAGCACATCATTATAGAGTGATTAAACTTGACATTTCCAAAGAAGTAGGTGAAAAACCTACTAGACTCTGGTAGGGTCAAAAGACCAGGTACCTTTATGAATTTCAATACTTCAACACTCCTTTGGTTAGTGGAATGAGACATATTAGAAAATATCCCCAAATTTTTTAAAAAAAGATTTTATGCTAATGGACTATTAAACATTTAATGCTCTGTTAACAAATGGTTATTTCTCCATTAAGCACCATCATGACCTATGCATAGTTTATGAACATTCCTGTTGTCCTTGAAAGAAATCACATACTGTAAGAGCTAAAAATAGCAGCCATGTGAGCAGCAGAGTGTAATTTGCATCTAGAGTTCAGCTGACATCATCTAGTTCATAAGCTTATTTCCAGGGATCAGACTCAGGAAAAGGCTCCAATAATCTTTCACCAAGCTGGAACATTCTGGATGTGACTAAGTCCCATTCCTCAGAGGAAACTGGAATTTCAGAATGGTGTACCTCTTCCTTAATGGAAAAATTAAGGATGGCTTTCTCTGAGTGTTTCAGATTCAGTCCTAACTCCCTTATCAACAGTCCACGGTTCATGACAAGACCAACCTCCCATCCCCCTTTCATCATAGAGAACCACACAGACCGGCCAATGTTGGAGGCCATTTTAATTTAAGTCTCTACAAGGAAAAGAGAAACTAATTCTCAGAGAGATGAACTAACCTGACCTACAACCACACATCATCTACCAGAGCCTGGATTTTGTTCTGAGTTCTAGATCAGTGTTCTTTCTTAATGTTCTTTGTACTTATTTAATACTTTAAAAAAAAGATTTATTTATTTATGCATACAAGAATTGGGGTACAGGTCAGAGTTGTGGATGTGAGAGGATTCACCAGAGACAGATTGGGGAACAGAACAGGCAGATTGACAGAAGTACACTGCTGAGGGGAGCAGCGGGCAAGTCAGGAGAGGTCTGCTGCGCCATGTGGGTAGCTCCCTGGCTGGGGATCGAACCCATGTTACAGTGGCTGTGGATAGCTTCATAGGTTGTGTCTTAACCCCTTGTGCCACCAGGGAGGCCCTCTTTGTACCTATTCAAATTGCATAGCTTTTTCAATAGCATCCTCCTCCATGAAGCTAGCAGTGATGCTCCAGTTAAGTGTATTTCTCCCTATTTCATTCTAGCTCATGGCATGTCCTTACTGTAGATCCCCTGCCATTTGATTATGTTGAATTTAAGTATACCTTTGTTTCCAGTGGTGGAGGGAAGACATAGAGTTGAGGAGAATGAGACAAGAAAATAAATGAGCACAGTGGAGTTAGTGTGAACAGTGTATACTAGGACACAAAAACCAGTAGCTAGACATCATTTTGACTTACCAAAAAAAAAAAAAAAAAGAAAGAAAAGAAATTTCATCTGGTTAGTCTTTCTTATCCATACCTGCTCTCCTCAGATTGTATTATTCCTCCTCAAATGAATACTGTTTCATCCTAATGGCTAAGGTTAAATCAAAATTATGTTGCAAAGCAACTGAGTCCTACAATGTGTCCTTTTTTGCATTTTATCTTCATTTTCTGAATGTCCCAACTTGTGCTTTTTCTTCCAGAGGTGCCTGGTGTTTCACATACCTCCTTCAGTTTAGTCTCTGCATGTTCACCCCATTCCCTTGCTCTTATTGCACCTTCCCTCTTTCCTGGCAGGGCTCACCTCTATCTTTCAGACTGCAGAAAGACCCTCTCCTTGGAATCTTTCCCTATACCAGCAGGTCGAGTCTCCTCATTATACTTTTCAAATGTCCCCTAAACATCTTTCTCTTTGAACATAAACTGGTCCGTGAGTTCCTCAAAACTGGGGCTGTGGCTTCTTCATGCTTATCATAGCACTAGATGTACATTCATCATCTTATTAAGGCGTGTTGTGTTATGGGGGAGGGAGTCATTCTGGGTGATTAATTTTTCCATATATCAACTACATAGGAATAATGAGGCTAGTAGATGTGATGATATGAAATTTATCTCAAAATGCTTGTGTTTCATTTATCCATAGTGATCAGAAGACGAAGAGATTCCCCATTATAATTTCTACCCAGCTCTCACAGGTAATTTCCTGTGCTTTATAAAACATAGATTGCTCTGTAGTTTGCAATGTATTTATTAATTATTGTCACAAGTTTGAACCAATAAACCAAGGTTAATCAAATACATGACAACACCAACTGTTATATAGGAGAAATTGGTAATCAGTTAATACTTGGGAGAATTGCCTATATCAAAAAGACCTAAACCTACAAGTCCTGATGAGTCCTAGGGCAAGTTAGGGATAATTAGGTGGCTTCAGGGACAGTGCAGGCAGGGACTTCAGGAGAGTTAAGAAAGGCTCCAAAGATAGGGCAACAAATTCCAAAGAGGGCCAAGGACTAAACAAACACCCACAGGATTATGGGCAACACAACATTCCAGAATAAGGATGATAAAGAAAAATATGCTAAGATAAGGGATGGGACACAGAGACTTAGTTCTGGGCACAGAGACATTAGGACAGTGAGTGAGACCACCCATATCTAACCAATCACAGACAGACGGGTGGAGCTTTAGAATAATTAGGGAAAGAAGGTGTATATTCCCTGGACTCCACTTCAGCTTCTTTTCCCCTCCCTGGCCTGGCTGTCCCACTTTATTTCTGTTCCTTTTCTCCTTAATAAACATCTTTCTCTAAGCAAATCTGCCTTTTCTCTTGCTTGCCTGAGCATTAGTGAAGTTCCTGCTGTGGCTTCATGAGACACCAACCCACCATGGTCTAGTGGCTGGGACTTAGTGCTGCCACTGCAGCCTGGGCATTCCTGGCTGGAAGACTAGGCCTGAAAACCTAAAATTACGGTATCACTGATGAGGGTGGGGAGTAAAAGGAAACCTTGGACACTGCTGGTTAATAATAAGTGACCTTCACCCAGCCCATTTAATTTTGTAACAGCACCTGATCCAGTAACAACAGTTGAACACAAAGTACAACTCAGCTGAACACAGCAAGCTACAAAAAACTACAATATTGAACATAATGCCCACTTCCCATCATCTTCCTTTAGACCGATTCTCACCACATGCTCTGATCTGGAAATGTTTATTGGTGTTTTCCCAATCTTTATTATTTTGACCTTGTCTCCATACTCAGGAATCCCACCCTTCTGTAGGCACCCTTGTGTAAGCCTAAAACTATTGTCACACTACCTTTTTCTTTTAAAACCTTTAAATTTGTATTTTATTTATGAGGTCTTTTCCTTTTTGTAATTGCTAGGTTTTTTTTTTTTTTTTACAACATTGTGTTAGAATTTTCATTATTATCAAATTTCTAAATTTTGAATAGTCTGTACTCAACTCTATTGTTCCTTTATCTTGATTTTTTTTAAGATTTATTTATTTATTTATACAAGCACTGGGTACAGTCAGAAATGCGGGAGGGTGAGAGAATTCACCAGAGCCAGAGCGGGGAGCAGAACAGGCAGACCGATGAAATGCACTGCTGAGGGGAGCAGCGGGTGGCAGGAGAGGTCTGCGTGCCATGTGGGACCCTAGCCTGGTGGCCGGGGATCGAACCGGCACTGCAGAGGCTGCGGGCAGCTTTGCAGCCCAGCGCTCAAACACTGCGCCACTGGGGAGGCCCTATCTTGATATTTTTAGACCAAATTTTTCAGAATATTAGGAATGCATTAAAAAAAAAAAAGTATGGGCCTCCCTGGTGGCACAGGCAGTTGAGCACAGTGCTGTGAAGCTCTTGATACACATGAAGAGTGCAGCCTCTGCAGCGCAGGTTTGAGCCCAGCCAGCTGCAGAGATACCCACATGGCATGGTAGACCTCTCCTGTCTCGCCCACTGCTCCCCTCAGCAGTTTATTTTGTCAGTCTACCTGTTCTGTTCCCCGCTCTGTCTCTAGTGAATCCTCCCACCCTCCCGTGCATCTGGCCTGTACCCTGGTTCTTGTATGCATGAATAAAAAAATCTTAAAAAAATAAAAAAAAACAACCCAGTATGGCAGAAATACCTCTATCATCTAAGTACCAGACACAGAGGTAGGTACTATTTTCCAAGCTATAGGAATAAATAATGTGCAAAAGCTAAGATTACACAACTTGATTCTGGTGCTACAAGTGGAAATTTAACACAGTCTGTTTCATTTTAAGGCACTTGCTCTTTCCACCATATTATACTGTTTCCCAACTGTCTCTTCTTTCCTCCCATTCCTTCCTGATTCCCCAAATCTAGCAACAGTGCCCTGGGAAAAGCAGGCACATCATGTGTATGAATGTGTGAGTGTGTGTGTGTGAGAGAGAGAGACAGAGAGAATGCACACAGGTACATGTTTGTTCCAGTAGTCCAAAATCCAACCTCCAGGCAATCAGATGGTGTCAACACCTAGGAGAATGCATAAATATCACTGAAAACTGTGCCTTCTGGGAGGAGGGGGGCACCTGGCTGGCATCACAATGTCTTACTTGGCTCTCATACCAGCCTAGTGAGCAGTTGCAGTGATTACCATGCCCCATGCAGATGACTACAGCCTGGCTAGCTTGAATGGACAAATGGAGGACAGAATCCAGGGGAGAGTAAAATATCTCCATCATAAACTGAAACATTTTGCTGTTTGAACTGTTGCCAGCTTTTATAACAATTTCCATCTTAAGCTGGCTCAATACATATTTAATGAATTCTTCTATAAAACCTTTAACAGCCCTCAATTCATTTCAAGTGGCAAATGACTCAGCAGTTTGAAATGATGAGCTGAAGCAGTCTCTATTTTCATTAGCTAAGATGGAAAAGTAATTTTTTCAAAAAATTACCTTTCCTCCTTGTGCTCACATTCCTATGATGTCAAAAAACTTATGCCCACCAATCCTCTCTCACTCAAGAATATGTTTTTAGTTTGTTGTGACAAGCTATGTTGTGAGTTTCCATGATGAAGAGCTGTGGTACACATCAAGATTACAGACTATATAATATTTGTGTCATTATAGATCATCAAGACTTAATGATCTCATGTTTTTCATTCACTTTCTCATTCAACAGGTGTAACTGGGTCTTTACTCCTGGGAAAGTCTCTTTAGGCACGATGGAAAATACAAAGTTAAACCTGGCATAGACAGTGGCCTCAAGATGATTTGATGCAGGCCTCCCTGGTGGCGCAGGTGGTTGAGTGCAGCACTATGAAGCTGTCCACAGTCTCTGCAGTGCCAGTTCGATTCCCGCTGGCCTCAGAGCAACCCACATGGCGAGTAGACCTCTATTGTCTCGCCCGCTGCTCCCCTCAGCAGTGTATTTCAGTCAGTCTGCTTGTTCTGTTTCCTGCTCTGTCTCCAGTGAATCCTCTCACCCTCCCATGCATCTGGCCTATACCCAATTCTTGTATAAAAATAAATAAATCTTTTTTTTTTAAAGATGCTTTGATGCTTAGGTGGTACATATGTAGATACAGGTGCCCAAAGTAGTGACTTTTGTCTTAAACCTGGTGCCATATGCAAAATGTGCTACAGTAAAAACTTTGCAAACTTGGACATCTTGAAATTCTAGGATGTATACTGACATTTGGTCTGAACAATTTTGACCTTGAGGCCCTCATCTATTACAAATGTCTCACAACAGCAATCCCAAATAGGTACCTCCTCCTTACCCTCAAACATACATAAATACACAGGTGAATATCTATAAATTCCTCAGAAACACGGAAATGCACATCCCGAAGTGCTTTGCAACCTGTTCAGCCTCATCTTCTGTTTTTCTTCTTCAATTGGTTTCTTCATTTTGCAGACTTCTCCTCAAAGTCCTTATACTTACTGGCCCCTACATCTGGAATGTAACTGTAGTTCCAGGACAGCACAGAGCAGGTTCTCAATGATCTGGGCAGATAGGTAAATGAGAGTCCTGGAGCCCTTGGTGGCTTTTCCAGGCTTTTTATTGAGCTTTTTACACCATTTGTAGTGTGATACACAGGAACACTGCAGGCAGGGGCCTGGGGAGCTGGAAGGCTGGCAGGCCTCCCTGCCCCTGGCGAATCTTCACTCTTTCTGGGCTCTCAAGTGTTCTCTCGTGGGCTCTCTCTGCTGCTGCTTCTGCTGCTGTTGCTGTTGCTGTTTTTCCTACTCCTTATTCTACTTCTACCACTGTTCTCATTCTGCTTCTCTGCTGGCTCTACTGGCATCCCCCTGAGGCCACTCTTATAAGCTCAGTCTCTCAGCCAGGTGTGCCCACCTATGCATGCCCACACCCTACTGCAGGTTTCCGCCCTCAAGCATGCATGTAGGACCACAGGGATCTATCATTATTGTTTTTTTTTTTTATTTATTTTTTTTTATGGAGGCATGTTTTATTTATTTGTTTGTTTGTTTGTTTGTTTTGTTTATACATGCACTGGGTACAGTCAGAACCGCGGGAGGGTGAGAGAATTCACCAGAGCCAGAGCGGGGAGCAGAGCAGGCAGAAGGACCGAAGTACACTGCTGAGAGGAGCAGTGGGCGGCAGGAGAGGTCTGCGCGCCATGTGGGACCCTCCTCCGCTGGCCGGGGAGCAGCCGGGGATCGAACCGGCGCCGCAGAGGCCGCGGGCAGCTTCGCAACCCAGCGCTCAACCGCTGCGCCACCGGGGAGGCCCGATCTATCATTATTGTTAATGGCGGGAGAGTAGAAAATCCTGATGATTTTCACTTACCCTACAGTAACCCATCAAATAACTTATTGTAACTCAAAATTTATAAACTGTAAAGCTCAAAAGTTACCTTATCTGTAGCCACTCTATTTAAAATAGGCCTCCCTGCTGGTGGTGAAGGGGTTGAGCCCAGCACTGTGAAGCTATCCGCAGCCACTGCAGCATGAGTTAGATCCCCGGCCAGCCAGGGGGCTACCCACATGGTGCAGCAGACTTCTCCTGACATACCCGCTGTTCCCCTCAGCAGTGTATTTCAGTCAGTCTGCCTGTTCTGTTCCCCACTCTGTCACTGGTGAATCCTCTCACTCCCCACACCTCTGGCCTATACTCCAGTTCTTGTATGCATAAATAAATCTTAAAAAAAAAACATTAAAATAGCCCTCCTGATACTCTTTTTTATCCCCTTTCTTGTTCCATTTTCTAACCTAGAACTTACCAACTTCTGGCTTAGATATTTTCCTTGTTATTTGGTACTTCTGGCCTTTCCTACACAATTAATACCTAAAACCAACAAAGCAAAATTTGCTCCTGTATCTCCAGTGTACAGGAACATTGCCAACCACATAGCAAGTTCTCCCCTGACAATTTGCTGCAGGATTAGATGAATGAAAGAAAAGCAGAATGGAATGACTGTAAATACACACTGTGAGGTAAGAGGTGCATGGAGTAGCTCAGGCTTTTTTTTTTTTTTTTCCTTTTGCCTTCCGTAGGTCTTCTGGGTACTTAGCAGACTCAACAAACTCAGCGGATAGCCCGTAACCTTCATAATGCTACCCATGCACAAAAATGTATTAGTTTTGTGACTATGAGCACACAACTGGCCCTGCACCCGCTCTGTCCTTGGACATTATAAAAAGGGCAAACAGAGGCTTCCTGTGGCCTCCTGCCACCCCACCACTTGTGTACCTTACCTCCTGTTGCAGCAATAAAGACTTGTTGGATCTGCTCCCTGAATCTTCTCCCGTTTGCCAGCATCTGGATCCTGGTCAGGGTTGGGGCCTTGGCACAACACACACCCACATGCACATGTGTTCTGTTCCCATACAAAGCCACACTATACCCCAAAGTTCCCATCACTTATGCTGAAAGTAAAAGGGAATGTTTAGACTGGGAGTAGTAGTTAAAATACTACAAAATAATGTGAGTCCTGGCATCCATCATATGTTCCACTTAGAAAACATCACCATCATCGAAGCCCATCTTCTTCAACCTGCCTGAGTTTAGGTTAAATTAAATTTTTTCTGTGAAATTCAGTCATTTTCCAGTATATTTTATAACATTCTTTCCAATTTACATGATTTGCATATTATATCTAAAAAGTCCCCACATTCCAACTACCTTGTGCAAAGAAATTAAATCAAAAAGGGTAATTGATGTATTCTAATCAAGCCCTCCTGGAGTTAAAGAACGTGCCTGAGAAGCAGAGGAATTACTTGTACAGATCTTCTTGCAAACTCATGGCATCATGAGTTTGGGGAAGTCACTCAGATGCTGTGTTTTGACCTCATGGGCCACCATGAAAGTAACCAGAGTATTTCACCTACTGACACTGTATCCTCTAAGATGCATTTATTCCTAAGTGTATAGATTAAAAAAAAACAAAAACAAAAAACAACAAGGCAGGCCTGCTAACTAAAGGCAAGTTGCAAAAGAGAAAATGAAAAGCTGAATCCTAGTGCAGTGAACAAAGCTTCTTTTCCTGCATGTTGTTGTTGAATTGGTAGGGGAAAGACACTAACCACTGATGATAAGAATAATGTAGTACTCTCTGGCTGAGATCTGCTCTGGAATGGTCTTCTTGAAAAGTCCCCTTCAAAAAGAAATTTTCTGAAATTGTTTTCTCAGCAATTTGGAATCACACATCTGCTAGTTAGCAGCCCACCCAACAAAGGGGATTTAGTATCCAGTAAATCACATCGCACCTGTGTAATGTCACTGACGTCCATGCCTGATGAGAAATTAGGTATTCAGGTGCTACTGGAGGGTTTCTGCTTTCTGGGGAGGCAGAGATTATACTATTTTTCATACCTTCTCCCTCCTTTGCCTTGGTCAGGGTATCTAATGCCCCTGCAAACTTCATTCAACAAAAGCAAAGTTGGTTTTGTAATTAATCATCAGCTCATTTACTATAATCAGAACTTCCTAATCACCTTTGAGATGTGCCCCTTTATAAACTTCACAAGGTTTGCAAAATACTCAGCTTCAAGGCTCACAAAAATGCCTGGACCCAAGCCAGAGATGAAGCAGACGCTTCAGAACACAGTTGGTTCAGCGAAGGAGTGCATAACATTCAAACAAGGACCAACTGCAGTGGGTGTTTATTTGAGACCTTTTCCAGAATCACACCCACAGATCTTTCCTGCCTGATCAGAATGACATAAGTCACGGGCTGTTGCATTGTTTGTGATTGAAATCAGGTAAAGAGAGAGCAGGCTGACAGGTTCTCTTTTCCTAACTAGGATTTTGCTTCATTTCCACTGGCTTCATAGAACATCTTAAAGCCACTTCATCAGAGGGGCCTGCAGCCCCTTCCACTTGGCCTTCACTTCTCCTCTGGGAAGGCACTTGTTACATGTCCTTCAGGCCAGTAAGGGAAGAAATGACCTTGGCTGATACACCAGCGCATCCTCTCATAGATGGCCCCTCTTTGATCATGCCACCCCTCAGACTGCTGTGCCCTTCAGCCTGTATGCTGGGACAGTTCCTCCCACAGGATCCAGTCGAGGCGAGTCCCCTTTCCTTGATTAAGTCTCTTCTGGTTACCTCCCCAAAGAAATAATGATGCTTCCTTTCCTGTCTTGCCACTATAATTCATCCAGACCTCTGGAGACACAGACAGAATAATTTTTATTTCTATTTGTTATCTGTCTCCTTTTCTAGATTCTAAGCTTCTTAAGAAGATAATTACATTTTTAAAATTTTGTCTAATGCTTACAGAAGTCACAGAATACACATGCTCAAAAATCTTCATTGAATGAATGAATAATTCTTTGGATCTTCTGGAAGTTGGGAATGACCATTACTTTGTTTGTCCTAACCTTCCTTTAGCCCTCCAGAACCCGAGGAGTGATGGATGAGCATTCTAAACTAGGAGGAGTATAGACACCAAAATGTAAGACCCTGGCAACAAGGCAGCAACCTCAGGGGCAGAACCTCATTTGGAAGAGGCACAACTTCTATATTTTCAAACCTAGAAGTCATGTTTCTTTTCCCCAGGGATGAGTAAGAGTAGCACTGAGAGCTCAGTGGGACACCAATCCTTAGTTAGTCTCACTTCTTATGCCACCTGTAAATGGGTAGTCAACAGATGGTCGAAGTCTATATTTGCAGGCTAGAATTATAGGGCAAAATAGGAAAAAAAAAAATCCTCATAACCAATTCCTAAACTTAAACAAGATTCCTTTGCCTGCTTATGGATAAGACTTTGAGAGAAACTAAGGTCAGTGGCATTCAACCTTGAAAAGCAGGTAAGCTCATTTTCAAGAGAAGTAAACAATGCACTATCTAAAATTTCCTGACAAGGTTTAGCCATATTGCTAGGGCTGTGATCAATCAGTGGTCATTAGTGAGGCAAAGAGTACCATGCTTGTGATAACAAGAATATTGACTGTGGAGGAAATGATCACCCACCACCTAGAGTTGTTTTGAGAAGTATGCTGAATGTGCAAGTCATGCCACGCACATGAAGCTCCTGTATAACATGGCACATTATCATTAAGCGTTTTTCATTCAGGGAAGATTGTGTTCTAGAGTTAATTTCAGGGTATTTAAAAGAAGTCCCTCAAATGTTTTTAGTGACTGTAAATTACAATCCTTAGTCTTCTTGATAATATATATTTCCTTAGACTATAAGCAAGATGCGAGCAAGTCATTCTTAAATGAAAAAAAGCCATTTTAGTTTCTAGGCATCACACACTTTTTCTCTTTTGCCAGTAGATCATATTTATTGATTGGGAACAAATGATTTGATGTCAGTAAGACTGAATAATGCTACAGACAACACCAATAAAGAAGGAGCTCATACTATATTTTTTGGCATTACTTTTAAAACTATCTAAAGTGAAAAAAAAAAGTGGTATGGTTTTTTGTTTGTTTTTATTTTTCTTAAAAATTTCCTTAGGGGGTCTTTGGGAAATGTACACATAAGAGCCATTAAGGAATTGGATTTTCCGCTTATCAAAACCATAGCTTTATAAAGACAAGACTCTTATAAATCTGATTTTCCACCAAACAAGTACAGTTGAAATTTGTTGAATTCTAAACCTGTCCATCTATTTTTCATAGGAAATAGGGCCAAGTCACTGAAAACTCCATATTGAATTGGACCTTGTCACAATCAAGAGAACTAGGGAGTATGGTTGATGGTACACAGGTGAATTGGTGGTAGGAATTTCACGGGGACTATAACCAAGATGAGAAAGCATACATTGTACAAAAATGAAGAATGGTGTAAAAAATATGTAAAATAAAAAATAAGTAGACCAAAAATAAAGGAATGGGAGGGCCAAAACACATTTGGTGGAACAAACACCATCATAAGTTGTTACAGCATACGTGTTTCTCTTATGGCATTTAATGGGCTCATATATGACTGTGAGCAATGGAAGAGAAAAGTTCATTACAACACATTAAAAATGAATACAGTTTTAAATCAATTCCCATTAGTTAAAGTGTGGATATTGCACATGTCTTAGAGGATTTTATTATAAATTTATACTGACCCTGTGAGTAATGTTGTTAGTCCATGTCTCCTTCTCTAATAAAAAGAAACAAGAGTCTGGATCCTGTACTTTCTTATTAAATACATTATTGAAAAGAAGTCATCTTGTTTCTCATGGTCATGCCCTGATTATGTCAAGTCAAATTAGTTAAGCATATAAGTTGCAGTAAACAAAAGTGACAGATGAATGAAATGCATGGGGACACTCCCATGACCATCTATGGACACCATACTAAGTGGCAATTTCACATGTCACCATCTGGGTATCCAAATGAAGAAGAAGGCATGGTGTCAGTGCCAACACTGTGTTTTTATCTCTGTGTCTTTGCCATGTGTTTGATTTTTATTTTTTTCCCATCCAACAGCCTCTGGCTTACTCTATGAAGACAAATGGAAGAGTAAAAAAGGGTTGCAATCTTCTTACATCTGTCTTTTGTATAATCAAGCAATTTTAATCCTACCTTTTTTTTTAAATGAAAGCTGCTTCATGGATTACATCAAGTACATCTCTAGTATCTGGTAATGGATAGTTTCAGATTTTGGTTTGGGGATTGACTCCTCCACATACAAACATCTGTGAAAATGCGGACAAATGTCAACTATTTAAATACCTGATACCAAGTTTCTGGGAACTTACTCTCCTAAATAGTGTGTTAGGCATCAGATGTAAAACTCTGAGCAGTACAGAAAAGAGGCACCACCTAAATAGTTTAAAATCTAGTGAAAGTAAAAGGCATCTACACACACAATTAGAATAGTGCATGGTAATTTCCATGATAAGGTAATTTGTGGTGCAATGGGAGGATAAAAGGAGGTTCCTAAACTGTTTGAAGTGAGAAGGAGAGAAGGAGAGAAGGTCTCCAGGGAAGGATATAATAATTAAGGACTCTAGGGCCTCCCTGGTGGCGCAGGAGGTTGAGCGCAGCGCTGTGAGGCTGTTCGCAGCCTCTGCAGTGCTGGTTTGATCTCCACTGGCCGCAGAGCAACCCACATGGCACGACAGACCTCTCCTCTCTCGCCCACTGCTCCCCTTAGCAGTGTATTTCAGTCGATCTGCCTGTTCTGTTCCCCACTCTGTCTTTGGTGAATCCTCTCGCCCTCCTACACATCTGGCTTGTACCCTGTTTCTTATATAAATAAAATAAAAATAAATCTTTAAAAAATAATTAAGGACTGTAGGATAACTGTAAGTCATTGAGGTAAAGGGATGAGATATGGCACATTTCAATTAGCGGGAGCAGAATGAATGAAAACACAGAAGTCATGCAATGTTAAGAAACAGTTAAACATTTTTTTTTTCTAATGAAAAAAAGTAAAATGCAGTTGTAACATTTTGCAAGAAACTAGTTCCTATAACTGAGATTAGGGCAAAGGTGAGGTAAGGAAAAACCTCTTAAGGAAGATCAAGATTGCCTATTTTACCAGAAGCAAGGGGAGTGACATTGTAAATTTGCATATTTAAGAGATTTCTCTGGCTTCAGTGTGGAGAATGGATTTTAGAGAAGCAAGCCTAGAGGCAGGGGGGCAGGTTATAATAGTAGATGGAGCCATAACAGAAGAATAGTTCAAATTTATTGAAAGCTTATTATGTATCACATACTTTTGAAAAATATACATGTATTAACTTTAATTCTAACTGCAGCAGCATGAAATAAATATTGCTTTTATTCTGTTTTATTCCTGTTTTATGAATGAGGAGGTTAGGACACAGAAAGTCTGAGTAATTTGCTCAAGTTACATAGCTAATAGAGGACAGCTTCAAAGTTTTAACCTGGGCGGTCTTGGTCTAGAGCTCTCATTTTTTATAATCACTGCTCTATAATGTTAATATTTGGAACAGGATGTAGCAATGGAAACAGACAACAGCTTTTAAGGACTCAAGAAGAAGCCAGTTCCAGATAAGAACCATGTTTTTAATAATCAAAGCAAAGCTGAACTGAGCACCTAGAATCAGGTGAGTAATTCCTCTTGGAAATTCACCCACACTCAAGGTCAAAATAAGGTACAAATCAAAATAAGAGGTCACTATGTAGAGGACTAGAGAAGGTCAGATACAGAACAAGTAGAAACAGAAAATTTCAAAACATAAAACCAAAGCAAAATGAAACAAGAAGTGAAACAAAACAGGTGGTCAAAAGTTAAAGGAAATACTGGGCTTCCCTGGTGGCAAAAGGGGTTAAGATGAAACCTATGAAGCTGTCTGCAGCCACTGAAACACAAGTTTGATCCCCGGCCAGGGACCTGACCCACATGGCGCAGCAGACTTCTCCTGACTCGCCTGCTGCTCCCCTCAGCAGTATACTTTGGTGAGTCTGCCTGTTCTGTCCCCCATTCTGTCTCTGGTGAATCCTCTCACCCCCCACACCTCTGGCCTGTGTGCATAAATAAATTTTAAAAATTAAAAAAAAAAAAAACCAACACACACACACACACAAAAGAGAAAGAAAATACTCAGGGACCCAGAATTCTGGGGAACTAAAGGTAGGGAACCAAGATGAAATAAGCTGAGACAGAGATGCTGTGTGACACGGGTTTTGGCCTCAGGCTTGGCGACTTCTTTTTTTTAACATCTCTTGCTGAGTTCCAAACCAGTGTCTTTGCGACTTGTGGGTCTTGCCCTGCAGGGGCAGAATGGAGGGAATGGGAAACTGAGAATACGTGATGAAACTGGTATCTGTCAGAAGATGGGGAGTAGCAATTAGCAGAAGGTGGTAATTATATAAATATCTGTTATTAATAGAGTCATTTTACATGGGTTCCTGTAAAATGCAGAAACCAGTGAAGATTTGTTGCATAAGTAAATGGCTGAAAAAGTCAAGTACTCATTTTTTACCCATGTATCAACAATTAAAATAAGGGAAGATGTCTGTACTTCTGAATAACCTTTCCTACTATAGAATGATAATGGGCATCCTTTTCAATGATAAGGCCTTTATTAGCTAACCCCCAGGTTTAGAAATCCTTTACAAATAGGAAATTTTTTTAAATTATTTTTTCTATGTTGTGGAGTTATTAAAAGGAAAGAACATGGATACTGGGGACTATAAATGAAGACCTAACTTTGGGAGCATAATCTACTGACCAACCTAAATTCTATCATCTGGAAAACTGAGAGAGTAATATTTAAATGTGAAGCTAATTGTAAACAGAATTCAGGTCAGAAATAATCCCTTATATTTACAGTCAATTGATTACTTCACAAAGGTGCTGGGGCAATAGACTCACTGGAATATTTGTATATCCACATGCAAAAAGATGAACTTAGATTGTACCTTTCACCATGGACAAAATAGACTACGAGAAAAATGAAAAGACAACAGATTGGGAGAAAATATTTCCAAAGCACAAATAAGATAAAGTACTAGCATTCAAAATTTATAGAGATGGGCCTCCCCAGTGGTGCAGCGGTTGAGCGCTGGGCTGCAAAGCTGCCCACAGCCTCTGTAGCGCTGGTTCGATCCCGGGGATCTGGTGAGGGTCCCACATGGCGTGCAGACCTCTCCTGCTGCGCCAGGCTGCTCCCCTCAGCAGTATACTTCATCAGTCTGCCTGTCCTGTTACCCGCTCTGGCTCTGGTGAATTCTCTCACCCTCCCGTGCTTCTGACTGTACCCAGTGCTTGCATAAATAAATAAATAAATATTTTAAAAAATTTACAGAGAATACTTACAACTCAATTATAGGATGTAAAACAATCCAATCAAAAAGCTACCCGATCAAAAAAGTGGAAAAGAATATGAATAGATATTTTCCCTAAGAAGGCACAATGACTCTTAAGTACATGAAGCATATTATTCACTAGATAAATACAATTAAAATCACAATGAAATACCTATTCACTCACTAGAATGACTAAAATAAATAAGTGAGGCAATATCAAATGTTGGCAAGAATTGGAGAAATAAAAACACTTGTATATTATTGGTGGGAATGTAACATATTATAGTGACTCTGGAAAACAGTTTTGGAGTTTCTCTAAAGGTTAAACATAAAAATGCCCATTCTACTTCTAAGGCTATGCACAGAATTAAATATATTTCCACATGAAGACCTAAACAGGGAAATTTATCAGTCTTTACAGCAGCATTATTTATAATAACTAGGAAATGGGAATAACCAAATGCTCATCAAATGGTGACTAGATAGACAAAATGTGGTATATCCTAGGTGAAATACTATTTAGCAATAAAAATGAAGGAACTACAGACACATGCTATGACACTGAAGTTTAATGAAAGCAGCCAGATACAAGACACTACATATTGAATGGTTCCCTTCAATGTCACCAAAAATGAAAATTTAAAGAGACAGAAAGTAAATTAGTTGTTGCCAGAGGTTAGGGGTTGGGGGTCAATTAGAATTAGCTGTAAATGGGCAAAAAGTGATTTTATCGGGGTGATGAAATTATTCCAAACGTTCATCTATTGTGATCATTGCAGTCCTTTGTAAATTCTGTGAAAATAATGCACTTTACATTGAGATAGATAAATTTTATGACATGTAAAATAGAGTTGCTTTTAAAAAGCCAATTGTAAGAATTAAGTAAGTTAATTGCTTGGGGAATGTTCATTTCTTTACTTTCTCTTTCATCTCATTTTATTTACTAGGGAGCACTGACATGAGACCATCATGCCAGCTTTTCCTTTTTACCCTCCCCTCATAGAAACAGTTATTTTCCATTTATTTATTTTTTTAAAGATTTATTTATATATGAATACAAGAGCTGGGGTGTAGGCCAGAGATGCGGGAGGGTGAGAGGATTCACCAGAGACAGAGTGGGGAACAGAATAGGTGGATCTACTGAAATACACTGCTGAGGGGAGCAGCAGGCAAGACAGGAGAAGTCTGCTGCGCCATGTGGGTAGCTCCCTGAATGTGATCGAACTCATGCTGCAATGGCTGCTGATAGCTTCATAGTGCTGAGACTTAACACCTTGTGCCACCAGGGAGACCCACAAACAGTTATTTTCCATTTAAAGAAAAACAGCTAAAGAAAACTCCAAGTGATCAGTCAGTTTCTACTCTTAGAAAACTCCTGTTTTGCTATGTAAGGACAGAGGTCTCTGAATAAGCAAGTCTGAATAACAACTCTGTTGCTTGAACAGCCTGTCTTCCCACCTCCCCACGCAGGGCCCATGACAGCACAGATGCTCAGCACAGGGCCCAGCTGGCGGAGTCCAATGTCGCTGGCTTTGCTGAGTGCCTGGGTGAGGATGCTGGCCTCAGCATGTTAGCGATCCTTATTTGCTGGCTTTAATAGATACATTTTGCCTCCAGCAAAAAGTCTGCGAATAGTTAATAAGAATAATGAGCAGTAGCAGAGAATTAATGGGCTCTTTATTATGAGAGATGGAGTCCAGTGTTCAGTGTTCTTGAATAGGAAAAATGTTTTATAGGCAAAATTAACTCGAGAGACCTTATTTAGCCAATTTTAAGATAATGGGTTTTGGCTCCTACATGTCAGTAAATGCAGAAAGGAAGATTCTAGGTAAGGTCTGAGACATAGAGTGCTTCCTCAGTCTGAAAGAAGAGATCAGGCTTCAGCAGGTATCTCTCCCTGCTTTCCCTGCAAAAGGAAAACCACGACAGGAATCTCTCTGGTGCATGTGAGTTTTATTTCTGCTTACCTGTTGACTTTCACATTGTTTATATTTTTTCCTGGAGATGCTGAAACTGTCAGGACATCTATGTTATCACCATCACTGATCACAGAGGACTCATTCGGGGAAGTGCTCCCTACTTATCTCATTGTCATCACTACCAGTGCTCAGCATAGTATATATCCTGATAATGCTGGGCCAGACTCCAGCTGGCAAGGTCCTGGGTGAAGCAGGTCTGAGACTGCTTGTTGATGACAACTCTGGACAATCAGATTTGAGGGGTGTATGTGTGTGTGTGTATAGGAGTGTTTGTGTGTGTGTAGGGGTGTGTGTGTATGTGTTGGACAATGTTATGTTATGACAGTCCAATTGACAGATATATTGGGTCACCCCACAAGAAACCAGTCTTTTGTATTTATTTTCTTTAGCTGTTTTTAAAAAGCATGCAGCACAAACACAATGACAAAATACAGAGCAAAAATTATTGAAATAGTGCTAAGCAATTTCAGAGCACTTGAGTCAGATTGTTTAAGCTGACCCAGCAAGGAGGGGACCAAATATATAGAAAGACGGGTCACTGAGAGAAATGCCATCTTCACTCGATCCATCAAAATTGTCTTTATTCAGGCAATGCCCATGTCCACCTTACAGGACTAGTCTTTTTGAACAACTAAGGCAAGTTTTAACAAGTATTTTTACTTTAAATCTTTTTAAAAAATGTGTTGATGTGGTACATATACACAATGGAATATTACTCAGCAATCAAAAAAGATAAACTCATGCAATTTGCAGCAACATGGATGGAGCTGGAAGGGATCGTGCTCAGCGAAATAAGCCAGAAAGAAAAAGAAAAATACTGGATGGTCTCACTCATAGCAGGAATTTAGAAAACCTAAATAAGGGTTTTTTTTTTTTTTTAAGATTTATTTATTTGGGCCTCCCCGGTGGCACAACAGGTTGAGCGCCGCACTGTGAAGCCGTCCACAGCCTCTGCAGCATGGGTTCGATCCCGGCTGGCCGGCGAGAATCCCACAAGTTGCGACAGACCTCTCCTGTTTCGCCCACTGCTCCCCTCAGCAGTGTATTGCAGTCAGTCTGCCTGTTCTCTTCCTCACTCTGTCTCTGGTGAATCCTCTCACCCTCTTGCACATCTGGCCTGTACCCCGGTTCTTGTATAAATAAATCTTAAAAAAATTATTTATTTTATTTTATTTTATTTATACAAGCACTAGGTAAAGTCAGAAGCTCAGGAGGGTGAGAGAATTCACCAGAGCCAGAGCAGGGAACAGAACAGGCAGACTGACAAAATACACTGCTGAGGGGAGCAGCAGGTGTGGCAGGAGAGGTCTGCGCCGCATGTGGGACACTTGCCAACGGCTGGGGATTGAACCAGCACTGCAGAGGCTGCGAGTAGCTTTGTAGCCCAGTGCTCAACTGCTGTGCCACCAGGGGAGGCCTGAAAAAGACTAATTATAATGAAGTAAAAATCAAAATCAACAAGCAACTATAAACCAGAGACACACTATGGGGGTGTGGCGAGGGGAGGAGGGATTAGGGTCAAAATAAGGGGGGGTGGGAATTGTATGGGGAATATAACCAAGATGAAAATTCATACATTGTGCAAAAATGAAAAATGATGTACAAATATATAAAATAAAATAAAAAAAGAACAGAAAGAAATAAAAATGTGTTTGTACCAGCCACTGACATTTTTACTCTTCAAAAAGAATATGATAGTGTGCAAAGCACTATCCTAAGTTTGGTGGGAAGAGAAGCTGCCATCACAACCTCCCAACCCCTACAGAGCATCAGGAGTGAAATTAAAAGGGCCACAGAAGAACTTTCACCTAGTGCCTTCAGAATGGTTAAAGGAGAGCTTTCAAATCATGAAATAGCTGTAAAGTTAATGCATGGTAACGTGTTTTAAAAAGTGGTTAGAGGCATGAAAAAAAACAAAGTTTTAGGGACCATTCCAGGGGTGGAGGGAAACAACATGAGCAAGGCCTAGAGAAAGTCAGAGGTTTTTAGGGACCAGTTGGGAACTCAATCTCATGGGCATGTAGTCAGTTTTTAGAGAGGCAAAACACTGAAGAGAGGCTGTTAGAGGCAAAGCGGCTGATTTTGCTCTTCCTTTAGGTAAAGACCTTGTGCTCAGCGTGGATCTGTGTAATAATTGGGTTTCTCTGGGGGTCGGGGACAGAATGTATTTGTTTGGGAAGAGTAGGAAGTTAGAGAATTATTTGGGAAGGCATCCCTGAAAGTTCTTGTTGGTTGTTGAATTGAAGGTATTTAGGAATGAGCCTGGAATTGAGAAGGTCAGTTTACAAGCCCCTGTAGTAGTCTAGGCAACACTAATAACTTGTTTTCTGTTGATAATGGTGGAAAAGAGAAAACACAAACGAAGAACTTGGGACATAGGGTGTACTTCAAATGTATGACAGAGACAGTTTCATGCTATTAAGAGAAATGGTTCTGTGGCTTGGATCAAGTGCCTTTCTTCAGTTAGCTGCATCAGTTTGTTTTCCTTGTCTCCTCCCTTTAAGTTTCACACCTTGTAATTTATTTTTGTCCAAGGAAAATTTGATAGCATTCTTCCAGTTTCAAACCCTGTTCTCCCTACCAAAGACTAAAAGGTTCTATAGAGAGGAAGATTTGTGTGTGTGTGTGTGTGTGTGTGTGTGTGTGTGTGTGTGTGTAGAACTGGGGTTTTAGCCAGAGGTTCAAGGAGAGGGAGTGAGAGGATTCACCAGACACAGAGTAGGGAGCAGAACAGGCAGATTTACTGAAATACACTGCTAAGGGGAGCAGCAGGTGAGACAGGAGAGGTCTGCTGCATCGTATGTGGGTCAGCTCCCTGGCTGGGATCAAACTCAGGCTGTAGTGAAAGTAAGATCTTTGGAACAGGTTAACTGCCTATAACCTGAGAAGCAAACATCCTTGGCAAGTTCAGCACCTGAGACCTAGAGAAGCTTCAGGAAACACCAAATGAATGAATGAATAAAGACATAGTTTCTTTATTCTCAGTGCAAATTAAGGTAAATTAATTCTAGTAGCTCTATCTTTTTTAAAAGAGTTCTCTCATAATTGAAATAACTCCCACTTCCTCCTCCTTGGCCTTCTGGAAATCCTGGCACCACCACCCTGCATTTTCTATGCTCAAGTCAGTGCAATCAGCAGATGAGTCCAAACCAAAGAATCCTGTTCCCTTCTACTTCCACAACTGTCCTTCATGTGGCAATGTAATCGTAGCTAGGGCAACTCATCTGCTCAATCTTCTCAGGGAAGATTTCAAGAAAGAAGGAAATGTATTGTCTTAAACTTGCTCTAACAAAGCTTTTTCCCCCAGCAAACCTCTGTGATTAACTATATGTAGCTCACACTCAAGACAGTTCCAACCATGTGCCTTGAACTGCTTCTCTTTGGGAGAATCAAAATAAAGGAGCAAAGTAGCAAGGATTTTGGGACACAAAAAACATGCTGGCATCAGGCTCCAGAGTTTTATAGAATCAAGTGGAAGGTGCCACAGAGGTGACTGGCTTTGAAGGAAACTCACAGAGATAATCAATTTGATCACACAGGCAGACACTGAGGTATTTGTCAAAATGTCAGGGTTATGGATCGTGCCAATATATTTCCTTTTCAATGCATTAGTCTTTTTAAAAGCCTGTATCTAATTCGACATTGGACATAGTTCTGCCTCTCCGCCATCAGAGTCTTTCCTTGGGAAATTCTATATGCTAGCATGCTCTTGGGGGTAGATTTTAATGCATAGAGATTTCTTATTATATACCAAAAAAAAAAGAAAGTTTTTTTTTGTTTGTGTGTTTATTTTAGGAATGTTCAAGAAATACACAGAATAAAAAATGTATTAGGCTCTTCTCTGTGCTAAACCTAAAAATCCATTTGAGAAAGGGATCCAAGAGAGAAAAGAGGACTTGACTTATGCAGAGTCTTGGATCATCTTCCTAACAAAGGCAAAATAACATCCCACACCTTCTGTGGATGTTACCCAAGGCAGCTTGCTACTTGCTATCTGCAGAAAATTTCTGAGGTTCCTGGGAGATGCCTAGTTGGTTCACAAGAGCATGATCCTGTGTTATCACACGTGATTTAGTTTATGCCAAAGACTTGCACGGTTGATCACCCTAACTCAGAAATTATTTAAGATGTAAAAGGTAAAAATAATCAACTCGTACAATATTAACACTGTATGCCTAGACTACTATAGTATTAAAATGGTATTGTTCACATCAGAAAGAGTAAAAAGAAATAATCTGTTGTTCCTCCAGTGAGTGATTAGGAAAGCTAGAGAAAGTGTTTTTAAAAAGCACCACATAGGAGAATTTTTAAAACAGAGGCTGGTCTGCTATAAAAAAAAAATATATATATATAAATAAATAAAAAGCTACGTGAAAGACTTTCATGTCTCCCGGGCCATTAATTATTTTGGTTTCTGTAGATTTCAAGGAAGATCTCTTGTTTTCCTCCAAGGAAGCATGCTGCTAAATAGGTAATGCTCTCTACTGAATTCTGCTATTTTCTGAGTCTACTTTTTCTTTTCTGGCCCATGGAAAAAGAGTTATCCCAAATTTCCCTCCTTCTCTGCCCACATGTAGTTGAAACTACCTTTCTGCCTTGGAAAGTTTGCCTATGGAAGAACTTAGGGTTTTTCCAGCTAATAACACAGGAATATTTCAGATGTATCACAGTGGTTCTTCAAAAATGACCTTGACCTGGCCTTGGACCCGAGTCTCTGCCCTGCTTCATTATCAGCTGAAATATTAGCCAAATATCTAAAATTCTGAGTCTTATTTTCTTCATATGTAGATGATCATAATGATTACCATTTTAACAACAAATATTTAACAAGTACTGGGTACTATTTAAGTGCTTTCTGTGCATGAGCCCATTTTATCCACTCTATGACTTCAAGGTAAGTATCACAGTTCTAATTTATGGGAGAACCAGTCGAGGCCTAATGAGGTTAAATCATCTGCCCAAAGTGAGGATCAATTGAGAGAAATGGAAAAGACGATCAGTGCTGATCTTGGGGAATGTGTTCAACGAATCTTCTCCCCTTAGTCTCCCCTTCTCTTCTTCCCTAACTCCCATCTACTTCCATGTACTTCCTACAAGCTTTAAAAACACCATGGATATGAAGAGTGGTGTGCAATGCACTTCTGTCAGAACTCAACCACTTTTGTAGAAAACACAAACTATGCAGTTAGAGTTGCAGATTTTACAACTGGTATGCAGTGACTTTTTTTTTTTCCTTGCTTTGAGTCTAACCTGGCGTTCTTTCTACGTTGTAAAATATAATCTGTATGTTTGACAGACACATGTGTTCTAATGCAAGGGCATCCGATTGGGTTCATGAAGCTGCTGTCTGGTCCAGCTCTGCAGCTCTGACTTCAGCAAACAAAACCCTGGTTGAGCGCTATGTACAGTGCGGTATTTTGGTGTCAGTTCATCCATCTGTATAATGGGATTTATGATCACTGCTGCCATCTAACAAGGATGAAATGGTCCAAGAATACATTACATGGAAGTAAGCGTAGCTGGTAACTAGAAGCTCCTCTTAACTGAGAAGCAACTGACCTCACATTCCCAAAGAAGGGATGAATTCATGCAGCTATATCAACTACATTGAGGAAGGAAAGATGCATAAATAAGGCTCTTTCATCAGCAGCAACTTTTTTTCTGAACAATAACTAATTAGAGCAACCAAAGCAATTGCCATTTCTGGCCACAATTCAAGGGGTCATTTATATGGCTCAGTTCAGTGTGTGATCTCCACAGAGCCCACTAGATAAACTATTAGAGAGCTATCGGCTATTACTGGATGTACCCTAGAAGGTAGAAGATGAAAAGATGAAAACAAATCTGTGTTCAGTGTACCTGTAAAAACACAAAATGTACCATCTTCATTCTTGTGATTCGAGAAACAGAAGAACTTCCTGGGACTTCTACAGACATGATTCTTCTAGTACAATTTTGCTCAAAGGCAGACGGGACAGGACAATGGTTGCTGTTGCACATCCAGCTTAAAAAATTGGAGAGAGAGAGACAGAGAGAGAGACAGACAGAGAGATACAGAGAGAGACAGAGTCAGAGACACACAGAGAATGGCCATTTATATTTCTCTATACCTATTTATCTATGTCTATTTGGCAAATAAATCAATATAAATATACTAAATATGTTAATAGCTAGATAGATGAGAGAGAGAGAGAGAGACAGAGATAGCCTCTAAATGCATAACCTAAAGGAGTAACTAGAGAGCCAAGAAAAATTTCCTTACCAGTGTCAGCACAAGAGCACTCAGGCAGCTGAGAAAGGAGACTGAATGAAATTTCAGTCTTAAATTTTCATGGTGGAAAATAAGACAAAAATAGCAATTAATCTTCCAGAAGAGAAAGTGCAGAGATTGGTTGTCCTACAAAGGCTACAAATGATATTGATTACCCCTCTCTCCCTCCCTTCCTTTGATATTCATTGCACAAAATGCTAATGCATTAAAAGTCATCCAATTGCAGGTATCTCCAAATAAAGTCTCATTCAGATTAGATCAAGCCAGCTTCACTGTGATTAACATGTATTTGAGAGTGTGAAAATGGAATTGCATGAATCTACTCAAACTCTTGCTCATGCCTCCCTTGTGAATCAAGGACTAGTTGCAGGGCAGGTAACAGATGGGGTTTACTTTCAGACTGCAACCAATGAACCCAGAAAAGCCCCACATACTGTCATCATCAACAGTCTTCTTTAAGAGGCCCCATGTCTAAGAGATATTTCTAACAGACTTGTCTCTGTAAGGTAGTTATGCAAAATAGAAAGAGTCTGAAGGAAACTGTAGTGTTGGCCATTATAATTGTTTAAGGCAATATATATCACTTAGCCATTGTTTTGACTGTTGTGGTGAGTGCCATAAAAGGAACATGTACCACATGCCCAGGGTTCATGGACTGAATTCTGAATAGCTCACTCCCCTGCTCTGTGCTGCACTGTCATGTTCACTCTATTTTTTACTCTATTTTTTTCCTGAATCTCTTGGCTGCCAACTTTACTTTCTGTGTCGCTCAGGCCACATGTAATCTCTCCTACTCCATTCACCTGCACCTTCACCTGTTTCCTTGAATCTTGCTCACTCCTTCTTCCCCTGACCTTCTGACCATCTTACCTTGATTATCATATATATATATTCCTGCTTGACCTTGCCTTCCTGCTTGACCTTGCCTTTCAGATGTCTTTGCCCAAAGGTAGATTACACTCAGAACCATTCTAACCTCATTCAACTGAAATGGATAATGTGATGTGGGATTTGAAAATCTGTTGTCTAGTAACAAAATTATTGTGCATCTATCACATCCAAAGTACTCTCTCAGCTAACAGGGGACTACTAAAAGTCATAAGATGAGATCACTGGCATTGTAGAAGAGTTGCCTACATTTATCTGACAAGAAAATATCACAACCAAGATTCCATCCATCAAATGTTCTCTTCAATTTACCATCTAGAGTTTAAGACTAGGCATTAATAAATAAATGATCCAATACTAAACAGTCATAAAGCCCACAACAAGATGTCCCAGGAGGGTGTGGTTAATTGTTGAATGAGTGACCAGTGAAGATTGCAAGTTCCTAAGTGGGGAGGTCACTGTCACCAAGTTTGGAGTTTTCATGGAGAACAGGTAGTGGGATTAGCCTTTCTAGGACTGCATTGAAGAGTCAAGCATAATACTGTATCAGGAAGAGAACAAAAACCTGTCAGATGGTCATAGTTCAGTAGATCCCCAGGAAGATACACTGGGAGTACTAGCTCTATGGTGAGAATTTAAGATATAATTTGAGATAGAAGTTAAATTGATGATTTTTCTGTTTTCTTAAAAATATATATATAGACAAACCAATCAAACCCAAATACCCTTTATGATCCCAGGAACACAAATCTCATTTTAAGCTTTTATAATCAGGGTAGAAGAAATTATTTGATTTGCAAATTGCCTTTGAAATAACTCATTTTTTTTTTTTGTTTTGTTTCACTATGTAACACTTCACATACGAAAAGCAGCAAAGTATCATCCCTGGAAATATGAAAACTCTGCTCAAGCACCACTAAACTGTAGCCAGAATATTGTTTAGACTCTCATCCATAGCCCAACAAGCCTGACTTACTGACTTGATGCTTTTCAAGGCTAACTCTGACTTTGATCCATTCTGACTCATCACTAGCTCAAGTTATTTGATCTTTTACAGGTCACGAATAATCTGAAATTGAGAAGAACCAGTCACTAATATAAGTTGGATGAACCTTTCTGAAATATTCCTTGTCCTTGGTAGTCTAGTATCATCTCCTGTTGGGCTTTTTCACTCAGTTGGCATCAGGGCCACCTTGACATCCTTTCACTGTTGCATGATAACATGGCAGAAAGTCAGTCTTTGGAGGGAGATGCTGTCCTGATTTTAAAGACGGGAATTTGTATGGCTGAGAGATCTGGGAGACACTTTATCTATCAGCCCTGAGTTGAAACCCAGTTGGTTTTAACAATAGAGGCAGTACCACACGTAATGCAAATAAGACCAAGCATGGCTGTGATGAATGTCTTACCCAGGGTAGTGCCAGCAACATGATCTGAACTCACAAATCCCACTATCGTGGGAACGTAAATCCACAGGGTGTCTTATCAGCAACATAGGGCAGGAGGAAGCAGTGAAGGTGGAGTTTGTCTTTAAATCACGGCAGAGGTAAATAAATATCTTCAGAATCTACATGATCATCCTTTCAGAAGGTGGCCCATAGGGACAGATTTATTCACCCTGCATTGAAAGTCACCAGGACTGGAAGACACTCCAATCTGCAACCATTTTTCACAAGGCGGGTCCAGTGTAGACTAATGCTAGGCCTTATATTTGGGAGCAAACGCCATTTCATTTTCTTTATTCCTTCACACAAGGTGGAAATGTCACAATTGTATCTTAAAGTATTTTAATTATTATTGATTTTCATAAAAATAAAGTCATAAATCAGTGTTGCTGTTGTGTTTTTTTTTTTTAAATAACTGTTAGATCATGTGCCCGATTTTTTTGTGCATAGGAAATTGATGGTCACCCTGAGCTAGAAATCTCAAGCTGTGACAAGTTCTGCCTGGGTGGAATTGAAGAGTTCCTACCCACTGCATTTCTGCTTTATGGCAAAAAAACACCGGATGAAAGAAAAAGACCATGCCATTTTTATGTTTCTGCACTTCAGCTCATCTTGTCATCATATCCATGACCAAAAAAAACAAGTTTGATGGCACTACTTTATACTTACATTCCACATCACAATTTATAAACTGTTTCTGTGTTTCTTTGTATGCCACACATAGTAGAAGCAGAGTAATTAGTATGCCCATTTCACAAGTAAGGAAATTGTGGATAGAGAATAAGAGACTTGTACAAGCTTACAGGGTATGTGCATACTAATAAATAATATGTAATTAGTATGCCCATTTCACAGGTAAGGAAATTATGGATAGAGAATAAGAGACTTGTGCAAGCTTACAGGGTATGTGAATAATTGAACTGAGACTGGATGTCTTCCCAGGAGAATCTTTGCCCTGCCCATTCTCCCACATTATAGCAGGTGTCCGTGAGTCTCCCTAGAACCCAGTAGTCACAGAAGAAATAATAGATAACAAACCAAATATATATATATATATATATATATATATATACACCTTCTCCCTAGTTCTTCAAAGACCCAAGAACCAATTTGCTTTGAATAGTAAGGAACATTGTAAGACTGATTTTCAGAAATAAAGGGACCTCAGACTTACCCAAAGGGAAATCACACTTACCTAGATTAGGACACTGTGTACTTTTTGATGTACTTCTCACAGTTGAAAATCTAGATTTAATTGTGTGTGATCACTTAATTAAGTCTGTCTCTCTCTGTAGGCTTGAAATTTCCATTAAAACAAGGATTTTATTTGCTCTTTTGCTTACACTTTTATCCCATGTCTAGCACAGTGTCTGGTACTCAATAAGAATTAATTGAATGGTTGAATGAATGGACTAATGAGAGCACTAGGGTCCTAAGAAGGATTGCGAAAAAGGAAGAAAAAGCTTGGCTTTCTTTTGCAATCAGGAGCCTTATATTTTAAAAAAGAAAAATTAGATAATTGCCTGACCAACACAACCTATGTTTTTGATTCTGTCTTTTGGAATAGAACCCTGTCAGTATAGCCTTAATTTCTATTGCTGGAACCTGATTGTAGAAATCCAAAAAAATGTCAACCCTGTTGAGGGGGAAAAGGGAAGGAAAGAATGGATACAACAATTGCCTGACTGAACAAAAGAATAATTGGCATGGTGTGGCAGCCACAATGATGGTGAAAGTTACTTCCCAAAAAGTATAGTTGGACATAGACATCATCATCATTACTATCATAAGTGCTTCAAAGAAAGATAACCCTAACTCCAGTCCTATCAAAGCATGCACAGGGTATAATATTTCTTGGATGGGAATTCCTTTGCTTTCTAACTGAATTTGCTTAAAGATGAAGAGCTATTGGGCCTCCCCGGTGGCGCAGCGGTTGAGCGCAGGGTTGCGAAACTGCCCGCGGTCTCTGTGGCACCGGTTTGATCCCCGGCTGCTCCCCGGCCACTGGAGGAGGGTCCCACATGGCGCACAGACCTCTCCTGCCGCCCTCTGCTCCCCTCAGCAGTGTACTTCGGTCCTTCTGCCTGCTCTGCTCCCCGCTCTGGCTCTGGTGAATTCTCTCACCCTCCCACGGTTCTGACTGTACCCAGTGCATGTATAAACAAAAACAAACAAACAAACAAACAAACAAATATATAAATGCCTCTATAAAAAAATTAAAAAAACAAAAGATGGAGAGCTATTTCAGAAGACTTTATATTCAGAGAGATATGTGAGGTCAAATAATCAGAATGGGACTTAAACCTCGATCCTGACTATATTAATAGTAAAAGTAACTGAATCCAGCCAAGTGACTTTGGACTTCTGTATTTGGGATTTTCTTGTTCCCTTTCACCTAACTGCAATCTCAGAAAGGTCATTGTGAGGTCAAGTTGACATAAGCAGCATCTCAAAATGGTAAATGGCCTATATTGAGGGTAATGACTGCCCTGCAGTCAAAGCCACTGATTTCTTATAAAAGAATATCATTTGCTAATAGCAATAGAACACTCCTGGAAAGTCTTCAGATTTGTTGCTATTGAACACCAAATTTCTAATTTGCTGTTCCTAAATCAGGTAGAATTTTTGCCTTGGTGAGAAATACACAATTTATATGTAAGGTCACAATGATCAATATATCTTTTTTGCTGAACAACAGGCTGGGGTAAGAGGATTGCTCTTCCAACAGTAACTAACTATATGTTAATGTCAATTAGGAAAAACAGTACATTAAATAGGATCTTAAAAGCTAGGTCTTCTTCAGCCTAGCCACCAGTTTTCCCTACAATGCCTCACAACCCTACTGTGTTTCTCTATGATAAATTCTCATTTTCTCCTTATTACAAATCTCATTGGTTCAACTCCCCATTTCAGAGTCAAAGGAAAATTAATAAATGCAGAATACATAGCAGATTCCCAAAGAAATATGTTGAAGAATTCAATTAAGAGTGGAAGAAAAACGCTGAAGCCTTTCAGAGTTATACTCCTTTTGGGGGAAATTTGCTAACATGGTAAAGTGTGCCATGAATTCAGACACCAGATTGAAATTAACCTCCAGAGTTCAGGTAAAGGTATCATTATCAGACTATTTCTATTAGGCCCCTAGCCATTTCTGAATTGCCAAGTCCTGTTTATTCGTCTTCAAAGACAGGGTCTAAGGAGTCATCAATGTTTACAAAACAGTTTGAGGTCTCCCTGAAAGTCATTAAGGAATGAAATGCCATTTATGGATCTGGCCCAGCTGGAAGCCAAGTTTATCAAACATCACCAGTAATAATTCTCCAGTTAATTGGACTTTGCTTGTTTTTGGACACCTGCCAGAATTTTTTTCACACTCATAGGTCCTTCACCATATATATTTGCATCTTTCTTTCCAGAAGCCCCTGAAAAGACATTCCTTGAATCATCCCATTTATGCTTTAAGCATCTCCATGAAATGTGATGTGTGGGGAATGAATGAGGCTTTGGAGGGACCATTTTGAATTTGGACCCTGTATGAAAAGTTTTTCTCTGCCTGTAATGAATCTTGGTAGAGCTGGAACTAGAATGTAGGTCAACTGTTCACCAAGTGATGAGAGGAAATCTGATTGATGTTGTTCCTATTTACCTGCAATAAAACTCAAGGAGGGGCAATATGAAGGCATCTGTAATATATCATGGTACAAAGTGAGCTCAATGTGATAATCAACTAAGAATAAAAACCCCTAATTTTGCATGTTCAAGACTCTATTTGATTGCTAACCCTCTGGATACTAGAGTAAATTTCCTGATATTACCTGTTGGTCACTCTTTGCCTTATTAAATGACTGTAGATCAATGAGCAGGCAGGGTCTGGAGACAGTTCCATCCTAGAAAAGGCAAATTGTAGTCCAACTTCAAAGCAACACACCTGACCTCATAGGAAAGTGTTCCAGTTTATTACTTTGCACAACTGTGTGTTTCAATTTATTACACTGATGACTTACCTTGTACTACTCTGTGTTCAATTATGTATTTCCTGTTCTCATTACAGACCTTCAAATGACTGCAAAAATATATTCATTTAATTCTTTTTCTGTTCTTTTAAAAATTTTATCACTCAGAAAGAAGGAAGAAAATGGTTTGAACATTAGCACTGGGTATAAACTCAGATTGAGTCTATGTACTTATATTATTCTGATAATTGGAGCAAAGAAACTCTTTCATCTGAAATAGCAGCTAGAAAAATATATTTGGGGTCTTAAGCAATCATATATTTTGCATACACTCGGGCTTAAAGTTCCCACAATCAGTGTGGGATTTTGGAAAAAGATGGAGGCAATAATTTGAACACATGTTTTAGTTCAGTGTCCCACTTAATAAGTGTGTGATTTGGGAAAACCTTATTTGTGGGGAAATGTGATCCATGTAGTGTTCCTCATTCTTAAATTTCATGGCTATTTTTATATTAAAAGCTAAGATTAATCTAAGTCAAAATAATTAATACGATGAGCAATGTATGAGTCAGTGTTCTCTCTTTTACCGTAGAGAAAGAAGGACAATGAAGATAATCTAGGCATTGTCTTATGTTAAATTATATTCTGCCAATGGGTTATGAAGTAAGGAACAAAGGATATGGCATTTGAATCATCACAATAATTCTCTTTTCTGATGACTGAAACATATTTATTAAGGACAACAATGAACTATTGTTTAAACACTGATGTGCTGAGAGAGGTAACCGTTACTTACATTCATCCTATGGGGTAAACCAATGATTTCAATGTCTTGTATCTTATAGGAGAAAAAGAAAATTACATTTACTAAACAGGAGACCTAGATATACGAAGAAGAAAGAATTCTTCCCACTTTGAATTTGTATCAGGTCTGATGATGAGTAGAAGAATGAAAGGAACTTAGTTTGATTGTCATAGAACATGATCGGTCCTTTTGAGGTTCAGATACCTTGCTTAGATTTATGCACATATAGTGTGAAGAACAAGTTAATTTTGAATAGTAAATCCCTCAGTTGCTGAAAGAGTGTTAGATGAGCATATACGAACAAATACCATGTGACAAGATGACTGGTATCCAGTGGATTAATTCCCTGTCCCCATAGCTGCACAAGTGGAGACCATGGCAAAAACTGGAGACCACTGGCTGCCTCTGTAGAAGGCATTTCTTCTTGTTGCAACCCTGCCATTTCTCTGTGTGTCCACAACATCTCTCTGCTGTTGCCAAGAATGAATAATGCTTGTCCTTACACAACACTAGGTACCTTGTGGAGGGCTACTCATCGATAGTTCTAGTCTTTCCATACTTCAAGTATAACCATTTATATTTTTTGGATGTTGTCAAATTAGTTACCAAAACCTGATAATGAAATGATTTTATCCTTATTAATAAAAAATGCATGTCATTCACCATTTTTGAGTTGGAAATAAATGTGCTGTCACAATGAGAACAGCAATTATTATGACACATTACTAGAAACATCAATTTAAAGCAACAGGTTGAATATGAAAAACATTGGACAAGCAACCATTTGTTCAGGTCCCATAATGGCAAGAGATCTACTTGTTCTCCTGACTAATTTTTTTAACCAATTTAATCCAATTTGGAAGTAGCAAATAATTCATTTGGATGATTGTATTACCATAACATGAAATTCACTGTTGCTGTTTTCATTTACTCTATTCATTTGATAAACTTCATGAATTCCTAAAACAGTGCTAAGTTCTAGGAATATGGTCATTGAAAGAGAGGGCTCTTTGATCCTATCTTCTGCTAGCACAAGGCTTCTTGAGATTGTAATCACCTTCTAAACCTGCTTTCTTGCCTGTTCTTAGGATGTTTTGAGGATCAAGACTTGGAATTCCTGGATTATGCAGTTTTCCAAGGTCATTGAATCCTGTCCAGCACCAAAACTCAATTTCCACCTCACCCTGTCTTTGAGGAACTATTTTTGAGTTAAATCATTCTTATTCTGAGTTCCCTTTTTTCAACATCACAACACTATGTCTCAGCATCACCCAGCTGTGCCTCTTCTTTGCCACCTTCTTGAGGTGAAACCCTTTCAGTGGTGTGCAAATAAGGAAATCTCCTTGAAAGGCAAAGACACAATCTGGAGCCGCTTTTGCTAAGATATTCTCCTCATTATAAAGGCATCCAATAACCTATTTTGAAGCATATAACAGGCCTTTCAGGCAGCAGTAAAAAAACACAGTATTTTAAGAATTGTCTTGAATGCTTCCTTTCAAAGGTTACTTAATGAATTTTTGAACTTAAAGGAGTCAGAAAGAAAAAGTTTCCTCTTTGCTTTGCCTTTGTTCACTTAAGAAATTAATGCATGTTTTGATTTATGGAGCCACTCCTAAATGTGGTGTACTGAAGAGCCTATTTGCTAGGCACATCTTACTGCAATTCACTCCTAAAACTATTTTTAGGGATGGATAATGTATCAGGTATTTTCCCACAAGGAACAAATGGCACTTTCAAGTAGGTTAATTCAAGGAGATTATTTCATAAAAAGACCTACCAGAAAGATGCAGATAAGGTTTGGGAAGCCATAACAGATGGAGATGGACCCATGGGCTGCCAAAAGCAGTAAACACTGGCCCCAGATATGAAGGGACAGGGAAGGAAAAGGCTATGAGAACCTGCAAGAAGGAAGAGTCATGTAAGCAATTTCCTTAGAAGTAGGGAGTGACCTTGTCAGGAAGGACACAGTATAAGACAACCCTTAGGGAAGAAGCCAGAGGAATAATTATTCCCTCCATCTATTCCATCTCTGGCCATGATTTCCCTTTGGATGAATCACCTTCAAACCATAGGACACAAGAGATCATTAAAATTTCCTTACAGGTGAGGCTTCTGAGAAGAAATGGAGTGGAGACAGCTGAGGAGTAGATCCAAAGGGGTAAATGGAAAAACTTGGCACAAGCAGGAAGCTGTCTGCCCATCATCTCAGTAGATCCTAACTGTTCTCCCTGCTTTGAGGTCAACATAGATTCCAGTTTCTATGTCTGTTATGTGTAATTGAGAATACAGTGGATTCTCTGTACCCACAGCTGTTGCATGTACAGATTCAACCAACTGCAGATGGAAAAAACCTATTATGTAGTATGACCTACTATGGTCACCGCTGTACTGAACTTGTACAAACTTCTTTTTCCTTGTCATTATTTCATAACTTATCCAATTATTCAACTATGAAAAACTATTTACTTAGTTTTTACATTGCATTTAATATAAAAAGTAATTTAGATATGATGTAAAGTATACAGAAAATGTGAATAGGATTTCTACAAATATGATGCCATCTTATATAAGAGACTTGAGCATCCACAGATTTTAGTATCTATGGGGAGTCCTGGAACCAATCTCTTGTGATGCAGCAGGATGAATGTAGTGCCAATTTTGACTTTCCAGAGTACTCTCATTTAAATAATGATATGGGGCCTCCCGGTTGGCGCAGCGGTTGAGCGCTGGGTTGCGAAGCTGCCCGCAGCCTCTGCAGCGCAGGTTTGATCCCTGGCTGCTCCCCGGCCACCAGAGGAGGGTCCCACATGGCGCGCAGACCTCTCCTGCTGCCCGCTGCTCCCCTCAGCAGTGTACTTCGGTCCTTCTGCCTGCTCTGCTCCCCGCTCTGGCTCTGGTGAATTCTCTCACCCTCCTGCGCTTCTGACTGTACCCAGTGCTTGTATAAATAAATAAATAAATAAATAAATCTTTAAAAAAAAAAAACAAATAAATAAATAAATAATGATATGACCATTCTGCTCTTCACCTATCTAAGTCTGTTCAACAGCCACCAGAGTGACTCTTTAAAACAGAGAGCCAGATGACATGAATCTAAAGCAAAAATTCTCCTTCACTAAGCCAACAGCACCCCCACCTTGGCCCTTGGCATTTGCTATTCTCTCTGTTGAGAAAGTTCTCCAAGATATTTTCTAACTTGTTCACATTTATTTTCTACCTTTAAATTAAAAAAAAAAAACTATCAAAGAACTCTTTTTTAACCACCAAATCCAGCTATATCATATCTCACAGTAAAATTCTTCCCTTCTTCTTGAACATGTCACGTCATCTGAGTATTAATTTCTTGTCTGTCTTCCTCCATTAGAAGAGAAGTTCCTTGAAAACTGATTGTTTATCTTTTGACAATTATTGCACTCCCAGGGTTTAGTAGAGTGCCTGGTATATATTACACCCTCAATAAATATTTTTTGTACAAACAAAAACTAAATGAAGATGATAGGTAGAGAAGAGAAAGCTGGGCTTCAATCTGTAGATATCAAAATGACTTGAGTAACTTTAAACTAGTTCTAAAAACTGCTGAAGAATATATGTATTATAAATCATAAGACATAATGCAAAATAAGGGTGATTAAGAATATTGTTCTTATAACTATCATCAGCACACAGAGTGGAGAGACTAAATTACATTTCAAGATTCTTTCATTCATATGTATTTTTGCTTAAAATCATTATGATTTTTGCACTTATTTTTCTTAAATTTACTAAGAATGTTTCTGATAAGGAGTCCTTCTACTGTATAAATAAGTACTTCATTAATTAAAATATTCATGAGTCATATTGAAAACACAAAATTTTGTGTTTCGTTAACTCAGGCCCAAAGAGGTTCAGTGAATTATATCAAAGCACACACCAAACCAATGATGAATATAGTATTAAATACAAATGTAAATTAAAAATTATTTCCGGATATAAAGGAAATATCATTTCCTGATATAAAGGATATAAATAGTTTCAAAAAAGAAATGCCTAAAAAAAAAAGGAAAATGTCTAAAGGTTAAAAGGAGAGAAAGATTTGCTTTAAGAAAATTCACTTGGCAATCAATCCCACTGCAATGGCTGGCTGATCTGTATTGTTTTACAAACCCTATAATCCAGAATAAGAGTCTTTTATTGTTTTCCAGCCAACCAAAAAATGGCATGTGACACAACACAACATTCTGCCTGAACTAATTATTGACTTGATATTGTTCACCTTTTTTTTGACAACCTTTTCTTCTTTCCAGAGAAAATTAGAAACTCAAGCTATGGTTTTGCCCTATGATTATTCAAAAATCTATTTTCTTATAATTGTTATTACCCAGAGCCACTGGTTGCCTCATATCCTAGTTCTCAGTCTTAAAGGAAACTATAGTCTGAGTCCATCACTGGTGAGGAAAGAAACTGAGAACATTTGAGCAGTGACAACTCTAGGTCCCATTTAATTCTCACAAGTACAGTTTTCCCATTTTGATGGCTGAATATTCTGAAATCTGGCACACTATCATAACTTGCTCATAATTACTTAGTATTTCTTATTTAATAAGGCCAGGTGGATTCTGACACATATCTGCCTCTCTCTAAAAGTCATGACCTTTTACTTATACCATGAAGCCTTTTTGTTTCCAGACTTCTGGAACTAAGAGGACATTTTATTGTCAAGTCCATGGCCAGGCCCTACAAGCTCAAGGATCTAAAGTAATTTGAAAGAATCAGAGCTAACTCAATTGAATTTAAAACCAATTTGTTTCCACTCTCTTGAGGAAAAGAGATGTCAGTTATTACCATTCCAACCATCAGACTTTATCACTTTCAAAGGGCCACCTTGTTATCCTCATTGAATTCTTGAATCCTTACATTTTCATCCTGAGCACCAAATTGGGGCTCAATATTTTTCTGTGAAAACATGTAAGTAGGAATATTCTGTGTAGACAGAACTCTTCATTAGGTTTTCCTTTCTAAAGTGAGATTGTGGGAAGTGGACATTTGTTAGTGAACACCTAACTCTATTAAATAAGTTTAATAATTGTTCATACTAAAAGTTGATTATTGAGCAGAAAATATTTGTCTAGAGGTCAACTTTTACTTATGAGCTTCAATTTTCTTTCCCCATACCAAAAATACAATTTATTTTAAACAAAAATCTAATATTCTTATGTTTTTCAGGAACATACCAGTTTTTTTTTTTTTAAAGAATTTTTTTATAGAGGCATGTTTTTATTTATTTGTTTGTTTTTTTTTTTTTGTTTATACACGCACTGGGTACAGTCAGAAGCGCGGGAGGGTGAGAGAATTCACCAGAGCCAGAGCGGGGAGCAGATCAGGCAGAAGGACCGAAGTACACTGCTGAGGGGAGCAGCGGGCGGCAGGAGAGGTCTGCGCGCCATGTGGGACCCTCCTCCGGTGGCGGAGGAGCAGCCGGGGATCGAACCAGCGCCGCAGAGGCCGCGGGCAGCTTTGCAACCCAGCGCTCAACCGCTGCGCCACCGGGGAGGCCCAACATACCAGTTTTTTTAGGAACATACTTGGTTTAATAAGTATCTGTTAGTACCACGTACAATGTGCTTACTGGGGTGAAGTGGGAAGATTTGGTATACTCTGTGACCTTTAGGGAATTTCAGTTTCATATAGGAGACAGAAAATATACACACACACATATGATAAAAAAAATAACAAAAAACTTCTGTATGATCATATAGTTTGTGGCACAGTAAGCTCTTAAAAGGGATCAGGGGAGGGCCTTCCCTGGTGGTGCAGCAGTTGAGTGCTGGGCTGCAAAGCTGCCCACAGCCTCTGCAGTGCTGGTTCGATCCCTGGCCGCCGGCGAGGGTCCCACATGGAGTGACAGACCTCTCCTGCCACGCCTGCTGCTTCCCTCAGCAGTGTATTTCTTCAGTCAGCCTGTTCTGTTCCCCGTTCTGGCTCTGGTGAATTCTCTCACCCTCCCACGCTTCTGACTGTATCCAGTGCTTGTATAAATAAATAAATAAATCTTAAAAAAAAAAGCAGTAAGAAAAAAAGGATCAGGGGAAAACTAATAAAAAAAACAAAATTAACAGACAACTATAAATCAGAGACATTCTGCAGGGGAGCGGGAGGGGGAGAGCAAAACAGGGGAGGGAGGACCACTAGGGACTGTGGTGATAGTGCACTGGTGAATTGGTGGTGAGAATTCTATGGGGACTACACTTGAGAGGAGAAAGCAGCCATTGTACAAAAATGAACAATGATGTAATACACAAACACACATATATAAAAATTATATTTTAAAAATTAAAAAATAAGGGCTTCCCTGGTGGCACAGCAGTTGAGCACTGGGTTGCGAAGCTGCCCGCAGCCTCTGCAGCACTGGTTCAATCTCCGGCCGCTGGGCAAGGGTCCCACATGGCGCGCAGACCTTTCCTGCCGCCCGCTTCTCTCCTCAGCAGTGTATTTCATCAGTCTGCCTGTTCTGCACCCAGCTCTGGCTCTGGTGAATTCTCTCACCCTCCCGTGCTTCTGACTGTACCCAGTGCTTGCATAAATAAATAAATAAATCTTTTAAAAAAATAAAAAATAAAACCTATAACATGCAGGGGAAAAGGTACAGAAGGGCCACACAGGCAAGAGAAATGAAGGAACACCTGGCAGAACTTGGCTAGACAATAAAAAAGAGGCAGTATTGTTTTTCTGGGATCTCAGCAATGTCACAGTGGCACCTTATCCTCTCCATTCTGATTACTAGGGTTACTATGGGGCTTTTTCTGTCTGTCCTCAGCCCTTTGCTACTCAAAACTTGAGGACTTGTCAGAAATGCAACATGCTAGATCCCAATCACAACTCCTGAATCAATATCCCCAAGCGGTCCATACATATGTTAAAAAATTGAGGTCTATTACAATAACCTCCCCGAAAACTGTCAGCATATGTCTACTCTATATAAAGTCAGTAAAATAATCTTTCTGAAATGGACAACTGGTTCAATCACGCTCTTGCTTTAGATTCTGCTAAAGTTCTTTGCATTAAACTGCAGCATTAAAACACACCATGGCTTAGGTAACTCTCTCTGATCACCCTGACTTTGGAGGCTCACCCATCTCCCCTAGTAACCACCACCTTCCATTTCAACTCCGAGAACCTGGGCCAGTTATCAGACATTTTTACATATTCACACAATCTTGCATTTAGAGTTAGCCATTCCAACCAATTTGGGAAAACATTCTTTTTATATAACATTTCAGGTTTTCTATTCATCTTCCAAGGTCCTGATCCAACAGCAAGCTCTCTCTCAGGGAAAATTCCTGAGGTCCACACCCAGAACTGATAGCTTCCTCTGTGTGATCCCAAGATCCTTTGATCATAATTCAGTTGTTCCACTTAGCTCTAGGTTTCATCCCCTGGTATGGTGAAAGATAGAACTGTGCTTTTATTTATTTATTTTTATGTGAAATAGCCTTTATTAATAATACTGCACTTTTAACAGGAAACTAAGTATATACATATGTTCATTCTCAGTGATGCACATCAAAACTTAAATAATGGCATCACACAGCATAATTTCAATTAAAAAACATAGAGATTATTTTAAAAAAAGATTTTTTCCCCAGTGGGATCTAGATTTCAACATGACTGATGGTTTTAGCTTAGGCAACTGAATAGATTGCAGGTGTCATTACGTGTTAGTTTATCAGTTGTATTCTAGTATGACAGCTGGGTTTGCACAAGCAAAGTGAGTTTAAATTTTAAGGCAATTGCTCAGGATAGTTTGGTCTTTTTTTTTTTTTCCATTCAGAGTGATGCAATGAAAAGAAGATGCACTTAGGAGTTTATAAGATTTTAAGACCCACCTCTGTTTCTTTTTAGTGGCATGATTTGGATAATCAACCAGTCTAAGTTAACTTTCATCATCTTTAAAATGTGAATAATAATTAGAGCTGTTTCCCAAGATGATTGTGAGAAATAAGAGATAATTTTCATGAAAGAATTTAGATAACTAGAAAGCACTGTATATGTAGTAGACATTATTTTTCACATATTTATTCTCTTAATACAGTTGAGCATATATCATTTCCTCAAAATTGTGCTAGAATAGATTAGATAATCAGAATTATCAAGATTCTTAGACATGGTATCAGTCCAAATAGCAAAGTGTATCAGAGGAGGTAGACAAAGGAAAAACTTTCACAAAATGTATTAGTTGCTACTTAAGCAGTATACAAATTACTTACTCATTAGAAATTTGGGGAAAGACTTCAAAGTGGAGGTAATATTTCACTTAACCCCTGGCACCAAATACCCTGATTAAGGATAAAATAATAAAAGCCTGAAACTAAAAAGATCTATAATTATTGGTTCTTACTTTATCTAGACAGATACAGTTGCAAAATTCATATACCTCTAGAATCTTAAAGTTTCTAAGTCCCTAATGCAGAACTTTTCTTTCTCTTTACTCAGACATGGCTCTGGCCTCTCCTCACTATTTCCTCTTGCCTTCTCTTCCTACCTGACTTACGAGGGCCATTTCCCTAGTAGGCTGTTCTTGGTCCCAATCCCAAGTTTGTGCCAATGTTTCTGTTCACTATAATACCCTGGGGTTTCATCATAGACACGCACAAGTGTCATTCTCATGTTCAATCACTGCAAGTCTATGCCTCAATGAGGCATCCTGTGCTTGCTCCAGTCCCAACGGGGTCTCTGTAGTTCTTGGCTGGATCAGCCAAGTGACAGTAAGTCCCTGACCATAAACATGCACTATCTCTGCACTGTCTTACATCTATGTAATTTCTGTACTGGACTAAAAACTCCATGAAGGATAGAGTCTTGGTGTTACTTCAATCCAAATTCCCCCATTTCTTCCTCTGAGACCTTTAGCAGAACTTCTAACACTCCATGATTCAGTGTCTCTACTTCTGCATCAGCAAAATGAAGGTATTCCACTATAAGATTAGACTGGGTAATTTTCTAGTGTGCCTACAGCTGAAACAATCTATGGTTCTTTCCATGAAAGCGCTCTCACCTCATCTTTATAAAGGTCTTTCTAGTGTAACTGAGCACACTTGAGCCAGAATTCATGTGCACCCCTGCCCCGCCTCTGTCCTGATACTTTGAGAGAATAATGCAGTCTATTTTGCAGACCCTGTCACTATTCTACCACATAACATCCTATTATTCTTCCGAAATGGAAGATTAAGTTTCCCAGCGTGTCTGACTGAAGGCCCACTATCACCAAATACATAACCATTTGCCTGCAATTCCCCTGGGGAAGGTTATTAACAACAACTTAGTCCCTGATAAATGACTATGTTTCTAAGGTGGTGGTTTATATCAAGGTTCCTAAACACACATCATTTAAATTTACCCAGACAGCCATGTGTCAAATAAACAGCCACTGATTATTAAAAACACACTCATTCTTAGAATACGGGTTGCTGTGTAACCCTGAATGTGCTGAGTTGTTGGTTTGCCTTAGACATACAAGTATATTCAATAATCAATACCCAGTCCTCTTTACCTTATTGAAGAGGCTTACAGTGTTGCTGAGGAAGAAGAGTAGCTCATGGCTGGTCACCTGAAGTCCAGAAACATACCTGGAAATATGGTGTTAAGCACCATACAGTCTCGTAAAATGTCAAGGTTAGAAAAGCCTTCTAAGGGAAGTCCATTTCCAAGTACCTTCAACTAATATTCTCACAAAAATGTTCACCTGACTGCTTGTGAGTTTCTCCAACCAGGAGACAGGAACCTCTTGATGGGGGAGCTCCTCCTGGTCTAGTAAGACCTCCATTCAGAATAATAAACCATCTTCCAACGATTAATTTAATTTGCCAACCTGACTGGCCATGGGGTGCCCAGATTAAATTATAGTTCTGGGTGTTGTCTTCACGTTCTGCAATGATATTAGCAAAATGGAAACAACGGAGTCAATAAAGTAGACTGGCCTCCTCAGTGTGAGTGGACATCATTTAATCCATGGACCTGAATTGAATAAAATGTAGGGGAAGGAGGAATTTTCCCCCCTTCTTCCTCCTCACTCCTGAGCTGGGATATCTCATGTCATCTCCTCCTTCATCCTCTCCTGATTTGCACCATCTGTTTCCCTGGTTCTCAAGCATTGCACCAAGATTAAATACACCACTGGCTTTCCCAGGTTACATATGGCAGATCATGAGATTTCTCAGCCTCCATAATCATCCAATGCAAAGCAATTCCTCATTATTGTCACATCATCTAAAGTTCAGTAAAGGTCTTCTGACACTAGTGGATGTAGAGTAGATAACAAAAACTGAATAAAGCAATCAACCAGGTAACGAACCAATGAGTGGGCAAGTTAAGAAACACAAATAAGAAGTATATGAGAAGGAAGTGACCTGAGTTTTCTTGACAGCCTGTGTTGGAGGGTAGAGGGATAAGTTGACTTGTTTCCACATTCCAAGTTAAGGAATGAGGCCAATTATCTGTGTTCTGAGTATCTAGCCTCAAGATGAGAAATTTTAGGGGTTTCTTACTCCTCATGCTGAGGCTTTGCAAAGTGATTTCCAAAATAAACTGTCCCCTGTTTTCATTATTGGCCTCCTACTCTCCATTTCATCCAACCCCGTTCTTATGCCTACTTGTTTTTTCTTTCTGGTGACTCCCGTATCCATGGAAGAGACAGACATTCAAGTGTCAGCACTTTTCATGAGACCCTGATCTCACCCTGTCCTAAAAGGTGATGTTCAGCCCAGAACTGCAAAAGTTTCAGCATGACTACTACTTTGAACTTGCTTCTAAGATAAGAAAAAAGTTTCCAGATTTTGGGCCTCCCTAGTGGTACAAGGGGTTAAACAACACACTATGAAGCAATCCGCAGCCTCTGCAGCAGAGTTCCATCCCTGGCCTGCCAGGGAGCAACCTATATGGCACAGCAGACCTCTCCTGTCTCGCCTGGTTCTCCCCTCAGCAGTGTATTTCAGTCAGTCTGCCTGTTCTGTTCCCCACTCTGTCTCTGGTGAATCCTCTCCCGCCCCCACATCTCTGACTTGTGCCCCAGCTCTTATATGCATAAATAAATAAATCTTAAAAAAAAAAGTTCTGAGATTTTTCAGAAATTAGACACTATTGAAGACCCAAGGAGAAAAATTAGAATGATTTTGTTAAATAATTGCACTTACAGAACTGATAGATACCAATCTAACTTTTTTGATCATAACATTTTCTCCATATAACCTTCTTCTCTCTGCTCCCTTCCCCTTTTAGCTCTTGGGGTTTACTCTGAAGATCCTTCATGAAAACCCTATACTACAGGGAGCCCCTCCTTGAGTCTGGGTGACAGGAGGAGATGCCAGAAGAATCAGCCTCTGTTGTAGCTTTCTCTGGTGGGAGCTGATTCATTCCATGGTAAATAGATCATTATAAACTCAGCATAATGGAGCAGTAATTACCTAAGAGGTGATGGATTTGGGGAGATTTTCTAGGCTAAATGATTGGCAATGTATATAGTATTGGAGTAATTAAGCTGAAGTGATCACAGAAATGCTACACTTGACTGCTGTAGATCTCTCTCTCTCTCTCTCTCTCTGTGTGTCTCTCTCTCTGTCTCTCTCTCTCTGTCTCTCTCTCTCTCTCTCTCTCAACTCTTTCTTTTTTCCTTGCCTCTTACATTCTTTTGTTCTCCCTCCCTTTCCCTCCCTTGTTTCTTCTTTCCTCTCACCATCCTACCACATCCCTTTTCCTTTTCTCTGTTTCCATCAGATGTCCATCCATTGGGGGTTTGAATTGCTTGGCATATAGAATTTTTTGGTAAGGACTCAGACACTTTGGTAGTGTCTTTAGAACTGGATAAAGCACACACATACCCACACATACACTTCACAATGTCACTTAGATTCGAAGGTTTGCACATTTTAATGCCGCACTGCATCCTCCCATTACACTTTTGGCATATTACAAGAAGAGCTTTCAGTGACATCAGTCAGGTAGAAGAGATAGAGTTCACAGCTGTCACAGTAAAGTTTAGATATTTCTTTCAGCCCCAATCTATAAAATGTGCTTCATTCTTCAAGACCAGAGACAGAGGAATTAGAACAGATCATTTCAGCCCAGAAACTACTCCATGGACTTAATCTGTCATTAGGAGAGTGGAAAGCTCTAATTGGACGATGGATACAAATCCATCAGGTGACAATGGGCACCAGGGAGCAGCTGGGATCGTGCATTTGATTCCTTATGGCAAAAGTTTTCTTGAAAAGACTGCATTCTAGGGTCTCCCCTGGTGGCGCAGCGGTTGAGCGCTGGGCTACGAAACTGCCCGCAGCCTCTGCAGCGCTGGTTCGATCCCCAGCCGCCGGCAAGGGTCCCACATGGCGCAACAGACCTCTCCTGCAGTGCCCGCTGCTCCCCTCAGCAGTGTATTTCGTAAGTCTGCCTGTTCCATTCCCCGCTCTGGCTCTGGTGAATTCTCTCACCCTCCTGCGCTTCTGACTGTACCCAGTGCTTGTATAAATAAATAAATAAATCTTAAAAAAAAAAAAAGAAAATACATTAAAAAAAAAAAAGAAAATACTGTGTTCTCTCAAGAAACTCTGTAGCCTATTTGAGAGAAACAGAGAGGAGCACTGTATGAGAGAAGTAAACCCAGCAGTATGAAAGTCTGATTCTAAATGTAGCTTTCTCCTGAACACTGGTTGTATTCCCAATATTCAGACCTTCTCTCCCACTGTCAGCTCTAATTAAAAGAGAGTTTTTTCTCTGGCGCATCCAGCTTCCCTCCATAGGCTGTCCTCTCAGCTGAATAGGCCTCATGCATTTTCCCAAACCTTTCCCTTCGCTTACTCAGAAATCATCCTCCAAGGTCATGTTGACATTCACACCAAAACAGCCATGCCAATCCCACCAAGATAGTAGATCTTTCTCCCACTATCATAAATAGATGGGTAGATAAATGAATAGCTAGACAGACAAAAAGATAGAAAGATGATGTCTTGATTTATATTAAATTGCAAGTAGGAGCACACTTGGTTGCAAGTGATAGAAACCAAATTCAGAGCAGACATTACTGGCTCTCTTAACCATGAAAAGGGCAGCATGAGAGATGGAATTCCGGAGAAACTAGATGTAGGAATTCAAGCATTAGGTATTTCCCCATTTCTATCCTTCTCTCTACATGTCAACCTGATCCTTCAGTTTTTTCCACATGGCAGGAAATAGTCATTCATTCCTTCATTTAGTATTTTGACAATATGCGGGGAATACATTTGTGAATAAAACAAAGTCTTCTGCTCCGAGGAGCTTATATTCCAGAGGCCATCAATAACTGTCAGGTCAACTTTTTAGAGCCAACACACACACACACACACTCACACACACTTATGCCTTCATGACTTCATAATCAGAAAACACTTTTCTTTCTATATGTTTAAAATGCTAGAGGATGGCTATGACTGGTCAAGTATGTGAGTCAGATATCAAGTGAAGTACATAAATCTAAAAGGACCCCTGAGCCAGAGTGGCCAGAGGATATGACAGTTCCCATTCAAAGCATTCAAAGTTCCTAGTTAGAGAAGGAAAAGCATTTCTTAGAAATGGGAGGATTTCAAGCTACCTAATGTCTATCTATATATTATAATGTCTGTTCAATTATTCCCTTAAAAATAATTTCCAACAAGGCAGACTATAATGTCTTCGCATTTTAAAAAGATTTTGTGTTTTCCATTGTCTTGTCCAATATATAGGGACTAAGTATGTAGGCTTGTGCTACTATGCTTGCCCATAGCAGAGTGTCAGCCAGAAAGGAGAAGCATGACCTTTGTGACTCTGTCATTTTTGTGTAGATTCTTGAACACTGCTTGACTGTAAACATGATGTCACATTCTGTCCACTCTGGGTAAATAGCTATTTTGGTATGTGTTGCTAATCTGAAATGTGCTAAAGGAAAGAAATAGCTAGTGTATATTCAAAAATAGAATGAAGAGCTGAAAGTGGGACTTGGTGAATAAGAAATGACAAATTAATTGAGAGGCAAGGGAAATTCTGGAGATGGAGGCAGCTGAGAGCGTAGCTAGCTGCTCTGGGCACAGGATAGAGAGTATAATTCGTAGCTACACTTGGTCATTGCTAAGGATTTTAGGGCAACTTCCATTGGAGCACAGTTGGGTGGCATGGAGTCCAGAAAAGGTAGAGTCTAAACTCCCTTGAATCCACAGAGACAATAAGGAATTACAAAGCTTGCATGTTTTAAGAAGCAAAGTACTAGATGAGAAGGAGAACAAAATGCAAAGTTAGGCAACCAGAGGTTAAGTTCTTGTTCTGCTATTTGTCCCCAGAAGGAATGGATGACCCTGTCTGTTCTATAGTTTCCAGAACTGTAAAATAAAGATTATAACATATTCACTCTTTCTGACTCACAAAAAAGTGTTTCCCCTATAAGAAAAAAGCCTTCTCACCAAAGCTGGCCACAACTTGCTTTTGCATCTGCTCTTTGCCTGTCTCTAAGCCCCATATAAAAAGGGGATTTTTGAATAGCTGCATAGAAACTGGAAGGAGGCCTACAGCCCCTAGGAAGAAACCAAAATCTCCCATAGGTATCAGAATAAATTATTTTAAAGACACAACCAGCATATGAAAAATGAAAACAAAACCTCAAACTAATAGCCATTTCAGCAACATCCTCCCGTGACATACAGCTTTGGGGATATTGCATAACTCCACCTGGGCTCTACCTAGCTCCTTCCATACACCCTTCAAGAAATGGCTGCATGTCATGGCTGTGAAAAGTGATTTCCCCATCTGCTGTACACAGCTCATAAAATACTTTGGGATTCTGCTAGAGGAAAGGCACTAAAAAAAGATATTATTACTCCACATAAATTAAAAAAAAAAATCTTCTTGACAAGGTAACAGTATTTGATCCATTTTCAATTTCTTGGCAGCCTCAACACCCCCAGGGTTTTCAGTTTTCCCATTATACTCAGTAGTAGACAGGTTAGCTCACACATGAGGGGATGCAGAGGAGTCCTGCCTCCCGTGTGGAATGAGGAGTGATATCAGTATCAGTGGCAGGGAGAAAGACTGCAGTTTGAGCCAAGCTCATTACCTCTTAGTATGCAGTGTCAATTCTCAGGGTTAAAAATAGTCCACTCTGATGTCTTCAGTGGAATAAAGCTTCACCAGAGCAATAATGGAAAACAAACTGTATGGGATTCTAACACAATTGAGTGGTTGCAATCTGCATCTGCACCATCACCGAGAATTTGTTGTCGAGTTGAATTTGATAAATATCGGAAGAATAATGCCAAACGTAGGCTCTTCATGGCTGCTGTGATTGACAGCTGTCAAACACAGTGACAGATCAGGTTGTCTTTCAGGAGAAACATGATCCATATACCTCATTACAGGTGGGTGGATAGTACATGCAGACTAGAATGGGTCTCTGGGTACTTATTCTCTGAATGCCAATGAGGAGTACACATTTGTAAAAATGATCAAGTCAATCCCTTTAACTTCTGTATCCAATTATCTTTATTCTACCTACTGAATCTTTCTATAGTTAGCAGTTGGGTTTCCATGTTCAACCAAGTTGGCAGCTGTTTCTACAGAGAGACTTCATATCAATGAACGTATTTATTGTGTATCTGCATCCTTATTTGTGCTATTTATCTCCCCACCCTCTGTATCTGGCTATTGATTCTATTGTTGTTGTTGTTGTTGTTCTCAGGCTACTGCAATGACTCAGAATTTAGAAATGACTTACAATTAGATTTCTCTTGCCCAGAAGGATTCTTGGTATCCTGAGTTCCCATTCAATCTGAAGCATTCTCTTTCTCTTTAGGCCATGTATATAACCAAATTGCTCTAGGAGGCTGATCACAATGTTATATCAAAGCTCAGCTGAAACAGGAGGAGGGCAATGGGAAGATGAGAAAGGAGTTAAAGAATAGAAGATGGATTCTGCTCTAGAGATTTTTGCAAATGACATATGACTAGTTAGAAAATATTTCTTTTTATTGAAAGGGTAAACATATGAATCAGTTTGGTTTTAAAGTTTCTGAATTATCTAGTTCTGTGGACAGCTGGGTGCTAAGAGCAGACTGCTTCCCAATCTTCCTGGGAGGAACTGCCTCCTGGGATGACTGTCAAGAAATCCCAGAGGATGGGAGCTATCTGCTAAGTTTCCAGACCTGTCAATCTCTAGCATCAATCTGATGTAAAAAAAAAATAAGGAAGAAAGAAAAATCCATAAAGCAACACGGAGACTCTCAGCTTTATCATTCTCTGTGAGAGTGTTCCTGAGCAGACATGGATAATCCTGAAGAAACTTCTAATTGTTTTTATTATACTATTTTTTTAAAACATGCTAAGAACTTGGCTTGTTAGAACTCTTATAAATGTACCTCCAGGAACACATGAAAATCACATATTTTCATAATTCAGTAATGGTTAAAAATAAGTTAATCAGATTCCATTTCAGTTTTCTTAAAAGCTCTGTGGTTTTATTAATTGAAATCAGGGTCAGTCTTATTTCTGACCCTAACATATTTTCTGTGGCTCTTCTGGGAAGATTTCCAACCAGACTGCCCTCATTTTAAACAAACTATTTTGCAGCAATTTCATAAATCATTCTTCATTTTTATTATTAGTATCTCTAATAGTAATACACACTTAGTGTTTTTTTACTCCTCAAACTATCCTCTCATGCTTTATCTTTGTTTAATCTAACAACTCCAGGATATAGGGGTGATATTATTGCAAAGTTTGCAGAGAAAAGGAAATTAAATACAAAAAAATTGTGTGACAACACCTAATGACAACCAATATGTGAATGGCAAAGCTAACACGTGGACCTTCAGTTCTTGAATCCTAACATACATTGTTTTCATAATATCAGGAGAGCCTATAAGACACTGGCATAGGGACAGAAAAGAGAGTCTCTCAACACCATGAAAATGTATGCACAGTTGTGTTTATATAAATAATGTATTTTATTTTCTCCATGAGAGTAAGATAAGCACCAATGAGCTCTACTCTTTTCCAGTCATAAGATGACAATGTAGTTCTAGAGAAAAAAGACAGGTTATCAGCAAATATCTATTGGCCTGTATTCAGTTCACCTGCAACCACTTTTTCACAATGAGGAGGCAAACGGAGACCAATTTTCCAAAAACTGATATCAAAACTAGAGAATATATATGTGCTAACTTTAATTTAATAAGTACTTTGGAGTCATTAATTACTTTGAGCCCAAAAACTTAGTGGACACAGTGGGACCTCAAAAGTACAAAAGAAAAATAGAATAAAAAACTGATAGACCCTACCCTTGAAGCATTTTCCATCTAAATCATATATCACATAGCAAGTAAACTGGAAAGAGTTAACCGCTTTTGCGATTTTATTTCTTTAGCTATAAAATACGAATAATAAAAGCTGCCAGGATAAGTCAACATATTCCAAATAATATGCAACTGTCAATAATATCTATGTAGAGCTTCTCACCAGGTTGTGGCAATTTGTAAACATACCTTCTATAAAAATCCCTCTTGACAGTCATTCCCTCCTCAATAGCATGGTTAGATGGAACCATACCCTCCAGTCTGAATCACCATAAAATCAATTCCTAGCATGAATCTCTTGGTTGGTATTACTGGCTTCCTTTTATTGTCCTTTAAATGTTACCATCTTCTTTTTTTTTTAATCTTTTTTAAAAGATCTATCTATCTATCTATCTATCTATCTATCTATCTATCTATCTATCTATCTATCTATCTATCTATCTATCTATTTATACAAGCACTGGGTACAGTCAGAAGTGCCAGAGAGTGAGAGAATTCACCAGAGCCAGAGCGGGGAGCAGAACAGGCAGAATGATGAAGTACACTGCTGAGGGGAGCAGCGGGCATCAGAAGAGGTCTGCGCGCCATGAGGCAGGAGAAGTCCTCTCAGGCGGCCGGGGATTGAACAGCTGCTGCAGAGGCTACAGGCAGCTTCGAAACTCAGCGCTCAAGCGCTGTGCCACCGGGGAGGCCCTGTTACCATCTTCTTGACAGAAGAACCGCACTTGTATATGACAGGGGAGTAATAAAACTTTCCTGTATGAATGAATGTACATTTGTGTCCTGCATGTTCAATAAAGGCCTTCAATGTATTCTGGTATCTAAATAATTATGCCAGATGTGGAAAACAAAAATGAATATGAGTCTGCAAAAAGGCTTCTAGGGGAATGAAAATCATCTATAAAGAAAGAATGGAATAGCCACAGAGATAAACAATGAAAGAGTTAATATTCCTGCATTTGAATATCTTTATTTCTTCTCTTTCTGTAGTGGCCATGTGATTGCTCTGAACCATGGGCAGTGGTATTAAAAATTCTGTGCTGTGTGGGCCTCCCTGGTGGCACAAGGGGTTAAGTCTCAGCACCATGAAGCTACCAGCAGCCACTGCAGCATGAATTTGATCCCCAGCCAGGGAGCTGACCCACTTATGGTATAACATACCTTTCCTGGCTCACCTGCTGCTCCCCTCAGTGGTGTATTTCAGTAGATCTGCATGTTCTGCTACCCACTCGTTTCTGGTGAATCCTCTTACCCCCCACACCTCTGGTCTATACCGCAGGTCTTGTATACATAAATAAATAGAAGAAATCATTTTTAAAAATGCTATGCTGTGTAGGCAACTTAATGTTTTAAAGAAAGAAAGGTTAAACTCCCATAGCTATCATCAAAATCAGTAGTTAGTTTCAAAAGAAATTGTTTGCAAAATTATATTTCTGAGGCATTGGCTATTGTAAATTTCAGAATAGGAGCAATTTTCTAGACCATTCAGAAAATAAGACTATAAATTGACTGAAGAATAAAAGATTGAATTCTAGGACATCTTAGAGGCTACTCAAGTTGTGTTATCTAGGTAATATTTCAGATTCCTGAATTATTCTATCTGTACTGATGCTCAAGTCATTACTTGGATTACCAAAGCCTGTCTCTGTTCAACTTCTGAAACCACAACACAACATATCAATGCTAACTCCTAAGAGCAAATGGTTCAACATACACATTCCCAGGGCCTCCCTGGTGGTGCAGCGGGTTGAGCACAGGTGCTATGAAGCTGCCCACAGCCTCTGCAGCACCTGCTCAATTCCCGGCCAGCCAGGGAGATTCCCACATGGTGTGGCAGACCTCTCGTATCTAGTCTGCTGCTCCCCTCCGCAGTGTATTTTGGTCCTTCTGCCTGGTCTGCTTCCTGCTCTGTTTCTGGTGAATTCTCTCACCCTCCCATGTCTCTGGCGAGTGCTTGTATAAATAAATAAATCTTAAAAAAAATACAGATTCCCAGAGCCCCTAAAATGAAAGAATAAATTTAACAAATCTGCCATATTTTTTTCTTATTGTTTTTTAAAGAAAGCTAATAGTAATTTGCTGTTTTTCCCCCCCTCTAAGATCAACTCTGCTTCCATAGACAACAGTGAACTGAAACAACAATTTACAACTATTCAGTAACTACTTTTGATCCAAGTGGAAAAGAGTTAATAGTTGAATACTTTATATTTTATCTTAATGGAAGGTCTGAGAAGAGTCATGATGAAAGAGAACAGAAGCTAGAACAGGTATCTGACCAGTGGAATTTTGACACTTGCATAAATGGGAGACGCATGCTGCTTATGTAACAGCATTTGAAGTACCCCAAACTATGGGCCCTTCACCAAACTTTTTCTGAGTCACAAGCAAGGTTCTCTGGGTGAAAGCTGCCAAAGGATCAGAATTAATTTAGTTATCCAAGAAAGATCCTTCATGAATCAACCTAACACCAGACTCCAAAAGTTCCCTCAAAGACTGTGCAAATTATAAGGTAAGCCCCTTCTACACGGGGGCATGGCCTCTCCTCTTTGCTTAATGAAATAATCCATTCTCGGTGGGAAGGCCAAGTATATGTTCTCTAAAACCCTCCTCAAGGAGTACAGTGAATGCTAAACACTTTGTCTGCTGTATCTTGGGTCACTCATTTGTTCAACAACTCTTTTTGGTTCTGCTGCTACAATGCATATTAGCAGTGCCAAGCCCTGTGCACACAAAGATAAATAAAATAGGTTTGTGTTCTTTCAGGTCTTAGTGTTAATGCCTACTCATCCTTCTACTCACAAACCAGCAATTACAACACAGGATACCATAGCCTAGAGTCAAGTAGGCATGTACTTCTATACTCACTCAGTCCAGGAGCTGGAATACGGGGCAAGAACTGTTGGAACTGTAGGAATTCAAATGAAAAAGAAGGGGGATAAAATCAATCTAGACAGAGGAAATAGCTTGTATATTGGTAGGAGGAGGAAAAGCATAAATGATTCAGTGTGGCTAGAGTACAGGAGTAACTGGGGAAAAAGAGGGTCTCTAGCTAAATAGGGAGGAGTCAGATCAGCAAAGACTGAGCAAGCCATTCAAAGTAGTTCAGGTTTTATTCTATGGGCAGTGGGGTACCACTGAAGTGTTCTAAATGTGGAGACAAAAGAGCTATTTTGTATATTTTATGAGGACAGATTATTTGGTGGCTATGTGGAAGGTGGTACAGTGAGATGGAGGCTAGCAGCTTGGTTTTGGATGCAGTCCAGAAGAGAAAAAAACATGCATCTACAAAATAGGGGAGTGAAAATAGCAATAAAGAAGAGGGAATTGACTCCAGAAATGTGTTTATACCTGCCTCATGAGCTAGCGCTTAAGAGGTTTGACCCACCATTATGTTTAGATGAATACTGATTGTCTATGTTCTCCTTGAAATCATAAGGTTCTTAAGAGTAATGATTGATCTTGTTTATCAAAACTTAACATAGTCTGTTGAAATGAAACATATTACATAATGAAATCTCCTAGATAAAACTTGCGGTGAACATTAGTCGGTAGAAGGTGTGAGATTTGGTTTGATGTTTGTCAGTGTCCATGAATCAGCAGTCAATAAAAGGCATGTGTCCCAATTGCACATATTAGAAATAAGGACTATCTCCTTAGCTGTCAGTGTGAACCCCAAAATGAATTATCTGATATGATGATGCCTAAGATGAATTATATTTTATGCAACAGGAAAATAATCAGATAACTAAGCTAATGCTCCATCTTGGTACCATTTTCCCATCTGAAAACTAGATTGCAGGCTGTACTCTCAGGGGAACGATGTTCAGAACTTCAGAATTGGGTCACTTCCCATCACCATCATTAGGCAGGAATGAGTGAGGCCTCGTTGGGAATTCAATAAAAACTACAGTCTCGAAATTGAAACAAGACTGTGTGCAGTGTGTCCTATGGGAGACAGCATCTGCAATCGTACAGGTCGTGTCCCTGAGGGTACTTGAGGGACATGTAACAGCACTACTCATGAAAATGCAATGTAATTAATCCATCTTAAAAGCTGGTGATAGGCAACAATAGGCTACTAGTAGAGAGACTAAATTTATATGAATCATAAACATGATAAAAATAATCAAGGTTTACAGATCTGTGAACTTCCTGTGGGCACATAGACTGTGGTATCTGGAGTCCTATACTACTAGTAGCCTCATTGAGCAGGAGTGGAATTACCTAAAAATTAGCCACGGTTTTCTGATTAAACAGGCTCACAAGCAAATCACAGAATACGTTTTTGGATAAATTGTATGGAGCTTATATCCTGAGATGGGTGTTTTCCTCCAAGACCATCACAATTTAGACTTCTATACTTATTCAAAAGCACTAACTGATAATGTTCACACAATTCTTGACTCTTCATTAGGTACTACCTTGAATACAAGATCACATGAGAAAAAAATCAGCCTCGATACTATTATTAGGTTAGTTATATCTCACAGGAGTCTAGTTTATTCTCCAGGCCAGAAATTTGATGCTAAGTCAAGCAGGTAAGAGCCACCTGTATATCTCACACAAATGAAAGCAGACCATATGTAGAAAAACCACATGCTATCAAGGAATGCATAAAAACCTGAGATCGATGTCTCTTAGAAATAATATGCCAATGACCAAATCACAGGAAGAGGAGTACCCAAGCCACAAAACTGGCACTACACCTGTGTTATCTGTCCTTCTATCTCCAGCAACTACCAGTCTCAGCCCTAGTAGATGTGTTGTTGATAAAAACAGAATTGTTATATTTCCTAGCTCTTGCTACCTTTTTTTCATTTATGGTTCCCTGGGACAAACATACTTTCTACTTCTTTCTGTCTCTAGTTGCCCCTACTGCCTTCTTTCCCCTGTGGTGAGAAGCACTTTTTCCAAAGCAGGATGTGCTTTAAATAGACACATGGGGAATGGGGAAGTGGGTTTGCATTTACTTACGTGGAGTGAAATTTTGTAAGGCATAATGTAGTGTGAACTGTACAATCGCCTAACTAGAAGTCTAATGGAGGTATAAATGAGATTCTGCAATAAGATATTCATAAATAATCTATGAAATAGAATCTTGAAAATGGAAAGATTCTGATGATTTACATGTGCTTTATAAATATATCAAATATTATGATTCAAGAAATTGGAATGAGGTTTCAGTAATGTGTCTTATTCAGCTTTATCTACTCATCTAAATTAGTTATCAAATTTACTGACTGCCTTTTCAAGCAATCCAATACTGAATTGGGTGCTTGGGGATTTCTCCTTGCCTAAAGGAATGCAATATTTAGTTAGGCCAAAATATCTGATCTTTATGAAGTCTCTCCTGAAGTACCATTAACTTGCAAATGGCCAAGATAGAACTTTGTTCATTTTATTGACCACAGATATTTAAATATTTAAATAGCATCCAGGTGCAAAAATCTCATTATTGCTTGAGGGGTGGGGGACGATGGAGTTTTGAGGGGGTGAGAGAGGAAAGAAAAACACAGGAATGAAAAAAGTCAATAATCATAACCATTCCAGGTGGTTTTCATTGATGTAATTTCACTGGTAATGAAGTCTAAGATAGTTTATCCCAAGAGCTCTGTTTTAGTAATGTGAATAACAAAAAATAAACAAAAATGGGTGGCTTGAGATAGGTGTTATGTAGGTCATCTTCCCAAAGGATACATCTCTAGTCTTCCAACTCTAGCTGACGGCTAATTAGCACTATTCAAAGTAATGGTCCAAATCCCAAAATAACTGAAGTTTAGAACTTCTTGAGAACATAGGGTAGACCCAGTGGTCCAGAAGACCTCAAGAGGGACCTTAATTACACCTTTCTTATTTTTTAGTCAGGCTTGGTGTTGGTCTTCAGAGTTTAGTCATTTACAGAAATCCAAAGTTTCTTGAGTAATAACAACAGTGGCTAATATATATTGAATTATTATATGGATTAGGCTAAAATTCAGAGTCACCTTTAAATTTAATTCTCAAAACAATTCCATCAGGTTTGTGAAATTTAATCTCTATTATACAGATTTGGAAACTGAAACTCAGAGGGGGAATTATCCAAAGCAGTTGTGATAAGAAAAAGAGCTAAGATCTCAAAACTAGATCCTTCCAATGACAGACTCCTTGTTATTTACCCTGTTGATCTTGCTGTAAGTCATATGCCTTTTACATGGTAGAAACGTTATTCATCGAGATCTTGGAGTAAAAAAGTTCATATAGGATTATATTATTGTTTGTGTGTGCTATTGTGATGTAAAGATGATTGTTTGATAAACTGGGTAACACATGCTATTTTTGTTCCTGTTAGCCCACATAGAATCACCATGTATAGAAAGACTATCTCTTAGGAGGATTCCTACTTATATTTTACTAAAACAATTATACCAGATATCAAATTTCCTTGTTGGCATGAAAACTACATTTCTTCACACTCCCTTATGCCAGTTGGCATTCATAGAGTATGTAAAAATTCCAAGTTTCTGAACTATGAACAGAACTCTAATGATTGTTATCAAGAACCTCACTGAACACCATCAAACCACATCAGAGGTGGTTGTACTTCCATAGAGGAAGATCACTGACAAGGAAAGAATGGTTTGAACAGGATTACAGAACATTTAAAGAAAATTCACATAATTCCACAAGTTCAATATTCAGATATTTTGAATTTCAGTCACTTGAACACCAATTTCAACTGGACTTAAAGAAGTCTCAAGTTAATTATAAATAATCAGCTGTATAACCCTTTGGCCACACTCTCTTGGTGGCGTGCCTGAAACTCTTAGTCTTTAGGTGAGGCAATATCAATATGGACTTTGTACAGGATTCGCTTCAAGATCTTGTGGACTCTAAAATATCAAATGTAGGGCCTCCCTGGTGGTGTGAGGGGTTAAGACCAACCTATGAAACTATCTGCAGCCACTGCAGGCTGGGTTCCATCCCTGGCCAGGGAGTTACCCACATGGCACAGCAGACCTCTCTTAAATCGCCTGCTGCTCCCCTCAGCAGTGTACTTCCATTGATCTGCCTGTTCTGTTCCCCACTCTGTGTCTGGTGAATCTTCTCACCCTGCACACCTCTGGCCTGTACCCCAGTTCTTGTATGCATAATAAATAAATCTTAAAAAATAAAATAAATAAAATTCTGAATGTAACTCAAGTGTTCGAGAGGATTCACTCACCTATTGTTATGGGTGGTATGGATAGCCACCCAGATGCCCCCATCTGGAATAATTGTCTCCCAACCTGCTACGAATGCTTCTAGAAGGGCCTCACCTGTCAGGCCGATTTTGTGATAGATTGCCTCAGATTAACTAAAGAAAATTTTCTTGCCCAAAGTCACACCTCCTTCCAGACATCCAAGGTCTGATGACTGCCCAATTAGCATAAAGCTCTACTCTTCTGTGTCCCAACTAAGCATCCAAACTCCAAGAACTGTAGATGGGGTCAGTTGAGAACATCACTAGAACTTCATCTATCTCAACTTTTCTCTCTACTTCATCCTATCTCCTTGCCTATATTTCTTGTGTGTTGATGTGTCTCCTTAATTGATGTGTGTTGATGTGTCTCCTTAATTGAAGTCCTGCATGCTAATCTCTGCCTTGCACTCTGGTTCCCAGAAAATCCTACCTGCCACGCATGCACTAACAGAATTTCATTAATAATCTTTTCCTATGGGAAAGAAATATGAAAGGGAAATCATGGGGGATGTAAAGACAGACAATCAAATTAGCAAAGAAACACATTCACTCTCTTGGGTTGCCCAAATGTGTTATCATTCAAAGAGAACTTGAATTCACACTGAGATTTTAATGTACAGCTAAACTACCCATGATATCTCTTGCTCCATATCAGATGAGGAAAACCCAGTAAGGCAGTGTTATTGCTTATGGAAACAGATAAAATAACAAGGCTAAAAAGTCTGTCAGTATACTTCCTAGTGGTAAATTTGAAGCAAAGCAATCAGTGTCTAGAATACAGGCTCCCTACCCTCAACTCTTCTGTTCTCCAAGTTTCATACCAGTTGTTGGTCTCAGATAGACAGAAAGAAGACTAGCTGGGTAGCATGCTATCTTTAAGGGATCTTGCCACGTCACTGTCTTATTATTTGGAGCGAAGGACTGAGAAGTAGAAAATACTAGTGCCTCTGGTAGTAGGCACAGAAAAAAGCCAGAGAAATGTTCACATCATAAGTGTAGGGGACATTCTCTATTGCTGGTTAAAAACTCATGACTTTCCTGCCCACAGCTCCATTTTCCTTACTCCAATTGTGAGAAAGCTTAATATCTACCGTGATTGCTATATAAGAAAAATCTCATCAAGTTATTTCATACAAATAAAACAGTGTTCCCTCATAAGGTAACATCAGTTAAACTGCAAGTTTAACTAATATGATACATTTATTTTAAATAGCCAGCAATATTGTGTAGTCTATTGGTATGCAATATAAACTCCAGGATCTAGCATTATATCGAAGGCCGAGGCAGCTACAAGGACAGAGATATGGATTTTAATTAAGAAGTGGGGAATATAAGGCTTTAAAAAACCTTTGGGAAAGGACAGGGTAGAACTAATTAATATTCAGCAAATGAGAACCAGGGAATTCGATAAACATGAAGTTAATACACCTATCTTCAAGTCAGCCTGCTGGAGAGGGACATAGTTCTCAAAGAATTCAAGCTGTTTTACAGAAATATATTAAAGGTGTTGGTTTCTCTAGGTTTCTTGATGCAGCCAACTCCTTGTGCTGCTGACTTGCCTTTCATCCTGTAGAGCAATCATTTCACACCTAAGCAGGTAGAAGTAGCACAGATGACAAGGGCCACCCCTAGCACTTGGATTCAAAAAGTTTAACATGGAAATTTTGCATTTCCAACAAATTCCTGGCAGTTGCTGATACTGATATTCTGAGACCAAATTGAAAACCACTGCTGCAAAGAAAGAGTCTAATGTTCTTCTAGAAGAGGTAAAGAGAGGGCAGTATGGGGGCATAAAGGATAAGAGGCAATTCATTTTTTTTTTCAATAAAAGGCCATAAAAAAAGAAAAAAAAATCTGAAGGACAAAGGGCTCTGCACCCTTCCACTGGGGAAGAACCCTTCAAAGGAGGGAGTATGGGAGCCCAGGGTAGTGCTATTGTAAAGTGGGCTTTAAACCAGCTGGTAAGGGGTTGGAAGAGGGGAAAAATGGCCAGATAATGTTGGTGCTTGTTGATTCTTCTTAAAAGTTATTGCACATATTGTTTGGATTTTGCAATAAAAAGGAAATTAAGAAAATGTGTTTTCTCTCTAAAGAGAAGATGCAGGTATAGACACAAATGCACAAGGGTGGGAAACAAATAAAAGATATTGGTGAGTAAAGTAAAAAAAAAAAAAAAACAAGGGAATCTGACCACTCCTTTCCTTTGGTCTCCTGCTACAAATTGAAAAGGAAAAAGGAAGCTAACAGAATAAATGGCACACAGTAATTTAGTTGCTTTGCAAAGTTCTTTAAGTTTTAATAACAGCAGAAAGATCCCTTTTTAAAATATGAATTTCATCTTGTCTCTGTGCCTTTAAGGGAGCATAACTTATTTATACTTTTCTCTTTTCTTCTAATTTACTGACTCTGTGCATCTCTGCTGTTCTCTGCCTTTCAACTAGAACAATAGGGTTTTGAAGATGGATATGTAGTAACAGCGGCATCTTCAGTTCTCTCTATGACTCCTCATTATAAGGTTATTTTCTTGTGTTTTGAAATAGAAATGCTGCCTTTGATGCTACCGTTTAAATTTCTTCTTTTTCTTTTTTCTAAAGAAAGTATTACCTAGCCTTGTCACCTTGGCACAATGTGGTAAATAGCATTCTAAATAAATATTTTCTAATATGCCTTCAAGTACAACTTTCCTTTTGAGTGCAAATAGGATAATTGGGCTGAGAAGAAGAAAGCAGCACTGAGTGCCCAGTTTTAAGGAGGTGGGGACATGTGAGTTGTGTTTGGCTGCTCTGATGTGGGAATCATCACAGTCTCTGGGGAATTCATGAAGCACCTTTTAACAACAAGACTGCCTGCATTTGAATCTTAGCAGGGTCAAAGATTTGACCACAAGGATAAAAAGTTTCTCTCTCCATACATTTCAGCCTTCCTGGCAATCTTGCAGCTTTTTCAAGACCCTATGACTTACCTCCACTGGCCACTTTCACTCTGTTTTGAGTGCCTCCTAGACTCTTTCATTCTCTGCCTTTATCCACCAGTTTTTACTTACCTCTCTTCACCTCAGTTTTTGTATTTGTTTCTTGCTTTCTGTCTCTCCTATGTTTCTACTGACATATGGATGGATCTGCTCAACTTGCTACCGAGTTGCTGCTTTTGGCCTCCTGACAAGACAAGGCGCTGCCATCCTGACAGGCAGCAAAAGGCAGGGAGAGGCAGGTGTATGTTAATGTAAGGGAGGTGTGGGCAACAGATAAGCTGTCGCCAGTTCCAAGCATAAGTTACTTAATTAAAAGCCAAAAACTCTTAGCTCTGGTTGTCACTTGCCTCCTCTGAGACACTGTCATCCCTTTGGTGTCCTCGCTTTTGAGACACACCTGTCTGTGCTTCCTTCAGCTCTGTGAAGTTTAGTTCTCGTCTCCCCAGCTGACAGGTAACAGGCAAAGGAAGAATGAAAGAGAAGCCTAGAAGCTGAAAAGTATGGAACATCCATTTGCATGTCCTTGTACCACTAAATAGAAACTAAAAAATTGGACTTGCTACACTCTCTCCTGACATCCACCATGTGCCTCCTAAGAGCCAGCATGGTCACTGAGACAGACTAGAGCAATAAGACCGTGCCTATATTCCTATGGAGATGGTGACAGATTTGCAGAGCCAGATATATTAACACCTACGGGCTTTGCAATCCCCAATGTGGCATGCAAGCCTGAACACACATCCTCCCTCAGTCCCACCTCCAACCTGGCTCACCCAACCCACATCACTATCCCCCTTAAGCTATTTCTCCCTGTTACCACAAGGTTTTGGTATATGCAAATCTCTCTCTACTTTATCTACAAATTCCTTTCTAGCCTCCAAATCTTAATTCAGAGTAACAAGTACATCCCTGTTTGCCTGGGATTTTCTGGGTTTTAATTCTGGAATTTAATTAGGAGCACCTCAATTCCAAGGCAAATCAGGATGGTCACTTAAAGACAAACTTTAAAACCATCCCTTGACAGCTGACCATAGAGCTCCAACTTTCAGAGGGGGAAAGCGCTAAACACTATTAAGGATGTAAAACAGAGGTACTGTTTACATTTCTTAAAAATCTCTTGATGATACTCTTTTTTTAAATGACAGTTTTATTGAGATATAATTCCTGGACCATAGCATTCTTCCTTTTAAAAATGCACGATTCAGGGGTCTCCCTGGTGGCACAAGGGGTTAAGATGCAACCTATGAAGCTAGCCGCAGCCACTGGGAGTTCAATCCCCAGCCAGGGAGCTACCCACATGGCACAGCAGACCTCTCCTGACTCACCCACTGCTCCCCTCAGCAGTGTATTTCAGTCAATCTGCCTGTTCTGTTCCCCACTCTGTCTCCGGTGAATCCTCTCACCCCCCACACCTCTGGACAACTGTACTCCAGTTCCTGTATGCATAAATAAATAAATCTTTTTTTAAATGCACAATTCAGTGTTTAGTATATGAAGAGCTGTGCAACCATCACTAACATCTAATTTTAGAACATTTTCATCAATGCCAAAAGAAACACCATATTGATTAACACTCACTTCCCATTGCCTCGTCTCATAAACCTTTGGCAAACACTAGTTTACTTTTTGTCTCTATGAAGGTGACTATTCTGAACATTTCAGATAAATGAACAGATAAAACCTTTGGTATTTTGTGGCTAACTTCTCTCAGTTAAAGGGATGCTTTCAAGGTTCATTTATATTGCAGCATCAATCAGTGCTGCATTCATTTTCTTCATTATATAATATTCCCTTGTAGACACAAACCACATTCTGCTTATACATTCATAAGCTAAATATTCATTCATAGGGATAGGGACATTCATTCACAGATATTGTTGTTCTCAGTTCTTAGAGACTGAATAATGCTGCTATGAATATTTCTGACCAGTTCTTGATGGACTTGTGTTTTCATTTCTCTTGGGGATATACTTAGAATTGCTATGTCATTGCTAATGCTATGTATGTTTAGCCTTTTGAGGAGCTGCCAAAATGTTCCCCAAAGGGACTACTTTATTTTGCAGTGCCACAAGCAATGACTTGGGGCATGCTGATTTCTCCACATCTTCTCTAACACTTGTTATTTTCAGATTTTTTTAAGCAATCCTAAAGGTTTTGAGCTATACTTTCCTAATGAATAAAGATGTTGAGCATCTTTTCATGTGTTTATCAGACATTTGTATATAATCTTTGGAAAAATATATACTTAGGTTCTTTGCCCCCTTTTAAAATTGGATTGTTTAATTAGTGTTGAGCTCTAAAAATGTTTAATATATATTGTGGATCTAATCCCTTATCACTGTGTAATTTGCAAATATTTCTTCTCTTCTGTTTTTCTTTTCTCACTGTTTTAACAGTGTCCTAAAAATATCTTGAAGCACAGATATTTTTAATTTGATGAAGCCCAATTTATTTTTGCTTTTGTTGCTTGCACTTTTGGTGTGTTATCTAAGAATGCCTTAATCCATTACATATAATGATTTGTTTTACACTTTATCCCAAGAAGTTCAGAGTTGTAGATTTTATTTTGAGCTATTTTGAGAGGGTTTTGCACATGGGATTAAGTATGGGTCCAAGTTCATTCTTTTGCCTGTGATATCCAGTTGTCCCAGCACCATTTGCTGAAAAGTGTTCATGCCGGCCCTCCCCTGGTGGCGCAGGTGGTTAAGTGCAGTGCTTTGAAGCTGTCCACAGCCTCTGCAGTGCTGGTTCGATTCCCACTGGCTGGTGAGGTTCCCACATGGCGCAGCAGACCTCTCCTGTCTTGCCTGCTGCTCCCCTCAGCAGTGTATTTCATCAGTCTGCCTATTCTGTTCCCTGCTCTGTCTCTGGTGAATCCATTCACCCTCCCACACATCTGGCCTGTACCTCAGTTCTTGTATAAATAAATAAATAAACAAACAAACAAATAAATAAATAAATAAATAAGTCTTTTTTAAAAGAGTGTTCATGCCCCACTCAATAGTCTTGGCACCATTGTCATATATAATTTCACCATAAATGTGTAGGTTATGTATAGAAATTCACTTCTATTCCATTGGTCTCTATATCTATCCTTATGCCAATATCACACTGTCTTGATTACTGTAGCTTTGTAGTAACTTTTGAAATCCTGAGTGTGAATCCATAACTTTATTCTTCATCTTCAAGATTTATTTGGCTCCTCTGGGTCCACTGCATGATCATGTGAATTTTAGAATCAGCTTGTCATCTGCAAAAATGCAACTGGAATTTTACTGACATTTGTATTAAATAAGTAAATCAATTTGGAAAACATCAGTTAACAATATTAATTTGTAAAACCATCACTATAGGATGGTTTCCATGTATAATATATTCTTTAATATATTTCAGCAGTTTTGTACTTTTCAGAAGATAAGCTTTGCACTCATATTTACTCCTATTTGATTATCTTTGCTGCTATGGTAAATTGTTTTATTCTTAATTTCATTTTCGAGTTGTTTTAATATATAGAAATATAAATAATTTTGTATATTGATCTTATATCTACAATGTTGTTGAACTTGCTTATATTTCTAATAAATTTCCATGAATCCTTTGTCTACATATCTAAAGATGATATGTCATCTGTGGAGAGATAAAACTTTATTTCTTCTTTTCTAATCTGATATCATTTACTTTGTTTTCTTGTCTACTTGTCCTGTCTAAAACCTCCAGTACAATATTGAATAGAATGGTGATGGTAAACATCCTTATATAGTTTCTGATCTTTGGATCAGGACCATGAAATGTTTTGCTACTACTTATGATATCAGTTGTGGATACAAACTAGACGTCCTGTTCCAGCATGAATAAATTCCTTTCTAATTCTCCCTTGGTTTGTGTTTTAGTAGAAAGAGATATAAGGCTTTGTCAGATGGTTTTGTGTATCTATTGAAATAACTGTAGCTTTATTCTTTTGTTCTATTAATATAGTATATTACATGTATTGATTTTTATCTGATAAGCTAATCTTGCATTCCTGGGATAACTTCCACTTAGGCAGGGTGTATAGTCCTTGTTGGATTCAGCAAATTGTTAATTTTTTTTTTAGATTTATTTATTTATTTATACAAGCACTGGGTACAGTCAGAAGCGTGGGAGGGTGAGAGAATTCACCAGAGCCAGAGCGGGAAACAGTACAGGCAGACTGACGATACACTGATGAGGGAAGCAGTGGGCGGCAGGAGAGATCTGCACACCATGTGGGACCCTCACCTGGCGGCCGGTGATCGAACTGGTGCTGCAGAGGCTGTGGGCAGATTTGCAACCCAGCGCTCAACTGCTGCACCACCAGGAGAGGCCCAAATTGTTAATGTTTTGCCTAGAATTTTTGTGTGTTTGATATCAGGGTAAACTGGTCTCAGAATGAACTAAAAGTATTCAAGTCTTTCAATTTTTGTTAAGATCTTATAAAGCATTTGTGTTAATTCTACTTTATATTGTGATTAGAATTTACCAATGAGTTCATTTGGACCTGGAGTACTGTTTGTGGGAAGTTGTTGATTATTAATTCGAATTATCCACTCAGTAATGAATCTACCCAAATTTCTAAAGCTTACTATCTTTCAGTAGTTTTTGCATGAATATTTGACTTTACAAATGTGCATATCCACTTTGCCTAATTTGTTACCATACAATTGCTCATATTATTTCCTTATAATTCTTTCTACTTCTGCAAGATTGGAACAAATGTTTCCCTACCCTCACTGTCATTCCTGAGTTTAGCAACCGGAAACTTCTAATCTTTTTCTTTATCAGTCTAAAGTTTCTCCAGTTATGTTAATCTTTTCACAAAAAAAAAAATAATTGTTTCATTTATTTTTCTCTATTTTCTTTTTTTTTAATTTCATTTTTATATTCCCCATACAATTGCAACCCCCTTATTTTGAACCCAATCCCTCCCCTCCCGCCCTCTACCCCCCATAGAGTGTCTCTGGTTCATAGTTTTTTGTTGATTTTAATTTTCACTTTCTTATAGTTATTCATTTTCCTAGTCCCTTATTTAAGTTTTCTAGATTCCTGCTATGAGTGAGACCATCCGGTATTTTTCTTTTTCTTTCTGGCTTATTTCGCTGAGCATGATCCCTTCCAGCGCCATCCATGTTGCTGCAAATTGCATGTGTTTATCTTTTTTGAATGCTGAATAATATTCCATGGTATATATGTACCACATCTTTTTGATCCAGTCATCTATTTTTGGGCATTTGGGTTGTTTCCAAAGCTTAGCTATTGTAAACAGTGCTGCTATAAACATAGGGGTGCAGGTGTTCTTTGGAATTGATGTTTCTGTGTCCTTTGGGTAAATACCTAGGAGTGGAATTGCTGGATCCTGTGGAAGCTCTATGTTTAGTAGGTCCAGAAATCTCCACACAGCTCTCCATAGTGATTGAACCAATTTGCACGCCCACCAACAGTGCAGAAGAGTTCCTTTTTCTCCGCACCCTCGCCAACATTTGTTGTTGTTAGTTTTTTTAATATGTGCCATTCTCACTGGTGTGAGATGATATCTCATGGTAGTTTTGATTTGCATTTCCCTGATTACAAGTGATGTTGAACATTTTTTCATATGCCTGTTGGCCATTTGCATTTCTTCTTCAGAGAATTTTCTTTTTAGCTCTTCTGACCATTTTTTGACTGGATTATTTTCTTTGTTGTTGTTGAGTCTCATCAGCTCTTTGCAGATTTTTGTGATCAGTCCTTTATCATTAGTGTTGTGTGCAAAAATGTTCTCCCAGTTGGTGGGGTTTCTCTTTGTTTTTGTTATTGTCTCTTTTGATGTGCAGAAGCTCTTTAATTTGATGTAGTCCCAGCTGTTTATCTTTGCCTTCACTATCACTGCTTTGGGTGATGTGTCTGTAAAGATGTCTTTGAGGTGCATATCATGTAGTGTTTCACCTATATTTCCTTCTATGTATTTTATGGTTTCAGGTCTTATGTCTAGTTCTTTAATCCATTTTGAGTTGATTTTTGTGTATGGTGTGAGGTAGTGGTCAAGCTTCATTCTTTTGCATGTAGCGACCCAGTTTTCCCAGCACCACTTATTGAACAAACTTTCTTTGCTCCAATGCATAGTCTGTGCTCCTTTGTCAAAGATTAGTTGACCATAAATCTGTGGATTTATTTCTGGATTTTCTATTCAATTCCATTGGTCTGTATGTCTGTTCTTGTTCCAATACCATGCAATTTTGATGATTATGGCTTTGTAGTATAGTTTGAAGTCTGGGAGTGTAATGCCTCCATTCCCTTCTTTTTTTTTTTTTTCAGGAGAGCTTTGGCTATTTGGGTTTTTTTGTGATTCCATATGAATTTCATCAATAATTGTTCTATTTCTTTGAAGAATGACATTGAAATTTTGATTGGAATAGCATTGAATCTGTATATTGCTTTTGGTAGGCTGGCCATTTTAATAATGTTTATTCTTCCAATCCATGAGCAGGGGATGTCTTTCCATTTCTTTCCTCTATTATTTTCTGCTCTTCATTTTATTTATTTTTCTCTAATCTTTATCAGTCCCTTCCATCAGCTTCTTTGGGTTTATTTTGTTCTTTATTATCTAGAGTGTCAGAGTACTAGGTCTTTCTTTTATAACCATGATAAGGTTGGGATTTATTTTTTGATATCTTCCATTCATGTTTTGTTTAGGTCCCATTCCCATTGTCTTATCTGTACTTCAATTAAACATATATAATTCTTGTTTGAAGGCTATGCTAAGGTGATAAGGTTAGTATATGATGGACTCTTTTTTTTTTTTTTTGGCCCATTTGGTAGTCTGATCTCAAATTTATCCTGGTGAACCACATTGTTACTATCCTTCTCTTCCATTTTGTATAATTTAGGTATCTGTTATCCTATTTCTTTTGTTGTTGTTGCTTTAAAATAACCTCTCTATTACTTCTTTCATTTGTGTCTTCCTTGTTGATAAATTCTTTTAGTTTTTGCTTTTCAGTGAATCTCCTCACCCTTCCTTCTGTATTGAATGACAATCTTGTAGGATAAAATACTTTAGGCTAGAAATTTCTGTCTTTGAGTATTTGAAACATCCCCCACCATTCTCATTCTTGCCTGTAAGGTTTCTACTGAAAAGTCTGAGGACATTCTAATTACTTTTACCTTATATGTAACCTTCTCACTTGATGTTTCTAATATTCTGTACTTGTCATTGGCTTTTAACAATTGTATTATAATGTGTCCTGGAGTGTGTCTGTTTAGTACTATTTCGCTTAGAACTCCTTGGGCTTCTTAGATGACGATTTTAGATGACGATGTCTGGTTTGTTTTCCAGATTAAGACTGTAATCAGCATTTCTTTAAACACACTTTCTATAATGTTCTTTCTCATTTCTTTTCCTGGGACATCGATGATATTGATGTTATTTTTCTCTTATCCCAAAGAGCTCTAGCACTGCTTTCATTTTTTTTCCCTCTCTATTGTTCTATTTATGTGTTCTCCACCACAATGCTTTCAAGCTCACTAATTTTCTCCATTACTTATGTTTGTCTACTGTTGAGGCCCTCTGCTGTATGTTGTTTTTTTTTTTTTTAATTTTGTGGTAGGTTTTTTGAGATTAGTTGTAGGAGCAGCACACTCATATTTTCTCACTCTTTATAGTGTTCCTGCTTTACATCATCCAGTTTTCTTCCTTTAAAAAAGCAAGCAAGCCTGCTTATAGTGATTACCTAAACTCTTCAGACATATTCTAGAGTTCTACTGGGTTGAGACCTTGTTTGTTTTTGCTCCAACATGTGTGATATATTTTTCTGTCTTTTCATTTTTAGTTTATATGGGTTGTAATAAGTAGTTTCCATTTCTTAATAAAATGTCTTTATAAAACTCCTACAAAAAGTTGGATATAACCAAAGTTTTTTTTACCCAGATCTTAAGTGTCTATTATTACATAGACTTCTTCCATTACACCTGTTCTAAAGGCAGGGTAATAGGTAGAAAGGAACTGAGTTAGTGGGTTACCAAAAGGTTGCAGCCAGTGAATGCCTAGGTTTCAAGCTTTCTACTATGCTGCAGGTACCCAGGTTATATAGTGCAGATCCACTGTGATTCTCTTCCCTAGGCCAATTTCTTAGACTCAGTACCTCGAATAGTCTCATTCCAGCCTTAATCTTTAAGCTACGGTTAAGTACTAAATCAGTGCTGGCTGAGGAGCATTACTGATAAAGGTCCACAAGCAAGGGATTATTTTCTTTGCATTTTTAATATGGAACCTCATCCCGGAGTGCTTGCTCCTCTTGTTAGGCTCCAGCTGCTTAAGCTCTGGTTAGTGAAAACATTCAGTTGTTTGTCTTGGATTTAGTCTTCAGTGAGGCTAAGGCAGGTGTTTCCAATATCCAGCCTCAGGTTGTCTTTTCCTCTACGAAAAGATACAGTTGTTCTCAATTGGTTCTCCCTTTTGGTTTGGTCTCCAACTGTTAAAGATTAGAAGCATAAGGCTCAAGATAGTAATCATCACTCTGTACCCCTATTCTAGAGTTCCCCAACCTCCCCTTTGTCCTGCATGTCTTTTTCCAATGCAATGTCAGCTCTCCAAAGACTCTGGTATGTACATGAGTGTAAAGGGCAGGAATGGCCACTGAGCAGGGTTTCTAAGATCCAGCAGACTGGGTAAAGGAGGAGTCAGAGTCCTCAGTGGTTTTCAGCAGGTTTTTTATTGGGATTTCCAGGTACATGGCAGGCAGGGGTGCTAGGGGGGCGGGAGGCTGGCAGGCCTCACAGCCCCCCAGCAAGTCTTCACTCTATCTGGGTTCTCCGGCCTTTTCTCAGCTTTCAGTCAAACTATTGTTCCTGAGGTATGCAGTAGTCATCTGTTTATCTTTAGGGGTTGTTGGCTTTGCTTTTCTGCAATTTAATTGTGACTATATGGAACAGGTGGGCCCTGCATATCCATTCTGCTGCCATCTTGCTAGACTCAAACAAAAACAGAGTTAAAGCACCATGTCAAGTTCTTTTTATGAGCATGAATACTGTTATACAATATGATATACGATTTGATAACTGTTTCTTACCATCATTAAATCTACATTCTGTGAGAATAGGATATATCTACTTCAGCTACTATAACATCCTCTGTCTTTTGGACTGTATCTGAGACATAGCAGGAGCTCAATATTTGCTCATTGACTAAGTAAATAACTGTCATGAGAGAACAGAAAATGTATCTGATGGCAGAGATGCTGTAAAGTATGGACTCATTTAGTACCTACTGCAATATGTTGAAATATATTTGGTACAAAAGTGCAAAGAAAAAAATGTATAGAAAGGCAATGTAAATGTTATACATATTAGATATTACATGTAATGCATATATAATGCCTTGCTATATAACTAATTCACATTATATATGCATTTTATACATATAATACATTTTATACATTTTATACATAATGTGCATTACTTTCAAGTGTGTATGTATGTGTTCTCCATACTATGGAATAACATGTGTAATTATATATAATACATATGTTCAACTTGGATGTGTAATAAACAACAAAGTGATTCTCATGGGGACTATAAAATGTTAGCAAGAGGACTATATGCTTCTGCTTCCCAAAATGTCCTAATCACCACAAGTAAAGATAAAATGGGACTCAATTTCTTGGTTTCCTACTTTTCAAGTTCCATAGAAGCCTTTGTTATTGTATCTAGAAATGGTAGACAATATTAATTTCCCTAAATCATATCTCTTTCCAATTCTACCTTCTTTTTTGCAGATGGAAGGAATGGCCATCTGTATCATGACTATTATAAGAGTAAACAATTTCCTATAACAATGTTTTTGGAGAGAGCTGACACACCACCACCGTGAAATGATCTTGGGGAGATCAGACAGTGGCAGCAGCACAGCCTGGCAGCATTCTTTCTGCACTTTCCACTGTTCACTCTGTCTTTACCGTGTGTCCCTGAGCCCCCCACTGTGGTACTGGCATTTATTCATGAAAGAGTGGTAAAGACTTAATAAAGAATATTTTGGTAAAGAGCGTTTCCTATAAATAGGTTTTCCCCTTATTTTGTAAATGTAACCTCGGTCCTGGTCAACTGAGTTCTTTGGCACCAAGGAAAGCATATAGATAAGCCTTGTACATTTTTTTTATGTGTCTATTGGCCATCTGCATGTCTTCTTCACAGAAGTTTCTATTTGGCTCTTGTGTCCATTTTTTTTTTATTGTGATCTTTGTTTTCTTTTTGTTGAGTTATATGAGTTCTTTGTAGATCTTGGATATCAACCCTTTGTCAGATGTATGATGCACAAATATTTTGCCCCATTTAGAAGGTTGTCTTTTTGTTTTCATGATAGATTCTCTCACTTTTACAAGCTTTTTAGCTCAATGTAGTCCCATTCATTTATTCTTATTGTTTTCCTCCCTGTTGGAGTCCAGTTTCCAAAGACATCCCTGAAGTCAATGTCTAACATGCAACCAGCTGTGAGGAGTATATATTGAATAATGACATTGTAACTGTACAAAAAAATAGGAATCTAGAAAACTTAAATAAGGGACCAGGAAAATGAATAACTATAAAAAAAATAGTTACTATTTTAATTTACTAGAATTTTGTGTTGATTAAAGCCATGACATGGATTTGATAAATAAACTCAGTCATACAACGCAGTCGCTTGAGAAACTCAAGGCCTTATTGAACCACAGTGAGTCCTCTCTAAAAAGGTAGAAGTCCTAGTCACAGGGAAACATGTTTTCACTTAGATTCAATTGCAAGTAAAATTAATTCATCAGATGCATAAAAATTCCACTCATTATTGCCACTCCACAAATGCTTCAGTGTCAACAGAATTTTTTTTCTTGCTAACTTTTTATATTTTGATTGCATGTAACTATTTCATATTCAGCATTTCAAAAAGGAAGATGCATATTTGTGTTGGTGTAGCTCTAAATGGCTGGAAAGCAACAGGGCTACAGAAATAAAAGAGATTGTTCAAAAGCTCTTAAAATACTTACCTGGATCACTTCTTCCATTAGCTGGAAAGAGAAGGCAACCTCAGTAGCCTTTCAGGAGCATGACAGCTACTCATCCAGCCAGATTACTATGCCGTCTCAGTCCCACCCCCTTTTACAAGTCCTACAAAACAGTGCAAGGCAGTGGTTATTAAATATAATTCTATAGTCCATTGGTGTGAAAGAAGTAGTATGCAAATGCTGTGTTCCTAAAAATCATTAGAACATGTTGCAACGGAATTAAAAAATATATAGAGTCCTGACTCAATCATATATTTATGTCAGTCTCACCATGTTTCTGCATAGAAAGTTTACTAAATTTGAAGGAAATATTTTATTTCTCTTTTCAAACTGTTTTGTCCATTGTTTAGAGATTTTTTTTTTTTATTTTTAAAGATTTCTTTATTTATTCATACAAGCAGTCAGAAGCGCGGGAGGGTGAGGGAATTCACCAGAGCCAGAGCGGGGAGCAGAGCAGGCAGAAGGACCGAAGTACACTGCTGAGGGGAGCAGCGAGCGGCAGGAGAGGTCTGCGCGCCATGTGGGACCCTCCTCCCGTGGCCGGGGAGCAGCCGGGGATCGAACTGGCGCTGCAGAGGCTTCGGGCAGCTTCGCAACCCAGCGCTCAACCGCTGCGCCACTGGGGAGGCCCTAGATATGTTTTAATTATATATACTTAACTACGATTTATGAAATTATGCTATTCAACTTTTTTTGAAAGATTTATTTATTTATCTAAGAACCGGGGTACAGGCCAGATGTATGGGAGGGTGAGAGACAGAGCGGAGGACAGAACAGGTAGACTGACTGAAATACACTGCTAAGGGGAGCAGCGGGCGAGACAGGAGAGGTCTGCCATGCCATGTTGGTTGCTCCTCAACCAGAGAGGATCAAACCAGTACTGCAGAGGCTGCCGACAGCTTCACAGTGCAGACTCAACCACCTGCGCCACCAGGGAGGCCCCTATGCTATTCAACTTGGTTTTATCATTTGTCCTTAATTATATCTAAAGCCAGAGTAAAGTTATATTTGATGAATCTAACAGGCAGGAATACCTACAAAAAGCAGAAATCTTTGACGTCTTCAAGAAACAATCTTACAGGGCATCAGTAATTCTTATGTAAATATGTTTTTAAATTATTCAAAGTATCTTTCAAAATGATTATAACGGATAAGAAATGTTATTTCCTTTAAGTAAGAGTCCATGTCAACATGTAATTTGGAGTGGACAAAGGAGATAAATTGCTGAAGTGTAATCTTTAGCTGGTCTCGTCAAGATAATTTTTATTCACAAAGCCATATTGGGGCGGGGTATAAGTGATATGGTTGCCAAGGGAAACCCTATCCTGATTGGAGAAGAGGTCATCATAGGTTTTCATAAAGAAAGGCGGAGAGATGCTTTATTTCCTAAGTTTTTTTTTTTTTCCTGCTCTTATGGAGGAAGGAAAAAGAAACAAAGAAAAATTGCCTTTCTGTTCCTTATTCACCCTGTGAATTCACAGGAAGTCTCTGGGTAATAAGGTACCAAGGATATCTAAGCCCTGTGAAAACTTTTCTTAGCATTATCTAAATTATTACTTAAATGTGGTATTGTTTACTACTGTTTATATTTGTTCTGCCCAACTAGAAGCACATTAGTTACAGTTAAGGGATATATTTTATAATCCTGTTGCTCTAGTGCCTTGTGCATAGTGAACTACTCAGGAAAGAATTAATATTAATCCTATCTTAATCCATCATAATGTTTAATATGGAAAGAGTAAGAATTTTGAATATAAATATGAGACATCCCTATGTCTCTCCATTAGCTGCATAGAAAGGCTAATGTAAGCCGGATGTGCACTCTATATACCCATAAGTAGTTGCCACCATTACACAGGCTCTCAGAGTCAAAACCACCTGATTCGCCAGCACTGGGAATAATATCTGGCAATATAATAGCAGTATCTGGGACATATTAATAAATAAATGTTAGATGAATCGGCCCCTCTGTTCCTGATTACAACTGATAGGACTGCAAATCTAGGGTCAAGCTTCTCTGCTCTGCCCATTTTAAATATAAAAAATACAATCAAAGAAGGTTAAATACCAAAGCTCCTTTAAAAATGCAGAGAATGTTTTAAAGGACTCTGAAGCAAGAGATGTCAAAAACGAGAACAAAATATGCCAGTGGAAATAATTCACGTATAACATACATCTGAGTACCTAAGAGGAGGCCTTTAGGGAACTATCTCTTTAAAAAGAGATGCTTCTTTAAAATTATCCTAAGGATGGACTAACCTGAAGTGTTGTCTTCACATTATGGTGACAGGTACTTTTCTCTCTCAACTGACTGCCTTTAGGAACATATTACATCAGGCTACTCTTTAGCCTAGAATATAACGCCTTGTCTAAATGAACAACTAGATGAAATCTAGCATTTCAGTGGTCAGACCCAGAATGACCTATTGCAGAAAATTCACCCTAAACAGAAGATTTAATACCTCATCCACGTCAAAGTCCAGTGGCTATAGAACCATTTAATGAGGACATCAATAGGAAACTGATGGGTTAACAATATACATAATATTTTAATGCAAATGTGTTCTAATAACTGCAACATCTTTACATAAGTTATTATGAAACTCTGTGATAAAATTATGAGGTAGATATTAATGTCATCATTTGAGAGATGTGGATATTGAATGCCAGAGATATGGACTGACTTAGCTAATGAAACTTTGAAGTGACCAATTTGAGATTTAAATTCAGGTCTGCCCAGTTATGAAGCTCACATCCAAAGCTTTTCACTATACCCTTCCTAGCCTCACATAACTCCAGAAGCCTCCCCTTATCCAGCCTGATCCTTCTCATCCACAGAAGACCTTGATCCTGGCTCCTAGCTCAGGCTTTCATTCTGTACTTGGCGTTGGTCAATCTCAGCCAGTACTTATGTAGCCTCAGATTGCTTAAGACCCACTGATGTCATCATTTGACTAAACCCCTAATCATCAGGAGAATAACTTATAGAAAAGATAAGCAAGTCTTAGTTTTTGTCCCCTGGATGTTTTTAGAGTGATACTGGAGAATATATTGGGAAAAACATGCCATTTGACATGTTTTTACAACTGATAGGACCAGGCAGAACTGCATTCAAATCTCAACTCCATCTCTGGGCATCATCTTTAACTTAATTAGACCTATGGGCTCAATTTCCCTATCTATAAAATTACAGCTCCGCTTGAAGATCCTTTGCTGAAACCAAAGGCTGAAATATACCAAAGCCATAGAAACTCAGAGCTCCACCTGGCATTTTTGTAGCAAAGAATGAGAACTGAAGTTCTGGTGGTCTGAAAGGGGTAGTATATGGATTACTATTCCTAGTGACTTCCATTTATTTCTTCTGAGATATCTACAACTGGAAATATTAATAGTTCCCTAAAAATAACTCATTGGTGTGTCCCACAATGTAATGCAATTTTTAAAATCTATTAAAATCTGATAAAGATAGTGGTTGTGATAGAAATGCAGGTTTGGCCACTGCCATTTCTAACATTTATTATCTTTGTAGAGAAGTGTGGAAACTAGATATGTAGTGTAATTAAGGTAAATGAGATTTAAGGGATCAAACCATATCTCTATTATATATTTTTTGGCAATGTATTCTATTTATGTGACATCTCCCTAATCAGGGAATTAAGAGATTTTTCTGGTATAATAAATATGGTATAAATACCATATTTGGTCAAGGTGGCCCAAACAAAAAGAGGTAGAAAGAATCAGAGGGAGGATTTGTGTCTGCCCACTACCAGGCAGGCATGATTCCTGGGGCTTCCCACTAGGAAATCATGTTACTGGGATTCTAATCATTCATTTCAATCTGCCTATTTCTGTAAAACATATTTTGGATGACCACATCCATCTTTCAAAACAACCTAAAATTCATAGGCCAAGGAGGGTGCGAGTACCATCTCAGGAATTCTAAAACATTTGCATTAAACTTATTGAATGTGTAAGAGAGGGTGCTTTAAGGACTAGTAATAGGTGTTCTGCATGAACGCATCCACCTTTTATAATAAAAAGTGGATTTGAGGTAGCCTAATACACACATAATAGAAGTCAGGATTGTTAGGATATTTTTTTTAAAGGGAGAGGAGAGACATTAATTTCTACTAAGAAAGGAGAGTGATGGATTTATGAGGAACACATCACAAAGCGATTGAAATTGGTAACTACCCATGATACCTGAAGCCAAGAAGAGAATTTTCGGTGGTGAACCAGTGAGGACCATAGGTTTCTTCTTCTTTATATATATATTTTTTCTTCACAAGAAGAGAAAGAAAAAGAAATTTTGGTGGATATATACTACAGATTGGTGAGCAAACTATGGCTCATAAACCAGATCACTGCATATTTTATTATGGCCCGTGAAATAGGGATAATTTTTTCCCTTTACAATAACTGCATTCTGAATGCTTATCTTAACTAACTATATAGCATCCTCCTTCTACCACTTGGCCTGCCTAAAGTATTTATTATTTGATACTTTAAGGAAAAGATTAACAACCATTGTTCATTATTATTATCTCTTTATTGCAGATGAGAAAATTAAGGCTGTCAGTTCTTCCCTTTGGTTTTCAGATAGTAGGACAAGAATTTCAACTTGAGCACTCTCCTTCTAGAAGGTTTGCTTTTACTCACTCTATTGCTCTGCTTCTGACACATGAGGAGCCTCTATCTTTGACTACTGCTATGAATTAAGTCCAGATAAAAGCATACTAACTAAGGATTTACAGTCAACAGAGAATTTAATTTAAAATACTGACTTACAGTAAGTGAAAGCTAAACTTTGGCACAGGGAACGATCAGCTTCAAGAAAAAGACAAAAATGGGTCAAGATATGTCAATGGGAAGATGACTCTAGAATCAAGGTAGAACTGCTATAGGACACTCTAAGACTAGGAAAAGAGAAAGGAATATATAATTAATGTAGTGTCATCTGGACTTCACCAGGTTTTAGGGACTTAGAAGGAAAGACAATTTTTTTTTTCTAGGAGGGGAAGATCAGAACAATAATGAAGATGATGAAACGAGGTCACATGAAAAGAAGCCAAAGAAGTATGTTCTCAGTCTCACCACTCAGACTTGTGCCACGGATGATCCCCCAAGCAACAAGTTCTAAAACCAGCATCCATGCTTTTCTCCTTGGTACCTGAGCCTTCTAGTGTAAATACTTTCTACTCCTCTGTGAATTTCAGCTCCTGTTAGAGGTGGTATTTTAATCTTTTAAGAAATAGTAAGTTTATGAAAATGGAAGTCACCAGTATTCCAGAATCTCTTTAAGGGGAGACGGAGAACATCTGAAGAGATATACTTACAGAGACTTCAACTCTGGTAAATGTTACATAACTATATTTGGTCACAGTAGCCAGAACAGAGAGGTGGAAAGAATCAGAACATGGATTTGTGACTGCCCACTTAGAGGGCAGGGTAACCTCCTAGTGCTTCCCACTGGGAAGTTCCAGCTTTTAGTTCCAGCCTGCCTGTTCTTGGAGACTGTCCAGGGGCACACCTGCCATGAAAGCAGAGGTTGATAGTGATTAGGTAGAAGTGGGAAAAGGAAGGCAGCTGTGTATAAAGAAGAGAGCCAGAACCTGAGCAGGGTAGACTAGGTCTTAACCTGTGGGCCCTGCTTACCTCACTGCTAACATGCATGATGCACGCCACCTTATAGGGCTTTTGTTATGGTTAGGAAAATGTAGAATATTTTTATCTCTCTCTTTCTCTTTTGGTATATGGAAGTTTTCATAAATACCAAGACTATTTTTTTTTAAGATTTTTTTTTAAATTTTATTTTTATACAAGAGCTAGGGTACAGGCCAGAGGTGTGGGAGGGTGAGAGGATTCATCAGAGACCGAGCAAGGAGTAGAACAGACAGATAGAACACACTGCTGAGGGGAGCAGTGGGCGAAACAGGAGAGGTCTGGTGCACCATGTGGGATTCTTGCTGGCCAGCCGGGATCGAACCCGACTGCTGAGACTGAAGATAGCTTCACAGCACGGCGTTCAACCTGCTGCACCACCGGGGAGGCCCTGACTTTATTTTTTTTTAATTGATTTGCTAGTTTATAACTTTGTTTCTGTTTTAGAGGTATAGGACCTCCATTTTAGGTGTTGTTTCGATAATTTCATTCTTCTATGATACATCTTCAAGGAGGATCACACAAATTCTCTTAGCAAGCCATTAATCGTATCCTAATCTCTTCAAGAAGTTCTGGCGTGTGTTTGACATTAAATAGCACAAAAAATAGGAGAGTGCATGTTGAAATCCCCTATTGTCTGAGCATTGTCCAAGTTAACAAAGCCTTGGTCTTCGTAATGAAAGCCTGTCCTCCTGACCCAGCAGTCAGCTGGCTACTTTGCCCAACAAGACAGGGAGATGCTTTGCTGTGCTCCATCACTAACTGCTTTGGTAGAGTCTTTGTTTGAACTACACTTGTAAGAAAGAAAAAAAGGACAGTAAAGAAAAATCACAGCCTCCCCTTTTTAACCTATTTCCTATGTTTTTTTTTTTTTTTCTCCTTTGGACAAATAAAAATTAAAGAAGAGAAAAAGCAATCAATAAAATGCTGTAAGCTCAAAATTTATTGATCCTTCTTCAACACTTCACTTGGCATCAAAAGAAATTTATGACAGGGAGTAAAAAAGTAAAATAAAAAGAGATAAAATTTCTAAATAGGTGAGGCGAACTAAGTTTTATATATTTTCCTACAGATAAAATAACATATTCTTGTTGGAGAAACTTAAAAACAATTTTTTTTTGTTTTGTTTTATCTCTCCTTTCTCCTTTTTAACTTTCAAGTACCTAGAAATCCTTGGAACCCCCTGGAATGGAACCTCTCTTTATTTTAATAAAGGAGATTAGTCCTGACTCAACACAAAACATAAACAAGTGAATCCACAGTCTTAACTCAAATCGTTTTCCGGCTGATATGACATGACCTTCAAAGTCTGCTTTTTCTCATATTGGTTCCCCCATGCCAAACCCTGCTTTTAGATAACTGGGACAACTTACCACAAAAAGATCGTGTTGCCAGCATAAATGTCCATTCAAGAGTATCAGCTTGTGTGTGGTTCTAGAAGAAATAAATGCCAACTGTCCTTACTAGTGTGTACTATTCACATTCCCCTAAAGTTTGGTCCTGCGTATCATCACCAAGAAAAATTTTAGCCCTTTACTCTGGGGTTATTAGAAAAGTTCTTTGTTCTTTGGTGAGGAAGCCACTCCCTGTGTGTTATATTGAACACATGTATGCACATTATTGATGGAAGTTCAAGGTGCCTCCTCTGGAAACTAACAGTTTTTACTACTCTTTTGTCATGACCGTGGCTGTTGCTCCCAGTGCCATTCTTGTGCTTTGGTGTGGGCAATCACTATGAGCTCTGCAACTCTATTTTCTACCAATGTCCTGCCCTCCAAGATCAGCAGTAACAGAGGCAGGTTGGACTGCTGGCTGAGAAGCAGGGATCTCAGTGGGGAGACTGAAGTTTCCACTTGCAGGTTTCATGGAGGAGTTTACTACCCTATAGCTTTTTACACTGATTTATAGAGGAGTGACTGACAAGTAAAAAGCTGTACATGTTTAGTGTATACAACTCAACAACTTAGGATAACTATATATCCATAAGACCGTCACCACCATCAAGTCATAAGTATAGCCATCATCTCCCAAGCTTCCTCCTATCCTAATTACCTGATTATTATTATTATTATTATTATTATTTTGCTAAAAATACTTAATATAAGATAAATCCTTCTAGCAATTTTTTTGATAGCTCAGCAATCAAAATTTTCAAAGAGCATTTTTTTGGTGGTGGTGTCCAGAATTCTCGTTTTCAAAAAAAGAGAAAACTAGAACATGAGTCTGGATCCTGATCACTTTACATGAAAACACACCTCCCCTGCCTTCCTCATAAATTCTCTAAGGCTACTTGGGTCTGTGAGCTTGAGCTGGATATGAGCGTACACACATCACACTTTCTAGGGTCACGGAAAGTGTGCCTTCCACAGCCTTGGAAAGACTGCCCTTTGGATTGTCACCACAGAGCCTGTTGGCAGATGGTGAATCAGCCTCAGGCTCGACATCAGCCTTTACTTAAGAAGACCTCCCCCAATATCCCTCCCTCTCCTTCTCTGGAGAATGCCTGTCAGTCTGTTCCCATCTGCTCCCACTGTTTTCCAGGAACTGTGTATCTGGGCTTCGCATAGGGCTGCAAGTGCCTGGGAGCATTTTTCTTGACTACATTGCTTTTGCTCATTTCCTTCCTTGGCTCTCTTTAGAGCATATGTTTTCAGTATTTCCTTCAATTAAACATTTCCCCTTCACCCAATGCACCAACCTATTCTCAGCCTGTACCCTTACTCCTCCTTCCTTCCTGTTACAATAACTGCACCCTGTCTGTTACTAGCAGAAACCAAATCCACAATGTGAACACTGCACCCTTTTCTTTGTCCCTGCAGTCACCCCATATTTTATGTGCCATCAAGTTCACCCTCCACAGAAAATCAGTGTTCATTCCCAATAGCACCCCAGCTCACTATTTTTGGATACAGTTCACTGGAAAAACACACCCACCAGTCCAGTTACTACATAATTTTACAGTTTAAGAGAAAAACCCCAAAAAGAGGGTTTATACTCCCAATTTTCACTTCACCATAATGGCCTTTATACACGTACTTCATTTTATTCCCTGCCTCTCTGTCAATATTACTCTAACTCTTGCCAAGGTTAACTAACTACCTCCAGATTATAAAACCTAATGGTCACTTTCAAGTTCTCATCTTCCATGGCTTCTCAGAAGCTTTGGACATGGCAGATCTGTCTATCACGCTTCCAGGTCTTTCCTCCCTAGGTTTTCATCTTACCTCATCAGTCACTCCTTTTCAGTGTTCTTTGCTCCTTCCTGTCTAAATATGTTGCATTTCCCAAGTTCATTCTCACTGCCTTTCTTCCATATCTCTCTCTCTCTCTCTCTCTCATCCAACCCCAAATATGTACTTCTTTTTTTAAAGATTTATTTATTTATACAAGAACTGGGGGACAGGCCAAGGAGCAAGAGGGTGAGAGAATTCACTAGAGACAGAGCAGAGAGCAGAAGAGGCAGACAGACTGAACTACACTGCTGAGGGGAGCAGCAGGCGAGACAGGAGAGGTCTGCTGCACCATGTGGGCCTCTCTCTGGCTGGCCGGGAATCAAGCCCGAGCTTCAGAGGCTGAGGACAAATACACAGCACTGCCCTCAACCTGCTGTGCCACAGGGGAGGCCCCCAAATATATACTTCTATCTCCAATATCTCCCAGACTTCCAGGAAGACACACATCTATTTGCCACTTCATTTTTAATAAGATACATTTTAATTGATTCCACCTGTAGAATCCTGGTGGCCAAAGGTCAAGAACTTTCCCGAACATAAACTAGATTACTTTTTACATCCTTCACCATCATACCCTAATTGTAGACCACCACCTCTCACCTGAATTACTATTTCCTAACTACTACTTTTGGACTGATAGTTTATTCTCAGCATGGCAGTTAAATGATCTTTACCACAAATCCTCCAGTAGTTTTCCTTCACACTTAGACTATACCCCAAGCCCTTAAAATAAGTGTTAAGTGTCCTGGATGATCTCCTCTGTATCCACTAGTTCTTCTTTATGAAATTTCCACTCGATCCTCAAATCCACACATGGCTTGCTCCCTCACTTCACTGAGAGCTCCCCTCAAATGTATTTAGAGAGGACTTTTATAGCACACCTATTCAAAATGATCCTTACATACTCCATAATCATATTATATTTTCCTTTACAATACTTGCTTCCTAAAATTATATGATAATGCGCTTTTATCTGTTATGAATTAAAATATTACTTCAGGGAATAGACTCTTCTCTCCCTTTCTTACTATTGAATCCCCAGAGCCCAGAATGGTACTTAGCACATATAAGCGCTCAATAAAAACTTGTTGTGAGAAAATGGACAAATGAATGTATTTATCACACTCATAAAATTTAAACATGCTATGAATCATGCTATATAGCATATTTCCGGTAAAATGCCTGAGTGGAGGAGGAGCTGTTAGTCTATTTAATGATAAAAAAAAAATGAGCATTGTGTGTGCTAAAGCAGTGGTAACAAACCCAAAAAGATCCATAATCTGATAAATACTCCCCTTTTTGTTGGCCTAAGAAAGAAAATCTGTATCTGGTTTCCTGGTAAGGATGATGGTCCCTGATACATCAATGAAGAAATCTGGTGGATTCTTCAGAGTAAATCACCCTATCCACTCTCTGTATCCTTAAGCTTTCCATCCCCAAGGAGAGGGCTGGCCAACCTCACCCACAATTGGGGTCTACATCTTGTTGTTCCGGGCTGGTCAAAGTGTCCTCAGTGGTGCATCTCACAGACAGAAATATCAAAAGTCTTTGGATTGACTTGTTTAAGTCCACAAGATTGCACCATTCATTACTATTTTTAGTGATGTACCCATGTGTGGGAAATCCCAACAAGGGTCACAGAGCTATGGATCTCAAAGATGCAAAGACTCAAAACATGTGTCGGGTCTATGTCCCAACCTCCCGACCTAATCACATGCAAACAACTATTTTGAAGAGAGAGCAAGCATCATGAAAAAAGTCATGACCTCAAGTATTGTAAATCATCTTACAAGTTTATTTTACTCTATAAACTCATAGCTCATGTTTTCTCATAGGAGACGCTTGGCATGCTACTCACCATCATAATTAGAGATAAGTAAGATATTTAATTTAAAGTTTACATCCCCAGGGCCTCCCCTGGTGTCGCAGCGGTTGAGCGCTGGGCTGCGAAGCTGCCCGCAGCCTCTGCAGTGCCGGTTCGATCCCCCGGCTGCCGGCAAGGGTCCCACATGACGCGACAGACCTCTCCTGCAGCATCCACTGCTCCCCTCAGCAGTGTATTTCGCCACTCTGCCTGTTCTGTTCCTTGCTCTGGCTCTGGTGAACTCTCTCACCCTCCTGCATTTCTGACTGTACCCAGTGCTTGTATAAATAAATAAATAAATAAATCTTAAAAAAATAAAGTTTATACCCCCACTAGCAAATTGCATTAAGTCAAAGGCATCAATGGGATATTTTCTCAGTTACATTTAGAATTCCCCACACACATTTTGTGTGACCCATAATGTTTCAGTCTTACTGCTATTGTCATACAAGATTCTTTTAAAACAGATACTAAAGGAAAGCCATTGAACTATTACTTTTACTTGGAAACTTAAGGTGAAACCCTGAACTGAAATTGAGGCACCAATTTACAAGATGAAATGCCCCTTAACAGGAAAGTCAGCTAACTAGTCCCTCTGGGAATTCCTGATTTTAAAATGTGAAGCTCAGACCTGGTTTGAGTTCCCTGGTATTAGATGAAGGAGTAATCTTGTCCCACCCCTGAGGACCTTCCCAATTTTGATCATCACGGCACTCAGAATTGGGAGGGGGGAAACACAATCAGACTGCAGGCAGCAAAATCCCTACATTTCATAAGGATTAATGGTAAGGCTTTAACAAAATCTTTCAGATTCCAAATTAATCTTAAAAATAAGTATGCTTTCCCACATGGCAAACCTAGACATTTTCTGGATTAGCTACATTTCATCTGTACTTGAGTAGACATTTTTGTGTTGACAGTAGCACAAGCAACCTCTTCCTGCTTTGGATAAGCCAAGTCTAGAATGTTCGTTCGTACATGTACAAGAAATAGAAAGTGTGGTTGAGTTACTTGGCTTTCTATCCAGGACCGTGATAGAGAAGGAACATGCTTCCTTATTTTGAAATACATCTATTTTTCAGTCTGAGAATCTGCAGACTATCCTCTGTGTGAAACTTTCAGAATGAGTTCTGCTTAGATAGCACTGAAGGCTGGAATTGTTTAATAAGTTTGAAAATGCAAAGCTGACCCCAAAACACCTACAGAATGGCTCCTCACCAATTTCCCTCGTGTTCTGGCAGGTGCCACCTGTGACATCTGTGTGAAGTTGTTCATGGATGACAGAGAGGGGGATGTGTCAATAACTTAGTTGATCTTTAGAAATATAATTGCTTCTCTAAAACACATTTAATAATTTTGGTACATAAATGTATATATATGTACATCTAATATAGGGGTTCTTTTTGCTTGCTACCTTCCAAAATCTGTTATGAAATCAGTGATGCATTTCAAAATTGATTGCACTTTGGAATCAAAGAACTCCTTCACTTAAGGATTGAATTTAAAATAAATATAACGAAACAAATGCAAAATAAAGAATAATGTAGAAACAATGCTCTGCACAAAGTGGCTTGCTTAACTTAAACATTAAAATTGATCTTCATTGACATTTGAAGTTATCCCCAAATCATTTATGAAGTTATCCCCAAATCATTTTCTCCCTCTGGCCCAAATTTAGAGCACTCCAAGGACTCCACTTGCTCAGATGCAACTCTCATCTTCAGAAAACCTATTGCTTGGGAAGTCTCTGTCTGGCTTCTTGCGTTTCAGGCTTAATGTCTTTCCATTAACTGTATATTTGACATTAACTAGGATCATGTCTGCTCCAGGATCACCAACATTTATGATCACAGATCCCTTCTAGCCATCCCCTTTGTGCTCGGATGGAAAAAGAAACGAAAGAAAGAAAGAAAGAAAACACCTCCGGATCCTGGTTTCTCTTATAATTCAATCCAAAACAGCACTTTTTTTTACTTCCTCACTGCAGTTTCAACTCTCCAGGGCTGTCTTGTAGAAACCATGTGACTTATTCTTGTCTTCAGGGCTCCCAGTCTCTGTGCTTCTCTCTTTCTGTGGGCTGACCTAAGCCCCCCTTCATAGACAGAGCCTGTGCTCTATCATATAAGGAGGACAGACTTGATTATACATCCATCATATGTACTTTGAATAACTTGTGAGCATAAATTCCTTTCCCAGGTATTTGCATTTTAAGCTTTTTAACTTCGATTACAGAAATTGGAAATATAATTAAAACTATTTCCTTCCTCCTTATGTCAGCAGGTTGTGAAGAACTAGAGAGACTTGATTTTAACCATAAAACCATAAATCATTATTTTATAGATGCAAAGAGACTAGGCATAAATTACTAAGTCTTTTTTGTGCAGTGGATGAGATTGAGTGGAGAAGAAAAAATATGGACATGTTCACTCCTCTCCAGGTGTGCCAGTATCTTCCTGTAGAAACCAACCAAGCCGAACTTACTGTGACCACTTATAGACTATCTGGGAGCTATTACAGGCAGAGGAATGCAAGTTGAGTTAGTAGCTGCCTCCTCCTATAGACATGAATGCTAAGTCTACCCATCACTAACTCACTTCTATGAGGTCAACCTGCTATTGTCTATCTCTCCAACAATAATACCTAAAGACACTGTTCCCTGAACTAGAATAGTCAGAGCCACTTGCAAGAAATATATCCCTAGGAAAGGGTTGATGAATCTGTGTTTCAGTAAGATAAATATATACATTCAACTTTGAGAACCACTGCTTTGCACCCTTTCTTAAATTTCTCCCCTACATTTCTTCCCTGCCTAGTTCTTTCCACTTTCCAACTGACTGTCACTTATTCTTAAACTTGTGTTGCCACAGAATTTACTGATATGACACATACGAAGCCCTTTCTAGTTCTGCCTCCTCCTTGCCCCTTTCCTTATGACTTGTCTGGGGATAGAGATCACACAGTCACTTCCAGCAGAAATGGAGTCAACTTTGCAACCTAACAAATGCCACAGACTTAAAGAACGATAAAGAGACCAAATAAATGCCTTCCTCAAGACCAACCAGGTAAACTGGAGTGCCTCAAAGAAACCCAGGGATATTTTGCTATGGCTCATGATTATAAGAGAAGTAGACACAAAGGATTTGAGGAAGTCTTAGGTCTAAGGCCTTTATTAAACATGTATGAGGAGACATATTTAAAATATGTAGATAGGGTCTCCCCTGATGGCGCAGGCGGTTGAGTGCCGCGCTGTGAAGCTGTCCGCAGCCTCTGCAGCACCGGTTCGATCCCGGACAGCCAGTGAGGGTCCCACATGGTGCGGCAGACCTCTCCAGCCACACCTGCTACTCCCCTCAGCAGTGTATTTCGTCAGTCTGCCTGTTCTGTTCCCCACTCTGTCTCTGGTGAATCATCTAACCCTCCCATGCTTCTGACTGTACCCCGTTCTTATATAAATAAATAAATCTTTTAAAAAAAGAGAAAAATAGCTGATTAAAAAATATAAAAAAATAAAATATGTAGATAGCATTTGCAAAATTGGTGGATGTTGATTTACATTAGGAAATATTTTTTGAACTGTAAAATGAGTGCGTGTTTGTCTAAGACCAATGCAAATCACTGTAATTGATATATACAATTTACATTTTTGCCTGAATGCTATGTAGAAAATTTACTATTCATAGCATTATTATGCATTATTTTAATTTTCATTAGATTCTATACTTAAGGGCAAGGATGAAAGTCTTCCATATCCCTATACCCTCCAGGACACTATGATAGTAACTTACATATTGTACACTTTCCATAAAGTACTTAATGAACTAATCAATGCTTATGTTTTACTCCTGTTACATTTGTGTGCCTGCATGTTTACACAAATAGCCCCAGTAAATCATTCCATTACTGCCCACCATTGACACATGTGTACCTTTCCTAACATTCCTGGTAATGTAAGAAATATAGGTTGACTCCTATATTTATAGATATTATGAGGAAGATGAGAGGAAGAGGGTAGACAGGCACTGGGAAGAAGAAAAGGATGTTGATGCAAGAGGCTGAGACACAGCAGTGCAAGTTCGATCCCTGGCCAGGGAGCAACCCACATGGCGCAGCAGACCTCTCCTGACTCACTGCTCCCCTGAGCAGTGTTTTTCAGTGGATCCATCTGTTCTGCTCCCCACTCTGTCTCTGATTAACCCTCTCACCCCCACACCTCTGGCCTGTACCCCAGTTCTTGTGTGCATAAATAAATAAATATTTTAAAAAATAAGGATGCAATCATCTATTTTTGGGCAGTTGGGTCATTTCCATAGCTTAGAGAAAACCTAAATAAGGGACCAGGTAAAAGACTAATTATAATAAAGTAAAAATAAAAATCAATAAGCAACTATAAACCAGAAACCAGAGACACACTACGTGGGGGAGGAGGGAGTAGGATCAAAACAAGGGTGGTGGGAATTGTAAGGGACTATAACAAAGATGAAAATGCATGCATTGTGCAAAAATGAAAAATGATGTAAAATATATATATAATTAAAAAATAATAAATTTTAAAAATATTTTGAATAAACTAATTGGTCAAAGTAAAAAAAAATTAAAAAAGGATGAATTATGTTCTACTGGGGAATGTCACTGATAGAAAATGTTCTACAATGGAAATAGTCATTAACTATACAGTTGTCCAAATTCTAACCAAACGGTGTTGGGTAACCATGGTTGTGTGTCCTACACAATGATCTGCTTCTTTCTTAAATGGAGTGTGAGACACGGCAGAGTGTTTACTTCTCTGTTTAGAACACATTGTTTAGGGCCTCCCTGGTGGGGCAGCGGTTGAGCGCTGGGTTGTGAAGCTGCCCGCAGCCTCTGCAGCGCCAGTTCGATCCCCGGCTGCTCCCCGGCCACCGGCCACCGGAGGAGGGTCCCTACATGGCGCGCAGACCTCTCCTGATGCCCGCTGCTCCCCTCAGCAGTGTACTTCAGTCCTTCTGCCTGCTCTGCTTCCCGCTCTGGCTCTGGTGAATTCTCTCACCTTCCTGTGCTTCTGATTGTACCCAGTGCTTGTATGTATGTATGTATAAATCAATAAATTAATCAATCAATCAATAAATAAATCTTTAAAAAAAAAAAGAACACATTGTTTACCAGCTTCTCCCCAAAGAACTGCAAGTGTCCTTAACTGCTTCCAGACCCACACTTGAATACACTTTAAAGAAGTGTATTTCCTCCTTCTCTAGATGTAAGTTCACAGGCTTAAGTAACAAATAGAAGAAATACAGAGGATGAGGAGAAGGATAAATATGAAATGAGAGAGAGAGACAGAGAGAGACAGAGACACAGAGAGAGAGAGATCCTGTTACATGCCAGAAAATAAGACCTAGTCATCAAATGTGCTTGTTCTACATGTAATTTACTACTTATCTACATATCAGAAATTCAAATGATGTAGTTGTTGCTTATGTAATATCTCTAATTCACATAGAAATTGAACTACAAATATTTTTGTTGAAAATTATCACTGTCATCTTTTCCTTTATCCTTCACTCTCATTCACTCCCAAGTAGCTTCTAACTTTAAAACCAAGAGACATTGCTTGGAACCCTCTCTCAAATGCATTCATTTCTCCAAAACTCCCAATTTTTTTATGTTTGAATCTTTCACAAAGCATGTCCCTATATTATGCTTATTTTATTAGCAGACCAACTCTATGAATGCTCAGCCTTCAGAGATATTGTTCATATAACATGGCATTCTGCCTGTAACTTTAAAAATGAATAAATGGGGTATTGTTCAAGACTCTCTCCCAATCAGGGAAAATTTACTTTTGTTATCTTAGTAACCAGAATGTCAATCATTCTCTCTCCATGCCAACTCCCTTTAGATTTAACACAGAGCAACAACTTAAAATAGAATTATTTCACATTTTATTTAACTTCTAGAGTGTGTTAAAAAAAAATCTGCCTACTAACTTGAATGTGTTCTTAAAGAAGTCAATACATTTTTTTTTCTTCATGAACACATTAAACTTGTTTATAGTATACAATTTTGAAGTGCAATTTTACTCCCCAAGGCATCAAAAGAATCTTATCCTTACAGAAAGATAGCTCCCATTCTATAAAAATACATGCATGTATGACTTCTATAATCTATTTGGTATAATATATTCACTAACTGAAAATCACAAAAGAATCATAAATGATTAGTTAAAGGATTAGAATGTCATTTGCTGAATACAAGTAAATTTTTAATTATAGATGTGACCCATGTTTATTAGGAAAATTGAGAGAATGTACAAAATTACAAAGGCAACTTTTAAGTATTCTATTTGGGAATGAACATTTGTTTACAGGCGTCTATTATTTTTCCTTACATTCATAGAATTATATTATAATACAGTCTGCATACTAATTTTATACTGTTAACATTAGACTAAGTATTTTAATATCTAAAACAATTCATCATATGAATTAATTATCCTTATTGTTATTTTGTGATTTATTGTCCTTATTTACTTTTGCCATTATTAGTGCTCTGGCAGATATTTTGCCTGAAAAGATTTTTTTTTCAGTTAGAGTAGTAGAGACATAATTTATGGGTCAATAAATAAGAAATTTGGGACATTAGTTTGTGCACTGCCACATATTTTTCCAGAACATTTTACTAATGTATGCATCTTTGAGAAGTAGATAGTGAGTCACTGAAATAATGGATATATTTCTTTCTTTCCCAGCTCAGTAGGTAAAAGAATGATGTTAGATTATGAGGGGTTTTGTTGCTGCATTCAATTTCTAGGAACTCATTTCTGTTGACCTCTGCCAGTGTTATTTCTAATTCTATGAACCAGATATTAAAATTATGTAGTTTTATTAATTAAAACTGTATAATTATAATAAAGTTTATTCCAAACTATTTAATATTTTCATGCATTATTGTAAGTGAAAAGAATTTTCTTTTTTCATAATTTTAGCTAGTTTTCCTAATTTTTTAAAGTATTTATTGATTAATACATACAAGAACTGGGGTACAGTCCAGGGGTGTGGGGGATGAGAGGATTCACTACAGACAGAGTGGGGAACAGGACAGGCAGACTGACTGAAATACACTGCTGAGGGGAGCAGCAGGTGAGTCAGGAGAGGTCTGCTGCGCCACTTGGGTAGCTCCCTGGCCAGGGATCGAATTCATGCTGCAGTGACTGCAGAGGGCTTTGCAGTGCTACATCTTAACCCCTTGTACAACCAGGGAGACCCCTAGTTTTCCAAATTTTTATTAGTCATTTGAGCTTCCTTTGTGATGTGTTTGTACACGTACTCTGACATTTTTTGTGTGACTTATATATTATGTATTCTGGCTATGAAATCTTCATTGGTTATACACATTTCAAATGGGTACTAGACAGTGACTTGCATTTTATTTGTTCAGGGTATCCTTTCCATACAGAAGTTTTAAAAATTTTATGCATACACATTATCCCATGTTTTGTTAAGATAAACTCTTTTTGGGTATTATTGAAGAAATCCTTACCTGCTTTAAAAGCTGAAAGTTAGAAGCTAAACTTTTGTCTATGTCTTAAATTTCCTTCTGACATGCACGTGTGTGTGTGTGGTGTGTGGTGTGTGTCTTTAATCTGCTTGAGACTGGATGGGGTAATTTGCAGTAGGGATCTAATTGTTTCGTTTTTCTAGATAATTAATTGGTGCAGTACTACTACACTCTCTCTCCTCACTGATAAACGTTACCTCTATACCTATCCAATTTTCTTGCCTATATAAGTATTTCTAACTTTTCTTCTGTGACAACTATTCAAATTTGTTAGCCCCTACATCAATAACATACTTTTTTTAATGCATATTCTTCCATATTCAGCTTTATATATTTTTAAGATTTATTTTTTATTTAATTTTATTTATTTATTTATTTATTTGTGCAAGCACTGGGTACAGTCACAAGCATGGGAGTGTGAGAGAATTCACCAGAGCCAGAGCGGGGAGCAGAGCAGGCAGAAGGACTGAAGTACACTGCTGAGGGGAGCAGCGGGCGGCAGGAGAGATCTGCGTGCCTTATTTTTTATTTAAATATTTTATTTTATATAATTCTTACATATTTTTTCATCTTTGCACAATGTATGCATTTTCATTTTGGTTATATTCCCCATACAAATGCACCCCCCCTTATTTTGACTCTAGTCCTTCCTTTCCCCAACCCTCCCTCCCACCCCTGTCCCCCGAAGTGTGTCTCTGGTATATAGTTGCTTGTTGATTTTGATTTTTACTTTGTATTCATTAGTCTTTTTCCTGGTCTCTTATTTAGGTTTTCTAAATTCCTGCTATGAGTGAAACCATCTGGTATTTTTCTTTTTCTTTCTGACTCATTTCACTGAGCATGATCCCTTCTAGCTCCATCCATGTTGCTGCAAACTGCATGTGTTTATCTTTTTTGATTGCTGAGTAATATTCCATTGTGTATATGTACCATATCTTCTTGATCCAGTCATCTATTTTTGGGCATTTGGGTTGCTTCCATAGCTTAACTGTTGTAAATAGTGCTGCTATAAACATAGGGGTGCAGGTGCCCTTTGGAATTACTGTTTCTGTGTGATTTGGCATACTTTTTAATGAAAAAAATATTATTTTCCTTACAAAAGTGTTTAAAGACTCTATGCACCTTTGCTCTTTCCCTTATGAACCCTGTGCATTTGCCAATTTTCCTATTCTTTGGTGATATTTTCTCTAATATATATATTTCTTACAAAATAAAGGAATAGAATATGCAGATTTCCTCTCATTATTATTGGTCTCTTTAGTTAGCTTTTCATATTTTTACTGAACATATAATCTTTATTTTTTTAACTATCTCTGATAGTTATTTAATTCAACAAATACTAGGTGACAGGTATTTTTCTAGGTGCTAGGTACAAAGTGGAAAACAGATCCAAATCCCTGCCTTTGTGCAACATATATCTTAGTGGGGCGACAGATAAAAGTAGTATGCCAACAGACATGAATGCTATGGAGAAAAAGAAATGAAGGGATCAGGACAGCACATTTTGAATAGGTGACCAGGGATGACTTCACTGACAAGATGACATGAGTGAAGACAGAACAAAAGCACCTATTGGTAATCTTTGAACTGTGCAAGTATTTACAAAGTTCTTGGAAGCTTAGCTGGGAACTGGTTCAGACCAGGAAAAAGTGGTAAGTGCCAGGAATAGGAGTATTTGTTATATTTTACCATCCTTCCATCCTCCAAAACCATTCTTCTCTTTCAAAATATGATGTCCTCTAGTTTGTATCAATACAGATGTACCACGAGAAAAAAAGAAAAAAAAAACACAAATTAAAAAAAAATCGAATTTATTATATCTAGAGGAACTAGTATGAGAAGGAAAAATTGAAGCCAAAAGTCAGAAGAAGGAAGGAAATAATAAGAATTAAAGTAGAAAGTATTTGCCCATCAACAGAGGATTGGATGAAGATATAGTATATATACACAATGCAATACTTCAGCTATAAAAGATGAAATCCTGTCATTTGCAATAACATGGATGGACCTAGGGAGTTTTATGCTTAGTGAAATAAGTCAGGTGAAGAGAGACAAACATACTATGATTTCACTTACATATGACACATAGACAAACAAAACTAATGAAGAAACAAAACAAACTCTTACACTGTAAAAATAAAATAATGCTTACCAAAAGGGAAAGGGGTTCAAATGCATGGTAAAGGATAGAAAGTAGACTTTCAGTGGTGAAAACAATGTGTAAATACAGACGTTGATTTAGAAGGCTTGAAACCTGTATGTTCTAAAGCGGAGCTACTTCAACATAAGGACAGAGAGAGAGAGAGAATCACTTCTTGGGAAATGGATTTACAGAGGGGGTGCTGGTTAGTTCACAGTAGTTTCCTGGCTTCCTAGGTCAAAGCTGGTATCTAGTTGCCAGGAGACACCTGAGACCTTTGGGTCTTGTTTGTTTTAAATATTACATTAAATGTATTGTTTATTTACTTTATGACCTCTGGGATCAATTAAAATTCATGAAATAACAATCTATGACAAATTTCTCAGTGATTAACAAAAAAACCCTCCAAAATAATACCTTTCCCAAGTTTGTGACAGATGAATAATATTACATTGTGACATTCCACCTCTCATTTTTCCTTCATTCAAATTTACATTATGTTTAAATTAAATTCTGAGTCATTGACTGAACTTAACATGTTTTACAATATACTTTTACATTGTAGAATAGACCTTGATTTTATACTCAATTTTATGTTCAGTAGTTATCTTTAAAGGTCTATATTAAATGAATTGTTCTCATTCAGAGGAAATAAATAGGTAAGAAATTTCTTATAAAAATATGCACATGTTTACCTATTGCATTCACATAGGATGAAGAGTTTCGCTGGATATAAATTTCCAAGGTTATCAACCAGTTTATCTTGAAAATCTTGTGTAATATATATCTTCTGCTCAGTATTATGTGAAGTCTGAAGTTACTTTGCCTTATTTTGTTTTTTTATAATGTGATTAATGGTATTCCATGTAAGTTTCCACATGTTTCATAATTAATATTGAAAAATTAAAGCCAAGACAAATCTAAGGAAATTGTTCTTTTATTAATTTAGGGAAAACTAAAGTATTCCTTTCTAAGTGGAGCTGGGCCCTTTTCTTCAGCTTTTTTTAATGAATTATTTTATTTTATATAATTCTTACATCATTTTTCATTTTTGCATAATGTATGCATTTTCATTTTGGTTATATTCCCCATACAATTCTCACCTCCTTTTTCTGACCCAAATCCCTCTTCTCCTGCTTTTCTTTTGTCACAAAACTTCTAATCTTTAAATTGCCTCCTTCTTGCTTGCGATTACGTTTACAATCTTGCACTATTGTTTTCATCTCTTTGTCTTCTAACTTCATTTTCAGGGGGATGTCATCTGTTTGTCTTTTGTATGTATGGTCTGATTGTCATAAGTATATTCTTACTATTTTCTTTTTATTTCTTTTGCAGGCTTTCCTCAGTCAACTTATTTGAATTTCATCTTAACATAGTCTCTTTTTTTATTTGAAAGAACTTTAATTAAATCTGCATCTTTGTTTCTTTACCATATTCTATTTTGTATAGATGATGCATCTAGCATTATCACTCAAATATAATGTAATATAATACATAAATATGTATAAGGTATTTATTTGCTACATATATTTTTATTCTCTTGTGCATCTGATGCATTCCCCATGCAGGGGAAATTATTTTCAATCTATGTAGGGAGATATATTCTTATTTTGATTTATTGTTTACTCAACTATATTCCTCAGGCATCCGTAATGTCATGTTAAAAACAAGCATGGAAGTGTCTCCTCTTATTGACTTTTAAATTTTAGATCTATGAATCTAATGAACAAATCTTAAGTTTTCAAAAGTCTTTAACATAGTCTCTTATTGTACTTTACTTTCACATCCCATGAAGTTAAAAATCTATTTTTCCATTGACTTCAAGTAGGGGTCTTACTATTCCCCTGTCATGTTATTCCACGTAGAGAAATGTTTATTCTGTGACACATTCTTCCTTTGGCTTTTCAGGATGTGTATGGGTTCCCCTTACGCTGTCACACGGTCTCCTAAGTCCCAGCCTGTCTTTATGTTTTATGGTTGTACATTATAGAAAGGTAAGATACCAACACAGACTTTGCATTTTCCAGAAAATGAGATGGGATAGGTTAGTGTCCTTAGCGCCTTTCAATGACATTTTAGACCTTAGTCTTCAAATGGCATTTGCTACAGCCGAGAAAGGCATATAAAATCTTTTGGTAAATTATGATACTTAGAGAACTGTATTTGGTGTGTACTTACCACTGCTCTGATTTTTTTTTATCATATCTTCTTTTTTAATCTTTATATCATGTCTTCCAGGTATAAGAGAATCAAATGTCCATTGTAACTCTGTCATGCAAAATATGAAAAGGTATTCTTCCCAGTAAGTACTACTCTTAGGACTATCCCACTCTCTGTTCTTGATTTTCACCTTTTCCCTTAAAAGATAAAGGAGTCCAATGTGTAAAAACCATTCTGCCCTTATTCTCACCCCCATTCTTTGGTACCCTGTGTACTTGAGGGTACTTGTCTCTGAATATATGCAAGAAGAGGTTAATTACTGAGAACATAGGCATTGGATTTCTACCTGTCTTATTCACAGCATGCATCTTATGGCATTTGGAATCTTGTGGTGTTTTTATCCCACATCCATGAGTTAGGGGCATTAAGGTGGGTGGGTCAAATGACTTCTCCACCATCTCAGGTACTGTTATATCTGGAGTTTCACTTGGCTTTTAGTGTAATGGCACATCGCATGCCTAACATCACCCCCATCACTAAGGCAACAATAAATGTCTAAGCTGTGATAAGCTGTTCTTAATGTTTACAATTCTATTATAATTTAAAAATAATTCTATAATTTTCATAAAATTTTCAAGAGGTATATTAAGCATAACATTCATCTAAAAACTAAACACAGATTACTAACAGAAAATTTTAAAATAGGTCACTGCTATTTTATACTGAATATCACATTTATAAAATGTGAAATGTCCAACAAAAAGCAATTACCAAACTTTCCTGTTAATAACAAACTAGTTAACAAAAACCATTGTAAACCTTCTGTGAAGGACCATGTTACATTTTGAGTCCACTGACAATAAGTACTTTCAAGGTATGACCCAGGTTTCCCTAACAGACTATGAATATCATTTAGGAGGTTTATTTATCCATGTCTGCACTGATTGTATGAATTAATGTGTGTGTTTTTGAAAGCAGTGCTATAATCCCCATTAATTCTGGTAGCACTTTTTTCAAAGAAACAAGGGAGAGCAGGTGGAGTAACTGTTCCATGCACTACAAATTGGAAATCACTACTTAAAGGGCATAATGGAATATGTGAGTTGTGTATCAATGATGGCGTATGTTATAAAAAGATTTTTAGAAACAAAGTTAAGCAGTGCAATGGAAATAACAGAGTCAGGAGTGTTGAATATTCAGCCTTTCTTGTCTTGTTGGCTCTAGAAATGCAGAGATAAAATGTGTTGTTTCTCTCTGTAAGATGCTGATGCAGTGACCATCACTTATATTGGGTTAACAGAACACAATTCAGAGACCAAAAGGAGCACCTAGGGCCTCCCCTGGTGGCACAGCGGTTGAGCACTGGGCTACGAAGCTGCCTGCAGCCTCTGCAGCACCGATTCAATTCCTTGCCTGCCAGGGAGAACCCCACATGGCATGGCAGACCTCTCCTGCCGCGCCCGCTGCTCCCCCCGCTGCTCCCCTCAGCAGTATACTTCGTTGATCTGCCTGTTCTGTTCCCCACTCTGGCTCTGGTGAATTCTCTCATGCTCCCGCGCGCTTTTGACTATACCCAGTGCTTGTATAAATAAATAAATAAATCTTTTTTTTTTTTTTAAAGGAGCACCTACCCAGGGTGGTCAGATTCAATAACCCTTGATCTGCATATGCAGCATTTCATAAGACCAACCAGCCAGACAGGGTTTTAGAGGACAAAGGGAACTATAAGTTCAGAAGCAAATAACTGAAAGTGTTTTACTCCAGGAAGTGGATGTGCTCCATAAACCTAGGGAAATGGAGCTGGAGGGCTGATATGGAGCCTCCTTACATACCATGCAGGAGAGATGGTTGTTGGAGTAGCAACCCTGTAAATAACTTAAATGCTCATCAAGAGTGAGAGTGGCATATTTATCCAATGGAACACTATATACTAAGGAAAAAGAATGAGGCACAGTTATATGCATGAACATAATTAATTATAGGCTGATAAATTTGAATGAAGAAAGAAAATAGATGTTCCTCATTCATGTCATTTAAAAACATTCTGTCAAAAATTTTTCTGATTAAGGTTATATGTATGATGATTACATAAAAAATATTTAAATATTTATATGTCTCTATCTGCCTATCTATATGTGTACATGCACACACATATGTTTACAGTTAGAACATAATAGAGCCAAATTTCAGAAAAATGGCTATTTATGAGTTTCCTTCTAGGAGGGTAGGTGTTGGGAACCAGAGGCAGGGCGATTCTGAATATGTAGGTATTATTCTGTATTTTAGACTGAGAGGCAAATATCTTATTGCTAATTTTATTTAGATTATTTATATGTATAGATATATGTGAAAATACTCTCTTGTATCTATTGAAAATTTAATAAAAGTAGTAAAAAATATTCTTGCCCAAAAGTTAATTACTCCACCCAAATTAACTTCACTATTTCTAGGGAAAAAAGGCTTATTGTGAGTTTCTCATTTTAATTATAATGGAAACCCTAATTTTAAAAAACTCTCTTGATGACCAGAAAGTTAATCTGGAGGTTCAAGAGATTTTTTAAACCTTTTCTTTTTAAACCAGAAATAAAGAAATAAAGGAAAAATCCTCAAGTGTCAAAGTTGGTTAAAGGCAGGATGGCTGAGAAATCTAAAGCCCTTGATTGTACTGTGGGTTCATTGCTTTGGCCACAGAGGAGACTTCACCTTTCCATTTAACGGACAAAGCAAATGTAAATTTGTTCTCCATCACAATACACCCAGTATTAAATTTAGTAAGAGAAAATTGCACTAAGAGCAGAATTTTAGGCTTAACTCTGTGACACTCTCTATTTTGTATGGAATTGATCAGCTCAAACCGAGAGCTCATGACTGGGAAAATCACACAGTCTGCTGTTGCCTTGTTCTAAATTTTAATGGTGCCAGGGCTCATTCTGACACTAATTTTACAGTCGCTGTTCCCTCTGATTGTCTAGCAGGAACCAGCATTCTGCCTTGGCTTCCCTGTGAGCAAGGAAGCTGTAGGACAGAGTCCATTTAGTATTAATCATTGCAGTTTCCCAGCTAGCGCTGAACAAATGAAATAGATCATCCTCCGAATGAAGGAAAAGGATTATCTGAAGAAAATGTGAAAATGTGGAACTCTATCCTGACTAATCAGCTTTGGCAGCTGTCTTTCGTGATGTTGAATTGTCTTCCTTTTCTTTTGTATCTCCTTAGAAATAGGATTATGTGGATGGTCCTTTCCATTTCCACCAAACTGAACCTAACCTCATTTTTTGTTCAACGATGTTTACAAAATAGTCTCAACAGCACAGTGAGTGTGACATGCTATACCTGAAATTGATTTCTGGACTGAAATCAAATTTATGATGTGTGTTTATAAGAGTGCTTAATCATACTCTGCAACACAACAGCATGACTGGTATGAAACTATCACCATTCAGCTTTTTCAATATTTTTTTTTCTCTTGGAAAACTGTCACTCTAATCTCTCTTAACTAAATAGTTTTGCCTCAAGAGATAATGACTTCATGGGCTTAAAATATACACAGTATGGGAAGAGTGCATGATGGCGGCTGAAACAGAAATGGTATATGGGCACATACAACACTCCCTTGTAGTCATACAAGGGAGAAATTATAAAGATAGTGAGTGTTTCATCAGCTATGAATTAATTGTATATGGAAATGTGTGTGGGGGGTGTAAGAACAAGAGGACAACAGCAAGAGCATAAGAGAGAAAGTTTGTATTGAAATGCAAAGAAAGCATACTCTTCAAATAATACCATCTTCTATTTATAGATTTGCTATTTTTCCTTTTCCCTTTCATTTCCTGTGGATGTCCTATTCATGTTCTTTGCCCATTTTCCTTTTGACTTATCTATCTTTTTTCTACTTCACATATACGTCTATCTTAAGTTCTGGAAATTTTTCATTGTTTTGTGTGCTACTTACATTTTTCCTGAATGCCATTTGTTTATGCCAGCTGCTTCCATTCTGGAGTTTTACATTCTTCTGGTAGTAAATTTCATCAATCTTTTTCATTATGGATAACTACTAAAATGCAATATTTGCTCTTTTTTTTTTTTCAGTTCTCAATGCAGATGCCATGCCTCCACTCTCCTGCAGGAATGGGGTATCCCTTGCTTATCTCTTGTGCCTTTTAGGATATATTTTACACATACTGAATTAGTTACCCAGTATAAACTGTTAAGTAGCTAACATGAAATTGAGGAGTTGACTTTTGCAAGTACCAAATGGGAGATTAGCAGAGGAATCAGCCTCTGCACAAATGCCTTTGGGTGTGTTCGGGGGTAACGGCACTCCTGGAAAGTGGCTGAAAGCATTTTTAGTGAATCTTTATGACTTTCATTCCTCCTTTACTTTTTTTGATTTTTTTTCCTGAAATGCTAGTCAGTTCTTGAGTAAGCTTTCTCTATCCCCCTTTAGAAAAAAAATTATTTTGCTAAGAACTTAAAATAAGTAGTGCTCACAATTAGTTTCTGGGTAGCTGTGAATACTCACAGATGTCGGAGGCAGGTTTCCCACAGCTGCACATAATTGAATTCGGTTCATCATCAAATCTCAAGGTTCAGTCTTATATTTAACCCCAAAGCATCTCTTTCAATACCATCAAATTCTCCAGACTTACGAAGTCTAGGATGCAAAAACCCTAATGGAGAGCTTTGAAATGTATCCTGTCAGGTGTATTTGACAAAGACTACTTGAAAGGTGATGCAAATTAAATTTCCTTGCAGTTATTTCTGTAATAATGTTTTATAGTTATATAGTACAAGATATTTTTCATAGCATACTCCTGCACCTAATTTCACTGGGCCCTTCAATATACCTTTAAGATAGGAAAGCAACTTTTATTTTCCTCACTTATCAAGTAAGACAATAGAGGCTCAGATTCATTAAATGGCTTGTCCCAGTCTATCTGTCAAATATTTATTGAGCATATACAATTGGAAAACCATGAGTTATGCCTTCTGAGTTTATAAATAGAGTCCAGAGAGCAAAGAGCTTATCACTGTCTAATAGAGGTATAATCGTTATGCAAATAACTCTATTGGATGTCAGGGTAGCTTTTATGACAAGTATAAACATCCCATGACATTCATAAGGAAGGGAGAATTTGAACATGAAGTGTAAGATCAGAAAGGTACCTGGGATAAGATTTTTACTTTTCTGAACCTCAGATTCTTTATCTGTAAAACAGAGCTGTAACGCTCATCAATGAAACAGGCTTTAGAATATCTTTGTTTACAATCTGCCACAACCCTTGGCCAGCTCTATAACCTTTGCTATGTTACTAAACCTTTCTATACTTTCTCATTAAATAGTAATAATAGCACCATCTCCCAGGCATTTGTGGGTAATCATGAGATAAAATAGCACCAGCTTTCTTGCAAATGCTCAGTGTTTATTCACTGGCATCATTATTGTAGAACTAACAGTGTGTTTTGCAAGACCCCCAAAAGACTTGATTGACAATGTGACAGTGAATAGGTGTTGAACAGTGAATGTAATTATGATTGTCAGGGAATTTTAAAAAAGCCATAACTCCTACAAATAGCATATATTCAAAGAAAACCAAGTTATCATCTTTATGGTACATGCATCATTGGTAGGTTACCAGAGAGATGTTTAGTCGAAATGATCACGAAGACCTTTCAATACTAGCTTAGAAATTTATGATTACCTTGGTAGGCAGTTGGGGACTTCAAGAACATTCTCATCAACAGTTAATATTATCAGAATTTTAAATATGTGAAATTTGGGTATTGTAACATGGTATCTGATTGTGGTTTTAAATTTTCATGATTGCCAGTGAGATTAGGAATCTTTGTTAATATACAAACTGATAGTATCCCTAAAATTTATCATGGCTACTAAGTACTGAATAAAAAATGTAAGAAATAAATGCTCAAAATTAACACAGTTATCTCCCTTTTTTCACAGACTCATGAGCTTTTAACGTAGTTCTACAGAGACAATGTGCTTCCTGCGTAGCTTCAGCAATGACTATCTGGGCTGAGGAATGTTGTCGTGAAAGACCCTTCTGTGCCATTTTCAAGAGTGACCCTTCAGTCACACTACACAGGTAACCATCCCTCTAGCCCTTTCCAGAAATGAACATTATAACACAGGCAGCATGCATTACATGATTCTAAGAGTAGAGAGATCCTAACCAGCCATTCAGCCTGAGCCGATCCCAGACCAGCAAAGCCAATGTGAAAACACTAAGATTTGACTTTGTACCTAGAATCCTCATCAATTTCCTTTCCTGTCTATAGTTAGGAGACCTGACTTCAAATACTCCAAATGATGGAACCTGTTTACAACAGAAACTTTATTACCATCCAAATAGGGTGACGCAAACAGATCAGAAAACTGCCATTGAAAAGACTCACAGACAAAGGAAGGGCCACCAATAGCCATATGCAGAAGCACTGGGGCTGGTCAAGAGACAGAGAACTGAGTGGGAACTTTTATGTTCTGCAGGTAGGAATAATGGACAAGGTGATCAGTCTTAGGATGGAGTAGTTTGAAAGATGGCAGTGGACTCTGGGGCAAAGAGACTGTCCCAGGTTTTCTAGTACTTGGTTCTAGGGTGATTAGAGCAGGAGGGAGGTCTGGAATATGAGAACTGAATGAAGATGACTGAGAGTGTGGGCTCTGGATTGGTTGGTTTTCACATGAAAGGTTTTCTTATGGGTATTTACTATCTCTAGGATTGGCTGGCACTGGGAAGGGAAGACCATCCAGGGTCAGCAAGCTCTAATGTTAAAGCATTGGAACACAGGAAATAAACGACATGGTTAATGCAGAAACAAAGATATTTTTTCATTTCAGAGTATTATTTACTCATATCTTAAAGGAAGCCCAGGGGATAATAATAGCTACTATTTATTGAAAACCTAATATACACTGGATTTTGAACTAGTTTTGTAACACACTTTTTCAATAACCTAAATGATAGTGTCATAAACAAAAGATCTACATTGTTTCAAATATTTGCAAAGATAAGAGAGAGCAGAGAGAGATTCTGAAATCCAAAAGGTGGAATGACAGTGATAGGTGAAAATTACAGAAAGACAAAAAGCAGGTCTGTGTAAGGATGCCTTCATAACAAGCAGACTTACTGAACTGACCAGCATAATATGGCATAAAGAAGTCTCCATCAGAAGACATGCTAATTATCTACCTGGCACTCAATTCAGAGGATTGCATTAGCTGGAGCTTTAAATCAAGTGACCCCCTAGGATTTCATTAGATCCAAGGCTTTAAGCTTCCCCACCAACTTTATGATAAAAGTCTTAGTAGTTAGAGGCAATCTATTAAAACAAATAGCTGAATGCTGAATGGCTGAGGATTAAAATCAATTTGAGACATAAGCTTATACTGATGAACTGCTTACAATATAGAAAAAATTTGGTACTTTTATCACCTCCATCCCCCTGAACTGGATAAGCATAAGAGGCTATCCTAAAATTCCATACTGACACAGAAGTTAGCTGAAATGGAGGGGTCAATTTATTTAACAATCACAGCCAAGGGAAATTGTACAGTTAAATATTCAAAATTTAAGTTATAATTGATGAGTCTATAAACAATTTACTTAATGGTATACTCATCCTATTTCCCAACCAATTTATTATCTACAAGTTTGAGTAACTGCCAAAAATCATTATGTATAAGAAAGAAAATTTTAATGATAATGTGCAGACATAGCCTTACTTATATAAAACCCAGATGATAGGAATTTTAAACTGTGACAATGTTTTAATGATTCTAAGGAAACTTGCCAAGCTAAACATTTCTACTTTTAAATTATTAGTTTAAAGTGTTGATCTCATTAAAACTCAAATTTATCTTCCTGCCACAATGACCACAACTTAAAAAGTGAAATATGCAGTTTCACCCCAACTCACCTTATGATCAGAGTGGAATCTTATTACTTCTTTGGAATAATTGTCTTTCAGTATATTTCTATCAAACATTTCTATCTTGTACAACTATTGCCTAGTTTAACCCCAGAGAGAAAAGGTATTTCTTTAACTGTCACCAATTTGCCTCAAAATTAGCATCTGCGTTTATTGGACACCACAGTCCATTATGTACATCTGTCACTTGTATCGCCTAGCAAAGTTTCCATCCATAATGGGTGCAAAGTGTCCATCCATAATAGGTGCATAATAAACACTTAGTGAAAGCTGAATATCTCTGTCTTATTAGGCTCATCCAAAGGCTGGAGGGAGGGGTTTAAATTCAGACAATGAGGAATGCTAGCTTACTCCATTATTTACATCACTATTTGTGATCATGACTTGACTCCCTGGCAGTAACATCCCAATCAGACTGGCCAAGACAATTGGCAGTGGGCAGAATCAAGAGGTGTGTCTGACTTCTGCATTGGGGGGAAAGCTCAGAATAAAGAACATAATACTAGAAGTGACCACCTAGAACCTCAGAACCTCTGCATGTGAGCTAACCACTGCACAGGACTCCCTTTACTTCTTTTGGAACTTGAATTAACTGAAATGAGGAAGATATAAGTCTGTTTGATTTATCCTGTTTTCTCTTTGGTCATAATGGAGGTTAGCTTCACGAGATTTTTTTCTGCCTCAACTCCAAGATAAGAACTGTGAATAATGAGATGTAATATTAGACTACTTGTATTTCTGCTTAATATTACACAATCCCCTCTCATTTTTTATCTACTTCTAACATCATAATAGTATATGATGAAGTAAGAGAATAGAAGAAATATAAGTAGCATGATTTTGAACTTAGAGCTGCTTGTCCTCAAATTTCTCAATTTACCATCACCCTGTTGATTTTTGTGACTTTATATTCACAAATACTGATGTAACCATGGTCTGCAGGATATCATTTCACTAAAACTGTGATTTGGGGCCTTCTACTGATGGACACAGCCAATAGAACACACATATTAAACTATACAGATTATCGATATTCAACAGGAGCATATGGAGCAAAATACTGTAATTTTTTAAAATGATAAATTATCACAAGGTTGGTTTTGTTTGTTTAAGAGCTGGAAGTATCTTGGATAAAATTTGTAAAGAAATAGGAATGGATGTCTGAGTCCAGACCCTTGTGTTATCCTGAAGAATCCTGTAATAGATACTAAATGATGATCGAAGGCACCATCACCAGACAAAAGCAAGAAGGAAAAACAAAAGGTGGACAAAAGTATCCTTACTAGTCAAGGCTGAATGTTTGGAGAAAGAAAACAGCAGCTCTACAGGCTGAAGAGTCATGTGACAATCAAAATGCCTTAAATTAGAGGAAAGGGCTTAAGTATCTAAAGAACAGAAGCCATTCTCACATGAGTCTTTGCTGTCTACAGTAATTTTTTTTCTATTTGTTCACATACAGAAATTTCTCAGAAAACCTCTGACACTGACAGGCAATTATCTGATCATGTAGTGAATAATGATTATTATAATAATGACCACTATCACAATGTATGTTAAGCACTATAATGAACTGTAATTATTCTAAGCCACCTAGGTTTCTTCACCTAGAAGACTATTTATCATCAGCTGGCATTATTAAAAAATACAGTGGAATTTCCAAATCCTCTTGGACATATCTACTATCTGTGAAAACAGTGTGGAGCATCAAAATGAAAATAGTATGGCCACATATATTATTTCATTTAAACTTTAGAGATTCCATGCAAGGTATATACATATATATATTATTTTTAATATTTTATTTTACATAACGCTTACATCATTTTTCATTTTTGCACAATGTATGCATTTTCATATTGGTTATATTCCACATACAATTGCACCCCCCATATTTTGACACTAATCATTCCTCTCCCCACCCCCCACAGTGTGTCTCTGGTTTATAGTTGCTTGTTGATTTTGATTTTTACTTTGTATTAATTAGTCTTTTTCCTGGTCCCTTACTTAGGTTTTCTAAATTCCTGCTATGAGTGAGACCATCCAATATTTTTCTTTTTCTTTCTGACTTATTTTGCTGAGCATGATCCATGTTGCTGAAAACTGCATGTGTTTATCTTTATCTTTTTGATTGCTGAGTAATACTCCATCATGTATATGTATCACATCTTCTTGATCCAATCATCTATTCTGGGGCATTTGGGTTGTTTCCATAGCTTAGCTATTGTAAATAGTGCTGCTATAGATATAGGCATGCAGGTGCCCTTTGGAATTAATGTTTCTGTGTCATTTGGGTAAATACCTAGGAGTGGAATTGCTGGATCAAATGGAAGCTCAATGTTTAGTAGGTCAAAAAATCTCCACACAGCTCTCCATAGTGGTTGGACCAGTTTGTACTCCCACCAGCAGTGCAGGAGAGTTCCTTTTTCTCCACAGACTTGCCAACATTTGTTGTTCCTAGTTTTTTTTAATATGTGCCATTCTCACTGGTGTAAGATGGTATCTCATTGTAGTTTTGATTTGCATTTCCCTGATTACAAGTGATGTTGAACATTTTTCAACATGTTGGCCATTTGCATTGCCTCTTTGGAGAAGTTTCTTTTTAGCTCTTCTTCCCATTTTTTGACATACCGACCAATGGAACTGAATAGAAAATCCAGAAATAAACCCACAGATTTATGGTTAACTTATCTTTGACAAAGGAGCAAAGAATATGTACTGGAGCAAAGACAGTTTGTTCAATAAATGGTGCTGAGAAAACTGGGTTGCTGCATGCAAAAGAACGAAGCTTGACTACTACCTCACACCATGCACAAAAACCAACTCAAAATGGATTGAAGAACTAGACATAAGACCTGAAACCATAAAATATATAGAAGGAAATTTAGGCAAAATACTACATGACATGCACCTCAAAGACATCTTTACAGACACATCACCCAAAGCAATGATAGTGAAGGCAAAGATAAACAGCTGGGACTACATTAAATTAAAGAGCTTCTGCACAGCAAAAGAGACAATAACCAAAACAGAGAAACCCAACCGACTGGGAGAAAATTTTTGCACACATCACTAATGATAAAGGACTGATCACAAAAATCTACAAAGAGCTGAAGAGCCCAACAAAAACAAAGAAAATAATCCAGGCAAGGTATATATTTTAATCACCATTTCATATACAAAGAAAGCAAAGGTTCAAGAAATACTGATGTTTTCCAAACAATATTGAAGTAGTCATCAATAATAAGGGTTTGCAAACCCCACAGTCTGCTTGTGATTCCTGTTCCATCTCGAGGAGAAGGGTGGATATACTTCATAATTTGAAACAAAAAGATCAAATATTGTCACCACCAGTCTGTTGCATGGCTACTTTCCACATAAAGTTGATGCAAGTCCTTATACCAGAGATAAAAAAAAAAGTCTGTCACTGTAAAGCAACCATTCATTAAGAGTGTGACCAAGGCAAATCACTTAATTGCAGTAAACCTTGGTTTTCTCATTTGTAGAGATAATACCCATTTAATCATCTAATTTAATAATTTGACTTACTAGTGAGGATACTATGTGTAATGTATGTGATGAAAATGAACAAAGGTAGTCTAGTATTAAGCAAGTGATCATTAAAATTTAATTTCAATTATTTTTATTAACATACATAGGGTACATGATATACCTACACTGCAATTTGCTAGGGGCTCCAGGTGAAAGCAAGATTTTATTTTTTACTTCTTAGCTTTAATACAGATGATATGTGGGGGGTGAGTGAACACTAATTTTCCTTGAATTACTGGGAATTGCTATATAGCCAAGAAGATGAGACACTGAAGTATCTTTTGAAAGAATAGGCACTGTCCCAAATAAAAAAAAAAATGGCACAGAATGAAAAAAAAACAAGAGCTGATAAAAAAAAAAAAGGATGCAGGGTAGAGAATCTAGAAGTAGAGCGAAATTGACACATTTATGGATGCTCTGTGACACGAGCTCTATTTAGCCCCTCTGCTGCCTTGTGCCAGTTGATTAAGACTGGGAACATTTTCCCAAGTTGTGTGAGAGAAGCACAGCTGTCGTGTTCAGGAACTTGAGTAAGAAACGTATGCTTCCTGCCAAGCTTTCACTGGGTACAAGCTCAAAGCTTCACAAAAACAGAATGGTTTTTAAAATGATTGGAAAGATTCATTCTCACTGACAGATGGAAAGTATCAGAGATTAGTGAAGTGTGCCTGTGTGAGCGTGCACATATGCCTATATGTGTGTGCACACCCACGCGTGTGCACACATGCATTTGGTGAGCTGTCCGTTGATCGAACTTGATGATTTTATTAAGGGCATTGGGCTTCTCTACTCTTGCATTGTGTTTTCTCACAAAGTTATTTTTTGAATGAATAATAATCACTTTATTTTTCTATGGATCTGAACAGTTGAGACCTAAGGTTTTCCCCTTGCACTAATATACATGTGTGCATGTGCATGTCTGTTTCAATCTTTAACATGCACCCATCCATATACAAACAGACAAATACACAAACATACAATTTTGCCATCCTGCCATTTAAGCTCATAAAATGGCATACTCAGCTTTTATAACAAGGAAAATGGACCTGGATTTGAGTTCAAAATGGGGGATTAGGGAATTTCCCAGTGAAAATGGAAAACAAAATGATTTTTTCCCTTACATTTTCCTCTTCTTTGGATATTTTAATCTTACCTCCCATGTGCAATGATTAGACCAGTCAAGGTAACTATGGCAACACTCAATCCCAGAGTTGATGTGCTGCCTGAAGTTTAGCCAAGAGCTGACTGCATCACTGCCTCTTCTTAGCAATTGTGGGAGCAACTGATGGGGGCCTTACATTCTGGACATGCTTGTGTGGCCACTATGATTAGGGGTCATTTTGAGAAACAATCTTCCATTTTTCTGAAACCTTAATGTTAACTTAAAGAACAAAATATCAATGTTGTTGGAGTCAGAAACTATAAATATACATGTGATCTCATCCTCCTGCTTGGAATAACTTTTCGGCTGCCTGTATATACCAGATCATCAGAGGCCTCAATTCAATAGTGATACTTGTTGATCTAATAAGGCCACAAAAAGCTGGATGCTGATGCTTTTGAAGATTCCTATTTGACAGTCATTCTTTTGCATATAAAGTAATGTATCTTACTAGGTTAAATGGAATTAAAATGGTCACCTTGGCTTACAACAAAACTAATAGGAGAAGGAGAAAATTCATATGGTCTGATTTTGAGGGCAGAGAGCAGGGAGTTCAGAGTCTAGGACTTGGATCTAATCCCACAGCATCTAGGACAAAAACATAGGGAAGGAGTCATTCTTTGTGATTTATTGTGATCAGTGGTAGGGATATTTCTTTCTCTAGAATGGAGAAGACAAGAACTTGCCAATCTTGTAAGTGAAATTTCTAGAAAACATAGACACAGAGCCAAACTGCAGGTGGACTGAGCACCACTAAAGCTATGAGTTCTCATTGTACAAGCTTAGTGTCTGATTTAATCAAGGTGTTCCTCTTCTTCCTGTGAGTAATCTTAGGAGAATAAGAAAAGGCTAAGGGTTGTTCCAATGGCGATATATTACCTTTGATGTGCCCTGCACTTAGGTGTGGTCATGCTGTGCAGATGCATTGAACTACATACTTATGTGGTTATATTATAGAAAGAAACAGTTAGGGAAACTTAAACTATAGATTGGGTATTAGATGATATTAGGACATTACAAAAATTACAAAAATAAAAAAATAATTTAAAAGTAATAAAAATAAATTAAAAAATAAATGTGTAAGTGAAAATGCATGAGATTATATATGATATTTGCTAAGTGGTTGGGAGATATAGTCATGAGGGAAATATCTGTGGATTGCAAGATAGTGATCAGTGTTAGTGATCAGAGACATTTTCAAAAGCAGGGTCATCACCTAACACTGATCACGATCCTGTGATCAATTGTTAGGTATTAAGAACATAGAAAAACAAAAGCAAAACAGTACCTAAGAGAACACAGAAGGAAGAAAATAATGAAGATAAGGGCAGATGTTAATCAGATATGAAAGAAATAGAGAAATCAAGGCCAAAGTTGTTCATTTGAAAATAAATAGTAAAGATGACAAACTTATGGTCATTTAAAAATAAACACAAAAAAGTAATTTAAGACATTAAAATAAAAGGGCATCCTGTACATGTAAAAATTTATCATTAGAATATTACATTACAAAATCTTTAGTAAATATATTTAAAACTTGAGAAGAAACTTTAAATTTCTTGAAAAAAGATAATTTATCAATAGTAAAAGAAAAATATAGAAAATAGCTCTACAAATAGCTCTATGAACACTAAAACTTAATCACTATTAAAACTTTGGCTGCAAAGAAAATTTCCAACTCATAAACTTTATAAGCTCTAACACACAAACAAAAATTAGAACTTTGTAAGTTCTAATGTTTAAGAAAACTCCAACTTCATTTGAAATAGCCCAAAGAGTAGAAAAATATACAATGACACCAAAACCCAATAAAGGCAGCTAAAAAATAAAGGAAAATTATGGGTCATTCCTTCCCATAAATATAGATACAAAATTGTATTGAGATAAATATCAAACTAAATCCTAAGACAATGTGGATTATATGTACACAAATTAGATTTATTTCAAGAAAACAAGATTACTGTAACTTTAAAAAATATAATTCACTATTTGAGTAGTAATCTAGTAAAAAGTTTAGGGTTTGTAGGCCAAATGGTTTCTGCTTCAATTTATTCCACTGTAGTTACCACTGTAGCCTGAAAGCAGTCAGAGATGATAGATAAATGGATGGATGTATCTGTGTTGCAATGAAGTATTATGCACAATAACAACCAGAGAGTCAGGTTTGGTCAATAGACTGTAGTTTGACAACTCTTACCATAAGTTTAAATAAGTAAATCAAATTGTAATTATAATACTAGGTGTAGATACAAACATTTGATAAAGTTTAATTTAAAAGCTATTAAAGAAGCAGGACTTCTAAAAATGGCAAAGAAGTATGGCAGATATTCCCTAGGGAAAAATAATTGTGAAAATTAGCAAAACAAAACAAAACAAAACAAATCAGGAAATCTGAATTGACTTATATCAAGTAAGAAGATCAAATTAGTGACTTCAAACTACCCATAATGAAAAAGGCCCAGAATTCTTCACTGATGAGATTTAGTCATTATTAAAAAATTCTTTCTAATTCTTCAAAAAGGCTTCCCAAAAAATAGAACAGGAAGGGAACATACCCAAGCTCATTCTATGAGAACAGTATTATCCTGATACCACAATCAAACAAAGACATCACAAAAAAATTACAGACTAATATAGTATATAAACTTGAAAAAAAAAAAAAAACTCAACAAAACCAAATCTGGCAACATTTATAAGGATTATGCTCATACCCAAGTTAGACTTATCCCAGGAATGCAAGTTTAGTTTAACAACCTCAAATCAAATATATGACATACCATAGTATTAGAAAAATGAAGAGACATCATGGAGTCATCTCAAGATACACAAAATATATTTAAAAAAAACAAAACTCATTCATGATTAAAGTGACAAAGAATTATAATGGAAAGAAAATTCCTCAAGGTGATTTAGGGCATATATGAAAAACCCAAAGTTAATATCATACTTGATATTGCAGATAGAATGCAATCTCTTTGAAAATATTGTGCTAATTAAAATAAGCCACTCAACAAAATCACATTCTGTATGGTTGCCACCTCTATTCGGCATTGCACTGGAGATTCCAGGCAAGAAAAATAAATAAATAAATTTTATAATTTTTCCAGGCAAAAAAAATAAATAAATAAAATGCACCCAGATAAGAAAGGAAGAAATAAACTACCTCTATTTGCAAATAATATGATCTTATATATTTCAATTGTGTTAATCTACCAAAATTCTATTAGAACTAATAAATGAGTTCAGTGTTTCCAGGAAACAAAAGCAATATACAAAAACCAATTATAGTGCTTTAAACTAGAAATGAGCATTCTAAGAATAAAAATTAAAAAAGAATTTCCTATAGCAATGCAAAGATAATTCAATGGAAAAAGAATAGTCTTATCAACCAATGGTCCTGGGAAAACCAGTTATCATCATAGGCAAACAATGGAGATGGGTATCAAATATATAAAAAAACACCAAAAGTAACTTGAAAATGGATCAAAGAGCTATACTTTAGAGCTAGATCTATGGACCACATAGAAGAAAATCTAGGATAAAACTTTTGTGACGCTTTCTTAGATAGGTCATCAAATACACAACAACAAAGTATAAAAAAGTGAGGGTACATAAAAATTAAACCTCTTGCACTACAAATGATATCAGGAATAAAATGAAAGGACAAGCCACATAATCAGAGAAAATATTTATAAATCATATTTTTGACAAGGGAATTGTGCCTAAAATATATAAAAATATCCTATACTCAATAATAAAAGACTCAATTTTAAATTGAGCAAAAGATTTGCATTGACAATTCTTAAAAGAAGATATACAGATGGTCAGTAAGCATAAAAAAATAATACTCAAAATTATTCATCATGAGGGAAATTCAAATCAAAAGCTCAGTAAGAGGTAACTTTACACCCACTAGGAAGGCTATAATTAAAATGGGCAAGCAGAAACAAGTTTTATAAGAATGTGGAGAAACTATTATCCTCAAATATTGCTGTTAGGAATATAAAATGCTGTGGTCTCTTTGAAAACTAGTTCAACAGTTTTTCAATGTTAAGCATAGTGTAACTATATGAGCAGACATTTCACTCCATAGTATATATCCAAGAGGAAAAAAAAAAAAGGCTGCCATTTATGAATAACACATTGGTCAAAAAAGAAATTTTAAAATAAATTTTAAAATGTTTGGAACTAGATTAAGATAAAAATATAATTATTTAAAATTTGTGGTCTACAGCAACATTCTACTTGTAGATAAGTTGCATACATATGTTAGAAAAGCAGAAAGTTCTAAAACCAATAATTTCTAAATCTAAATTTCTTACCTTAGGAAACTAGAAAAAAGAACAAATCAAGTCAAAATAAGCATAAAAATAAGTAAGAAAAATTGGAGGAAAAAAATAATGCAATTGAAAATAAGAATCAATAGAGAAAATCAATGAAACCAAGAGCTGGTTTTTAAAAAGATCAATAAAAAATATAAGCTTCTTGTCAGGATAAGAAAAAGAGAAAATACCAGAAATTACTAATATCAGAAATTAAAGCTGGCCATCCACTAAATTATGAATACTAAAAATATCAAGGAATGCCCTCAAGTCTATGCCCACAAGTTTAATACCTGAATGAATGAACCTTTAAAGACACAATTTGCCAAAACTCACATAAGAAAAATGAACAATCTATTCAACCCTATATCTATTAATGGAATTAAGTCAATAATTTATAACATTACAAAACAAAGCACAAATAACAACAAACTTAATGATGAAAAACTCAGAGATGTTCTTCTAAGACAAGGTACAAAGCACAGCTGTCCTCCCTGTTATTTCCTCTTACCATTCCTTTTCAACATTGTACTGAAAGTTCTTAATAATGCAATAAAACAACAACAAGAAGAAATACAAGGTATATAAATGGTAAAGGAAGAACTAGAACTGTCTTTGCAGATGAAATGATCATCTACACAGAAAACCTGAAAGAACTGACAAAAAAGCTGTTGGAACTATAACCAATTTCTGTAGAATGCAGAATTGAAGAATTTCTCTCCTATATCCTAATAACAAACAAGTGAAATTAAAAACACAGTGCAATTTACATTAAATAGCACCCCTGAAAATTAAATACTTATGTAAATATCTAACAAAAACTTATAGACCTATATGAGGAAGATAACAAAACTCTGATGAATATAATAATAGAACTATATAAATCAAGAGGTATTCTACATTCATGGATACGAAGACTCAGTATTTTCAAAACGTAAGTTCTTCTTAATCTGAATAATAGATTCGATACAATCCAAACCAAAGCACTAGGAATTCATTTTATGAGTATCAATAAACAGATTTGAAAGTTTATAAAGCTAGGCAAAAGACTCAGAATACCCAATGCAATGTTGAAAGGAAACAAAATTGAAAGACTCATCTACACAAATCCAAAATTTACCATAAAGCTACAGTAATCAAGATGGTATGGTACTAGAAAAAGAAGAGACAAATAGATCAATGAATAGACTAGAGACTCTAGAAATAGAACCACATGAATAGATCAACTGGTTTTTAACAAAGGAGAAAAGGTAATAAAATCAAACAAATAAAGTCTTTTCAACAAATGATTCTGAACAATTGTACATTCACTTGCAAATAATAATGAATCAAGATATAGACCTAACACCCTTCACAAAAATTAATTCACAAGACTATAAGTAGAAGATAATATGGGAGGAAAACTATATGATATTGGTTATGTCAATGCATTTTAGATTCAATACTTACGTTGCACTACATAAAACTAATAATTAATAAGGGGCACTTCATTAAAATTAAATATGTTTATTGCATGAATGACGTTGTCAAAAGACAAAATGACATTCCACACACTGGGAAGAAACACCAGTCTTAAATGATACATTAAACCAGATGGCCTCAACAGATATGTACAAAACATACTATCCAATAGCAACAAAATATACATTCTTTTCAAGTGAACATGGAGGATGTCAAGCATAGATGATGTGTTATGTCACAAATCAAATATCAATACATTTGAGAAATCACATCAAACATTTTGTTAACCAGAGTAGTATGACATTAGAAATAAACTATAAGAATAAAGATTATATAGTTGATTTGGGAATCTACTATAGGAGCAAAGTAGATATTAAACAACATGCTACTGAACAACTATTTAGGTCACTGGAGAAATCTAAAGATATTTGGAGATAAATTTAAATGAAAAAATACTGCATAGAATCTTTGGGATTCAGCTAAAGTTGTACTAAAAGGGAAACTTATATCCCTGCAGGTTTATCTCAAGAAACAAGAAAAATATCAAGCAAACTAACCTTACATATAAGAGAATTAGAAAAAAAAAAAAGGTCCAAAATCAATAGAAAGAAGAAAATAAAAATCAGAGAGTAAATGAAGTCTAAAACAAAAAAGTAAAAAAAAAATAAAATCAATGGAATAAAGAGCTGTTTTCTAAATCAATGAAACTGGCAAATGTTTGATTAAACTCATTAGGAAAAAAGGATAAACTTAAATAAAACAAGAAATGAAAGAGGTGACATTATAATGGGAACCACAGAAATACAAAAGAATATATAATCAATTGCCGTGCACTTCTATATGCCAAGGAATTGAACAACTTAAAAGAACTAGATAATTGTTTTGAATTGTATAACCTCTCAATACATAAAGGGACCAGGAAAAAGAATAACTATAAGAAAGAAAAAATCAAAATCAACAAACAACTATGAACCAGAGACACACTATTGTGAGGGGCGGGAAAAGGAGGGATTGGGGTCAAAATAAGGGGGTTGCAATTGTATGGGGAATATAATAATAAAAAAATAAAAATAAGGGCCTCCCCGGTGGAACAGCGGTTGAGCGCTGGGTTGCGAAGCTGCCCGTGGCCTCTGCGGGGCCGGTTCGATCCCCGGCTGCTCCCCAGCCACCAGAGGAGGGTCCCACATGGCGCGCAGACCTCTCCTGCCGCCCGCTGCTCCCCTCAGCAGTGTACTTCGGTCCTCCAGCCTGCTCTGCTCCCCGCTCTGGCTCTGGTGAATTCTCTCACCCTCCCGCGCTTCTGACTGTACCCAGTGCATGTACAAACAAATAAATAAATAAATGAATAAAATACATGCCGCTTTAAAAAAAAATAAAAAAATAAAAATAAATTAAAATAATGTTAAAGTAAAATATATATATATATATATATATAAAGAAACAGAAAATCTGAAATGATAGATCCAGAAAATAAATTTAAATAGTATCCAAAAATCTCCTAAAGAAACAAAAGTGAAGCCGTAGAGGGCTACCCTGGTGAATTCTATAAACATTTCTAGAAAATCCATCATATTAACACACTGAATTTAACAAATACAATTAAAAAATCATAGACTAAAACCAATCAAAATTTATTTCAAGTGTGCAAAGATGGCACACCATATATAAATCCATTAGTATCTGAAATACATATACAAATCATGTAACTCAACAACAGGAAAAACACTCAATCCAATTGAAAAATGGGCAGAGAAACTAAATAGTTATTCCAGCAGAGAAGACACACAGATGGCTAACAGACAAACAAAAAGATGTTCTACATACTTATCATTATGGAAATGAAAATCAAAACTACAGTGAATTTCCATACACTGGTTAGAATGATTATCAAATATTCAAGAAACAATGATGACAAAGATGTGGTGGGAAAGGAACCCTCGTGCACTGTCAATTGGAATGTCAAGTGGCTGCAGTCACTATGCACACAGTATGGAGTTTCCACAAAAAAATAGTAATTGAGGGCCTCCCCTGGTGGCGCAGTGGTTGAGCGCTACTCTGTGGCTGGCCGCAGAGCGCTACTCTGTGGCTGGCCGCGGCCTCTGCAGTGCTGGTTCGATCCCTGACCGCCAGTGAGGGTGCCGCGTAGCGCGCAGACCTCTCTTGCCGCACGCTGCTCCCCTCAGCAGTGTACGTCAGACTGCCTGTTCTGCTCCCCACTCTGGCTCTGGTGGATTCTCTCGCCCTCCCTGTTTCTGACTGTACCCAGTGCTTGTATAAATAAATAAATAAAAATCTTCAAAAAAAAAATAGTAATTGAGCTACCATATGATCCAATAATTCATTTTGGGGAATTTATCTAAAGACTTTTAAAACACTAATTCTAAAAGATACATGCACTCCTATATTCATTACAGTACTATTCACAATAATCAAGATAAGGAAATAGTTCATGACTGAACATTTGTTTGTAGGCATGGTGTGAGAGATACAGTTTCTGAGGTTGGAAATTACATACCTGGAATCTATGTAGTCTTGTAAGTCAGCATTGTATCATTAAAGATAATTTCTTAAGATATTTAAAAATACTGTAAAATGTAAAAAAATACTTCAAATGTTGGGAAAAATCCAATAAAAATGGGTCAAAGAACTAGAGATATCATACAAAGAAGAAATACAAATATAAAGATTTGGAAAGTATCAACCAAAAAAGTGGGACTGTTAATAAGACAGAAATCACTTTTTTTGTAGCATAAACATGGAAGTGATGTTCCATCCAATTGGGTAAAATTTAGTAGTTAGAAGCAAATCACTAGGTCTAGCCAACTCTCAAGGACAGGACATTACACAGAAGTAAGAATTCAAGGAGGCAAGACTCACTAAGGTTACATTAGGAGTCTGCCTACTATAGAAAACTACTTTTTTAGAGTGACTCACTGTATTTGCATTTTTTGATTTCTAAAATATTGTTACATAGAATATAACAATTGTTAAGTTTAAGAGAAGAACATCTCCCTTTAAAAGAAGGAAATCAGTTTAAAAATATTTACTCATTAAACATTATAGAAAAGAAAATATATCTGAGGATTATAGTCTCTTTTTTTTTAAGATCTATTTATTTATGCAAGCACTGGGTACAGTCAGAGCATGGGAGGGTGAGAGAATTCACCTGAGCCAGAGCGGGGAACAGAACAGGCAGACTGACGAAATACACTGCTGAGGGGAGCAGCGGGTGGCCAGAGAGGTCTGTGCGCCATGTGGAACCCTCGCTGGAGGCCGGGGATCAAACCGGTGCTGCAGAGGCTCAACCTCTCAACCGCTGTGCCACCAGGGGAGGCCCCCTGAGGACTATAGTCTTAATACATTTCTTTTTAAAAATTTTATTGCTGTTATATAGGCTTATAAAATTGTATGTGATTCAAAGGGATAAGGTCATACCTCTTTAGAAGCATGTCCTCACACCACATGCACCAACAAGGCACCCATAGTCCTCCACTATAGTCCACTGATCCCCTCTCAACTTTATGAACACCTCTTGCTTGTGTAGCTACATTTTCAGTCACTTTTCTAGGATTTGTTACTGGTTTGGTTTTGTCTGACCCTTTATTTTGTTTCTTCATGTTTCATTTATAAATTAAACCATCTGGTATTTGTCTTCCTCCTTCTGACTTATTTCACATAGCCTTATTCCCCCCAACCCCAGATCCACCCATGTTGTTGTGACATTCACTTTTTTATAGCTGAGTTGTATTCGATTGTGTATATGTACACCACATTTGCCCTATTCAGTTCTCTGTACTTGGACACTTAGATTATTTCCCTAACTTGGCTATTGTTTATAGGGCTGCAATTAACACAGAAGTTAATATACACTTTTGAATGAATGTTTTTGTATTCTTCGTGTAGGTACCTATCAGTGGAATTGCTGGATCATATGTTAGATCTATTTTTCATATTTTGAGAAACTTCCATACTGTTTTCCATGGGGGCTGGAACACCAACAGTGTACAAGTCTTCCTTTCTCTCCACATCCTTGCCAACACTTAATTTTTCCAGTCCTCAGAACTGAGTCATTCTTACAGGCGTGAGATAACATCTCTTTGTGGCTCTGATTTGCATTTCCCTGATGATGTGATGATAAGCATTCTTTTCATGTACCCATTGGTCATCTGTACACCTTTTTTGAAGATGTATTTAACTCTTCTGTTCATATTTAGATTGAGTTGGTTGTTTGTTTTGCTCTTGTTGAGTTGTACAAGTTCTTCATATATCTTAGATCTCAATTCTTTGTCAAATATATGATGTGCATATATGTTCTTCCATTCAGAAGGGTGCCTTTTATTTTTCTGATAGTTTCTTTCATTGTACAGATGCTTTTTAGTTTGATGTACTTCCCTTTGTTTATATTTACTTTTGTTTCTCTTGCCCTTGGAGATGAATCCACAAAGACATCAATAAAGCCAATGATATGAATTAATTTGCCTATATTATGGATTTGGTTCATAGATCCATGACTTTAATCCATTTTAACTTAATTTTTGTGCACAGCGTGAGATGGTAATCTAGTTTCTTTTTCTTCCATTTTTCCAAATGTTTTGTGTTGCTCTCCAGTTTTCCCAACACATTTGTTAAGGAAACTCTTCCTTCTCCATTATTTTTTTTAAAGATTTATTTATGCATACAAGAGCTGGGGTACAGGCCAGAGGTGTAGGGGGTGAGAGGGTCCACCAGAGACCGAGTGAGGAGCAGAACAGGCAGACTGACCGAAATACACTGCTGAGGGGGGCAGCAAGTGAGACAGGAGAGGTCTGCTGCACCATGTGGGTTTCTCCCTGGCTAGTCGGGGATCAAACTTGTGCTGCAGAGACTGTGGATTGCTTCATAGTGCGGTGCTTAACCCCTGCACCCACAAGGGAGGCCCTCTCCATTATTTTTGTGGTTGGATTCAGAAGAATTGTTTCCTCCTTGTGATAATATACTCCCTTGAGGTCTCAAATTGTCATGTGTTATGGTTTTATGTCTTCCCATTTTGCTGTATTAGATCTTCTCCCCAGGATTTCTGTACTCTCCAGCAGAAGCAAATCAGGACTTCAGGGCATACCCAAGATAGTATTCTGGTGGGAGTTGGCTACCACACCTGAGGGTCCACACTGGCCACCATAAACCTGGGTGCCCTTTGTCTCAGGCTCTATTGACTATAGTTACTCAGTTTCTGACTAAACACCCTGGGAGGTGGTGCAGGGAAGGGAGGGTGGATGTATACACAGGGTTTCTGAAGCCCATGGTCTAGTAACCCTCTGCAGAAACTGTTATGTGTACTGTGCTCAGAGTTGTTACACTCTCCCTCTGGGCTGTGAAGCAGACACCAGAACTCTCACAGTTCCAGGCCTGCATTTTCATTGATTCCCCAGTAGCATGCTCTGAAAAACCCACTGGGAAGATTGAATTCACTGTAGCTATTTGCCGTTTCTTTCTATGCACTCTGGATGCAGACCAGAGTTTGCACAGAGGAGAAGTTGGGTGTTGTCTCTGACTCCCCAGGGCAGACACAGACAATCTTGGGAAGACAGAGAATGTGCATGGGAAAGTTAAGAAGTCAAGTGGCTCTCTTCACTGTCAAAACCAATCCCCAGCAATCTGTGTGGCCTTTGTTGAACAACCAAACAGGCTACACTCTTGCTGGGAAGTATGCACTCTCCTTCTCAGGGCAGATGTATGGGAGAACCTGGGGGACTCAAGGAACATGGGTGCCCTCCTGGTGAACTGGCACAGTTCCTGACTTATTGTTTCTCCGTCTTTCCTAAACTTTCCAAGGGTTTTTGGATTCCCGCCTTTCTAAGACACTGGTCCTCATGTACTCAGCCTTGTTCCAGATGTGACTGCACCCTTCAGAAACAAATCCTCAGTGAAAGAAGTGATGACTCATGTGCTCTCTCCATCCACCATCTTCTCCATCTTCACCAGGAATCTTTAATTTTGACATTACAAAATTTTAATGATCACTATTAACATCACTTCTATTTAAAACTCTACTGCAGGTGTTAAAAATCACTATTTCACACAAACAATCAAGGATGGCTTAGGGAGAATATAATTCTCATTATTTGTAAATTAAATGAATGTGCATATAGTACATGCATTGGTATCAACAGATAAAGTATAATAAGAAGCAAAATAAAATTGGTAGATGCAAAATTAGTATGAAGAAATTTAAGGGATTCCTACTTACGAATGAGTTTGAGGGCCTCCCTGGTGGTGCAGGCAGTTGAGTGCTGCACTGTGAAGCTGTCCACAGCCTCTGCAGCGTGGATTCGATCAATCCCTGCCAGCCAGCGAGAATCCCACATGGCACAGCAGACCTCTCCTGTCTTGCCCCGCTGCTCCCCTCAGCAGTGTACTTTGTCAGTCTGCCTGTTCTGTTCCCCGTGCTGTCTCTGGTGAATCCTCTCACCCTCCCATGCATCTGGCCTGTACCCCAGTTCTTGTATAAAAATGAATAAATCTTTAAAAAAAAAGAATGAGTTTGACTAAAACTACAAAATAATATTTAAAGAAACAATTCTATGTACTATATATTATATATAGAAATCATAGGAATTACTCTATGTGAAGAAAATTCTATGGAGAAAGAAAGGTGTAACACTTTGTTAAGGAGCATTGAAATAAACCTAAATCAATATTCATAGGTCAATATTTGAAAAAGGCCTCGTTTTCCAGACTTCAGCATAAATTTTTGTTCTCTCTTTCTTCCAACATGGAACAGAAAGCTCTACCAGATAATGAGGTTAATTATAAAGCCATACTTACTAAGATAGCATAACATTGGTGCAAATTAGACAAACAGACCTAAGAAATAGAACCAAAAGCCCAGAAATTGACCCATGTAAGTAAAGACAGGTTTTCTGATACAGTTGGCATTTCAGATCAGTCAAAAAGATACTCTTTTTACTCAGTATTCGGAAACAATTGAGTATTCCTACCAATAAAAAGAAAAGAAGAGAAGGAATAAGGGAGGAAGAAAAAAGAAATTGAAGTCCTACCTCAAATATAAAAATCAATTCCAGGTGGATTAACAAATTATTCTAAAAATAAAAAAATGACAAATATCCTAAATAACATAAGATAATTTTTCATAATTCCAAGGTGGAAAGAATTTATGGATAAAAAGAAATAGCATCAATTACAAATTAAATTATGTTAAAACTTTTAGTTCATCAAAAGATGCCATAAAGTTAAAAACGGTCCAATATACAAAGTAGAAGAGTATCTTTGTAATGTACACATCTGACAATGGGATTATATACAAAATAAAGAAAAAAAATACACAGTGACATAAACAAAGGATGTGAGCAAGTACATCATAAAAGCAGAAATCCAAATGACTAATAAAGTTATAAAAATGTGCTTAATCTTATTAGTTAAGGGAAGTATAAATTAAAACTACAAAGAAATACTATTAAATTGAAAGAAAACTAAGACATCTTAGCTGGAGCCAGGAAAAATTTCAGACTCAAAATCAATACATTAAAGTATCATTGTACTGTAAATGTCAGTTAGACTTATTTTTTTTTAAGATTTATTTATTTATTTATACAAGCACTGGGAACAGTCAGAAGAGCAGGAGGGTGAGAGGATTCACCAGAGTCAGGAACAGAACAGGAAGAGTGACGAAACACACTGCTGAGGGGAGCAGGGGCTCCATGGGGACCCTCGCTGGTGGCCAGGGATCGAATGGGCACTGTAGAGGCTGTGGACAGCTTCGCAGCCAAGCGTTCAACCGCTGCACCACAGGGGAGGCCCATCAGTTAGACTTAATTTATCTAGCTCCACATCTAACTCTATCGTTTCCTTATCTATGCTTTGCCTTTTTTTCTGTCCATTGTGGTAAGTCAGGTATTAAAGTCCCCTGATATTATTGTGTTGTTACCAATATCTCTCTAAGTTTTGTTATTGTCTAATGTACCTTAGAGCTATAGCATTTGGTGCATAATATATTTATGAGTGTTATTTCTTCTTGTTGTATTAGACCTTTAATTATAATACAGTGTCCTTTTTTCTTATACCTTCCTTAATTAGAAGTCTATTTTATCAGATAGACATATAGCTGCTTCTGATTTGTTTTTTGATTGCCATTTGTTTGTATAACTCTCTTATAGCCTTTAACTCTTAGTGTTTATCTTTTAAAAAAAAAAAGATTTATTTATTTTTATACAAGAACCAGGGTACAGGCCAGAGGTGCGGGAGGTGAGAGGATTCACTAGAGACAGAATGGGGAGCAGAACAGGCAGATTGACCGAAGTACACTGCTGAGGGGAGCAGCGGGCATGGCAGGCGAGGTCGGCCAGGCCATGTGGGAATCTCCCTGGCCGACCGGGAATCAAATCCATGCTGCAGAGGCTGCAGACAGCTTCACAGCGCTGTGCTCAACCCCGTGAGCCACCGGGGAAACCCTCTAAATGTTTATCTTTGTCAGTGAGGTGAGTTTCTTGTAAATAGCAGAAGGTTGATTTTTATTTTGAAATCCATTCAGCTACTCTACATCTTTTGACTGTTGAGTTCGGAGTTCAGATATAAGTGTTTATTGACATTTTGTTTTGGTTTTGGTTTTCCTTTTGGTTTTCTCATTGTATTTAAGGTGTCTCTGGTTTCCTTAATTTTTATTTCCATTTTCTTATGTGATACTTCTATTACTTTTTTTTGATGGTTCTACCATTTGTTTGATGGTTTTACTGCATTTAGTATAAGATGCACTATTTCTGTGACCCACTGAATGGTTTGGTCTCTGATTCTGATGGCCCATTGTTAGTTTCTTTCTCCTCCATGTTAAGTGATTTAGTTGTTTGTTGCCTCAATATTAATTTACTGTTGTTTTATAATAACCCTTTTAGAATTTCTTTCATGTGTGGCTTTCTGTTGATAAATTATTTTAGCTTTTGCTTTTCAGTGGTGCTCATAACTTTTCCTTCTAACTTGATTGTTCAACTTGCTTGGTAAAGAATTTGGAGCTAGAAGCCTTTTTCTTGAAGTATTTTAAATATCTCCATCTAGCCCCTTTGTGCTTGTAACATTTCTTCTGAAAAATCCACTGATGGTTTGATTAATGTTCTCTTATAGTTTATGACACTTTTTCTCTTGATGTCTTTAGTCTTCTGTTCTTCTTGTTGATTTTCAACAACATTATTATAATGTGTATCTCTTAGGTATTATTTAGTTTGAAAGTATTTGGGCCTCTTGGGTCACGATATCTGATTTTTTTCCCAGATTATGATGATGATTTTCAGTAACTATTTCCTTGAATAAATTGTCTATGCCTTTCTCTCTTTTCTTCTGAGACCCCCATGATAAGGATGTCCCAAAGGGCTCTTACTATTTTCACTTTTTAAATTTTATTTCTCTATATTGTTCTAGTCATGATTTCTCCAACATTGTGTTTTTTTTAATCTCATTAATTCTCTCCAATACATCTGTCTGACTACTATTGAGGCCCTGAATTGTATTTTTAAAGATTTTTTTTAAATTGTTATTTTTTTAATTTTATTAATTTTACACACTTTTACATCATTTTTCATTTCTGCACAATGTATGCATTATCATCTTGGTTATCAGCTATAAGGTTATTTCATTTCATATTTTAAATTGTAGCTGCCTCATATTTTCCTTATCTTTATTTTGTTTTTGTTTCATATCCTTTATTTTTTTGAGTTTCTTAAGCATGCCAGAACTGTTACCCCAAACTCTTCTGTCATGATCCTCAGCTCTAGTGGTTTGGGATTCCTATCAGGGATGTTTTTGTTCTGGCATTTGTGATGTGTTCTTCTGTCTCCACATTTTTAATTTTTTTAGGATTGTAATAGGAATAGATTTTAGACTATTGTCTTAATAGTTATTGAAGTAGTCTGAGGACACATATAGGTGAGCACTATTAAGTATAAAATATAATGATGGCAGTAGAAAACCAAAATATCACCTCAAGGAGACTCTGTAATTGGAATTTCCTATTTCCTACAGAACACCCATTTTGCTTTAGCTTCCAGAGTTGTCTGGTGGGGGATCCATAGTGATCGCCCACTATTGGCCAGTTCTTCATTCTTAGTGTCTCTAATAGTCTTGTGTCCCTTTTCACTCTAGGCTCCATTTTTAAGCACTAGATGCAGCACTGGGCATGGATTATAGTTGGAATGAGATTACAGGCTGGGGATCATTCTCTTTTCTTTCCAGCAGAGAACCTTATGCTGGGGTGTTTACTACTATTATTGGTAGGTACATGAGCTTTAGTTTGTTCAAGCATTTCTTTGTTTTGATGTTAGCCCTGGGGTAAGGGGTAGCAGATGTTTTGGCTATCTCACACTTGGCTTTGAGTAGTAGCCTTGTCTAAAAGGAGACCTGACCTGATTCAGGCTATGGCTACTCTATATTAAGAGCCTCAGGCTCAAGTCAGTAGTTTTCACTCTGTACCCTCACCCCTGCAATTCTCCAACACTTCAACCTCTGTCCTGGGTGTTTGTTCATGTACCCTCTAATCCAGTGCACACTCTGGCCTCAGGAGCTCCAATGTGATTGTGTGCCTGCTTCAATAGCTGCAGAGGGTTCAGCACAGCAGCTGTTCCTCCCTCTGTGGGGTTTACTACTCCATTGTCACTCTGAACAAAGTTTCTCCTAACCCACTCCTTCCCTATGCTATAGTCATCTGCTTTTCCCTCAGTTTTTTTTTTTCCTTGCCTTTTATTTACTGCAATTTAGTTGTGAGTATCTGTAGGAGGAGAGCCTGTCATTTTCACTGTGTTGCCATCTTGCTGGACTTCCCTATTTTATAATTCAATAAGCATTAAATATATAAACTTAGAAATGTGAAGTATACAGTACAGTTTCTTGTACATAACAGCCATACAAAAATTATTAACTGCTACTATAAATTGTAAGTGGAAAATAAGGTAAATCATTAAAAACAGAGGTCAGCAAACTATAGGTCAGATCTGACCCACCACTGGCTAAGAATGGTTGTAAACTAAGAATGATTTTTACATTTTAAGTTGTTAGGGCAAAATAAAATCAAAAGAATAATATCTTGTGACACATGAATATTAAATGAAATTCAGATTTCAATGTCTATAAATAAAGTTTTATTATAACATAGGCACACTATTTGTTTATATATTGTCTGTCTGCTTTCTCTAAAACTGCAGACTTAAGCAGTTTGCTCAGAGACAATATGGCCCACAAAGCCTAAAATATTTACTACATGGTCTTTTCCAGAAAATTTGCCATCTCTGCTCTAAAGCGTGTTCCCCTTCTCTTCTCAAGGCCAGGTTGTACTCTGCATTTGGAAGTCACTGTAGTGAGTAGCTGCCTTTTGGCTCAGCTGTCTGAGGAAGCCCCCACCTGTGTTCTAGCCATTTGTGTGAAGATAAACCATGATCTTCTGGAACAGCAGCTGTCTCTGAAAATACCCTAAGCATCCATTTCTCTGTTCCACCCTCCACCCTCAGCTGTCATCGGAGCTCAAGCAAGGCAGGAGCTCAGGAAGCTGCCTCTCCTGAGGGTGTTGCTCCATGGAGACTTGGACTAAGTTGAGAAAGGAGTGACAAACTTCGAGGTTTGGATTCTAACTCTTGTTTATCAGATATGAAAGTATAGGACCTTTGTATTACTTTCTAGTAATTCTGGTTTTATTCTCTACAAAATGGGACTAACACCACTCACTGTAAAGTGTTTCATGGGAATTAGGGATAAAATATGCAAAATTCCTGCAAATAGTAGACATTCAGTTAATAGAAGCTATTAGTCTTCATAATAATCAATTCAGAAAGTATCATGGCAGAGGGGAAAAAAAATCCAAACTGGCCTCTGTGGTATTTCCACTCTATGTCCTTAAAGACCTCAGGTGCCAGGAAATGGCACCAGAGTGTAATTAATTAATTCAAGAAGACAGGCAGAGAAGTCTCCGATCAGCTCTTCTATCATCCTAAGTGATTTACCAGCCCCTTATCCACTCTGGTCTGAATTCAGTTTTAGAGGGACCCTTCCAAGGCACTTAGGCACCTCTTACTCAGACATCTCAACTCACTTTCAATTCCAAATGATCCTCATTGTATCTAGGGCACTAGTTCAAGAACCAAGGTCTCAGTTAGTTACCAAGAAAATAAAAGGCCTTAGAAAAGAAAGGTAGTCAAAACCCTAGGTATAAAAGGAGAGAAGATCCCATGGAATTATCTGTTTATTCATATTAGAATACTTGATAATTAGGATAAAACATGGGCATCTGAGAGTTAGAATGACTGTAATTAAGATGAGACTGAATTCAGTTTGCTTTCAATTTCACTAGGTATAAAATTATATTATTAATGTATTGAAACATGACATAGCAAATAATCCCTTATTACTAATTCTTTGAATCCTACGTTAGAAGCCTTGTTTAAAATAATTAGAAGTGGGGAAATTATTTCAAAATTATTTCAAACATAGCAAGACATCATGTAGAAGAAAATTAGATGTCCTCAATTCTGGGGAGGGGGTAGGAGGTAAGGAGGTACATTTGCAAATGTGGAAGAGTTGGACAGCCCATATCAAGCACAAGATTAAGTCTCCCATAGAACTACCACTGTGCCGTATCTGGAAGCATGTCCACCAGGTCACTGGGAACTGAACAGCAGTTCTTCTTATGATACCTAAGAACACAGTCCAGGAAGAAGCTCTGTGGGATGCTTATTTATCTGTTCTTCCTCAGAAAAGCCTAGAAAAAAAAAAAAAGTAGGCTCCCTCTGACATTCCTATCCCTCATGGGTCAACAAAGGACTTAGTGGTCTTTTCAGGGCTCTCACTGTCTACGCAAAGAAATAACGATGGTCAGAATAACCACAACAACACTCAGAGTTAACAGTGCCCAAGTGATCACACCGTGTTAGGACTTGTGCTAGGTATTTCATATGTAACATCTCATTTAACCTTCAGAGCAGATCCAGGAAGTCCTAAAAATGTTCCCATGTATACATGAGAAAACTGAGGCCCAGTGAGGTGAAAGTCACACATAACTGATAGTCAGTTTCAAACTTTGTCTCCAGTGCCGGTGTGCTTCGCCTCAACACTATCCATGCTCCCATGCAGTCAAAATCTTCTTATCTGTTTCCCTGATATGCACTCATCATTGTGTTTATCACACATGGTGCTTTTGTTTGATAATTCATTTTTCCTGCAGTCTATGGGTTTCTTCAATTCATGTTTTGTTTCCGCTTTCTGCATGCTCAGTAATATAAGTGTCTGTGACACTGGCTATTCATGTCTGAGTTTTCAGAGAGGGCAGGCTATGTTTAAGGAACACACCTTCTATACTATTCAGCACAGTGTCATGCACCAAGAAAGAAATAAAACATGTTTTCTGGCCAGAAGAATGTGCTGTCACTCTGGATGCTACTTGACTCCAAGTATCAGGGAGAAGAAAAGCAGCACAGAATCTGTCTGAGGTTGAAGCGACATGGAATCTACTCTTCACTATAAAAGCGTTCCTCTGAGCAAGTCAAAGTGTCCTGGGAGATAGACAAATGGATAACTCTTACTTGATTTATCAGCTGTTCCAGAAGATTTAACCAAGCTGTCTAGACCTAGCATTGAGTTCTGGCTTCACTGCTTAGCAAGTGTGTAATCGTGGGTGAGTTACCTAATCCACCCAACCCTCAACATTCTCATTTATAAATACAATCCAGTTGGCGCTTCTGTTTTTTGGTTTTTTTGTTTTGTGTTTGTTTGTTTTCTCCTGACTTGGTCAGGACCTGCTAGGCCACTCCTGCTAACCAGGCCCCCTTCATCTCTTCCTGGTACTGAAAACTCCCTTGAGCTTGGCCATGCTCCTCATCTTGCCTATGGTTTAGGCTAAACAACAGTCAGCAGAGAGATGATGGGGGCAATTATCTGCTATACTTGGCACCTCTATGGCAGGTTCTAAAATTGACCACCTGTGGTTTTCTTGAGGACCATTCTCAGGAGCTGATCGAGCCCAGGGGCAAAGTCATGTCCTCTTTCTGCTTGAATATGCTGATCTGTTTTGCTCACTGATACCCACTGTGGGCATGATATGATCCTGGACAGAGACCTCCTCTAGACTTTACATAAGGAAAGGATATTTACTCCCTCATCTTCCACTCTCCCCCCTCAATCCTCCTAACTCTACCCCTCTAGGGTTTTCCCTAAAGTGGGGATATAAATACTAAAACCCATATTTCATATGTATCTGCTTCTTATGCCTCTCATGCACTCCTTCTGCTCCCCTCCTTGATGGAGGTGACTTCCCCTATAACATATCCTCCTCCACAAGAGGGGACCTTCACCTCCCCATGCTCAAGGATCCCAGTGGTACAATGACTGTAGGGAACATAGTTTGTGATTGAGATGGAGGAGAGGTTGAAAATTATTATATTTTCAAAATGTTATTCTCATTTTACATACTTCCTTTAGTAGTCATGGTAACCCAGTGAGATCAGCATGATCATTCCCCTTTCACAAAGAAGACCAAAGTCTCTTGACCAGGTCACTTAGTAATTGATCTCACTCTTGTCCAACTATAAAGACTTAGCTTTTCCACTGTATAACCTACCTCACACCACTGAATATATTCAAGCAAAAGCCAAAAAGCCCTTTAGTGAAGTGATTAAAACATTAGGAGTTTGGACTCGGTGACTGCTGAGGTCTTTCTAGGGTTGAAGTTTTAATGGCTCTATTTCTGCTTCTCTGTCTACTATGTGAGTTTACAGATACTAGAGATGCTTTGCCCTTCTTTCCCTCAAAGAATGCCCAAAAAGTCCCCAAATAAGTGAACTGAGTCCCTTTAAAGGGCCCTGCAGTTGCATTACACCAGCCACATAGTCCTGGAAGAGGTTTTCTCCATAATTCACTCACCGTGCTGGAGCTGGAGCTGGACAAGAGATACATAATTTATATAGGCAATTACACATCAATTGGTTATTAAAAGTGCCCTCATTGAGATGTACTGTATTGAGGACACAGAGATAAATCTGGTTCCCCAGGTAACCAGCTCTAGCTCACAGAGAAGGCAAAATTTCTGATTTTGGATTGGCATAACTTCTCTTGACCCTGCTATTCTTCTTTGCCTATAATGTGGTGTCTGCCTGTGTGTGGGTGGGGAAGACAGGAGCAGTAGGGAGAAAGCCACAGTGTGAATAATAATTTGGATCATTTTTTTGGAGCACATCCCTTCTAGAAAAAAAATCATCATTTTCCTAATTAACTAAACGTTCACCCACAAATTCATTCATTCATCAATCCATCCATTCAAATAATAATAATTGATACTAACTACTTTGCTAGAGCCTGGGGGAGACATAAGAATGAAAATGACATTATCCCTTCCTTTGAAGAGCTGGGTATTTAGTGAGGAAAGACACAGGCAAACAAATACTTTCAAATATTTTGATAATACAGAAGTGGAGAGAAATACAAATGAAAATGTGGTGGAGGGAGCTGTTTGTTCTCCCCAGGGCAGCTGGGAAAGGTTTCTTGTAGGAGATTAGAGATAAGCAGAGCCCTGTCATAATAAGTGAGAGTTCACCAGATTGCGAGTGGAAAGATCAGTTAGAAAGAGGGGCAGGAAATGCAAAGACACAGTTTTTTTTTTTTTTTTACCTAATTAATGATATAAATTCTACATCTGGAGGAAATGACCATGTAGAACACAGATGCATGTATACCATTGGCCAACAATAAATGGAGTACAATTTGTGATTCTATGTTAATGGATGGGATTGATTGCAGCACCATCTTCTAGGAGAGTTTTGTTATAGTTGTTTTTATTTTATTTAAATATAGAAATTTTGATTCTATATTTAAAAATTAGAAATTCTGATCTGTATTTTAAAAGATCTCTGAGTGATGTGTTTGTAAATGGGACTAAGACAACACTTGAAGAAAACTGGGTTAGTGTCTAGAACATCACCTTTCTGAATTCTCTTTTTTATGTCTGGGCTGGAACCAGGAGGCCTTGTTTAGTCATTAACTCTCAAGCAGTTTGCTTAATGTCATCTAGTCAATTGTATCCCCAGAAGAGCCTAATGTTTTTCCAGTTGTGTTTAAGATTTGGGAGGATGCCCAGATACACTGACAGTCCTTTGGCACCACCTCCCAATGAGCTTCCTCATAAATATGGCAGCAGTGAATCCAGAGGCCCAGGCATCCCAGAGGCACAGAAGAGCCAGGCACCTCTGTCTCATATAAACTACACTGGGGATCCCAGTGAAGCTCCAGATATAAAACTAATGGGTTGAGTGGGTAGGGGTTGAGAGGGGATCTTCTTAAAGCATAGCATGGACAACTTAACAAAATGGTAGAGAATCCTCATCAAAAACCTATGAACAAAATATGTTGTGCATTTTTACACAGAACTTTTGTAATAAGGAACTAGTGGGAAATAAGTAGTTTTCATAATCTAGTTGAAGGAGGGGGTGCCATACACATATATGAAAAATAACTGTAGTAATTCAATAATCAAATAATGATATTTTTTAGTTTCTCCAATAAGATAGGTTAATGGCCTGAAAAGCAATTTTCAGTGATAATATATTTTCTTTAAGCACTCAGAAGTAAGAAGCTGTCAGGAATTCATAAAGGAAATAATGCTTACCCCCTAGATGCTGTTGCTGTAAAAATGTTTTACTTTATAATGAGTTCTCCCTCAGTTTATTGCCTATCAAAGTAAGGAGAGGAATTAACACTTGTTGAATGCTTATTATATAATAAACAAGATAGGTGCTAGTCTCATTTTTGTTTCTCAAAGATCCAATGAAATTGATATAATTATCATTTGTTATAGATACAGAAATTAAGTTTCGAGATTTATGCATGCCTTACCTGGAAGTTACCATCCAGGGACTCAGTGAAAAATCTAAATCACCCATCCCTAATACCATGTTGTTTCCTTTGATGACTTACTTGAATAGTGTCATCCAGTTTAGTTAACCTCAGTTGGTAGGAAGATATGGAAAACCTGGTAGTCTGTATGTACCCATTCTGTAGCTAGAACAGAGTGAAAGGTGGAGTAGGAGCTCTCAAACTTCTGTAAATATTCAATCGTTTGTTTTGTACAATAGATAATGCATGACTTACAGGGTTCTAGATGCTTGGATTGTAACTGAACAAAATATTACAATTTCTCTGCCCTCTGATGGAGCTTATATGTTAGTACTGGAAACTAACAAAATACAATAAACATCATAATTAAATAAAGAATGAAAGATGTTAGAAGATACACTATGGCAGCAAAGAAAGAAAGAACAGTGGAATAGAAGCCAGTCACAGCTTCTGATCAGCTTTATTAACAGCAACAGCCATATTGGGTTGACTTAATTCCAAGAAAAAGGAAACATTCAAGATCTTTAATGAATCTGTTGTACCCTTTGACAAATAAATATGCATATCTCATGTTTGAAAAGGTAAAAAATAGCTCATGGACTTTCTAATTACCTTTAGGAACCTCTAGGTGGGGATAATTTACCTGTTTGTCTCTTTCTTTTCCCTATCTCAATTATCTCAACTGCAAGAGAATTAGAGATGGAAATATGAAGGAGAGAAGGAAGGAGAGAAGGAAAAGGAAAATATATGAAAATTCAACATTGTGTAGGGCTCAGATGAATAGCTGAGGTAAACCCTTCCCTTCACTAATACTCTGCCCTCTATTCCTTTGGCCGAGAGTGAAAAGTAAGATCTTACTCATGTACAGCAGATGGAAGGAAAGCATTGATTCAAGACACAGAGCCATATAGTGCACTCATTCAAAAAATCCAGGATGTTTAAGTGCAAGAATATTTATTTTCCAGTAATTCAGTATCCTCTAGCATTAGAAAATCCCCAACTGAAAATAGATTGAGTTCTACCCACTGAGTTACCACCCACATTTAAGGGCAAGTCTGAAATTCCCACCAGCCCCACAGGTAACAAGTCTACACAGAAGCCCAGATCAGCACAACCTGAGTAAAGAGAGATTCCGGTTAAAAAGATTCAGATCAAGAAGAGAAGTGAGGGGGGCCTCCCCGGTGGCGCAGCGGTTGAGCGCTGGGTTGCGAAGCTGCCCGCAGCCTCTGCAGTGCAGGTTCGATCCCCGGTTGCTCACCGGCCACCAGGGGAGGGTCCCACATGGCGCGCAGACCTCTCCTGCCGCCCGCTGCTCCCCTCAGCAGTGTACCTCGGTCCTTCTGCCTGCTCTGCTCCCCGCTCTGGCTCTGGTGAATTCTCTCACGCTCCCACGCTTAAATAAATAAACAAACAAACAAACAAATAGAAGAGAAGAGAAGAGAAGAGAAGAGAAGAGAAGAGAAGAGAAGAGAAGAGAAGAGAAGAGAAGAGAAGAGAAGAGAAGAGAAGAGAAGAGAAGAGAAGAGAGTCTGATGAGCGTCCTTAACTTGGAACTCTCAGAAAAGCCAGCAAAGAAACTGCGAGGCATTTCTTCTTGGGGTCACGGAAGGATTTGCACCTCTGTCTAATTCAGGTCTTGAAGGACTCTAGCCCATTCCTCCCAGAAACTGGCTTTATCTCAAGAGTATTTCTTTAAGGATATATAGGGAATACAGAATGAGGCCTCAAAAAAACTATACTTCATATGACAGGAGAGGAAAAAAGCTGATTTCCCCCCTCCCGACAATTTCTGGTGGTGCAAAGGGACCCGATTAGTAGGAGAAGGTAAATCAGAATAATTCAGTTTTCTCTACTGCTTCCCTGGGGCCATCCTCCCAGGAATGTTTGTCACTAGGTGTTTTTGAAGAGCAGGCTCCCCTTGGCTCAGATCCCTTTCATCCCTTCCTGTGCTGGTGGAGGTATGCTAAACGTGCAGGGGGGAAGACAGACACGTGGCTGGTGCCACTCCTGCCAGGGATGAAGGCAGGCAGTGTAGGCTAAGTGCCTCTACTTCCCTTTCTCCTTTTCACTCGGGTACCATTAATGGGGCTGGATATAGATGCTCTTTAAAAAAAAAAGCAAAACTCTGTCCTCATGTGGATTTGCTATTCTCTTGTCTGTACCTGACAGCTTTCAATTTTTTTGCTAAGATCCTTGCCTTAATAGATCGAACTGTCTGCCCCACCTGACACCTTCCCCCCACTGTGTTTCTTTTTCCATATAATTTTTATTTTCCAACATACTCACAGTGTCCTTTGGACGTTCTCTTTCCCTGTCCTAAACAGATATCCAGGTCACACTAACAAGTCAATATTGGAAAGTGCATTGATTTAGGCCTCAAAGTCAAATAAAATCCAAAACAAACTGAATATTCCACATAGAAAGACGGAGCTTCCATATGATCCAGCAATTCCACTCCTAGGTATTTACCCCAAGGACACAGAATCATTAATTCAAAAGGGCACCTACACCCCTATGTTTATAGCAGCACTATTTACAATAGCTAAGCTATGTAAACAACCCAACTACCCAAAATAGATGACTGGATCAAGAAGATGTGGTGCATATGCATAATGGAATATTACTCAGCAATCAAAAAGATAAATCCATGCAATTTACAACAACATGGATGGAGCTGGAAGGATCATGCTCAGTGAAATAAGCCAGAAAGAAAAAGAAAAATACAAGATAGTCTCACTCATAGCAGGAATTTAGAAAACCTAAATAAGGGACCAGGAGAAAGACTAATTATAATAAAGTAAAAATCAAAATCAACAAGCAACTATAAGCCAGAGACACACTACGGTGGGTGGAGGGGTAGAAGGGATTATGGTCAAAATAAGAGGGGTGGGAATTGTACGGGGACTATAACCAAGATGAAAAAGCATACATTGTGCAAAAATGAAAAAATGATGTAAAAAATAAAATAAAATAAAATATATATAAAAAAGAAAGGGTGTGCATTAACAGTTACTAGTTAACTTGTCATACACAACTTAAGGGGTCTCACAATGACCCCAATGAGGCATACATCTTTCAGGCAACCCTTGCCATATTTCTCTCATTTTTCTTGCTACAGGTCTAAGGTCTATAGCGAGCAGGATGCTAGCAGATTTCCCTGAGACCATGTTCAGTGGAGTCTTCACACCACTGACAATGAAGTGTATGAACACATAGAAGCTCTGACCTGTTTTTCTAAACCTTCCCTATGTGTTTCACACCCCTTCCCCATCACCTGCTTCCACACCAGCAGCAGGAGAATCCCAGGAGCCCTGGAGGGCCCAAGAAGCTGGTCTATGGTCTCTAGTACATTTATTGCTCTGTGGGGATCCCATCCTGAGCACCCCTATTTTCTCCATCATGCTCCCACTGAGGAGGGAAAGGGTAGGAAAAAAAGAGAACAGAGACATTCAAGTCAAGGTTATTCACCCACATCCTATTTTATCAAAGCCTACCCCCTAACTGTCCAAATATGCTTGAATAAATAAAAGCTACAGTCAGAAGTTTTGCTTGTTTGACCTTTACGCCTGAGTACATAGCAGGAAAACTGCTATTAACTACTACCATTAAATCATTCTCCATGTGGCCTTCTGCAAAAGTCCTCACCCCTAACTGTAATTATTTCTTGTATCTTAAAGGCTCCTCTGACCATCACCATGTTGTCTACTCTTCCCCCTTGGGAGCTGTACTTTCTGTAAGAGAGAAACTCTTCATTTGAGGGTACAGCGGTTCTGCATAAAACAGTGTGAAGTTAAATCAGGGTGACAGCACCTTGAGCAAAAACATAAAAATAGCCCGTAAATTTCCAGAAAAACACATAAAAAATATCACTAGCATAAGACCTGCTGCAACTTAGGAGAGCTAATCATTTTGCTTTATATTTGCATAGCATTTTATCATCCACAGTGTTTCCCTTTGATGATTGTAGTGGATTACTCTGTCTAGGGCAGGCACGGTTACCATCAGTCCATTTCACAGAAAAGGGAAATTGAGACTCTGAGAGGTTGAACTATGTACTCAAGGTCCCACACTGCAAGGAGATTAAACAATCTGCAGGTCCTTTTACATAATAAAAATGCAGGATGTTTAAAATAAATAAATGAAAAATCAAGATGGCAACAGTGAGCACCAAAGAAAATTGGAGTCTTTTGAACCTTGGGACCTTGTGAGACAAGTGAGTCATACAAGATGAAGCTGGCCCTGCTGTTTAAATGGAGATGGAGCTGGGACACAGGTTCAACTTTGAAGTCCAAGTCCATCCTTCTCACGATCCTTAGGCTGTTGCAGGATTCTGATCCCTCCTACTGTATGTCTGACATTGGACATGCTTAGCTAACACAGAGGCTAGTTTCCTCCTATTAAGTTCGGGGGGTGATAAAGATTCATCACCCAAAGCAGTGATAGTGCACCTGCACACCTATGGTTATTGCAGCACTATTTACAATAGGTAAATCCTGAAAACAACCCAAATGCCCAAAAACAGATGACTGGATCAAGAAGATGTGGTATATATACACAATGGAATATTATTCAGCAATCAAAAAAGATAAACTCATGCCATTCGCAGCTATGGATGGAGCTAGAAGGAATTATGCTCAGTGAAATAAGCCAGAAGGAAAAAGAAAAATATCACATGGTTTCACTTATAACAGGAATAAGACATCAGTGTAAAAAAAAATAACAGTACAAAACACAACAAAGCAAAACCAGACAATAATAAACCAGAGACATCCTGCAGGGGAGGAGGAGGGAGAGGGATCACAGGGCGGGAGGGAGGAGCACAGGGGACTGTGGTGATGCTGCATGGGTGCCCTAGGGAAGGAAATTCTATGGGGACTCAATCTGAGTGGGTGGGGAGAAGCAAATATTGTCTAACAAATTAAAAAAAATGATAAATGTTAAAATAAATAAATTTTAAAAAAATAATAAAGTCGAAGGTGAGAGGAAATAATCACTGCATTATTTGTCTTCCCAAAATTCGATGACCTTTGTCCCCTAAAATGTCAAGCTCCACTGGACAACTATCTCCAGGATGATTCCAAGGAAGAAGGGGCAAAAATGCTGTATGGACAGACTTTGTATTTTCACATGGTCAGTGTGTCATCCATTTTTTTCAAAATCTCGCATCTTATATGGATCTACCCCTCTGCTCTGATTTTATCTATTCTTTGATCATTTGGAAAGGAAAAAAAATGATGAAAAGGATGGAGATGAAGCAAGAGGAGGAGGGAAGGACAGAAGGAGACTGAAAAGACAACATGAAGCAGCCCTGGAAGGTTCACGCTGTGCCGATGGTTCCAGATCTCCACTTCTACTCTGTTATCAGCAGACTTCACTCCAGGGATGATGCACTCTGCAATTTGTATGGCAAAGACACGTTTTTGAAACCAAACTTGTTATTATTGCAATGGCTCCTGCCTCAAGCAAGGGTCTGACTGTTTTTTTTTTTTCCCCCTGAAATCTGAACATACTCATCAAACTGTGTTGCACTCCTGGACTTGCAATTAATCACGATTCGTTTCAAGCTTTGTTAATTAATACCAAGGCCAGGGACCCAATGGAGCCCCCAATTTAATCTGCGGTGCTTTAAAATTATTATAATCTGCTAGAGGAAGAGCTGTTGGATTTTAAATAGCCTATTTTTTAATTCCAAGATTGCATTGCCAAGAAATTAAAAGAAATAGTATGATGGTCTTGGTGAAGGAACTACCCTGAAATAGCCTCATTTTGGTGTGGTGAGTTATGACATCTGGCCAGCAGAGGGAGTAAACTGAACTGTAAGTGTAAGGTTTTCAGAGTGAGAGGGACTTAATGATTTAAAGAGGGAGAAAGAAAACCAGGGACCCCCAGGCAGCTTCTGGCAACAACAAAATCAATAGAGGAGAGGGTCACCCAGTAGACTCCAGCCTGATGAAACTGGAAAAAAACATTTTATGTCTTTTTCTCACCTTTGAGCTACTAAATGGGAAGAATCCCTGAGTATCATTTTCACCCCATAAGAGATTGGGCATTGTTAAAAAAACAAAAAAGCCCAAAGAAATAAGGAAATGTTTTTTTCTGAACTTATACTTCATGGTCACTGGTTCATTTCATGAGGTTGAGACAACTGTTGTCTTCCAGGCTTTGCTTTCTTGGGTGGCCTTCTTCCTTAATCTGGAACAAGACAGGCACAGCTCTGTTTCCACTAAGCATTCATTTTTTACAATCCAAACAGTTGTAGCAACCCTACCTGTAAGCCATGATTTATACATTGCTTCCTATTCCTGCTTCACATGTTATATAGATCAACTGCTGGAAAATTTGGGTTTTGAAATAAAATATAAGAGAATAAATAATCTCAGGTTATTAATAGAATATCAGAATGTTCCTGAAAAAATAAGAATCCATATATAAATAAACATTCATGTGTAATGACCTCAGAAGGGATGACTTTCTGAACACACTAAGCTTGGAATACACAGCTCAAGAAAGCTTCCAGGATGCAAACTTCAGTCCTGTGGTTGCATGTTCCCTGTCCCACTTGAGACATCCTGAAGCCCTGACATGCTCCTAATATCTATACTCTTCTGCCTCTGGGGATTCAGGCATCATCCCCCCCCTTATTCTTGAATCCCACTGGGATTCTGTTCATACTCAAGACCACTACAAAACTCACCTTTGACTCTTAAATCTTTCTGTCTCCTGCAGGTAGCCCCTACTCAAGGATTACATATGTTCATCTTTGCTCCTATTACACTGTGTTCAAATAATATGGATATATTTTCTTTACAGATATAGATCCTGAAACAGATTATGAGAAATAATATATCGCTAATAGATATGAATATAGGTCTCTCTTTCCCCAGACTTCACGATGTGCAAGAATGGTGCCATTATCTTTTTCATACTTTAAATTCTCAGCCCCTAGTACAGTGTTTGTATCTTAGTAAGTGTTGGACACATATTAATTGAATGAATCACTTGAGTGAATAAGTAGAGGTCACTCTAGGTCTAATTTTATTTTACAAAAGGAAACTGAAGCAGTAGCAGGGCAAATTAGTTGTCTAAAGTCACACAATTAATTATCAAATTCATTTGGCATAATTTCAAACCACAGAGTACTCATTGCCAAAGATAGACAGCCTCAGATAAATTTCTGTTTAGAGTTGTGTGATCTGCAAGAAACCACACAGTTATAAGCATGGGGTACAGGGGAAAGGGAAGGAATAAAAAAATACTTGTCAGCTATGAGCAGGCACTATTCAGGGCCACTCAGAGATTCCAGAGTTAATCTATCTGGGAGGTGCAATACAATTTAAGCTTGGACTGAGTATGACCGGGGAACTCTCTCAGATTAGTTAAAAGCTCCAGGTTATGAGGCTAATTAGTCTTATCCAGGGACATTCCGCCATCACCATTCACCACCATTTTTGAGACCTAACAAAAACAATTTGGAGATTTAGATGGAGGAAAAAAAAAAAAAACAACAAACAAACCTTAATGCAATCTGAGTGATCATTTCCACAAGCAAATAGCAAGCAAATGCTCACAAGTATTTTTCAGATGGTGAGATTGACCAATCCATGGGGCTCATGTCTGCACTCGAGTCCAATCCCAGACACTTGCCAGGGGCCCAGATCAGAGATTCCTGCTCTAAGAAAAAAACATAACTCTTTCAAGGGTCTTTACTGTAACATTAAAGGAAAGAGCTGGTTGCAAGTGAAAAACAAAGAAGCAAGATTTCAAAGTCAGACGCCACCTAACCTGGCTTCAATGTCAAAGATGCAGTGATGACTCGCGGGACCTGAAAAGCTGTCAGGCCCTACGGGAGTGGCACAAGAGGGTTGGTTCAATATTGCCAGATTGCCTGTTTTCCAAAAGAAGCCCCAAATCAAGATCTTCTTTTGTCCTTTCTTGATTTTTTAGTAATCAACAACTGTGAAGAAGCACTCCGAACAAAACATGTCTGCAGGCTAGTCTGTGCTGTGAACTACAGAATCTGATCCCTGCTTTAAATCCATATGTTCTAAAGGAATCAATTTGCTTTGGGAGCCTGGAGAAGAACATCCCATTTCTGAGGAACATTTTGGGAATGGTAGATGTTAGCAGGGAGAGAAAATATGTTCTTGCTTGAGCAATTTAGGAATACATAGAATTTCTTCTATATCTTATCCAAAAATAACCTCTGCCTTGGCACTAAGGTCAAACCATAAATGCTGCATTTCTGAGATGGTCCCAACTTCCTTATTGTAATTAAGTCAGGTAAGGAATAAAGTGTCCTGATTTGAGAAGTGGGAAATACAGCAATAGTAACCTTTGTTCTGTTGCAACAAAAGTGGTCACAGAGTTACTAGTGGATAGATTTCTGTTGCTGGACACTCTGCTTTTTTAAGAGCAGATGCTTTCTTAGCAATTATGCTTCTTCTCATGAAGCTCCCAAGTAGCCTGGAACATTGCAAGGCATGTAGGAGTTTCCCCACAGGTATAACTGGTCAGGGCTCACCAACTCTCACCATGTAGATGGCTGCTCAGTAGTCCTTGGAGAGGTACCATTGGAGGGACATCATTTCCCTGTCCCTGGCCAGTGTTAAGAGATGGTGGAGGCTAGTAGCTCTCTGAAGAGGCTGCCTGTCCACAGGGCAGTCTCCAGATAGGACTCCTTTCCTACACAGCATCTATACATTCACTCACTGCACTTCCAACCCAGTCCTCTTCTCCTGGACCCTTCGCATCTGTTCTCCAATGTCTCTCTTCCCACTATAACCCGGAGTGCAGCAGAGTATTCCCCATAGAAAGGAGAGGTTCCAGGTTCCCTGCCCCACTGAAGAAGAGTGGAGTTGAGCAGTGAGGGGAAGCTAAAAAGTACTTGGAAGAGAAGGGAGGAAGAAGAACTGGAGGAGGCACTTGGAGCACAGACATGTGAAAAGGAAGCTGCGTTTGCTTCTCAGCCTGGGACCTGTACCAGGGATTTCAGTCACATGGTAGTGTAACAGGGTGGTCTCCAAGAAAGGGGGCGGTTCCAGGTTCCCTGTCTCACCCAAAAGGAGGGTAGAGCTGAGCAGGGAGAGAAGAAGCTGCAGAGGAGACTGAGGAAGGAAGAAGCAGGATGGAGAGCCAGAAGGAAACCCGGAGGAGGCACATGGAGCAGAGAGACATGTGAAGAAACTGTGCTTTCCTTTTGGTCGTGGACTGGGTGACACAGATGTGAGTGAGAGACCGTGGGGAGGTGACAATGGCGGTTTTTGTCTTGATTTTGATTTTGCTCTTTTCCCTCCAGACTTGTCTGGTTGTTTCTGATCTTTTTCTGTGGGACCCCACTGGAAGGTGCTTTAGACTTGTGACAGGCTTTGGAGTCTTGCTCTGGACCAATCCTGCTTGGGTGGACTTTTACCCACAAGAGGACAGGTAACTTTGGGTGCTTGATTTAGAAACTAGATTCTTTCCCTTTCCTGTATTGTTTCCTAATTAAACAATAAAGTTTAATTCCTTCCCATTAAAGTCTCATATGTTTTGTGTTGATGCAGCGGATGGCAGAACCTATTTAGAGGAGGAAGGTTTGCTGGGTCTGGGCTGCCCCTCTCCCTGTCCTCTAACAGTAGGAGACACTTAGGAGAGACATGGGAGAGAGACCCTTGGGGAGGCTGACAATGGCAGCCTTTATCTTGACTTGCACTTTGATTTTTCTCTTTTCCTTAAAGACATGCCCCAACTGGCACCTTCTGCCCTTTTCCTATGGGTCCCCAGCAGAAGGTGCCTTAGACTTGTGGCAGCTTTTGGGCCTCAGAGGTCCTGCTTCGGGCCAACCATATTTGGTTGGGCATTCACTCACAAGAAGATGGGTAACAATGGTTGTTTCATTTGGAAACTATATTCTTTCTTCTCTTCTTTCCACTGCACACTAATTCTATTAAAGTTCTTTTCTACTGGAGGTTGTATGCACTAAGAGTATGTTTTGTCTTTATGCAGCGGGTCACAGGACCCATTTAGAGAGTGCAGGCTTGGGGGTCTTGGGGTGCCCCTCATTCTTTTTTTTTAAGAGATTGGAGCATTTATTTTATTTTTTAATTAATTAATTTACACAAGCACTGGATATAGTCAGAAGCATGGGAGGGTGAGAGAATTCACCAGAGTCAGAGCGGGGAACAGTACAAGCAGACTGACAAAGTACACTGCTGAGGGGAGCAGCAGGTGGCAGGAGAGATCTGCATGCCATGTGGGACCCTCACCCAGCAGCCGGGGATCAAACCAGTGCTGCAGAGGCTGCAGGCAGCTTTGCAACCCAGCACTCAACCCCTGTGCCACCAGGGAGACCTCGGGGTGCCCCTCATTCTGCCACTAATAAGAGGACCCTTTGTTTTTGCTATTAGGAGAGATGGGAAAGAAACCCTTTCCTTTCTTAAATGATTCTAAATATTTCCAACAGACACCCACTGAAAGATTATGGATATCCTTCCCAGACACCTGTAACATCTGGTTTTGGTGCATCTATTTGGAAACACCAAGGTTCAAAGATCCGCAGGCTATTCTCCCCTGCCACACCCTTCATTGTGGCAAATTCAGGCCTGAGGATCTGCTTAAAATTAAAATTCTCTGAGCACAATTCTGTGAACCCACAAGCTCCTGGGCTTTCTGGGAGCTCTCCATTCTCATTTCTGACAGGCAGGAGCAAGCATCGCACCCACCGTGCAAACAAAACAGGTTCCAAAGTGGCATTCACAAGGCTTTGATTGGGTTTGTCTCTGCAAGTCCAGAAAGAAGGCAACTGGGAAGAGGGAGGTGAGGAGGGTGGGAGTGGGGAAGGCAGGCAGCTGTGAGCCCAGGCCTGAGCAAAGGGCCTCTGCCCTGCGGGTACAGCTGAGGAGGGCGACTGTTTTCTCATCCTAACTGGCTCCCTCCTGATGTAAAGGCCTTGTTCAAATCCCACCTTCTCTTCTAAGCTCTTTTATTCCTGGAGCCTCATGCAGTGTCAGGAGAAAAAGCAACTGCTGAGTAAAGAAAGCAGCAAGTCAGAAGGGAAGAGTGCACAGAACAGTCAGCTTTAGAGGACATATTAAAGATTTCCTGAGCACAGGCAATAATGCCCAGAAATACTGCTTCAGTCCTCAAAGCCTCAATCCTCCACCCCAATATATAAATCAGCACATTCAGTAAAGAGGCCTGAGGGTTAAGAGTGTGGTATCCAGCCTGTGGTTGGAAGGGAAGTCTCCTCTACCTCCCCAAAGAGTTCTGCTGGCCTACATCAGAAGGGTTGCTTTGAGATGAGGGGCCTGCCTCCAAGAGTCCAGGTTCAAATGCAGATAGCTGCAGGGTAGAACAAAGACAAGACAGCCTTGTCTCTGCCTTCCAGAAGCTTATTATCTAAAAGCATTTATACAAGTAATATGCATTTGTACGTATACAATACAGAGAATGTACTTTAAGATTTTATTTGTAGCCTGGTGTAAAGGGATCTGAATCAAAAGACCTAGTTATGAATTTCAGGTTTTTATTTATTAATAGCTCTGCCAATTTGGACAATTGGTCCTCTAAACTTAGAAGTGTTGCTGGTGGAGAATAAATACTCAGTAAACATTACTTATTATTGCTTGGTATGATTAACATTAGCATCATTGTCATTATGTTCAATAACGGGAGATAATGGCAGGTACCCCACATGGTTGTAGGTAATTGCACAGTAAATTCATCATGAATGCTTTTGCCAGCTGCAAAGCAATTTTAGTATGAAAGAGGAAAATAATCTGGTTGGCAGTTCGGTTTTAAGTTTGGTTTCAACTGCACAGGGCTCCCATTTTTTATTATGTAAAGCTTAAACTTCTAATGACTTATATATTGACAAGTAGATGGAGTGGTCTTAAAGATTGTGGGGAACAACTACAGATATCGACTTGATAGAAAACTCAGCAATAAAACTACTGGACTAGATTGCATACGCGCTAGAAAATGATAACATTTCAGTTTGCAAACCCTTTGGGGATCACAGTTGTCCTACCATCAAAATCAAAAGTTTACCAGGCCATAGAAATCTAAGAATCAGTTAATAATTCACAGTAGACTTTGAACGTGTAACAGGGTGGTCCCCAAAAAAAGGGGGAGATTCCAGGTTCCCAGCCCACCCAAAAGGAGGGTGGAGCTGAGCAGGGAGAGAAGAAGCTGCAGAGGAGACTAAGAAAGGAAGGAAGCAGGATGGAGAACCAGAAGGAAACCCGGAGGAGGCACATGGAGCCCAGAGACACGTGAAGAAACTACGCTTGCCTTTTGGTTGTGGACTGGGTGACACAGATGTGGGTGAAAGACCCGTGGGGAGGTGACAATGGCAGTTTTTGTCTTGACTTTGATTTTGCTCTTTTCCTTCCAGACTTGTGTGGTTGTTTCTGATCCTTTTCTGTGGATCCCCACTCCAAAGCTTTGGGGCAGGCTTTGGAGCCTTGCTCTGGGTCAATCCTGCTTGGGTGAGCTTTTACCCATGAGGGGATGGGTACCTTTGGGTGCTTGATTTAGAAGCTATATTTTTTTGCCTTTCCTGTATTGTTTCCTAATTGTATTAAAGTCCCTTCCCATTAAAGTCTCATATGTTTTGTGTTGATGTGGCGGATCGCAAAACCCATTTAGAGTAGGCAGGTTTGCGGTCTGGGCTGCCCCTCTCCCTGCCCTGTAACAAAAGCACGACTTATCAATTCTTTACCTAATTTAGATATGACAGCCTGTTCTCTAATGCTGTCATCACCAAGTTTATTACCAGTATTAAAAGAGACAAAATAAGAATCAAGCTCCTCCTTTTCCTCCCTGAAAAATGGTTACATTTTTCATAAGTTTCTCAAATATGGTGAAAAAATTTTATTAGATAGTAAAGAATTAATTTTTCAGGTTTTCTTATGTCCTTTTAAATTAATGACCCTCTTTTATTTTTTTTGTGATTTTATCTTTTTTATGGAAAAATTGCCTAGGGCCAACTAGTCATAAAGCTAAAATTTTTGCAGCAAAAAGCTTGTGGCAGAGAATTTAGGGTGAATCTAACAATTGCCCTGCACACAGCTCCCCCAGACAGTCCATCATCCTAACTTTCCCCAAGAACTCCCTAACTGGGTGTTGTGTGACTAGTCCCTTTTCCCTCTAATCTCCATGGCAAATTGCTACCAAAATTCTCTTTCTGAAAATCTCCCAAACTTCCTCATACATACAGATTTGAACCTCAGTAGCATGGTCTCGACCAAGTCGTACCTTATTCTTCAAGTGGGAGAAGGAATAGAAAGAAGATTGGGTCATACTTAAATTTAGGTTTTTACCTTTAGAATGTTGAAAATTTTTATTATTAACTAATCTGGAGGAAAAGAAAAAAATGACCCAAATATGGCTCCAAATATTTTCATTAATTGGTTCATTCATTGTATTTTTTGAGCACACAGCCAGATACAAAAGTGAAAAGGCAAAAGAAGCTCTATCTTAGTGGAAATTAAATACTACTGGGGAAAAGAGACATGAGCCACCAAGTAAATAGATAAGATGATAGTAGATGATCACAACCTCCAAACTGAGGGCTCTGAATCCTTCTGAAGGCCAACATCCAGGCACTAACAGTGAATCCAGGTATAGGCCCAGGTGGAACTCATGATGAAAGTATTTGTCACCCATTTTTCCCCTACAAATAAATTCTATGGGTCCAGAGGCAATTTTATTATTTGAAGCATAGCTGTATATGGTTACGTGTTTATCTATGTATTTTTGCACATGTTGATGGAAATACCTTCCAGAAAATGGGAATATTAGTTAAATCAGTCCTGTGAAAGACCTCACAGCAGAGGCCTTATGGAGAAACCTACTTCTGACTTCCTAACCACAAACCTTTCTCCCCTTTTATTTTTAAAGTGCCCTGAAGTCTCTGCCTGGAGTTAAAGCTTCTTAAAGCTGTTTGGTCACTCTTTCCAGGTCTTCGCCATGCCCTGTATAAAATTAAAAACTTCCACCAATTCCTGCCTTCAAGGACAGTAGACAAATGCAGTGTATTATCAGGAATTTATCTGGAGTCTGGAATTAAAATTGCCAACGCATACATGGCATGTTTTTGCCTCCACTACCTAGAAGTAGAGAGATCCTGTTTCTGCAAAACCTTTCTCAAGTCAAAATGGCCTAAAGTGATCAAGCAATTACCATCCATATATAAGAAAAAAATTCCATGCACTCCACCTGCCAAAAGTATAACCGACCAAAAGCATTCCAAATAATACCCCAAACCAAAATAACACTAACTGACAGCAAACGCGGGAATGATGTGGTAAACACACAGCCTTTGTAAAATAGAAGTAACAATAACGCAGGTACAAGTTTCACTTACCAGCATCAGGAAGGCAGGGAGCACACTGGGAGGGCTGGCAGGGGAGGACCAACCGGGGCAGCCCGAGCACTGTCCCAGTTGGGGTGAAGTCCAGTTTTTGGGTGAGCATGACACCCTTCGGCGCTCCCTCGGACTGTGCTGACACCTTAGGAGTCATCTTGCTGATGGGCAATTGCATGGAATAAACGGAGATAAAGGGGGGATGCTCCCGGAGGCAGTTCAGGGCCCTGGGGCCGGATGCCGGGTGTAGCTCTGCAAGCAGCTCTGCAGGCCGCCCGCAGCCGGGGCGTGCACCGAGCCTGGGCTGCTCGCTGCAAGAGCGAGGCTGGACACTGGGGGCTTCGCTTTTCGACTTTTGTCGTAAAACCGCACATCCTCTCTGGGTTTCTTCCGGGTATTGGGTCGCAAAAGCAGGTACCAATATAGGTCTTTCTGAAAGAGAATTGGCATAACATGAGCTTTCAAAAAGTGGGGACATCTGTGTCTATTGTGACTTGTGACAATCTGCACTTTCACAACAAAAGTCGAAAAGCAAAGCCCACAGTGTCCAGCCTTGCTCTTGCAGCGAGCAGCCCAGACTCAGTTCGCGCGCGCCCGGGCTCCCGGCGGCCTGCAGAGCTGCTTCCAGAGCTACACTCAGCGTCCGGCCCCAGGGCCCTGAACTGCCTCCGGGAGCATGCCCGCTCTATCTCCATTCATTCCGTGCAATTGCCCGTCAGCAAGATGACTCCTAAGGTGTCAGAACAGTCCTAGGGAGCGCCGAAGGGTGTCATGCTCACCCCAAAACTGGACTTCACCCCAACTGGGACAGTGCTCGGGCTGCCTCACTTGGTCCCCCCTGCCAGACCTCCCAATGTGCTCCCTGCCTCCCTGATACCTGCGTTATTGTTATTTCTACTTTGCAAAGGCTGTGTGTTTACCGCGTCATTCCCTCTTTTGCTGTCTGTCAGCGTTATTTTGGTTTGGGCTATTATTTGAAATGCTTTTGGTCGGTTATACTTTTGGCAGGTGGAGTGCATGACATTTTTTCTTACATATGGATGGTAATTACTTGATCACGTTAGGCCATTTTGGCTTGAAAAAGGTTTTGTGGGAACAAAATCGCTCTACTTTTGGAAAACCTACTTTGGCAATTAACATCTCTTAAGTCCAGGACGGAGTGAGATTCTGTCTGGTATTAAATTCTGAGAATGATAATTCTAATGACACACTGAGTCTTGCCCATAAAGGAATAGCACAGTGCATGGCATGGCTCTCTGCTCCTGTCACATTGCCCCCTGGGGGTCATTGTATACTGCAGACATTTTTGCACATACCTGAGTTTTATTTTATGCTTGCTTTAAGTTCCTGGAAGTCATGACCCATATATGACTCACCTCTGTGTCAGAAATCACAGAGTCCCTTACAAGGGCCTATAAATATTTGTCCCAATGGTAATGCTTTTTGAATGATTAGTGGAAACTGGGAGAATCTATCAAGGACTTTGGAGTCAACCTACCTTGGCTTTGGTTTGACTGTTATCTCTGCTGGTAAATAATTTTGGAACCAATGAATACTCATTATTACAGAATTGTTGTGAAGATAAGTAGAGTGAGGTTTGTAAAGAGTAATTTTAGTGTCTGCCATATAGTAGGTAAATGGTGAACCATTATAAACGATGCTATTGTAATTATGTGACAGGACAGATATGTTAGCATATCATTGACCTTTCTCTCCACGGTCCTCTGAAACAAATTTCCTTTCAATTCTTTTATGCCCCAATCTTTAAAACAGAGTCTTGCTTTGTAGTGTTCACCCTTTTGGATTTTTTCTGGTGCGGAATGGTGGGGAGAAATGGAGATGAAGAACAGTCAGGCTAGGACAGTGGAGAAATCTACATGTAGCAGCAGAAGTGATGGGAATAGATGGGGCAGAAAAAGGAGATTCTGGAGGTATTGCCATAGTCTGTGTATCTCCTAATATTTATAAGTACTGTCATGATCTTTATTTTTTTTTATAAAAGTCTAAATTTTTTGAAATTATATCTCTGGCTGGTTTGATATGGGAACTTCCAGGTCACTGATTTCTAACAAATACCACAATCTCTGTATGCTCTGTATGTGATCAAGAATACACAGATCCAGAGAAATGAACTAAAGTGCTGTTTATTCAGTGGAGTACACACTTTTCCAGATACCCACACCCATAAAAGGGCACCTGCTTCACCTTCAAGACAGGACTGGTTTGTGGTATTGATGGGTGGCTCTTAGGGAACAGTGGTGTATACATTGTCGAATTCCAAAGTGTTGAAAGAGTTCTTCATTGGGCAAATTTGATCAGCGTTTTTGGTTCCTACATTCTTTGCATTTGAAAGTCAAACCTGCTAACTCCTGAACCATTCAATGCAGGGTTGGGGATAAAATAATATAAATAGAAAAAGACAGCAAGATGAAAAAGATTAGTTTAATCTCCTGAGATTTCAAGAGTTCTTGACTTTAAAGGTCTATAAAAATCTTAGATCCTGGGCCTCCCCTGGTGGCGCAGCGGTTGAGCGATGGGGTGCGAAGCTGTCCACAGCCTCTGCAGTGCCGGTTCGATCCCTGGCCACAGAGGAGGGTCCCACATGGTGCGACAGACTTCTCCTGCTGCACCCGCTGCTCCCCTCAGCAGTGTATTTCATCACTCTGCCTGTTCTGTTCCCCTCTCTGGCTCTGGTGAATTCTCTCACCCCCCTACGCTTCTGACTGTACCCAGTGCTTGTATAAATAAATAAATAAATCATTAAAAAAAGTTAAAAAAAAAAAAATCTTAGATCCTTATGAGTTGATTTTATCCCAGTTCATTTATTCAAAGAATATTTATTGAAATCATACTTTGGACAATGACTAAGGCAGATACTGTAGGTATCTATAGGTAAATTGTATCTGTAGGTAATTACAAGAGGTAAATTGTTGCATTTTATCCTCCAAAGTTATGTGACAGATCATGCTATGGTCCCATTATAAAGGTCAAGAAACTGAGTAAAAATCAAAATCAACAAGCAACTATAAACAGAGACATACCACGGGGAGGGAGGAAAAGGAAGAGGAAGGACTAAGATCAAAAAAAGGGGGGGGTGCAATTGTATGGGGACTATAAACAAAATGATAATGCATACATTGTGCAAAAATGAAAAATGATGTAAGAATTATATAAAATAAAATATTAATTTTAAAAAAAGAAACTGAACCTCCAAAGGACATGGTAACTCACCTTAAATCAAAAGGCTAAACAGTTGTAGATGTCTGACTACGGGCATTCAACCACACAATGTTGAAATAGTAATAGGGAATTGCCAGGAAGGTCATGCTGAATGTCCATGGCATTTTTCTGTGGGACCAGCTACTTGATTTGCAAGCTCCAGTGTGAAATGAGAATGCAGGTCTCTGTGTTCATTAATTATTTAAGATTTCAAATGGAAACAACAGAGCATTAAACAAAGCACTGGGTCTTTCTCAGTATGGGGTCTTGGGTGATGACATGGGTCCCACATTCATGAAACCAACTCTGATTTTCTGATTACATCATCCCCAATTTTTTTAACACACTTAACTTCCCTAAGAATGTGGTTCCTATTTATGAAATTCAGGTTTTTTTTTTTTTTTTAGTCAATCTCCTTAATTTTTTAGTGAATTTCTTCGCATCTTTAAGTTAGAGGAAAAAGGATTTTCTCAAAAGGTAGACTGAGAGAAGTTGAGCCTGCTCCCACCTGCCAGAGAAAGCCATGCTTCTGAAGTAATGATATTGACCTGGACTTCAATGTAGCAGTCCTTTAGACAAGTTTTTCCTTGTGGCAGAGGGGAACAACCCTAAAAGAACAAAAAAGGTGAAAGAAACAACACAGTTCCTTTCTGGCAGGAAATCAGCTATGCTGGACTCCCCCAAATAATAAAGATCATCATGACTTGCCTGCGCACCAGATTAGCACAGTGATTTCACCAACTCACTGCCTTTGACAGTCACATTTGCTGAAGTTTGGGGTTTAAGAATACTGTGTATTATTACTTAAGTGATGTCTTTAATGCTCAGCAGACTATATTTTGAGTGGAGCCATCAGGCTGATGGAATATGGTGCCAATACCACACGTTCTCTCCATTGTATGTATTCATTTCTTTTATAGAATACATTCCTTGAGTACCTCGTGCTGTGGCAGCTAGAAGCTCTTACACAATTTAAGGGACATATATTATCTGTAGCTGCTCACAACTATTGGCATTAAAACTCTAGTTATTGCCTCACTACAGGACTTTCTCCTACCAGATTTATCAGAAGTCAGGTTAGTTACTGAATCACTTTGTGTTCCCAGAGCATTCTAGAAGTTGAAAGTCTAGCCAGCCCAAGAAGTCCAAAGGAGCCATTAGGGCATAAATCTTAATACAGAAAGCATCACTGAAATCAATAGCATTTGGCAGGTCCTATCATATATCAAAGAATGTGGAAAACAGGAAAGAAGTAGAGTTCACCCTCAGTGACTTTACACCATAGTTCATTCACCTGTCACTCAAGCTAGTCTCAGATGCAGGAAATATGCTTGCCTTATTCCTGGAGTGACCATATATTATGTTGGGTTTTTTTGGGGGGAGGGGGCAGTTTCAATTCCAAATATTCTGTCCTGTTGTCCTCATAAGAGTGCTTGCAAATGTCAGACTTTGTGTCCAGACTTTTTGGTCAAAAAAAATATGTTCTCTGTGCTCATTTCTCATCATATCCATAGTGAAATTGAGCTGTGTAACCTGGCTTGAGTCTCTGAAGCCTAACTGGGCCTCGACATTTCTTATCTGAAAAATATTGGAGAAATGGAGGGGCTGACTAGGTCCTTTTTTAAAGCACTAGAAGACATTTTTTCAGTAGTATCTTATATGAAACCACAATATGTAATACAGATAAAAGTAGGGAGGTTCTGGTTGAAGTGGGTGACTCACCCACTCAGAAGCCTGAAGAGGTGTCCTCTCAAGCATTTTCTTGGAAGCCTCAGCCTCTAGAACTTGCATTTGAAAATCCTTGGATTGATGATCTCTAAGTCCCCTCCCAACTTGAGTGATTTCTCAAGGGTCTAGAAAGTGTGCTGAGTTCAAAGGAGCCAGATGGACAGGCGGGGGGAAAGGTAGCTGGACATATGGGGGTCAGCAGGCAGAGTCCCACTGAGGGGCACTTACACACTCTGACTGATGATGATAAAATGTAACTAAACATTACTGGTCTGCTTTCCAGTGCATGTGATCTCTAGAGAAGTGACTTACAGTTTACTCGGAGGCAAAAAGTCAGTGTAGATTAATGGACAGTTTTCTTTGTGTGTGAGAAGACTGAATGCTGGCCTCAGTCCTGACACAAACCTGCCTTTCCTCTCTGTCCATTTCTAAATCTCTGAAATCATTCATTGGTAATGTGTGATCAGAAAGATCAATCTTCAACAAATTCAATGATTGTACTGAGAGATGTAAAAAATGTTATTAGGAATTCAATCCCATTTCTAAGCCCATGGAGAAGAAAAAAAAAAACAGTATGTATAGTTCTCTTTTTCTCATTTTCACCCCAACCTATCCCTTAACTCTGTTGTACATTCTGATTGCCCTTGCCTGAGGTTCAAGATATATAAACAGCAGTTTCACAGGAAAAAAAAAAACAAACAAACAGGTAATTCCCTCATACTTAGTAGAAAGGCAAAAAGAAAAGAGCACAGGGGTTGTGTTAGACATACTTGCCCTCACATATTCACCTGCCACTTAGAGAATCTTGGAATAGAGCAGATGAACTCTAAGAATTTTCCTTATATAAAATATTCACATCCAAAGAGAAAGACAATAGAAGGGCAATCTGTGAAAGAGCATTACCACATTTACACATCAGCAGGGAAATCTTAAATAACCTGGGTCTAATTAACACTTGCTTTAATCAATGGCAGGTGATTCTTGGACTGTCCAGTTTATCCAAGACCCAGTAGTATTCACACAAGTTCATTCAGAAACCTTGGATTGACACAACTCAATTCCAAATGTTCTTCAAGTCTATTAAGTAGGTACATTTTTGCTAAAAAATATTAAATAATAGGCACTGGTGTTACCCACAGATCCAATCCTCAAGCAATTCCTGTTTTTTTTTCTAATGAATGACAGAGTCAAAAAACAAATGTAGAAGCTCAGATATACAACATAACTGAAGGATATTGTCTGCCAAGGACATCAGCTAACACGATGTGCTTAGGAGCATTCATGAAATTCTTCATGGCTAAGTATGTTTTGTTTTGTTTTTTTAATTCCTCCAAATACCCCTGGGCCTTTGTGACTTCTTACTGTGCTTATGAAATTGTATAACCAGAAAAGGACCTAAAACCCTGTTTTTTAAATACTAATGAGTCACGCAGGAAATCTTGATAAAATGGAGGTTCTGATTCACTGCTTCTGGGGAAGGACAAATGCTGCGTTCTAACAAGTTTTCAGGTGACCTGACACTACTGCTCCATAAACCAAGCTTTGAGCAGTAAGTTCCCAAAAGCCTGCCAATTCTAAGATTCAGAGGCCATATAATTCATTACTATGATTATGGTATTTTGATATGTGGGCTCCTTAGTTATAGTGCTTGGGTTTAAATGCAAAATTCTTTCACTTACCATTAATGTGAACTTGGACAAAATTTTAACTTCTCTTAGTTTTCTTATGCTGTTATAGGAGCACATGAGTTTATCTAAGTTGTGTGTGTGGTGCTACAGCTCAGCCTGACACACGGGGAGGGCTCAGGAAATATTATTAATCCAAGGGTGGTATTTTAAACCTCCATTAAAATAGTAGATATTATGAGGTCTGGAAGCCAGGATTGAGGAATACATATTTATTTATGCTTCCTTATTCAGAAAATGATTTAAGGCAGCTGGTTGTTAATTGCTTTCTTCAAGTATCCATGTCCGTAACAGCTGGCATGAATATCAATATATAAATATAGACTCAAAAATAACTAGAAATGTGTATATCACCAAAAAAATGGGTATACTCCAGGTAAATATTAAAGATCAAAACTGCTAACATTGTTAACTATCTAGTCTTAGTCATTTAATTGATTGTACTGTTGATAGTATTGATGCATTTAGTTTATTTTCTGAATATTAGCATTCTTTGGAGTCTAGTTAGAGTTAGGATTTGAAATTGGTTTCAGGATAAACTGAGAAACAGCCTGTATGTATGTATATATGTGTGTGTGTGTGTGTGTGTGTGTGCACGCGCGCGCGCGCGCACGTAGGTTTTCTGTTATGATCTGTTAATATTTTTACTATTAAGCTCATATAAGGAATATTAGCAAGATCCAAAAGAACTCCTTTTGAATAAAATTCTAGACAAAAAAGCCAAAGGACTGGGAAATATTGTATTTGAGGAGTCAGAATGTGGATGGCAGAGTTTAGGTTGCCTATGAGTTTTGACTATGGATAGGTTTCCCATGTAAGCAAAATGTTAAGAATGTGGTTTCCCAGAACAAATATGTAATGTTTGAGAAAGCAAGACCTGGAGGCTAACATGTAAGTATAGGAGGCAGTAAATCCCTTTGCCAATCTGAAGCATTGATCTAAGCCATGGCTACTTCTAAATCATTTCATCATTCCACTTCCGCATGTGCAAAGGGAGGATTAAAGATACTCATTTCACCTCCACAAAGATTTGGCACAAACTAATTATGTTTTATAAATGGTTGCAAAGGACTATGACCTAGAAATGTATATGACAAAGGGATGTTGACACACACCCATGCCCTAGTTGGAACGTAAGTAAATGCCAGAGAAAATTGATGACAAATATCACAAGGCAAAGTGTTTGCTCTAGGAGTGAGGGAAAGGTGATATGCTGTAGGAAGATGAGGGAGAGTTTAGCACATAGGCAGTATGAGTGTATGTGATTTAAAAACAAGTGGTGTCTAGAGTTCAGGAGCCAGAGGAGGGTAGCTATTGAATAGGGTCTGTCAATCTGAAATGGTAAAATTAAAAACAATTAGCAAACATTTGTCCATTCATTATTTTCCCAGTAAACCTCCATTGAGAAGCAGGATAGGCAAAGCAGTATGTTACATGCCAGAAATACCAAGTCAAAATGAGATATTTATTGTCCTTTATTTCAAGAAGCCCACAGTTCCTGGGAGACCCAAATGCAAACATGTCAAATAATCATCACAGTTGGGTATCATAAGTATCAAGGTAGAATCATACATAAAGATGCTATAGGTGCAAAGAAGACAGGTACCTGTTTAAATCAGACTCAGGGTTGATATCCAGATTTCTAGAGGTCATGCTTGAATTGAATTGGAAGGATAAGTCCATTTGCCTCCTTGAAGAAGTTTAAGGTCTGAAAAATCTCTCAGCCAACCAAATTCAGTAGCTAACAAGCTGAAGTGAATCCTCCCTGTGCTTATATGTTATGAGAGTTCTCTCTACAGTAAGGCAGTTAAAAAATGGAGCAGAAGCTTTACTATATGAGACATGAGGGAAGTAACCAGGACTTCAGAAGGTTTCAGAGCTTTTCAGCTAATGAGTTTTGCAAAAGTCCCTTTGGGCTCCTGTGTCTACCTCTTCCTCTCTAATCAGACAAACTCTAATTTTCCCTCTTTTGCATATTGTTCATCCCTGTGAGAGTCCAATTCAAAAAGAATTCTATGGATAAAGGAAGTTTAGAATCACTGCAGAGTGTTCAGGAAAACCTGTCTTAGTAATAAATCAGTCATCTATTTGAATATCGGTTTTCCTTTTCTCGGCTTCTATCCAGATCAGAGCTCCAGTGAGTCTTCTTGATATTCTGGAGCTGTTCTGATTCCCCCTCCTTCAACTAACTACACAGACGCCTATCACAACCTACTCCATCAGGAAATGGCTCTCTGTCCCCATGTGTCTTTTTCTGACGAGACAATTCTGCTCTTTAGTCAAACAGTGATTATGTATGGTGTTAGCGGATATGATAACCATGTGTGGGGAAGGGGGTTTCCACGATATGTGCAAAGCAGCAACTTCCTTTGTCTGCAGGAGATAAATCCTGGCTGTGACTGCCAGGGCAAAGGTGTGCTGAGCCTTCTTGCTGCAACAAGTACACGCAGGACTCAGAAATGAGGACCCCTAGGTCCTGTAGCTGCTGTGGGTCTTAGAAGTCTTGATGAGCTGTTCAGTCAGGAAGCAGAAGAAGAAGGACTATGGTAGGAGGGGAAGAAGAAGGAAAATAAGCAAGAAAAAGGGGCGTGAGAGAGGAAGTGATAAAAAGAAACATTCAGGGAGGTTAAGAGGTTGTCTTAGTACATACCTAAGAAGGAAGGGTACAGAAATATCAAAGCTCACAGAATTATTTGTATATACTAGAAAACTTATTTGCCCTGAAAGAAAGGAGTGATAGAAGGGTGGGGGGGTGCTGAGAGAGAGCGAGAGAGAGAGAGAGAGAGAGAGAGAGAAAGAAAGAAAGAATATAACTTCTCCCACCAAATTGCTTTTACCTAACAGTTTAGGTCAGTTTCAACTAGGTCACAAGGATGTGTGTATCTTCAGAATAAAGTCTTTAATCGGCTGATGGATATGAAAAAATAAATTACTGTGGCAAAATGTAATAAACGTTAAAGGGAAAATGATGAGGGTAATATAACTACATTGATTTAACTAGGATGATATAGAGGAATTGTCTGTTTTATAGGTTTCTAGATGTCTATTAGTGGCTCTGTATTAAGGAATAGGGCTGTTCTCTTGATATACTTAAGAGCTGTCAGTGATTCCTATTTCACAGTCCACTGCTTCAATTCAGAAAGTGTGTTCCAGCCCTTGGTGACCCCATCCCGGAGGCACTGGAGGGTGACCAGCTGCCAAAGGTTTGCGTTCAGGCAGCTATTGGGTAAGCAGCTGTATTATTCAAAATTGGGCTGCATTTAAGAGAAGCCAACCACTTCGGCCACCTCCCCCTACCCTGCCACCTTGAGAGACTGCAGTGTCATTTGTTTTAATCACTCCTGGCATTGGGCTCATTATGTCCTGATCTTCTCTGGAGACAGTAGCCTCCTTGGTGGGTGGAAATCGTAATTGAGAACACTTAAGGAGCAGGCATCATGCCAGTCCCTGGGGGCATATGTCCCCCAGAGATAGGGCACCTTCTCAGGATAAAGCAAGAGACCTGAGCTTTAGGCAGAATATTACTTTTCCACTATGATAATGTCACTGACCTATAAAATGTCCCTTATATTTCCTCATGGCCCACTGACTTAATCCTAAACTATTATCAGGAAAGGAAGGAAAAATCTCATCATTTCTGGTCATTTTCTGGGCACCACACATTGTGCCAGTGTTGACTCATTTAATACCCACATTAATATTTTTCCAATAAGATGGTATCTCCCTGTCAGAGACCCAATGGAATGGAATGTTTGCTCCTTTATACCTAAGTCTCTTTAAAGATATTTTTCTTGCTCCTTCCACTTCATATGGCAAAGACCATCTGGCTGTATTTCAAGTGTCCAGACAAGGATAAAGTGCTGGAAGGGTCTAGACTTGGCTCTGCAGCCTCAGTCTCAGTGTCCTTGGTGCAGATATGCTTTCTCCCTGAGTGCCAGTGACATTCTCAGCAAAGGTGAGAATGCTGGACTAGGGAAGTGGTTCTCCATGGGAAGTGCCCCCCACCACACCAAGGGGACATATAGTGATGTTGTTTGGAGATTGTTAGACCGATCTCACTGTCAGAACTAGTAGGGTGTGGGTGCTGGTGGTATCTAGTTGGTGGAGATCAGGAGGTTGTTGAACCCACCACAAAGCACACGACATGATCCATCAAATCACAGCAGTGATCCATCCAGCCCAAATGTCAGTAAGGCTGAGTTTGATAGCTAGACTGGAGTCATCACAAATGGCTTTCCCAGACCTCTTTGACTTGTTTTTCTACTGCTTTCTCTTTATTCTCCAAATTCTAGCCACTCTCAACTACTCTCTTGCTCCACTTTGTCCCAAAACGTGCAATCAGTTCCCACCTCTCTAGTTTTGCTTATGCTGCTCCGAAGGCCTACAGTGTCATCCCTTCTCACCTCCACTGTTGAGATGCTGGCCATTCTTCATGACTCAGTTCAAATGACCAAGTTCAAAGGGAGTGTTCCTTTCTTATCCTCCTACTTGTGAATCAGTTCACCTTGCCTCAAAATGAAAGACATTGAAACAGTGTTTTGGATCTTTAACTTCAAACAAGTTAAATTTCCAGCTTCTCCCCATCATTCAAGGGCTTCAGTTAATATCCGTGTTGACTCTCGGTTATTAAATGCCTATTATCTGTTTGGCATCATATTTTGTGAAACTTATTTTAAAATGTATACCATTTATCTTTTACAAAGCCTGATAAGTAATGTCCCTGTTTTACAGATGGGGAACTGAAGCTTGTGGATGTCATATAATTTGTTCAGGACAAACTTTGATTCTTTAGACACATGATTCAACCTTCAGTGCTAACTGAATCCTGGATTCAAACCAGATATGTCTGAATCCAAACCTGTGTGTTCTTTGTACTGTGCTGTGAAGACTCTTACCACCTGTGTTTTCAAAAGGGGTATGACCCTTCTAACTACTTATACTAAGCCAGTCTTCACCAAAGTTGCTAGGGGAAACTTGTTAGGTAAGTAGTCTTAACATACTATACAAATCCGTTCTATAGCTACAACCCTGAGGAGTGGATTGGGAGTAGGAAATGAACCAGCCAATGTCTTTCTTAGAGAAAGAAATCATAGAAAAATTTCCTGTGATTACAGCAAACTAATCATTGGGATTGCCAAATAGCTTCTGGCCGAAAGAAACTAGTTGATGATGGAGAACTCCATCTACATTAGTCATCTTTGCAACATAATCAATTATGTCCAAATTTGTGTATCCCCATCTGCATATAAGGAATTTGGAAGCAGCTTAGCTGGGAGTTTCTGGCTCAACTTCTCTTCTGAGTTTGCTGTCACCTGATTGCTTAACTGGGGCTGCAGGATTTGTTTTCGAGGTGGTTCAGTCACATGCCTGGCAAGTTGATTCAGGATGTTGACAGAGAGCCTCAGCTTTTTGCCATGTGGGTGTCTCCAGAGGGCTGCTTGAGTATCCGCAGACATGGCAAAGAGGCCATTGCCATTCAATGTGGGAGGAGGAAACACAAAGGCATACATCCCAGGAGACTATATTATGACATGGCCATATTATGACATAATCTAAAATCAAAAAAGTTCAGCCACACCAAAGAGTCTCTGTTCTACCATACCCACACCCAGACTTAAGATCACACTGCTATATGATACCTTGATGTTATAATACAAATAATTGTTGGACTGACTAACTGAAATCTTGGATGGTTTGGGTATGAGGATAAGGTTCAGAGAAAGATACAAAGTTTGCATTCTATGTAAAATTCTGCAAATTAGGGATAGTTTCAGAGAGTTGAGGACTGAGTGATCATTAGTATTCTAAAGCCCTCAAAATGAATGGCCACATACGGAAAAGAGGTTACAAATAAAAATAAAATTGGGAACCCTAGCAAAAGATTAAAAATATATATATGTTCCTGTTTCCTTCTAGAGACTTCCAGTAGGGTTTTGGCTATAGGGTGCTTCAGGTAGAGAAAAGACAACATAAAAGCACACTGGGCAGCCTACAGCATCCCACAAAATGGAATGCAGGAGGATTAGAGCCTGAAATTCTGAGAAATCAGAATGGAGAGACTGACATTGTCAGGGATATAATGGATACATTGAAAAAAGCAAATTGTGGGCCTCCCTGGTGACGCAAGGAGTTAAACCTCAGCACTATGAAGCCTTCCCCAGCCACTGTAGCACGAGTTCAGTCCCCAGCCAGGGAGCTACCCACATGGCACAGCAGACCTCTCCTGACTTGCCCACTGCTCCCTTCAGCAGTATATCTCACAATCTGCCTGTTCTGTTCCCCCACTCTGTCTCTGGTGAATCCTCTCCCCCCCACACCTCTGGCCTGTACCCCAGCTCTTGTATGTATAAATAAATAAATCTTAAAAAAAGAAAGAAGAAAGCAAAGAGAAACACTTGTTCCTCATAAGAAAATACAGTTCATGGTGACCCATGAAATTTGCCAGCCAGTTCTCTCTCAATAGCCATGGTTCCATAATACCATTAAAATATGTAACACATAACATAAGCTGTATAGTATTTTCTTCTAATTAAATTCCTTAATATAACTTTGCATTAGAAGCACTGTTCTGCTATTTCAGAAGCTTCAAGTGCCCTTGTTAAGTGGTAACTTCTACTTGTAATAACCCATGAAACTTAATATCATGGGAAAATCAAGGGATAAATAAACCTGGGCAAAATGTTACAGATGGTTAGCATATAAAACTAACATTAGAAATACAGTAAAATGAATAATAGTCACCGAAGTACAGAAATCAGATAGAGGTAGGGGAGTTTCAGTATTAGCCAGATTGCCTGGGATATGAGATAGCTTCATCACTTACTAACTCTGAAGCTTGTTCATATTGTTTCATTTGTCTGTGCCTTGGTTTCTTTATCTAAAAATCATAATATTAATAGTACCTACCTCACAGGGTTATTGGAATCTTTAAAGGAGCTGCCACTTGCAAGCGCTTTGACTGATGCCAGGCAACTAGGGTGCTTTTAATAGATGCTAGTGAATATTAGCTCAGAACTAGGTCATAGTTTAGGTCACATTATTCACAACAATTATCTATTATGCCATTTATTTTTCTTTAACTGTTTGACAAGATATTTAAATAATTGATGGAAAGAATTTTTTTTAAGATGTATTTATTTATTTATACAAGCACTGGGTACAGTCAGAAGCATGGAAGGGTGAGAGAATTCATCAGAGCCAGAGCAGGGAGCAGAATGGGCAGACTGATGAAGTACACTTCTGAGGGGAGCAGTGGGCATGGCAGGAGAAGGTCTGTGTGCCATGTGGGACCCTCGCTGGTGGCCCGGGATCAAACTGACGCTACAGAGGCTGCAGGCAGCTTCGCAGCCCAGTGCTCAACCGCTGTGCCAACGGGGAGGCATGGAAAGGATGTTTTAATACAAATAATAGTTGTACTAGAGCAGACATCTTTGTTTGCAGGGTGAGGGGAAATGTGCCATACAGTCTAGATCACATTCGAGTTAAACACTATCACTCCCTGGTGGCAGGGCACCTAAATTGCAACTTTCTAGAGGAGGCATCTCCTTTGAGTTTAAAACTGTAAAAAAAAAATAATAATAATAATAATAATCATTGTTTGGTGACAATTCTATGTGAGTCCAAGTGGTAATTATCTGCATAATTCTAAGAAAACAAACAAACAAACAAAAAACCTAAATGCACCATTTCCTGGGGCTCTGTTAGCAATCTGAAGACGTCAGTAATGAATTGGCTTATTAAATATTGTGATTAACTAGCTCATCTGTCTTCAGATCTATCAGGCTGTGCTTTAGAGAGTCCATCAGCCTAAGTCTTTCCCGAAATAAACTAAAGCATGTGTCTACCAGGAATGGGGTATTTGGTGTCACTTGTAAAGATCAAAAGAAAAGCTTTTCTCGTCTCTTTGCAATGTCTTTAGCAGATTAAGAGTTACTACACTGAGAAAACAGGGAGCTGTAATACCACACTCTGAAGCTTGTGTTTCTAGCCATTCCCAGGTCTCGGTATTAATAGATTTTCCACTCCAAGTGTTCTTACTTGAGTGACTGCAAGTTAAACTGATGAAAGGAGAGTAGCAATTACTACTCAGGCGTGTTCTAGTGGACAGCTATTGGTCTCCAAGCCTTTTTTCATGTTTTTTGATTCTTCCTTGCCATTTATTTCTATCTGGAAAGTGAGTGATACTGAATAAAGATGTTGACAACAACAGACAAAGCTTCTGGGGTTTGGGGGATTTCTTCCCTTACCAAACATCTCAGATCAAAGCAGTTTTCTTGAAGCTACTATCTCAGCTGCCCTCAGGACTGTCTCCCAGCCCTGACCCTTCTCTCCAAACCATCAGAGAAATTATTTAATATCCAAACAGATAACCCAACATCTCCAGATTCAATCACGACACCTAGTTACACTTCTGTTCATCCTACACTCCCAGAGCAATAAACTTTAACCAGTACGCAGATCAAAATCACATGAGTTTTTCAAACTAGGCAAACTTGAGCCCCGTCCCCTACCCCCACATACATGCTGACTCAGAAACTCTAAGCACGTGACCCAGGAATATGCATTTTATCAAAAGACTCTGGGAGTTTCCAACACACAGTCATGGAATAGTGCTAGCCCATGTTAGCCTAGCAGGGAGTGTCTCAATCCTAAAGGCCAGGAGGAGGCAGAAGACTTGCTCTGCTCACCTGAGCTCACTGTTTAAAGGCTTTACTTGAGAAGATGCAAGGCAAAACAGACCCAAACCTTTCCTCCAGCATTTCCTTTTTCCAATATTTTTTTCTCTTTTCTCCCAAAACCAAATAGGTTATAATTCTCTGGATATGGACAGATTTGAGAATGAGAAAATTATGTTCCAAAATGAAAGGTATAAATCACATGACCAGAGTAAAGGTCATATAATCAGGTTAAGGAGATACAGCTCTAGAACCACAGAATAATAAGGCTGGGAAGTCTTTTAAAAACCATCTGACACTTGGGACCTCCCTGATGGTGCAGGCTGTTGAGTGCTGCGCTGTGAAGTTGTCCACAGCCTCTGTAGCATGGGTTCGATCCCGGCCGGTTGGCGAGAATCCCACATGGTGAAGCAGACCTCTCCTGTCTCGCCCGCTGCTCCCCTCAGCAGTGTATTTTGTCAGTCTGCCTGTTCTATTCCCCGCTCTGTCTCTGGTGAATCCTCTCACCCTCCCACACATCTGGCCTGTACTCTGGTTCTTGTATAAATAAATAAATCTTTACAAAAAAATTTATCTGACACAGGATCTCCAAGCCACTTTATATCCAAGCCATGATTCTCAAAGCATGGTCGGGAGACTCCTGGGGGTGAGCGAGACCTTCTCAGGAGTTTATAAGATCAAACTATTTTCACAAAACTACCAAGACATTATTTGCTTTATTCACTGCACTGACATTTGCACCAATAGGTCAAAGCAAAGCTGACTCTTTTAACAGGCAAGAAGGGTTATCACCACGCATCATTGTAGCCTTCACTGTCACACACTTGCAGTCAGTTAACAAAATGCCTGTTTCACATAAAGATGATCTTCAAGAAGTAATAAATATTACTCATTTTATTAACTCTTGATCCTTTATTAGATGTCATTTTGGTTTTGCATTTGATAAACTGGGAGGGACTGCACTCGAAAAGCGCTTCCACAGCATAACAAGGAGTGATAGTTTGCTCAAGGAAATGCACTTTGTGCAGTTATTTGAGTTGTGAGCTGAACTAACTAGGTGCTTGCTGACAAAACACCTTTTTTTTTTTCCCCAGAAAAATTGATTGACAAACTACAGTTACTCAAACTTGGGTATTTGGTGGTAGTTTTTTACTTTTAGGAAGATGAGTGAAGTGAATCTGTCATTTCAGTGAAAACAATGGATGGTATTTCTTGCTAATGATAGGACTAAAATAGGCAAAAGAAAATGGAAATTTGGAAAACTTTCTGTTTTTTATATTACTGTGAATATCAATAGATATTAGCCAGCTAAACAGATATTCTTCAATGTTTTAGTGCTTCTTATAATGTTAAGAGATCTTGAAACTGAAAGTATGATAACCACTGTACCATGCAGTAGCAAAACATTTAAATTCCCTACAGAAAATCTTAAAGATGAAGGGATGCTGAGAAGAAGAAGGATAAAGAAGTAAGCTTCCTCCTTTTTACTGAGGAGTGAAACCTCAGAGACAGTGCGTTGGCAGGATTGTTATAATTTGAGTAGGAAGTTCATGGACCATTAGCTGGGAAAAATAATAATGTATTTGAATATCCATCTGATCTTTAAAGCCTCCCTCAGCATCCATTGTAGGGGCCACTAAGTCTGTGACCACTTCCAGGCAGGACCTTTGTCTTCAAAGAAGCTCTTCTATTTTTGGAGTGATTGACTGTTAATAAATTATTTCCCCAAATTTATTTTCTTGACTTCCTCCTAGAAGTCCGAGTTTTTCCTCCGGAGACCACACAAAATAAGAATCTCATATTAACCTTTACAATATTTAAAGATGAAGTCCCACATTTTTCTCATTTGAAGACATCCAATTTCTGTAACTTTTTCCCTCTCAAAAATAATATGTGGTTTTAGTTGAAACTTCATCTCTAACATTTCCCTTTTTTATGCTTTATTCACTGATATAGCACTTAAATCATGAACCACCAAAGAAAACCTGGTATTTCAGACATGAACAGATTAGCATAAAAGTGGGCTATTGTCTCCCTTTTCCATGAATTCCTTTAGGATTTTCGGATAACAGACAAATCAGCCTTTTTATTCATACTGCACACTTGACATCAGATATTTCTAAGTTTCTTGTTATTGTTTATTTGTACACATATATCCACTAAACCTTATCTCACCCATCATGAATAAGTTAGATTGTATTTTTTGCATTAAATGTAGGGACTTTAAACTCACTATCTATTAAATGTTATCTTGTTAGAACTGACATGCCAATATCACTTATTTAAGACTCTGGCTCACAGGTCTATCCATTCAATACATCATGTAACTTTCTAATATGAAGCATCCACAGTTTAGATGTTTATCCAAGTCACTGATAAAATATTTAACAGGATAAAACCCTTTAATACTCTGCTGAAATCTTTCTCCTGTAAAAGATGAGCCAGCTCATATGAAAGTCCAGATGTACTGTCTATGGCATTTTCTGGATTCACCAAAGAAAATGTCCTATTTTTGAAAGTTGCAAACAAATATACTGATTGCCTGTTTTTCAGTGTTCCTCCCATTCTCCAGAGTTCCTTGAACATTTACAATCAAATTTACAGAAGTTAGAATCTCCTTTCCATAAATCTTTATTTTGCTGCTCGTATAAGATAGGCCTAAACTCGCTTAAAATTATTGGGTCCACTATCTTCACAAAGATATTTTTTTTGACAGAGAAGCGAAAATTTGATAATGAAAAGAAGTGTGACATTCTATGGTGGATAAAATGCCATTTATCATGACATACCCCATTTTAGTACTTTTTACCTCCAAAATGTTGTCATTGGCCCCAGTTCATTTTGTAATTTAGCCTGCTGGATGTTTTGGTATGCCAACTCTTTATTTTCAGCACTGATTATCTTTATTTCCATCATTTATTCAAATACTTCTTTATGCAAGAACACTAAAAAAAAGAATTTATTTTAATAGAATTCTTTAATAGAATTTCTTGTAATTTCATCTTGTGACTCCTGCTGGTTTGTATCTTTAATGTAAATGTTTTCATGAGTAAATGTTTTCATCTTCTAAAGATCTAGAACATTCTTCTCAATCAGGCCAGTCTTGTTCTCCGGATATTAAGAGAAACAAGATGACATTGTCACATTTTCTCCCAAATTTCTATCAGTTCTATGTCACTATCAAATTCTTCTTTTTGGTTTGTGATTAATAGTAGGCACACCATTTTCTGGTTTCTGTATTTACAGAAAATTGCCAAAATTTTAATTGGTTATTTATCATATCCTTTGCTTCTTTACCTGCATGGGACATCCTAGAATTGTCCATTTTGAAATTTCTTGTTGCTAATACCTCATCTTTCTGGTCTGGCTTAGTTAGCAGATAAGATGTGCCACCTACCATTTCTGTCTGGCTGGGTGACTTATAATACAGCCCCACAGAGATAGCCATTCAATTTCATATTATTCTTCTTGGGGGTAAAGTTACTTTTATTGAGGTAATGTTGATTCTAGGACATAGAATATATGTCCTAGGGGTGGAGGTTTACACCTCTGCAAATGTGTGTCATTTCATCACACACACTACCCAAGCCCCTGTCATCCTCCATTCGACCCCCCACCCTCCCTTTTGCTCCTGCCCCACCACACCCCCTTTCTGCTAGCCTTAGCCAGAGTCCAATGTGCTCTTCCCCTCCAGTTTTCACTCCTCTTCCTCTTCTTCCTCCTCCCTTCCTGGATGCCTCAGATGTATGGTCAGGTTTGTTTTTGTCTGACCTTTTGCCTTGTTTCTCTATACTCACAATATAAGCAAAACCATTGGTATTTTCTTCTTCCTTCTGACTTTTTCACTTAGCTTAATCCCTTCCAGTCCATCCATGTTGCCACTAATGGCATGAGTTTATCTTTTCTGATCACGGAATAGTATTCCATTTTCTCATATCCAAGAAGTTTCCACCCTCAGTTTCTTGCATTTCAGTCAAGTATGTCTTCTTGATATATATATATAGTTACCCCTACTCCCACTGCAAACTGCCTGTGTTTTCTGATTTTTTTTTCCATTTTGTGATACTTCAGCCTTGCATCCCCAAACTACCAGGCCTGGGAGACATTGGTGAAGTTTGCATTTTATTCTAACATCCATTCTCCTCATTACTTAGCCATCCTCTCTGCAGTTATGTCCAGGCCCTTGAGACCCACAAGCATTACTTCCAAACCCTTTGTTTATTTGAACTGCTCTCTCCCTGGAACCATCACTTAGGTCTTCACATCCTCCATATTTTGTAACAGGTTAGGATTATAAAAATACAGTATGAAAATATGGTACAAAATACAGTACAAGGCATGGGAGGCCTCTTCAGCCCTATAAGGACTGTGTCAGACCTAGGGCTGGCTCTCTTGTCAGAATTGCTGGATTAGAAATAAAAGCAGTGCTGAGGTTTTGGGACAGGTACCATTGGCATGCAGGGAATAAGAGCTAATAGCAGGGAGACCGATATATGGGAATGTGATTTTGTGAATCATTATTTGCAAATGTGTCAGTAAATATTGAGCCCTAGATGGCTCACTAAAGACAGTACCCCATCATTTTTATGGCAGTGTCGGTATTGGAAGAGAATATTCCTCAGCATTTCATTAACATGAATTGAACCTCTGTGACCAGGAATTGTAGATGCACATCCCACTGTAGGAAATGCCTTGTCCAAAATGACCCATTCTTTCAGGCCCACAGAGGGGCACAGCTGGCCTGTTATTGCAGCACTTTCATTACTGTTGTCATCACCATTAGCATCTCAAATTGACTAATTATTCGCAGTGTGCAAGGCAAAAAGTGACATTCCTATTGCAGGCTTCTGACATAACACCATCACTCGCGGGAGGGTATTCTCAAGGCACACATTCGTGGATGAAGGCATGGGACATGGGAGTGTGCCCCAGTTATTAAAGAGGTACCTAGTGATTTATCTTCTAATGCCCCCCATAACTTTTGAGACTCCAATATCTTTGCAAATTAGCAGCTGTGGCCTTTTCTGAGCTAGCACCCAGCATGAAGCCCTCAATGCTGATACAATGCTATGCACTTGCCACTTGGATCAATACCACAGGTTCCATTAAGCTATTCTTGGTGTCCTGCTTGCTACCTCTCCTTGGTGACCTCCTTTCTCAGCTTCCATTTTTAAACCTCTATAGGCATAATACAAAGAACCTATCCAGTGTGCTGCATTATGGAAGGTGTATGCAGATCTCTTTCCCTTTTTCTTGCTATGAGCTTAGGAATCAAAATGAATAATGTTCCAGGTCCACAGAAACAAACCAGCATATAAGGTATCATTTCATTAATAAGAATAACCAGCTAGATGAGACTCAACAAAAACAAAGAAAATAATCCAGTCAAAAAAATGGGCAGAAGGGCTAAAAAGAATCTTCTCCAAAGAGGAAATGCAAATGGCCAACAGGCATATGAAAAAATGTTCAACATCACTTGTAATCAGGGAAATGCAAATCAAAACTACCATGAGATACCATCTTACACCAGTGAGAATGGTGCATATTAAAAAAACTAGCAACAACAAATGTTGGCGAGGTTGTGGAGAAAAAGGAACTCTCCTGCACTGCTGGTGGGAGTGCAAACTGATCCAATCACTATGGAGAGCTGTGTGGAGATTTCTGGACCTACTAAACATAGAGCTTCCATATGATCCAGCAATTCCACTCCTAGGTATTTACCAAAAGGACACAGAAACAGTAATTCCAAAGGGCACCTCCATCCCTATGTTTATAGCAGCACTATTTACAATAGCTAAGATATGAAAACAACCCAAATGCCCAAAAATAGATGACTGGATCAAGAAGATGTGGTACATATACACAGTGGAATATTACTCAGCAATCAAAAAAGATAAACGCATGCAGTTTGCAGCAACATGGATGGAGCTAGAAGGGATCATGCTCAGCAAAATGAGTCAGAAAGAAAAAGAAAAATACCGGATGGTCTCACTCATAGCAGGAATTTAGAAAGCCTAAATAAGAGACCAGGAAAAAGACTAATGAATACAAGGTAAAAATCAAAATCAACAAGCAACTATAAACCAGAGACACACTCCGGGGGCAGGTGGGGAGGGAAAGGTGGGGAGAGAAAGGACTAGGGTCAAAATAAGGGGGGGTGCAATTGTATGGGGAATATAACCAAAAATGAAAATGCATACATTGTGCAAAGACGAAACATGATGTAAGAATTATATAAAATAAAATATTAAAAAAAAAAGAATAACCAGCTAATGGCAGTAACTCGATGAGAATGCTCCCATGTCTCTCCCTGGTGACAAACTCATACAGTAACTCAAGCTACTGGAAAATACTTCATAATTTCCTCCCTCCCTTCCTTCTCTTTCTCTCTACTCTCTCCTTTCTTTCTTCTTCCCCTTTCCTCTCGCCCCTTCCCCTCCTCTTCTTCTAGAAGGAGGAAGAGCCTCTCCTTTAAATCTTGTGGGGAGGACTTTCTTTGGCCCTCTTTAATTCAATGATGATGCTGTTGAGTCAATTATTCAGCTCATTTAAGTTCTCAATGGGACACAATAGAGCTACATTCTCTATTTCTCGAAACAGTAAGAGGTGTTGGGACCCAGGCAGGGTTACATATCTGGAATTGGTCGAGTTCAGGATAAAACACATGCTCCTCTCCGTCTTATTATTGTGGCCTGGAGGTTAACATTCAACTATCCTAGGGTCTAAGAAATTGCCTCCTTTGCTAGAATTAAATGAAATCTAATGAAACAGAAATCCAGGTCAGTGCAGTTCACTATCAAACCTTCAGCTGCTGCATTGCTGGCAGCTTCCCTTATAATAATTAAACAGAAAGTCGTAGGCAGGCAACAGTGAAATCCATTGCTAATCTTGCCCCTCATCAGCCTATCTTCCTAAATGTTCCTTAATTAAGGTTTCTAAATGCTGTGCATTCCCTCGGCACCCATGGTACCACAATGAAACCGGCTGCTTTAGGGATGCCCAGCAACCAGAGGTGGAAGGTCTTCAATGGCTGTTTCTCATCTGGAACATTAAAAATCAAAGATAAAATCCAAGAAATGGAAACACACACGAGCAATGAGCAGGGAGATGGGGATGGAGAGGGTTGGGAGGATGTTTTTTTTTTTTTTTTTCTAGAGGATTTCGCTTTAAGGATTCTGAAGGCGTATCACTGGCTTTATCACGGCTTCTCCAACACACCAGGGAGTGAATGAAACAGCTGTCACATTTAAACACACACAGCGGTAATCCTCCACTGAGCACAATGCCAGGATAGAACAGAAAATCTATCAACACTTACAATGCATTCTATTTATTTAGCAACTTGTCCCCCTTTACCAAAAGTTCCATCTGTGGGGTTGAAACTGGGGCCACATGCCACTGGTGGCTTTTTGTGGTTTGGCAGCTACTGCAGGAGAAAGTGTGGGAAGTGGTCAGATGTAGTAGGTAGGTATTTGAAGATTTTAAAATCACAAAGCTGGGATTTCAGGATGGCCAAAGGCCTATGGCAGAGCAAGCCCATGGGCCCTTCACATCAAGAGGCAAAAGGAATGTGAGAAGTTCCCCAAGTGCCTCTACTTCATCCTCCTTCTCTTTGCCTGAATTTTCATTTAAGAGAGAGCAATCACTTCTCTACCATGGTCTCCATTTCTTCACTGGACATGCATGCTGATCCCTAAGGGGGCCTTTGAAGAAAGCAAAGCTCTTAGACAGGTCATAGAGCAAGCTGTCTGCTCAGGTATTGCTTAGAAGAACACTCTGGAGAGCATCTCTGAAGAGTCTCTATGTCAATAGGAACTAAAAATATTTGCCTATTAATGATGGTCCATTGAACAATGAGGATTGCACAGGGTAGATTTGATGGGAATTTTTTAAAGCCATATATGCAGTTCTCTATACAGAAACCAAGGAAAACCTTTCCCAACTCCCCAGCAAATGAAAAACAAACAGTGGGCCCAGAACCAAAGACCCAGATGCTTGGTTTAGTGTATGTGCCATTAAGTTTGAAATTTGGACATGGAAATGGGGTCCACAATGGGGGTCTCAAATGGAAAAGTGAGGCAAGTAGGGAACATGTGAGAGAGAAAAAAAAAAAAACTTTTAAAAGACTTTAAGAGGGCCCTTTCTGGTGGTGAAGGGGTTAAAGACAGCGCTATCAAACTATCACCAGTCACTGCAGCATGAGTTCCATCCCCAGCCGGCCAGGGAGCAGCCCACATGGCACAGCAGACCTCTCCTGTCTCACCCACTGCTTCCCTCAGCAGTGTATTTCAGTTAGTCTGCCTGTTCTGTTCCACACGCTCTGGTGAATCCTCTCACCTGCCACATCTCTGGCTTACACCCCACTTCTTGAATGTATAAATAAATAAATAAATCTTTAAAAAATAAAATAAAAGACTTAAAGAAATTTACCATTATCTGCCTTGAAAAGGCTCTTCGGTTCAACCCAGTCCTCTACCCATGGAGAATTTCAGAGAAACACCAAGATTACTAAAGGACTGAGCAAACAAAACCAGCAGATTAAAACACATACATGAGGCTGCTGAAAGATTAGCTCATTAATAGCCTTATAAAGGCCTATTCCCTTTCATTCAATTATATTCAAAGAAATTTAATTCAGATAATAGGTTTCACCTCATTTGTGAGAGGTTTTGTGTCAGCCACTATAGGTGGTACAAAGGTGAATATGCTCAGCTCTTCTTCCAGGAGTTTCTATCAGTATTCAGGGAAAGGAATCAAAATAAATTGTGTGATTTGGGAGAAAGCATACTGATTTGGACTTGGACAGATGGGGATCTGAATCTTGGCTCTGCCACATTACACTGTATGACTTCAGGCAAGTCAACCTCTATTCCTTCAACTTATACCTCCTATAATTGTTATGAAATTTAAAGGAGAAGGCAGGAAATACACACAGTTCTGTCTGTTAGAAAAACTCAATAATTATTAGGTTCCTTTGCACCACATAGTATATTATACCACAAGGCAAGAAAAGGCAGGTTGTGTTGGGGAATGATCAAGAGCTAATTCTGTCTGGAGCACAGGGATTGTAAGGAGGAAGGTCCTGGGGGAACAGGCCGGGATGATACACACAGGCCTGGAATGCCAGGCTGAGTGTTGGGAAATGAGCCATGAAGAATAGGGAGGTTACAAGACTTTTGTTCAGGACAGGGTGACATCACCATTGGTCTTTGAGGAGAGAAGGAAAAACCCTGTAAGGAGACCACTTAGAGTTCCTTAATAATTCTGATTCCTACCACGTGCCTCTGGTTTCTTTTCTCCTTAGCACTTACTTACCACCTTCTACCATACCAGTATTTACATATTTATGAAATAACTTCCATGGAACAGGTGTGTTTATTTCATTCACCGACATAATCCAATCACATAGAATGTGGTTTGGCACGTGGTAGGAGCACATTTGTACTCCCTGGAAAGAAAAGAAGGGAAAAAATACAAGGTTGTCCCATGAGTCTATCCCTGAGCTGGAAGAATGGCATTTCCAGAGCACTGTAGAGCAAATGCAGGTCCTTCTGTTTCTTTTAAACAACAGCAGGCTTAAATATAATATTGGGGGATTGGTGTTCAAGATTTTCCAGACCATGTTTGATCAAGCATTTGTGCAATTAGCTAGATGGAACAGCAGGAAAGGGATTGTGGCTAGAACCTTCTATTGAGATTATTGGAAGTCTGATACTAAAGGGACTTTGATACACAGGTAGGAGAAACTAAAGGATAAGATGGTTGAGATTCCATCCAGTCTACCCTCTCAGGCCTGGCCTCTGCAGGGCAATTCTGCTGGGGAGACATTTGCCATCAGCCCTCAGGTGCACCATTCTGAGGATGTCTGTCTAGAATCAGGGCCATGTGGGTAGGGCCAGGCTCTGGGCTTTGTCTGCCTCTGCTTCTTAGATTTGTCTCAGCACTACCGCCATTAGCAGCTTAGGAAATGTGGAACACGTTGTAATCCTTAACTCCACTGTTTTGAAATGTCCCTGCAATGGCTATAATAATCATCTTACAAACAACCTAGAACAAGCTCTAATTGCTTCTAATGTTGTATTACGGCTGGGATATGGGGAGAGCAGAGACAGGCTGACTGTCAGAGCCTTGCTCTGATTATATGGTGCCTCTGGGAGTCTTTTCACGGAGGAAAAGGCAGAATTCTATTGTTTTTCCTTCTTTTTGGTGAGCCTGGCTCAGTAGGGCCCTCCCCACACCCAGGCAGCAAAAGGGAGAAGATCCTGAGCCAATGGAAGAAGCTGAATCTCCTGATACTCTGTGAGCAATAAAGAATAATTTAATGCACAGAAGAAGGGGCCATGATTTATTCTCACTTCTCCTAACTACTACTGGCAATGGTGTTTATGAAGCAGTTCCTTTTACCATTGAAAAAGTCTGTAACTGTTAATGACCTCCTGGGGCAAGGCACCAACCCAAGGCTTTGAGATATTCTGAATCAATGAGAGAATAAATGGATAGGTGGATTGCCAAATGAGTCAAAAAGGTTTACTCTTCCAACAACTCTATCAGGCAGGGTATAAAATCAACCCCATTCAATAGATGAGGAAACTGGTTAAGTGAACCTGTCCAAAGATCACATAAACATCCCCTGAAAGAGAAATAGGACTCAGACACCTGCTACACCTCATTCTACCTTCCTTAAAACTGGTTTGGGGAGATTTTCTTCTATATTAGCTCAGAATGGGCATTACTAGGACCATAGTGAGGGCGAAACTCAGTTTAGCATAACAGCTCTCCCTGTCTCCCCAGATCTTAGCTTTGTCACTTGAACTTCAGTTCCAGGATTGCCTTTCTCCTCTATTGAGCACCAGTACTTATCACAGAAGCTCGACATGGAGGCTGCCTGCCCTGACTCTAGCACCTTTTTGGTTTGACCTCTAGCTCTGTTCATGACTGTACCCTGTTTTATGGTCAGGAGACTGAAGCCATTGGAATCCTATAACAAGCTGGTGGAAGAATCAGGACCCCCACCCTACACTGGATAGCTGGACCAATCATCTCATAAAAATGGCTCTCCGGGGCCTCCCCTGGTGGTGCAGCAGTTGAGCGCTGGGCTACGAAGCTGCCCGCAGCCTCTGCAGCATCAGTTCGATCCCCGGCTGCTGGGCGAGGGTTCCACATGGCGCGCAGACCTCTTCTGCCGCAGACCTCTTCTGCCGCGCCTACTGCTTCCCTCAGCAGTGTACTTCGTCGGTCTGCCTGTTCTGTTCCCCGCTCTGGTTCTGGTGAATTCTCTCACCCTCCCACACTTCTGACTGTACCCAGTGCTTGTATAAATAAATAAATAAATATTTTTTTTAAAAAAAAAGGCTCTCCATCCTCGACCCAGCCCAACCCAAATACAACTTCAGTTCATCAGGCTGTTTGAGCAAAATGGTTAGAAAACAGCCTGATTTGGAGAGGTGGGGATCAGAAAGGGCTTAAATTATAACTGTGAGGGATTGGTGTTAGAGTGGGAAGATCTTACAAAGCAGGGTTTTGAGTGCTGGTCAGATTCTCTACTACTTAATGTATTCCCACCAAAGGCAATTTCCTATCTTACAAAAAAATAAAATCAAAATCCTAAGACCCCTGAAGATAAAAATCATACCACCTGCTTAACTGTATTTGAAATGTGTGAGGGTTTAACCTCATAGGCAGCTTATTTCTCAGAGCTTCCCAGCCAGAATGTCTGCACAGGGAACCTCTCCCACCAGGATTTAGGTCCTCTGGGACAGCAGGCGTGCCCAAAGCCAAGGCCACAGGCCTTGAGGTTGTTCTCACCTGCCCAAGACCTGGCTTCCTTAGCCCTGGCACATGTACATTGAGACTTCTCTTTCCCTCTGTCTAGAAACCATGTCACAAAGGCAGATAGGTAATTATTTTCTCTGCTATTCACACAACATTAGCGATTCTCCAAGCACTCTGGAGGCATTAACCGCTTCAGACCCTATTGCAAAACAAGGTGGTAAGCACAGGATGGATTCATTAAAGCAACATTCCATTGAATGAGTCACCCCACATGCCCTACAATTTACAATCTGCTGCACTGAGGGAGAAATTTGCTTGCCTTTAGTATTTTGTCAGGTCGGGGGTGGGGGGTAACTATGAAAGCAATTGAAAGATACCAAGCTTGAGACACACATTTCATTCACTTATTTCATAAATATGAATTGTGTCCCTACTATGTGTCACAGATTGGTATAGGGGTTGAAAACTGAGTAAGTCAGACTGCTACATTTTCCTTTGATAATATATTATCCCTCTAGTTAAATATGGTAAAGCCCAGAGAAATTTTGGAAAGGAGATTGATAAAATAAACAGAGTACTCTAAAGAAAAACGGTGTCTGCAACTGACATAGTAAAATCTCATCCTGGCTACCAAAACAAACAAACAAACAAAAAACCATAAAAAAATAAATAAAACTGTAGACCAAAAAACACTTAGAGGGCCCATATTAGTTGACACTTCCCATAATGCACTGCAAGTCGATTTGTGTAGACATGCACAAAAGGGCTCTTTTCCTTTGCCAGGGTGGATTGCAGCAAACTCTGAGTTTCATTCAGGTCATTAAGCTGATGTGTCAAAACAATTACCTCTTCTAGATAGGGACTGGCAACATACCTCTTCCCTTTTTTAAGTTTCCTTTGAGAAAAGTGATCAAGAAAGTTGTTTGCAGAATATGGGGAACTTATTTCAATTCAGCTTCCCCTTAAAAAGGCCACTGCACCACTCAAAGCATTGGGGACCTCGGACCTCAGACCTCCGTGCCTGCAGTTCTGTCCCACTGATCCTGCCGGGGGTGAAAAGTGGTGTCAGGGAGGTGTGTGATGTCAGGCGTATAAGCTACAGAGAGCAATTTGGCAAACAATCCAGGACAGCCCAAGGAACCATTCTTTCATAAATGAATACATGCTTTTGGTGGCTGCAAAGCAAAGCCATCTTGTGAGAGTAACGAATAAAAAAAGCTGGCAACACAGGTTGAGGCGTTTTGACACTGGAGCTATGAATGCAGCGACATCCTATTACCATAGACGCAGCCTCCACTCTAGGTGTGTGTTTGTTATAAATCACTCTCGCTCTTTCCCTTTCTCCTGCAGTTAATATATTTTCTTTCAGCAAATATTATTTGTTGTACATTACCAGCAACGTTCAGCTGTTAACATTTGTGTCTGTAGTTAGCATTTTTATTCAGCTAATATTTTCATTCAAGAACACTCACCAAGCGTCACTTTTATTCACATCATATTTGCCAGGAATATTTTCTTCTGTTAGTGTTTGTTTCTCCTTTTAAGATTTTTATTTGCTGGGTGTTTTTCTCTGGTAAGGACTGTCAACTTCAGCGAGCGATACTGGAATTTCTGATCATTTACTACACACTTCAGTCGTGGGGGCTTCTCAGGTGAACTGTTTCTCTGGGTCTCAGTCTTAGAATCTTCAAAATGGGGGTGATAGGGCCTCCCTGGTGGCACAAGAAATTAAGTCTCAGCACTATGATGCTATCCGCAGCCACTGCAACGCAAGTTCGATCCCCGGCCAGGAAGCTGAGCCACATGGCACAGCAGACTCTATGTCTCCCCCACTGCTCCCCTCAGCAGTGTATTTCAATCAGTCTACCGGTTCCGTTCCCCACTCTGACTCTGGTGAATCCTCTCACACCCTCCCTGCACCTCCAGCCTGCACCCCAGCTCTTGTCTAGATAAATAAATCTTTAAAAAAAAATGGGGATGATAAAGAAATGGTGAAGACAGGTGAATCAGATAGAGGATGCACCTATATATAAAGCATTAGTCTCAGTTATTCTAATAAAGGAAAGAAGAACTAGCAATCCCAGAGAAATAGCTGTCATTTAGCTTCTTATAAAGAGAAGAAATGATTACAGGAATGTTCACAAAGTTTGAATTTGCTGCTTTGGGACATGGCAAGCTTCTTTGCACCAATGGCATTAGAGAAGTCCTCAAACTTTCTGAAGGACCCCACTGAAAAGCTTTAGATTCAGGAAGTCGGGGTGGAATTTGAAAATGTGCCTTTCTGCTTATGTCCACAACTGCTGCTGCTGGTCTAGGGCCCATGCTTAAGAAGCAATGACTTGACATTTGGTAGAAGAGCTGACAGAGATGCCCCCTTCAAAAAGGGGACCCCCTTCTTTCTTTATTTTTTTTTTATTTTTTAAAAGGATTTATTAATGCATACAAGAACTGGAGTACAGGCCAGAGGTGCAGGGGGTGAGAGGATTCACCAGAGAAAGAGTGGGGAGCAGAACAGGTAGATCTACTGAGATACACTGCTGAGGGGAGCAGCGGGCAAGACAGGAGAGATCTGCTGCACCATGTGGGTCAGCTCCCTGGCCATCTGGGGATAGAACTCTTGCTGCAGTGGCTGCGGATAGCTTCATAGTGCTGATGCTTAACTAACCCCTTGCACCACCAGGGAGCCTCTCTCCTCTGCCCTTTACTTCCTGCCTTGAAGTTTTCTCTGCTCTTTCCTTTAGTGGTTTTTGCCTTTTTTGAGGAACACTTTCTCTAAAGATAGAATCCTCAAACAATGACATGGAGTCCTTGTGCCTGGAGCTGAGTAATGAGGGAATCTGAGAGGTTCAGGCAGTAAAGAAAGGAAGTGTAGGCAGGATGCAGGGGAAATGTTTGTAGCAATATGTAGGTATAAGAAAGGAATTCGAATTTCTTTTATATCCCTAAGTCCTGTGACATCATTTTCATTTTTGTTAATATTTAAAGCCATGTACGATCTATCACCGTGTAGCTATGTCTGCTCCCTCACTGGAATGCCTAACTTATTTCTCTGTGTTATTACATGGGAATAAAAAGAAAAACTTAAAGCAGCTGGCCCTCACCTCCTCATGCCATCTTCTGATTATCTCTGTCTAACATTCCCAAAACAATCACTTTATTAAAAATAACAAATTTCACAAATACTCATTTAGCGTTTTGTGATCACTGACCATTGGAACACCTACCTGCTGGGTACTGGTTATCCAATGTAAACTGAAGCTGGGCTGCCATGAAATACCTGTGCATCTTTAACTTATGGTCAGCACTGCAGTAAATTTGGTGAGCTCAGGAATGGCAAACCCTTCAGCCCTATTAGTGACACTTAGCACGATGCATTTCAAGAATAACCGTGAAAGGCGACAATATTAAAGCACCATAGCACAACCTACGTGTCACATTTCCTGATTAGCTTTCAACAAGGCTGAGACATCCAGTTGTGGTGAGTTATAGTTGGTTCCAGTAGTTGGGCCATCTCCCACAATAAGGAGTCAAAGTAATTAAAGTGCGTGATTGTTGTCACATACTGCCCAAGATTGCTTGCCATTGAAAGTATTCCTGCTCCAGTTGGGTGTTCTAGTGTGAGTTTTGTTTCTTGGATTAAATGAGAGTTTCTGGAGGTCTTTCCAGTTTTAAGGTGATTTGTTTCCATACTAGGACCAAAATCTCAGCGTATCCCATTGATGATTGCAGGACTCTCCACCACTACCCAGCAAGTTGACATAGATGTCCACCATACTTAACTGCTTAGGAGACCAGTTTGGGTTGTGAAAGGTAGAACAGCCAAGCTCCTCTTCAAAATTCTCTATAATGTTCAAGCTTTCACATTCAGTCCCACTCTGCAGTTTATATTTCTCATAATTGCTATTGGAGACTGGTCCTGGGATTACTAGAGCCAGAAGTAATCCCCAAGGCAAACTAGGATCCCGCCAAGCTCAATCCATGGGAAAGGGTGAGGTGCCAGATAGAGGCAGAAAAAAAAGTGACTGTCCTCCAGATGTGAGGCCTGAGAGAGGCCTCGAGAGGAATCCAGGGACTAAAAAATAAGAGGAACGAAGCAGAACTGGTGGCCAGCTGCCTTTCTAAAGGGCACATTCTGGCATGATGGCAGGAACAATTGCAGAGCTCACCCTGGGCTTGAGATGACATTAGAAAGTTGTCAGCATCCAATTGGCAGACTCTGTTTGGATTTTTTTTCCCATTTATTTATTTATTTATTTTAACATTTATCATTTTTTAAACAATATTTGCTTCTCCCACACCCCCTCAGATTGAGTCCCCATAGAATTTCCTTCCTCAAGGCACCCGTGCACCATCACTTCAGTCCCCTGTGCTCCTCCCTCCCTCCCTCTCACCCTTCTCCCTCCTACTCCCCTGCAGGATGTCTCTGGTTTACAATTGTTGTTTTTGCTTTACTGTGTTTTGTACTGTTATTATTTTTTTACACTGATGTCTTATTTGGTTCCCCTATATTCCTGTTGTAAGTGAAACCATCCAATAGTCTGTATGTATCCACCCCCAACTTGTTCACCACCTCTACCTCCACTGTCTACACAACCCCAGCTACACACAGCATTGCAATTCTATAGAGCTCTAAGGTAATGATCAGCTTCCCCCAAAGTATGAATTCATGGACCTGTATTCTTTTTCTCCTGAGAATCTGCTACTCAGAAGAGGAATGTGATGCCCATCCAGGAGAAGCAGCTTGAGCTAGCTTCATGCTAGCCCCATGCTCATCATCCTGGGATGCTTTCTGGGGTTTAACAGAACTAATGTTTGTCCTCAGGCATAGCATCCCTTGGGTTTTTCCTTTGTGTCTATTTTACATTTCTCAGTTGGTTGACATCACTCAGCTGTCAAAATCACTTCCTTGAGCCTGTTAGGGAATTTGGGTATGAAGCCTTCAGTTCATGAATTCTACTCATCAGAGAAGATCATACCAAGTGGAGGGGCTGGAAAAATTGTGATTTCCTGCCAAAACTTAGGAGGGAAGGTGGTTGATAAAAAGGTCCTGAGAACGACAGCACAAATTGAGGAAAACTCCCTTGTATTCAGACAGATAATGATCACCAAATTTCATAGTTTATGAAAAGAAAGTGGGGAGCAAAACTATGTGTCTGAGATAGGAAATGTCTCTCCTTCCTCACTCCTGGGCATTTAGGTTCAGATATTTCAGATCTAATTCTTTCACCTCTGTTTGATTGAAGGCATTTATTCTAATGTATGGGAGAATTATGCTTTGTGTACAGGTTTTACCATTACTTGCCTCTCAATTCAGATTCTATCTTTAGCACTTAAAAGTTGTTTGATATTGATCAAGTTATACAAACTCATTGTCCCTCACTTTCTCATCTGTATAAGGGAGAAAATATTACTTAACACCAGGGGGTTGTTGAGGAGTAAATGAGAAACAGTTGTTAAATCTCTGTATTATCTGCCAGGAATTTATAAACTACTGAATTCCTCCTGTTTATCCTTTGTCTTCTCAATCACAGGAAAGGAATTTACCTCCAATATCTATATTTCCTAATCCATTGCCTTCCCACCCTAAGAAAAGATATGATCTATGTTTTTTTTTTTGTTTGTTTGTTTTTTTTTCTGTTAAGAATGAATCTCCCTGCAAATGGCAGAGACCCTGATATAGATACATTAGAAAAAAGGACTTAGTTTTCTCTACATAATAATATGGATGAGGGTTTTTATGACATTAGTTCAGTGACTCCAGAAGGTAGGGTTGTTATCACCATGATTCCCTCAATCTTTCCTCCATGGAGGAAGATTGTTGTTGCATCTTCAAGTATAGCATCTGCTTCCAACAAGATGAAAGCAGAAAGGGAAAGTTGGCCTGTCCTCTTATCAATAGAATAAACAGTCATCCCGGTATGTCTCAGGAGACTTTGACTTCTGTCTTCTAGATTAGAATTTATATATTAAAGGACAATGCCACTGCTAGCTGCAAGAGAATCATGGAAAATTTATATTTAATTTTCCTTGCCTCTGTATTAAAAGAGGCAAGAGAGAAGGAAGTTAGAAATTCACTATCATCCAGCAAACAGCATATGTCACAATATTCAACAGAAATGAAGGTCACTTTTTTCCTACTTTCTCCATTTCATACAGCTAAATAGGAAGCCACAAGTTTACAGGAGACTGGACCACTTTTGGGAGACAAGATGTAGTGACTGCAATTATTAGTCTTGGAATCGAGATTAATAATATTACACTGAAGTGTCATTTGCTTTATAGTTTCCTCCCACAGGAGGGTCAGTCTTTTCAATAAAATTATCCAACATATGCTGCATTTTAATAACATGCAGGTTACTGTGCTTAGTGATCTAAGTATATTGCATTACTTAATTCCTCAAACTAGTGTGTAGACATAGGTACCCACATGAAGGAATTTAAAACACACTCTTGCAAAGTAGGAGGCTGAAGGAGACACCAGAGAAACTCTTAGAAAGACAGAGATGCTGACTAAAGGGCACATTTCAGTTACACAGGATGAATGAATCCTCAGGACATGATGTATAACATAGTGACTGTAATTAACAATACTATGTTGTGTACTTGAAATAAGTACACAGCGAGAGGGTAGATATTAAATGTCCTCATCACAAAAAGGAATAGAAAAAGAGGGGAGAAGGGAGAAAAGAGTGAAGGATGAAAAAGGAGGAAGAAAGAGAAAAAAGAAAATGGTAACTATGTGAGGTGATAGATATGTTAATTAGCTTAATTCACAATGAACAGAAGTATCAAAACATAAGTTCTACACTTTAAATATAGATATATATATAATGGTCTCAATTATACTTGAATAAAGTTAAAAGCTAAACTAAAACAAAATTTAAAAATAAACACTTTAATGTACAGAGGAAAAAAGGCAGCATATTAAAGAAAACAAACCTTCTACATGATTAATTGCTGGGGAAGGCAGAGGTGAAAGTTTTGAATTTGAAGTTAGACTGGGTTATAATTTCAGTTCTGGCATGTATTTCTCTGGGCAAAGCACTTGTTACTTATCCTCTCTGAACTTTTATGTCCTTATCAATATAATGGGAATAACAACAATGTCTATGCCACAAAATTTCTATAACCAAAAATAAGATAATAATAGGTCATTTTATAGCATATTTTATGTGCTACTGTTCTAAGCATTACAACACAACACATACACAGGAACATGCATAAACACAGAGAGAAACTCTCTGCAAGGAACTCTTTATCCCTATTTTGCAAATGAAGACACTGGCGTAAATATTATAACACCAGGGATGTGGATCTCTTACTATGCAATCATCACACAACACTGATGCTATTACACTGAATCTTTGCAGAGGCTGCATGTAAATCCCTTAGATCATGTAGCACTCAATCAGTGTTATCTTCTTTGATAATTATCATTGTTTTTTATTTTCATTGAGTAATTTTGGGTAAATACCTTAAAATCAGTGGTTCTCAATAAGAGATGATTTTCCCCCTGCCCTGGGAGTGGGAGTCTGGTATTTGTAAAAGTGCAAAGACATTTTTGAGGGTCACATTTTAGGGACAGGTGTGTTGTGTGATAGTAGCACCAATGAGTGGAGACCAGCCATGCTGCCAGCATCCTGTGCATGGAATAGCCCCTAGGCCAACATCTTACCAGACCTAAAATGTCAGCCACACCAAGGCTGAGAGACTCTGCTATAATCTAAAAACTATCCCCAAGGAATGATCAGGATGATGTCTGAGAAAATAAGCAGTACAGGAAGACGATGTGAGTGATCTTGAAAGAAGTGGAGTCCAGATATGACAGACCAAGGCTTGTCTCTATTATCAACGCTATGTGACTCTTACAGTTGAGATTTTGGTGCCCGAACAGGACAGACCATGTAAATAGCACTGTTTATAGAAGTCATGTTAGCGAGATGTTTCCAGTATGAGTTTTCCACATGAGACATAGGACTCAGAGTGGTTCTAACAAAATAGATAGTGATAATAGAAAATACACTAGAAACTATTTTGCAAGAGTAATATTTGGATCCTTCTTTCCCTGACTTAGCCCTGATTTTTAGTATCTGACTAAATCTTAATTATAACCACCAGAACAATAAAAGCTGCCAGCATTGATGGAATGCTTATTTACATAGGCAACACTGTGATAAAGAATTTACATGAGAGAGCTCATTTAATCCTCACAACAAATCCATGTGGTAAGTACTACTATCCTAATTTTGCATGTGGACAAACTAAAGCAGAGAGGTTAGATGAGTTGCCCACAATCAGATTTAAATAAGAATTAGAGTCTTTTATTTTCCCAAAGATTTATTTATTTATACAAGCACTGGGATACAAGCCAGAGGTGCGGGAGGGCAAGACAATTGACAGGAGACAGAGCAGGGAGCAGAACAGGCAGAAGGACCAAAATACACTGCTGAGGGGAGCAGTGGGTGAGACAGGAGAGGTCTGTCTCTATAATTCCAGCCAGGAATCGAACCGACATCACAGAGGCTGCGGACAGCTTCACAGCGCTGCGCTCAACCTGCTGCACCACTGGGAGCCCCAGAATTAGAGTCTTGATAGGAATTAGGCATCAGATTCTAGAGTCCCCATTCTTTTTTTTAAATTTTTTTAATTAAGCCCCACTCATAGATTAAACTATATGGATTCCCTCTGGGCTTTAAAATGACTGTGCCTTGGGGTGGAACATGGCATAGATACTTGTGGAGATACTTTCCCCTTTGTATGCCAATAAAAAAGCCCTGGGATCCATCAACAGTATGCTGTCTGGGAGAGACAGCATCATGTGATTAAATGTGAACCCCATAAACCTCAACCCTATAAAATTCAACCCCTTCCATAACCAATCAACAAGTCAAACTTTTAACATTTCTAACCTGTTCCACCTTTTGTGGGAATGAATTTTACAAGTTTACCTCCTACTATGCACTAAATTTTCCTAGTATTGCTAAATTGCCTCTTCATTGCTTCAAAGGGGGCCCCTAGTACTTCTACAGCAAAGCCTGTCAATAGTTCCCAAAAACCTATTTCTGTATCCTTCATGTATAACAAGTTTCTTCTCATTGTCAATCTTTCTACCTCCTTGATCACTGAAGTGGCCCTTTTCTGATTGTACTCAGTTCCATTTCAGAAAATGCCTGAAGACCCAAAGGAAATATGAAACACTCAGTCTCAAAGCATCCTAGACATCAGCTGCCTCTATTTAATCAAATCTGCCCCTCTTCAGGATGTTTTAGTTAACATCTGCTATAGGGAAGCAGAGTCAGAAGCACTTGGAAGAACGGCGTATGCTTCTATTATCTATTTCTATAATAATTAACTAGAATAAGGAAGTGGAAGATTGTCTATAAGAAGGCACTTTGCTATCAGCCCTATATACTGATTTAATTTAATACTTTGAATTCCAGAAAATGGGCAATGCTAAGTTCACTTGATAGATAAAGAAATGGAGATTCAGAAAGATGAGGTTACTGACCCCAAGTACACCCAGTTAGGGTTGGTGAAGTATTTCAACTAGGTCCGTACTCATTCTGCTATACTATCTTGACTCAACCCATTGAAGAATGGGATGTGTTTTCTTTTCTTTTTTTTTTTTATGTGTTAACTGGATTGATCTAAGAGATGCCCAGATAACTGTTTAAGCTTTCTTTCTGGGTATATGTAGAAGGCTCTTTCTGGAAAAGGTTAGCACTGGACTGTTGGACTGAGGAAAGCACCTACCTTTCTAACATATGTGAGCATCATTTAACCCATTGAGGAAATGAATAGACCAAAAAGGCAGAGGAAGGTTGATTTCACTTTCTGTCTGGCTGTTGAGCTGAAACTTTGATCTTTTGCCCTCAACACTCCTCAGTCCCACACCTCTGGTCTTGAACTGGAATATACACCCTCAACTGTCTGGCTCCAGTGTCTTTGAACTACACCACTAGGCTCCCTGTGTCTCTGGCTTGCACATAACAGATCAAAGGACATCTCAACCTCTCTCATTGTGTGAGCCTATACTTTATCATAATCTTTCTAGATATAGCTGTAGATGATATAGGCATAGATATTTACATTTCCTATTGGCTCTGTTTCTTTGGAGAACCCAATTGCCGGGGGACCATGAAATCATGAAGAGGGAAAATACATTTATATTCCGTGTTAGCTAACATCAAGGAGGGTGATTGGAGGGGATTTTATCATATTTGCATAATCAAGAGTTTGGATTATCCTCCAAGTCCCATTCCCTTCACCCATTCATTAGTGGTTTTCATATGTTTGGCCTCCTTCAGAGGAGAATGTTACTTGCCGGAGAACCTCTTAAGCTTTCTTTGATTAAGTAAAATTGCAAAGAGGGGGCAGTGGTCAAGCACCTAGAAGAAATGAAGAAGATCCTGAGAGGAGATAGAGCTCACAGAGTTAGTTGTTAATGACATTGTGTTTCCAAACAGTCACCATCTTCATCATTTCCCCGTTAGGACAATTATGTGGTAACTACTCTCAGATAGCAGACTCTTCCCCTCTCTCGCATTTGTTAGGTAACACTTATTTGTCAGGCACCATTCTCAGATCTTTACTATATTAATTCATTTATTCCTCAAACAACAATATGGTTTAGGTACTATTATTGTCACACACTCACAAATGGGCTACACAGAGGTTAAGTGACCTGCCTGGGGGCACCCAGACAGTGAACTATAGAACTGGAATGTAAACCAGGCAATATGGTTTTATTGCCTGAAAACTCCAGCTTATGTAGGATGGAGATATTGGCTGAGCCTCTTCATATGTTCTATGATCAGGACTGGAAGCTGAGATAGGGAGAGAATGACTTGGGGAAATTCATGGATGTCTGTGTTCAGCCCTGGATCCTGGACACTAGCATTTTATCTTGTTCTTAAACACAGACATTCCTCTCCCCCTTATCCCACAACTTAACGCATGTTACAAAGACTATCGCCTTCACCCGTGGACACTATACCTGATTCTATGTTATCATAGCCTCCCTAGCTTTCCTGTTTATGTGAGTCTGAAGTCTCACCTTGTTGTTGTTTTTTTTTTTTTTCCCCATGCCCTTTTCAGAGCTGAGTTCCTCTCCTAAACCACAACTAACAGTTGGAGAGGTAGAGTAGAGTGGTTCCTAGAAATAGACTTTTGCTCACCCTGATATCTGAATGCTACCTTTTTGAGGATTTCCTGACAGCCCAGCTCTGTGCTGGCTTGTAACTGTTACAAATCCCAACAAAAGTGGGTTCAGGGACCTCTGGGAGAAGGAATTCACCAGAGTATCAGATAACTAGACAAGGTTTATTAAAGACTGTGCACAAGGAGACAGTGCTGGAAGAGGAAATGCTTAGCCTGCCCCCTAAATGGAATTAGGAAGGATTTTTTAAGGGGTGGGTCTGCCAGGAACAGATCCCAGGCTGCAGGGGCAGCACCGAGTCCCAGCCACTAGACCACCACAGGTTGGTATCTCACGAAACCGCAGCAGGAACTTCGCTGACGCTCAGGCAAGCAAGCAAAAAGAGGCAGATTTGTTTAGAGAAAGATGTTTATTAAGGAGGAAAGGAACAGAAATAAAGTGGGACTCCCAGCCAGTGGAACCAGGCCAGGGAGGGGCAAAGGAGCCTAAATGGAGTCATGTCTCAGGGAATATTCACCTTCTTTCCCTAATTATTTTAAAGCTCCACCAGTCTCTCTGTGATTGGTTAGTTCATGGTGGTCTCACTCACTGCCCAAATGTTTCTGTGCCCAGAACTCAGTCTCTTAGTCCCAGCCCTTATCTTTCATTGTCCTCCATCCAGAATGTCCTGTAGACCTTAGTCCTGGGGTGTTTGACTATCTCCCATCAGAATCAGTTGCCCTGTCCCATATTCCTGTTGTTGCCCTTATCTCTGGAGGCTTCTTAACTCTCCCAAAGTCCCCACCTACAATGTCCCTAAAGCTACCTGATTATCCTAACTTACCCTGTGACTCAAGATTCTGGTCACTCTCCGGCAGGATTTTTACTATCTGTACATGAGGGATCCTCCACCATCTCTTTTCCAGGCAATTGAGAAGCAATCACTAATCATTAATCAAGATAAATCCTGATTGGTGGGACACGTTATTTGAACAAAAGGTTATACAGAACCAACCAGCTCATGATTTATTCCACCTGTTCAAACCAGACATTGGGCTACTCTTATCCTACCAACTCACAATTTAATTTATCTAAGATTTCTCCTTACCTGTGACCTGAGCCAGAACAAAACTCTTCTCCAGCCTTCCATTAAGGCACCTTCTGCTCCAAGCTACTCTCTGATCAATGGGCAAATCAGGTTTTAGGTCTCCAAACATATGTTAACTAATTCCTTAACTGGACCAAACTCAGTCATGTTCTGAGAGTAGGTGGAATAAAGGAATTAAATACCCAAGGTCATGAGAGAGGTAAGGACACTTTTTGGAGGTTTTAAAGATACCTGAGTTTCCATTATGAGTTGGGGATAGTCTATTTGCTTTTACACTTACGTGTTAAAGACTTTATTAGAACCTACTTTTATTTTTGTCTCTACAGCTTTTATTTGCACTTAGATGCATTCAGCTTTAAAAATAATTTTATTTTCAGAATCTGGCCAAGAGTTGGGCAATGAAGACAAAGTGGAAATCATGCTGTTTAAATCGAACTTAACTCAAGGGATAGTAATTAATTATTACTTTGTATAGTTATTATTGGTGCTTGAATCCTGAAGAAAGGCTAAAGATTTTGAGCTGTCTCATTCTACTCTTAACCAACACTAATTGTCAAAAAGCTCATCTTTAATTAGTGGACATTAAGGTCCCTATAATTTTTATTGGTCCTAGCTCTGCTGGCTCAAGTAACACAAACAATGGCAAGTCCAATGGCAAGTCTTCAAGCATTTGAAGATAAACTTCTGATATACAAACATGACCTTTTTTTTTTTTACTTGAAATGAGCATTTTTCTTGCCACATTCCAATTATTAATATCTCCCAATTAAACCCTCAGGGATGAATATGAAATAATATCTTTTGTCTTGTAGGAAAACATTCATTGATTTTTGTGTTTTCCGATGCTTGTGAACTGACATAATGAGGCCAGCAGAGTAGAGGGAGAAGCTGGGTGCAGGTAGAGACCCATTTATGAGGGTGAAGAGAAAAGCTGTGTGACTCTTACCTAACTGACAAGCTTGGCTACAGTCCTGTGCACAATCTTAAAACAGGAATGGATCTTCTGGAGGGCCACGTTGCATGCCCAATGTGGCAGGAAGGGTAGCTAATGAACAAATTCCAAGGACAGGACAATGTGCCAGTTGGTGGGGCTTTGGGAAGCAAGGAGAGATCTATCTATATATCGGTGTTTCATTTCCAGCAAATCTGAGCAACTCTAGAGAAAGATCTCGGGTTGATACTACTACTACTACTACTACTACTACTACTACTACTACTACTATAAAATGAGTAAGAACAAATTGTATGACTTAAGCATTAAACTAAGTTATTATAGATACTAACTTTTTCAATATTTATAACACTACAGTTCACATTTTATAAATAAAGCTGTTAACACAGAGATTAGTAAGTGGCATGAATAGGATTCTATCCCTGTTTATCTGGACCCAAATCCCTTCATCTTACTACCTACACTATGCTGATTTAATCACTTCCTGGAATTCAGGACAGGTCCCTGATTTACAAAAAATGCTGAAATATTAGGTGAATCAACTATATATATATATATATATATATACATACATACATATATATGCATATATTATTTTAATAGAATGAATTTCAAGGCAGAAACTCAGTTCAAAATAGCATGTCAGCATTCAGGTTGAATCCCAAATAAATGAAGTGGCTGATGCAGAAACAACAGTATCACATGAGAAGTGCTGTAATATGCTTATGAGAGGTACTATGAAGAGTCTTTTTAAATTGTTTCATAGCAGGCAGCAAAGCCTAGCTTACACAGAGTAGTTAAAAGGGGAGGACCTCAGATTAAGCAAAGATTTGATTTGCCTATAAAACTGACTGGTACAGGCCAGAGAAATTTTCTTCATTTCCCTAAGCCTCAGTTTCCTCACTTATATTATGATATATCTCAGTGAATTGTTTGGAAGATGGAATAAGATAATTAATGTGTAAAATGAAGCAGAAGCTATTAGTTTCAATAAATGATTTTGCTGCGGAGAAAACAATACAAACAACAACAATAACAAAATAAACACAAACAACAAATAGCATGTCAATCCAAACACAGCTGAGTTCTGTGTAGATGCCCAAAGCATACCACGTGGCTCTTTAGATCTCAGACCAATTGGCAGCAAAGGAAATCTGGAGATGTAAAGCTTTGTAGTGGCTGTGGGCCCATCAGGCACAGTTTGTCTTTGGTTCAAGACTGAGATGCCTTGAGGTCTGCCATTGCCCTCCACCCTTGATCACAATGGCACTCACACAGTCTGGGTCTGAGCCAAAGCACACCAATAAGTAGAATTGCAGGGAGCTGGCAAAGAGCAATGCCCAGGGAACAGGGCAGGGGCCAACCTGCATTGAAGTGTAGACATCTAGGGCCAGACCATCTTTATTCTCTGCCTTCTTAATTCCTCTGAAAATAAAGGAGCATCTTTGTGTTTCTCCCTGTGTTATTGTTATCCTCAAGGGCATCCCATTTCGCAATTTTATCTGGGCATTTTCACTTTCCTTTACAAATTGCATTTTAAAACTCTTTGGTCAGGTCAGCAACTCTCCTCCCACATTCCCGGTGAGATGAACACCATCTCTTGCCAGGAATTCTTTGTTCTGGAAAGCCATGGTCCAGGAAAACAAATCTTGAGTTGACACCATCTATACAGTCAGCTGTTCCCCACTCATATCTTACTTTCCCTGCCAAATTTACAATCTCCAATTGGAAAAGGAGTTGAAAAAGCAACTTGTTATTTAACCTATTTTCTCTGTTAAGCTTATATAATATGGAACTTCAGAATCATTAAAGATACCTGTAAGTTTTGCTCCAATTATATCAACATAACCAGCAGAAAAGCAAAAGTCAATGTGTTTAATGTGGTTTCAAAAATGTTCTATATCCTTTGGTTGCCTAACCATGGATACTGCCTGCCAGCCTTACTTCCAATCATCTATCTCTCCTGAAGAAGAAAGTGTGACAATCCTCCTTTTCCTTTTTGGAGGAAAATGAAAGAGACCCTCTTGTATTAGTATTTGTATATAATACAAATCATGAAGCACATAATATTTCTTCCCACAGAATCAACATTGTCATATTTGCAAATATTTTTAAATTTATATGTTTATGATATAGTTCTTCCTATTTGGGTTTGAGGTGACAAGCATGCTAGAATCTGGGCAGAGAGGATAAGAGAAGGAAGTCTAGGTTTATAAAATTCTACCTAGCTCTAATACATAAAATGTGATTTATATATGTATATAGATACATATATATATAACATTATAAGTGTATATATAGATATTAAGGTATAACACAGCCTGGCATGCTTGGGAGGCAATAAAAAAATCGCCTTACTGGAAAACCTCTTGTTGAAAAATAGCAGAAAATAAGAGCTTGGTTATAGAGTGTACCCATAAATGATTTTTCAAGCTGGTAAGCTAGGCTGACAAGTCTGGACTTTGCAAGTAACTGAAGAATGATTGTTTGATAGTTTATAAGTAGGATACTTGTTCGATAGAAGCACTGTTTTTGAAAGACTTTTACAGGGGTTATATAGAGTTTAGGTTATAAGTCTAGTGAATGAATGGAGAGAACTGCAACATGCTAGGAAGCCCCTTCCCTGAGATTTTGTATCTAGAGAGATGGTGGGTACTGAATGAAACATATAAGCTAATGAAGGTATAGATTCATATTCATTACATTGTAGTACCTATTATGATAGAGACAAAGGGAATAGGAAGTGCTCGTTTTATTTTATTTGAGAGCTTTCCCTCTGTTTTCTCAAAAGGAGAACAAAGACATTGGGGATACCTTTCACAGTCCCTAAGGAGGTTAATATATTGTCCAATTCTCAATTGAGTTTCTATGCCCATTCAGTGCAATAGCCAAACAAGCACTTGTTAAATGTCTTCCAGCAATGAAGAGAAATTTAATTATTCCAGAACTTAGTCTCTGATCTAAAAGAAATACTGTTTCAAGGATCTTTTCTGATATTATGACCCAGGGAGGCTCCAGGTGCTTCTTGCTTCCCCAGAAACAAGGCAACCTGCACATACCTTCGTATACTAATCCAGCATGCAATGGATGTTTGCTCTAAGTCATGTCTAATGGGAACAAACTTGCATTTTATTAAGTTGTTTCATTCCCAAATCCCCAAGAGATGATTCTAAGAATATTATGATTTGTTAGTTCACAAACTGTTTATTACATCAAAGCTTGATATACCCAATGGATCAAAAGCTTCTAGGCCTTAGTAGGATTTATAAGCAATTACTGGAGTTTCCAAGGAAGTCTGTATGATTAGAGAGCATCTTAGCTAAGATATGGAGTTGTGAAGGAGCTCCAGGAGAGTTGTTTTCAGCATCAGCTCTCAGAACTCAGGGAAGGGGCATAAAGAGGGTAGAGAGCACCCTGCATCCTCTCACATCAGCTTCTCACTCCCCAGAACCAAGGCCTGAAAACTGGACATTTATTTTGTAATTTTTGACATTTGAACTTATGGAACCTGAAAGTTCCTAGAAACTTCAAAATAAAAGTGCTCAAATACATTCCTTTTCTACAGAAGCAATAGGATTTTTGTTATAATGGGTTTGCTTTTGTTTCTGGGTGGGAAACAGCCCTTTTCTGCTAGAGAGACAGTGATAAAATGGTCCTGTCATCAACAGGATCCAATGTCTAGTATTCTCTCAATTTTCCAGTTGGGAAGCACTAGGTAAATAAATGAGTGGCTTAATCACAACATGCCCTCAGCAGTGTATTGCAGTGCATCTGTCTGTTCTGCTCCCCACTCTGTCCCTGGTGAAGCCTCTCACCCCCCACATCTCTGGCCTACACCCCACCTCTTGTATGCACAAGTAAATAAATCTTTAAAAAAAATCAACCAGTTTAGTAAAGTACCAGGATGCAACATCAACCCACAAAAATCAATAGCCTTCCTATAAACAATCAATCTGAAGAAGAAGGAATCAAGAAAAGTATCCACTTTATAATCGAAACAAACAAAGAAACATATGTTTGGGAATAAACCTAACAAAAGAGGTGAAGGATCTATACAAAGAAAATTATAAAACACTGTTAACAGAAATAGAAGAAGAAACAAAGAAATGGAAAGACATCCCCTGCTCATGGATTGGAAGAACTAACATTCTTAAAATGGCCATCCTACCAAAAGCAATTTATAAATTTAATGCTATTCCAATAAAAATCTCAATGATATTCTTCAAGAAATAGAAATTCATATGGAGACACAAAAACCAAAGCTCTTCTGACTAAAAGAAGGGGAATGGCGGTATCACAATCCTGGACTTCAAACTATACTACAAAGCCACAATAATTAATACTACATGCTACTAAAACAAAAACAGACACACAGACCAATGGAATGGAACGGAAAAGCCGAAATAAACCCACAGATTTATGGACAACTAATCTTTGACAAAGAAGCAAAAAATATGCGATGGAAAAAGACAGTTTGTTCAATAAATGGTGCTGGGAAAACTGGACTGCTTCATGCAAAAGAAAGCTACTACCTCACGCCATGCACAAAAACCAACTGAAAATGGATAAAAAAATTTAGACATAAGACCTGAAACCATAAAATATATAAAGGAAAATACAGGCAAAACACTATGTGATATATATCTCAGTAACATCTTCAAGATCACATCACCTAAAGCAAAGAAAGTGAAGGAAAAGATAAACAGCTGGGACTACATCAAATTAAAGAGCTTCTATACAGCAAAAGAGAGATTAACCAAAACAAAGGGACACCCCACTGATTGAGAGAACTTTTTCGCACTCCAAACAATTGATAAGGGACTGATCACAATGATCTACAAAGAACTCACACTACTTAACAAAATCAAAGTAAATAATCTAGTCAAAAAAATGGGCAGAAGAACTTAAATGACACTTTTCCAAAGAGGAAATGCAAATGGCCAACAGGTATATGAAAAAAATGTTCAACATCCCTCATAATCAGGGAAATGAAAATTAAAACCACAATGAGATGCCATCTTACACCAGTGAGAATGGCACATATTAAAAAAAAAAAAAAACAAACTGGAAACTACAAATGTTGATGAGGCTGTGGTGAAAAAGGAACCCTCCTACACTGCTGGTGGGGATACAAACTGGCCCAACCACTATGGAAAGCTATCTGGAGATTCCTCAGTCTACTAAAAATAGAGCTACCATATAACCCAGCAATTCTTCTCCTAGGGATCTATCCAAAGAACAAAAAACATCAATTCATAAGAATACATGCAACCCTATATTTATTGCAGCACTATTTCTAATATTTAAAATATTTTCATTTTTAAATTTTGGTGGGTTTTAATAGGGATAGATTTCCAGACTGTTGTCTGAATCTGATGTAATCTGAAGTTTATGTAATCTGAGATTAAGACTTGGAATCAACCCAAAAGCCCAAAAATAAATGACTGGATCAAGAAGATATGGTATATATACACAATGGGATACTATTCAGCAGTCAAAAAAAAAAACTCTTGTCATTTGCAGCAAAGTGGATGGAGCTTGAAGGGATCATGCTCAGTGAAATAGAAGGGAAAAGAAAAATACTTGATCACTTCACTTATGGGAGGAGTATAGGGGATCAAGGGAAAATAATAACAACAAAAAAACACAACAAAACAAAACAAATTTAAACAGACAACTATAAACCAGAGACATTCTGCAGGGGAGGAGAGGGAAGAGGGATCAAAACGAGGGTGGGACGAGCACAAGGGACTATGGTGATGGTGCACAGGTGAATTGGTGGTGGGAATTTAATGGGGACTACACCCAAGAAAAGAAAGCAAGCATTGTAAGAAAAAAAATAATTTTTTTTTTTAAAAAAGACTCTTTCCAGGCCCTTCATACTTGTAATATTTCTACAGAAAAGTCCACTGGCAGTTTGGTTTGTGTTCCCTTACATGTTACCCTTTTTACTCCGGATATTTTTAATGTTATGTCCTTGTCATTTCTCCACAGCATTATTATAATATGTTTTTGTGTCTTTCTGTGTGGTACTATTTCGTTTTGTTTTGTTTTTAAATAGAGGCATGTTTTATTTATTTATTTTATTTGTTTGTTTGTTTTGTTTATACATGCACTGGGAGGGTGAGAGAATTCACCAGAGCCAGAGCGGGGAGTAGAGCAGGCAGAAGGACCGAAGTACACTGCTGAGGGGAGCAGCGGGCGGCAGGAGAGGTCTGCGCGCCATGTGGGATCCTCCTCCGGTGGCTGGGGAGCAGCCGGGGATCGAACCGGCGCACCAGAGGCCACGGGCAGCTTCGCAACCCAGTGCTCAAGCGCAGCGCCACCGGGGAGGCCCAGTGTGTGGTACTATTTTGTTTGGAACTCTTTGGGCTTCTTGCATCATGCCTGGTTTGTTTCCCAGATTGAGATGACTTTCAGTGATTCTGTCTATAATAAATTTTCTGTGTCTTTCTGTACCTTTCTCTTTTTCTGGGAACCCCGAGGCTGATGCTATTTCCCCTTTAGCTTTCCCAGAGGTCTCTTGCACTGTTCATTTATTTAATCCCTTTTTCTATATATTGTTCTATTTGTTCTTCAGTATTGTGTTTTCAAGGACATTAATTCCATTATTTGTTTGTCTGCTATTGAGACCCTCAAATGTATTAAGTCAGCTGCAGTGTTTCTTAGCTCTGTTATTTCTAATTTAACTGCTTCAGATTTTCCTCACATTTATTCTGTTGTTATTTTATATCTTCGCATGCATGTGTGTATGTGTGTGTGTGTGTGTGTGTATGTTGAGTTCCATAGTGCTGCCAGAGCTGTTACCCTTATGTCATGTTCCCCAACTTCTTCAAGTAAGGACTTTTTTCAAGGATTTTTTTTTTTGCTCTGGCATTTGTGTTCATCTTTTCATTTTTAAATTTTGATGGGTTTTAATAGGGATAGATTTCCAGACTCTTGTCTGAATCTGATGTAATCTGAAGTTGGTGTAATCTGAGGGCTAGCACCAGTGAGAATAATAGTTATAAAAGAGGAGCAGGGTAGTGGGGAGCTGAAGGATCACCTTCAGTAGAGAAATTTGAACCCCCTACTCTGCTGTGGGCACCAGAGTTGTGTGGTGAGACCCATAGCAGTCCCCTCATCTAGGCCAGCTCCTCGTCCTTAGTGTATTTCATAGTCTTATGTCCACTTCCACTCTAAGCTATTTTTAAACACTAGCAGTGCTGGTAATGGGTTGTAGATTACATGGGGTAGGAAACTGAACATTATTCACTTTTCCCGCACAGAGCCTTATTCTGGAATATTTGCTGCTATTACTATTACTTGAGTTCTAGTTTCTTCAAACTTTCTTTGTCTAGGTTCATGTCCTGGGGTGGGGGTGGCAGGTGTTCTGGATAGCTCAGCCTGGGCTTGAGTAGCAGTCTCTTGGAGGAGTCCCAGGGCTCTGACTTGATTCAGGCTACAGGTGTTCTACATTGAGTCTCAGACTGAAGTCAGCAGTCCTCACACTGCCCGTCCATCCCTGTAGCTCTACAACAATTCACCTTGTCCTGGTTGCCTGCCCGCACGCCCGTCTATCTAGTGCAGTGCTGAGTCTCTGAAGCCCTGATATTGGTAATGCCTGAGTCAAAACTATAAACAATTCTGCACTGCAGCTGCTCCTCCCTCTTGTGGATTGCATTGCACCATTATTACTCTAAACAGAGTTCACTTGAAGTTTTCCCCTACCCCTTTCCACTAAACTGATTCTTTCTAGTGTGTGCTGTTGTTGGCTGTTGTTCCCACAGAGATTTCCTTGCTTTGCTTGATAGCAGTTTAGTTGTGAGTATATGGAGGACTCAAGCCCAAATCTTGTCTTCACTCTTTCACCATCTTGCAGGACCTTTCTGAATATTATTTTAAAAAATATTATTTTATTTGATATAAGGAGACATCTTATTTCCATTTAAATCTATAATATCTGGTTCAGTATTTTTTTAAATATTTACTAGCCATGAGCAATTTATCTCATAAATATCTGTTCATGCCCTTCATCCAAATTTTTGCATGCTAGAGTTTTGGTTTGTTTCTTAATAATTTGCAAGAGTTTTGATTATATCAACTAGAATTTTTACAAGTGGAGAAATCAGGGTGAGGAGTGCTATCAGGTTTGCTATAATTGCAAATTTAGATAATGCAAATATTATAAGCAAAATTATTCTTACAGTAGATCTTAGGTAGTGTTTGAGTATAGTAGGTAATCCAATGAGATAAATGTCCACATGAAAGTACCCTAAGAATTAAGATTTTTTTAAAAAGTTGGAACTGTATCTCTGACCTGTTTAAATAACATATGAAGGAACTGGGTCCTAATCAGTGGTTGCCAGAACAATAATGCATCTCATGTGACCTCACTCAGCGTATTTTTATTTATTTATTTATTTTTTTATAGAGGCATTTTTTTATTTATTTATTTGTTTGTTTGTTTTGTTTATACATGCACTGGGTACAGTCAGAAGCGCGGGAGGGTCAGAGCCAGAGCGGGGAGCAGAGCAGGCAGAAGGACCGAGTACACTGCTGAGGGGAGCAGCGGGCGGCAGGAGAGGTCTGCGCGCCATGTGGGACCCTCCTCTGGTGGCCGGGGAGCAGCCGGGGATCGAACCGGTGCCGCCGAGGCCGCGGGCAGCTTTGCAACCCAGCGCTCAACCGCTGCGCCACCGGGGAGGCCCTCAGTCAGCGTATTTTAACTCTGGCTGCATACTAATACTAAAAATGCTAAGACTTGGGCTCCACCTTGGACCCATTAAATCAGAATCTCTAGAGGTGGAGACTTGCACTGGCAAATGATGAGTGAGAACAAATCTTTTGAGAGATATTGTATATAAAGCCAAACTCACCTAATGGCAGTGGTAGAAAAGAAAAGGAAGCAGAGAGGGAGGGAGGGAGGGAGGGAGGGAGGGAGGGAGGGAGGGAGGGAGGGAGAGAATAGCAGGGGAAGAAGGAAAAGGAACAGAAGAGAGCAAATGAGAGGCAAGCTGAAAGAAGATGCAACTGTTAAGAGGTTACTGAGGTAGTTTAGTAAGGGGATCACAAGGTTGACCTAGGGTGACGGCAGTGGGAAGGAAAGGAGGGAATAGATGCAAAAATGATACATACAGTGTTCAAGTTTAGACATAATCAGAGAGAAATGAAATAAGTCTAAAGTGTGAGATTTGAGGGAAAAAATTTATAAAAATAAACAGTTGCAAGAACGTCCATGGCAAGTTAACAAGAAATCCATGTATTGATTTTCAGGCAACAGAGAAAACCAAAATAAAAATGGAGCAAAGGAGAAGGAAAATCTCAGTTAACAGATAGATGTAGCATCTGGCACAATATCTAGTAGATAGAAAGTGCTTAATAATTTTTCTATATTTTATTTTATATAAATCTTACCTCATTTTTCATCTTTGTACAATGTATGCATTTTCATTTTGGTTATATTCCTCATACAATTGCACCTGCCCCCTTATTTTGACTCTAGTTCTTCCTCTCCCTGACCCACCCTACTCCCCCCCCACCCTGTAGTGTGTCTCTGGTTTATAGTTGCTTGTTGATTTTGATTATTACTTTGTATTGATTAGTCTTTTTCCTGGTCTCTTATTTAGGTTTTCTAAATTCCTGCTATGAGTGAGACCATCCAGTATTTTTCTTTTTCTTTCTGACTTATTTCGCTGAGCATGATCCTGTCTAGCTCCACCCATGTTGCTGCAAACTGCATGTGTTTATCTTTTTTGATTGCTGAGTAATATTCCATTGTGTAAATGCACCACATCTTCTTGATGCAGTCATCTATTTTGGGGCATTTGGGTTGTTTCCATATCCTAGCTATTGTAAATAGTGCTGTTATAAACATAGGCATGCAGGTGCCCTTTGCTCTTTCTCATTTGGGTAAATACCTAGGAGTGGAATTGCTGGATCATATAGAAGCTCTATGTTTAGTAGGTTAAGAAATCTCCACACAGCTCTCCATAGTGGTTGGACCAGTTTGCGCTCCCACCAGCAGTGCAGGAGAGTTCCTTTTTCTCCACAACCTCGCCAACATTTGTTGTTGCTAGTTTTTTTTTTTTTTTTAATATGTGCCATTCTCACTGGTGTAAGATGGTATCTCATGGTAGTTTTGATTTGCATTTCCCTGATTATAAGTGATGTTGAACATTTTTTCATATGCCTGTCGGCCATTTGCATTTCCTCTTCAGAGAAGTTTCTTTTTAGCTCTTCTGCCCATTTTTTGACTGGATTATTTTTTTTGTTTGTTTTTGTTGAGTGTCATCAGCTCTTTGTAAATTTTTGTGATCAGTCCTTTATCATTAGTGTTGTGTGCACAATTTTTCTCCCAGTCGGTGGGGTTTCTCTTTGTTTGATTTATTTTGCTGTGCAGAAGCTCTTTAATTTGATGTCATCCCAGCTGTTTATCTTTGCCTTCACTATCACTGCTTTGGGTGATGTGTCTGTAAAGATGTCTTTGATGGGCATGTCATGTAGTGTTTCGCCTATATTTCCTTCTATGTATTTTATGGTTTCAGGTCTTATGTCTAGTTCTTTAATCCATTTTGAGTTGATTTTTGTATACGGTGTGAGGTAGTGGTCAAGCTTCATTCTTTTGCATGTAGCGACCCAGTTTTCCCAGCACCATTTATTGAACAAACTTTCTTTGCTCCAGTGCATATTCTTTGCTCCTTTGTCAAAGATAAGTTGACCATAAATCTGTGGGTTTATTTCTGGATTTTCTATTCTAGTCCATTGGTCTGTGTGTCTGCTTTTGTTCCAATACCAGGCAATTTTGATGATTATGGCTTTGTAGTATAGTTTGAGGTCTGGGAGTGTGATGCCTCCATTCGCTTCTTTTTTTTTTTTCAAAAGAGCTTTGGCTATTTGGGGTTTTTGGTGATTCTATATGAATTTCATTAATAATTGTTCTATTTCTTTGAAGAATGACATTGAAATTTTTATTGGAATAGCATTGAATCTGTATATTGCTTTTGGTAGGATGACCATTTTAATAATGTTTATTCTTCCAATCCATGAGCAGGGGATATCTTTCCATTTCTTTGTGTCTTCCATTTCTTTTAACAGTTTTTATAGTTTTCTTTATATAGGTCCTTTATCTCTTTTGTTAGATTTATTCCCAAGTATTTGATTTTTTTGTTTCAATAATAAAAGGGATTTTTTTTTTATTTCTTCTTCTTCAGATTTATTGTTTGTGTATAGGAAGGCTACTGAATTTTGCATTTTGATTTCGTATCCTGCCACTTTTCTAAACTGATTGTTTAGTTGAATTAGTTTTTCTGTGGAGTTTTCTGGGTACTCTATGTATATTATCATATCATCTGCAAATAGTGATAGTTCGACTTCTTCTTTTCCTATTTGGATTCCTTGTATGTCTTCTCTTGTCTTATTGCTCTGGCTAGGACTTCCAGTATTATATTGAAAAACAGTGGTGAGAGTGGTCATCCTTGTCTTGTTCCAGATCTTAATGGAAATGCTTTCAGCTTTTCACCATTGAGAATGATACTGGCTGTTGGCTTGACATATATGGCCTATATGATGTTGAGGTATGTTCCTTGTATCCCAAGAATTTAAAGGGCTTTTTTCATGAATGGGTGTTGTACTTTGTTTAAAGCTTTCTCAGCATCAATTGATATTATCATATGGTTTTTATATTTCTTTTTGTTGATGTGTTGGATAACATTGATTGATTTTTGGGTGTTGAACCATCCTTGTGTCCCTGGAATGAATCCTACTTGGCCCTGGTGAATTATCTTATGGATACATTGTTGGATTCTGATAGCTAAAATTTTATTGAGGATTTTTGCATCAGTGTTCATTAGGGAGATTGGCCTGTAGTTTTCTTTTTTTGTGTTGTCCTTGTTCGGTTTTGGTATTAGTGTAATGTTGGCTTCATAGAACGTGTTTAGTATTATCCCTTCCTTCTCAATTTTTTGAAAGAGTTTGTGAAGGATAGGCACTAATTCGTTTCTGAATGTTTGGTAGAATTCATTTGTAAATCCATCAGGTCCTGGGCTTTTGTTTTTGGGGAGGTTTTTGATTACCATTTCTTTTTTTTTTTTTTTTCATATATCTCTTCTTTTATTTTTTTTTTTTATAAATTTTATTGTTATATTCCCCATACAATTGCAGCCCCCCATTCTGACCCCAATCCCTCCCCTCCCGCCCCCGCCCCCCTAAAAGTGTCTCTGGTTCATAGTTTTTTGTTGATTTTGATTTTCACTTTCTTATAGTTATTCATTTTCCTGGTCCCTTATTTAAGTTTTCTAGATTCCTGCTATGAGTGAGACCATCCGGTATTTTTCTTTTTCTTTTTGGCTTATTTCGCTGAGCATGATCCCTTCCAGCGCCATCCATGTTGCAGCAAATTGCATGTGTTTATCTTTTTTGAATGCTGAGTAATATTCCATGGTATATATGTACCACATCTTCTTGATCCAGTCATCTATTTTTGGGCATTTGGGTTGTTTCCAAAGCTTAGCTATTGTAAACAGTGCTGCTATAAACATAGGGGTGCAGGTGTTCTTTGGAATTGATGTTTCTGTGTCCTTTGGGTAAATACCTAGGAGTGGAATTGCTGGGTCATATGGAAGCTCTATGTTTAGTAGGTCCAGAAATCTCCACACAGCTTTCCACAGTGGTTGGACCAGTTTGCACTCCCACCAACAGTGCAGAAGAGTTCCTTTTTCTCCACACCCTCGCCAACATTTGTTGTTGCTAGTTTTTTTAATATGTGCCATTCTCACTGGTGTAAGATGGTATCTCATGGTAGTTTTGATTTGCATTTCCCTGATGACAAGTGATGTTGAACATTTTTTCATATGCCTGTTGGCCATTTGCATTTCCTCTTCAGAGAAGTTTCTTTTAAGTTCTTCTGCCCATTTTTTGACTGGATTATTTTCTTTGTTGTTATTGAGTCTCATCAGCTCTTTGCAGATTTTTGTGATCAGTCCTTTATCATTAGTGTTGGGTGCAAAAATGTTCTCCCAGTTGGTGGGGTTTCTCTTTGTTTTTGTTATTGTCTCTTTTGCTGTGCAAAAGCTCTTTAATTTGATATAGTCCCAGCTGTTTATCTTTGCCTTCACTATCACTGCTTTGGGTGATGTGTCTGTAAAGATGTCTTTGATGTGCAAATCACGTAGTGTTTCGCCTATATTTCCTTCTATATATTTTATGGTTTCAGGTCTTATGTCTAGTTCTTTAATCCATTTTGAGTTGATTTTTGTGTATGGTGTGAGGTGGTGGTCAAGCTTCATTCTTTTGCATGTAGCAACCCAGTTTTCCCAGCACCATTTATTGAACAAACTTTCTTTGCTCCAATGCATAGTCTTTGCTCCTTTGTCAAAGATTAGTTGACCATAAATCTGTGGGTTTATTTCTGGATTTTCTATTCGATTCCATTGGTCTGTATGTCTGTTCTTGTTCCAATACCATGCAGTTTTGATGATTATGGCTTTGTAGTATAGTTTGAAGTCTGGGAGTCTGATGCCTCCATTCCCTTCTTTTTTTTTCAGGAGAGCTTTGGCTATTCGGGGTTTTTTGTGATTCCATATGAATTTCATCAATAATTGTTCTATTTCTTTGAAGAATGACATTGAAATTTTGATTGGAATAGCATTGAATCTGTATATTGCTTTTGGAAGGATGGCCATTTTAATAATGTTTATTCTTCCAATCCATGAGCAGGGGATGTCTCTCCATTTCTTTGTGTCTTCTTCTATTTCTTTTAACAGTGTTTTATAGTTTTCTTTGTATAGGTCCTTTACCTCTTTTGTTAGATTTATTCCCAAATATTTGATTTTTTTTGTTTCAATAACAAAAGGGATGGTCTTTTTGATTTCTTCTTCTTCAGATTTATTGTTTGTGTATAGGAAGGCAACTGACTTTTGCGTGTTGATTTTGTATCCTGCCACTTTACTGAACTGATTGATGAGTTGAATTAGCTTTTCTGTGGAGTTTTTGGGGTTCTCTATGTATAATATCATATCGTCTGCAAATAGTGATAGTTTGACTTCTTCTTTTCCTATTTGGATTCCTTGGATGTCTTTCTCTTGTCTTATTGCCCTGGCTAGGACTTCCAGTATTATATTGAAAAGCAATGGTGAGAGTGGACATCCTTGTCTTGTTCCAGATCTTAATGCAATTGCTTTCAGCTTTTCACCATTGAGAATGATACTGGCTGTTGGCTTGTCATAGATGGCCTTTATGATGTTGAGGTATGTTCCTTGTATCCCAAGAATTTCAAGGGCTTTTATCATGAATGGGTGTTGCACTTTGTCGAAAGCTTTCTCAGCATCTATTGATATTATCATATGGTTTTTATATTTCTTTTTGTTGATGTGTTGGATAACGTTGATTGATTTTCGGATGTTAAACCATCCTTGTGCCCCTGGAATGAATCCAACTTGGTCGTGGTGAATTATCTTATGGATACATTGTTGGATTCTGATAGCTAAAATTTTATTGAGGATTTTTGCATCAGTGTTCATTAGGGAGATTGGCCTGTAGTTTTCCTTTTTTGTGTTGTCCTTGTTCGGTTTTGGTATTAGTGTAATGTTGGCTTCATAAAACGTGTTTGGTATTGTCCCTTCCTTCTCAATTTTTTGGAAGAGTTTGTGAAGGATAGGCACTAATTTGTCTCTGAATGTTTGGTAGAATTCATTTGTAAATCCATCAGGTCCTGGGCTTTTGTTTTTGGGGAGGTTTTTGATTACCATTTCAATTTCGCTAATTGTAATTGGTCTGTTTAGGTGTTCTATTTCTTCTTTATCTAGCTTTGGGTGATTGTAGAGTTGTAGGAATTTGTCCATCTCCTCTAGATTGTTAAACTTGTTTCCATATAACTGTTCATAGTAGTTACTGATTATTCTTTTGATTTCTGCTGTGTCCGTTGTGATTTCTCCTCTTTCATTGATAATCCTGTTTATTTGTGCTTTCTCCCTTTTTTCCTTTGTGAGCCTGGCTAGGGGTTTGTCTATTTTATTGATTTTTTCAAAGAACCAGCTCTTGGTTTCATTGATCTTTTGGATTGTTTTTTTAGTTTCAATTTCATTTATTTCTGCTTTGGTTTTTATTATTTCTTTTCTTCTACTGGTTTTGGGTTTTTTTTGTTGTTCTTTTTCTAGATCTTTGAGCTTCGAGATTAGGTTGTTTCTTTGCGTTCTTTCTTGTTTCTTGATGTGAGCTTCTATTGCTATATATTTTCCTCTTATTACTGCTTTTGCTGCATCCCATACATTTAGGATATTGGTGTCCTCCTTGTCGTTCAATTCAAAAAATTTTTTAATTTCTTCTTTGATCTCCTCATTAGTCCAATGGTCTTCCAGTAGTGTGGCTTTTAATCTCCATGAGGTAGGAAAGTTCCTTGCCTTCTTTTTATGGTTTATTTCTAGTTTGATGCCTTCATGGTCAGAAAAGATGGTTGATATGATTTCAATCTTGGTGTATCTGTTGATGTTTGTCTTGTGCCCCAGTATGTGATCGATCCTGGAGAATGATCCGTGTGCGCTTGAGAAAAATGTGTACTCCGTTTTTTTGGGGTTTAGTGTTCTATAGATGTCTGTTAAGCCCAATTGCTCTAGGTCTTTATTTAGAGCTTTGGTTTCTTTACTTATTTTTTGTCTTGTTGATCTATCCATTGTTGATAGTGGTGTGTTGAAGTCTCCCACTACGTATGTGTTTTCTCTGATGTCTGTTTTTAGAGAGGACAACAGTTGTCTGATATATTTTGGTGCTCCTTCGTTTGGTGAGTATATGTTAATGAGTGTTATTTCTTCTTGAAGTATTGTCCCCTTGATCATAATGTAGTGACCATTGGGGTCTCTTTTTATCTTTTTGAGTTTGAAATCTGTTTTATCTGATATAAGTATAGCTGTTCCTGCTTTCTTTTTTGGTCCATTTGCTTGTAGGATTGTTTTCCATCCTTTAACTTTGAGCCTATTTTTATCTTTTGTAGCTAAATGTGTTTCCTGGAGACAGCAAAAGGTTGGGTTTTGTTTCTTAATCCAGGCTGCAACTCTGTGTCTTTTTATTGAAGAGTTTAGTCCATTTACATTTAGAGTTAATATTGATATGTTAACATCTGTATTTGCCATTGTGTTTGTCTTTCCTTTGATTTTATTTATTTATTCTTTTAATAACTTTTTTTTTTTGGCCTTCTTTCATTGTTATTCGTCGCTCTGAGGTTCTGGCTTTAGGACTCCTTGTAGTATTTTTTGGAGTGGGGGTTTAGTTGCAATGAAATTCCGGAGTTTCTGTTTGTCTGGGAAGGTCCATATTCTTTCTTCAAAGAGGAAGGAGAGCTTTGCGGGATAGAGTATTCTTGGTTGGCATCTGTTTTCTTGGAGTCTGTTGACTATGTCCCTCCACTCTCTCCTTGCCCGTAGTGTTTCTTCGGAGAAGTCTGATGTCAGCCTGATTGGTTTTCCTTTGAATGTTATCTGTTTCTTCCCTCTTGCCAGCTTCATTATTTTTTCCTTGTCCTGGATTCTTGGGAGCTTTACTATTATGTGTCTTGCTGTATTTTTCCTTTCGTCGTGGAAGTTTGGTGTTCTTCTTGCTTCTTGTATATCAATTTTCAGCTCCTTCTTCACATTTGGGAAGTTCTCTTCAATTATCTCTTTGAATATTTTCTCTGTTCCTACATCTCTCTCCTCTCCTTCTGGTATTCCTATAACTCTTATATTTCCTTTCCTCATGGAGTCAGATAGTTCCCGAAGTCTTTCTTCGTTCTTTTTCCTTCGTACTTCTCTTTCCTTTTCTGTTTTGGTTCTTTTTATTTCTGTGTCTTCAAGATTACTTATTCGTTCTTCCATTTCATCTATTCTGCTTTCATTGCTTTTCCCAGAATTCTTTAGTTCTTCCATTAATTCTTTGATCTCCTGCATTTCTTTTACTTCCCTCTTTAGGGACTCAATTTCTTTCTTCTGACCATTGTTTTCCCTCTCTAGGGACTCAATTGCATTCTTCTGATCATTGATTATTTTTCCCTTGTCATTGTTTTCCTTTATGACTTCTGTCAGTTTTTTAATCACGGCAATTTTAAATTCTCTTTCTGGAAGGCTCAGAAATTCTTCCAAGTTATTGTCGTTGCAATCTGGCGGCTGGCTTTCTTTTTGTGGTGTGCTTTTTCTCTGGAGAGTTGCTAGGTTGCGTGTGGTTCTTCTCCTCCCTACTGTCTGTTTTCTAATTTGCCGTATGCGTTGGGACACTGTGTTGTTGGGACTGGCCGGCATCTTGGGTGGGCTTCTCTGTTCCCCTCTGGTTCTTCCAGGAGTCATCTGTCAGTTTCAAGCAGCCTTTATTGGAGAAAGGTCCCTGTTCTAAAATGCCGATGTGGGGACACACTCCCCTGTGCGCCTGGTCTGCCCCGGCGGTGGGTTCCTGCTCCCCTCTGGGCTTGGACTGCAGGCCAGAGGGGGTCTGGCGTGGGCGAACTTCCCCCGCTCACCTCTGGCTCCTGAGGAAGCCTTCTGCAGGTAGTCTTTACTGAAGAAATGTCCCTGTTCTAAAATGGTGATGTGGGACACACTCCCTGCGCTTCTGGTCTCAGGCACACTCTTCTGCGCGCCTGGTCTGCCCCGGCTGTGGGTGCTCGCTCTCCCTGTGGGCTCAGACTACTTGTTCAGAAGGGGCCCGGTGTGGGCTAACTCCCCAGCTGGCCACTAGCTCCTTCAGTAGCCTGTGCTGGGGTCAAGTCGCTAGGTGGCACCAGAGATCTCTCCTAGAGCCCTTGGGGAGCTGATTTTCCACCCCGTGGGACAGGGAGCAGAGCGGGGATGGTAGGGTACACCTCAACGGCTTTGGGGTGCTGTGTCTGCCTTGTGCCCCACCGTCGTGGGGAACCCACGCCCCTAATTTCTTGCCCCGGGTCTCAGTTCCAAAGCCCTCAGTTCCAGGACGCGGGCTGTAGCCCAGATCAGTGGCGCGGGAATGGCGCCTTTTGAATCCCGCTCCCCTGCCTGGGCACCTTGTTCCTGCTCACTCAGGGAGGGCCTCCGCCGTCTCCCCGCAAGCCTAGGTCGCAGGCGCGGGGACCTGGGCAGCTGCAATCCGAGCGCCGCTTTCGCACAAGCTTACTGGTTGGCTGGGGCTGTGTGCTGGTGCTGGTCTCCTCCTGGGGGGCGGGGCTCTTTAATGGCGCCTGGAGCTCACCTCTGCGGCGGATCCTGCAGGGTTCGCCTCAGCTCCCGTTCACGGGGTGTGGTGGCTGAAATAGTTCCTTTCCACTCACAGTCCCACTTGCTGCATCCGTTTTTCTTGTTGGGCGTTTTGGTTTGTTGTTTCCCTGGTCTCTGCCGGTCGGAGAGTGCCGCCTCTGTGGGCGGGGGAGGGGAGCAGGGTTCTGCGCTTCCCTCCCTTCTCGTCCTCTTTTATGGCAACTTTCTTCTTCGGGCAGTTTGCTGGAGTCGTCCGTTTATCTTCCGTGTCCCAGTTCTCACTGGGACCTGCCGCTTTTCCTCCCTATTAACTTTTTTTAATGGGAGATCTTACTCGCAGCGTCTCCTCGCCGCCATGTTGCTCCGCCCCTCCTTGATTACCATTTCAATTTCACTTCTTGTAATTGGTCTGTTTAGGTGTTCTATTTCTTCTTTATCTAGCTTCGGATGATTGTAGAATTGTAGGAATTTGTCCATCTCCTCTAGATTGTTGAACTTGTTTCCATATAGCTGTTCATAGTAGTTTCTGATTATTCTTTTGATTTCTGCTGTGTCCTTTGTGATTTCTCCTTTCATTTGTGATCCTGTTTATTTGTGCTTTCTCCCATTTTTCCTTTGTGAGCCTGGCTAGAGGTTTGTCTATAAATATTTTTTTTCCAAATAGTAAGGAAAGAAAGTGTGAGCAGAGGATGGAAACTTTCCCAAGGTCCCCTTTCAATGAGCAGAAGGAAGAAGGTATGGAACTGGGTTTGAAAATGGTATGATCAAAAGACATAAATATATTGTTTTAAGTTCTGAAATGATTATGGGGGATAGAATATTGATAAAATGAAAGTTGAAAGATAATTATGTTTCACTAGGATATCATCTCTACTCTGAAAGTAAGCCAAATTTATAAGTGGTAGAAGAGATAGTCAGGAAACTGGTGGGAATGAATATAATCTATTCCTAGTAAAGAATGGAAGAGTTTAAGTTATAAATAAAGCTTGTATATGATGTTGTTTTATTTTGTTTGGGCTTTTTTTTAAGGATAGTTGAACTATATACAGTGTTTGTGTCAATGGAGTAAATGTCATTAGATACAGATGGAAGGAAAATTGGACAAAGGAAGTAATGCTTAATTTCTGTAACAAAGTCTAGGAAGAGGTAGAAGGAATAGAATACTGAGAAGTTGAAGGGAGGTGTCAGACAGGTGGAGCCCTAGCTCATGCTCTGACAGAGAACAGAAGGTGGGACAATGGTCAAACCCAGGGAAATATTAAGATTAGAAGGGGAACCTGGAATGCTAAGGTTAACTTGCTCACTAAAACCCAAAGGTAGACAGTCAACTGAGAATGCTGGTGGCTGGATCAAGTTTAAAATGTGCATAAAGCCATCCAAATAAAATCATGAATATGTCAAACTGTTACCTGGCAGCAGTGAAGGACAAATTAAGGTTGATAATACAAGGTTATAGGACATACAGTCACCAAGGTTTAAAATTCCTGTGTTCAACATACTACATTTTTAACACCCTTAACTGTAGGTGAGAAAAGCAAAATATGAAAAGACTTCCCAGATGCTTTGGTTATCTATTGCTATGTAACAAATTATCCCAAAGCTTTGCACCTTCAAATTGAGTAATACATTGGCCTGGCTTAACCAGTCCTCCACTCAGAGGCTTTCACAACAATCAAGGTGCTGACTTTCAAGTATTTTATTTCAGGCTTGTCTGGCTGCTCACAGGATTTAGTTTCTCACTGACTATTGACCTAAGGTCTTCTGATCTTGGTAGCTTGTTGACCAAAGACGGTCCCCTGCTTCTTGTTGTCTTGGTTTCTCCAGCATGAGTTTGTTTCATAATAGAAGAGGTTGGCTAGCAAGGCAGAAGTCACCACCTTTCTTGCCTCATTATGGAAATGACATTTCATCAAATTTCTCTGAATGTATTAATTAGGAGTCATGAGGTGCAGCCCACACTCTAAAGCAGATCTATCAAGGGTGTAATACCAGGAGGCAGGGCTCACTTGGGCCATTTTAGTGTTTGCCGGTTATACCAGATAAAACTTAATGAATATGGGCCTCCCCGGTGGTGAAGCGGTTGAGCGCTGGGTTGCGAAGCTGCCCGCGGCCTCTGCGGTGCTGGTTCGATCCCCGGCTGCTCCCCGGCCACCCGAGGAGGGTCCCACATGGTGCGCAGACCTCTCCTGCCGCCCGCTGCTCCCCTCAGCAGTGTACTTCGGTCCTTCTGCCAGCTCTGCTCCTCGCTCTGGCTCTGGTGAATTCTCTCACCCTCCCGCGCTTCTGACTGTACCCAGTGCATGTATAAACCAAACAAACAAACAAATAATAAATAAATAAATAAAACATGCCTCTAGAAAATTAAAAAAAAAAAAAACTTAATGAATATTTTAAAAGACATCCATGCTGATTTCTTTAAACCCTGTCTAATTCTGTTTTTTAAATTATGCTTTTGCTAAAGAATTTTAAACAAATGAAGTCTCGGGAATTTAAAAAAAAGCATTTGTCTTTGAACATAAGCTGGCAGAAATATCAGGAGGAAAGAAAGATGGATAAGTAGGAAGTGTAAGAAAATGAACAAAAAGAAGGAAAAAGGGAAAGAAAAATTTGAATTTAATCATTTTGAGAGAAGATGAGAGTTGGGAATCTGATGGTGCTGTTTCTGCTGCTGTAAGATGCACACAGAGATTAAGTAAAGATCCAGGAAGCTGTGAGTATCAGAGTTCATGGGTACCATATTGGTGATCAGATGGATGCTAATATCATTGACTATAGTAATAATGGCATGACAGAGGGTCTTCTTGCTCCAGGCAGTGTGCTAAGTGAGTCACATGACAATAATGATGATGATGACCATGGCATTCACCAATCATATTAGTTCCTTCCAAACTCTCTACTACATGGTTTACAGATACATCTCAATTAATTCTCATAATAACTCCATGGTAATATTATTATATGCACTTCACAAATGTGGAAAATAAGAATGTAATCATTCAAGTAAACTGCCAAAGGTCACAAAGTGGTACAGTAATGATAGTGATCTGGATCTTAGTACTATGAAACCTATTTACATTTTTTATATTTTTAACTGCCCCAATTATTAGAAATAAGTTGGGAAGACTGAAGTCAATAAGGAAGCAAGAATGTGTACCTGAAATCAGAGTTCAATTTTAAAGAGAGTACAAAGAAAGATATGTGCATCTTGGAAAATAAAAAGAGATAAAACTCAGATGGTCTCATGAGTGATGGTATTAGCTTTTAAAAAAGGTGATATAGAAAGATGACAGTGAATAGGGAACAGAGAAAGATGGGACTTTTTAATCAAGTAATTGTATTCAATCTAATTTTGAAAGTTTGGGAAGGATCAGGAAATGCAAATATTCTTCAGGAGAGAGACAAAAAAAAAAAATCTCATAGGCCACAATATATTAGAGGTGGGAATTGCAATGTTATAATTTTCCAGAATATATTTTTTTGAAAATTTTGGTGCTGATAAATTAATCATAATTTAGTGAGGTCCTCAAGAGGATTTTTCTTCTAGGAATTTCTTATGTATTGGTGAAATAAGGGGAAAATTGTCCTGTTCTCATTATGTTTATAAAGTTTATAATGAACCTTTATTTTTATTTTTAAAGATTTATTCATTTATGCATTCAAGAAGTGGGGTACAGGCCAGAGATATGGGGGGTAAGATGATTCCCCAGAGACAGTGAGGAACAGAATGGGCAGATTGATTGAAATGCACTGCTGAGGGGGGTAGCGGGCGAGACAGGAGAGGTCTGCTGCGCCATGTGGGTAGCTCCCTGGCCGGGGATTGAACTTGTGCTGCAGTGGCTGCCGATAGCTTCATAGGTTGTGTCTTAACCCCTTGTGCCACTAGGGAGGCCCTATAATGAACCTGGACATTTTGAGTGACATTCAACAATTTCTTGGGATAACAGGCACAGACTAGGACTGTTAAAAACAAACTATATTTTTTTGCTTGTCTTACTAATGGAGAAAATTGATAATAAATAAGCAAATAAATATATAATTCCAAATTTATGTGTACATTAAAGGAAACCACGTCTCTTTGCATAACATGATCAGGAAGGGATTCTCTGTGCTGTGGGATAGCTCTGTCTTGTCCAAGGAACTGAAGGAGTACAGTGTTTCTGAAATGCTAAAATGAGGGGAACACTATAAGAGCAGGCTAGAAAGAAGATAAGGATTTTATTTGAAAAGCAATAGAAAGTAATTGAAGATTTTAAATAATCTATTGAAATTTTTCTATTTATGTAAAAGTATGTTGCAGGAGGATGAGTGTGGCAGTGAAGATTTGGATAAATGTATGAAATTTGTCATCTACCTATGTACCTATATATCTAGAGGTAGGTAAAATGATCACATTTGCTGATAACTAAGTGCTGGGGATGATAGAAAAAAGAACCAAGAATAATTTCTAGTTTTCAGGCACAAGCCAATGGGTGAATAGTGGTAACAATTTCTGAGATGGGTAAGATTTTCAGACAAGCAGCCATCTAAGTAGAAGAGGTAAAAGCACTGATGCCAACTTTTTAACATTTAACTCAGTTTCTCCCCTCCAGTTTGAAAGTAGGAGTTAAGACACCCATATTATTAGTAAGACTTCTTTGGTAGAAAGCAACAGAAATGAACTCAGAATAGCTGAAGTCAAGAAAATGTATGGGAATGTTGGTGGGGACTCAAGAATCAAGGAAAAGCTGGAGACTCAGAAGAAACCAGAAGAAGAAGAAAATAAAGCATTGTGGGAAGCAGGAACCACAAGTGACAGATCTGAGCCTTCTGGAATGAAATGAATTGTCAACCATTTGCCATGTTTTTTTTAATTAAATATATATTTATTTGGATTGGGGTCAAAATGGGGGGGTTGAAATTGTATGGGGAATATATAAAAATAAAATTTATTATTAAAAAATATATTTATTTATGCATACAAAAACTGGGGTACAGGCCAGAGGTGTGGGGGTGAGAGGATTTACCAGAGACAGAATGGGGAATAAAACAGGCAGATTGACTGAAATACACTGCTGAGGGGAGCAGTAGGTGAATGAGGAGAGGTCTGCTGCACCATGTGCATTATGTCCTTGGCTGGGAATCGAACTCATGCTGAAGTGGGTGCAGATAGCTTCATAGGCTGTGTCTTAACCCCTTGTGTCACCAGGGAGGCCCCCCATTTTCCATGTTTTTGAATCCCACTTAGTGCAAAAGACTGTGTTCAGAGAGTGTCTGACTGACTTATTTTGTGTCCCCAGACTGTAACCAAGGGGAATAGTTAATTTCTCATATGCAGTGCAGAGACCAGTCCTTGGGCAGTTACATCAACATCTGATGTGTGCACAGGGACCTGTTGAAGGCAGAAGAACTGAAATAGCCACTGGTCCAGCAGCAATCAGGCATCTTCTTGGCCACGTGGGAAAATCTGATGCTGGGGGTGGCGGTGTTACAGGAGTAAAACTGTTCCTGAATTGTACGCATGAAGATAACAGGTACAGGGTCAAAGTCCTGCTTCCCTAGGTACACAGGAAAAGAAGTCATTTTTCACTAACCACTTTATTCCACCTTGATATAAAAATAACATAGTTGCATTTTATCAGACATATTTCATTTCCTTTTTGGTCTGTGTTTGGTGATAATCCAATGGAATTAGTGAAGCTGGGTCCTCTTCACTACACTGGGCTGATTTAGCTAATGATCTGTTAATGAGTTGTTAATCACTTATTCAAATTGGGAGGGTTGGGTGACTGAGCAGGTGCTAAACCTGGAGGAAGAATCTGCTGCAATAAAACCTTCCAATTTCCATTTCACTGGGAGCAGTCTCTTCCTTGCTCCCTCCTGCCTTTTTCCACATGGGATGGATTTTTTTTTCTTGCAGATTTGGGTAGGATCTTGAACAAATTTGGCTTTTGATGTATCCTGAAGTGCTGATTGCCAGGTTCTGTTCGTCTTGAATATTACTTCTTGGTTGCTGCTCAGACAAGAATTCAAGCATAGCATTTTGGCTGTGTTTGAATTGAACCAAACAGAAAGCCATTGAACTTCAGAAAGTTAATAATTGATTGATCTATCAGTAAGTCTTTTGGCATCAGCAAATTAGAACATCCTAAGCAACTGCACAGAATTAGATGGTATTTATTTGTACAGGTGCAATCACTAGATCAGCAATCAAGTAATATGAGGAGATGAGGTATTTTCTGAAGGATGCAATTGTGGGTTAGGGAGGTTAATAAATTTTCCGAGGCCACTGCATTTGAAAATAGCACAACTGCTTTTTACTGCAGGTATGATTGACTCCAGGGTGTATACTTGACCATGTTGCCACTCCTAGAAACTGAAATCAACAATTTTTTAAAGGTGTGGAATTGATATCATATGCTTCATGTATGAAACATGCATTTTGCTCCTATATTTGTTTTTATTAAACTGCAGACAGGGGAAAACCTTCTTCGGAAATACATGGAACATGGGTTAAAATTCTGGAACTCCAGTCCACATGTACTAGATCAGACTGTTATTGGTCCCACAAATCTGTATTTTATGCACTCCCCAAGCAGTATTTGTATACACTCAAGTTTGGAATTTTTTACTATCTCAACTGAACATGTTATCCATGTCAACATTTAATAGAATTAATGACCTAGTCTATCTGCCTAGAGTATGTAAGAAGCTTAACATTAGAAGATGAAATGAGAAAGGAAAGACACTTTTAGGCAAGAACACATACCAGGAAAGGTGATAGGTGACAAATTTGTATTGAGAAGCAGGAAAGGAAGACTGAAATGCAGATATAAGTCTATATATATTTCTGCAAAGCACAGAATGGAAATTAATTATGCCCTTTCTTACTCAAAGAGAAAAATGTTTAAGTTATATTCAGTACCCTTTTTCTGTGAATACCAGAAAAGACATAATAAATGTTTTAAAATGTTCATAAAACAACTTTAAACTGAAACTTATTTTGGCATTTGTAGAGATAAATTTCATCCTTGCTAGTTCCCTGAAGAAAGAAGAAAATTTGGACTATATATTAAAATACCAGTCTTCAAATCCCACCCCTGACAATAGCTATTCTTGTAAACATGGGCACTTTTTCTAACCTCTATTGTTTATTTTTTTTTTTAATTTCAGTTTTCTCAAAACTGTAACACAAGCTAAACTGTGAGGGTAAAGTGAAATAATGGATGTGAAAGTCATGTATATGTTGAAAAGCTTTGTAAAAATAAATGCTAGGTATTATGAGCCTCTGAAAAACTCCTGTATAACATTTTATTCCCTCATGGATCTTGGTTAATAAGGCCATCTTGTATTCTGTTTACTAGCATGGCGATACAAGACTTACCTATTAAATAAATATAACTGAGTTCAATGAAACAACTGTCAGGAATATGCATGTTCCCCATCCCCTTTCCTAGTAGAAATGAGTGATGTACAAAAATTCCTTCAATTATGGAAGCTTTCTTGTTATGAGAATGAGATTCGAAGTTCTATTGGGTGAACATGAAGAAGGATATCATAGGCGTAGTGTAGACTATCTTGAAAAACAGAACTTTCTGGATCTTCCTATTCTCTGAATACAGAATAGTGTTATAAAGCATGGAAACATATTTTCATTGAGGTGTCTGATCACCAGAGCTGGCAACTTGTATATTACTTCTTTTACAATTGAACAGAGAAATTCTAAAGCAACCATTCCATTGTCAAGTTCTATGGAAGACATTCAGAGCTGGGTTAATTTCAGGGAACTATAGAAATGTGTATTTGTTGTTGTTGGTTTGCTCTTCTCCTGTGTCTTGTCGGTTTTTTTCTTCATGATTCAATATTTCTTCAAATCAATGGCCTGAAAGAAATCTAATTAAGGCATAGTTTTTAGGATATGAGCAATATTTTTAAATCTTCTGTTTTTCTGCTGAACTGTTTTTTTTCATTTTCTAGAGAAAAGGGATGCTTAAGGCTTACTGACCAAAAATGTTTCAAACCAAGAGAAAAATGGGTTAATATGTCACTCTAACAATATGTGGTTCTTTGTTCTTTTTCTTAACTTCTTGTTGATAAATGGAGTTTAAAGGAACTAAATGTTCACATCTTCTAACAGATATTTGGGTTTTACAATAGGTACACACATTTGCTGGATTTATTTACCACACAATTTTAAGATACCAGCTAGTTGTACTTTATTTTTTTTCTGCAGAATCAGAAGAGAATTTTGTATTATATAAGCATAACATCCAGTAATAAGTAAAATCATCTTGATAGACTTTTAAGGATAAATCTTGAATATTTTGTTGCAGTCAAGGAACTAAAATTTACTTTTATATTTCTTTTCAGTATTGTTTATTTTTGTTGAAGAATTAAGACTCCAAATTCAAATGGTTAACCAAAACTCCCAAACAAATATTTTAAAACATGTAAATGGGGGCTGGGACAAGGAATATTTAGTTTTCCACTGTGTTGGAAAAGCCTGTCAGTTCTCATCTTTCAAAGATAAATATATACATTGCATTAATCAAAGAAAGGGTTATAGTGACATAAATGAAAGTTATTAAAGAAAAGGAGATGGATGGCAATGGAGACAACCATTTGCTTTGCCACCAACAAATTCATTTCCAGAAAAGAGCCCTTATCAATTTCTAGGGAATGTTTTCTTCTGTCACAGTGGATGCAGTGTTACTGTTCTTTACGACTCTCTCAGAGCCAGTGCAGTGACACCAATCTAAATAAAGGAGAAGGGAAGGCTTAATCACACCTGTCACTGACCAGTTATTAACATTTTCCAACAAGGGCATTAGGGGAAAAATTCTGAGAGGTCAATTTGTATTAAAAGAGTGGAGCCAAAAGAGAGAAAACTTACTTGAAAGCAGTGTGTTTATGGCTAAAGCAGGTGTGTGAAGTCCACTTCAATTTGGCAATCCTCCATTAAGCATTCTCCATTACAGACATCACTGTTTAAGGATTTTATTGTCTAGTAGAGAAAACTGTTAGGGAAAAAATTAATTCAACACTTATCAAAGCAATTGAATAAACTTATATACAAGATACCCAAGAGAGGTTGATTAACACTTGGTAGAGAACTAAAAACAAGGAAATATAAAAACAAGGAAAGACTTGAGTTAGAAGCATGAACATGGGAGATTCAATGCCTGACGCTAGAGGTTCAAGGGAAGTTCCAGGCAGTGAATATATATGGGCAAAGGCGTAGAGTGGTAAATGTCATGGAAAATTCTGGAAAACATGTTTCTTGATAAAGGGAGCATAATGTTTCTGGGGGAAGAAACAAGAGATATAGGAGATGAGCAGGACCTTATTGAAAAAGGTAGACATTAAATAGTCTGTACCATGAATTTTTACTCATTAAATATTCCATCCTACTCTATAGCCAACTTAATTCTATCACAATTCTAGCATCAACTCCCATTACCTCAAATTCCATAAGGATGATTTATTGAATATCCTGGTTCACTGACAGCTACTTATCTCCAAATCACCCTTTCAAGTTTATTCCTGGAACTTGGTTATTTGGTAGTCTGTTTTTCATTCCAAAATCACTAAGTTAATTCATCCCCTTTTCTAAATGAAATGTTTTCTCATTTTTTTAATTAAATCATTCCCATTTTCTTATGGGCATCTCCATGCTGCTCTTCCCTTTTAATCTGTAAAATCCAGAACCCATCTTTTAAATTAACACTGTAAAATATAACCTCATTTTTCCCTCAATGAACTCAAACAACTGTGTAATCCATGCCTATATAGGACTTGCTGAGCACATATAGAGAAAATAACAAAACTAAACAAAAACACCCAGGAGATAGCTTGATCCATTACAACTCCATGGTCTTCAAACTAAAATGAGTTGCAATATTGATTGGCAAGTCTACTGTTTCTCTATTCAACTTCTTCTCTTTCACCTCAAATATCTTCTACCTCTATTTCAAAGAGTAAATAAAATCTCTCTCTGATGGGAATTCTTTCATATCCCCCATCCCAGACAAAAATCTTTCATCATCTCAAGACTGCCTCTCTCCTCTTCTGTTACAGTGATATATTGCCTAGTTCCTGCAAAATGTGCTTTCCACCCCATTCCTTCCACCCTTTTGAAGAATTTATACTTTTAAACCTTTCCTGTAACAGTTAATATCCTTCCTCAACTGGATTCTTCCACCAATTTTTAATTAAGCTGAATTTACTCTGATCTAAACAAGCAGACACAGAACATCATACAGCACAACCCTCTTGTGACTCCCAACAATTATCTCCAGCTCAATTACTATCTTTGGCTTCCTCTTGACAAACACGTCAAAGAGATGTCTGTGTCCCTGTATCACTTCTCCATGTTTTATTCAATCCTCCAGTCTCTTCCATTTGACTAATTGTTACTCTCAACTCCATCAAAACAGCTTTCATTTGGAAACCAATGCTCTTCAAGCTGTTAATCCAAAGAATGGTTCTCAATCTCATTTTAATTAATCACAGTTTATTATCTGAAACAACCTCTTCTTGAACTTCTGGGGATCCTGTGCCAGATTTCCACTATGAATGGTTGATTCCTCTCTCCTTTGCACACACAAAAGTAACTGTTGGAGTTGCCCAAGCTCAGTCATAGTCCTACTTCTCCTTTCAAGCTGTTTTGTGTCTCTAGACAATGGATCTGTATTTTTTTTTTCCTGTCAAAGGCCAGAGAGTTAATATTTTAGGCTTTGTGAGCCATATATTCTCTGTTGTAACTACTCAACTCTATTATTGTAAAGTGAAAGCAACCATAGACAGTACGTAAATTAATAGGTGTGGCTGTGTTCCAAAAAACTGCATTTTCAAAATCAGCAAGCAGGCTGAATTTGTCCCATGGAAATTGCCAACCCTGTTCTAGATCATCTCTTCCATAGCAATGGCTTTAATTGCTACTTAGAGATTAATCAGAAACTCATAACCATCTGTGGACTCTCTAAGTTCCAAACCAACATTTGACATTTGTACCGGAATATCGAAAAGGAACCACAGACTCAACAAAGGTCCTTAAGGCTAAAATGAAAGTCCTTAAAATGACCCACAAAACCCTATATGATATGCACACCTACTCGCTAACCTGAGATACAGTCCCTGTCATTCTTCCTGTCTTTCACTTTTCTCCACTTGTATAGCCTCCTGGCTATTCCTTCAATTTGAGCATGCCAAGCAGGCTTCTGCCCCAGGGCTTCACACTGGCTTCTCCCTCTGCCTAATACTCTTCATAACTAATTAATTCACCACGTAAATTCTTTGCTCAATTGTTACCTTTCCAATGAAGATATAGCAACTACTCTATTGAAAATATCATCCTCTACAATTTCACAGTCTCAACACCACTCACCCCACTTTCTATTTCCATAGCATTCACTATATTACATATATATATATATATATATTTAGTTTTTACTGTTTCCTTTTATGAGAATAAAAACTCTAAGAGCACCATGATGGTTTATCTATTTTATTCTCTTCTATAATCCAAGAGCCTAAACAAGTGGCTGGCACCTAGTCAAACTCAGTAAGAATAATAAATAAATGAAACTACTTAAAGCCAAACTGATAATATATCTACTTACTGTCTGTCATGTAACAAATAAAAACTGAAACAAAATAACAGCAAACCTGGCTCTTCCCCAGTATTATTTCTTTATGGTCTTTTCTCTCCATAGCCAGTCTTTCAACCATTTATTTGACCCTCAAATTTCTTTGAAATTATTCATATCACTTTTTTCTGAATTTCTGTTGCCTGGCTGAGCTGTCATAATCTCCCATCTTAACTAGTGAAGTAGAATTCTGATGGCCCCACACTTATTCTGGGCCTTTTTCAAAACCAGTATCCAATATGTTGCGAAAAATATAATTTTCATTATACAGTTTTTTAAATCTCCATGTCCTCTTTACATCTCCTGTGTTTGAAACTAATCTTTAGGCAAAGACCAAAATTCTAGTCTTTATATACTATTCCAGACTTACCTACAATTCTCTGTATATTCTTGCTACAATTGACCTTTCTGTTCCTGGATTATACCATGATCCCTCATTCCCCAGAGCCTTTGCACATACTGTTTCCTCTGCTTGGAATGCCATTTAGTTTTCCCAGTTACCTTCTCACTTACTTTAGGCACAATTCAATCATTTTTTTTTTAGTGAAAATTTCTTTGACTTCCCTAAAGTAATTACTAATAATAAGTGTTTTCACAGTGCATGTTATTTTTGTGATTCTCTTTCTCTCACTCTTATTCTCTCTCATACACACACACATATGCACACACACACACCAATATAATCCAAGTTGTCTGAACAGTGGTTGGCACACAGTAGGTACTCATAGTTTGAGGGGAAAAAGAAAGGAAAAATCATTCATCTCAGGTTTCAACCTTAAATGAGATGAATGATGTTATCGACATATAAATTAAGGAAAATAGATAAGATAATATATTTGAGTTCCAATTTGTCAAGTTAGAGACACTCACAGATTGGGTCATTTATTTGACTATGTAGTTTTGGAAACTGGTAGGAGTGAAAACCATGAGTAGAGATTTTATAATCTTCATGGTATTGGAGATTCCTTATAAGTGTGGGCTGAGTGAGAAAGATTTCAGGGAATAGGACCCTGATGAATTCTCCTGTTTAGGACTTTCAGACATAAATGTATCAGCCAAAAGGGCTGAGATGTGGTTAATGGAAGAAGGAAAATAGCAGAGGATATCATCAGGGAAATGATAAAAGGAGGTTATATAGGTTGGAAGATATGGTCAATATTGTCAAATGCTACAAATAGATGATTTTCAATAAAGCCTGAAAGGTATGAGTCATTTCAGTAAAATGATAAGAGTAGAAGCCAGATTTCAGTAGTCTAAGAAGTCAATGAAGACAGAGGAATTGGGAAAAAACTAAGTACCTGAGCATTTTAAGGGGCTTGAGTGTGAAAGAAAGAAGAGGGAATGACATGGCAGAATAAGAATAAGCAGCAATTGATTTAATTTATTATACTACCTTTCCCAATAATGTTTTCATCTTTGAAGGATAATAAAATTAATAGTGATCATTTATTGAAGTTGTCACTGTGTGTCATGTACTGAGCTACACATGTTGCCCTTATCCCTGAAGGGGGTATTGTTTTCCTACTCTTTCAGATGAGAGCAATAAGGGATTCAAGTTCAGGTAACTGTCTTTCAAATCACCCAGCTAAGAAATGGTACACCAGATATTCAGCCCCAGATCTCCACAATACCAATAACTACATTTTTAATATTTTTTCCAGATATCAGTCACTCCTATGTCTCCTTCCCTATAGTACCCCTTAAACTCTTCACCATCTTTATATTGCTTTTAATCACGATTAATTAGATTCATGCTAAGGGGGGTTATTTTGCATAAAAATTACTCGCCAATTTTACTTTAATAAATGTTCAATTCATTACATGCATATTTAATAAATTTAACAAGTTTATTTAAACATGCATGGATACATATTATTAATAAAATATTCTTAAACAATTTAAGCCATATTTACAAATTTAGTATAGTTGATTCTCTTAAATCCTTCAAATATATTAACAAGTAAAATATACTAAAATGTATCTATAACTATAGCGTATGCAAGAATTACAATATTCATATTGAAATCTATTCTAAATTATAGGTTCAAAAATTTTGTTCAGTCCATCATCCAAGTGATATTTCGTTTGTTAGTTTTTTTAATTACTGATGATTATACTCAGATGATACCTCCGTAAGGTTGTTCTTAAACTTGTTCAGATATTTTCCCAAGGCTATGATAAAATGGATAAATGATATCATCTTCGACCAGCAAGGCTACAGAATCTGGATTCTAAATTAATGAAGTTGTGGTCAGAATGCAGCATGTGGTAGCTTTTTTTTCAAATGGGATTTGAATTTGAGTCACATAAAATCAGATTATGCTTCCTTTTTGCCTTAAGTTCATTGGTCATATTGATCAGCTTTTGCAGGGGGATCTATGGGCTCCATTTAGCTTTAAGTATTTTGCCCTTTGGTAAATTTTCTTAGAATGATGTTCTCTTGGAGTCTTATTTTTTTTTTAAGATTTATTTATTTTATACAAGAACCAGGGTACAGAACAGATGTGTGGGAGGGTGAGAGGATTCCCCAGAGACAGAGCGGGGAGCAGAACAAGCAGATGTAATGAAATACACTGCTGAGGGGAGCAGTGGGCGATACAGGAGAGGTCTGCTTTGCCATGTGGGATTCTCACCAGCCAGCCGGGATCAAATCCACGCTGCAGAGGCTGTAGACAGCCTCACAGTGTAGCACTCAACCGATTGCGCCACCAGGGAGGCCCATCTCTTGGAGTATTATTTACCTGACATGATCTGGTTGTCTTGCTACCATATTATATTTACCTGCCATTGTTCTGCCATCATAACACAGTCAGTAATTTTATTATTATTAAAAATAATTATAAGCCTTACAGGCATTATATTCTCATGAAAAATGTCAGTTGGCAGTTGCTTGTCCTAGGAGATAAAGAATCAATTGCATTAAGACTTCTTTCAAGGACATAGGGTATTTAATGCATGTATAATCTTGAAACAAACTAAAGTGTGGCATTACATGATAGTTTGTGGCTATTAACCTTTAATACTGATAAGCTACCATGATATGTATGATCATTTTTCTGGATGAGTTCTTAGTGAGTCCTTGGTGCAATTCCCATTTTGTCTAAGACCATCTGACTTAGTCCTACTATCCTATATTTACCAAATTCTATTTACACAGATAAAATCAAGCATGTATCTATGTTTTGCAAATATGTACTTAGAAGAATAAGTAAAATACCCACATATAATAGTATTTTCAACTAACTAAATCAGTAAAGGGAAACATTTTCTACTTTATCCTTCTTTCGCTTCTTTCATATGAAGATGTTCTAGCCTTTAAAGTTTTTGCAATTAACCATAACTTTTATATATTCAAATTTTTATAACTTTCCCAGTGGAGTTCCTATAAGCCTAAGCCAGTGTCTTTTTTTTTTTTTTTTACTTACTGTCCTGGACAGTTTTAAAATTCTCCTTACCTTCTATCAATAAAAGTCTTTTCTAGAACTGCACTGATTTGTTATTTTTTTTTCTTGGCTCAATTTATTTTCCTGGTAATGCAGGTCCTTTTTTAGTGAAGAATATTAGACACCAAAATCTGAGTGCTAAGTGTGAATAAGCACGTCGGTGATGAGCAAAATTGCTGTACCTTCTGTTTGTCTACCCTTGGAATCAGAGCTGAGCAGATGTTTCCTTTTATAATCATTCCTTTACTTTATTTATTTAACTTTATTCATAATTTCCAAAACTTGGAAGCAACCAAGATGTCCTTCAGTAGGTGAATGGATAAACTGTCGTGTATTCAGAAAATGGAATATTATTAAGCACTAAAAAGAAACAAGCTATTATATCATGATAATCATCAAGGATATTTAGAAGCCTACTACTAGGTGAAAGAAAACTACACATACACATAATGCAAAGATAATATGAACTCATATGATTATTGAAAAGCCAATAAAGGTCATAATCCAGAGGGTTTTTTAATGCTAGGTTAAAGTGTTCAAACTTAACACTATGCCCATCATGAAGCTATAGGTGGAATTTGGTACAAGACTCAAGTATGATATTAGTATCTTACTTCTGAGTTATGGTAGACGAATTCTTTAAGAACAGGAGACGCAGATTGGGCAGGATGAGAGTGCAATGAGACCAGTTAAAATATGAATGCAATTAAACAGTCAAGAAATGACAGTGTGGCCAAGGATGATGAAGGCAAAGAACAGCAGAGAGAGCAGATTCAAGAAAAATTGGGGAGGCTCGCGAAAGGTTAAGTTGTGTGTCTGATAGGTTTTTGAAACTATTTGTGAGGGGAAGGTGAGAGAATTGATGGTGCAAGTGTACATTTCTAGAAGGATGATCCAGTGATATTTGCACCAACAAGTGAACTAGAGAATAGAGAAAGGAGACTAAATTTAGGAAAAGCTGCAATTTTTTTTTTTATTCTTGAATATCAGATACATATTTTTTAATGTAATAACTCCAGTATATAGCACATTGCAAACCAAATAGCTGACTGGATAAATTGTAATAGTGCTAGATTTCCAAATCAAACGTGCAGACACTCAAGTTCCTGCTGAGCCAATTCCCCAAAAGCCTAAAAAGAAAGATCCAGTGTTGGGGGCAAATGTGGGAAGTAGTAGCCAAGCATTCTACTACTTTCTAAGCCGACCTGGTGTTCCATAAAATGAGGTGCTTGCCAAAGTTCATGATGACAGAATTGTAGAGGGAGGATGCTATTGGAGTGGAAAAACAGGAATGCTTTGCAGAATTTTGATTTAGAGCCTCAGCTGTAAATGCCAGTTGTTCCACTAACTTCATTTTGCTAATGCAAGAACAGCTTTTGCAGTAATAACATATTTCAGTGTGAATGTCTTTTTAATAATCCTTAATTTGAGTCCTAATTCCCTTGATAGCCACTTTGAGGAGACAACTGCATTCCAAAAGTAACACTGCATGAACACATTTGAGAAAAGACTAACCATAAGCACACACGCACGCACACACACACACACACAATTAGAGAGATGTTACATATATTTTAACACATTATCATATTTCTTAAATGTCATCAAAGGAAAACCTTGAACCCTTTAATAAGCAATCACTCAGAATCTCATAAGCATCAGCAATTAACAGCCCATACTTTATCATCAGTCAGAATTTGTGCAGGATAGAGATGGAAGATGAATATATGGTGATAAAAAAGAACAATAATAGAGTAAGACAAAGGAGATGAATAGAGGGGGGCGGAAAGTATGACTTGTAAACAGAAGCCAGGATAAGTTTTCAGTGATGGGGACAGCTGAATATATTTTATCATGGGATCTGATATAATTTAGCGACATTTTTTTTTTTATCCAGTTGAGAGAGCCAACGAGCTAAGTCGGGATCAATGAGTTGACATTGATGGGCCCAGAGTAACAAAGCTGCCAAGAAAACATAAATGCCAACAAAGAAATATGTGTGTGCCCTCACCTTTCCCCTCATGAGCCCTTGGTAGAACAAATTTATTTTTGTGTTATAGAAAATTGCTCACAGTAGCACCCCCACACTCCTCATCCATTCCCAACTGTCTTCCATTCTTTTCACCTGCAGTAATTCTTAACTCTTGCTCTGAAACAGCTTCATGAAACTAGTCTTGCAGCTTGAGTCAGGAGGCACAGAGAGGCTTGGTCATCATGAAGAAAAGCATCAGCAATGTCGCATGTTTATGCAACACTCTTTACTAGCCTGGCACAAGGGAAGAATGCATTAATAAAGAGTAAACAGAATATCAGTATTTATTATTTTTGCCTGCTGTTACTGGGACTTTTTATCACCCATGCCCTACTATATTAAACTTATCAAAATGTTCTGGAATAATTAATTTTGTAAATATTTTTTGTTGGCTGCTTCCCATGAGAATAGGGTCTCTGTTCACTGAGCTCTTCCCCAAAACTCACAGGCAACACAATAAATGTGTGTGTTGGGGGGAAGGAGGAAGGTAGGGCTGGGAGAAGGGAGTATGGGACAAGGAAGAAAGAGAAGCAGGAAAGAAGAAAGAGGCAACTCTCGGTCACTTATAAGACAAGTCTACAGTTAAAACATTTCTAAGGCATTTTGGTTCTAAATGTTTGAGGAAGATGACCTCACCACAGTTTTGACTCATACATAAGAGATATTACAATTTATGATTTAGATCCCTCCTTCCCCAGCATATGCCTGCAACTAGTCTATCATATCTGTGTCTATTATAGCATACAAAGAAGGGGGGAGCAGTTCTACATCTATGAATTTTTAGCCTCAAGGTCCAACACTGCAAACATTTGGACAGAAAATAAAGGAATGCAGAGCAGATTAATCAGAAGGGGGAAAAAAGAGGAAGCATGATTGTGCCTACTACAATCGTCTACCCCTCACATGGGTAGGTGTCACTTACATGTCACTCCAAAAATAGCTCTTCTCACAAGATCAGGTCTCAAATATCATGAAAAATCATCTACAAATAGCACAATGTTTTTTATTGCCAGTGATGCTACAAGTGCATCACTACATGGGGTATTGACAATATGAAATGTGAATGATGTGATTAAACAATTAAATTTTAAATTTCATTTTGTTTTCATTCACTTCATGTAAATTTAAACAGCCACATATGCTTAGTGATTACTCTGAGGGACATAACACGGTAATATCAAAACAACTTGGTTAATGAGGAAGGCTGGCCTTAACCTCATATTTAAAAAAAAAAAAAGATTTATTTATTTATTCACACAAGAGCTGGGATACAGGCCAGAGATGTAGGGGGTGAGAGGATTCACCAGAGACAGAGTGGGGACAGAACAGGCAGACTGACTGAAATACACTGCTGAGGGGGGGAGCGGGCAAGACAGGAGAGGTCTGCTGTGCCATGTGGGTAGTTCCCTGGCTGTCCAGGGGTCAAACTCATGCTGCAGAGGCTGCAGATAGCTTCACAGTGCTGTGCTTAACCCCTTGTGCCACCAGGGAGGCCCTTAACCTTTTTGACTTTCCAATTCCAAAAACAGACAAAGTATGCCCTTGTAGCCATATCTGACTAGATTTCTATTGATAAGCCAATAACTGCAGGTATTTCAAACTATATAAATAAACCTTAATCCTGCTTTGCACAACTTGGATTGCAATGTCCATCTCTGTGTCACCTCTTTGCTTTACACAATAAAGAATGGGGGCATTTTCTCTAAAATGTCTCTGTTAGAATGGACATGGCTTATGTGGAAGGAAACATGTAACCACATGCCCCTGTGTATTAAGGTATTATCAAAAGTGGAAGACAGTCTAAGTCAGGAAAAATCAATGGAAATTGGGAGCTTCACACAGAGAAGTAGGGTGATTCATTCACATTCTGAATCTTTCAAAAATCAAGAGATGGAGTCATTCCCTTGAGGACTCAGCAAAGGAGTTCTCAGACTATAAACTAGTGAAGGTCAGTCTGATGTCACCATTAATGTTTTAGGCTGTCAACCCCTGTCCTGGAGCTTAAGACATGTAGGAATACATTTCCATCAGATAACTGTACCTAGGAACGCAAACAAACTTTAGGAAATATCAGAAGATTTTAGTTATCACTGTTTATTCTCTTGCTCTCTTCCCCTCCCTCTCATCTTTTACTTAATCAATAATCATTTATTGGTAATCAACCATTTTTCGGGCTTTGTATGAAGCATTAGAAACACACCTCTATGGTAACTCTGGACATTCACCTTTAAAAGTTCCCATTACTTTGGCAAGACAAGCAAGTCAACCATATTTGGTTGCTTTATGAAATGTATTGAAAAACTAATTTCAGAATTTTGAATTTCTGCTAAAATGAGAACTGGAATAATCACACAACATTTGTGTATAGTTCTGAGCTCAGAGACCACTGCCACCAGGCTCACTGGCCTTCCAAAACACACACACACACACACACAAGATCAGCTGCATACACAGTGGCGTTTTCATTCTCTAATAAAAAATAGCTTAGAAAAATAAATTGGTCTTGATTTTATTCTTACTTGTTTTATTTTTACAGAAAATATCCGTATGATGATTTTTGCTTACCTTTGATTTTCCAGACTTTCAAAGGCAGCACTAATCAAATTCTCTAGCACTTTTTATTAATTCATTTTGGTTTTACTTTAGATTTTGCCTCACTAAATATACTAGGTGTGGGTCAATGGGATGAGGTGAAAACCAAAAAAACAAAAAACAAAAAACAAAAAACAAAAATAAAACAAAGAACCATCTAGATTGGCAAACTCGGCAGCTGCACATGTCTCAGTAACACTCTAGCTTGGACTTTGGTATCAGATTGTTGGCACTAATTTAGTGAAGGGGGATGTGGTCCTGACACACTTCTTTTCCAGAGGGACTGGTTGATTTTCTAATTGAGTTGAGTTTAAAATGTGAAACAGATTGGCTTTGCTGGCAAACTCAGTGCACAGGTGTGTTTATTTCTTCATAAAACAATGGTACTCCGATACAAAACCCCAGGACCCCAGATGGGTCCCCTTTTTCTCTCCACATAGTCTCATCACCTGAGTCACAGATGGAAGCCACTTAACTCATTCCTTACTAACTTCTACTCCTCTCTCAGGCTCACATAATTATCCATAGTTATTGCTGAGTTACTTTTCAAGGACAAATTGTTTAAAAAATTATCTTTGTTTACTACTAGGGCATACACATTTTTTGTTTTTGTTTTTTGAATAATTTGGTGCCTGATGTCAATGAATAATTCCTTCTAAAAGTGAAAGTGTCAACAGTTCCCTAGAGTTTCAGTTTATAGAAGCAAAACCTTTGGTTTGGCTGACCTTGATCCTGGCCACATTATTCTTTCATAGTACACGCCCTCCAATATACCATCTCAGTCCCCACAGAAAACATTCCATTTTCTCAAATTTCCTGTATTGAATTAAGCATCCAGAGTATAAAGTCTCCTATTTAACCCAGTCCCTGCTATTTACCTCAGGTCATAGGGAGGGAATATTACAAGAGGTTCTTGTTTTGAAGAACATGCAACAAAGAAAAGCAGGTATCACATTTTTAATGCCTGGTGATACATACAATAAAACAAGTATGACAGCAAAACTGGGATATATCCCAGAATAAGGAGAACAATTCAGTTTGAAGGGATAAGAAAATTTCATGGAGTATTTGATAGGAACTAATCATATACAAAACTAGCAACAGAGTATTTGATGTCTATAGGACATAAAATTGTGTGTTCACAACTTTAGGTAGGTGTTAGAAACTAAGTATTTATTGAGTACCTGTTATGCAGTAGGCATTTGCTATGAATTTATGTGCATTGTTTTTGTTTATTCCTACTGCAACCCAATGCCAATGGTAATGTCTTCTGATTTTACAGATGAAGGAACTAAAACTTAGATGGCTTTAATTTTAATTTGCCTAAAGTCACATAGTAAGAATTATTGGGTCAGATTTCAAACTATATCCACAGTATATCTAATCTTTCCACTATATTTTGTACAATTTCCTTAGCTGCTTCTGCTTCATAGGTCACTGAACTGGCTGAATTGGGAGGCAAAAAGCACGCTTTGCTCTCTCCCTCCCTCCTTCCCTGCAACCCTGATATACACACTCCTGTTCCTGCATCAGACACTAGAACACCAAATACAATTTCTTTTTTTAAAAAAGATTTATTTATTTATTTGTTTGTTTGTTTGTTTATACAAGAGCTGTGGTACAGGCCAGAGGCACTGGAGGGTGAGGGAATTCACCAGAGACAGAGTGGGGAGCAGAACAGGCAGATCTACTGAAATGCACTGCTGAGGAGAGCAGCGGGTGAGGCAGGAGATGTCTGCCACACCATGTGGGTATCTCCCTGGCCAGCTGGGACTCAAACCTGTGCTGCAGAGGCTGCAGACAGCTTCCCAATGCTGCGCTCAACCCACTGTGCCACCGGGGCAACCCAAATACAATCTCTTGTAGGGAGTAACTACTCTTCAGATCTCAGTAGATCAGCTCGGAGTGTGGAGAATGGCCTGGTTCTTCTCTTGGGGGGATGCCACCTCCTGCAAAGTTATGTTTCCTTAGATCTCCATTCCTAAATTTTAGGGAAACTGCTGGCAAAGTGAAGTAGAGGATAAAACTAAACTCTGCCTGACTTACTTCAGGCTCTAGGCTCTAGAAGTCAGCCCAAAGTCAAGAAAGCCAACAGTGCTTTCCTGGTCATTAGGTTTATCAACTCTCTGCATACAGTGCACGCTCCATTAAAGGAGCTGTGTGATATCTACCAGAGAAACAAAACAACAGTTAAGATGACAGTAGAGGCAACTCTGAAAATAATAGAACTACTTCCTTAGGGGGAACCTTACAAGTTAAGTCCCTTTCTCATTCAGTTCTCTCTACTCATCATTCCCACCAAAGCACACTTAGTGAGAGGAACAGAAATCAGCCCTGTATGCAGTGAATGAATTCTAACTTTATGCAGGAAGCCAGTTTTCTGGTGTCTATGATATTGCTCCTGGAACCTGTTCTTCTTGTGAATTAGACTGATGTCTTTGGTCATGGCTGGTTAGCTCTGATGGTTAGGGCACTATGATAGTAAGAACAGGCTCATGGGTTTGATGCCAGTGACATCCAGTCAACCGTGCCTTGTCCCTTTCCATTCTTTCCACAGCCATTTATTGAATACTTACTAGGGCCAGACCATGTGCAAGCAATAAACAAAGTGAAAGGGGGCCTGTTCTTACTCTGCAGGAACTCACAGTTTAATGGAAAGGGATAGCAATGACAGTAAAGTCACACAAATAGAATAAGTCATTGATGGACAAATGATCCAAGTGCTCAGAAAGCAGCACAGAAAAGCAGCCCCAGAGCTTTTATGGTTGTGGGAAATGGCAGCATCTTTGGAGGATAAATTAACTGCATGGTGAAGAAATGGCAGGCCCCACCATCCTTCTAGGTAATTGTACACACTCTCTCTCTGTCTCTGTCTCTGCACCCCCCCTCACACACACACACACACACACACACACAAACACACACACACATGTTTGTTATTACATATGACACAAACCTGGAATTGCTGCAGCTAATTCCATTATCTCTTGTGTTGGAGCATTTCAAGAAGCTACAGCTTCCAGCTAAACTGGGCACCAGGTGAATAAACCTCAGCCTTTGAATGTGAAATCCCCAAGTAGACTTCAGCCAACGTCAGCAGCTCCTCTTCCAAAACTGTGCCAGGGTTAGTGAGGTTAGTGATGGCCAGTGCAGCCCTGACCCAATCCCTAGGAGCACCATGGTCATAAAACACATTGTCCTGCCTCTCTTCACCACAGAAGAAGATAGCCAGTATCTATCTGGTCAGCGGCTATAGAGTGAGAAAGTGTGAATAGATTAATACAAATTGACAACTCCTGAAACAAACAAAGAACTCAAATTAAACATTACACAAATATTAGATAAACAGTGAAATGAGGCAAGAAATGCAGCACTACAGTGCTCACTGCAGTGTTCTGGCCAAATTATCCTGCTGAATATCTACCTTTGAGAATTAGGATGTTCTTTGCATTTAACAAAGAAGGGCCCAGAGTTATATCGTTTGGGAATGACTTCCACAAACTCTGTCATAGCTCAGAACTGAGGGCGGAAACAGTTGTCAGAGAATAGGTGGGCCAAGAGCAAAGGGACAAGAGTCTGTCCTTAGAAGGTGACTGATCTCTCTGGAATAGGAGAATGGGAACGCCCTGGGATCTGGGTCCAGTCTTGGATCTAGTCTGAACTCTGCCACTTAAATTATCAAACTATTACAAGATTGTTGAGCATTTTCTTGCTTCAATTCTTATTTGTAAGCTAGAAATAGTTCCACCAGCATAGATGGTGGTAAGGGTTAAATAGGAGATTGGATGTAAAGAACTTCATATGACATATAGTAGCAATCCAAATTTATAAGCATCCTTCCCTCATTTGGTTTGCAGCTCAAAAAACATGCACCACTGCCCCCCCCCAATACGTAAAGCACTGAAGTCCTGAGTGATAGATCTTCTAGGATTTTAAAGTGATACTTTGAGCTGTCACTTTATTCTGATACCCAGAAGCTCTCTTTATCTGCTCCAAAAGGTGATGTGGGATTTGCATGATTTTGCTCCGGCTAACCTATGGTCCTCCAAAACACAGGAGGGCTGAGCTAACTGACATGTTATATGTTATAGAAACAGGCACTTCACATTCAGGCTGAAGATTAAACTGATCCTACCTATGGCCAGAGCCTTGTTTACAACCCCTGCATGTTAACTGTTGTCATTTAACAAGCCTGGATTCTGTAATTATTACCTGAAGCAAATAATACAGTCAGCACTTTATAAGAAATGCAAACTCCTCACCCTTTCCTAGGTTCTCAGAGCAATACCATTAATTATGATAAATTCTTCTGATGTTTGTGTGACTGTGGTAGGTAATTTCTTAGGTATTCCTCTGCAATTTGACATCAATCATTGTCCACTTAGCATAAATTAGGTCCAGGACTCCACAGCTAAATTTCACCACTTGTTATGCCTCCTTCAGGGAAGCTAATTCCTTTCTTAAATATGTATTAAATTGTTTTTAGGAGGTTTTTTCTTTCCACAGAGGATACTTCCAGGACTTTAGTTCTGTTATTCCTGATGCACAGAGCTCTTACAAGGTTATTTAGCTGCCATCTCATCTTTCCTTCCCTTGAGAAGGACACATTTCCTGGAGCCCTGGAACTTCCAGATTCAATGTCTTTGAATTCTTTCACCAGGCTCAATTAACAAATTCCACCAATTTGTCTAATTGTCTATTCCTGTCCTCTGATTCACAACTCATTCAAACATCCTGACAAAGTTGATTTTCATTAGTTGAAAATCAGCAGAAGTACTGGAGTGTTGATTGCTTCTTTTCAATGAACTTAAATTCTCAGATATGAGCCAGGAGAGAGGGTCAGAGTGCTAGAACTTCCACATCACAAAGTCACATGACTTTGTTCCTTCCAAAGGAAACGTATTTGATCCCTTCTTTTCTTACCTTCTCATACCAGAGATTCAAACATTTCAGTTTTCCCCCAGAGAATGAGTGTCAATTGCCCAGAATAATCTGTCCATATAAAGGCTTATCAACTCTGCAGTTAAAGTTGGAGAAATCTGTGGCTCCAAGGGTATAATATTTTAATCAATAAGCATTTAGATATCAATGTTCCAGAACTAACAAAGGTACAGATGACCCTGAGCCAGTGTGGGGTATGACCACTAAAGAGCAAGAGGGCTATTGAGAAATGAGGCTGGTTCCCCAGAAATGGAACATAAAAATGACGATTGCCATAGTTCAGTTGTGTGCAATGAAAAAATCATTCCTCCAAGAGATCAGAGATGGAAGACATCACAGCTGTGAAGAAGTAAGTGAAGAGTCATAAAGAAGGTAAAATTTGAGCTGTACCCTATAAAAGCCTTATTGAGGGAGAACAGTCAGTTGGGCTGGATAGTGTGGATCATCATGTGACTATGGGAACAGGAAGTTGGTATAAAAAGCAGCTTATGAAATATTTCACCAACCAGTGAGAATGTTGGCAGGCACTGGGATAAAAACCTAACCACAGAAAATAATTTTGGATGAGTTTACTGAAGCCAAATTTGTAGTGCTCCTGTTCTTTCAAACCTAAGACCATGGCAACAGGACAAATAATATTATATGAAGGAAAAAGAGTGGAATTTCCTGTTTTTAAATAAGAAAGCACTCTAATCACTACTGTATAGAAATATCTCACAACTAGAGAACAGAAAAATCACTGGCTTTTTAACAAGAGAAAACAGAAAGATCTTTAGACTTTTAAGACTAAGAAAGCTAAACTTTTCCTTTTGTAGATGAGACTAGGATGTATGTCCTTTGATTGCTTATCAAGGTAACTCATTCTGTTAGTTGCTGAGAAATGCTTCTTAACTTTCAGTCTTAGGTTCTTTGTTGTTGTTGTTTTTTTTTTTCCTCAAAACCCTCAGCTTACTCCAAGTTGCTCTTCTTTCCCTTGGGAAAGAAAAACCTTCCTATCATAATTTACCTAGACTGTCCCTACACCCAAAGTCCTCTTCCAATTTAACATTTTACAGAGTTTTATGCTATTATGAGGACTGTTACCTCCTTACAAAGCTTTGCTAATGTGGGTGCCACTCGTGATACCATTTCTGCTGAGCCCACAACCTGAGCTCCATGGGAACTGGTCCTGGTTGACCCTTGCTAGTACTTCTGTGCATGTCTTATGTTTGAAATAATTAATCACTCCTGCATGAGAACATTGGGTTTTTCATCTTGGCTTATTGCCTCTTGGCTTGGGGCAACATCTCCACACAATAGAATCCCCAAGACTTATTGAATTTGTTGAACTATTGATATTATACCAAATTCATTTACATTAACCATTAACTATTGAATTCAAGGTAACTGAGCCACAAATTAAATGACAAAGTATAAACTACAGCTAAGGATGATGACTCTGATGTGCATTTCAGAGCATTTCCTAAGCCTGGGAGCCCAAACTATAATAATGATGATTGTCATTGTTATTGCCTAGAGTGTGCTAGGCACTTATTGTGACTTGGAACATTAAAAATTTATGGGCATTCTGCCTAAAAGGAGCTGCCGGTTGAGACAAGATATCCTCCCCTCTAAACTCACTCTACGAAAGGCTGGCAGGTCTGATGGATTTGCCAAGCTAAGCTGGCTTTGGTGGGAACTGAAACAATTTGTCAAACTCCAAGGGGTTGTGAGCATGAATGTGCATGGGAGAGAAAGTTTAATGTTGCCTGGAATGTGAATCCAGAACTTTTAGCCTAGGCCAGACAAACCAGGAAGGAAATAGCCCAAGGACACTGAAGTGGGCAACACAAATCCTTGTGCACTTGGCTCTGGTTAAAGGTTAACAGCAAGGAAGATTGACATCCTTGATTTATAGGCAATGAGAGCACCAGATTTTCACAGAAATGGGCCCCAGCCTTAAATTAAAGGAGACATTTATGGGGATGAAAGGGGAATTGAATCCTCAAACCACCACTGTAGACTTGGCCTTGCTTCTGATGCTTCAAGTGTTTGGAGGAAATGTGTGCTGAGTCACCAAGTACTGTCAGTCAGAGTGTTGTATTCAGAGTGAGTATCTACAGGTTCCACAGTCTCAGATTTCACCAAACAGCCTCTGTGTGGCTGGCCTTCCATGGCTGTGACTATACTGGATACCTACAGGCTTTCCTTCCTGTTGCGATTCCTTACGCAGAGACTTACATGACATTTCCATTGTGTTGGCTATTACAAGTGATCTAGAGGTGATTTAAAGCACATGGGAGATCCTACTCCCTTCTCCCCCTCCCCTGTAGTGTGTCTCTGGTTTATAGTTGCTTGTTGATAGGTGGGACTATAACCAAGATGAAAATGCATACATTATGCAAAAATGAAAAATGATGTAAAACTATATATAAAATAAAATAAAAAGAGTAAAAAAACACAAAAATAAACAAAAAATAAAGTACATGGGAGAATGTGTGTATGTTATATGCAAATGCTGTGTCATTTAATATAAGTGACCTGAATGAACATCTATGGATTTTGATATTTTAGAGCAGCCTTGGAATGACCAAAATCTACCCACTGTGGTCTCTTCCTAGACTGGTCCTAATTCTTTATTACTCATCCTTGTGACATTAATTCATCGAAATCTCTGCCTGGTCCTCCTTTGGTGATCACCACAGTTAGAAATGCCAGGATGGTTTATTAAAATGGTTCTATCAAGTCCTGTCAGGAAAAGTAATAATAATAGATGATATTTATCAGTTATTTGCTCTTTAATGAGCATTGATCTAAACTCTTCACATATACTAATTTGTCTAATAATCCTGAAAATGCCAAGAGGTGGGCAATACCATTATCACCCATTTTCCAACAACAAAAAACCAAGACACTGTTACTTACTTCCTAAGCAGGGGAACTGGGGTGCTAAGTAAGGCAGTCTAGTCAGAGCTGAACCTTTTAAGCTGTACAGCATCCAGCTGCTGTAACCAGGACCACCTGGGTTGTCATTGTCCCCGAGGGAGTGGTGGTAATGGCAGCCCCTCCTGGACACCTATAGCTTCTCCTCAGTGGAGGGCAATATGCCTACTATGTGGGATATCCTACTATGCAGGGTAACCTACCACTCCAGTCCTTGCTCAGTCTCCTACTGATTCTGCAGGGAGTTGGGTAGAGGAGCAGAAAGAGAATTGTAAACTTGTAAGTATAGAAAAATTTCTTCTGTCACTGCCCTGTGTTAAGGTGGCAGGTACGTGAGCTGATTCTATAGTGTGCAGATGTTTTCCTGGGTTCTTAGCATCTCACTGGTGAGGGAAAATTCCTAAAATGTGAATTATGTATTGTGCCCCCCAACTGCCAGCTGCTGCCCCCTCCTTAGCCCAGGTATATTTGTCAGTATTCTCCACACAGATGTTTTCTTTGGGATCTAAATTCCTATCAGGACCCCTAGAGAAAGGTGTTCAAACAACCCCAGGTTGACTCAATCTGTGGGGCCTCCAGTCTGGTTCATAACACCAGATAGTAGTGACCTTGTGTTCTTTTATCCAAAACAGCTCATTAGTGCCCTCTCTGGCCCTCAGGATTTTCTAAGTGTGAATCAGAAAATGGTCTACCATGCCCTTAACCACCTTCTTAGGGCAGCTTGGGATATGGGCCAGCAGATTTCACAGCTCTACCATGCCTCTCCCAAACTCCTCACCAAACTTCCCAAATATTTGACTCCTTTAAAATGACTATATTTGGGTGGGATTCAAGAGCTATAGTTATTCTCTCTCTCCTCACTCTTTATGGCCTTCATAATATATACCACAATCTGTAAATTGTACAGAAAATACTACTTATTCATGTGCCTGTTTAATTATTGGCAAGTAAGTTTCAGGTGAATGGGGATCAATCTATCTTTTTTATTGCCATAGTCACATAACCTCTCATTTAGTAAATACTCACATCATCTGATTGATTAGAGGAAGGGAAGAAGGAAGGAAAGAAAGGCTGGAGAGAGACAGGAATCATAATATGCTAATAGATTAGACACCCTGCATGCAAAGACAACAAATCTCTGAATAAAATCTGACAAGAAAGAATATCCTACAAAATATTAAATGGAAAAGTTTATCAACTGGCCCCCACCTTCTCTGCAGACAGTGAGCCCCCTTTGGCAGCTGCAGCCACCACCTTCTCTCTCTAGCCAGTAGGGTTCAGAGCGGAGGCACAGAGGGGCACTCCCACATCTGATGACACTGAGGAGCCCAGGAGAATGACAGTTGGAGGGAAATGCCCTTTCTTTCTATCAGAACAAAAGTCTCAGTAAACCTTCAGGATCCTGAAAGATTGCGGCACCGGAGGCTACACTTGGAAGATTTTAATCCAAGAAAAATGGTTTAATACATAACATGTTGTGGGGATATTTGTTTTGGAGCAGATTGAGCTTAATTCAAACATTCCGCATTGACAAATCCAACTGATTAATAAACAGTCACAGAATTAGCTCTTTCTTTCTCTACAATACACTCAGGAAAATGGATGTATTTTATTATTCTACTTATTATTTTTTATCAGTGAAAGTAAAAAAAAAAAAAAAACTGACTTCTCCCATCCCTCCTAAGCTATAAAATGAGAGACGCAGTACGATTATATATTTCTAGAAAGAGATGCAATTGTAGAGAAATATAAATCATATTATTTTGTTTGGTTGGCATTTTTTGTTTATTTGTGTCTAATGCAAAGAGCAGGAGATTTACCATAATTTGCGTTCCTATAACCTGCAGTACATGTGACAGGAGAAAAAAAATCTATTAGCAAAAATGTGTTTTGCCTTTCTGGGATGAAAGCAAAATAGCACCAGGCTGAAATATTCATCTATTTCTCCTGCCAGGGTTTATTCCTTTTAGTGACAGTCCTCCACCCTTCTAAACCAAACAGACAAACAAAAACTCTCACAGATTTTTGCAAAAAAGATATTGGTCAAAACACAAAGCTTTGTTTTCTGGATTGCCTTTTGTAGATCATTAATAATTGTAGAGATGCGTGTCTTTCTGAGAAGGAAAAAAAATACTTCTCTTAGGTTTTGTTTGTAAAACAAAAGTATGTTTTACACAGATTCAGGGAAATGCACTTGCTGCATTATATACACGCTGGGTAGAAAGACTGTGTAAAAGAAAATTCTTCAGTGGGTTTGCATATGCTCTGCATTCAGAAGCCACATTTCAGAGAGGAATTTGAGTCTGTGAGAGAATAATGCTTGAGTTTAGGAGCAAATTTTGTGATCATTTTCTTTGAATTCACTCAGGGCAAGTCAAGAAGAGATATATTTAAATGTTAGTATAAAATCTTTAAGCTAGACAATTGGAAAGTCTTTTAAACTCTGATAGTTATAAGATATGAGGTTGTATTCCTAAGGGAGCCTTGATATTATAATCCATTCCAAATAATTTTAGTTTTCTGTTACATATCCAGTGACATACTTGAGGGCAGATATAAAACAAGGAAACCCACATATCTCTTTGTGCATGATCTTACACATTTACATACAAAGATGCATGAGAGAGAGAGATGTATATACACTGTAGAGACATTTATAATAAAAATATGATCGAAATGGGAGAGAGAGATTCGAGATTTTTAAGACTATTCTGTAAAGCAGTTTTAGGTTTGTAGGAAAATTAAGATTGTTTAGGCATTTCCCATATACTGCCTGCCCACCGACACACAAACCTCTCCTCATTATTAACAACCCCAACCTGGATGGTACATATGTTATAATTGGTGAACCTGCATTGACACATCATTACCACCCACATTCCACAGTTTACAATTCAACTCACTTCTGGTATTGTACATTTTATGGACTGGACAAATGTATAATGTATTTACCATTTAAGTACCATGTAGACTATTTCCATTGCCCTATTTATTTATCCTCCCCCTGACTCCCAACCCTTTGCCAACCACTGATCTTTTTAAAGATTGGTGTTTTCCAAAATGTCATAGAGTGATGCTCATATAGTATGGAGCATCTCAGATTGGCTACTTTCACTTAGTAAAATGAATTTAAGATTCCTCCCTGTCGTTTTATGGCTTGATAGATAGCGTGTTTCTTTTTAGCCTTGAATAATACTCCAGTCTCTGAATGTACTAGTTTATTTTTCTGTTCACCTATTGAAGTAACCTATTGGTTACTTCCAGGCATTGGCAATGATGAATAAAGCTTCTATTAACATCTCTGTGCAAAGTGTTTTGTGGATGCAGATTTCTGGCTTCTTTGGGTAAATATCAAAGAGCATTAATTGCTACATCATATGGTAAACTGCCAAACTGCCTTCCAAAGTGGCTGTCCCGTTTTGCATTCCCACCAGCACTGAATGAACAGTCCTTTGTGTTACATCCTCACTAGAATTTGGTGTTCTCATTGTACCAGATTTTGGTCATTCTAATAGGCTGGCAGTGGTATCTCATCATAGTTTTGATTTTCCTGATATTTAAGATGTAGAGGATCTTTTATGTGATGAACTGCCATCTGTATATCCTCTTTTGTGAGTGACTGTTAAGGCCTTTGGCCTTTTTTTTAATTGGATTGTTTGTTTTCTTACCTTTGAGTTTTAAGAGTTCTTTGTATATTTTGGGATAAATGTCCTTTATGAGATGTCTCTTGCAAATGTATTTTCCCAATCTGTGGTTTGTCTTTTTACTCTTTTGACATTATCTCTCACAGAGAAGATTTCATTTTAATGAAGTCCATCTTATCAGTTACTTTTGTCATGGACTATGCCTTTGGTATTTTATCTTAAAAGACATCACCATATTCCAGGTCATCTAGGTCTTCTCCTGTATTATAGAAGAAAACATGGGAGTTTTATGTTTTTGTGTTTTAAATGTAGGCCTCCATTTTGGGTTAATTTTTGTGTTACCAGGTCTGTGTCTAGATTAATTTTTATGCATGTGAATGTCCAGTTGTTCCACTACCATATGTTAGACTGTTTTTGCTCCATTGTATTATATTTGGTCCTTTGTCAAACATAAGTTGACTATACATTTTGGTTTATATTTATGTGTCCCATCGATCATTTAGTCTATTCTTTTGCCGCTGTCACACTGTCATGATTCCTGTAACTTCATACTAAGTATGCAAGTCAGATAGTTAGTCTTCTAATTTTGTTCTTCTCCTTCAGTATTACATTACTTATTCTGAGACTTTTGCTTCTCGATACAAACTTTAGAATCAGCCACTATCCATAAAATAACTTTATGTAAATTTGATTGGGAATATACTGGAATCATAGTTACTGAATCACAGATCAAGTTAGGAGGAACTGACATCTTGATAATATTGTGTCTTCCTATCCATCGACATGGAATTATTTCTCCACTTATTTAGTTCTTTTATTTAATGTATTACAGTTCTATAGTTTTCCTCACATAGATTTTATAATTTGTTATATGCATGTCTAAATGGGGGCATGGTAATATAAAGGGAATTATGTTTTTAATTTCAAATTCCACTTTTCATTGCTGGTGTACAGGAAAGTGATTGACTCTGAATTCTGAAACCTTGTTATACTGTTTATTAGATTCATTTTCTTGTTGATTCTTTTGGAGTATCTATATAGGTGGTTTTGTCATCCATGAAAAAAAAAAACAGTTTTTTTTACCTTCTTGTTCTTTGTATCATTATTTTCCTTTTTGTTGCCTTAATGTACCAGCTAGAATTCCCAGCTGAATGTTCAAAGTGAGCAGGAAGAAGGGACGACTTTGCTTTGTACAAAATCTAAGTAGGAACACTTTGAGTTTCTCAACCTGAGTCTGGTGCAGTATTTGAGAATTTTATGACAAAATAAGCTTCAGTCATGTGTGATGATACAGAAATTTGACAGGATAAAAGCCGGGGGGAGTCAGGGTTTGTTGGCTCTGACAAAGTCAATATTAAATAATTATATTCATTATCATTAGACTACATTAAATAATATGATCTAAAATCAGTATTATGCAAATGTAGAAAGGGTGGTGAAGAGGGGGCCGTGGTTAACAGAGGAAATCAAATGCTAAGGGTTTCCTAAGAACTGACATGAGTTAAGCAAGAGTTCTTTCGTGACAAATAGAAGGTGAGAGTTAATAATTGAGAAAAGGACTAGAAGAATCTTAAGAGAAGTAGAAAACAATATTTTGGGAATCCAGAATAATCTTTCTGAATTTGATTCTTTGTCATAGAGCTACTTTAAGGCTAACTCTGGCTACATCACATCCCAGTGACACCACCTACACACTGACAGATCTGAAGGTTGACAGGTTGGTATGAATTTCTTTAAATCAGAATAAGCTTTGCTTCTTAATGAGACACACACAGAGATATACACCCACTGACTCTCAAGTACTTTCATAATTTCTATTAATTATCTGTTATCCTGATTATCTACTACTGTGAAACAAACCAACTGAAAATGTTGATTATACCTTTGGAATTCATGGGTAAGGAATTGGTCAGGTGTGTAACAGAGATGGGTATTCTAATGGGGTGATGTTTCTGATTTATTTTGGGCAATTTCAAAGACTTGAGGATAACTTGTTGGTTGAGGCTTAGAATAGTCTGCAAGTATCTTCAATCTCATGTCTGTCTGTTGAGACTGGCTGCTTGCTAGGAGCTCAGGTAACTGGCAGCCAGACACATGGTCTGTCCATGGGGTCTCTCTACTTGGGCTAATTCTGACTCATTCACAGACTGGATGTTGGGTTCCAAGAACTCCAGGAGAACCAGGTCCAAGTTCATATCATGTTTATGATGTAGCCTCAGTAATCCCATAGTGTCACTTATGAATTATCCTTTTGTTTGTGGCAATCAAAAAGTTCTTCCCACTTTCAAAGGGAAGGACATATATACTATCACTTGGTGGAAGGAATGTCAAGGTCTTAATGGAAGGAAAGCATATGGCATAAAAGATACAGAGATAGCCATCTTTGGAATATACAAAATACTTTGGAAAATACTGTCATACCAATAAAGCAGTGGAAGGAATATTGGCAACTTACTAAGAATAGAGTACTCTCAAAGAATCTTGACTTTTAAAGAATTCATCAAAATTGTGTTAATAATAGAACAAATTTTTAACTCTTTCACCCAGAAGATTTTGAACCAATAGTTCAGTATATCAGTAAGGGTTCTCTACTTTGGGGACCCCAACTACAATTTTAGGCTATTGTTAAGATCTAAATTATCAAAATGCTGATAACTGTATAGCTTGTTGCTTAAAAAGGCTTAAGAGTCATAGGTATGTTCCTGAGATCTTGAAAGCAAGATAAGGTGTGCCCTCTGAAAGTAATCACAAGCAATAATGAAAACTGGTAGCAAGAGTTTTATTTTTTTAATAATTTTATTAATTTTTTAGTATATTTTTTACATCATTCTTCATTTTTTTACAATGTTTCTTGCTTTTTTAAACATTTATTTATTTATTTATACAAGCACTGGCTATAGTCAGAAGTGCGGGAGAGTGAGAGAATTCACCAGAGCCAGAGCGGGGAGCAGAGCAGGCAGAAAGACTGAAGTACACTGCTGAGGGGAGCAGCAGGCGGCAGGAGAGATCTGCGCGCCATGTGGGACCCTCCTCCAGTGGAGGGGGAGCAGCCGGGGATCAAACCGGCGCTGCAGGGTTTGTGGGCAGCTTTGCAACCCAGAGCTCAACTGTTGTGCCACCAGGGAGGCCCTACAGTGTATGCTTTCTCATCTCAGTTATAGTCCCCATGAAATCCCCACCACCAATTTACCCGAGTACTATCACCATAGTCCCTTGTGCTCTTCCCATTCATTTTGATCCTACTCCCTTTTCCCAACCTGTAGCATGTCTCTGGTTTATAGTTGCTTATTGATTTTGATTTTCACTTTATTATAATAACTTTTTTTTCTGATCCCTTATTTGGATCCTCTACATTCATCTGGTAAGTGAAACCATCTGGTATTTTTCTTTTTCTTTCTGGCTTATTTCACTGAGCATGATCCCTTCCAGCTCCATCCATTTTGCTATGAATGGCATGAGTTTATCTTTTTTTTTGATTGCTGAGTAATATTCCATTGTGTATATATACCACATCTTCTTGATCCAGCCATTTATTTGGGGGCATTTGGGTTGTTTTGCTTAAAGAAGATCACATCGTTTAGCACAGCACACACTGTAACCTCCATGCCCATCCTCCATTGAGGGATGAGGAGTCTGACTGATATTCCATATCCACCTCCTGTAATATCAGTATGTTGTGAGAGTTGAATGTCTAGCTGGACCATCTTTTCAACATCATAGCCTGTTAGTCACTCAAAATGATGTACTCGAATGCCCTTTTCCATTTTACTTACTCTCACCATTTTCATAGTTACATTCAAGACCTTGTCACCAGTCATAATTGCTTTATCTCATCATCTCACATCCTTCTCTTGCTATTCATGTTCTTCAAACTAATTGAGAAATTCAGCCCATATACCATCTACTTTCATCTCATCCATCATTCCTTAGTACTCTTTTTTCACCTTTGATAACTATTTCATTATCTGTATCAGATTACAAAGTCCATCTTTTTAACAGTATTTTTACCAATATCCTTACAATCTATTGTTCCTTTTTTTAATCACCCATTCTCCTGAGGACTTAGTCTTTTGAAAAGTCAAACCAGGAAGTCTCCTTTATTCATACTTTCTCATAAGCTCTTCTGAGGGCAATGAATATTTTAAAAATTAATTTTGGTAATTCCTGTGAAGAAGTTCAGTGTACTCTCTGAGCATGTAGTAGTGATCCTAGCTTCCCTCACCAAGGCATCAAGAGTTGGGGGAAAGCTTATAATGAGCAAGACAGTCATACTCATCCCTCTTGATATAGTTCAAGCTGGCAAGCCTGATTCCCATCACCATGGAGATATGGGTGACTGAGCCTTCATTCCTCCTAGACAATTGTTCACTTTCCTTTATTTTTGCCTGAAATTAAAGTGACGGGTGTGCATGTGAAGGTGGTATAAAGTGAGAGAGGGAAGTGAAGTAATTTCCCCAAACCCAGTCTCCACTTAGGATGAACCTTGGCTCTGCATTTGCTCCCCCACGCCCTCCAGCAGCTGCAGCCACAGACTCACCAGATATGCAGGTGATGAAGTTGAGCAAACCTGACATTCATCCTCTGTTGAGCTTTCACAATGAACATTAATTTCTAAGCATAAATAGTCTTTCTCTGCAAGTTAATGAGACACTATTATTGTTTTCAAAGATGGAAAAAAGAGACTGGGGAAATATCCCAAGTTACCATGAAAAATCAGCATCAAATCCTGAGTCCTGACACCAAATGAATTTTCACTTTTCCACCAGATAATCTGACGCATCCACACTTGCTCACCATCAGCTACAGATCATTGCCTTGTCCTACAGCAAAGTCAGGACATATAGAACCTGAACCCACTTGAGCTCCTGAGAAAAGTCCACAACTTTCTCCTTCTCAAATCCCTTTCTTCCTCATGTATCTTCCTGCACGAAATCTGTCTCCAAGAGCTGGGAGGAGCAAGACAACTACCCAGCCTGTCGTTGTATACGATCTGTCAATTGCCAACATTGGTTTGTAGTGCTTGGCCCTCCTATCTGTATTAAAAACCATAGCAATTCGGGCCTCCCTGCTGGCACAGGAGTGAAAGACAGTGCTATCAAGCGATTGCCAGCCACTGCAGCACGAGTTCAATCCCTGGCCAGTCAGGGAGCAACCCACATGGCGCAGCAGACCTATATCATCTGCTGCTCCCCTCCCAGTGTATTTTAGTAGATCTGCCTGTTCTGCCTTCCACTCTTTCTTGTGAATCCTCTCACCCCCTGCACCTCTCGCTTACATCCCTGTTCCTGTATGTATAAATAAATTAAAAAAAATTTAAAAATCATAGCAATTTGTTTAGGCACTGCTGTTCCTTCCAAGCAAATGTGCAATAACGCAGTTGGCCCATTAACACTACAGCTGCATAGTAGATTACTCACTGTGCTGAGCCTCCTGGTTAGAGAGCCACAGCCATTTACCAGAATTAGGGGCTGGTCCTGCCTCATGGGCTGGTGCGCTGTTTACGATTGTTCCCCAACTCAGACAATGCAATCTTGGTTTTGTGTGTGGACTGGGTGGCTGAAAACATCTCCCAGAAAGTTGGTACTTTCTGTCTAGCTCAAGAGTGAAATAAAATAGGCTAGCTGATGTGCATTCTGATCTCCATCAAGGGCTCTCCACCGAGTCAAAAACTGTGATGGCTTCCCCAAGAAAACAGACTGAGAACTTCCTCAAATAAACTGTGACTTCATAAACAGAGAGCTTTTAATCGGTTCTAACTTATCCTGAAATCTTACAAGACAAGAACTTGGTGTGTAATTCTCCTTCGGCAGCATTTAACTTTATGGCATATGCTCTCAGGCACTTTACTGTTAATTTATCCTGAGAAACACATTCTCCTTTTATACAAACATTTCATAGCTATCTATGCATATACATTTTCAAGATTTTAGGGAAAATGGGATACAAATGCACAGAAGCTACTTCCATTTTTATTACATATCTTAAGTGTAAGGAAGAAATGGACTTGGCACAAAGGCTGAGCTCATTTCCAAACCTTCACAAGAGCGATTTGGTGCTTCTGCAGGAGTGTGCAAGGCCTGGTGAGAAGTAGCTTTAAGTGCAAATATAACTAATAGCCACTGAAGGAGTTAGGCCAAAGATGGCAAGTACTATGTCTTGGGCTTGAAAGGGAAAGCTAATCACACTGTTCACATTTCTAGTCTTGAACAAAATGAGATATTGCATAGGAGTTAGATAGAGAGAAAAAGTTAGCTTCGCTGCTGGTGTAACATGTTTAAGATGTCTTACGGAGTATGTTGCCACAATGGGGTTTGCTAATAACTACCATGAAGTGGCAGACTCACCCTGTTGCCACAAGGCATCATGGATGTAGGGTAAGTTAAAAACATATCAGGCTTTTCTGCCCTCCCGCCATTAGATTAAATGCATGCCTAATGGCGGACACCTGGAATAGAGTGTGGGCATGTGTGGGTGGGTACACCTGGGCTGAGACTGGGCTTATAAGGGCAGTGTCACAGGGACCAGGAGCAGAACACCAGAAGGTGAAGAGGGGGAACAAGACTACGAGAGAACGTTGGAGAGCCCAGAAAGAGTAAAGGCTTGCTGGGGGTTGGGAGGCCTGCCAGCCTCCCTGCCCCTCCGGCACCACTGCCTGCCATGCACCTGGTAAAATGGCAATAAAAGCCTGAAAAATTTACTGAGGGCTCCAGGACTCCTTCACCCATTGGCTTGGATCATAGAAAACCTGCTCTGTGCTCATCCTGCCACTACAATGGATAACCCTTAAATTAATCTGCTAGGACTGGGGCTGCCACCACGCAGGACCACAGAGTAGGCAGCTTCAACAGGACTTTTCCCTTCTCACGCTCTGGAGGCTATAAGTCCAGGATAAAGCTGTCAGCAGGTGTAGTTTCTCTGAGGCTTCTCTCTGCGGCTTGTAGATAGTCATCTTCTCAGGGTCTCCTCCCAGGATCTTCCTTCTGGTGTGCCCATGTCTTAATATTCTCTTATCAAGATACCAGGTCAGATTGGATTAGGGTCCATCCTAATGGCCTCCTTTAAATTTAATCACCACTGGGCCTACCTTGTGGCACAGGGGTTAAAGGCTCAGCACTGTCAAGCTATCACCAGCCACTGCAGCTTGAGTTCCATCCCGGTCAGAGAGCTGACCCACATGACACAGTAGACCTCTCCTGTCTCACCCACTGCTCCCCTCAGCAGTGTATTTCAGTAGATCCACCTGTTCCGCTCCCCACTCTGTCTCTGGTGAATCATCTCACCCCTTGCACCTCTGGCCTAGACCCCATGGGGTTCTTGTTTGCATAAATAAATAAAATAAATCTTTTAAAAAAAAATTTAATTGCCCCTGTAAAGGTCTTATCTCCACAGTTACATTCCGAGGTACTAGGGGTTAGTTTCACAAGAATTTGAATTTCAATTTAGCCTATGACAGTCCTCCCCAAGAGGCTCCTTACTCCAGGGAGGAACCAGAACAACCCTAAGTTGCTTGGGGACAACTTAGCTCCTTTTTTCTTGGTATTACCTGCACATTAGAACCAGGTAGGGAACTTTTAAATCTATCAATGCTAGGAGCTCTTCCCCAGATGATCTAAGGCATAATCTCTAGGTATCTGGAGGATTTTTAGAAGTTCCAGAGGCGGTGATGGTGAACACCAGCACTGAGATCTACCAGGTCCTCTCAAAAGAAGCAAAGAGGAGGATGCTGAGGGCCACATTCCCCACTAACACCAATCACTTGAGTTGTCCCTATTTTCAGAAGATGGAAGAGTAAGGCAAGGGCCTGATCTGATCCCTGCCCCACCCTTGACTTCCCTGCCACATGTCCCGAAGCACTGAGACAGGTGCCTGGCTCAGTGGAGACACATGACTTACACCTGGTGAGGGGAGATCCCTTTCCTTTGACGTTTCTCCTGACATCTGCAAGAGAGGTGGGCATCGATTTCTGATCATCAAGTCTCATTTCAGGCGCTGGGCCAAACTTCCCAGAACATCCATTTCAGACCCTCTCGTTGGGGCAGGAAATCGTTGCTCCCTGGTTTGCACGAAACATTGATGGACCATGGAAAGCTGAGATTTAGTTCTCCATTCCCTGCACCCCTCTGGCTACTGGATCTCAATTCTGGGCAGCCAGTCAACACATCAGGAATCCACTAAAGCAAATCATTTTGCTTCTCCACAGCAGGCTGACTTCAGTAACCACCAAGAATTCATTACTGCTCTGGTTTGTTTACCCTCGCCAGGAGCAGAGAGTGTCGTGAATTATTTGGAGACATCCCTTTCCTTATAAATTAGTTTCAATCTATGTTTCAGATAAAATAGATAGGCCAGCCTCAGGAGTTGCCTTTAATGCCCCTTTTCTTCTTTAGGCAATTAGATATACAGGGGCCTTCTCCTCAGAGCATATTCAGACATTTAAGTAATTGCTGAATTAGTAAGTAAATACCTTAGAAGGAGGCTATTCAGATTGGGAGTTGCAGGACACCTGGGTTTTATCCCAAGTACCACCATTAACTATTTATATGGAATTTGGAAAAGTCACTTAGTCCATTTCTAAAAGGATGGAAGTGTTAAATTGGAAATGATTAACATGATAAGGAATCTCTGTATGAATAATGACAAAAGAAGACAGAAGAGAGAAATTGGATATTGTTCATTTCATGTTTTAGCTGAAGTATTCCTGATGACCTGCTGTGTGCCAGGAATTGTGCTGGCATACACACACACATATACACAAAATAAATAAATAAATAAATAAGAAGGAAGGGAGGAAGAGAGAGAGGAAGGAAGGCAGGGAGGGAGGATCCTTACTTTTAAGGAGGTTTAAATCACCTTAAAAAAAAAGAAACGAAAAATTCAGGGTTCTGACTTCATTTGTGTACAATATATTAGTGAATTGCATATGGAGCACCTTTTCCCCATCGACAACACAACTAGTAGCAAAATAAAAATGAACCCCCAAATGAAAAAAAAAAACAGTGTGGGTGTTTTAATCATGGCAGGCTAACAGTTGTTAAGGCAATAAATATAAAAGTAATTGAAACAAAATATCCCCTTCCCAGTATGGGTCAGACTCTGAGGAAGAGCTTGTTCTCTGGGTGTCTCTTTCCCACAACCTGCTGGAATATTCCCTGAGTGGATTCTGCTATTAGAAACCCATCAAATCAATATCCTGGGAAGGGTTAGTGTATGCAGGGCAGTAACAGACCTTAGTAATTTCACCTCACGTAACATATCGGTCTCTGAGCCATACAGTGCAGAAGCATTTTCTTCCCACAAAATGGATCGCACAAAAGAATAATCTAGCTAGCATACTAATAAAGGGAAATAAAGGTGTCTGGGAAAACTCTTTGAAACCCCTCAATGGCTAATTTGGGAATTCTAGACTTTGTGTACTGGAGAGACACGGTAAAGATATTATTAAACAACTCAAATACATGAGATGTATTACATCCAGGATGCACTCTTATTTTTGTAATTGCTACTTATCTCAGACCTTTTATTCATGATCTCAGAGGACATTTCCAAAAGCTAATACTGTCACTATATCCTGCTCAGGGTTATGTGAGGCTTTCCTTTTCTTATAGAAGGATTACCTTCATGGTCCCTTCTCCCAAACACTCCAGTTTAATAACTGTCTCTTTTCTGGGCAATGTTATTAGCCTGGGGTTCATGATCCCCTCCTGATCATCAGTTTAATCATACTGCCTACTGTGGATCAGAGACAATGGTATCTACATTCATTATTATTATTTCTCTTTTATGGAAATCAAACTGATTAAAGTCCTAGCTATGGTTGTGTGTGTGTATGTGTGTGTGTGTGTATGATGGTCTCAAAGTTAGCATTGCTAGTTTCCTATACTCTTTTTTTTTTGTGGCTATGCTCTTGGCCTATCATTGGAAGCTCACTACCAATTGTAAACTGCTTATCCATCCTCAGGCCATCGTCGGGGTGCAAGGTTATCATCCCATACCCCTCTGTGTTCTTCCAGACTGGCAAATAAGCAAACATACATCAGACAGATTGATAAGAGAAAAAAAGTCAAAAACAAGTTAACAATAATGTGTATGCCTCTTATATACATGGGAGAGACCCAGCATGACTGAGTAACAGGCCCATGTGGCTTTAGATGACATCTTAAATAGCTTAGCTCTGACAAGGGTGGTTGGGGGTAAAGGGGCAATTCAGTCAGGCCTTTACTGGGCAAAGTATAACAAGTAAAAGGTATACAGATTTAGTACGGCTAGGTAGAAAACAGATAAGGATATTAGTCTTTCTGAGACCCTTACAGAGAGGAGTTTACATAAATGTATCAAAAACAACTTCTGTCCAGCCTTCAGAGCCCCTCCCAGCAAATAAACATCTTGCCAAAAGAAATATATTTTGGGGCGGCAAACATTTGCTCCCTACACCACTATTGCACAATTGGCAGAGCCAGACACAGACCCAATAGAGGGATACTTTGCAGCAAAGGTGAGAAACATAGTGACCCACAGTCTCAGGGACAATCACAAGGTGGATGGTCTCTTCCTTAGACACAGATTCTCTATAACGCAATAACACAGTGGTTGTTCAAGGCATATTGTTGTCACAACGTCACATGAGTCAGGAGCAAAATTTTATTTTCCCATAACTTTTCTCTTTACCAGAATTGTGTTCTGATGTGATACTCAAAATATGCAGCCAAAAACATGTTTTGCAATCTGCTGGACCAAAGTTATTTAAGGGTTGTTTTTCCCGAGAAAAAGAAAAATTCTTAGGAGAGGATGCACAACCGTTAACACAGTTCATTTCAGTAAATTGAAATGTTCTCATCTCCATCATAACAAACATGAGACACCAGGCAAGACACAGAACTTTTTGTGCCTCTGTTTTCCCATCTGTAAAGTAAAGCAGAAATTACCATTTAAGGAAAAGGCAATTTATATGCATGCATGTTATATATAGTGGCAAGCAAATTGCACATCAAATTTGTTGCATTTATAAAAAATAAAAAGAATAACAATGGATTTAGTAATACAAACTTATACATTTCCCCTTTCCATTAATTATGGGAGGGAATCAAATTCTGCTGATTTTTCAGTGATGCTAGTTTTCACAAAGAGGCTATGAGGCTCTTACAGGTGTAAGAGTTCCTTGGGGGAAGTTAGAGAGTTTTCAATGCCCACAGTAGCAAGAGTCAAGTGACAGATCTACAGACTTTCACCTTCTTCCTAGGACTGGAGGGACTTAGGCCATCATGGGATGGGTCCAGAGTCGTCTTATTAGTAAAGTGCTAATCTGGTACTCATTTGGGGGCAGGCTGTTTCATGGGGAGAAAAGTGTTCAGGATTGTTGGAAAAAATAAGAGCAAAGTTTGTAGAGCAAAATAAGGGGGGAAACCTGCAATTTAGAGTTGAGTTTAGTGGGATTTGCAGAATGCAATCAATCAGACATTTTTTTGACAAACAATGCAATAATCTGATTGTATAGAGACCTTTGGGATGATGTCATCCAATCCCATATTGCTACAGACCAGGATACAAGGGTCCAGGACTGTTAACTCACTTACCATTGATAACAAATATAAAAGGAAGATTTAATATCAGATCTTCTGGCTCAAAATCCTGTATCTTTTCTCACCATCATACCCTGCAGGGTACTCAGAATTCTCTCCCTGAGTCTGACTTTATGAAGATTGTCAGCAGTCTTGGTAGTATGTGACACAGGAGCACCCTGGAACCCTGTAACTTTCACTCTCTAAAGGGATCCGGCCACCACACAAAAGGATCAAGTGCACAAAAAGCAGAATCTTAGTAAAAAAGAACTTTAAGAGATTTAGTGTACATAGATAAAGAAAAGAAGAAAGTTCTTAATAAGAGTTTTTCCAATAAAACACCCCAAATTACATATTCCCTCATGGGTAAATGCCCAACCAAACAGACTTGGCCTGAAGCAGGGCTGCTGATGCCCAAAAAGCTTTCCACAATTCTAAGATACCACTGGCAAGGAATGCACAAGAAAGGGGTGAGGCAGGTCCTAGAGAGCTAAGATAGAATGAGAGATTCAGAATTCAAGATGCACCAAATAATCCATCATAAAGTCAGGACATTGGCATCCATTGTCTCTTCCAAGGACCTAGAGTAGCTTCCTCATGTGTCTCTCACCCATACATGTCTTCCAAGTATTTCTTCCAAGTGTCTCTACATGTTTTTAGTCCTCATTTTCTAAAAAACACTAAGTCATAAAAGTTAAATAAGGTATCTCATAGTAAGCCCCTTACCATTGCAATTGGGTTTTTGTTATTTGTTGACTTTTGGGAAGCACCAAACCAGAAGGCTAGTTACCAGGGGAGCCAACCCTGAATTGATTTTCAGAGTGGAGAGAGGAACTACAGGCTGATTCAATTACCAGTAGTGATTGAATGATCTAAGCAATCATTCCTAAGTAATATAAACATCCAGAAAAACTCAAAAGGAGAGGGGTCACAGGACTTCCAGATTGGGGGACCAGAATGCTTCCACATGGCACAGTGCTGGACCCAAACTCCATGAGGACAGAAACTCCTCCGTTTAGGACCTTGCCCTATTTATCTCTTCATCTAGTGGCTGATTTGTATCCCTTAGAGCTTTAGAACTCTTCCATAGTCACCTAAGCCTTACTTGGGACTCCATTACGGCTCAACTTCTCCTTCTGCCCAACCCTGCTTTCTTCCATCCATTCCAGTGTTGATCCCAAAAGCACTCCCTGGTAGAAGACCTGCACACTAATTGCTAGCCTCCATCTCACAATTTGTGTCTTCAGAAAACCAGCCCATGATAATAAGCTGAGAGATATGTACCAACCAGGGTACAGCTTCTTAATGAAGTGAGAAGAGACACAGAATACTACACATGGTGGACAAGACCAAAGGACCAATTTAATACAAAGAAGAGGGACAGTTTTCTGATGTGGATTGCTGATTGACTGATCTTATTGTGAGATGCATATAAGACAATTATGGACTCCCTCACATAGAGAATTGGACAACTGGATATTTAAGCTGAACCATAGAAGAACAGATATTACATATAATTAATATAGTAATATTAATTAAGATGTATTAGCATATAAATTATCATATATAATTAGACTGAATTATATATGTATGTATGATGAGATACAAAGCTATGTAAATAGATAAAATCACCAAGAAAGAAAGGGAGGTAGGAGTGTTAGAATTGAACACTGAAGGATTCCATCATTTTTATAAATCTAATTGAGGCAGTAACCAAATGGAATGACTGAAAAGGAAGCACCAAAAAGATAAGAGGGGGAGAAATAAGGGCATTTATTTCATAAAAGCTAAGAGAAAAGAGGAGATTATTTTGAGGCTAAGGAGAGGAGATGGGAGCTAAACATTTCCATTGAGTTTTTCAACATGGAGGGTATGCATAATCTTAGCAATGACAGTTTAGTTGGTGTAATGAGATGGGGGTCAAACTAAAGTAGGCAGAAAAGCGAATGTGGAAGATATTTTGGAATAATGATAATGGAATGGGTAAGAGATGCAGACATGAAATAAGCTTCAGGCTACATTTCTACATAAAGCCTACACATATTTCAATAATATAAATTATAGAAAAGATTAGTTTTAAAATATTTATTTAAAAATCTATAATGGTACTGGAAAATGAGACAGGGAGCCATCTATGGACCAGGGATTATGAAATCCCACAGAAATGGAATGCAGAGGGGACTAGTGAAAAGTCATTCAAAAAACTGGTAGGCTGGTGGAAATGGACCTGGAGTTGTTGTAAAGTGATGGATATGAAAAGCAGAGAGAAAAAGAGAGAAAGAGAGAAAAGCAAGGAGGCCAGTGGGTGTTTGGTTGAAAAACAACAAAAAGAGGGCCTCCCTGGTGGCACAGCGGGTTGAGCACAGTGCTGTGAAGCTGTCTGCAGCCTCTGCAGTGCGGGTTCAATTCCCAGCTGGCCAGGGAGATACCCACATGGCGCGGCAGACCTCTCCTGTCTCGCTTGCTGCTCCCCTCAGCAGTGCAGTGCTTTCGGTCTGTCTGCCTGTTCTGCTCCCTACTCTGTGTCTGGTGAATCCTCTTACCCTTCCACATCTCTGGCCTGTACCCCAGCTCTTGTATAAATATATAAAATAAATCTTTTTTAAAAAAAGAAAAACAACAGAAAGAACCCAGACAGCCTGGCCTCTCCCTTCATCCTCTACCTGCCCCACCCTCAGCTACCTCTGAGGCTGTCACAAAAGGAAAAAGGAGCATCATTCCACCAGAGTCACAACTAGAGTAACTCCAGTATCAGTACCATCTCATCTTCACAGAAGGCCAACATTTTAAGACAGGAAAAAAGGAAAAATTCATGATGAAACATCAGTATCTGAATATGACCAAAAGCACCAAAAAAGGCATTTCTGCAGAAATCAATACATGGAATACTTTTAATATACCAGTAGGATAAGACAGGACTCATGATAGGAGGGATGACATATCAGTTAGGACTTACACATAAAAAGCTGCGCTAACATGTTAAAGATACAAGCAGAGTGGATATAGCTGTGGCATCGACTAATTAGGTAGAGAGAACATCCTGTGAGGATTTGTCCCCCAGATGCAGGAAATGCTGGAAGACATGGAAGAGAGATTCAGAACTTTTAGCATCTGTTTTGGCAAATTGGAAGGAGAAAGTACAGAAATTTAAGAAGACTAAAGCATAAAGATCATAACTGCTTGCAGATATTTAGATAAGATCTACAAAAGAATGAGACAGATATGGATATTTGATGCCTCACTGGCACCTCCTGTTTTAATAAGGCAATGGAAGTAATGAGGAAAAATAATTTTTGAATAGCAAAATGCTATTCCCAGTCACATTATCATTCAAGTATGAAAACTAAACAAAGATATCTTCAGAAATAGAGATGAAAATGTCACTCCTCTATGAGCATGCACTACTAATTCTGTGAATAAAATAACCAAAGAGGATGAGTAAAATGGTAGATTAGCTACCTGCAGCTGCTTCTGTTCCCTCCTGAAATCTCACAAAAATAACTTGTAAATGAATGAGGTATTTTAAAAGCAAAACTCTCTAAAGATAGGGAAGATGGATGAAAAGACATATCAAAATGTTGAATGATGCAAATTACATGGACAATGAGTAAGAAGTTTTTTTTTAGGCTTGACAAAGTTGAATCCCAAATGAGCAGGAGAAAAAGTCAAGAGTAAATCCAATTTGCACCAGAACCTACAAAAGATTCAATAATCAAGGAAACCAGGCAGGTTAGCAGTCAGTTTGAAGGGAAGCAGCTAAATAAATGAGGATTGCTTGAAAACTTATTGAAGAAACAGTCAGATCCTCTCACCAAACCTGGTTAGCTTGTTCACAGTCTTCCCCTCACCCTGGTACAAGATTAAATAAAGAATTGTATTTTGAGACAATACAGGATAACTCCTGTATATACTAACAACAGAGGCTTGCTTACATGCATCTGTGATTTCTGAGTACTAACAACCCTGTCCTATTTTCTATAGTTCCAAGAATGCTAACAAATAGCTCTTCATCCATTAAGCAAGAGACTGGAAGTAGAGTCTTTGAGCAGTCTGATGATGCCAAGAGGAGAACCCTAAAGACAACAGGGCTCCCCACTAAGGATCTCTGAGTCCACAAGCCCCACAGCAACATACACAGCGTTTTCAAAGAGCTTTGTAAGGATGACTCTGAAATAAGAGCTGAGAATCAAGGCTTACAAACATCTAAGGGGAGTTTATAATGAAACATAGGGACCAAAATAGATATAAATAAACACAGTCCAGAAAAAAAGGCTGTGCAAGAAGAAAAAAATATCTTTTTATCATTCTGCTTTCAAAGAAGAAAAAAAAAAAAAAAAACGAAAAACACAACCATGAAACAGGAATAGGATGCCAAGTAAAAAAAGACAGTGACCCCACAAGGAGACCCTGGGAGTTATAAAAAAAAAAAATAATATAGCGGAAAGGGAAAAGATTAGAAGGAGAGGGAGAACAGGAAAGTGGATGTAAGAAAATCAGAGGACCCATAGAAGAGTGCAAATTGCAATGAACCAAGCTGGGACATTGAATTTTGGGTCCTTATTTATAAAGTTAAAGGCTTGTCACTGTGGGGTTTTGAGAGGATCGAGTCTAGGAGGCAAACTAGCAAAATATTGTATCAAAAAGAAAACAAGGGAGAGAATTTCCCTTTGGGTGGTCCCTAATGTTGCAGGAAGGGCATCTAAAATAAAGATGGAAAAGCAATCATTAGATTTAGCAATTAACATGCCATTGGTCATTAGGACCTTGGCAAGCAAAGTTCCACAGCAGTTATAGGGGCAGAATCCAGATGGCACTGGACTGAATAGTGCTTGATAAATGAGAACGTAACTATAGGCTATTCCAAACATGGTTGTTTGGAAGGAGGTGAGTGTGGATAGGAATATGCTGTGCAGAAAGATCTGTATGACTTTGCATCAGCCATTATGCATAGAATGGTTTAGTCTAGAGCAAAGATTACAGGAACTCCCTGTCCATGCTGATAGTGAAGTTTTTCTCAAACACAAAACAAAATAAAAACACAGAGATATCCCACTAGGGGAGGGGTTTGGAGTTTGCTGGTCAGAAATACCTCCAAACTTTCCACCTCACACTCTCAGCTCTCATATATGTCCCTGTGTCCTGAATATGGCTGATTTTTAGGATATTTCTAGACTCTTCCCCTGAATCCATTTGAGTTATCCTGACAAGTTCATACTACAGATCTTATCATTTCAAACCTTGCCTCATTTTCTTGACTCACTTTCATTACCTCCTGAATAGTGCCCATCCTGGGTGCCATGCCCCATAAACTGGCTATCAGAATGCAGGCATGGAGCTAGCTACAAACTACACCACCCAGGAAAGGAGTGAAGGGGCAAGGATGGAATAAAGAGGGGTCCCTGAGAAGAAGGGAGACCATTTCACTGTGTGCCCAGATGCTAAGAGGCTAGCGTGACATGAGTGCTGTCAGCACAGTGCCTGGATATGTAAGGATAAAGGTGCTGGGTTTTTGGTGATCGATGTTATTCAGACAGATCAACCAGTTCACTGGCCATCAGTGTTGGGGCACAGTGAAAAATATCCGCACCTCTCCAGGTTCTTCTGTGGTCAGGCAAGCAAATAAATTAACAACAGGCAGAGTAGTAAGAGTGAAGGAACAAAGTTAACAATATTCATATGATGAATTTACAAGACTATAAATACTAAAGTAAATGAGCAAACTGGGAAGGTATCTATCCTCTAAGAAACCTGGGACTTCAAGAAGAGAGGAGGGGGTCTCACATGACCAAGAGGGTGATTGTTTATCACAAAACCTTGCCCCTGGATGTTTGCCTTAACTTAAGATAAGTTTCTCCAATAAAAAGGTTGTTTCTGCATATGTCCCTAAACCTAGGTAATTTGCATTCTTTGAATCATAGCCACAGTTTCTTAGTTGAACTTAGTCTCACATACCAAGGTGACACATATTGGAAAAAAACCCTACTTTGGAGATATTGGGAAAAGCCTCTCTGACCCTTTTGGGAGGAACAGGCTCCCACATAAGCAAAAGCAGTCATGAAAAGGTGAAAGTGCATAGTGTGAACTCCAGCGGTGTGCCAGCCTGCTTGTGTGCATTTCTTATTCCCTCTGATTTCATCATAATGCTGCAAGGCACCAATTCACCGCAAATTTTACAGATGATGAAAAATGAGGCTTAGAGAAGGAAGAAACTTGCCCAAAGCTATTAAGTGGCTGAGCCAGGATTTGAACCAGTCTGTCTGCCTCTACACCATGAGGCCAGCATTTCACAATTGATGGAGATGCCATAACAGCACCTCATTTTTAAGACATTTGCTTTTTCGATTAATGCAACCTTCCAGAACCAGATGCACATCCACATGAATTGAAACGAGCTGACTAGTCTTCAGGCATAGAATGAGCAAAAGGTATTCCAGAGGCATTTTGTTCTTTGGTCTCCTCCTGCGAAGGGACTATCAGATTACAGAATTTGGCCTGAGGCATGCGTTCTCCTCCCCTTTTCCATTTCTCCCTAAGTTAGTTTTCATTTCATAACAGTCATTAGCTGAGCTCTGGGAATGAAGTGTAAAAATTTCCCCTCACCTCCGAGCCCTAACTGGCAGTAGTTCCTTGAAACTCCTGCAATCAGAGCTCCATTTAAGCATCAAAACCTCATCAATTAGGCCTCAATGTATAGGCATCACGTGGCCTGCTGGTCACGCTGAGAGGGACGCGGAGGAGGACCAGAGGCCTCATTATCGGCCTTGAGCTTTTATGAAATTCCTGAATAAGCAGCCCATGGAGTGTCTGCAGAAGGGCTGCATTTTTTTTTTTTTCCCCCTGGCTGTAACAACCGCTTTTACGGACAATTTAACACTGTGGGTTGCCAGCTGTGTTAATGCCTGACCCCCTTCCCTCATGATGTCCGCCTTGTGAAATGGTCTTCAGATGTAGAGTCCATGCCTCCCGCTTCTCCCCCCCCAAAAAAAAACTTGCCTTTTCTTAACTTCCCCCGGCCTGGCCTCCACGCCAAAGACAAAGAGAGATTCTGACTGCAGATGCAGTTGGCACACAACCATCGCCCACACAGCTACCTGGCCCCGTCACAAGTGCTAATTCTGAGGGGTGGAGCGACTAAGGACTTGGAGTCTGTGTTCCCAACACAGTTCATGGGTGACTGAGAAAAGGTTATAAATGAGGCATATGTGGGAAGCAGGGAGGTGATGCCCAGTGTAGGCTACCTCTTTCCAAGGGGAGGGGAAAGCAAATGAGGAGAGAGAGTATAGTTTTGGTCACCCTGTCAGTAACCTCTACACTAATGGGACTATTTCAGAAAATTTATCTCATTCGGTTTTGTCCCAGCTAATAGCAGGTCCAGAACTTGGGCATTATCTGCCTGCCCTTACTAAGCCTCACTATGGTATCAACCCACACCCAAGGCTTGCTTCTTTCTCTGAAAGACGCAGAAACTGAGTTTTATCGTTTACTAAGTGCTGATTAGGCTCTAGGGGCATTTAATATACTGACCAAGTTCCAGTCAGACGTATCGATAAATGAGACTCTGCCAATAGCTTAATCTACAGTGAAAAACATCAGAATGTCCCTGTGCCATAATCTTCCTATTTTCTACCCTGAAATAAAATAACAACCAAAAAAGACACTCAAAAATTTTGAATATGCAATTCCACCTAAAGAAGCCTGGACTAAGGAAAATATTAGGATAATATACAAGGATATCGTTACAGGAAGTGTTACATATGAAAATCTAACATTTTTGAAGAAAAAAATCAATTAAGTGCCCACTGATAGAAGATTGACTTTAAAGATTGATTTAGTCATGCACATTAAATTTTAGATTCCTCTACATGCTGTTGAATATAGTATAACAATCTAAATTAAACATATTTGGGCAATAGACTTCATTTTCTTACAGTCAGTTATATTAAATAAAATTAAAATCTCTCCTGCAGAAAAAAAAATTCTGGTTAATTATATTTTAAATATCTCTTGAAGACCTTCAAAAAACAACCAACCAAATAAAAGGAATACTTTAATTGCTCAAAATTTTGTATTAAAGTATGATTTCCCTCTAAAAAATAGTAGGTCTTCTTGGAAAACTTGCCAATTCTAACTCTGGGGCAGAAAACATACAGATGAGGCTAAGCATCTGGGGTCCTTTTTGAAAGTCTTTTGATACAAATGAAGAAACTCTCAATAGCTAAAGATGGAGAAATAATTTGCTTTATTAAATATAATATTTCAATGGATTTAAATGTATCCAATAAATTTAAATCTATGGGTTCCTAAATATATATAATAACTACCCCTGTGTGTGCTGCATATGTTGGGGTACGCTAATTATTTATCTTCAAGTGAATAGGCAATCAATTCACTACGGTAAAACTGGGATATAAACAAATGAAGTATTATTCTGCCTTTCCTATATGAACTGTATCATAGATAACCAGCTAGTTGATGAGAAATATCTCCTTATAAAATGATCCCAATTAACATGTGCCAAGGAAATGATAAAAGAAGAATGTCATCTTTGACCACTCTCCAATTAATGAAAGAATCAATGTACTGAAGATAAACAGAAGCTGACATGACATGAAGAGACAACCAGACAGTATGTGTCTCTTGATGAAAGCATACACCATCACCACCTACAGACCTGCTAAAGAGATGGAACTTAAACCTGTTGTAGCTTCTGAATCCAGCTAAAACCTTGGGGAAATACCAAAAACAGAGCAATATGTTGAACATCACTATGAATATGTGATCAGCAAAATCCATTCTGTTTTTGTTTTCAATAGACAAATTATAAAGGAGAGGGAGGCTGTAAAGGGTATTGTAAGTTATAAAGGATTTAAAATATGAATCAAAAAGTAGATGTGAATTTTAATGTCTAAATATACGTTGGGTGATTAAATTACATAGAAACGCAAGAAAGTGTTTACTATTAAAAGTCAGTATAGTGGTTATTTAGGAGGGGAAAGGATTGATACAGAGCAGATGGACTTGGTAGTAAAATCCTATTTCTCCACTTGAGTGTTGATTATAAGGGTGTTTACATATTATGTCATATGTTTTTGTAGTATAGTCTATATCTGTTTTTTTTTATTTTACAGTAAAAGTTGAAAATTATTGAATGCATCATTGAGTTGGCAAGAAAACAAAGTCAATCTTAATTGCTCAAAACAAGTAAAAAAGAAAATTCATAGAGGTGGATGAGCATTGAAGCTAGCTTTCACCCTGAGGGCAAATAGTGAGTCCTGATGTCTTTGAATCTCTGTTTTGAGGGCAACCAATTGGTGGTATCCCAGAGTCCCTGTCAAAAGAAAATTAAAATCCTCTCTGAAAGAGCACAGCTTCAAATCAGGCATCAAAAAGTTCCCACAGATAAAGCTCCAAAGAGCATAAGTTCATAGTAAAAATGCCAAGCTCATGAGCAAAGACGAAATCACGGTGAGAAGACAGTAGAAAGCAGTCTGTAGAATCAGACCTGGAGGGATTTAGAAAACAACATTAAAAGAAAAACAACAGATAATAAATATGTTTCATATGCTTTAAGAGAAGTGTTGAAAATCAAACCAGGTAGATTTTGTAAAACACTTACTGTAATTCTAGAAATGAAAAAAATAAGTAAGACCAAAATGAAAGACACAGTAGCAAGATATATCGCTCCAAGCACAATTCCTGTGTGAAGCGATGTTCTGCCACAAACAACTGGAAATGTAGAATAAAAATGTATGCAAATAGCTATTTGAGGAGATCTTAGAACTAGTAAGGTTTTAAGGGAAAAGTCTTTAGAAAAGGGGAAACCTCAATACCACAAATACTTCTTTGCATTATATTTGCTAATTTGTGGTACAGACCCGTGTGCTGTATCATATTGGATTGCTGTGATGACCCATTCTTGTATCCCACATGATCACTACATATGAAACTTTTAATGCATTTTTGAATACAATTTGCTGATATTTTGTTGAGGATCTTTGCATATCTATTGATAAGGAATATTAGCCTGTATGTCTCTTTTCTCATCGTGTCCTTCTTTGGTCTTGGTGTCAGTAATGCTGGCCTCCTAAAATGATACCATCTTTAGTGTGGTATTGAAAGCAGGTAGAAATAGTATGATAAAATAACATTTGACAATTTCTCTTACAAATATAGAAGTAAAAATCCTGAACAAAATATTTGTAAACCAATAAAGCTGTATAGAAAAACATAAGACTTAGGTGTTCACAGTAATGCAAGGATAGTTTACAATCAGAAAGTCAACTGATGTTATTTACAATATTAAGGGTGAAAAAATTGTATGATTATTCCAAAAGATAAATAAAATAAATCAAAAATTAACCACTGCTTAATTATAAAGTGTCTTGATAAATTAGGTATGGAAGGCAACTGGAACTTTCTTAAAGTTTCTATTAGCATCTGCCAAAAAATGAAAACAAAAACTGTTAATGTCATGTTTAATGATAAAATTTGCAAGGTAGTTCCTTTAAAATCAGGAATAAGAAAAGAATTTCCACTCTCATTGTTTCTAGTTAACAATGAAGGGCCAGAAAAAAAATCAAGCAAACAAGAGATAAGGACTTTAAAGAAGGAAATAAAATGGCCACATTGACTCTTTAAAATAGTTGACATAGAAAATCAAAATTTGGCCTCCCTGGTGGCGCAGGCAGTTGAGCGCCATACTGTGAAGCTGCCCACAGCCTCATAATGTGGGTTCGATCCCCGATGGTCAGTGAGAATCCCACATGGCACAGCAGACCTCTCCTGACTTGCCCACTGCTCCCTTCAGCAGTGTATTTCAGTCAGTCTGCCTGTTCTGCTCCCCACTCTGTCTCTGGTGAATCCTCTCACCCTCCCATGCATATGGCCTGTACCCTGGCTCTTTTATAAATAAATAAATCTTAAGAAAAAAGAAAATTGGACCTCCCCTGTGGCACAGTGGTTGAGCGCTGGGTTGCGAAGCTGCCTGCAGCCTCTGCAGCACCAGTTCTATCCCCGACCACCAAGTGAGGGTCCCACATGGCATGCATACCTCTCCTGCCGCCCGCTGCTCCCCTCAGCAGTGTACTTCATCAGTCTGCCTGCTCTGCTCTTTGCTCTGACTCTGGTGAATTCTCTCACCCTCCCGTGCTTCTGACTGTACCCAGTGCTTGTATAAATAATAAATAAATCTTAAAAAAAATCAAAATAATATAGAAAAGTCAATAACATTGAATTAATGGGTTTTCCAAGTTTTTTTTTTGTTTTGTACATACAAATCAAGTATACTGATTATAAATGAATAGATTATACAGTTTTTAAAAATATGTTATCACTAAAGTGACCAAAAATATTAATACTCCTGGTATATATAAAACTAACAAATCATGTGGAAAACTGGAGAATATAACATATAATGATTGAAAGTAATTAAAGCAACTCTAAGTAAGTGTAAAGATATCTATTTTTGTGAAACCTGCAGACAGCATTATAAAACTTTCAGATCTACCATCACTGACCTATAGAACAATTTAATTCAGATCAAAATCCCAACACTTTTTTTTTCTTTTCAACTTAAGATGCATCTAAATTTATGATAGAGCAAAGGTTCAAGAATACACAAGACACTTCTCAACTAAATAACTTAGGACTTTTCCTACCAGATGGCAAGACTTAGAAACAATGGTAAAAGTGTACAGTAATAGCTCAATGACAAATGGTACAGAAAGAGAATCTAGAATGCAGTCTGAATGTGAATAGAAAATTGGACTCTCCTTCTATTTTGTTCCAAAGCTGGCATTGCTAATTAGTGAAAAAAAAAAAAGGGTGTACTTTTAAATCAGTGATTTTTAGAGCAATTAGTCTTTTTTTAAGGAAATTAAAGTCAATGACCATCAAATCTCATCATATCCAGAATTTTGTTGTAGTTATATTCAGCATCATACAATGCTTAAAAAAACGACACAGTCTATAAAGAAAACAGACAAGCCAGAAATAAGGATTTGATATTTGCAGATGTTTGCAATATTTGACACGGAATTAGGATAAAGAATTTGTAGAGAATGACATGAAAATAACCAAATTAAAAATAGGCACATGACTTGCTTTAGTATGGTTTATTTTAATTAATTAATTTATATAAGCACTGGGTACAGTCAGAAGCTCGGGAGGGTGAGAGAATTCACCAGGGCCAAGGCGGGGAGCACAGCAGGCAGAAGGACTGAAGTAGACTGCTTGGGAGAGCAGCGGGCGGCAGGAGAGGACTGCACGCCATGGCCATGTGGGACCCTCCTCCAGTGGCCGGGGAGCAGCCGGGGATCGAACCGGCGCTGCAGAGGCTGCGGGCAGCTTCGCAACCCAGCGCTCAACCGCTGTGCCACCGGCAAGGCCCTGCTTTAGTATGTTTTTAAGGAAATCATAAGAAAGAGAAAATACTTTTACAGTATTATACTCTACTTATTGATAGTTTATATCACCTACTTATAGGAAAATCCACTTATAACTGGAGCTACATAATTCAAATATGTGTTATTCAGGATCAACTGTGCATTCAATGTAATTCCATTTATATAAAGTTCAGAAATACGTACATGTGATTATTTTAAAAATCAAGGAATTTAAACCAATTCCAGGAATGTGATATTATAATCATTCAAAAGGAGAAGAGGCAGGGATGATGCAAATCAATAAAGAAGTGAATACAAGTCTTCAAAGTACTAGTAATTTAATTTTTATATGTTTTATTGTTTTTAAGCCTATGTTATTATTAGGGCATTTTTGTATGAATTAAATATTCCAGGAAAATTGTTTAAAATCAGTCTATAAAAAGTGAGATATAATTATAGAAAGAGGTCAGGTAGGTGGGTCAGTAGGTGGATAGATAAAGAGATAGAAGGAAAGAATAAAGGATGGAAAGGAGACAGGTGTGAAGGTAGGGAATTATATAGAGATTGTAAAATGTTCACAAAATAATTATTTTAAACAAATATTTATTGAGTAATTAATATGTGCCAGAAAAAAAAACACACTCATGATTAGGTAATGAGTGTGCCTTTAACATATTTAATAGATCTGAGACTCAGAGAGATGATTTTCCACAGGTGCCTAATTGCTAAGTGGTAAATCAATTCTTTATTTTTTAATATTTTTATTGAAATAGCATTGGTTTACAATGTTATAGAGGTTTCAGGTGTACAGCATTATAATTCAATCTGTGCATATCTTAAACTATCTTATGAAAGTAGGTCAAAAGTCTAGTTTCCATCTTACCATCCAATTGACCCCTTTTGAAATCCAATTTACACACCTCTCCCTCGCCCTCAGGTAATCACTATTTAGTTAAAGTCTAAGACTTAGTTTTGTTTGATTTCAATCAATACTTTAAACCATTTATTTTTTTATTCATACAATTATTTTTATTTTTAATCTGTTGTATTTAGACTATATTTTTATTTTTTAATATTTTATTTTATATAATGCTTACATCATTTTTCATTTTTGCACAATGTATGCATTTTAATTTTGGTTATAGTCTCCATACAATTGAACGCTCCCCTTATTTTGACCCTATTCCTTCCTCCCACTGTAGTGTGTCTCTGGTTTATAGTTGCTTGTTGATTTTGATTTTTATTTTGTATTAATTAGCCTTTTTCCTGATTCCTTATTTAGGTTTTCTAAATTCCTGCTATGAGTGAAGCCATCTGGTATTTTTCTTTTTCTTTTTGGCTTATTTCGCTGAGCATGATCCCTTCTAGCTCCATGCATGTTGCTGCAAACTGCATGCGTTTATCTTTTTGATTGCTGAGTAATATTCCATAGTGTATATGTACCACATCTTCTTGATCCAGTCATTGATCACAAAAATCTACAAAGAGCTGATGAGACTCATCAAAAACAAAGAAAATAATCCAGTCAAAAAATGGGCAGAAGAGCTAAAAAGAAACTTCTCCAAAGAGGAAATGCAAATGGCCAACAGGCATATGAAAAAATGTTCAACATCACTTGTAATCAGGGAAATGCAAATCAAAACTACAATGAGATACCATCTTACACCAGTGAGAATAGCACATATTAAAAAAAACTAGCAACAACAAATGTTGGCGAGGTTGTGGAGAAAAAGGAACTGTCCTGCACTGCTGGTGGGAGTGCAAACTGGTCCAACCACTATGGAGAGTTGTGTGGAGATTCCTCAACCTGCTAAAGATAGAACTTGCATATGATCCAGCAATTCCACTCCTAGATATTTACCCAAATGACACAGAAACATTAATTCCAAAGGGCATCTGCATCCCTATGTTTATAGCAGCACTATTTACAATAGCTAAGCTATGGAAACAACCCAAATACCCCAAAATAAACCATTTCTTTTGATTCAGATTTTGTTCTCCTTTTTTGACAATAGCCTGATTTCTAGAAAAATGCAAATGTTTTTGAAAGTCTTAAATATTAATCAATCTCCTCGATTATAAGGTGTCTCATATCAAAACCAAATGTTTTTAAAAAGGTTATTATGTTATTGATATGCATTGTAATTGTTATTTTTTAATTTGTAAGCTAAAACAATAGTGTCCTCTGTAAAAAAACAAGATTATTTCTATGAATGATATAAAATATAGAAACTATAATTTAAATATTTGATTAATTAGACAACTTCAATTTTAACTTCTTTGTGAAAAAACACCATAAACAAATTTGAGAAGTTAAGTGGAAATTTGCAAAACAAATTGTTTATACAAAATTTTGATATCTGGGGGAATAAGCAAAAATAAGTATAGCTCTCTCTCTCAAAAAAAAAAGCAAAAGATGCAAACAGGTAATTTATCAAATAATTTTAAAGATCCAAAAATACTATTTAATCAAAAATCACAAAGAAAAGGTTTTTTTTGAATATTTTCACCTATTTGAGAAAGATTGAACTTACTTATAATGTTGTTAAGCTTTAACTATACAACTATTTATCTGTCCCACTGAAGCTAAGATAACATCATTTAACTTTTCAAGAGAGCATTTGACAATATGGTTCAAGATGCAAAATGTGCACATCTCTTAGCTAAGCAATTATACTTCCAAAAATGTTTTCTAAGGAAAAAAACCAGCTTTCAAAGGTGTATTTATATATAATGGTTAAAATTTGAAAGTAATGTTCATTAATAATCATTTAATAAATCACTGTGTAATAAGTCATATTGATATCCAGAGGTGGTTCATCCAGAATATAGATAATTTGGTATATTTTCATCTTCACTGTATCTCTCATATATAAAACACTCGCACACATACATACAGAAATAGTCACACATATATACATATTGTTAGGGGGGAAAAGGATGTCCTAAAGCTAATTCCATACAGGCTTTGTGGACTCCACCCCCACTCCAGACCAAAGTCAAAAGACACTGGGAACTACAAATCCCATCACCACCACCAAAGGGAAGGTGGCTGGGACCTGAGGGTGGGGTTAAGCAGCCAGGTTTGGTATAAAACCAGACACGTGGGCTTTGGGGATCCCCTTTTTTGGCTCTCTGCCAGCTCACAGGCGCTGCCAGCTCTGAGTGCCTTTGAGTTTCCAGGTCAGCGGATCGGGTAGGACACATTAAAGACTTTATTTCCCTATTTTCTCCGAGTTGAACATTTCCTCAATTCCCTTTCCCTTGTAAATAAAGCTATTATTAACTTTTTGTGTGTGTCTGTAGTGGAGTATTAATAAGCCCCTTTTAAGTGTGCGGGTGAGGACCCACAGCCAGGCAACCCGTTTTATATCGGGGCTGCTCCGTAACAATATCACATTATGGAGAAACTGGAAAAGAGAAATGAAAGAGGCATTCTTAAGGTGAGCAATTTGGGGAAGATAGCTGAAATGCCAACAGTAGTGAAATAAAAACACAGCACAGATTCCTTTTCCTTACTAGCTTATGTTTCCATCAGGATTACTGAAGCAGCTAGTGTTCCTTTTGGCATTTTCAACTAGAATACTAAAAATTTCAGAGAACAGGAAAAACTCTCCAGATTTATTTAGGCAAAACATAACCCATGAAACAACAAAGCACTTTTGGGGTCAGAGCAGGAGCAGAATTTGAAGGAGGAGACTGGAAGGAGGGAGTCTGGTATGGAGGGCATTCTTTATCATCGACTCAAAGTCCTAGAATCAAGAATGCAAAAAAGATATCTCAGTCTAAACACATTGTCTGTGCTACAGAGACTAGAGGCTCCTAAAGTAACCTGAGCAGAAAAGGGCACTTGCTACAACTACACTGAGATCACATATATTTCCATAACCCCATTTTCTCTCCATAATTCTTGGATTTATCAGAAACCCTGTTCCTCTTTCCAAATCCCTCAACTTTCTTTCTTCTTGACCTAATACACCTCAAGGCATGTACATGCAGGAAGGAAAAAATGGCTTGGGCAGAGGCTCTTGTGTGCAATCTTGTCATGAGTTCACCCTAAATAAAGGGAGAGAAGCACAAGAAATAGCTTAGGGAAAAAAACAAAACAAAACAAAACAAAAACAACTAGAAAGTAGCAAGTCTTTTTGTTTTTCTCATCCATGTAGCTTTGAAGCCACCAGATGGCGATGTTGCAGACCAGTGCTTAGAGCCCACAAATAAAGTGATGTGTGAGCAATGGGAGGAAGCATTAGTTCAAGTGAATGCCAGAGTGTACTGATGGCAGTGTTCCTCACTGAAAAGCCAAATGTAGTGCAAAGAACAACAGCAACTGAAAGCTGGGGATAACTTTCCTAACAAAGTATATTCTGAAGTAGAAGGAACTGCAAAGTGATTTCTGCAGGATTAGATCCACTTAACCTCACTGACCAAATCCTCCATGAAGGAAAAGTTGCTCCTAAGAGTTTAGGTCTACTTGATGACTCTAGAGAAAGAGACAAAATCTAATGAAACCAGCTAAGACCAGCACTCAGCAGCTTCACATCTCCATGGCCCTACCTTTTATTCTTTGCTTTGGCTGGGACTCCCAGCAGCCTCTTCTGACAACACATCACCCACACAAGCAACACACATACACTCGCATCTTAAAACACAAAGATTTCAGAATTACCAACATCCACACTGGCTAACCAAAGAAAGCTTTTCATTGATTTCCTGTGTTGTAAATTGATCCAGATAATTTCCATGACTTAAGGGGCTCATTAACTCACTAATTTGAAATAATCTGAAAATAAACTGACTTAAAGTTTTCTCTTACCCTGTGTCCAGACTCATTTAACTCAATTTCTAGGAGCTTGCTGCTAAAGAGGTCCAAGCCCAATACAATCGCCACTTGATTTTGCTCTGCTCCATTGACAATCTCTTTGTTCCCAGTCCTGGCTAGGGTTAAGATCAGAAGGAGAAGTTCAGGAGCAGGGACAGAAAAGAGAGTGTGAATGAGAAATACAATAGAAATATACTCTAGTTACTGAAAGGTGGGGGTGCAGTAGGGAGGAGACACCACAAAACCCAATCTCTGCTTTGGGTTCAAGGTAAACACAACCTACCCCTTCCCCCCTGTGAATGCAGCTATGTCACATATGCAGAAAGCTAGGAAGCTCTCTGTGTAGTAAATAGTAGCAGGAAGTCAGGGAAAGACTAAAAGGTGATGTCCTGCCAAACTGGCAGGGAGTTTCACATGTTTCTTCCTCTCTTCCCAGTGTGGACACATAGTGATGTCAAACCCGAGGTGGGTCTGACTGTGACAGACAGCACTTCGGGAGAAACGTCGGAAAAAGTTAAACCATCTCTGTTGACCCACTGTGTGATTTGTTCTGTTGAAATGGCAATATAGCTACAAAATAAGTTCCAGCAAATAATGATTGAGTTTAGAAGAGTCACAGGCTATAAGGTGACACACTAAACCAAATATATATAGTAGTAGTAATGAACAACTGAGGACAGAAATTTAAAAAAACCCACACTGCTTGTTTTTAAAACCACAACATATTTAATATAACTTTTATAGTTATACTGTACCCCTCTGCCTGACACTCTGAACTAAAATGAATTAAGGAAGGCTTAGTTATAAATGGAGAAACATACAGTGATCTTATAATGGAAGGCAAGATGACGAAGATGTCAGTTCTGAATGTGATCTATAGGTAACACAATTCCAATTGTAAAAGCCAAACCAGCTAATTAAAAATAGGAAAAACTGAACAAAGACTTCGCCTAAGAAGATAAGATGATGATGTTTACACACACACACAAAGAGAATTAACTTTAGCCACTGGGGAAATACAAATTAAAATCACATGTGAGGGTCCTCCCTGGTGGCGCAAGGGGTTAAGTCTCAGCACTATGAAGCTATCCGCTGCCACTGCAACATGAGTTCAATCCCCAGCCAGGAAGCTAATCCATATGGCGCAGCAGACCTCTCCTGCCTTGCCTGCTGCTTCCTTTATCAGTGTATTTCAGTAGATCCACCTGTTCTGCTCCCCACTCTGTCTCTGGTGAATTCTCTCACCTCCCGCACCTCTATCCTACACCCCAGGTCTTGTATGCCTAAATAAATAAATCTTTAAAAACAATAAAATCACATGTGATACTACCACACACCTACTAGAATGGCTAAATTACAAAATTCCTACCATTACTTTGTTATGCATCATTTATGCAAAAAATAAAAACAAATTGACCCTGAATCAAGGAATCTTAACATCTTCCACAATAGACATCATAGTCTTTGCCACTCAACATACTGAACAGGTTCTGGGTCTGGCACCCCATGCCCATGTCCATGGAAATGGAAGTGTCTAAAGAGGGCAAGCTTCTAGCTTCAGACAAAGAAATCCTGTATGTGCCATTACAGCTGTCAAAGGTTGAGCCTAGTTTTAACTCACATGTATGGAAAAGGAGAATAGCAAGGCGCTCTGATTTAGGAATCCAGGTGACATGTGTTAAGGCATGCTAGTTGTTCCTGACTTAAAATCCAATGAGTAAAATATACCAAGGATGTGTGGAGCTGAATTTCCAAGTATAACTAAGTATTCGATTTGTTTCCCTCTGCAGATTTTCTTGTATTTAAATGTGTGAGCAAGGAAATTTCATCACAATGCATGAGATACGAGCTCAGAGTCTAGGTCTTAGGCAAGACAGCTCATTCTCTGACCTTCCTAGGAAAACATGGTAGAGAATAAAAGATATTTCTGTCTTACTTACCTGTCCCTGTTGTATCTTCTCTATTTCAAGGGTTTAAAAACTCTTGCCTGACCCATTTTAATAGCATTATAAACTGGTCACCTTATCTCTAAGTTTTCCTCACAGTGAAAATACCACAGATGTATTTTTAAAACTCAAATCAATGCATGTCATTACTTAAAACTTTCTGATAAGAGAGAGATCAGGTTCTTTCGCAGGGCATTCAAGAGCCTTCAAAATTAAAACTCAATCTTCCTTCCAATATCATCTCTATGATTCCCTCTGCATACTCCATGATTTAAGAAACCTATTTGTTTTTTTTTTCTGAAGACACTCTGATTTCCCCCTCTATCTTCACCTATGCTGTTCTTTCTGCAGCAAGAGCCATCCCCTGTTCCACCAGCTGGTGAAACTTAAGTACTCACTTGGTCCACAAAACCTAACTCAAATATTATTCTCTCAATGAGACGTCTCCCATTGCCTACTTAGGAAAGAAAGAATACAGATATGTAATGTGCCTATCTCAGCGTACAATTATAAGTGTTCAGTACTCTTCACCAAACTCCCCCTACTCTCTTGGTATTTCTTCATAGCTTCTCATTATCCACGATATCATAAGTAGTTATGCATGTGTCTGTTTCTTTTCCTACAAGTCTTTTTGAGGGAAGGAATTAAGCACCACTTATTTTTCCAGTATTTATGGTCAGGTAGATGCTTGGTAAATATTGAGGAAAGAAAAAGGAAGAGGAAGCAAGAAATCAGAAAGTAAAGAAGTGAGATCATGGCCAGATGGTGACTTCTCTCCACTTATCCAAAAAGCTTGAGCCTACAATTACTAGGAGAATTTCCCTCAAATATTGCTAGTGTCCTTAATGATTCCATATCTTTTTACCTTACAAGTGCCAGGAAAACAGGTAAAAAAAAGATAATGTTCAGGGCCTCCCCTGGTGGCGCAGCAGTTGAGCACTGGGCTGCGAAGCTGCCCACAGCCTCTGCAGTGGCAGTTCGATCCCCGGGCTGCTGGGGAGGGTCCCACATGGTGCAGCAGACCTCTCCTGCCGTGCCCGCTACTCCCCTCAGCAGTGTATTTTGTCAGTCTGCCTGTTCTGTTCCCTGGTGAATTCTCTCAGCCTCTCGCGCTTCTGACTATACCCAGTGCTTGTATAAATAAATAAATCTGTTAAAAAAAAAGATAATGTTCATAATTACAAGGAGCTGTGAGACAATGGTAGACATTTCACCAGCTAACTACCTTGTAGCTTCTGGTAGGAATTTAAATGAATTAAAAAAAAATAAGCCCTTACTCCACTGTATGAACCTCTATGATTTCCTTATCTGGTTTGAAAGTTAGTTGGGTGGCAAGACCACCTCCATGGAAAATCCTCACTATTTTCTGTTGCTTTTATTGCACACACAAATTAGTGACTAATATCTATTAACATTAATAATTTAATAATATAATAATTGTATCAATTGTGTACCTACTATATACACAGCACCATGCTAGGTATCTCCCACAGTTCTATCAGATATAATGGAAACTCAGTCGCATTTTATATTTATATCTATACAAATGAAGGATCATTTTCTTTTACTAATGAGCACAAATACACAAATTTCTCTCAAGGTTCAAGAGGAGCAAAATAATATGGAGGGGAAAGCTGGAGCAAGTAGACTGGTAGGTTGGTTCTGATTTATTGTGTGATACTAATAACTCCCCAAATCAGGGCCACAGTGCCTTAAAGCTCTGAACTGGAGAATTATTAATGTCATATAACAACAAAGGAACGATCTATAGGGTTAATCTTTAAGGTAACGTTTAGCTCTAAAATTCTAAACGAAGGAAGAGGATTGTCTGGAGGCCATTGGATGGTCTCTAGATTATAGTTTCAAAAATTCTGCTCACAACAAGAACTAGCAGCCAGAGAAGGGCGGTGGAGGGGGGAGGGTTCTCTCCTTTTTGGGTCCCATGAGTCAGAGGAAGAAGAGATAGAGCTTTCTCTACTTCCAACCTTCAAGACGAAAACCATTGGAGAGAAAGGAATGTGAATGTCATAGAATCTGCACCAAGTCCAACACCACTTTCCCTGCCATGAAATGCAACACATTTCAAAAGTCCTATTACATTCTGAAATCCTCCCTTTCCTTCCTGTCTACCGCCCACATGGCCACACAACCCATTTTTTTTTTTTTTTGAAACATCCCTTTGAGGCACATCTGAGCTGAGTGCAGGGTTGAGGGTGGAATACTGTCAAGATGTGAACAGCTTAAACTCAGCTAGTGTGGTTTTTTTTTTTATTCCGTCAAATCTTGGCCTTTTTTTAACACTTTAAAGATGATAGCTAAGAAAGAGAGAAAGAGAGAGAAAGAAGAAAGAAAGAAGGAATTCTGAACACCACTCCTTCAATTCTTAAAACAGTGGCTTTCCAGGTGACATGATCACACCAACTTTACAAGGAGGTTGGCACATGAGTGAAAAATAGCAATAGCAAAAAAAAAAAAAAAAAAAAAAGAGCAAAAAGCAACCCTGTATTGAAGATGATTCCTGAATCATAAAGCCAGTCATGCTAGCTTATTGTACACCCTAGGAATTAATTAGAAACCAGTTAATCTCTTATCTAAGAAAATAATATAGCATATCTTGCTTTAATATATTTGACTTTGACTGACATTTCATTTGTTCAGGAGGATTTGGGTTTTTTTTTTTTTTTCTCTTTTCTGTCAAGAAACATTGGCAAAGCTATGCATAATCAACTTTTTCATTCCGCCTGGCAAAGACTATTAGATGTTCAGACAGGAGATGTAGCCGCTGTTGTTGTGGATTTGAATATACAGTATATGGATATATAGCAGTAATACAGGAAGTTTTTAATGAGCCACCTTAGCCCCCAAATGTGACCTGTTTGAATACTGCTCAAACTCTGTCTAACTCCTCCAGTGCTCTCTGCTGACATTTGCGAGGAGAAGGAATTAAGCAACAGCTAATTGTCTTCCTGAGTTGGCAAATATCATTCCCATGTGAGGTACCTCCATTTCCCCCTCTGGAAAATGGTGATGGAAATGACCTACCTTATTTAATCAGTGTTTATAATACTTGATTAGCCCCTCAGGCCACAGCAGCTAGGTTTAGCTAAGAATGGAAAAGCCTCCACATGGGGCTTTTACTTTCCCTGCTTCTGGGGTAGAGTCAGCGTGCTCAGTGCCGCTGACAAGAGCGAAGTGACTTTCACTGCCATCCAGGCTGAGTTGGGAAAATAGACAAAATTATGGGAGAGAGTTAAAAATGAGCCACAGTTCAACTGGGCTCTCAGGAGAACATAAAATGGAAAATGGGACAAACAAAATAATGTATATTTTTAACTCATAAATAGGCCAGCAGAATTATATTCAGTCTTTATAAAGTGCTCTGGTACAAATCTAGCCCTAAATACCCTCCTCCTGGCCATCTCCATGTTTCTTAATGCATTTTATTTTTACTATATGAAGAAAATAACAGAAGGCTTTGTTAAGCAGTGAACTTTGTGATCAAAAGGAATTAAAGAATGTAAGTCTTACTTACTCTGATTGTTTAAATAATAGAGACTATTTAACTGACACATGGCTATTTCAAGAAAGGTTTCATGTACCACCTTGCCACCTGCGTCAGTGAAAACTATCTGGGTATATATAGCTGTTTTCCTTAACACTGCTGTGTAGGTAAACTAAGTGGTCATCTTTCTCACTATATATTTTTTTTAAGATTTATTTATTTATTTATACAAGCACTGGGTACAGTCAGAAGCGCGGGAGGGTGAGAGAATTCACCAGAGCCAGAGTGTGGAACAGAACAGGCAGACCAATGAAATACACTGCTAAGGGGAGCAGCGGGCACAGCAGGAGAGGTCTACACACCATGTGGGACCCTCGCTGGAGCTGGGGATCGATCAGGCGCTGCAGAGGCTGCGGGCAGCTTCGCAGCCCAGTGCTAAACCGCTGCGCCATGAGGGGAGGCCCATCTTTCTCACTATTAAATCCACTATTTCAACTAGTAAATCTCTCTAGCACCTAGATTTTCTGGCTTTAAGTTGTAAGTCACATTCCTGCCTTTAGAAATTTGCAAATGAAAGATTCATTTATTCATTCTTTCCCCCCAAGAAACACTTAGTGAGCATTAATTATTTGTCAGGCATTGTACTCTATATACAGCATACAGAGTGACCATTGCCAAACAGGTCCTCCCTTACAGGGATTATAATGAAGTGAAGAAGATGGAAAATCAAATAAACAAACAAATTTTAATTTGCAACTGCACTAAGCCCCAGTTCTATAAAAATTAAGATTGGGGAACTTCACTGATTCTGTAAAAGCAATATTTGACCTGAGGAGAACTAAAGGAGAAGGAAGCGGCAGCCAGGAGAAGGGTGTATTGAAAGGATTACAGTTACAGCATGTGCAAATGACCAGTGGTTAGAGAGGTCACTGTATTAAAAGAAGTGAGAACAGACTAGACTATAGTTGCCTGTAGTACTAACTATATAAACAATGAGTGCTGTAGAACATGATAGGAAGGAGTGTCTCCAGTTAGGAGAGGTGGTCAGGGAAAGCTTCCTGGAGCAAAATGACAGTGAAAGCTGAATTTAAATACAGTAAAGACTTTAGAAGAGAAAGTTCTAAGTATTACTGGCAGCTGTCATAGCAAAAGCAAAGGCATGGAAGTACAAATGCATAAAACTTGTTATCTCCATTTTACTGACTTTATTTCAAATTAAATATATCTGAACTTTCTAAAAACCAAAGGTATATGTTGCCATATTTTTATGTTTTACTAGTTTTTTTTATATATTCTTACATCATTGTTCACTTTTTTGCAATATTTTGATTTTTCCTTCATGTGTAGTCTTCATAATTCTCCCACCACCAGGGCATCTGTAACCATCACCATGGCCCCTTTTGCTCTTTCCTCCCCTGTTTTGACCCCTTTCTCTTCTCCTCTCCTGCTGTTTGCCTCAGATCTATGGTTTGCCTGCAAGTTTTGTCTTTTTCCTGATCCCTTTTCGGTTTCCTTATATCCCTCCTATAAGTGAGACCATCCAGTATTTTTCATTTTCCTTCTGACTTATTTCACTTAGCATAATCCCTTCCAGTTCCATCCATGTTGCTGCAAATGGCATGAGTATATCTTTTTAGATCGCCTAATGCCATATTTTTAATTGAATTTATACAGAGGTCTGAAATTAAAAGAATCAGTCCTTTTCATACCAAAATTAATTCAAAATGGAGTACAGACTTAAATGTAAAAGCTAAAACCATAAAGCTTTTATTTAGAAAAAAATTGGAGAAAATTTTCAGGATTTAGAACCAGGCAAAGATCTTTTAGACTTAACCCCAAAAGCACAGTCTGAAGGAAAAGTTGTTAAGTTGAACCTCATCAAACCTGAAAATTTTGCCCTCTAAAAGCCCATGTGAAGAGTTTGAAAAGACAAACTAGAGACAGGAAGAAAGTATTTGCAAACCAAATATCTAACAAAGGACTTGTTTCAAAAATATGTGAAGAAGTCTCAAAATTTAACAGTAAAAAATAAATCCAGTTGGAAAATGATCAAAAGCTAGGAAGAGACATTTCACTGAAGAGCATATACATATGGCAAAAAGCACATGAAAAGATGCTCTATGTACCCCATCAGAGAAATGCAAATTAAAACCCATGCTGAGATATCACTATACACCTATCAAAATGACTAAAACAAAAAACTGAGGCTACCAGAGGCTGATGAGAATGTGGGGGAAAGAGGGTTACTCATACATTGCTAGTGAGAATATAAAATAGTACATCTGCATTCTAGAATAACAGTTTGGCCATTTATTATAAAATTAAACATTTGATTACTATATCACCCAAAATTGACTCCTTCAACATTTATCCCAGATTAGTGAAACATTCACACAAGATTCTATACATGGGGGGCCTCCCTCATGGCCTAGCAGTTAAGTCTCAGTGCTATCACCTATCGCCTGAGTTTGGAGTTAACCCACATATGGTACAGCAGACCTCTCCTGTTTCACCTGCTGATCTAATAATATGCCTGTTCTGCTCCCCACGCTCTCTCTAGTAAATCATCTCACCTCTGTACCTCTGGCCTACTCAAAATAAAAAACATTATTATTTTATCTATTTTAAAAGAAGAATCTACACATGACTGTTTATATCTACTTTGTTCAAAATAACTGGAAACAGTGCAGCTGACCTTCGACATGTGAATGGTTAAGCAAACAGTGAAGCGTACCTACCTGGGCACACTGTTCAGAAATGTAAAGTAACCAAATATTGTTATATGTGCAACTTGATGACTATCCGATGAGCAATTATGTGAAATTTTATAAAAATCTTTATGATTTCTTTTATATGACATTTTTAAAATCATACAATTTTTGAAATGGGAACATATTAGTGTGTCAATTTAAGGATAGGAATGGGAGGCAGCTGGAGTGATCATTGGAAGGAGGAAGAGTTTTGTATCACTGCTATTTTGCTGACTACATGAACCCATATATGTGATAAAATTGTTTAGAACTACATACACACACACTCACATGAGAATGAACAAAAGCGGAAATATTAATAAGATCAGTGGATTGCATCAAATTCAGTATCCTATTTGTGATAAAATACTACAGTTTTTATAGATATTCTCATGAGATGAAACTAGGTAAAGGGTAGGTAAAGTAATCTGTGTTATTTCTTATACCTGTAAATGAAGCTAAAATTATATTAATTAATACTTCAAGGGAAAAGTAGCCTTTAAAAATAAAAAAGGTAGGGCCTCCCTGGTGGCGCAGGTGGTTGAGCACAGCGCTGTGAAGCTGTCCGCAGCCTCTGCAGTGTGGGTTCGATCCCGGCCTGCTATGGAGATACCCACATAGTGCGACAGACCTCTCCTGTCTCCCCCGCTGCTCCCCTCAGCAGTGTGTTTGTCTGTCTGCCTGTTCTGTTCCCCACTCTGTCTTCTGGTGAATCCTGTCACCCTCCTGCACATCTGGCCTATACCCCAGTTCTTGTATGCATGAATAAATAAATCTCAAAAAAAAATTTAAAAAGGCACAGCTCCCTCCTTGAAACATAAATAATAACACAAGAGGAAAATGAGGAGATAACTTGCTCACCCTGCTCTTGTGGCCAGAGTTGGCTACCCAAATATCAAATGACTGCAAGAAACAATGGCAAGCATTCCAGGTGGTGAGTCATTGAGGTAGCAAGGCTCAATGGACATTTAGGGGGCAGGGATTCTAGATCTCAGCTTAAAAAGAGAAAGCATTAATCAGAGTTTCAAAATAATAGTGATAAAAGTAGCTTGAGGCCCAAAAAGTTGTAGTAAAATATCACAAGCTTTCTCAAATAAACCTCTTGTCTGAGTATCTGACATTCAGATTCAGTCCATCTGTGAGATCCTCAGTCTGCATTAATATTATTTGTTTATTTATTTATTTTTTTTTTTGCAAATAAACCCACTTAGGTTTCATTTTTTTAAAAAGGAAATATTTTCTATTATTTTATTTTTTTTAAAGATTGATATATTTATTTATGGGGTACAGGCCAGATGCATGGGAAGGTGAGAGGATTCACCAGAGACAGAGCGGTGAATAGAACAGGCAGACTGACGAAATACATTGCTGAGGGGAGCAGAGGGCATGACAGGAGAGGTCTGTGGCACCATGTGGGACCCTCGCCAGCTGGCCGGGATCAAACCAGCACTGCAGAGGCTGCGGACAGCTTCACAGTGCAGCGCTCAACCGCCTGCGCCACCAGGGGAGGCCCTCTATTATTTTAAATTTCATTTATTATGAGATATTCCAATTTATCTATAGGAAGGATTTTTTTTTTTTTACTTTGCTATATCCAGTCTTTTTTTTTTTTTAAGATTTATTTATTTATTTATTTATTTGTTTGTTTATTTATATAAGAACCAGTTACAGGCCAGATGTGCAGGAGTGTGAGAGGATTCACCAGAGACAGAGTGGGGAACAGAACAGGGAGACTGACTGAAACACACTGCTGAGGGGAGCAGTGGGCACACAGGAGAGGTCCGCCGCACCATGTGGGACCCTCGCCTACCTGCGGGGATCTAACCTACAACACTGTAGAGACTGTGGACAGCTTCACAGTGTGACGCTCAACTGCCTGCACCACCAGGGGAGGCCCATGTTATATCCAGTCTTAACGTATTGTTACACCAGCTTTTGGTTAGTATTTGGTGTAATATATTTTTACCATCTGCTACTTTCAATCTTTCTTTGCCTTTCTATTAGGATGTCTTTGGTAAAAGCAAATTGTTGTTCTTGTTATTTTTAATCCAGCGTAATAATCACTAGCTTTCATTTTTAGCATTTAGTCCTTACAATGTTGATGTTTTCAGTGATTTATTTGGCTTAAATATACCATTATGCTATTTGTTTTCTATTTGCTTCACCTAGTTTCTTTACTTTGTTTTTATACTTTGATTTTGAATATAAATTACTTAGATTAACAATTTGTTATTTATTTCCTTGGATATTTTTATTATTTAATTCCCTTCAATTACTTTCATATCTACATATAATTTCAAGCCTTTTCAGTGGATATGCTAGGGAGTACAACATGAATCCATGATATATAAAAGTCTAATGTGAGTTAATTCTTTTACCAGTTCCCAGAAAATGCCAAGACCTTAGAACATTTAACCCTCTTCAGAATCCTGCCCAATTTTCTATTGCTTTTATGTTTTTTATTATAAGTATGTATACATAAAGTTACATATTATGTGAAGATATGGGCATAACTTCATTAGACATTATTTGATTAAATATTATATATACACTGCTTATTTAAATTTACTGTCATGTGCCCATATCATCACCCTGCATTCTTTTCAGTGTCGTCACCTTCCCACAGACACAAATATGAAAAACTTTAAATAAAAGGTATAACTCCCTCAAGACTAGATACATCTAAAGAAAGAAGAGAAAACTAGAAGACACATCCAAAGAATATATTAAAACTGAAACACATGTGGGAAAAAAGAATCAAAATAAAGAAAGAGATATAAGATAATAGTAAAAAAAAAAACTAACTTGTAACTGGAATTGCAAAAGAAAGGAATTTAGAAAATGAGGCAGACTAAGAAAAATTTAGCTGAATCTAATCTACTTTTAAACTTGCGCCATTGAGCTTAAATTTCTAATTATTTAGTTTGAGGATTCCAATTTACTTCATTTTTATATGTATTTCTGGGTTTGCCTAAAATTTCAAATCTTGCATCCCACTGCCTTCAACATTTTCAGTGTTCTTAGGTTAAAATATAAGTATTACATTAGCTCAGTTCTTATGAGTTTCTCCCTATTGCTTATTGTTTTCCTTCATTTTAAAATATTTCCTCACATGCTTGGTTATATTTGCTTGTATATGGAACACTGTATATAAAATATTATAGATATATTTACAATCTAGAATGATATTATCTTCCCTCAGAACATTTCATTCTGACAGGTAACTTGGGAAGCAGCAATCTCAAATCATCTTAACCCCTAAAAAAGCTATATGGTGAAAGTTAGGCATCAGTGTATTGGTTCATTTAGGATTTACCCTTAATCCTGGCAACTTTTCCTTCAGTGTCTTCACCCAAAGCCTATGGGATTCACCAAAACATCTGTACTTTCAAACTATGAATTCCAATATTGGTTCCCAAATTGTTAAATCTACTAAAACTCTGCCCAGTTATGTTTCTTAAATTCATAGATGCCCTTACGCTTAAAGCTCACCTCTCTAGGTCTTCTCAGGGATTTTTTGTTTCGTGCTTCATTAATGCCTTGTTAATTCTCAATGTGGTAATTTAATTTGATCATCATTTTAACTAAGATTTTTTTAAGTCATTTGCCATATTACCTCTTGGCACTCAGAGTTACTGATAAGAACACAACTTCACTGAATTTGGGGAAATTTCTTCCTTTGCTCTTTTTATCCTTTTCCATTCCCATATCCTATTCTTCCCAACTTCTTTCCACACCTTCTGTTCTACCCCTTACTTCTTCTTTGTCGGTAAGTACTTCTGCCATTCTTTTCCACACTATTTTTCCAATCAGATAAATGTTGGATCTTTGTTATTGATTATCTTATTCCTTGCTTTTGAAATTTTTTTTATCTTTGTAGGTTTTTGTAATAAATTCTTGGCAATATCCTTAATTTTAATGTATTACTCCTTCTATTATATTTGCATGTATGTATTTTAGTAAGCATTTTAGTGATTTTCCCCTTAATTTTTAGTTTTGTTTTTTATCTGGCTATTCTATCCTTACAGCATTCTATGCTTATTTTAGAAATAAAGTCCCTTCAGTTACTTAAGAATGTTGATTTTTGGATCCATCTCTATGTGATGATTTTAAAATATGTTCATAAATTCTATGATAGTCCATCTCTCAAAAGACAGAGGGATCCTCTTGAGTGGGAATTTAGGAACTTACTTCTAATGAATAGAATAGAGCAGAAACTGTCACCGGTAAAATGGCAGTTTAAGCTGTTTGAAATCTAGAAGTACAAATGTATATGCCCTCAGATCTCATTTATCTACACATATAAGTTGTGGAGTAACTTCTCTATAATAAAGCTTATAAGAACATTTTCAATTTAAATACAAGCTGAAATATTTAGTAAGACAGAATGACATTTAAAAATATAGGAGCAAGTTACTTTAATAGTGAGTTTAAATTCCACTTGCTATTCAAGGTGATTTTTATACTATGAGGCAAATTTAACATTTCTTTTGCAGCAGAGTGAGATTTGCCATAAAGACAAGACAGAAAATAGATAGCATATTTAATTAGTGGGAATATGTAATTTCAATACTGCACACAGATAGATTGCTGGCTGAAATTGGACCAAAGGAGATCCAATGATAAAAACATGCCAGTGGAAGTAGGAGTACTTGTTTTGTAATCTGTCATGAGGTTTGATACATAATGGGAATCCTTCTTAACTTAGTGTCATAAATAACTATTTCTTGATTGTATGGCTATTAATACACAAATTATTTTTGTACTTGTATGTGTCAGGTACTGAGATAGCTGCTAATGATTCAACAGTGAGCAAAAAATAGACATGGAGCCTATTTTGAAACTTATTTTCTTCAGAGAGATAGAAGCATGAATCAAATAGTCATGCAAACAATTATTTGACTAAGTCAGCATTTCCCAAACTTTGGAACATGAAATTTATTAAAAATGAAAATGTATTGATGCAACACCAATAAGAGATCATAAAATATAATAGGCAAATGAATGAAAGTAGACAGCAAGAGGAGGCATCAAAGATTACTTAATTACTGTGAAGAGTGATAAAAATTTGATTTATGTGAGTTTTTCATTCTATAATTAAAAAATCCAAATTAGAAAAATATTTTATTAAAAACAAGAATAAACAAGAAAATAAAGAATCACAATATTTTTTAAAAAAGTAAGACAACATATACATGATACACCAGCAAAGATAAAATAGACCACATACATCAATATGATAGTTAGTTTGTAAATGCTGCCTATGCATCAGTGCACAAGCTGAATGTCATTTACTCATGCATCAGGTGATCGATCATGCAACATCTTAACATTCTTCATGATCATACTCCATTTCATAAAAAGCAGACTATTGCAGAGTAAAACAAACAGGGATATAAATGTCCCTAATATTTTTTATCTATATATTTAAATACTTTTTAATTGAAAACATATTCAGTGCCTTGCTTTTTTATGGGCATTCCCCTTCACCCAAGTATTTTGGGGTGAAATTCTGCATAAGCACTAATGGGGAAATTTTGGGGGGATATATTTTAACTCCTTATAGAATATAAAGACTTAAAACAAAGATAATAGAACATTAAGAATAGGAATAAAGCTTAAGGATCATTTTAGTTAAAAACCATACTAGTAGCATATTTATTGAAGATTTCAAAAAAATGCAGTATTGTAAAGAGAAAAAAATTAACTTAAAGAATATCTAACTAGACCTTTCATTGAAATTATATTACTGCACAAAAGTCCTGTCAGGAATTCACTAATGTTTACCTTGTAGTTTTCACTAATGTATTTACTTATTCAGTATATATTAATGGATTACTTTTGTCAGGCTAGAGACAAATGTGAAACCTCAGAAAACATGATATTATAAGCCCTCAATTTACAATTTTTTAGTAGACCATAATTTCAATAAAATCAAGGTCATTTTTGACACATGCTACAATAGAGGAAAATTATTATGGGACTTCAAATAACTTAAAAATGAGAGACTCACTAACTGATCTCAACACTATAAAAAGATGTTATTTTTTATGTGCAATGATTGGGGTAAAGAGGAACAGTCGAGGTAAAAGAACTAACATTAATAAAGGCATGTAAGTACATGAAAACAAGCTTATTGAAAACTACTAACTTGTTCCATTTAGTTGGAGTTGATTTGATGTCTTAATTATTAAATTCTGTAATTTTGCTTTCAGCTAAGATGATGAACAAATGCAGCAACTCCCATTTTCCCTTGTCCCTTTGTAATTCCTCCCTCCTGTTCTACCTTTCACTCACCCTAGGTAACCACTGATAATGTATTTAAGCACTGTATATTTTAGTTTATATATTCTAAAACTTTACATAAGTAGGATCATAATTTGTACCCCTATTTTGCCTGATCCTTTTACTCAGCATAATTATTTTGAAATTTACCCCACCAATTGCATGCATCAGTAGTTCATCCTTTTATTACTGAAGAGTATTGCTTTGTATTGACACAACACAACTTGTTTATGTCTTCACCTGTTGGTGGACATTCATGTTATTTCCAATTTGAGGCATTTACAAATAATGCTACTACGGATATTTCTGTACCAGTTTTTATATAATTATATGATTTTCAGTTTTTTATATAATTGTCAGTTTTTAATTTTGTTACATATATCAGAAGAAAGTTCTTTTTTAAAGAAACTTCCAATTTTTTTTCCAAAGTATTTATACCATTTTGTATCCTTGTCAGCAATGTATGGGTATTCCAGCTGTTTCACTTCCTTGCCAATATTTGAAATAGTTTTTAATTTTAGATATTCTACTAAATGTGCAATGTATCTCATAGCCTTTATTTGCATTTTCCTAATGACTAATGATCTTGCTATCATGTGCTTGTCATTCTTTTATTTTAACCCACTACAATAAAGGATTTTTACTGAATTTTTTTTATTATCAAGTTTGAGAGTCGTTGACATATTATGGATATAAGTCCTTTATCAAATATGTGGTTTGCTAGGATTTTCCACAGTCTATGGCATGATTTCGCATTCTCCTAACAGTGTTATTTAAAGGGCCTAACTTTTAATTTTAAGTCTATTTTATCAATTTTTCTTTTAGGGATTAAACTCTTGTGTTGAGATTTACTTTATGACTTAAAGTAGCGGGTCAACAGCTTTATTTTAAAAGGTCAGATAGTAAATAATTAAAACTTTGGGACACACGGTCTCTCATAAATATACATTCTGCTGTTGTGGTACAAACACAGCAATAGACATTACAAACAAACAGACAAGGCCGTTTTCTCATACAACTTAATTTACAAAATTAGATAGTGAGCCAGATTTGGTGTATGTATAAGCCATAGTTTGCTGACTCACAGTTTAGAGTATGGTCTAGCTTGGTGAATGTTCTTTGTATAATTAAAAGAATGTGTTTTCTCCGTTGGGGGAATTGTTCTTTAAGTACAATTAGGTCAAGTCGAAGAGGACTGTTTGTCTTGTAGAGTCAGGCAGACTTTATTATTTGCTGTCAGTTTGTTTTATTAATTATTGAGAGAGGATATTGGAATCCCCAACTGTGCTTATTGATTTGTCCATTTCTATTTTCATTTTTGCTTCAGGTACTTTGAATTTGTTATTAACTGAAAAATTATTTAGGATTATGCTCTCTGCTGAATCAGCCTCTTTATTTGTTGTGAAATGAACCTGTTCATCCCAGGAAATAATCTCTGTTCTAAAATCTATTTTGTTGAGTATTAATATAGCTACAGCTGTCTTTTAATTACTGTTGACATGGTTACCTTTTTCATACTTTTAATTTTAGACAATCAGGTAGTAAATAATTAATATATTTAAAAGAAATATACTTCCACATGGCAACCTATGGTTAGGTTTTGCTTTTTCAGCCAATATGACAATCTTTACCTTTTATTGGGGATGGTTAGTACTGTTACATTGTATGTGATATGGACTATTGGGTTTAAATCTACTATGTTGTAATTTGTTTGCTATTTGTCTAAGCATTAGTTTGTTCTCATTTTTTCTTTTTCCTGCCTTGTTTGATATAAATTAAATATCCTTTTAATGATCCTTTTTTTTACTATTAACCACAACTCTTCACTGTATTATATTTAAGGTTTCTGATAAGCATTTTTGACTTATCAGAGTCTACCTTCCAGTAACATTATACTTTTTCATGTAAGAAACATTTTAATTTCTACTTTTCTCATTTTTATGTTGTTGTTTTCACGTATTTCCTTCTGTATATATCTATTTCTTCATAGCACATTGTTATTATATTTGCCTTAAGCACTCAATAATCTTTTAAATTAGAAAAGGCTTTATGTTTACCCACATAATTACCATTTCCAGTGTTCTTCATAGGTCTAGATTTCTACTCACATCATATTTCTGTTTTTAACATATTTTTATAAAGCAGGTCTACTGGTGATGAATTACTTCAGCTTTTATATGTCTGCAAAGTCTTTATTTTACCTTATTTTTTGTTTTTGGAAAAGTTACTAGGGTGGAAAATGTTTTTCTGAATTTTTATTTTTTATGTTTGTTCTTACATCATTGTTAATTTTTGGACAGTATTTGATTTCTTCCCTTAGGTGTAGTCCCTGTAGTTCTCCCACCACCACAAACCCTGCAACCCATCATCATAGTCTCTTGTGCACTCACCTCCCTGTTTTGCTTTTTTTAAAGATTTATTTATTTATGCATACAAAAGCTTAGGTGTAGGCCAGAGGTGCAGGGAGTGAGAGGGTTCACCAGAAACAGAGTAGGGAGCAGAACAGGTGCATTGACTGAAATACACTGCTAAGGGGAGCAGGGGGTGAGGCAGGAAAGGTCTGCTGCGCCATGTGGGTCACCTCCCTGATGGGGGGCGGGGGGATCGAACTCATGCTGCAGTAGCTGCAGATTGCTTCATGGTGCTTACCCCCTTGCGCCACCCTCTACCCTCCCTGTTTTTGACCCCTCTTCCTCTCCTTCCACTCCTGGATACTTCAGATCTCTGGTCAGCTTGAAAGTTTTATCTTTTTCCTAGCCTTTTGTTTGTTTTCTCTATTTTTTGCATATATAAGTGAAGCCATCAACATTTATCTTTTGCCTTCTGACTTATTTTGCTTAGCATAGTCCCTGCCAGCTGTCCATATTGTTACAATGTGGCAGGAGTATATCTTTTTTTGATTGCTGAGTATTATTCTATAGTGTGTATATACCACATCTTCTTGACCCAGTTATCTATTTTGGGGCATTTAGGTTGTTTCCAAATCTTGGCTGTTGTAAATAGTGAAGCAATAAACATATGAGTGTAGGTTTCTTTTTGAATTACTGTTTTTGTGTCTTTTGGGTATATTCCTAGAAGTGGAATCACTGGGTCATATGGTACAACCATTTTCAGTGTTTTGAGGAGTCTCTACACAACTTTCCATGGTGACTAGACCATTTTAAATTCCCATCAGCAGTGTAAGAGGATTCCCTTTTTATCACATTCTCATCAGTTGTTGTTTCTGGCTTTCTTAACATGGGCCACTCTCACAGGTGAGAAGTGATGTATTTAGCTCTTCTGCCCATTTTTTTATTGGGTTATTTGCTTTGTTTTTGTTGAGTTATGCGAACTCTTTATAGATATTCAATATCATGGCCTTATCAGATGTCTGGAATTTCACCTCAATTTTTTTTTAAAAGATTTATTTATTTGTACAAGAACCAGGTTACAGGCCAGATGTGCGGGAGGGTGAGAGGATTCACCAGAGACAGAGCGGAGAACAGAACAGGCAGACTGACAGAATACACTGCTGAGGGGAGCAGCGGGCACGACAGGAGAGGTCTGCATGCCATATGGGACCCTTTCCGGCGGGCCGGCATCAAACCTGAGCTGCAGAGGCTATGGAGAGCTTCACAGTGCGGCACTCAACCGCCTGTATAACCAGGGAGGCCCTCACCTTAATTTTTGAAAAATTATGTCATACAGAAAAATTCTAAGTTGACAGAATTGTTTTTAGCATTTTAAAGATGTTGTTCCAACTCTGACTTGCATTGTGTCCCATGAGATCACTATTAACTCTCTCTTTGATATTCTGTATCTAATGTGTCTTCTTTCTCAGACTACTTTTAAGATTTCCTATTACTGAGTTTGAGCAAATTATTTTATACATCTTGCTGTGGTTTCCTCTGGATTCATAAAGCTTCTTTATTCTACAGGTTAAGGTTTTAATAAAATTTAGAAAAGTTTAATCATGATTTCTCTAACTTCCTTGGCCTTCCTGAATTCCCAGTTCTATCTCTTCAGCTCAAGGAGATTCCTGGGATGTTTCTAGACTCCCTCTCCCTACCACACCCAGAACACACTTTCTAGTCAATAAGCTGGGACAGTCAGTGCTCACCTCATTTGTTTTCCATCCCTAAGGAGTCACTACTATTTGTTGTTAGATATCCAGTGTTTGGCTATCTTTGTTTATTATTTTGTTCATGTCTTTAGTTGTTTTAGGTGAGAGAATAAATTCAAACTTTATTACTCCAATTTATACAAAAATACAAACTCATAGTTTTTGAAATTTCCTCTTTTAGTTGTGTTATGGTTACAGAAGATTATCTATAAACTTTAAGAATTTGGAATTCCTTTAAGGCCTTATATATAATCCACTTTTTTCAAAAGATTTATTTATTTATACAAGCACTGGGTACAGTCAGAAGCGCGGAAGGGTGAGAGAATTCACCAGAGCCAGAGCATGGAACAGAAAAGGCAGACCGATGAAATACACTCTTGAGGGGAGCAGCGGACGTGGCAGGAGAGGTCTGTTACTCCATGTGGGACCCTCACCAGCGGCCGGAGATTGAACTGGCGCTGCAAAGGCCTCGAGTAGCTTTGCAGCCCAGCGCTCGACCAATGGGCCACCAGGGGAGGCCCTATATAATCCACTTTTGCAAAGACCACATGCTCTCTTAAAAAAAAAAAGCCCCCTTTTTGTCTGTTGGGCACAAAAAGTCCATATATAGTTACTTCAGTCTAGTAAATTCATCATGTATGTTAACATTACTTTTGCTTATATTTAGTAACCCTAAACTATTAGTTTCTGAAAGGGATATATTCAAGTTCCATCTAAAATTTTGTTTATTTCTCATTTCAGTTTTTGTAGCTATTGTTTAATATGGTTAAGGATTATATGGATAGGTGCATATGTATTTATAGTGAATATCCCTTATTGTTTTACCAGCATGTGATGTCATTATTTTTTCCATGTGAAAGTATTGCCTGAAGTTCTGGTTTTCAAACATTTAGCTTCATCTCATAGATTTTTTTACTCTTACTCACTTACTGTATCTTTTCCAGTTATTTTCAACATTTATTGGTCTATTTACTTTAAATATCTCTGTGGATAATATAATATTAGCTCCTTTAGGTATATATAATGTGGGTATCAGAAAACTTAGGGATATATATATAATAAAAGATACTAAATAAATATCCTATCACAGAAAAAAATACAAAATATAACTAAGAGAAATTAAGAAATATTTAAATAAATATAGGTATAGGCTATGTTCAAGTTTTGATAGATTCAATATTATAAATATATCAATTCTACCAAATTGATCTATGCATAAATACAATGATATTAAAATCCCCAGAGGTTATTTTGTAGAAATATATAAGCTGATTCAGAAATTAAGTTGAAAATGCAAAGCAATAAGCAGAGCTAAGGTAATTGTCTTAGTCTGGTCAGATGACTTTAGGAAAATATCATAGACCAGGTGATTTATCAATGACAGAATTTTATTTCTAACTGTTCCATAGACTGCAAAGTCCAAGGTCAAGATGCCAGCAGATTCAGTGTCTACTGAAGCCTGTTTCCTGGTACATAGAGAGCTCTCTCTATTATCTCACAGGACACAAGGGTCAAAGGAGTTACCTGGAGTCTCTTTGGTAAGGTACTGATTCTACTCTTGAGGAATCTACCCTTATGATCTAACAAATTTACAAAGGCCTCACAACCTAATACATTTATTTTGGGGTGTAGGATTTAATATGTGAACTTGAGGAGGACACATCAATTCCATTACATCAGTAATCTTGAGGAGAACAAAGTGGCAAGGATTACTCTATCAGATATCAAGACCACAGTAAATTTTTAAAAGTGTTATACTACCACAAGTATAGATTAATAGATAAACTGAACAGAATGGTGACTAGCCTCTCACCCACACCTTGTTTATAATAAAGGTACTGCTAAAGACCATTAAAAAAGTTTTCTAAGGCCTCCCTGGTGGTGCAGGGGTGAAAGACAGCTCTATCAAGCTATCACCAGCCACTGCAGCACAAATTTGATCGCTGGCTGGCCAGGGAGCTAACCCACATGGTGCAACAGACCTCTCTTTTCTTTCCCACTGCTCCCCTCAGCAGAGTATTTCAGTAGATCTGCTTTTTCTGTTCCCCACTATCTCTGGTGAATCCTCTCAGCCCCCACACCTCTGGCTTACATCTCAGTTCTTGTATGAATAAATAAATAAATCTTCAAAGAAAAAGTTGACTAAATAAGAAATGGTGCTATTAATTCAGATATCTCTATAGAAAAATAACTCTAATTCACTTTATTTGCAAAAATAAATTCCAAGTATATTGTAGATAAACCATTTCTATTAATTAATATAAAACTAAAGATAAACCAAAAAATATTAAGAAAGACACAAAGCACTAGGCATAAATAAAAAGTTGATAAACTATACTAATTGCAATTGAGAAGTTTTGTGCAAGCTGCCCATAGATCTGAGGCATACAGCAAGGGAGTATGAGGCAGAGTGTCAAAAAGAGGAGGGAAGAGCACAAGGGACTAAAGTGATAGTTCATGGGTGATTATGGTGTTGGGAGAACTATAGGGATGAAACATTTGCCTTGTGTGTTTACCCTTTTAAAATAAACATTTTTTAAATTAAAATATCTGCACACAATAAACTAAAATATATCTTTCTACAGTTTTATTCATTTTGTTTCTGTTCTTTACACTACACAAAGTAAACTTTACCCTCAGTTTATAGAATATCCTTTCATGGATTTGAATATAACAAAGGTCACATAGCTACATAAATAATAGCAGAGTTGAACATGGCATTAAGGTTTATTTTGCCCAACTATTTCTCCACTAAGCAAATGTTTATAATGTCTCTTCCAGAATATTCTAGACAATATATGGATGCTTCAAAAAAAATGAGTAACTCATGAGCTGCCAATGACACTACACAGCAGAGACAATATTAAAACCCTAAGATGATTGAATAATTTCTTAACCACAGTACAACTCTATTGCTACACCATACTTGGTAGTGTTCTTCATTGCTTCATAGATTCTAATAATATCTAATAGTACTAATAATATCTAATAACAAATATAGATGTATAATACTAATAGTTGTTACTGAGTTCATCATTAGCTTCTACATTTTTGTTTGGAAAGGATTCTCTTTAAAAGGTTGGCTTGAGTCATAAGGAAGAAGCTAGCAGACAGGAAATATTTCATGGAACAACCTTCTAACCACATATTTTCAATTAGCCAATCCAGTTAGGCAGTATTTGCCTTTCAGAGAGAGGGATTTTTTTTTCCTAGTGACTTATTTACCAGATAAGGACACTTGAGCATGAAAAGAGTCTTCCAAAACAGGAAGGAATAGGTTGGAAAATTCCAAGACCTACCATTCTTTAATAAATAAGTCAGGTACTATAATTAACCAGCTAGGGTGCCCTGGTCTAACCTTTTGGTTTGCTGTTATGTTTTCTGCATATTAATTACTTCAGAGAGTAACTTAGCAGGTTTTGAAAGTGTGTGCAGCAATTAGGTCATTCATGTCTCACTACCACCAATTTAAAAGCCTGAAGGCTTGGTTTGAGGCTCAAGTTAATTCCACTGAACTACCTAAGTGAGAAAATTTGCAGTTCCTCATGCTCTTTGCAAGTTGATATTTTAATAGTTTATTACACTCTACCTGCTCTACATGCTGCTAGAGTATCTCCAATTGGAAAGGAAGTAGACCTTTCCAAAAACCTGTGAGTGACATGCTAAATGGAAGTGGTAGATTGAGGTTTTGAAAAACCTGCCAAGTCAGCTGATATTAAAGGGATATTACCAGTTTTCTTTCTAGCCTGTACTCAAGATGTGTCAACCAGAATTTCTTTTCTCTGTTTTCTTCATCTCACCAAATCCTACTGAGGGTGTAAAAATGTTTGGTCTCATTCAAGATGTCCCCTATAAACTCCTCTTTCTAATTTGTTATCTGTTGTTTTTTGTTTTGTTTTTTTTTCCACCAGTCTGTGCACTATTTTCTTTATAAACAGGTTTATCTCTTTGTGCCACAAAATCTAGTAACAGTTTACTGCATATTATGATTATCTTTAAAGCTACTTTATAGACAAGTTCCAGTTCTAATTAAAATAGAGAAGGCACATTCGATCCTGTCTCATTAAATGCAGCTAAAATTCTTAGATAGAATAAACAGTGCAACACTCTAAAAACTCTGAAAAGTTGATGGTAGTACATGTGTAGGAGAAATAACTGCAAACATAAAGTTCAATAATATGGCTATGAGTTTCATGGTTTGTTTTTCCTCCCATATCTCTCAAGTATATGGCAAAGGCACATTCAAAGGCAGCATAAATCTCTGTTCATCCATGGACAGAATGAGCTCTAAGAGAAGATCTCTTATTCTGACCCTGAAGCAGGAAGGGAGCCTCCCTAAGATTTCTCATTCTGACCCTGAAGCAGGAAAGGGGCCTCCCTTAGGGCAGAGAAAGTAGAATCAATTTCCTGTCTTCTTTCTCATATCCCTGTACCCAGTCAAACCCTCTCTGGCAACTGTATCAGGTCAGTTGTCACAGTGGCCAAACATACATCTAAAACTGCAAGGGCAGGGCCTCCCCGGTGGCGCAGTGGTTGAGCGCTGGCTTGCGAAGCTGCCTCGCAGCCTCTGCAGCACCAGTTCAATCCCTGGCCATGGGGCGAGGGTCCCACATGGCGCGCAGACCTCTCCTGCCTCCCACTGCTCCCCTCAGCAGTGTACTTCATCGGTCTATCGGTCTGCCTGTTCTGGCTCTGGTGAATTCTCTCACCCTCCCGCTTCTGACTGTACCCAGTGCTCATATAAATAAATAAACAAGCAAACAAGCAAATAAATAAATAAATAAACAAACAAACAAATAAATAAATCTTAGAAAAAAATAAAAAATAAAAATAAACTGCAAGGGCAGGGCCTCCCTTGTGGCACAAGGGGTTAAGCACAGCACTGTGAAGCCATTCACAGCCTCTGCAGGGTGAGTTCGATCTATGGCCGGCCAGGGAGCTACCCACATGGCACAACAGACCTCTCCTGCCTCACCCCCTGCTCCCCTCAGCAGTGTACTTCAGACAGTCTGCCTGTTCTGTTCCCCACTCTGTCTCTGGTGAATCACCTCACCCCCCACGTCTCTGGCCTGCACCTCAGTTCCTGCATGCATAAATAGATAAATCTTTAAAAAAAATAAAACTGCAAGGGCAGAAAATTATCCTTTCTTACTAGAGCAACTGTGGTCTAAAGAATGTAGAAGTGACCAAATATGTACCTAACTCTCCGAGGGAAAAAAATGACTTTCTCTAACTGAAGGAACTATGGCCCAAAGACTATGTAGGGAATCCATTTTGTCATTTAGCCCTGACCCAATTGTCCAAGTTTTTTCCAGAGGACAAGAATGGGGGATCCTCTTAGTGTCAAAAACCATGAATGTGATAGCAAAGGGGACAGAATTTGAAAAAGAGAAACTGTGGACTTATTCTACATTTTACATGCAGGGCTATTTCCCTAATCATGCCTTGGTAGACTCCAAAAAGCTTTGAGAATGGAACTATGGGTTAGACCACTGATGGATTCCTCTTGGGAGACACAAATGCTGGACAGAGGCAAACAGCAATGAAAGACTTTTGACAACAGAAGTGACTTGGGAACCACAGCCCAAAGAGGATGAATCAGAATTTGTGACCAGAACATAGCCAGAGTGATTTATGGCAAATAAGTAAACAAAACACAATCTCCAAAAGATTTTGTAAAGGCACAGTGTCCCATAATGTAATCTTCTTAAGGTCCAGGATCCAATCCAAAATTATACAAAAGATTAGAAAAACCTGACAAACCCTCAAAGGAAAAAACAATAACAGAAGCCAACCCAGAGTTGTTAACAGAATTATGGGATAATTTATCAGAATTATATGGAACAAAACCCAAAGGCATCTATTATAACCAGGATGAAGTAAAAATGAACATTCTTGAAACAAAACCTGGCAATGCCAACCACTGGTAAGCACGCTGAGCAATTCGAACCCTCATACACTGGTGGTGAGTATGCAAATTGACACAGCAGCCTGGAAAACAGTTTAGCAGTTTTGGATAAGCTAAACCTAAAATTATCATATGACCCAGAAACTGAAATCCTGTGTATTACTGTAGAAAAATTAAAGCATGATCATATAAGAACCTGTAGATAAATGTTTATATCAGCTTATTCATAATTACTAAAAACTAGAAACACCTCAAATGTCCTTCAGTGGATGGAGAAACACACATGGGTTCATCTGTAGAATGAACTACTACTCAGAAGTAAAAGGGTGTGACCACTGAGGCAAGCAGGAACTCAAGATTCCAAGTGAGGACTCTAGTCCCAAAATGTAGCATGATTCTATTTGCACAGCAGAGCTAGGGGGTCAAAGGTAGGGGTCAGAGAAGGATTTGACTAGAAAGGGCAGCACAAATAATTTATTTATAAATTTGTTTTATATCCTGATTGTGGTGGTGGCTACGTACATTTGACATGTGTTGGAACTGATAGAAAAATTCACCAAAAAAGTTAATTTTATGGTATGCCTTTTTTGTTTAAATGACAGTACAGTCTGGCTAATGATTGCAACTCATTTATACCTCTGCACTTATACTCTGCATTTATGCCAATAGCACTGAAGTTCATGCTAAGCAAATGTATATTGGCTTATTTTTAAAGAAATAGATGACCATGTGAAAATTGAAGTGATTTCTGACAATTAAATACTATGAATATTTTAGCAGTACAATCAAGAAAATAATATCAACTAAAATGTATAACAAAGTTAACATGTATTATTGTTATGAATCATCATTATTGATTTGCATGGTATGTAGTCAATGTAGATGACTGTAATTAGCATTGTTTTTATAGTCAACATTTTTTAAAATTTTCACTATTTGCAATCATTATCAATGTTTTGACTTCACATGCTCATCAAACACAATATATATACACATATAGTTTATATACATTATATGTTAATGTATGCGCTGTATATAAATGTTATGTGTAATATAGTTTATATGTAATGGTATACATGTGGAATATATATTATATATGAACATTATATATATGTAATTGATAATGGTTACAGGTACTGGTGAAATTCTTAATGTTAATTTACACAGTCTACCTGCTATACAAACTAATATATGTAGCTACAAGTATATATGTAGTTATTTAAATACAATATGTATTATATTTGGGGATATGAGTAAAGGAGAAAGGTTTGTAAGTGGCATAATGAAGATTGAGCTACTCAAGATAAATGTTGAATTGGTTAAATAAAAGAGTTAAAATTTTATTTTTTAAAGATTTATTTTATTTATTTATGCATATAAGAACTGATCTCTAGGCCAGAGGTGCCAGGGTGGGGTGGTTGAAAGGATTCACCATAGACAGAGTGGGGAGCAGAACAGGTGAATCTACTGCAATACACTGCTAAGGGGAGCAGTGGGCAAAAGAGGAGAGGTCTGCTGCACCATGTGTGTTAGCTCCCGGCCGGGCATAGAACTCATGCTGCAATGGCCAGCAATAGCCTGAGAGCAGAGACTTTAACCCCTGTGCCACCAGAGAGGTCCTTAAAGAGTTAAAATTTTAGACTTCTGCTAACCTGCAATAAGCTCTATACAGTATAGTGTGTTAGAAACTTTAGTGGAAACAATTGCAAATAATCCAATATCTCTGACTTTCAAAAAGATTCACATAAGAACAAGAAATACAGAGTCCATGAAGTAGAAACTGCAAACTTTGTGAACTCTAAAATGTCACATGAAATAAAGATAACACACTGCAGGCTTTGGTACACATGATAACAGAAGTAATAAAAAATCCATAGATTATTACAGGAGAAGGGCATTATTTGTAACTAGAGAGATCTAGAGCCTTGTTGGGAAGTAGTGATTGAGTTGACAACAGTTAGAGGCAGGGGCACGTGGAAACTGATTGATGGACACTTGGGATGTCAATGACTGAGCTGGGTGACATACACCAGACTGAAAGGATGAGAAACGTGGTTGGGACATATTGAGTCTGAGGTATAGATAGGTTGGAAATGCCAACTGAAAGCCTAGGATTGAAGTGAAAGGCAAAGGGCATAAAGGCTAAAGTTTAAAAGAAGTACACCAAGGAACAGAATTAGAACCCATAAACAGACCCACACATGGGTAGGTGAACAGAAAGTTATGACAAAGGAGCCAAGAAAATATAGTAGAGTAAGGAATGTCTCTTCAATAAATGGTGTTGGAAAAACTGTACAGCCACATGCAAAAGACTGAAAATATACCCCTATCTCTCATCATTCACAAAACTTAATTCAAAATGGAATAAATACTTGAATATTAAGACTTAAAACTATAAAACATATAGAAGAAAACATAGGTGATATGATCAATGGCATAGGACTTAAAGATGTTTGGGATACTTGATTCCAATGGCAAGGGAAAAATTAAATAAACAAATGCAACTACATCAAAATTAAGTTTCTGAACAGCAAAAGAAACTATCATCAAAATAACATCCTACCGAATGGAAGAAGATATTTGCAAGCCATACCTCCAACAAGGGTTAATATCTAAAATATATAAAGAACTCATAAAAACCGCAAACAAGCCACCTGATTGAAAAATAGGCAGATTATCAGAATACATTTCTTGGATGTATCTGAGATATTTGAGACTAAGTAACATCCTAGAGATTTGGATTGGAACTACATTCCATATAGTCCAAGAGGTTACTTCATTGTCCCAAATAAGACATACAGATGCCAAATGGGTACATGAAATGATGTTCTTCATGTCCTATTATTTGGAAAACACAAACCAAAACCACAATGTGTTTATCACCTCATATCTGTGAAAACAGCTATTATCAAAAGGCATCAAACAAGTGTTAGAGAGTGGATAAAAATGATGTGATACATATATGTATAATCGGATACTACTCAACTGTTAAAAAATTATATCCTGTCATTTGCAGCAAAATGGATGAACCTAGAGATTATTATGTTAAGTGAAATAAGTCAGAGAAAGCAAACACATATAATTTCTAATATGTGGTACATAAAGAAATAAATGACCTAAATAAGTAAAAAGTAAACTTTTAGGCTATAAGACCAAATTAGTGGTTACCAGAAAGGAAGGGGGAAAGGGAAGTAAATTGGGTAAAAGAAATCATTATATGGTGAAGGATGGAATTAGAATTTCAGTGGTAAACTTAATGTAGATACACAGGCACTAATTTGTAATGATGCACATCTGAAACGTATATAACGTTATTATACAATTTTAACTTCAATAAAATCATTTTAGGGCCTCACTGGTGGTGGCAGGGGTTAAAGAGAGAGCTATCAAGCTATCACCAACCACTGCAGCACGAGTTAGATCCTCCCACCAGTGAGGAAGGAACCCACATGGCACAGCAGACCTCTCCTGCCTCTTCCACTGCTCCCCTCAGCAGTGTATTTCAGTAGATCTACCTGTTCTGCTCCTTACTCTGCCTGGTGAATCCTCTCATCCCTCGCACCACTGGTCTGCACTCCAGTTCTTATATGCATAAATAAATCCTTTTAAAAAATGAAATAAAATAAAAAATAAAAATAATTTTTAATAGTGCAAAGATTTTAACAAACACCTAAGCCATGTGGCTTTTAGTAGGAAAAGGAGTCAGTGATATAGTCTGAGCAATGGAGGGAGAGGTAGGAGAGTTAGGGACGTTTATGGGAGAGTGGGCAAGAAGAGGTCATTAAACCTTGAAGCATGCTGGTTAATTACTTCTTGACTTTCAACAAAAGTCAAATTTCACTAAAAGATAAAATTAGAGAACAACAACAAAATAAAAACACAGAAAAGATGTTATAGATTTAAACATCGTCTGAAAAACTTTGCCACTCCAAATCTCTAGGATGTTACTTAGTCTCAAAAAATGATAAGATCTCAACAGTTATATGGATTACACAAAGAATTGTCCCATTTTTTTATTGCTTCTCAGCCTTTTGGTTAAGATCAAGTGAAGAATTGTCCCATTTATTCTTGAAGCAAATTATCTGTTCATGCATTGTCCGGTATAGGGCCATCCAATTGATACCTATAACTTATGGCTGGACAACATCAGAGCCAAGAAGTCATTGAGAGAGAAATCATATTTTTTTGATGATTTGCAGACTTCTGGGGGAGAAGTAATGAAAAGAGAAATAATGTAAGCAGGGCTTGTCTCCAGCCGTGACCAATTTCCCCACACTGCATTAAAGCAATCAGTTTGGAACTAGCAAACTCACAGGACTTGAGCTCTTAGTATATCTCATTGCCCAGACCTGGAGGAATAAACAAGGGTCACTTCTTCCTCAGGACATGACTTGCCTGTTGTCTTCTAGGACATGTTGCTCTATCACCCATAACTGATTCCTTGGGAGGCCTGACAGCGATGTTTTCTCAACATGCAGGGTTCTGGATCTATACTCATAAGGTATTTCTTATTTGTTGTGATCTGTTCTCTAATTGATGGGAATAGAAATACTCACCATTTCTGAGGGAATTATGGACAAGCAAGGCAGACTGGAGAAATTGCAATAGGCACTCTCTCTAGAGGCCCTTGTTCCATTTTTTTTTCCAACAGTCACACATGATAGTGGCCCCATGGGATGGAGTATGACATTTCATATCCAAGAAAACAGATAACAAAAATAGTTCCTTTCAAATGCTACATCAACCTCTTCCCCCAGGACTTGACCACTCCAAGACAATAAAATCTGCTCGTGGAAACAGGCTAAGTGGATTGTTCTGGTATGTGTTTTTGTTTCATTTTGCTAAAGTTTTATTCTACTGCTATGGAGCCCTGACTTGAGGGTATTGGATAAATGCTAAATAATAATCTGACTGAGAAAAAGAAATGGATTTCCCAGCATAGCAGGTATAAAGAGAACAGGCTTAATTATTGATTCTCATTCCTGCCTTGTTCACACATCAGCTCACATTCAAATAACTTAAGGGAGAAAATAGTTCAGAATCTAGTAAAGCAGAAACTATTCTAAGGCTGTTAGAGTGTCAATTCCATCTTTCCTTTAATTTGGAAATTTATTTCTATAACACTGTATTAAATCAATAAAGAAAATACAGGAGGAAAGTTTACCAATATGTATCTAACTGCTGAAGTTGTAGCTTGCCGGATGAAAAACCAAGCAGAGAAAGAATCAGAATGCCTAGTTTGTGGGAAGTACTCATGCCACTTTTACGTAGGATTTTCAGTGTAGAATTTTAAGTCCTTAACCACCAATTAGAAACCACAAGGAAACCTTTGGAGCGGCATGGTGTGGATTTGGGTATGGCACTTTGTAACAGTGAGTTTTGAATCCCTCTTGCTTTTCACTAAAGGTACCATATTAAAAATTAATGTTTTCCAATTTATGAAATGAGTTCTAAACTCTCATATGGTATATAAGGATCAAATCCAGAGAGTTAATTTGGATGGGAAAAATCTATATAACAGGCATAATTCCTTTTCTACTTTCACCAGAAAATAGTGAATTCAGATTTTTCATTGAAAAAGTCTGTGTTGTATGTATAACAGAAACATGTGTAACTGCTTCACAAGCTTAACTCTCAAGATAGTTCTACAGAAGCACAGTGAAAAAAGAGAATTAAGGCAATTATATATTCAATCTAGATGTCAGCAGAGGTCATCCTGTCCTTTGAGACTTAAATAAAATTAACTTCAGCCACTTTTCTCATCTTTAATAAGAAACTCAATATCCTCTCTAAGAGTTTTGCACACATCTTAAATGCACCTTCTCATGATTATCTGTATTTTTAATTAACTATCCCCAGTGAGCATGCATCTTCCCTTCCTGATTGTTCTCTTTTTGTTGCCCAGTGTTAACTCATATGCCAACAGAGCCTTTTTATTCCCTAAAACTCTATTCTTAGAAAACATTTCTATGTAGCAAATGGCCATTACATGGCAGCAATATACAGAAATAATTTTTAGGCCTCCCCTGGTGGCGTAGGCGGTTGAGCACAGAGCTGTGAAGCTGTCCACGGCCTCTGCAGCGCCGGTTCGATCCCGGCCAGCCGGCGAGCATCCCACATGGAGCGACAGACCTCTCCTGTCTCACCCACTGCTCCCCTCAGCAGTGTATTTCATCAGTCTGCCTGGTCTGTTCCCTGATCTGTCTCTGGTGAATCCTCTCACCCTCCCGTGCATCTGGTCTGTACCCCGGTTCTTCTATAAATAAATAAATAAATCTTTAAAAAAGTGTATTATATATTAAAAAAGAAATAATTTTAAAATTAATCTTCAAAAATTTATCCAGTGAACTCTACCACTAAGAAATTCTCATTGTCCAACATTTCTGCACAAAATTCTTTCCATATACACCCATATTTATCCCATTTGCTTGGTCCTATCTCTTTTCCTCAGAACTCTTCCCCTTTCCTTACTTTTTGCTTCCTCAAGTAATTGCTAATTTTCATGCAAAGCAATTTAATGGTCTCTTTGTTTTATGGTCTTCTTCAAGAGTTCCAAGTTCCTGGAGCTACATCTTTCACAAGTGCAGACAGATATTTGGCTAAACACACCATCCTGTTAGAAGAGTCACGTCACTACCTTAAGAGGCAAATGGCAGTTATCTGCTGTTACTTTTTATTGTTTTTTCTACATCCATATAATTAAAATAGACCACAATAATCAATGTCTATGTATTTGTGGCCATAGATTAAGGTAGTGTCACTTAACCAATGATCAGATACTTATTTACATATTTTATGCAATATGCCCAACCTCAGAAATCCAACTATGAGAACTTCACCCAAGAAAATGATATTGAATTTGTTATGAGCTTCTATTAAATACAAATTACTGAATGTGTGATAATTTCTCAAAAGATAAGCAGGTAAAATTTTTATTTATAATGAGATGTCATAGGAAGCCGAGTTTCCATTTGCTAGAGAAAGAGAATATGTTCCACTCCACCTCGTGTTTCTATGATTATGGTCATGTTGGGTGAGATACGGAGTTTTGAGAGATATTCTACTTGGACTCCCAGCCTCCCCCAAAGTATGACTGCCAGCTAACAAATCATAAACCCACAGTATATGAGCTTCCCTAGAAAATACTTTATTGACACACTAGATGAATGATAATAGTTTATTTGGTGAATATTAAATGTTAGATAGTAAGGGCTATGTAAATATTAGACAGGACAGCATTTTGCACATAATATAAACTCAATAAATGTTAATTTGTCCACTCCCTTCCCCTTAAATCTTACTGAAATGAAAAATCAGTTTTTGAATTTGAATCTGTATTTGACTTTTTAGTAGCTATATCACACCATCAGCCTCATCCCAGTAACTGAAACCATCCAAATTGTATAGATATGTAGAGATTCTTCTAATTTCCTGATGATTGTTGTTAGGCTGTATTTTTCCCATTCTGCATTTAATGTATTACTTCTTTTAAGTACAGTGTATACACACACACACACACACACACACATATAATCTCTTTGAAATGTCATTCTGTGCTATTTGCTCTCATAAATTCAAACTGTCAAGATTTTTTAAACTTTTAATTCTTATGCAGAATTTGATATATGGCAACTCTAATTTATCTAAATCTTTGTCTCTTCTTAAACATTTTGACATATTAAAAATAATCATAATGAGCAAGATAGGAGGCAGCAGTCTTATGACATGCTGTTTCAAAATGTACCAGGATTTGTTTTAATCAGATATGGTAAGACAAGCAGACACAGAAATGACTGGAGGGAAGAAGTGTCACAGATCCCTAGAAGCAGGGGGCCCAGCGTGTCATGCAGTCACACAAGGAAGCACCAGTCAATCAGGAATGAGGGGACACCAGGGTGCAAGCCTCTATTGAGCTTTTTTGAGGAAGAAATGGGCAATGCAGAGTAAGCAGGTAGACAGGTTTAGGATTGGCCACCTTGAGTGATTTCAGTGAGCTCTGGGATATAAGGGTGATCTCTTGTTGCCCCATATCTCACCCTCAGGTAGTTTTTTATTTGTTTAGTTGAAGAAAATTTGGTTTACATCACTGTATTTGTTTTACCATTTATAGGCTCTAACCTCTACATGTGTATGTTTTCACACCATGCTCATGACCAAAGTCCCAATAATTTTCTACCTTGTTCTATTGGAGTTCCTCCTCCACCACTCCTGCCCCACCAGACTCCTCTTCTAGTCGCCTCAGTTTTGTAGTCAGATGTCAAGTGTTTGTTATTGCTTTGTTTTTGTGTGGCCCTTTGTTTTATTTCTCTATATTCCACTTTAAAGGTTTTTTTAGTGGAGCCTTTTCCATGTATATTATCAAGTGTCTGCAAATAGTGATAGTTTTACTTCCTCTTTCCCAATCTTTCTCTTACCTGTATGCTCTGATGTAAAACTGTGTTGAACTGTAGTGGAAGAGCAGATATCCATGTTTTGTACCAGGTCTTGGGGGAAAAGCCCTCAGGTAATTTAAGGCAGGAGAACAGGCACTGAATTCCAGGCATCATATAAAGAAGGCAGGTACGGTTTATGCTCTGAATTGATTGGCTTGCACTTAGAGAGTGCACTCTGGGGAGAGTGTTCACTAAGTCTAGGAATGAACTATCCCTAGTAGGGACCGTCACCACTCAGGGAGACCTCAGATATGATGCCAGAGCACCAAGAATATGGAAAATGTCAGGGCCTCCCTGGTGGCACAGGGGGTTAAGACACAACCTATGAAGCTGTCCACAGCCACTGCAGCATGAGTTCGATCCCCTACCAGGGAGATAGCCATATGGCACAGCAGACCTCTCCTGACATGCCCGCTGCTCCCCTCAGCAGTGTATTTCAGTCACTGTGCCTGTTGTGTTCCCCACTCTGTCTCTGGTGAATGCTCTCACCCCCCACACCTCTAGCCTGTACCCCAGTTCAGGTATGCATAGATAAAAATAAATCTTTAGAAAAAAGACTATGGAAAATGAGAAGATACAATTAATAAACATGCCATAAAGGTATTCTAGTTGCATCCCCTAAAGTAGGCCCTGGGACAACACTGTCTCTGGTACTTTGTATGGGTTGACCTTTCAGCTCATCACTGAAAGATGAGCAAAAATCAACCAGTTTGTCCAAAGCCCACAAATGTATAGTAGAAACGAGCTGGTAGGCCTCCCTGGTGGCACAGCAGTTGAGCCCTGGGCTGCGAAGCTGCCTGCAGCCTCTGCAGTGCCCTTTCAATCCCCAGTCACTGCAGACCTCTCCTGCTGCCTGCTGCCTGCTGCTCCCCTCAGCAATATATTTCATCAGTCTGCCTGTTCTGCTCCCCGCTCTGGCTCTGGTGAATCCTCTCACCCTCCCACGCTTCTGACTATTCCCAGTGCTTGTATAAATAAATAAATAAATAAATAAACAAACAAACAAACAAACAAATAAATAAATCTTAAAAAAAAAAAAGAAATGAGCTGGTAATTCAGACCTCTTTAGCCCTTCTTTGGCACTACCTCAATCATGCAAGCCTGGTTTGGATACAGTTGCTCAGTCAGCAGTGCCATATTATTCAAAAGGATATCAAATAAATTATGACCAAAAATCTGATTGCAATTGAAAATGCAACTTTATCAATTACCCTTTTAATCCAAAATGGTAAAAAGACTTACAATTGGCATGACTAAATTTCTTAGCAACCTGAAAGTTCTCAGTAACCTTTTAAAGTTCAAATTGAATTCAAATTTTAATCCAAATTGTCTTCTCTCTAAGTTATTATATAATTAATATATATTGCAGATTTTCCAGGGATAATTGGACCATTGTCAGTGGTCTGAGACTGTAGTTTGGAATCTATCTTTTTCTTTCATATTTAAATGTTAAGACAAAAATTATTTATCTCAAGCAACTTCCAGTATAACTCCATCCTTAAAAGTATTCACAATTGATTCCTGAATTGCTTCTTCCATTTTTTTCTATACCTTGGGATATAATTTCTTTATACCAAGCAGCTAAGAAATTGGAATACAGTACAGTCAGTAGTTCTTATAGCTCTATTAGAATTATTAAGCCTTTCCCCTTCTTATATTTATTTATTGCCTCAGTGCCTGCTCTTTTTTGCATTTTATTTTGTGATTATAAAAACTAGAATTAAATAGTAAAGAAATAATGGATGTGAGCGTGCTTTTTTTTAATGGATTGTTCTAGTGTTTTGCCATCAAGTACAATGTTAGCTGTTAATTTTAGATACTCGTTCGCAACTGAGGACTTAGTCTTTGGAATCTAGTTTTCCTAATGTGTTTGCTTTTCTAAAAAAAGAAAAAATAAGAAGAATGTTGATTATCAAACATTCTACAGGTTTTTTTGAAATTACTATGAGATATTTATTATATTGAACTTACAGACATGTATCATAATCATCATTCTCCTGATAATATATCAGTGTTCACATCTTAAAATAAACCCTCTGTATGATTATTTGAAGCTATCTTGAATATGATTTGCTAATAATTTAAGAATAGTGCATTAATATTTCTGAGTGAAATCAAATATAGGTTTTTGCATTATTTTATTTATTTATTTATTTTCTTATATAGAGGCATGTTTTATTTATTTATTTATTTGTTTGTTTGTTTTGTTTAGACATGCACTGGGTACAGTCAGAAGCGCGGGAGGGTGAGAGAATTCACCAGAGCCAGAGCGGGGAGCAGAGCAGGCAGAAGGACCGAAGTACACTGCTGAGGGGAGCAGCGGGCGGCAGGAGAGGTCTGCGCGCCATGTGGGACCCTCGCAACCCAACGCGGGCAGCCTCGCAACCCAACGCTCAACCGCTGAGCCACCGGGGGATTAAAGATTTATTTATTTATTTTATACAAGAACCGGAGTATACAGGCCAGATGCACGGGAGGGTGAGAGGATTCACCAGAGACAGAGTAGGGAGCAGAACAGGCAGACTGACAAAATACACTGCTGAGGGGTGCAGTGGGTGAGACAGGAGGGGTCTGCCACACCATGTGGGACCCTCGCCTGGGGATTGAACTGGCGCTTCAGGCTGTGGACAGCTTCACAGCGCAGTGCTCAACCACCTACTACACGAGGGGAGGCCCAGTTTTTGCCTTATTTTTTTCCCTGGTGGGTCAGAGCCTTCTTACTGAGGTCTTTTTGTGGCATTCAAACTTAGGAAATTGAAGTGAAAAGCATTGTTATTTTCAGTGTTTTAGAATAGTTTGTGTAACATGGGAATTCTCTCCTATCTGAAATTCTAAGAGCAAAATTATTTGATTTTGAATGTGTTTTTAAAAAGTTTGATATTTTATTTTATATAATTGCTCCAAACAATTGTTTTTACTTTCCCTTAATTTTAATTTTGGTCACTGATTTTTTTTCTGAGAAATGATCCATTTATGGTTTTTAAGTTATTTAACATAACTTGTGTGCAATATTTCTTTGGAGTTAACAAAATTCTCCTATCCTGTCTCCATTTTGAAAATTTATTTTTGCTTTTTCTTTTGTTTTGATGGTATTTCATTTTTGTCACTTTCATTTGGTGCTGGTGTTATTGTGTTCAAAGAAACAGCTCTTGCATTTACTTAGAAACGATTGTCTTATTTTGAATTCACTAAATATTTCTCTTTATATTTATTACATGTTTTCTTCCATTTTCTTAGGTTTATTTTGCTATTGCTTTTCTAACTTATTGAGTTGATTGCTAAATTTCTTTATTTTATTATTATTTTAATAATGAAAGCATTTACGATTATTGCCTCTGAGAATAACTTTGAGTGCATTGCACTACAATAATAAGTAATGTCTTTTTTAATTTCTATTATTTTCTAAATAGCCTACCATTTTAATTTTGATTTCTTTTTTGTCCTAATAGGCTTCTTAAAAAATGTTTTAAATTACCAAATTTCTGGGTCTTATTTTTGTTTCCTTTTTAAACGTTGGTTATTAATTTACTGTTTGTTATAAAGTGACAGGGCGACATTTTCCTATTCAATTTCTGATTTGAGAATTTTATTTTTGACCTGGAATCTAATCAGTTTTTATAATTGTACATAGAAATTTGAACATAAAACATATGTTCTGAATATAGCATACACAGTTCAATATGATTATGAATTAAACTATTATAATACTAAAATTGCTCTCAAGATATATTTAGTAGTTTCTAGAACATCATGTTCGAATCAATTCTTCTTTATTCATTTATCAAATATTATTGAGCACCTTCTTTATGCCTTCTTTATGGGAGGACCCCTGGGGCAGGAGGTGGACACTGAGGCATTGAGGTAGCTAAGTAACAAGCCAAGGTGACACAGTGAGAGGTGTATGAGTAAGTTATATGCCTATACGTATATACATAGATGTGTGCATATATGAATATATACAGGCTTTTTGAGTATAAGTAGAAATGTTTCCATAATACTATACTTTCCACATGCATTGCTTCATACTTTGCTTTTCTATCATTTTTCTTTTAATGTTGGTTTTAGTGCATATTATTGTATTGTCTGTAGGAATGCTACAGTAGAAGCGATGGGGACTACTAATCAGAGAATTTTAAGTGACTTTCATTTTCCCTTAATTATGCTTGATTTATCCTTCACAGTTTTGTAGTTTTTCCCCTTAATAGAGAAGTCATGGTTGAGGCCTTTTACTTTCCCTCTCTGCTCCCTTTATACATCACATACTCTTCCTCAAACAGATTGCCTCACCTTTCTTGGTCAACACTTCTTTGTTATGTATCATTTTTTATGGAAGTAACATTGGTTTACAACACTATATATAATTTAGGGATATAGATTCAGACCTCTTCAGATATGTGTTACCACACCACACTCACCACTGAAACACACATCATGGGGCCTCCCTGGTGGTGCAAGGGTAAGCATCAGCACTAAGAAGCTATCTGCGGCCACTGCAGCATGAGTTTGATCCCCAGCCAGGGAGCTTACCCACATGGTATAGCAGACCTCTCCTGTCTCATTTGCTGCTCCCCACAGCAGTGTATTTCAGTCAGTCCTCCTGTTCTGCTCCCCATTCTGTCTCTGGTGAATCCTCTCACCCCCACACCTCTGGCCTGTACCTCACTTCTTGTATGCATAAATAAATAAATCTTTTAAAAAAACAACATGGCACACATCTTCCTCTACCACAGCCCACTGGGCCCCCTTCCCCTTGGCTACCCACCCTCCCTCTCTGGCAGCCTGAATTCTAGTCAGATTTCTAGGGTTTGTTTTGGCTTAATTTTCTCTGTCCCTTTGTTTTGTTTCTTCACATTCCATAGATGAATGAAAACATCTGGTATTTGTCCTTCCCCTTCTTATTTAGCTTAGCATAATCCTTCCAGGTCCATCCATGTCATGGCAATAGCAAAGATCATATAATTTTTACATTTGAGTAGTATTCCATTATGTGTGTGTGTGTGTGCATTATATAGCACATCTTCTTTATGCATCATCTGTCATTAGGCACTTAAGTTGTTGCCATAGCCGTGCTGCGATGAACATAGGAGTGTATAATTTCCTTTGAATTGGTGTTTTCAAAGAAGACATACAGATGGTGAACAGGCACATGAAAGAATGTTCATTACCACTTATCACCAGGGAATGCAAATCAAGCCGCAATGAAATACCATCTCACACCAGTGAAAATGGTTCATGTCAACAAGACTAGAAACAGGTGTTAGCAAAGGTGTGGAGAAATAAAAACCCTTTTACAATATTGGTGGCAATGCAGACTGTGCCAGCCTCTAATGGAAAATAGTATGAACATTTCTCAAAATATTAAAAATGATCTGCCCTAAAATCCAACAGTTCCACTCCTTGTTATCTGTCTAAGGACTATCAACACCTCTTAGACAAACTTCAGGTCGAGCCATTGCTGCAACAAGTTCCAAAAAGCTCTTTTCTTGCTGTGCTTTCTCCCTTCCTGCCCAGATCTATCTGAGGACCAAGCTAACCAGCTCAGTCTTGAACCAGTCACAACCCAGAAATGCAGGGAATAAACACCATGGCACCATCCTTCACCACTGAAGGGTGGGAACTGATGGATTATGAGTTCTAGCTTTCAGTTCTATGTCAGACTGACATGAGATCCACCATCCCACAGATGGTTTCACAGACACAACACCAGTCTCTCTTAATAGGACCAGTTCTGTTATGCATTCTTGTATCAGCTTTTCCCCCTACCTTGTTTTACTCCCTCTGTTTTAAGTCTACACCTTTGGATAACTTCTAAATACAAAGTGTTCTCAGGATTTTGTCTCAGATTCTATTTTCTGAGACTGAGACTCTATTTTCCAGATTGAGACTCCTTTCTTGCTCATCGTGCTCTGAACATAGCTTTTAAAATCTTTTTATGCTTTTAAAACCATATTTGTCAAATTTTTGTCTTACTTTAACATTTAGGCTACAGAACATTATTCCTGCAGCCTGATGCTGCTCTTTTCTATTCTCTTGATGTTTATTCTCCTCCTTCAATATTTAATACATGTCCTTTTAAAATATGAACTCAACTTTCAGTTATATTAACTCCTTTAGATTTATATTCCTTTCTTTATCATTAGAATAATTTCTGATTATATGGATTTTTCCCCAGTGTGCTCTCCATCCTATCTCTCACAAGTGTGTTAGTTATCTTTCAAGCTTCTGTCCTTGGAAACAGACACCCACACACATGTTCTGATTATTTTTAGCTTCGCTGTTCTTAAGTCAGATGTGTGTCTTTCTAAACTTTTTGAATACCACAACATTGATTTATCCAAGGTCATTGACCCTCTGAGGACAATGATCAGATTTGCCTCAATGGTCAGAATTAGGTCAGTGCAACAGTTTCCTTCTTAGGGCTTTATTACTATTAAAATACAAAATAAGGGCCTCCCTGGTGGCACAAGGGTTAAGCACAGCACTATGAAGTTATCCGCAGCCTCTACTGCATGAGTTCAATCCCTGGTCAGCCAAGGAGATACCCACATGGTGCAGCAGACCTCTCCTGTCTTGCCCGCTGCTCCCCTCAGCAGTGTATTTCGGTCAGTCTGCCTGTTCTGTTCCTTACTCTGTCTCTGGTGAATCCTCTCACCCCCTGCACCTCTGGCCGATACCCCAAGTTCTTGTATGCATAACTAAGTAAATCTTAAAATAAAATAAAATACAAAATAAGAGCAAGTGAAATCATGGCATTCCAAGATGCTCCAGTTTTAGAAGATCCAGACTCTATTGCTACCTGGATACACAAAATATTCCTTTAGGTCATAATCTACCCTCAGAACCTCTGACTATGAAAGCCAGCCTACATGTTGGGTATCAACCCTGTGCCATTTTAACCCTTCTATTCAATTCTACTTTTACTCCACATTGAATAAAGGCCATCATGTGCCAATCATAGGTTTGAGACTTCTGCTGATAAGCATATGTGAACATGATACTATTTTCCTGCTATTTTATTAGATTAGTTTTTTTGATACAAAGTATCCCCTTTCTATTACTACATTGTTCATGGACATGTTCAAACTTCTCTACATTTCCATGATGCTTGCATGTACCTATAAATATATATTTCCCTGGAGAGAAATATATAACCATATTTTATCGGCAATGATCCATTTCTGACATGTAGCCATCTGAGGTCCACTGATATCATTTTTATTACATTCATTATTTTCTCATCATCCCTACCCCCCTTCCCATGGTACACCACACCTTTTACTCTCCATGATATTAATTTTGCAGTTTAATCTGAGCCTTCCTCTGCCTTCTCATAAAGTGTTTATTTTGCTTGTTTTGATCATACCGATGAGTGTGTTTCCATATTCTTCCAGATCTTTGACTGATGTTCTCCATCATTTCCTCAGAGAGCATCATTCTTTTATAATGAACCATGATGCAGAAAACCAATTTTTCCTTATTATTATTGTAGTCAGCAGATTATTTCTCATATCCTCTTTCTAGTAATAATATAAATAACAACTACAGTTATAAGTAATTGAGTTTCTTTGATGCACCAGACTTAACATTTTTTATGTACATTCTATCTAATCCTCATAACAACCCTGAGAGATGAAGACTCCTGGCCCCCTTTTTCTGTTAAGACACCGAGTTCTTGTAACTAGAAGTGGTGGATCCACCATTAACCCTAACATTGTCTGACTCCAAAGTTTTGGCTCTTCTCACTATTGCCACATATTTCTGATTATGCTTCCTACATTGTTTTACTATTTCCCAGGGTAAATAGAAAGCAGATATTTTCTGCAAAGCCTAGATGTTCAGCCTCTTACTGGGTATTCAGATTCAATAAGGAAACTATATTTATCTTTTAACTTATTTTATTCCCTTTTTTTCCCTTATGAAACAGATAAAATAAGGAGTGCCCTAAGTGGTTGGCAGTATAGGTGTACAGGAAGGCAGCATACTTTGCAGCTCACCATGGCACATGCATATTGGCTATTTCTTTCATCCTCTAGAACCCACAGTGGGATCCCTGCACCAGCTCTGCTGCTCTGGGTACCACAATCTGCTGCCGTAGACATCTTGACTTAGCCCCCTATTGGAAAATACCCCAATCTCTAAGGTAGCCCTTTTGTAGCTTATATATTTAGCACCTGGTGATGGAAGAAGAGACAAAAATGACTTCACCATAAATGAGTTCACTGTTAATGAAAATAGGTGAACATTGTAAAGTAATGTTCAAATAAAAGATCTCAGAGTTAACTTGCTCAAACTCCCAAGTACTTGGGAAGATGATGGAGAATTGTATTCTTATCAAAATGGGTACCATCATGATTTTAAATTTCATTGAACTCCTTGTCCCAGGAGTTCACAGTCTGTCTTTGGGCAATGTCTACACTGTCATACTGAGTGCCTGTTAAGTTAAAATGATGCAAACAAAGAAAGAAAGAAGTGGGGAAAATCAAGGAACCCTAATTCTTTTATGGAGATTTTAAGTCAAAGGAATTCCAAGTTCCATTTACTAATTATGTGTTCTCCAACAAGTTATAAGACTCTGTCCCTCGCCTTCCTCATTTTCTACATAATACCTTAATGTTCATAGCTACCATATAAGTCCCAGATTCCTTGGAATCTTAAATATCAGTGAAGTGTAAGGCTTACAAATTAGTGAGGGTTTCTGTGAATGCTCTGAATATCTCTGTAAACTTCCTATCTCTTACTGTGTGACTGCTGTGATGGTGAGATGACTTTAACACACTAGTTTGTTCAACTATACAATTACTTTTGATTTGGACAAGTGTTCATATGACCTCAGACCTCAGACTCTTTGTCTCTGAAGTGGTTATTTGTCTTTTGCATGATCTTACTTTTCTCCCTTGTGAGAGCAATTTCTTGATAGACAATGAACAAGTTATTGTCTTTTTTTTTTTTCAAAAGAAAAGTGAAGTCAAAATTTTGTTTTCTAGGTGAAAACATAAAATATGTATAACAGGGACTAAGAAACTTAGTGAGATCATGTGATGATACAAATGAGAAAGTAAGACTTTCACCTAAGTCCTCTAGATTCTAAAGCCTATTCTAAATCTCTACACTATAATTCCATTGGGAAATATACACTTGCACTTATGTTAATGCAAATGACATGCTGTAAAGCAGATCATGTTAAAGAAAAAATAAGAGGAGTTGGGAGGGTGCTGGAGAAAATTTGGGGAATTCTGCATGGAATTCCACACATTATATGAGCTGGAAGTATGATGTGGTCATTGGATGCCCTGAAAAGAAGGTTCAAAGAAGAGAACAGAAATACCAAGAAGGGGAAAACTCTCTGAACACAAAATTAACCAATTTTACAAATTATTGTAGGGTGACCGTGTATATTCATGAAGTTCTTCATGGGTCAATACCCAAAGTATTATCCAGGAGAGATTTCCTTCTGTTGTATATATAATCAAGTTTCAATCTTACTTCTTGTGAACAAAATTGTGAAGTACCCAGCAACCACAATATTTTTATAAATATTAATGGGTGAGGAAGGAGAACGAAATAGAGATAGCAATGGTGTTTGGCCTTGGGACATCATACAGAACCCACCTCTTTAGTTTCGATATCCCCAGTGGATTAGATACTAGTTTTGCAGCATTGATTGCTGTTTCATAATATAAAATTTAATTATCTCTTATTTTACAATAAGCTTTTCTGCCTTGGGGCCTCTGGCACAAGGTACAGTCAGAAACAAATCTAATAAATAAAGAAATAAAATACTTCATTTCCTTTTCAGAAGGAAGTTGTGTTTTGTGCTATATGCCTTGAGCTTAGGGGAATTCCCTTTAGCTCTCCCAGATATACTTGTTCTTTGGCTCAGATGAGTTAAAGGCATCTTCCAGAAGAAGTGTTTCAGAAAGGCCACTATCCTGGAGCTCTGGAACTGTAAGCCAAGGCAACCACTGTGCTCCTTCCAAAAGAGCCCCACAGTAAACAGGTTGCCTCTCCACACACACTCTCAAGGGCTGGTTCTTAGCCTGCATGCTATTAGATTCTCCCTCATTACATTTGTTCGTTTCAAACAGCATCGAATTAAGAGCCCTAACTGATTAATCCTTCACCCACTTACATTTTGTTTACCCAATTGTTGTCTTTTGAGCAAAGATTTCAATATTAGCCAGATGCAGGTTAGCAGATACAAAACAGCTTTTGAGAGATGATAAAATGCTATTGAGAATGTAATTGAAGTCAAACACTAAGCAGATCATGCACAATGGTTTAGCGAGAATGAGGAATAGATGAGATGTATTTATTATTAAACTGTCCAGACTTGAGAGAATATGTAATAAAGGGTTCACCATCCAAGTATATTCTGTAGATCTCAACATCATGCATTTAATAAGGTTTTTCTAAGCATAAATTATGCATAATCACTAGGTCTGGTGCTATGAGGTTACAAAGAAATTTGAGACAAACACTCTACCTTTATTTTTTAAAGATTGATTTATTTATACAAGCACTGGGGTACAGGCCAGAGGCATGGGAGGGTGAGAGAATTCACTAGAGAGAGAGCAGGGAGCACAACAGGCAGAAGGACAGAAGTACACTGCTGAGGGGAGCAGCAGGCGAGACAGGAGAGGTCTGCCTCACCATGTGGCAATCTCCCCGGCTGGCTGGGAATCCAACTGGCGCTGCAGAGGCTACAGACAGCCTCACAGCGCTGTGCTCAACCCTCTGCACCACAAGGGAGGCCCAACACTCTGCCTTTAGAGGCCAAATAAATAAGGAGTAAATATAAGAGAGATGCAAAATTATATCACAAGGCAGACCCTACAAACCCCGGAAAATAAGGAAAAATGAAAGATTATATCAGGTCTGGTAGTGGGATTGGAAAAATTTCACGGAAGAGATGGTGCCTAAAGTTTGCCTAGAAAAATGAATGATCTACTATTATGTGCATCAACAGAAATGAATAGTAAACATAATATTGAGAAAAGAAGCAATTCTAAAGAATGTTTCAACCTAGTCTCTATAAATTTAAACTTCAAGATATGTTGCTTGGAATACACAAACAGATAAAACTAGAATGAAAAGAAAAGGGATGGTTATCACAAAAATTAAGAAAAAATATGTTTTCACTCTGGGGAAATTAGGTTTGGGGCCCACAGGATGACTACTAGGGGAAGAAACAATAATTTATTCTTAACCAGATTGGCTAATGGATTTTGCTTTATAAATATTCCTTTAATTGTAAATAACTCTAGGATGCAATTCAAAATGAAAAAGGTTAAAATATAAACTTATAATTGAATTTTTTAAATAATGCAGTAAAAAAGGAAAATGGTCGATCATTGTAAAGATCAAACTATTTAACAGTGAGATTATATTATAACTTTATGAGTGCAGGGTGAGCTAAGAGTCTAAGTATACAGGTAAGTGATTACTGAGGAGGTCAGTACTGATTGAGATAAATTAGGGTCTTAAAGGTTCCATTGAAGTCCACCATGACATACAATGCCATGAAAAAACTAATGCAGTGCCTCCCCTGGTGGCGCAGGCGGTTGATCGCAGCACTGTGAAGCTGTCCACAGCCTCTGCAGCACCAGTTCGATCCCAGCTGGCCAGCGAGGGTCCCACATGGCGCGGCAGACCTCTCCTGTCTCGCCCGCTGCTCCCCTCAACAATGTATTTCATCAGTCTGCCTGTTCTGTTCCCCACTCTGTCTCTGGTGAATCCTCTCACCCTCCTGCATGTCTGGTCTATACCCTGGTTCTTGTATAAATAAATAAATCTTTAAAAAAAAAGAAAAGAAAGAAAAAGCTAATGCAACTCCAACCACTGGTACTTCTTGCAGGTCAGAATGGTGATTTGGGAAAATCAAATTTAGCTGATCAAACATCAGCTCCTAAGGTGAAGCTGGACTAAAAATAAAATGTAACTTATTTGTATTTCAGTATAGGGGAGTAGAACATTAACACCTTGACTGAGTTATTATCAATAAGAGACTTAAAAATAGAAAGGGAGGGTGATTTTGAGGCTTTGTGTATGGACAGAGTATATTGATTAGAGTTTTTCTTTAAGCCCCAGCACCATAATTTAAAAAGACAGAGTCAAGGAGTCTAAATACAGTCAGGTCTCATAAAGATACAAAAACAATATTTTCTCATTTTCTCATCTATTATATCAACTTTTCTCTGAGAACCTTCTTCTGTCTCCTCTCTTCTCCTCAATCTCTGAATTTACAGGTGGTAGGACTAAATCTCTTAGTTCCAAATCTTTGGGGACAGAATTCTGATAGAGATAGAGATAGACAGATCTCTATGCACACATAGTATTCACTCCTGATACTATCAACCATGGCATAAATATGGTACCTAAAATTCACCTCCATTTTTAAAGTGCATATTAACTTTATCATATCCATTATTATCTCAACTACTGAATCTTGTTCTCTTGAATGATTTTCACTTTAGCTTCAGCTAGCTTCCACTGACCCTCAACATTTCAAACTAAAAATCCATGTTTTTGATCCCAGTATACTATGTTTCTCTCACATGCTCTCTCCAAATTGATTTGCCTTTCAACTTCATTGAGAAATCCAGTCAACTGACCCTCTTATTCATTATATATGGATAAAGTTGCTTGACTTTCCTCCTTAATTCAACCTGTAGTAATTCATTTTACTTGTATTTTCACTAGTGTTCATGTTCTTGAAATTGTTTCACACTTATTTTACTATCCCTCAACATAAGGTAAAAACTACTGTTTAGACAACAATTTCCATTTTTGATTGTGCCTTAGAATCTCCTACATAGAATTTTGGAAGTCCAGCAGCTTTCTTTCATATTATCCTATCTCTGTCCTAGCTGACAGAACTTCTACTGGTTTAACATTGTCAAAAATTTTGTGATCTCCCATGTATACTATGGGAGTTCACATTAAGATCCTTTACAAGTTTCCTGAATAATTTCATCTCTGTTATTTCTGCTGAGATGGTTGATCGTTGTCATACACATACTGTCTTAGTAAAATATTTTTTCAGATATACCTTTGTCCCCCTTTTCAGGCACACTTTCCTAACAGTGACTATCCTAATTTTAGTATTTTTTTTCAAATCTGGATAGAGTGAGAAATTCCCAAGTCATCAAGTTCTGGTTCCTTTTTGCTTAACAGTTCTCATTTGATTTATGTCTTTCCTCTCACATTTTACTATAAGCAACAAAAAAGAAACAAGTCCACACCTTCAACACCTTGCTTAGAATATCTTCAGTTTAATATCTTAGTCTATTATTTATGTAATTCTGCTTTTCACACAATGCAGGATGTAATTCAACCAAGTGTTTGTCACTATACATCAAAGATTGTCTTTACTCCAGTTTCCAATAACAATTTCCTCACTTCTTTCTGGTTCCCCCACCAGAATGCTTTTTAATGTCCATATTTCTACCAACTCTTTTTCTCAATGATAAATGTACAATATATTGCCTAAGCATATAGAAGATTGCTCTAAAGTGCTCCTGACTTCTTTCCAAGCTTTCATCAGGATCACCATGTTTCTACTATCTCTTCAAGGAATCTTTTACTATAAAGCGCTTTGAACTTATTCTACCCTCTCTCCATCACATACCTCCAAAGCTACTTTCTCATTTTTAGGTATTTGTTAGAACAATGCCCTTTACTTCCTCAGTACCAAAATCTGCACAAGTTTCCTTGGGTTGCCATAACAAATTATACAATGGGTGGTTTAAAACAACAGAAATAAATTTTCTCACAATTATGAAGGTCACACACATGAAATTAAAGAATAAGCAGAATCATGCTCCCTGCTTAGACTGTGGGGGAGATTCTATTTCATGTCTTTCCCCTAGATTCTGGTAGTCACTGGCAGTCCTTTCTGTTCCTTGGTGTGTGGCTGCATCAGTCCAATCTCTGCCTCCAACTTCCTTGGGAAATTTATACTATCTGCTTTCCTGATTCATTAAATAAAGCACCTAAACTCTTCTTAGTGTTTGGGATATATCTGTGAATGAAAACAAATAAATAACAAACAACAGAAAAAATAAAACAATGTTAAATGAGTCGCTTTCTGACAGGGGCATAAAAGCTAAAATAATAAAATTTAATATGCTTATGATAATATATAAATGTGTACATACACATATACATATATATATGTATGTGTGTGTGTATACATACATATATATATATATATATATATATATATATATATATATATATGGAGAGAGAGAGAGAGAACTATGGTGAAGGAGAAAGGACACAGGGAGATGTATGAGACCAGGGTGCAGCTACAAAGGTGTGAGAAGTAGCTAGAATTTTTGGATGCGTTTTTAGTATTGAGACAACAAAAGTTGCTAAGCTTTTAGACAAAGAAGGCTTGAGCTCGTAGGAAGATTAAGCCGATTTCACCGGAGCCGGGGAAAATGATAGGATAGAGCAGATCTGGAGGTAGGTGGGAAGATCAGTAGTTTAGTTCTGGACACAATGAGTTTGAGGGGTCTACTATTCACTCAAGTGGACATATTGAGGAAGCAGTAACATCTGGGAATCTAGATAGACAAGTTATGAACTTCACATAATCCCTCCTCATGTCCCACAGTCTTTGCTCAACTGTGTACACATCAGAGAGCCCTTCTCCACCATTCTTCCTACACTGACACCGCCACCACTGTCTGTGGCTTTCCTTGCCATTTTACCTTCATTGACACTTTTGCTAGCCATCATTTCATACATGTCAGTGCCTATTTGCCTTGTCATCGGATTCCTCACACTGGAAAGCAAACACTGAGAGGAAGGACAGTTTCTTCTTTGCCACTGTGTCCCCAGCATTTGCAAAAAGGTCTGGCACATAATAAGATCTAGTAATTATTTGCTAAATGAATGTGTTTGTGGTTAAGGGATATTGACAGATACAGTGGTTCCTCTGCCTCAAAAAGCTGGCAGCAAACCTGCAAAATAAGTATCCCGAATATTCTCCTTCCTTGCTCTCCCTGAGGGCCATTAGGACATTCCATTTTGTAAGGACTGGAGTGAAAAATTAAGGAGAACATCAGGGCTTAAAAAAATAATTCTGGGCCTCCCCTGGTGGTGCAAGTGGTTGAGTGCAGCGCTGTGAAGCTGTCCACAGCCTCTGCAGTGCCGGTTCGATCCCAGCCAGCCAGCAAGGGTCTCACATGGCGAAGCAGACCACCTCTCCTGTCTCACCCACTGCTCCCCTCAGCAGTATTTCATCAGTCTGCCTGTTCTGTTCCCTGCTCTGTCTCTGTTGAATCCTCTCATCCTCCTGCACATCTGGTCTTTACTCCAGTTCTTGTATAAATAAATAAATGAATCTTAAAAAGAAAATCCTCTCCACTTCAAGTAAGTCTTATAATGGATCCAGAATTTTTAGTTCATCTGAGAGCAGCACCTAAGGTAAGAGGCTCCATCATCCGTTTAAGGCTACAATAAACAAATAAACAAACAGGACACAAAATCAGTAAAAAGTATGTTCACACGGCTTATATAGCTCCAGAAGTGTCTTCCCAGCCAGATTTTCTGTCCTGTTTCCCTCCCACCAAGGTCATCCTTCCAACACAAGGAAAAGATGAGTAAGAAGTATTTTGATTCAGTTAAGCATGAGGAAGCTGTTTTAAAATTCAGATATAACAGGAAAGGCAATTCTAGTATAGGAGCAAAGAAGTTCTGTGAGTTTCACAGAACGCAGAAGAAAGAAAATTGCCAAAGGTGGGAGCAGAGATGAGAAGAGACTGGAGGCAGGGGAGGGGAATGCAAGGGCTTGCTAAGAACCAAGATTATGAGAAGGTGAATGAAGAGGTCTCCTACTAATAGATACTGTTTTCAACCTTCAGCTCTGCATACAATAAAGACTCTCTAGGAACCTACCCCTCGTGCCCCCTGCCAATATGCTCCTTCACTTCCTACTAGCATCACATATGAGCAAGTGATGCATGTGGCGCATTCTCTTTGAGCTTTTATGAGGTTTTGCTTGGTGAGACCATCCCACTGCGTTCAGATTCTGTTTACTTGCAATACTACTATATGGCATTGACTCGAAGAGCATTTGAAAAGTAGCATGAAAGGAAATGAAAGCTCGTCCTTACCTTGAATCGTGTGTCAGGAGCTGAAATTAGATCCCACCTACTGGGAAGGGAGAGAGACTGTATCACCCAACAAAGCTCAGCCCCCTTGGCACATCCAAAGCTTCATGTCCCAGCCCCCTGGGCTTTGGCACCAGGGGTTCCGTGGCTGTACCCAGGATAAAAGCGCTGTCCCCAGTTTGCTCTCAGGCATAGACAGCCTGCTTTTAATTAGAAGCAGGAGCCTTTGTTAGATTTGTATTTTTCATTCCTACTTTTTTTCCCCCTGTGCTTGATGGCATGATGTGTGTTACATATTTAATTAAAGAGGATCTAATGAGTACTTCTAACAGCCCTGGGGTCAGAAGAGCCACAGCAGAGAATCATGCAAATGAGTCAGGCTTTATGGCTTCCCTGCTGAGCAACAGTGATGTTGTCCAAAATGGCAGAGTCGGTGGGAGCCCATCAGCTTTCTAACTTCCACAGGAAAAAACTCAACGGGTGTGGGGAGCAGAATATGCAGACTTTGTGTCTGGGTCCAGAAATAAGTCTAAACATATAACAGGGATAAGTCTAAACTTTATCAAATCTAAAAAATAAACCAATAGAGGCAATAGGCTAGACCTTGAGCAGCCCAAGTGGAACAAGACCTTTAGAATGAATGTAGGAAGGTGAATCAGTAAAGAGTGAAGAAAGAAGAGGGAAAGCAAAGTGTGCTAAGTCTTTGGGTTTTATTTTATGGGAAATGGGTCATTAAATGTTTTTATATTCACTTTCTTCACCATGTTCTATTCTTATATCTGTTCTAGCACTTGTCTTGTGATTTATCTGCAGACATATCTATATCCACATTAAACTCTGAACTGACTCCTCCAGAGTGAGGACCTCATATCTCTCTGCTCCCATGGCTCCTACTAAACTTCCTCTGTTACACCAGGTGCCCCACTACATTATAATTGCCTATTGAGTTTCTGTCTACCCTGCCTGATTGGGATTTGATTGAATGTGAGGATGTTTTGCCATATTATTTTGTCTTATTCATGCCCAGCATCTAGCAGTGTACAGAATATATATAGTGTGTCCTCAATAAGTTATTGTTAAATGAATGAGTGAGTAAATGAATGACCCATGCATTATCAGTCTGATTTAAGGTCAGCCTCAGCATACTTACTGCATTCAAAACAAGGACAGATTACAAGTTGATCCCTGAAAGCATTAAAGAGTTGTTTAGATTTTTACTGAAAGTCAACTACTTGAGCAAATGGAGAATGATGTTGTAATCTATATAGGGTTAGAAAACTTCTTTCAAAGTCCTTCATGAACTAAGATATAGAAGAAAAAAATTAATGCATGCCTTTGATTGGATCCGAGTCTTGGAATAAAAGTCAGCTGTTAAAGACCTGTTTTGGGCATAGTTGGTATTAGATGATATTCAAAAATCTTTTTTGCTGGTATGATAATAACACTGTGTTACATAGAAGGTTGTCTTTGTGCTGGCTTTTAGCTACAAAATCTTCGAGGGCATCTATGTCCCTTCACCATGAGAGAAGGCATGTGTGTTCCTGCTTTGACCCTACAAAGCTTCCAATGCAATACCAGAAAACCCTCTAAACCTCCATTTGTCTCTCCAGGGATGGCCATCATTTCTTGAGATGATCCTTCTCAGAACCTAAATGCCTTGTTGAGAGATGCCCAAGGCATGGAGAGGGCACCTCTGGGTACCACAGTCTCCCCTCCGCCTCCCCACCCCCCGCAGCCCAGACTTTGACTCATTACTGGTCATTCCCGGGTTTATTCACAGAGACCTCAAGATAACTCCAGCCATTCACCCCACCCCATCTGCCATTTGAATACACCCAACTGAAATCCCAGCTGCTGAGGGGGCAAGCCATGCCTCCAGGCACTCCTGGCCAAGCCATTATGTGTGTAACAAAACATCTGCTATTTTGTGCTACTAAGTTTGGAGTGGTTTGTTAAGCAAAAAACACCAAAATATCATAACTGCTCCCATCCTTGGTAATTTTGGGAGATGAATACTAAAGGACATAGGGATGAAGTGCCCTGATATCTTTAGCTTACTTTTAAGTGCTTCCCCAAAAAATGTCAACAAAGACAATCTGATAGATAAAGCAAATTCAGCAACATGCTCTATTTGAAAAGTGGGATGATAGGAAATGAAAGCTTGTCAAATATAGTGAATATATTGTTACTTGTTTAACTAGTTTTTTTTTTTCTACTTTTCTGTAAGTTTTAAATTTTTTAATACAAAAGTTTCCTTTAAAGTGACTTTAAACACCTTTCCCCAAAATTCTTTTCCTTAGGGAAACCTATATACATCACTGACATCTCTCTTCCATCTCTCACAAATCTTTCTGCACAGGTTTCTCTTTGAACAGGCCCTGTGTTTTCCTGCTTCTCCCTTCAAGAGCTCCTCTACCTGGCGGCTATGCCTTTCCCACTGACTGGCAAGCAAAACCAGGGCCAGTAAAACCACTTCTTTCTTTGGATCTGTAATTTCATGAGGCAGAGGAAGGGGTTAGGATAATAACTACTATACTTTAATGTGTCTTTTTTTAAATTAATGACACAATTTTTACACAGACTTTTAGAAACTATCACAATCAGTAAAAACAAATAGAAATTCATTAAATTTAACATTTATTGGTATCAAAAAAAAAGGTCAAAGACTTCCCATCTTCAAACTAAAAGTTTCCAGAGCAATGCTGTGAATGATTATTCCCATACAAAGAAAGCCAACAGTTTTCCAACTCACTGTAGAGCAAATCAAGCCAAAGGAACAACAGAGTACTGATTAAAAGTGTTTCCAGCCCCAGGCTTCCTTGCCTCATAAACACACACACACACACACACACACACACCCCTCCTTTTTCAGACCCTAGCAACTTCCCTGATGGTTCCCCTCTCCTCGAAGATTGCTGCTTCCCTGAGAGGCAGAACCAGGGCAAATCTTGGGACACTGGTTCTATTGTAAACAAAATCTTTCACATCCCTTCTGGAGAAAAAAAGGAACCCTCTTCCACTGCTGGTGGGAATACAAACTGGCCCAGCCACTATGGAAAGCTGTGTGGAGGACCCTCAAAACTCTAAAAATGGGTGTACCTTATGATCCAGTGATGCCACTACTAGGAATCTATCTAAAGGACACAAAAACACCAATTTGAAAGGAGACCTCCACTCCTATGTCTGTTGCAACAGTATTCACAATAGCCAAGGTATGAAAACAAACTAAATGTCCCAAAACAGAAGAATGGATCAAGATATGGCATATACATATAATGGAATACTACTCAACAATCAAAAAAGATAAATCCATGCCATTTGAAGCAACATGGATGGAGCTGGAAGGGATTATGCTAAGCAAAATAAGTCAGAAGGAAAAAGAAAAATATTGATGGTTTCACTTATAGGGGGACTATAGGGAACCCCAACAAAGGGTCAGGAAAAAGACAAAACTTGCAAGTTGACCATAGACTTGAAGCAAACAGCAAGAGATAGGAAGGGAAAGGGGTTGAAAGAGGGGAGGGAAGAGCACAAGGGCGTATGGTGATGGTTCACAGGTGCGACAGTGGTGGGAGAACTACAGGGACTACATCTGGGGGGAGAAAAATTATGTAAGAAAATAAATAAATAAATTATAATAAAAAAATCTCTCACATCCTTGATAGTTTCAATACCCCCCCCTCACCTGGTCATGGAAACTTTAACCCACCATTTTCCCTGACGATACCAATTCCTGTACACACTTCCCAATAATAATAATAACAACAACAAAGCTGACTTTGGGTGTTGCCTACATAGGAATTTATACTGTCTCTTTCATTGATTATTCAATTAATCCTCACAGCAGCTCCACGAGGTAGACACACTCATTGCTGTTCTAGAGCTAAGGATATTGAGGCACAGGGCAGATGAGTAGCTTTTCCTTGACCATCCAGCTTGGAAGGACCAGGACCAGGATTGAAACCAGGAGTAGTCTGACAAAGACCCCCTGCCTGTAACTGTCCTGTATTATTGTCTCCTCTACAAACTTCATTTCTGCACTTTCCAACCAATGACACCCAGCACCAGAGAAGGGAAAGTTTATACATACTGCAGCATCCAAGCCAGGGCCCCCTAGCATGCCCTGAGGTCCACTAACCTTTGAAGGCTGTACTGTGCTATCTTCATTATCTCAATGGCTCAGCACACTGATGCTTTCTTCCTTGGCTTCAATGTGCAAATGCCATTGTACTTCTACAGTTTTCCCTCATCCAGTGTGCCAGCACTTGTGCTGATGATTTTGTATCTCTCTGCTCTCTGCAGAGACGAGCTGATCTTCCTGTCATCACTGTCACACATCTCCACCATGCAACTGACCTTCTACCTCCAGGTCTTAAATTTGTAACATTCCTTTCTGATTCTTCTTTCTTATCCTCAGTGTCCTTTTTCCATTTACTTTTACTAAACTGGTTCTTTCCGTCAGCTGGAAGTTCCAGTAACCATGACATTCCCTGTTCCCTGTAACTCATGACCTCCATTCTCAGTTGACTGCTCTCCTTACTCCTCTGGATGTCACGCAGCGTCATTCCACCACCAGTCTCATGTGTCGCGTTCACCTTGCCATTTTTTTTCTCCCTGACAGTTCTTAGATTTGGGAAACCACCCCTTGCTTTGACCTATTTGCCCTTCCATGCTATGAAACACAATGAATGAGAGAATGTCAAAAAAATCATGTTTAGTCTTTGTTAACCATAAATCATTTAAATTCAACTCAACTGGTTTTCATCTCACCTGATATTTCATCACCTATTTATTCAAATCAACTCCATATTTCATTTCCATGGAAGATGCCTGAAATCTATTCTCTCAGCCACCAAACCCACCCATGCTCCAGCAGAAGACCCTGTGATTATTGATGTAATCTGCCAGGAGACAAGAATGGCTATTCTTGCCCACTGTCTTACTCAAGCCTCTTAAACAGAAACATCCCCTTTCTTAAGACCAGCCTCATCATTTACATTCTATTCTCACCACTCTCTCCTTTTTCAAATATTTTGTTTTACCAAAAATCTCCTCGCCCTTTATCCTACAACTTCCATCATTTTCTCTTCTTTATTCTGTTCTATTTACAAACATGTTTCTATTGGAGCTGTCTGGTGCATATGAGGGGCTGAACTCTGCCTCCTGACATCCTGACACCCCATGCCAAAGGGGAAGATTCCTGCATAGTCTCAACTCAGCCCCTGATGTCCTGAGCTAGGGGCTCCTCTAGGGTTGGCAGGGCAGCCATTTGGTGAGGGACAGACACCTGGGCTCTGTCTTTTTCATTGGAGCTGCTGTTGGTAGCTGGAACTTCTCCCTCTTCCTCTACACTATTGGTTAGAATTAATTGGGTTTTATTCTCTTTTGCTGCAGCAAATACTTTTTTATTTGCATTTGTGGTGGCAGATGGCCTGACCCAAATAGGTGGAGATGTTCTGACTTGGTGACAGTTTAAGACCCTTTGCCTAAGACCCATTTCTATCTCTCCTCACCCATAAAATAAAAATGTCTTCCTATTCTCTTGCTAACTTATCTCTTATTACCTTTAAGTTTCTAGCCTGTTCCCTCAGCGGAGTCATGTCCTAACATCCACTCACTAACTCTTTGCCAGAGGACCTTCCATTGCCAGTCTCAAATGAAATAAGAAACACCTCCCCTAGGAATACAAGAGGCATGTAAGTCACTAACGTCAACCATTGTTCCTAGACTTTATTCCCTGATTCTCTAAAGAATTGGAATCTTATATTATCCTCTGTATCATGAAACTCTGTCCCACATGGATTTCCCTGTTCTCTTAATGTCTTCTCTCCCTTTCCTTTCTTTCTCAAAAAGAGATTTCAGAGGTCAGGTCTTTTATAATTTGGTTCCATAAAATTGCACCCCTCTCCTAAGCTCCTTCAAATTGTCACCTCTATGCAAATTGACATGTAATTAAATATTTTCAGTCCCTTTTTATTTTCTCCCAATCTCCAGTATGATTTCTAAGTGTTCCCAGATACCTCTGTGAATGGCACAGACATTTCAGACCCAATACCAAAATTTGAACCCCCAAGTGCATCTCTCATCACAATTAGTCTACATTTATTTGTTGCAACATCCACTAACTTCATCTCCCTGCCCCTGGTTTCACTGAATCACATCACTAACCCTCGGTACATCAATAGTGCATACAATGCAGCTCTCATTCTATAAGAATCTACTCAAGAGCCTTCCAAGGCTCAACTGCCTGCCCCCGAATCAAATTCCACCTCTTGAAATGATCAGTCAACTTCTTCCAGACTCTAAGCCAACCTAGTTTTTAAGCATTATCTCTTTTTCTATTCTACATTTAATTCTTTCCCTGATAGGCCAGTCTGTGGAGGGTTTCAGTTCTTTTTAAAATAGTGTGTTATCAGTGCATATATAAACAACAGTGTCTGTCTCAAGATGCCTCAAAATGATCTCTAGAGAGAGCAGTGAGTAAAGGCATGGGACATGTGGTCATATTAAAACACCTTAGAAACCTAGAGCTGCCCATTTGGAGCCCTGAACAAATTGCATAATTTATTTAATCTTCAATGATCTCATCTCTAAAGTGGATGTATTGAGAATCAATTGAGAACATACAAAATGTTGTGTAGGTATCTAGTTTGCATGTAACATATAAATGCTTCTTATTTTCAGCTTATCAAATTGTTTTATATTCATGAATCTCTGCTACTTTAATCTGGGCCCCCTCAACAAAGACTTCATTTCAACCCATTTAATAAACAAGCAATGCATTTATGTAACAAAGAGTTGGGATTGGACCTCATTAAGTAGTGTTCTAGCCTTTGGTTAGAAGAATCTGACCATGTGATTTATGAAATCTCGCTTTCCTAGAGGCCACTTAATTTAGTAAACAACAGTGTCCAAAACCAACTAAGACTAGAAAACAAGCACATGGATTTTCTGAGCAGCCAGATAGAAGCCCAGGAACTCCTATACTAATCAGCAGGCCCCTCATTTATTTTCTCAGCTCTGACCCTGGCCCAGTCACCCAGAGGCTGACCAGGTACTTTCTGAACTTGGAACAAGTTATCTGAATTCTAGTTCTGAAGCTACCAGGAGTTTAATAGGGCCAGGGTAAAGTACATACATTATCTGCCTTATTTTTCTCAACCACAAAATAAAATTAGATCCCCCCTACTCTAACCTAAAAGTCAGAGAATGACACATACTACGTGCTCAATAAATAATTTAAGTGAAACCGTGAATGAAAAACTGCTCCGAAAACCCAATGAGTTATTAGATGTAATCACAGTTTGAAAACTCAAGCAATAATTTAGATTTACATAACAACTTATTAAATAGCAGATGACAAGTACACCAACCACCTAGGTCCAAAGGCTTAAAGGGCTTTCTACACCCATCTGATTTCCACACACCTCCGCCTCTTGCAGAAGTCTTCCCTAAATTGACAATAGCAGCGTGCATCAGGACAGGCACAGTTGCCACCTACCAAGCAGTTTTCTGTGTATTACCAGCACTTAGGGACCTAACTAAATATCAATAATTTCTCTAGGATGCCTGTTATCAGATCCTTAGCATCAGATGAGGCTGGAGAGCTGGGGAGGCTCTTGGGTGAAGCACTAGCTCCTGGCTCCTGTGCTGTCCACTTTGTCTGGTCTGCATGTGACCCCAGCTTGCAGGCAGCCCCCAGACATGCCTCCCTGGCACATGAGCCCTAGAGTACCTTCATATTGGTGCACAGATCTCAGTTGGGGAGCAGGGACTGAGGTAAACCTTGGCACCACAAACCCCACAGCCATAAATTTCACTTACATCTAGTAAAACACAGGCATCCAATTAAACCCATAATCCTATAAACTTGCCAGCAATCAAGCTCTTGGTTAAGAATGAAGACGGACAGGTGCACTCAATCAATAACATCGAGGTTACAGCCTGCATTTTAGTTTGTAGGCTATTCCTACATCAAATCTTCTGCTGTTCTTGCTGCTGTTTGTTTTCTGCCTGGGTAGAAGTAAATGTGCTTGCTTACTCTTCTGTTACATTGCCCTGTGCACTGGGATGTCACAGAACCCTGAAGTCAACCAGATGTGGGAAATGCAGGAGCTGAAAGAATCCCTTTCTCAGTATGCCCTACTTTCCACCCCACCCCATGTCCCCCAGCCTGGAGGGATCTTCTCTGGCCAGACCACAGACTTAGGCTCTGGTGCCTAGGAGGACCAAGGAGACACTCGTGATTTCCCCAGCTTGGGGTGGGCATCACTGCCCCCAAGGTCTCCTCTGACCTTTACACTGATTTCCATGGCCCTCTGGCCACAGCACAGGCTGCTGCCCACCAGGAACCATTTACATGGTGTTGTGTTGCTATGGTTATTCAATTTACAGGGGATTTAGTTTAAAGATTAACACTTTTGAGGAGTATGAAAAAAATAGTTAATCAGTTAACATTTCAGCAGGCAACATCTCTCTGAAGCAACAGGGAGAAAAGCTGTCTATAACTTCTAGCACTTGCCTAAGATCTGTCCAGTGTCCCCTGTGTCTTCTTCCCGCCTTTCTTGCTTTGTGGCCATGCCCTCTCCTCTTTATCTTCTGCCTGATTATTGCTCTCTTCTTCCTCCATCATCCCTTCTTGTTTTCCTCCCATCCTCTGACCAAACACAACTCTGTGTTTGACTCTGTCTACACATCCATTCTCTTTCTCTATCCCTGCTCAATATAAACTAACCTCATCTAATAGTTAACAGAAAGTTAAGTTATAGTTTTGTCTTCATTGTAAATTTTTGCAAGAATCAAATGCCTATATATGTCTCTCAACAGATTTCTTTGACTATGAATTAATATCTCCCAAAGCTCTCCTTGCCTCTTTTACCAATTGAAGAAAAGATTCATAATGGAAATTTAAATGATCAGAGAGGAAAATATATCTCAGCAACTCATTTGTTAGAATCAAAAGAGATTTGGGTGGCTAATGATTTTTTCCCTTGGCATATTCCTACAGGAGTCTAGTTGGGTCTCTGAGTATTAGCTTCGCAGATGTGAGCTTCTCCTATTGGCTCAGGTACCAGGGCTTGACATTTGCCAAGTCTTGTTCATTATCCTGGGGGCATGAGTCATTACAACATATAGAAGAAATGTTTCTGGCAGCATGCACATCTGATCCCTGCAAGTAACGACATCAGGGAAATTGGAAGGTTTTGGAAGAAATTCAGGTTTATTTCTCACATAAGCATCAAATGTTTCTCTTGTCCAGAAATCAACCAATTCTTGAAAATGGGGGAAACAGGTGGGTGGGTAGGTAACACAAAGAGGATTGCTAAGAAAATCAACCGTGCAGTTACATTCTTTCTTAAAAACCATACGACACATTTACAAAAAAACACATATGCTGACATTTATATATATATATATCAGAATATAGATAGATAATATATATGATTTTATTTATATATTCTCATACAGACATGGTATTGCTGAATAGTGGTTAGCTCCATGAGCCTTGGTGACCAGACCCTAAGGCTGGAAGAGAGCACAAGACTTCTTCACACTCTCTACCTCCCAGAAGGAAGGCAACCTGCCTAGGACCAGACAATAATCTCTACTTGCTCCAAGCCAAAGCAGCTGACTTGGTCAAAAATAGCAGCAGATAGACCCTCACACTTCAGAGACATCCAGACTCGGATAAATGACAGCCAGAAGCGGCAGCATGCCATTAGACCTGGTGCTTCCACTTAATCATCTCCAATTTTCAGGATTACCCATGGCTTGATTGCTGTTATCCTGGTTTTGTAAGTGAAATGGCATAGTAAGAACTGAGACCTAAGCTTGGGTCTTCTGCCTCGGCAGTGTGATCCTAACCCCTGCTCCATGCTGCCCCACTGAGCCTGGCTGACTTGACATCAAGGGCACATATCTGCATGCCAGTGGGCATTTGGGAAAAGACATCACCCAACAGACTCAGCCCCCAAGAGTGTCTGAGAGGCTCTTTCCCTTGCCTGTCTCTCCAAACCTAATGACAGGGATAAATCCACATAAAGGGCAGGCTTCGACGAGTGTGGATAATCTCCTTCAGACAGTGGTAAATGGGAAATATATATATATATATATTATATATATATATACATATATACATATACATGTATATTTATACACATATTTATTCTGTCATTACAATATCCCATTTTTCTAAGTACCTAATAGGATTATTCAAAATGTTTAAAGCAAAATCCTAAAGCCTGTTATTGTTTTGCCAAAGAAACAAAGTCTTTTATCTGTTTTTTATATTAATCTTTCTGTGAATGTTGACTGAATCAGGCAAATAAATGGGTTCCATTGCCCAGCTGTGCCAGTCACTTAGCATGCCAGGATGTCCTGAGTGGATTTCACCAGCACTGAGTCCTTAAACTTTGGGCTCTTCCTTCAGTCTCTGTGCATCACCATAGAACATGGAATGCAGCCAAGTTAATGCAACATGAACTCCTGAAGCAACTGTACAGCTGTACGGTAACAGATTCATCCATAGACCACTCAGATCCTCAGCTTGGGTAGCAAGAACTGCTGGTTGTCAGAGGTTATTTTCTAAGTGCTCCTAAGTTACTTCAAGTTAGTATGTTTTCTGCTATCAATTAAATGTTAAGGAACTTGTGGACTAAAGCAGATTTCGGCTTCTTTTTTCTGGGCTACTGCATCTCTCTATACTCTATTATCCATCACCACCACAACTCATGAAAATCCCAAGCACTGACATAGACACAATCCACAGTACTGACCAATCAGGAGATGCACCCCAGAATTAGAAGTCAACTTTGGCAAGAACTGTTGTTTTTGTTGTTGCTTTTGGAGGGAGGAACAGAGGTCCAGTCAAATAATAGGGGGCATCTTTTTGAAAAATAACATTCAAAAAATAAAGATTGGGGGGTAAAGTGCATTGGGATAATATATATAGAAAGGCCAAATACTTGTAAGCATAGATTTATAGGCTGTTTATAGAAATTTTGGAAAACAAAGCAGAAAGTCTCTGCAGACAGAGAAGCAGATCCTGCATGCTTTTTTCTGACTTACCTCCCCTGCTCACCTCTTCTTCCCACTCTCCATCTCTTCTTCACCTGTGTACCCCATGCCATGGTCACATACTACTATTCCTAAGACTAGGTTTAAATATCTCCTCTTTGTTTAAGTCTTCCCTGACCGCTGCCTGCAATGCACACACCTCCTACAGCACCACACACAGCTGTCCAGCTGTTACTTTTAAATCAGAGAGTCCCCATGGTACTTTGAGTTTAGTGCCACTTGCTCTTCTCCAACTAGAATTTTTAGTTCTTACTCATTTTTTCAAAGGTCAATGTCATGATCATAAGATGAGGTCACTGAACACATCCTCAATGTACATTTTGGATATGAAAGAAATGAATGAGTGAATCAGATTGCTAATCTTAGTTCTCCTAGGACAGATTTTGTCTCCACTCATCATTCTTTCGTTTCTACCCTGAATATGAGCAGCTGAATTTGGAGTTCTCTTATCTACTACCTGATTCAATTCAGGTTTTACAAATGATCGTCAGAAGCTACAGTGTGATGACATGATGATATTTATTTTTATAATATCACTTTCATCCTGCAACCTCATGTTATATGCACATACAGATACTAGCATGATAAAGTTGCAGTCTATCCAGGGAAATGGTGAAGTTCTGCATGCATTGTGCTTGGAGAACTATGCCATTTGGCAGAGAATGTGGGGAGTGGATATTATGGTGAAAGAGACAACTAGTACAATAGGGTCATTAAATTAACAATGGAAGAAAGTATTGCTTCTAATTCCCCCAAAGTAATCAGGGTCCCCTAAAATTGGAGACTGGTAATGATAAAAAAAAAAAGAAACTGAACCTACTCCGCCTCACTTTTATAGTTCCCCTGGGTCTGGATTTCAGAAGGATCTGTAACCTGGAGAAGGCTCTGAATATTTCTGCTGCCCTCACCTGCTGTGTTCTTGGAGCAAAGTAATAGAGCAGGAAGAGATGGTGAGAGAACTAAGAGGGCGAAGGAAACAGTCAAATGCTAAGAAATTGGAAAAATTATAATGAAAATTTGTAAGTCAAAAAGCACTGAGAGGTGAGGAGAGTTGAGGGAAGTTAAAGGTCTTTGACAATTATTTTTTCTGCATCAAAAATGTAATCAGAATTCTCACCTTATGTTGGGAAGAATAGAAACCATCATGCATTAAGTCCATCATCCTCCCAACAGCAAGTCCACAAATCTGTTTTTTTCTTTACTTATCTTCTCCTTCCCTCCTGTTACAAATGGACATTCTAGACATACATTTATTGAAAGGCAAAAAATAAAAAACAGTTATCCTTGAGTCCTTTTCTTTATCGCCCTCAACTGATGGAGCAGCAAACTCACCACGTCTCTTGAATGTGTCCACATGTTCTAACTCCATGGCCATAACCCCGGTTAGGTCTGTACTGCTCTTTTACCTGGACTAATACAATTGCCTCTGCACAGCGCCTGGTGTCCACTGCAGACCTCCTCTAATCTAATATCCTCCAATCTAGTCAGTCTGTAAACCACAGTGACCTTATACATTTCTTATAATTCACACAAAAATATGTTTAAAACCCTCAGATTATTTCCTATTTGATTTAAAGTCAAACTTTATTACTTTGGTCCTTTTTTTTTAAACATTTATTTATTTATGCATACAAGAACTGGGGTATAGTTTAGAGGGGTGTGGGGGGTGCTGAGAGGATTCACTAGAGACAGTAGGGAACAGAACAGGCAGATCTACTTAAATACACTGCTGAAGGGAGCAGCGGGCAAGTCAGGAGAGGTCTGCTGTGCCATGTGGGTTGCTTCCTGGATGGTGGGGAATCGAACTTGTGCTGCAGAGGCTACAGATCGCTTCATAGTACTGTGCTTAACCCCTTGAGCTACCAGGAGACCCCACTGTGGTCCTTTCTATCCTGCAAGATGTGGCCCTTACCCTCTCCAAACTACTGGTCACTCTCTTCTTGTTTGCTACCTAAAGGCCACTTGTGCTTCCCAAATATATCATGCTCTCATATCCTCCAATCATGGCCCAAATGTTCCCTCATTCTCTCCACCTTGCTCATATTTATTCACCCCTAAGCCTTTGCTTACCCCACAGTCCAAAGGCAACCCCTTCCTTAATATTCTCCCTGTTGTCACCTTACTGTTTTTCATGGAGTTTTCAGAGCTTGCAGTAATTTGAAGCATGTGTTTATTTCCTTACATTTCACTCACTGAAATGCAAGTTCCCTGAGGGCAGGCACCATCTGAGACAGTTTTGCTCCCTAGATTACCTCCGGGCCCACCAGCATGCCTTTGGTTAGTTGGATGAACTCCAGCAATTGAAATGAATTTAGAAATAAAATGGAAAGTGGCATGATTTTTAAAGAAATGCACTTTTATAAATTTCAGCCTATATAAGATATTTCTGAAGAGGCCTAATTTATTGAACGGATAAGACTCATTTGTAGCTGGCAACATCTATTTGTACCCATCTGTATCCCAGTAATTAATGCCAAGTTCTTAGAAGCAGTCTGCTCCCTTAAGAATCTGTGTTTAAATTTGATAGAAGTGGCCTGGGTAATAGAAGAACCTGACTATATTGTCAGATTGTTCTCTTGTTTTTTCACATGTGGAGAGTCTTTTCAAATCAATTGAAAGATGCTAATTAATAGGAAGGATTTTGCTAAATATTTTCTCTCTTTATTAAAACTGTAAAAACTGAAAAATTTTCTTTCAGCTATTCTAAACAAAGAATATTTCCTTCAAGCATGAGATAAGGAGTGTGTGTGTCTCTGTGTGTGTGATTGTGATCACCCCCTCCTCCCGTCAGAATCCCTATCATACAGTGAATAATGTGCTAGAATCTCATATTACCTTTTAATTCAGGTGAAGAATATATTTCTATTGTGCCTCTCTGATGTTTTCTCTTGCTATTCAGAATACAATTGAAAAGAAAGGTGCCTTAGTTTCATATAAATAGTCTGAAATATTAATTCCAAGAGGGCAGGAGACAAGGTCTGTTTGTTCATCATTTGATTTATGGTGGGCACAGAGCACTCAGCTTTCTACACTGTAGCTGTTCAGTAATGGCTGAATGTATATAAAACTTCCTATAGGTTTGGGTTATTTCCATATTTCTTTTGCATCTTCTTCCTGGCCCAGCACTTCATGGGATTCACAGTAGCTTTTTGCAAAGTAAACAGCTGTTGATTTTTCTTTGACAGCTTAGGTTGTATAAAGTCCTTGTTTCCTACGGCTCCCATTTCTCCATCTGTAACCCCTTTTTTGGGAAATATTTCTCCAGTAATTTCAATGACCACATTGTTAGCCTGTAGGCAGTTCTAGAAAGAGCCATAGCAAACAAGGAGCTCTGGGACCAAAAGAATGGTTTAATGCTGCAGGCTCATTGGGGTGCCCCCAGGTCTGAGTCCTGCTGAGTCCTTAGAGAAGGAAACTTCCCCACATTAACTCCCTCTGGCACTTCCAGAGTTAATGCTTTAAGCATTTATCCCTGTACCTTTTCTGTTCTCAGATAACTCAGAAATGGTTGGATTAAGAATGTCAAACTTGGCCTTTAGGTAATCCTCAGTGCAGAAGGCAGCAGAGTTAAATTTGAAGGGAAAAAATGGTTAAAAGATAAAGAAGTTCTGAAGCAGTGCATGGAGCCGGCACTCCTGATTTTAGGGAACATGGGAACATTTTCAAAAACCCTTTACCTCATCAATTAGTTGTCTTGTTATTTTCTGCATAGTCTCTATAGTCTGCTTGGTGTGGGCTGACACTGTATAAGGGGACCTAAAGACACCCCCTGCCCAACATTTGGAATCTCACAACTGGGGGAAATCTCTCTATGTTTTCAGCTATGGGTCTTTGTTCAACAGTCTGGGCTCAGATTCCGTTCCTGCCACTAGCAAACTGTGGGAACTTGGGCAGATTCCCTAACCTCTCAGAACCTGTTTCTCAGCTGTCAGATAGAGGTGTTAATAGTATTTCTCTTACAGAGCTGCTGTTATGAGTCTACCCATAATGATATTTCCTGCAGGGCATATCACATAGTAACTACTTACTAAAGGGCAGCTCTATCATAGCATCATCTTCATCATTGTTCTTGGTGACATGCATCTCTTTACCCCTCCGCCTCCTCCCCTGGCAATGAAGAGGCCTTCCTGAAAACTTATATTTTGTTCTGCCCTCCCCTCCATGACTTAGACTTTGACCAGTTCTTGCCTGGATTAGGAAAGCAGCTCTGAGGCTGGCCGCTTAGACTCCAGAATCCCCAAATTTCTCCTGCTTACCACTTCCTACTTCTCTTTCACTCTAGTCACCCCTAAATGAATCCCTGCTGTGTGACCAGTTAGGTGTCTCCCTGCCCCCATAGAGCTTGCCCCTATCCCTGTCTTCTTGCTTAGCCCTTTCTAACTACTATAATGTCTCCCTTGTATTTCTGCTTGATATATATAAATTCAGTTTAATGCCACTTTCTTGAAGACGCTTTCCCTGACTATTAGTTCAGATATCATACCCTGAATTTCTCTGACACGTTATAGCCTATTTCTCTCTTTCAGGGATTTGGTTAATTGGATATCACCTTATTCATGGATCATATAGCACACTACAGTGAACAGATCTCGGTTTTGTCTGTGTGACTTTGGGGAAGTTGTTTAAACTCTCCGTGATTCAACAGAACACATATAAAATGGAAGTAATGACATATACCTTGACTGGTTATATAAATGAGTTCACAGAAAAGATGTCATATAGCACAGACTCAGGTTCATTTTAGGCATTTACTAAACAGGAATTGCTTTGCCCTGTGTTTGTGTATGTCTGGGACCCTTTCAAGGCAGAGCTTTTATATTTTTTTTTTGTATGATCTGTTTGCTAGAAAAATGTCATACTTGATATATACCCATAGTTTATGATGGTGAACAAATACTTATTTGTTGAATGAATGAATGAATGAAGCACACTTTTACCCACCATTATTTTTTCCTGTGTTTACTACCCAACTCTTCTGGTATTGCATGTGTGTGTCTGTGTATTGTGTGTGTGCACACATGTGTGCGTGCATATTTGACATTTCCTCTAACAGATCCATTCCATGGGAAAAATAAATAAAACTCTCCAGAGATCTGAAAATTGACTTCCAATAACAAGGTGTCACAAAGACTGAAATTCTACCACTAGAGAGATTTTCTTGCAGGTTAAATATTGGGTTCACCCAGCATTATTTTTTGTTTTGTTTGTTTTCATTAATGCAAAAACCCCATGTAGAGGTCTGTATTCATCAGCTTGTGTTGCCATAACAAAATACCACACACCAAGAGACGGAAACAGCAGAAATTTATTCTTCACAGATTTGGAAACTGGAAAGTCCAAAATCAAAGTGAGAGTGGGTCAGCTTGTTCCTTGGGCTGCAGGTGACTGCCTTCCTCACATCCTCACGTTGTCTTTGCTTGACACATGCAGACAGCGAGGCCTCTCTCTCGTGTCCCTGCCCCCCTCTCTCTTCTGGGTAGATTCTGCAATAAGATTGCCATTGTCTGTATTCAAATTATGACTTTAGCACTTTCTAGAAAGTGATTAAGTTCTCCTTTTTTTCCATATATAAAATACAGATTATATCATCGCTCCATGGAGCCCACTCCTAACATATTTAGGGTCCAGAGCAAGAGTACAAATGTCAGACTATATACCTCAAAATCTAACAGATCACTAAATACAACAAGCCTGTCCTTCTGCCTCAACACATATACTTCTATAATGACATGGAAGAACAAGGTTTGCACTCAGAAAGCTTAGACTCTGTGGTGTTCCTTGTTGATATGTAATGGTTGGGGAGAGACCATGCCTCAGGATTTTGCTCATGGCTCACTCTCCTCCCCTTCCTTCCCACCCCTGAATTCACCCCATATTGCAAGTGAGATGGAAGCACATTCACTGAGGGTCCACCCACATGAAATACTCTCTGCATGTCTGTAAGCCCTTGCCTTGGAAACCAAAGATCACATTGTGGATACAGGCGGCCTGCAAAGACAGACCCAGGTGTGATACCCGAGCAGAGCCTCAGTTTGGCTCAGGGTTATCAAGAAAGCAAATGCCAGGGTCCCAGATGCCCAGCGGGTATCTTCTCTTGGCCCCATGGAGCTATTTCTTATCCTCTGGGGATGATGACACCTGGAAGAGAGCCAAAATAGACCTAGTAAAGCAGGGAGCCAGGTAGAAGCCTCCCTTGGCTAAGTCCAAGGGCAATGATGACCTATCTCACAGGGTGGCATAAGAAACAAATAAGGGGCCTCCCCCGTGGCCCAGTGGCTTGAGCACAGTGCTGTGAAGCTGTCCGCACCCTCTGCAGCATGGGTTTGATTCCCAGCCCGCCAGAGAGAAACCCACATGGCGTGGCAGGCCTCTCCTGTCTTGCCCGCTGCTCCCCTCAGCAGTGTGTTTCAGTGAGTCTGCCTGTTCTGCTCCCCACTCTGTCTCTGGTGAATCTTCTCACCCTCCCACACCTCTGACTGTATAAATAAATAAATTTATACTTTTATAATTAAATAAATCTTAAAAAAAGAAACAAATAAGAACATATGTGTCAAACACTTAGACCAGGGTCTGATTCAAGACCGGTTTTAGCATAGGTTAGTTCATTAATTTCAGATCCTTTATGGACTGAGAAGTAGAGATATGACTGGGCATGTTCCCAGTTTCACCAGCATCTGGCACAGAATCGCAAACTTGCACTTCTATATTTTTTAGCATCTTTTCAAACCTGAAGGCAAACAGAGAGGAAAAGCTGCAGGCAAGTTGTTGTATTCTCAAATCAATTTCTGCAGCCAGGGATGACGTGTTCTAAGCCATGCGAGTCAAATTAAAATCCCTACATATTCCTCTACCTCAAATAGAGCTTGCCTGATCAAACCCCTGATCACAGACGGGGACAAAACACACATCTCACTGTGTTTGACATCCTGGATTCCTTCTTCATTTGGCCGGTATTCATTCACTGTCTCTCTGAATCCCTCATTCTGTTTGTGAGTTATCGTTAATTACAGAATAAATCAAGAATACATGCTAATCTGGAGAATCTTGTCTTTGAAATGTTTCTTTCTGCCTTCCCAGTTTGTAGAGAGCTGTGTTGGGAAGGCAAATGCATCCCGGCTGGCAGACTTTGTCTTCCTTAGAATTTAGGTGTGATCTATATTCAAATGACAGTTTAATGAGCCTTTTCCTATTTCCAGAAACCTTATCACATCATTAAAGCATAGAAATGAATAATACATCTAGCAGTTGGATTAAGCTGAACTTGAGACCTGATGCATCTTCAAAGAGGAAAAAAATGGAGCAGAGGCAAAATCGAAGGCTGTTGAGTTAAAGAGAAGGGGTTAAATGAGGGGTCAGGGGGACAATTTTTATTCTAATGAACCAACATAGGTAAATGTCACCAGCATTTTTCAAAGTCTTAATGTGGCATCCTGATTTTTCTGGGCATGGATTAGAAGAGAATTTTGGAAAAGGATCCACTGCCAGTCTTCTCAGCTGGGGATGAGGCATTTACTCGCCAAGACTTCATAGAAGCATGAGCCCTAAGGGTCAGAATTCCTACTCTACCCTCTAGGATCCGTGTGCCCTTGGGAGAATAGCTTGATCTCTTGAAGCCTCAGTAGTTTTCATCTGCAAAATGAAAATCATAACTACTTTGATGGGTTGTGGAGTGGGTCCAATGTGGAAGTCTAGATCCAACTCTTTGCATGGTGTTAGGTACACAGTCCATGCATCAGACCCTGAAGCTATCAGTTCCATTCCTCAGAACCTTTGCTTGTGCCATTTCCTGTGCTAGAAATGACCTCCATCCTTCCTGACCTTCACCCAAGTCCATACTCCAGCTTCAATCACCCAACCTTTCTTCCTTGTGAACTTTTATTCCTCTTTCCACCATCATCCTCGCTCACACCTCAGTCAGATGAAGTACTTCCTTCTTCAGACCTTCCAAGTCCCTTCCCAAGCTTGTGTGATCAAAATAGCACTTTTCTGAGTCTGTGTGTTATCGTGGGTTCTTAAAAATATATTAGTGGGGCGTATGTGGATAAGGTAAAGAAACAAAGTAGATAAACTAAAAAGCAAAATATAAATAAGCTAGTGGACATTGATAATCAAACTGAGGGGCTTTATCGGGGTGAAGAGGGTGGGAGATGGAGAAAGGATAAAAGGGGTAGTAGGGGTAGTAGGAGTGAGGGAAGGTATTATATTGTTGCTTTTAGTGTGTTTTCTTCAAAAACAACGTTGGTTGGATGAATTTAGATTCACTTTTCTCTCTTTCTTGTTGTTTAGAAATACAGAGGTAAAGGTCCATTTGCAGGCGGCCTGAGGGTACTCTGTTTGATGCTGGCAGATTCCTGTGTTGGTGATAAAAGCTCTCCATTGCCCCAGAGCAAAACCCTCTGAGAAGTGTGGCCAGTACAGTGTGCACAAAACCCAACTACAGCCCACCCAGGGTGTTGGCATGAAAATAGCCAGTCCCAGCTCCCCTTCCCTGGACAAAGTGGCCTAGAGATGCTAGGAAGTTGGAAGGCATCACCAGCCAATGGCTTTCTTCTGCCCACCATATTCCAGAACCTGCCAGGTTGCACTGGAGGTTCTCCAATCTAACTCTCTGTACATAAACTCAGATACAGATTCAGGATCCCATATTTGCTCCGAAGGGGCTCAAATCCATCTTTCTGAGCAATACATCGAACAGAGCCATTCCCTTACTTTTAAAAAGTGAATTTTTCTCAACAAAAGGAGCCCAAACATCTAAGCTAAGAGTTAGAAGCCTTCATACTCTGATCTGAGCTTTCTTTTAGATTTCCTTCCTCCCACTTTCCCTTCTGAATGTTATCTTGATGCTAAACCTCTGTGCTATTGTATCCCTCTAGCCAGTGATCTTTGAAATGTGTAAATCAGATCAAGTCAGCCCTCTGTTTAAACCAGCTTTTGTATGGTCACATTGGAAAACTGTCTGGCAGTTCCACTAAACCTGATCATGTGTATACCCTGTGACCTAGCAATTTCTTTTCCTGGACATATCACCCATATAAATCCATACACAAGCTCATCTAAAATAATGTGCAAAGATGTTCACAGCAGCATTATCTGTAATAGCACCAAAGTGAAAACTACCTAAATGCCCTGAATAGTATAGTGGATAAATTATATTATATACACAAGAAAACACTATACAGCAATGATAGTAAATTTTCTAGAGCCATATGCAACAATGTGAATGAATATTACTAGCACCATTTTGAGAGAAAGAGGTCAAACACCAGTAGTACAAAATGGGTATTCCTTCTATGTGAAGTAGAAAATAGGTGAAACCATTAAAAACCAGGGCAGCCTTACCCTTGGGGAAGGAATGATTAATAGGACACAGTAGTTGGTTTATGTTGGGTCTCCCAAAAAGATATCTTCAAGTCCTTACCACTGATACTTATTTGAGAACTAAGTTTCTAGAGGTAAAATGTAGTTAAGGATCTCAAGATGAGATAATCCTGAAATAAGGTAGCCCTAAATCCAAAGACAGGTGTCCTAATAAGAGAAAGGAGAGGGAGATTTGAAAAACACAGCAAGGGAGGCCATGTGAGGACAGAGACAGAGATTGTAGTGAATCAGCCACCTGCCAGGTCATGCCAAAGATTGCTGACAGACACCAGAAGCCAGGGGTGAGGAGGGCATGGCACTGTTCTCCCTTAGAGCTACCAGAAGACACTAATCATGCTCATACCTTAATTTCAGACTTCTGACCTCCAGAACTGTGAGGGAATGCATTTCTGTTGTTTTATCCACCTAGGCATTGGCAATTTGTTCCAGCAGTCCTAGTAAACTAATAGAGGGGTTCAAGGGGTTACTGGATGCAGGTCAAATTCTATTTCTTATTCTACGTTCATTTTATGAAAGTTCATTGATCTATATTCACTTTCCTATATGTGTACTTTTCAGTACATATACAAGTACTCTTCATTCCACTTCTGATATCATGAATAACAAGTGGAATAACACAGGTTATGTCTAGTAACAAATAATCCCAACCAACCCAAAACAACAAAGGTCTCTAGTTCAGTCATGTTACATCTGTTTCAGGGATCATCTGTGGCTCCATTTCACATCAGCATGAACCAAATCAAATTTTCACTCCTACATGAAGTTTTTCCAGAATTCTCTAGGCAGACAAGTGATACAACAGAAGTGCCTTTCTCCAATTATATATATTTTGGCTACTTGCTTGCACATATATTTCCAGCACTAGGTGTGAACACCCAGATTGCAGGAAAATCATCTTTTCTGAGTATAGCTTAATGATTGGAAGCACAGTTTTTATATCAGACTTGATGTTAGCCAGGCTTGGTTTTCAGTGCCTTCTCTAGAGACCTAAGGCAACTTAATTAAATCCACTTATCCTCAGTTTCCTCATCTGTAAAATTAAAAGTAGTATGACTACTGACTTTATAATATTGTGAGGATTAAGCATGACAATGCATGTAAAGATCTTAAAGCAGTCCAAGTCATATATTACCTATACATTGAAATATTATTATAGACCTTCTGCAGTTAGGCAGTGATCCAGGTCTTAAAGTTAGATGATCAAGACCAATCCTGGTCCTTCCTGGACTTCACTACCACTGTTGCTATTTTTAGCTACTCTCTGAATGCCCAGGAGCCAGCAAGGTGCTTGACACAGAGTAGACTCGTGATATATTCTGAATAAACAGCACTCACCTCTGCCTCCAAAAATGCCAAGCTTTCTCCTAACATCTTGCCTTTATGGATTTTTCCTTCATTTTTTGCAGATTTTTTTCTCCCTTGCTTCTCATTGTCATCTTTTCATGAGTCATTTCTTTAAAAAAAAATTAGCTTTTTGGGTGAGTGTTTGAGCCTAATCACGTTAACATTGCATACATAATAATCCCTGTTAACAGATGCCCTATTTATGGGGAAATGTAAAGCCATGATGTGGGGAAATTATTCATCTCATGTTTTTGTTGAGGAAGCAAAACACACAGTAAATTAAGTCTGGTCGTCTTCAAATTCTGCATTTTAAAAAATTGTGATAGGAACTGGGGAGCACACTTTGTACAATGAAGCATTAATTATTTAGTCATTCTGAATAGGTTTCAATTGCATTACATAGAAAAATGTAAGAGCCCTCCAGTGGCCAAATAATCCCTCTCAAATCTCCAGGGTTATTTGCTGCAGACGACATTAACTGAATGAAATGCATCCTTTATCTTCTGGAGGGAAGGAAAGAGGCCAAGACCTATAAAAGCCCCACTTGCCCATTTTTAAAAAGGGCACTTGTCTGATTCCAAACACTCAGAGAAGTTTAAAGCAAATTGCTTTGTTTCCTACCAGAGGGATGACACCTTCTTTCTCACAGCTAGCCATTGCAATCCAGTCACTCTTTTCTTGAGTATCTACTGTTTGTCCAGCCAATGGTAGAATTTGTAGAAGGAAAAAGTCTGGGTGCAGAAAGAAAGTGAAGTAGAACATACAGTTTCTAGCCTCACGGGACTTTTGTCCTGTTGAAGAGACAAGAATAACGCCTTTAGACAACTGAATAAGCATTGGCAGTGTTACATTTGATCTTCCTTGTCAAAAACCACGTTTGGCTTTCTCTTCAGGGAAGGGGAAAGAAAGTGACTCTTTTTTTTTTTTTTAAATTTGCATTTGCAATTTCCTGAGGGCAAGCACTTTGCTAGGTATTGGAGGGGCCAGAATCAATATAGACATTGTCCCTTATTTTCTTGGACTTCACAGACTGTTGGGAGAGGATGCCATTGAATAAGCAATTATAATAAGTATGAAAATTGCTGGGATGAAGTATAGAAGCTATGACAGCATATGGAGAAAGCATCTAGCCAAAACTGAGGAAGGATGGTAGTCAGGGAAGACTTCCTGGAGGAAGTGGCATTTACACCAATGCCTATAATGAAGAGTCATTTATTAGTCAAGTGAGAGTCTGCAGTTAGAATATTCTAGGAAGAGAGAACAAAGAATGTGAAGAGCTGATGGTAGGTGTTGGGAGGGTTGAGAGAGTGGGAGCAGGAGGGAAAGGCGAGGGGAGAGGAGAGACAGGAGCCATTCATTTTCACATCGATGACAGCTATAGCTATATCACATCACCCTTTAGATCCCTCTTCAATCTCCAAACAGGTACTCTCTCCCATTATCACCTCTGGCCAATCACCAGTGGTCCAATCACCATTGAGTCTGATGAGAACTTATTTTTGGTTCCAAACCCCAAATTCATACACCTTTTCATTCTTGAGCCTGGCTTATCTTCCAAATCCATCTCCTCTTTCATTTGGTTCTTCAGCTCTACCTGGTTCTGATTCCTGGTCTTAAGAACATGCAATCCTTTCATGTGACCATTTTTCAATCACTGTTTCCAATACCCTTTCCTCCTGCCTATCTCTTCTTGACCCTCAGTCCACACCCTGCTTCCACCCTTGTGTTGGTCACAGACAGAATTCAGGAAGACTCATCAGCAGGTCTGGGTCTGGCAGAAAGATGCCAAAACACTTGGGAAGCCAGCAGTATGGCCACTCCAGGCATTCCATTCGAGGGGGGCTCATCACTACTTTCATTCTCACCTGCAAGAATCACCAATTCAGGAAGGTAGAGTGAATGGTCCGTGACAAAGTGAGGAGAGGGAAAAGTGAGGGTTTGTTTAGATGTGTAACTTGTCAGTGATACAAGAGCCAGTCCAGCCTGAGTCTTGGGCTTTGCTGTGAAATGATATTCCCATCTAGTGTCTGTGCATAAGCCCCGCAAAATGAGCCCAGCCATAGGGACAAGAGAGGGCGAGCCCCTCTTCTGGATCTGAAACAGTTGCACCTGAAACCTTTCCAAGTACCCTGCAGACTTCATCCCAGTGCCCAGTAATCCTTGCCATGCTTCACTGCCATCCTGAAAATGACCCTCAGCCTTCAATGTGGGAACAGAATGATTCTCCAAGGGAAGTAAACACACTTTCTTTTTCATCACAGAAACCACTTTGCAGGGGTGATAAGAAAGGCTAGACCTTTCTTTGAGCTGCATTAGCCTGAAGGGTCAGGCTGACAGGCTCACTTGGTCATACTTGTGCAGAAACTAATTTAGGCCCAACAGCTGCTTGCTTGGTGGAGGGCGAGCCCAGCAATTTCCCTGGGCTGGGCCTGCACAGGACTTGTGGCCAGGTGACCTCCTCTGGTTGTTACAGAGCCCAGGGAGCTGGATTCCTAAGAGAAGACCTTGCAAATTTTGAAAATGGGGATTTTTTTAAATCATAAACACTTCGTACCCCCAATGCTGGCATCCTCCTGTTATGATCACCTGGTGTTAAATGCAAATCCAGTGATACTTTAACTTCCTGCACTTACAATGCTCACGTCTTTCAGGAAAAATGTTCAGTGGTCGGGTTGTGGTAGCAAGATTGGGAAGGATGAAAGCGCATAGATTCTGAAGGAAACAGTTCTAGATTTCAGCCTGGTCAGAGGATCCTAATAGACAAATGTAGTGTTCATTCCATCGTCCTCCTATTGTGCCCATCTTCTCCTCCTTGATTTCTCCCATCTCCTCATCCTCCTTTCTTATTGTGGCAAGAATACTGCGTGTGAGCTCTGAACTCTGCAAGTTTTCAAGTGCACAATTTAGTGTTAAGTACGGGCAGGCTCTGTGTTGGACAGCAGAGCCCTAGAATGTTCTCATCTCACATAACTGAAATTTTATACTCCTGAAACACAATCCCATTTCTCCTTCTCCCCAGTGGGGCAACTACCATTCTAGCAGTTTCTTGAATATGAAAGAATTCCAACAACTCAACAGCAAAAACGAATAACCCAATTTTAAAATGGGCAAAGGAATTGAGTAGACATTTCTCCGAAGATGACATACAGAGGGCCAGCAGCTATATAAAAAGATGTTCAACATCACTAATCATCAGGGAGATGCAAACTTTCCCCTTAGAGTTTCTGAGTCATCTTTAGACCAAAGAAGGAGGAAGAGAAATGAGCCAGTATACCACTAGTATACTGTGCGTGTGTGTGTGTGTGTGTGTGTATGGGGGTGGGGACAGAATGGGAGTTGAGATGGTGGATGGTGGTAGGCTATGGATTCCCAGAGACTGTGTTAAACGAGAGCTGAAAGAGGAAATGCCTTTTTATCTGCCAGCCTTGGTGTGAGCCCTGCCTCTGACACCAAACAGCCAGGAGACCTCAACCTAGCCAGCACTCCTGGGTGGCCTCAGCCTCTTCGCCTCAAAAGGGAATACTGATAGAGCCATTCCCTCCATTCCTCATGTGTATTCACTAATACAGGAGTCCGAAAGCTCTAATGGCAAGAGGGGCCCTAATATAAAGGGCAGCAATATAAAAGTAAAACTCAGCTGGCTGTAATATAATAGGTAACCAGGGACAGAGCAAACTGGAAAGTGCATGCCCCACATAAATCATTTGAAATTCAATTTTTCAAAAGCCGATCAATGTGTATTTGGTAGTCAAATATGCCCATGGCCCACCGATTTTCATTCTGTAAAAAAAAAAAAATCCTGACCCTGGAAATGAGGCTGTGGTTGCTTTGCTATTGTTATTTCCTGGAAGGGCTGTCCCAGCTTGGACATTCCAGACCCCTCCCAAGGTATTTTCAGAGCTGCACCAGCGTTGCTCAGAAAACCAGGGCCTTCTATTTCCAGAGCCAGAGGCCCCACAAATGAATTGATGGTTCATGGTGGAGATGATCTCTACTTCCAGAGGCTTCTGTAGCTTCTTTCTGCCTCGATGCCCCTCTCCTGCCACTAGCCCAAATGCAGGGTCCCACAGGGTGACTAATGAGGATGCCCAGTCAAGAGAACACAACAGAGAGGCTAGTGAGGTTGGTGTTTCTGCATCCCCTTTGGTGTCCATATCCCTATTGGTCAGAGACTGACCACACCACAGGGTTTGGCTTTCGGGCAGGAAGCTTCCCATCCAAGTGATTTAAAAACTGCCCTGGAGTCTCCTAAAGCAGATCACTGACCTGCGAACAGCACATCACGAGCAAATCCATTGAAAAGTCACGCCGCTCTATGAGAGAGTCTTTTTATCCTAGAGGTCAGAAACTGAAAGTAGCCCTTGACTTGCAGTAAACAACAGTGCAGGGCCAGGGCTTCTTCCCAACTCAGATTTATCTCCCAGCATCAGACCTGAAAACAAATAGAGAATAAGGGAGGACGTTTCAGGCGGCACAACCTGACATCAGCCACAGCTTTTGCCCTGGTTTTGGAGAGACACAACATCTGGGCCCTTCATCTGAAGGCCCAGCTATAGGACTGGCTGGAATGGATGTTTTTGTTTGTTTGTTTTGATTTTTTAAAGATTTTATTTTTATTTATTTATGCATACAAAAACAGGGGTATAGGCCAGAGATGTAGAAGTTGAGAAGATTCACCAGAGACCGAGGGGGAGCAGAACAGGCAGATCTACTGAAATACACTGCTGCGGGGAGCAGTGGGCAAGTCAGGAGAGGTCTGCTGCGCCATGTGAGTTAGTTCCCTGGATAGGAATCAAACTTATGCCACAGTGGCTGGTGATAGCTTGACAGCCCTGAGACTTAACCCCTGCCTCTGACCTACAGACACTGCTCAGGATATTTCCCAGGTTTGATTTGGAAAGAGATTAGGACAAGTCCTTCTGCCCTGCAGGTTTTCTCTGATACCAACAGAAACTCACTCTATTTAACTCCCTCCCTCTTTCTGGAACATCAATCCCTGTCCTCAGGATGCATCCAGCTGTGATTCCTCATGACAGACTCCCTCAAATTCCCCTGTAGAGATAGTGCAAAATGTACATGCCTCAGATTTCTCCACAGACATTCTTATCCAGAAGTTAGGGTGATTAAAAAAAAAAAAAAAAACATTTTCTGGTGACTCGAATGAGAGTTCCTGATGGAAAATCATGGCATTAGAGTTTGGAGGCAATGCAAAGATGAGGCCTGGTGGCCCCTCACCGTGTGGCCCCAGGACACAGGGACCATGTCTTCTAAATGTCTGTGGTGATTAGAACCCGGGGCAGAATACCCCACAGGATTGCTCTTTGCATCACAATTGTGTAACAGATGTGCAATACAAATAACCAATATTAATACATCCATGGGATCCATTTCCTATGAAATTCATGAGTCCAGAACGATGGCAGCCAGGAGCACTAGGTTAAGGAGTCCGAATCCCAGATTGGGTGCCGTCAGCTCCTACTCAGGTGACCTTGGGCTGGGCAGACCCTTGACCCCTTTTCTAATGTTAGTTTCTACAGCAGTAATAAAATGAGGTTGGGATAAATGATCAATAAGTTCCCTACAAACACCAAATTATTTGATTGAACGATTATGTGATGGACCCTTAATGACTTTTTTCCCCTTTGGAGTATTGATATTTGGTTTTGTGGTTTAATAGTTAAACTCAAAGCATACCAATCAAGAATCATAACAATCCAAAGAAAAAGGTTTCTTAAGAATTCAATTAAGCAAAAAGAATTATTAACTGTGTCCTCAGATTCCTATTTGACCTTGGCTCAGCCCCTTCCCTTTCTGGTACTCATGTGTCAAGTGGGGGGCATAGAGGGAAGCATGAATGTGAGCAAAGGCCCCAGGTCTCCAGAAGTGAGATGGGGCTGGTTGCTGTGGAGTTGCTGCCCTGACACTATTTCTACAAGCCCTAAATTCAAACTTGATGATTCCAGCCTCGGATAAAGAAAAACTGTTGCAAAGTGACTCCTGGCCAAACGAGGTTCTTTTCCCTTGCAAAGATTTAGCAGAAAGTAAGGGAGAGGGGAGGAGAGGCGAAAATGGCTATATTTGAAGTAGAATCATGCATCTAAAGGGAATGTTTTTAAACATTTCTATGATGCATCAGCAGCTCCTTAAAGTAATAGCAAACAGTTTAGATTCATTATTTAGTTTCCGTGGAAAATAAACAACAGGGTCGAGTAGAATAGTAATAGTGAATTTAGCTCTCAGTGCCCATTCATCTTCTGTACCCATGTATTTTTAAGACAAGAAAGCATTTTCCCAATTATAGCTGGAGCAGGAGAGAGGAAGGGGCAGTGAGCTGGCTTGCTGAATACCTCAGTTGTGCCCACAGGACCTGAGGCCAGAAACGAAGTGCTGTTAGGGGACAGTCGCTGAGTGTCATCTTTAAGGTCAAGGGGTACCTGGTTCACTCCAGGCAAGACCACGGTTGCTTGCACAGAAGGCTGTAGATGTTCTCAGACCTCTTGGCAGTGTTGTTGAAGCAGAGATGTTCAGAACTAAGGGCCTCCATGCCCAGACTTTGTGTCATGGTGCCACCGGGACAGGAGGCCGGAGGTTGCATATACCTATTCAGAAACTCTGCAAAGTGATCCCATAGCCCAGCACCACGACCTCATCCTACCCTCCCTGTCACATCCTCCATGGAAATCAGTCCTGTTGCCTCCTGGAAAGCACAGTGAGGAGATTGGATGAAACTCTGTGTGTCTCATTCACCAGGAGGGATGCTGGGCTCTGGATCATGGGCTCTGGCTATCTGACCGCACTTCCCCACTTAAGAAATGACTTCACAAACCCAAAATAGCAGTAGCCATGGAGCAAAACACAGCAAGGTTCAGGTTCAGGTGGAAAGAGCCAAATGGAGAATGAAAACGAAAGTTAAAGTGAAAAATACCCATCAGGTAGGATGTGGATCTTCTTGTGGGGCTGCCATGGTGAGAGTTATAGTTCTAGCACAGAGGACCCCCAGGAAGGACTTTGTCCCAATGAAACTGCAGAGAATTAGACTGAATTACTCTAATACCCTGCTTTGTTTGTAAAAACATGTTGAATATGTCAGTTTTAGTACCAGATGAACTTGCTTGGGTTTTTCTCTAGAACTGGGGTACAGGGCATCTGGAATTCCAAAATTCATCTCATCCTCTAAGTCCAAAGGGATCCGCCATCCTCTGTCCATGGTCACGGACCCTGGGAGAGGGATCCAAAGCACACCAGCTCCAATAGCTCTCATCTCACCATTCAGACTAAATTCCTGTCTAGTAATTACTGCCTGTGATTCTGAGCCGTAATACATAGTTATCAGCAAGCACTCATCAAAGGGGTTAGCAGAGCAGGGGCTTCCCACCGCAGCCTCAGAAAACAGGCTTCATTATATTTTTGCTGAGTTACTTCAGTCTGAGGCTGTTTATGGAGTTATCTCCTCTCAGCAGGACTGTTCTGCTATTCCTGGTCCTGATGATGAGCCACTTCCCCTTCCTCCCATTGGAAGCTGGGAAGAATGCATGAGACCAGGCGCTCTTCTAGAAGAAGTAAGACTAAGGCCAGTGGCACCTTTTTGCAGTAAGTCCTTCACTCTGCAGTTTTCCCTCCCAGAAACACTAGCCTGTGAAACCTGAATCCTTGCTTTTTAACTTAAGAGCCAAAGGACCCTAAGAAATACTCTGAATCACTTTTTTTAAAGATTTATTTGCATTTATACAAGAGCTGGGGTACAGGCCAGAGGTGTGGAAGGGTGAAAGAAATCACCAGAGATAGAGCGGGGAGCAGAACAGGCAGACGACCGAAGTACACTGCTGAGGGGAGCAGTGGGAGAGACAGGAGAGGTCTGCTGCGCCATGTGGGTATCTCCGCAGCTGGCTGGGATCGAACCCACGCTGCAGAGGCTGCGGACAGCTTCACACAGCTACACAGTGCTGCGCTTAACCTACTGCACCACCGGGGAGGTCCATACTCTGAATCACTTTGCTGTTCAGTTTCCTCTTCCTCTACAAAATAGGGATCAATAATATCTCCTTCATATGCTTTTGTGAGGATTTAATTAACTAGCATGTAGGAAATAGAGTACATAGAAAAATTGGACTTAGTATAGCATCTTCTGTCTTATGGCAGCTCAGTAAATAGCAGATATTATTATTATTTTCTATTGTGAAATAGAAATAGTTACGAAATTTGAAGGGAACTGGCATTGCCTGAAACAATAGTCAGCATATGTTAGCTGCTCTGCCCCCCTGCTAGGCTATTCAGACTCCCCCTCGGCAGCGCACATGTCCATCTGGGAAGGGAGCACCTGCCTTTCGGAACCACTCTTGACTCCAGTTCAGCGTTCTGTGCCATCTCTCACACTGTTCCCAGAGTAGCATTATTTTACATATCTTTCATTTTTTTAAGGATTGAGAAAAGAGCACTTTTCTATCATCAGCATCTGTCTCCGCTCACCTCTCCCCAAAGGAACCTTCATGGAGAGCAGGCGTTTGGCTGGAACCCCATTCACACCAGTCACCCACACATTCACCCCATTTTGTCAGCCAGTGGGATTCCCACATGGACAGAATCCCACAGTGTCTTATATGTCTGTGTTCAAACTTTTTATCTTGTTTGCAAGGAAGAAATGATGACGCTCTTTTTAAAAAGCTTGTCTAGTTTAGCAGTTTGTCTTGGGAAGCAAGGCACAGGAGGGGTGGGGAAGGGCCCCTCCCTGGGCATCTAAGTGGGTCAGAGGAGAGGACATGTGCAGGAGACCTAGCACAGCCTGGAACATACACTGTTAGCATCTTATATTTTCCCTTCTTGTTGTCATCTCTCAGAGTAAACCCTTGTGTGGAGGTGGTAGCCAGAAGCTTTACCTGCCTCATTCTCCACACCTGTCACCCTACTCCTTCTCTGCAGCCCCTACGAGCTTCTTGCCAGTATCCAGGTGTTGCCCTTTTACATCTGGGAATGCTTTGTTAAGGCAAGTCTCTCCTCCCTCTTGGCACCTTCACCATCTTTTTAAAAAGATTTATTCACTTATGCATACAAGAGCTGGGGTGTAGGCCACAGGTACAGGGAGTGAGAGGATTCACCAGAGACAGAGTGTGAAGCAGAACAGGCAGATCCACTGAAATACACTGCTGAAGGGAGCAAAGGGCAACACAGAAGTCTGCTGCGCCATGTGGGTTAGCTCCCTGGCCAGGGATCGAACTCATACTGCAGTGGCTACTGCACACTGCTTCATAGTGCTGATGCTTAACCTCTTGCGCCACCAGGGAGGCCCCACCTTCACCATTTAAAAAGAATTCCTCTGATAAAAACTTGCCCTGTTTCCCCAAGAAGAGGTGGTCATTATCACCCTCTTCTCTTCGTGCTGCTCCTGCTCCATATCTCTGATTACAAATTCTCTCTTCATTTTTCTCTCTCCTAGGAGATTCAGATCCAAGTGCCTGAGCTTACAGTTTGTTCTTTTTTTTTTTTTTTTATTCCTGGCATCTAGCAGAAGGGCTGGCACATAGTAGGCATTTAATAAATATTTGTTAAATGAATTGGGGTTATTGAATCAAATTTCTGGGTTCCCTCTATTTATTGACCCCCTGCTAATTCCCATGTACATCGATACTGAAGGCTGATCTGTTGTAGGTATTGCCATGGTCTGCAAAGGCTCAGGTAAATTATGAGCCTGCTTAGAAACTTATCAATTCAATGTATCATTTCTCTCCATGAGCAGTAGGGATTTCAGTTCCTTCCAGCTCCCCAAAAACTCTAACACACCCTCTGTGGCTAAAAATAACGTGGAATGCCACAGAACAAAGTGTGGAAACCCCCCTCCACCCCAAGTCAGCAGGACAGAGTCTGTTTGCAGAAAGGTGACTCTTCCAGGGAGTCACCATGATGGAATATTATTAGTACAGGCAGTTGAGGGGGACCCTTTGGATGGGGATCCTGGTCCAGTTGATGCACAGCTGCAGAGAGCTACATGAGGTCCAGGAGGATACATGAAACAAATGTATCAAACAAGTTCTAGTCATCCTTTTCTCTTCTGGGTACAGGGTCCACTAAAGGATTAGGAAATAACCTGACTACCTGCTTACAAGCGCCCAAGCCACATGGCCAAAAGCCAGACCAAGGAAAGGAAGATGTTGGGCGCTCAGCCACTGGACGACACGCTGGGGAATGCATGTGACAATAGCAGGGCTGATTCTTAGAGAAGAGAGAACCTCACACCTGGGAGATGGTGTCTCTATAATGGGCCAGGGCCTACTTTGCCCACTCTATGTAGCGTGCATCCCCATCTACAAAATGAGGAGAGTGGGATTTTATTGTCATAAGGGAAGAAGGAACTCTAGACATCTGTTAGTCCAAAATCTCTGATTTTAAGAATGAGGTGCAAAGGTTCAGAGACATCAAGTGTTTTGCATGAATCACACAGCTAGTTTGTAATGGAGCTGGGAAGAACCCGAATCTCCCTCTCTACCTCTCAATCGCTGTGTTTCCTCTGAAAAGCATTTCAGATTCTTACAAGACAACTCTTGTACCAAATAAACTGCCAGTCGTGCTCTGTGTTGACTGGTGACTGGAAGGAGTTAAGCTTTAAGGCCAAGGGCTGCTGATATCATTTGTCTTAGTCTTGTGCCTATGAATTTGTGTTTGTGGCTTGATGCTGCATTGAACATTAAAGTCAGGTAGTCTAAGGGAAGTATAACAATCAGATATTTCTTCCCTTGTTCATGCTCTCTAACCCCAAACTTGATGAGATCCCTAGGGATTTTTTTTCATTCTGCTTTCATTCCAAATGCTTCCACAATTTGACTTCCCATCAGTTTTTGCCCTGGCTGCCCTGGTTTCACACACCGGCATGCCCACCCACACTTATCAAACAGAAATAATTTTATCAAGTGGCCTGCTGCAGATTGCTTCTAAACAGCTGGGCTCGGGAAAAGCTCTGGGGACGAGTTCAGATCAGGAGTTATCTTCTCTGACCCTCTGTTTCTGAATTTGCATACATGTGGGCCGGATGTTTTAATTAATACTGTCAGCTGGTCTGGTCACAGTTCCTACCAACAACTTTGCTTCTTAGGTGAATGGTAGAAGACTGGCATTCAAAAGCTGAGGGCTTTGATTTCTAGAAAAGGAAAAGAACACCTAGATGCCTGCATCTTATTTATTCACTCATGTTCAACACCTATTTGTCTTGGATCTATTAAGTATGAGGCACTGAGCTGGAATGAGGGGAGTCTGAGAGAAGTAAGACATGGCTCCCACTCATGAGAGGACACAGCATGGATATTAAATGGACATGGTATGAAAAGAGATGGTTTTGTGGATGTTCAATGATACAGAGATGCACAGGACATTATAAAAAAAAAAAAAAAACAGGAGGGGCATTTTACCCAGCCTTGCATGTTTGGTAGGAGGGAACAGAGAATGGTTTCAATGGCTGAGAATCAAGGAAGGCTTCCTGGAGGAGATGTTGAAAGCAAGTCCCAAAGGATATGGAGGAGAGCGTAGAGCCTAGTAAGATAGGTATGGCAGGACTTTCTTGGCAAGGAAAAAAGCATGAACAAAGCAATGAAGAACAGCATGGGAGGGGGATGGATCAACAATACAAGCAAAGAAGGGGTTACCAGTTGAAAATAGTGCTTGGGAGTATGAGAAATAGAAAAGGGACGGAAGAAATGCGGGCAGACAACGCACTTGACATTTGTCTAGCATTTCACAGTCTATTGCCTTCACACGTGTTGTCTCATCAGCCCCACAGAACAGCCTCATAAAGTTTATAAGGGACATGCTAGTCCACCAGTGGTCACCTACTTGCCAACAGTGATTCATTTTCCACTTCCATTCTGCTTTGGAACATGGGCTGCCTTGCCTGCCACTGGTCCTTTTTCTCCTTCCTGATATTCCTCGGAGCTCTGTAGTTTTCCCTTTCAGTCTTAACAGCTAATTGCTTCTGTGTAACCAACTGTCCCCTTTTCTGGGGATTTGTCCTCGGTCCTCCTTCCTCATCATTTCTGTCACTGTAGTGCAACTTTACACACTGTGTGATTTTTATGGTCTTATGCTCTTTATCACTACCAAATCCAAACCTCCAGCTCTTACCTTCCTTCTAAGGTCTGGTTCTGAATCCCACCTGACCAAGTGGCTAACAGCCTGCACTAGTTACATCCAGAGGTGAGCTTATCACATTGCCATCAGATCTCTTCAGTCGTGTAGTGCTAATCTTCTTTGGAAAAATAGGTGTTGTTCTCATTCTGTCCAGTCTTTTCAAGATGGAAACCTATAAATTACCTTCGTACACACCCAACCTTATCAATACCTAAACCGTCTCTTTTAATTCAGAGCAGTTTCCTACATCAGCTCTTCTTACTCTGAGAACCAACCTGTCACTCCATTGTAAGTCTTTCTTTGTGGGTGTTCTACCACTATATTCTCTCCCCCAGGCCATAATATCCAGTTTCAGAGGGGATTTCCCGCCACCAACAAACAAACAACAAGAACAACAACAAAAAACCCTCACACTGGTCTGCTCCTCTGATTTAGCCTCAGCTAAAGTCCAAACCTTTAACCAGGGATGCAGGACCCTTTGCTATTATTGCCCCTGGCATTGATCTCCAGCCTTCCCATGTACATTTCACCCATGTGGTGCCCTTTGTGACCTATCACCTGACACAACTAACCTGTTCTCTCTGCTGGAAATTCTCTGCCCGCCCAGGATAGAGTTGGACTTTCTCCTGTGGGTGTTCACTGCAGTTTTTAACATTCCAGTTGTAATGACTTCCTGTCCCTAATCAGACTAAGGTTCTTAGGGATAGGATGTATTTCTTATCTACATTCATATAGTCAAAGCATAGCACAGTAACTGTGGAGGCAAGCACACACTAGTTAAATTGAACTGAATTCCCTATTTGGTCAATTCCTAGGTTTTTAAGACCTGATTCAAATGTCACTTCTTTTTTGAAACTGTCCTTGAGGCCACAATTTTTTTCAGGCCTCCAATACTGCAGTTGCTTCAGTGAATTATAACCTTTTCTTATTCATCTGCCACTGAATTGAGTTCCTAAAGGGTAGAGAATTACCACCTAACACTGGCTAGTTGAAGGTTGAGAATCAAAAAAATTGTATCTGATGACTGAATGAATCATCACTTACAGAAAGGAAATCTGAGGTTTGGAAGAGGTGAACATTTGTGAAAAGGCATCCATGCTGTAGCTGGGACCAAACACTCTTCACTCTTTGCTCACAGATATTTCCTTGAAAGCAAAACCAGCATCTCCAATTCTTCCATACAGCACCCCTTTGTGAAAACTCTCCACAAGGCATCACTTCTTTTCTTGGGGAGCAGACCCTTCATGGGTCCATGTCCTTCTGCTTATAGGGGGGCCAACTATCTCCAGGGAAGGACACTAGGTACTTACAGCCCTCATAGCTCAGCAAGTGATACTTTTTAAAAAAAAGATTTATATATTTATGCTTACAAGAGCTGGGGTGCAGGCCAGAGGTGTGGGGGTGTGAGAGGATTCACCAGAGACAGAATGGGGAGCACAACAGGCAGATTGAATGAAATACACTGCTGAGGTTAGCAGTGGGTGAGACAGGAGAGGTCTGCTGTGCATGGGGTAGCTCCCTGGCCAGGGATTGAACTTGTGCTGCAGTGGTTGCTGATAGCTTCATTTAACCCCTTGCACACCAGGGAGGCCTTGAAGTGATGCTTTTTGAATTCCCCTTATAAACCAGATCCACTGAGCCACAGCCTGAGCTCCTAACCTTGTATTGAACCTGCATTTGACTCCAGCTCTGCCACGTAATAGCTTTGTGACCTTGAACAAGCCACACATCATACTGACCTGTTTACTCAATGGGAATAAAGATAACTACCCTTCACAATTGTTGCACCGAAAACAGATAACAACCATTGCAGTGATAGATATTTTTCATACACCTTGTTATTGAATCTTTGTAAATATATTGACATAGCAGGAGCCCAACACATGTGAACTGCGAGTAGCATCAAGCTATTCTTGGACTGTATAACAACCTGTCCTATCAACAACAATTTTTCTGAGGCTTGAATCTCTTTGTTGACCTCCTAGACCTTGAGAGTGCAAGAGAAGAATTCAAAATCAAATAAAGAGAATATTTAGAACCTCCTCTGATAGCCTGTCACTCCAGCATGGTCCAGTTTTACATTGCTTTTGCAATCCTTATTGTGATCACTTTTAGCAAAATACTTTGATATCCTCAGGGGAAAAAGACATCAAAGAGAAATCTAAGAGTAATGAGAGGTAAAAGGAACCTATAGAAGAGGTATCTGAGGGTTCAAAGCATTTCCCCGCATTCCGTAGTTTTTATGCTACCCATCCAGAAAGGGTGGATTCTCTCCTGCTGCTAGAAATTTAGTCCAGTGACTCAAGACTCAGTGGATGTGTTAGGCTTCCTTCTGGAAATTCTCACAGGCTTAATCACCCCAACTTTTATATGCCTTGTTTTATAAACCAAAAGTTCCCCCCTCAATGCCCTAGGCCCTTGAAGGATATGGGGATATTGGTTATTGCAAGCAGTTTCAGATTTGAGTGTGCATTATCATTTTCACCTCAAAAGAAAGATTAGTGCTTTGCAAATACAACCATATTTATTTTATTTCCAAGTTTATTTTATATTATTATTATAAATAAAATGCATACGATGAAATGTCTCTCTACCAGATTATTACTGAATTTGTAAGAGCTGTTTGTCACTATGCATTTCCCTAAAATAAATATTAAAAGGTTAAAGCAAACTTAAAATTTTATTGTGGGGAATTGGCAAGGGGTGTGTTCTGAAAAGCGCTTGATATAAAAAGCAACGCCAATCCTAGAAAAGTTTAGGAATCATTCTTATAAGTCAGAACCCAGGACCTGAATGGGCCTGGGAAGCAACTTCTCAGAGCAGCTCAGAAGCATCTGTGTGTTGCAGAGTGACCTTGAGAAAGAGCCTCCTGCTCCCGAAGATGAAGCTATTCGGGTCTCTCTGCCAACCTAATCCACAACACAGCCCTGGCATGAGATGCAGGGCGAGCTAATCTTTCCTCCTTCCATCTGGGGGGCCCAGGAGGGAGCGTGGCAGCAGCTGCCAGCCGAGGGCCAACAGGAGGAGGAACAGGAAAGGGCAAAGGCGGCGCCACCCAGACAGACGCGAGCATCTCTCCTCTGCTCTTCCTGGATCCCTCTCCATCAACCCCTATGACAAGGCACCACTAGAAAGTACGTCTGGTGAACACGTGGCCAGGAGACCATAGCAGTAAAGCACAAGGTGACTAACCTCATCAAGCCGTCACAAATTAAATACTGTCTGTGCAGGAGACTGCACCTCCCAGCCTGCTTTGGGAACAGGAAGCTGAGATTTCCTGTACTCTGACCAGATAAGAGGCTGCCAGCCAGCTTGTCTGCCTAGGTGGGAAGCAGATGAGTGAAGAACACTCACAGCAAGTTTAGCATTTAATTGCTAATGGTACCCACTGGTCACCCAGGGAGGCAACTATCTGCCATTTGGGGGAACAGCAACTGTGACACCAACTGAGGTAACTGGACTGAAGTATCCTTTATGTCCCTTTCAGCAGCAAGCTCGGAATAACAAGCCACAGGGTGATCCACCGAGCTCCACCATGCCTTTGTTTCCATGCTAGAGAAACGGTGCTATTAATACCTACTTACCTTCCACAGGGCCGGGAGCCTTAATTAAGCGTGGTTTGTGAAGTGCTCTGAGGTCACTGGATGAAAGCTGAGCCCTGAGTGCAAACTATTATTGTTAATTAATGACTGTCAGAGGAATTATTTACTCTGTTTTCAGGTCTAGGAGCCTTTGTTTACTGGTAAAAGAATGTTCTCGATTTGTGTTTTCAGTCCCCTTCTCCACCCACTACGACAGCCTCCAGTCTCTCTCCCTTTCATCTTCTTCACTTTCTCATGTCCTGAACTGCAAAGCAAAGTGCTTCTCCTCCCCCATGGGCCCCCCAGACACAAACACGTTTTAAAAAGAGGGGACCAGACAGTGTAAACAATTGAAATGTAACCTGGCAAGGTAAGAGGGAATCAGAGCAAAAATACAGTAACACTAGCTAGGAGACACAGAGTCCCTTTGGGAAAAGATCGGCAATTAATCCTAGACAGAACACAAAGCTGAAAAATGGGAGTCTTTCTGCTGAGATGGTTTCTGCCGGTGCGTGATGATGACCTCGGAGGGCCAATGACATGCATGATCAGGAGTCAAAGGACACTCTCAGAGCAAGGAGCCCTCCATGGAGCAGAGCCCTCCTTTCACCAAATCAAAAACAAAACAAGGTCAGCTCACCTTTAATTTCTATCTTCAATTAGTTAGGATAACAATCCTATAGAATTCCTAGAATGAAGTGTGCCTCTGAGATTAAAAGAAGGAGAGCAGAGGCATTAAGGGAACAAAGCAACCCGGATGGAACAATGCAGGCCAACTCCCCATCTTGGCTGCCACCTGGCGCTCACCACGCTGGCATCTGAATCAAGGGCATTGTGGATGCGAGACAAGAGAATCCCCAGTGAACTGTAGCTTTTATGAATAAATTGTACTTGCCAAAATTGGTCGGTTGTTTGTGGACATTGATTTATTTTCTCTGATTCTTTCTGATTGTTATATTTTGGATGGTGCTTACCGATGTGTGAAAGCCATCTAGGATTGCTGATAAATCTAGAGATAGCAGCAGAGGTCAAAAAAGTGGAAAGGAAGGGAAGAAAGGGGTGTTTGCCAGACACTTGGAAAACTTTTGTAGGTAAAGAGCATTTCTCTATGCCCATTGCAATGCAATTTCACCCTTTCTCGAAATTGTTTAATTAGTTGGGCCATTTCCTTGTTTTCTTTATTTTCCCTGCTGGAATTAAGGATAGAATAGGGAGTACTGTGGGGGCATTTTGTTAGGTCTGAGTGCTTAGACATTCTTGCTGGATTGTGTTCTCACCTCTTTTTCTTCTCCTCCCTTGACTCTGTGTGTGTGTGTGTGAGAGAGAGACAGACAGACAGACAGACAGAGACAAAGAGATAGACAGAGAGAGTGAAACAGAGAGAGAGAGAGAGATGTGGGGGGAGAAGGAGAGGGAGAGGAAGAACATAGAAAGAAGGAGTGTGAAGCTTTCAAGACAACAGAGTTCAGCGCTGGGGTGAACAGGACATTTTCCTCACAGGGCTATGAAGAGTTGCATGCCTAACATTTTCAAGGTGGTGTGGATAGATAGGGGCATCCAGTGTCTTCAAGGACCCCTGTGATTGCCTCAGTCTCTGTGCTCTCTACACCAGAGTCCTGGTGCCAAGCTTGCATCTGGTGAGCCTTCTAAAAAAAGAGCACTGAACTCAGTTTAACTTCCAGGTGGGATAGTTAGGCATTAAATATGGGGAAGGGAAGCAAGGCAGGGGAGGGTGGCAAGATGCTGCTGACTGACTCTGTCCCCACCTTTAGATCACAACTCCTGAAACATTACACTTAAAATAGGTCAACAGGGATAGGGGATAAAGTGGGATAAGCTTTAGTTAATTATCCCAATGTGTAGAATGCCCGCATTTAAATCCTGAGTTGAATTTCATCATAGAAGCTGAGATGATCTTCCACCATCCAAATCCATTTGAAAATTGACTGGAGGGGCACTCCATCCAAAGAGATAACCTGTTCAGTAATAGGGTAACAAAGGCAGCCATTGCACAGAGACAGGAACTTACAATGGCTCCTCCTGGCACTGATTCCTGTGTTGTTCTACGGAACAACACAGCAGAAGGAATTTGGGAGCTGGTGCTGGCTCTGATGATTTTTCCACATCCTCCCTGCCAGGCTGGGTCTCCTCAGCAGAACAAACCTCAAATTCAATACAACAGAGACACAAGCTGAGACAAGGAACATCTACAACCAATCAATGGGGAGGCATTAAAAAAAGAAATACTGAAAATGGGGGAAGGAAGATATTTTAAACCTCACTTTTAGGCACATTTTGTATTTAGAGTTCTCTTTATTTTTCAAGAATCTTATGTGAAGGAGGGTACAGTGTAGGCCAATTTTAAAGAAGAATGTGAACCCTCCTGAGGTAAATTGCTGCTAAAAAGACTAATTTTTGCCATAGGTCAAACAATAAGTTGATTTACTTCAAGAACAATTTGAAAATCATCATAGGAAATAATTTGGATTAACATCTGCTGATAGCTTCCCTTAAAAGCTTTCCATGACCTCAGTGAAGCACAAAGGTCCAGAACAGACCTCCTCACAGATTTCTTCCCTAATCACAGATCCATCCCAGCCCCTCAATTCTGGAAGGCATTGCCAATGAAGGACCTGATGCTAAAACTGTACCATTATGTTCCAGATTACTCGGCTAACTTTATATTTTAACTTTTCTGTCTCCTTGCTCTACACCCCACATGACATCTTCTCAAAGGACAGGAATCACATCCATTTAGGTTCTTTTGTTAAAATCCTAAGGAGTGTTGTTACAGAGTGCATCCCTGTGAAAGGGGGAGGAGTGGTCTGGGGAATGGGTGCCATTTTCTTCTCTCCTGCTTAAATATAGCCGCCTTGAACTACAATTTTTGGCATACCATGAACTGTACTTACTAAAGGCGGACAGCTCAAAAGGAAAAAGGTGTCAGAGGGATATTTATTGAAAGTAGGATGAAGGAGGTCTACTTAGAGAAGGGGCATGGGTGAGACACATGAGGAGGTTGTTCCTGGTTCTTGGTCCTGGCAGTTTTTGTGTTCTGACAGAGACAGTAGCAGCAGCCATTATCCTGACCTTGTGGTGGATTACATGGTATATTTTAGATTTAGGGTCTCGCCTGGTGTCCTAGCTCTATGGGACCTGCCTAACTCCATTCTTGTGGTTCCCCCTGCTGATATGTGCCTTGGACTTGTTCTCCAATTTCTGAGTCTTAGCTAACCCCTCTTTGATTGAGCATTTGCCCCTGAGGGGATGGATTTTGGATTGGGAGTCTTTTGGATTTTGGATTGGGAGTCTGTCATTTGAAATCCATTCTTCTCTTTCTCTATGTACACAAGTTATAGATGTTTGAGCACATACAGAGACTGCTTTCTTTGCCTTTATGCATACAGATGGCCAAACCCATTTAAAAGATGCAAAATGGGGTCCTTGGGTACCACTTGGTCACACAATTAGAGTACGATCACTTTGAATGTTGATGTTCAATAAGTGGTGTAATGAACTGAATTGACCTAGTAAACATTTATTAAGTATCCAATATTCACAAAATATTTTAATGTTTGAAAAAGTTTAAGAGGGTGATAGAGGGCAGGTGCTAAGCTGAAGACATGATTAAATGTAACAGGTAGAAAAAAGTGAGTGTGCTACATTAGTGCTACAAAGAATATGCTGTAAGAAAGCAGAGAAAAAAAGGATTTGACTGAAATGACAGGCAGAGGGCTTCACAGAGAAGAGCGCTTATGAGTTGGGGTTTATGGAAAGATTATGACTCTAATAGCACATGGAAGGATAGGAATTCTAGACTGAGAAGTCTGGCAATAGTGATGACAAGGCCAGACTGCAGCCAGTGAAGTAGTGGCTACTTTGACATAGAGTGCCTAGACAAATGTGGTGAAAATCAAGTCCATGTTTCTCCTGAAAAATTACTTCACTTGCCTGCTTCTCAAATCAATTAACTCTCTTCAACACTCAGGAATCAGGGAAATAAAGTGACAGACAAAATCACCTTATACTTATCCACAAGTGATCTTGGGGTCCCTACTTCAAATATCCCACAGATAAGGACCCTGGATTTTCCAGATCTCACTCCTACAAACCTTCTAACCCCAATCCCAGCCCCACTCCCATGGGTCATTTGAGAGGCTTTCCACAGTCACAGATACAGAGATTTCTGCCAGACTTTAAAGCAAGAACTTCACCTCAGAGGTGAGAACGGATATGAGAAATTTCAGCCCAAAAAGTGATTTTTCCCCAAGGCTGTCATGAGCACCTGAAAACAGGGGTTTATAATGGAAGTGTAATCGCAACTGTAACTACATTGCTGCAGAAGTGTGACACTGTCCTCAAGTGCAACACTATAATAAGAAACATTTAAATGATGCTTGGAAGGACCACCAGGATGTTCAGTCATCTTTTTTCTAGCTCATCACCCTTCCCAGTCTCTTCCAAATTTCCAGCTAAAATGACACACAACTTCATGGGGAAAAACTTAGTGCAAGAATCTGAAGTTTTGTAACTGGAGAAAAATCAATTATGATGGACGCTGGTCTCTGACTTGAGGCAATTGTCACAAAGAGGCTCTGATAACCTCAGGGCTCCTGGAGAGTTCACCAGGGTTCAAATCCCTCCTGGCCAACCCCAGAGCCTTCTAGCAATTCCCATGTATGGTTCCAGAGCCTGTTATCTTAACTTTCCTTTCCAAGTTTAGAATCAAGGGAGGTACTGGCTCCACTATTGAACAACACAGCATAAAATGGGACTCTTTGCAAAGAAGCTGTAGTCATTATTATTGACACTAGAGGAGATTCTTCCTCCATCAGTCATGTAAACAACTTCATTAATCTGCTTCCATATACTGAGATAATATGGAGTTTCATCAAATTAATACAAATGTTTCAAGTCACAGAGGACTTGAAATATCTCAAGTCCTTTATCTCACTTTAGTATTTAGTATTTCCTACCCTGATCTTAATCATTTTCTTAAGGTGCAGAGGACAGAGGAGAAATATCAAAGTTCTTATTGGACATCAGGTGCATAAAAAGCTAGGAGAAAATAAAAATCAACACTTTGACATCAGGAAACCATATTTGTGTAGATGCATAAATATATACATACATTTCACATATATATATATATACATGTATTATATAAACATTTGATTCAAAGCTTTAAGCAAGTACTTATACATATATCCTTTTAATATAATAAAATACTAAACCCAAAAGCTGTGGGTCTCAGTCTTTCCTCATGTGCAAATAGAGCAATTGAGCTATATTTGCACAACTTTTTCCCCATTAGTAGAGTCCTAATCCTCTTTGAATGGTTTGGTGTTTAATGAATAACCAAAGACCCTCCTCCACAATTAGCTTAAGATAGTGTTTGTCAGGGTGTCTTTGATGCCCTAAAAAAAAGTCACCTCCATCTGGGGATATCTGCAAGGTGAACCAAACCTCTTTCACATTTATAGCATGTATTTATCCTCTTAACAGTTCTGAGAAATCCTGCAAAGAAAATATGCAAACTTTTTCAAATTTATCTCACTTTAGTATTTAGTATACCCTACCCTGATCTTAATCATTTTCTTAAGGTGCTAATTTTCCACTAGAATACATGGAATTGTTGGAGTAAAGTCAGTGTGTGCACTGGAGAGAGTATAGCATAGGCTCAGGGGAAGGATACCAGGAAATGCTGCATGTTAAAAGGCAAATCCACAACCTGAACTTGTGTTTCTTGGGGTGTGTCTTACACCAGAGCAATGCATCTGGTCTCTCTCCTACCCTTGAAGGATCCGCTCTCATTTATGTCCCTATTGGAGCTGTGGCAAAGATTAAGCACAAGGGACATTAAGTTTGTTTCTCAGTTGAGATTTAGCAAATGCCCATGACAATAAATCTAATGCTATAGTCTTCAAGTTGTTTCATGTGTAAACAGATGAAGTTTTTGGACTTTATCGCTGACCTCTGTATTGACCCTTCAAATGTATAACAGCCTAGGAGAACAGAAGAATAGTTTATGGTCTTAAATATAAAGAGCAACAAAGGGGCTTTCTTCCCCCTCAGCTCAATAACATTGAAACTACAGTACTGGGCTCACTTCATGGGTGAACCAGTCAGCATGGATTCTTTTCATAACCATTGAGTGCTCTCAAGACAAGGGGAATAGAACACAGAACGATGGCCAAGGCAATTTTGCTAATTAAATACATAGCTCATTCATCTGTAGATGCTGAAATTCTTTGACTTAATGCCCTTTAAAATAAAATCTCAAATGCAGCTATGAAGAGTTCTTGGTAAACTGTAAAGACATCTTTGCTCAGAGTTGAAAGAACTGTAAGAGGAGGAGAAAGCAACAAAGCCCCAGCAGGACACAGGAGATCAGAATAGATGACACTACTCAGCAGAAAGAAGGAGAGGTCAGAGTACCCAAAAAAGAGAACTTGCTACAGGCCAGCCCATTCTTGGCCACCTGCCTGTAGGAGCTTTGGAGAAGTGCATCACCATTTCTTAACTAGATGCTTAGGGTGCATATTCTATGGAGGATGACTCAGCAGGATCCCCTTCATATTCAAGGGTAGCATTAAGCTTGTGCTCTTTAAATGCTAGAAATAGTCACCAATCATGCACCAGGTGTACCACACATTCTGTTTATGTCTTTACATGCATTATCTCATTTAATCCTCATAATGAAGATTAAGTGATACCTGATATAGGTATGATTATTATTATCCCTAATCCACAGGCTGGGGAAGTTTAGGGAACTTATCCAAGGTCACACTTAGTAGTGGGTGATATTTGGTGCTCCAGGGAATATTTGCCAACGCCTGGAGACGTTTTTGATTGTCACAATGGAATGGAAGGGTGCTTCCTATACAGGAAGGGCGCTATTGGCATCTAGTTGGGTTGAGAACAGGAATATTGTTCAAAATCCTGTAATATGCAGGACAATCATCTTTCCCCAAACAGAGCTATCTGGCTTGCAATATAAACAGTGCCAAAGTTGCAAAACCTTGTATTAATATGATATTCTAGAAACCACAGATATTTGTAAAGCACTTTACAATTTACAGAAGGCTTTTGACCATGAACTCTCATGTGAGCTTACATTTCATTCAAAGAAAAAGAACAGATTTTACCAAGTTGTACACACAGATAAAGAACAAGGCTCAAATCTTGTCATCTTGCCTGACGCATAGATGCAAGGCCAACACTGCAACTGGGATCCCACCAACACTCAGTCCACTGTCTCATGAACAGCCACGCTATTGTACATCTTAGATATGATAAGCTGCCTCTTTCCAGGAAAATTTACGTCATCACAAACCATCCCAATGCTTATGAAAATAACGGGGACCAAATGCTTATTTCCTTCTGAGAAGCATCAGAATCTAATCATTTGAAGTTGGTGAGGCACATCTTACATAAATAAAAGTTCTGCAAGTTATGCTTTACAATAATGAATCCAGCCTTAGCAGCAAGTACACACAATCCACTGTATCCTTGAGTGCTGATATGGGAGAGCTGAAATTGTAGTGTGGGGGTCTGCACATGCAGACTGCTCCCTGTGTGGAAAGGTTTCACTTAGGACTCAAGCCAATCACATAGAATTACCATAGGATTTATTGGAGCAAATACACATCACAAAAATATAAGCATATCCTTCACTTGATGATATTTGGTGGGGTATTATGAACCACTGAAGTGGGATTCAGCAGCCCTGAGCAGAAGTGGAAGCATCCAGGGGCCAGAAGTTGCCTTGAGGCATCTGTTCCACATACACGTGTATGTGGTGTGGGTGGATGGGAAGATACAGTGGGAGGTTGCTTCTTTGGCAGAGTCTCCAGTGGCAAATGACAAAATCTGGAGAAGGCTTTGGAGCCCCCACAGGTATGAAGTCCAATGTGACACAGGTTGGCTTATTTCAGCTCCTATATTTATACTACATCAGAGGTATACTATCAGAGCCACCTGCTACTTTCCTTTGGGGGGACTTGTTCTCTTCGCATAGCTCGTTGCGAGGCTTGGCCTCTTCACATTAGCTCAGCTTTTACCTATCCTTACTCCTGAGTCTGCTTATCAATGTGCTTGTAAACAAATGGCTGCTTCCATTTTAAATTGTTAGCATCACTCCATTTCAATTATGATTCTTTCCTGATCAGTCAGAATCATTATTATATCACTTCCAGCAGGTATTCATCTATGTATCTGATTTCTTAAAATTCCCACCTGCAAACAGATCTTTAGATTTTGTTTTTGTGGGTACAAACTTTTTTTATTTTAACCAGTTTATTTATTTTTAATTGAGTTAATATTTAGATCTTCTGTTTTAAACGAAGCCCAAGAAGTTGTTTGTACCGTATCATTTTAAGTCTGCACATATGTCCTGGGCCCTCATGATGAATTCTGATTGAACATGTGACAATTATATCTGTAAAAGGAAACAAATAGAATGTTTGGATTTAGAGTCAAGTAAGTACTCAAGTATGTGTTTGAGGGTTTTCTTTATATTTAAATTTTGGTTTTTTTTCCTCTTGATACTTGAGAAAATGTTTGCCACATTAAGGTTCAGTTCCAGGCTCAACTATTCAGTTGACAGTGACAGAAAGTGAGTGACTAAATCTCCCTTCTCTAAAAATAAGAGAGAGAAAATAAAAGGAAAACTAAGTTTCTACCAAAGATGTCAATCAAGCTAGGATGCAGTCAGTAACCCTAATGGAGACCATGGGCATTGGAGTCCGACAGCTTCAGCTGAACCTTTGTCCAACCACTTCCAGACCCCATCAACTCAGACAGGTCATGATAAGCCATGTTGTTCCTTCCATATCTAGAAATAATAACAGCAGCATGGCAGGGAGGCATGAGTAGTATGGGATGCAAAGTGACAGCACAACTGTAGGGTAAAGAAAATATCAGGCTTTTCTGCCCTTCCGCCATCAGGATAGATGATGGATCCTTATCCTGAATGCATGCCTGATGGCGGGCACCTGGAATAGGGTGTGGCATAGGCTGAGCTAAGACTGTGCTTTTAAGGGCGGCGTCACGGGGTGATGCCAGCATCCCCAGCCAGCAGCAGCAGAACCTGAAGGAGAAGCCGAAGCAGAAGCAGAGAACGCCAGAGAGCCCAGATAGAGTAAAGACTTGCTGGGGGCTGGGAGGCCTGCCAGCCCCCCAGCCCCCCAGCCAGCACCCCTGCCTGCCATATGCCTGGTGAACCCCAATAAAAAACCTGCAAAACCACTGAGGACTCTGACTCCTCCTTTACCCGGTCTGCATGGGATCAGAAAACCTGCACCTGTGCCCAGTCCGGCCCTTACAACAACACACAAGATAGTGTTATCACAGGTTCTCAGTTTCTCTGGCCTTGATGTGGAACAAGAGTTGACATTTTGCAGGCAAATATTTGGAAACAGATCTGTTCTTCCCTTTCTAATGGGCTGGAATCCTAATCGATAATCAAGGAACTAGAAACTTTGAAATGAATGTGAGCAACAATTTCTATTTGTGTGTATGTGGATATAGGTATGTAAAGATAGGTGACCCGGATGGATGGATGGATGGATGGATGGATGGATGGATGGATGGATGGATGGGTGGATGGATGGATGCAGAGAGAGAGAGAGAGAGAGAGAGAGTTACCTAGACACATAGGTAGGTAGGTAGGTAGGTGGATAGATAGAACAGAGAGAGATGTGATACAGAAAATATTGGGGTACCACATTCATTTAAAAAATTATCTCTGATGGTGTAATTGGAGAGACGGGGAGGAAGAAAGTTTTAAAAACAAAGAAAATAGCCTAAATCAGGGCTATATGAAGACCCTAGAGATTCAGTGTTCTCAAGAGTCAGGGGTTCAACTCATGAATGAAGGTAATTAAGTGGGGCTCTGAGCTCCTGACAGATAGCACAGAAAGACATTTTACAATACTCTGGATAGATCTGCATATATGTATGTCAGGTTAAAAGGAAAAGGTTGAAATATGAGAAACAATTCACCGCCTGACCAGCTCATTCCTTAGGAGGGTTTTGATAATTTAGAAAAGCACAGTTAATCCCCTTCTACTGGAGGCCCAGAGCACCCTGGAACTACCTGGAAGGCTGACTGCATAGCTCACGTCAGCAGCAGTAATCAGGATGTGCAAAGTCCAGGAAGACCCCTGTGCTCAGGGCCGTGGAGCCATTTAATCCCATCTGAACACTATGGGGGTGGGGTGGGGATGGAGGGAGGGAGGTTCAGCCCTGAAAGCAGGTAGAAAGAGACCCATGACATGCCTAGACCACATGGGGTAGATTTAATGAGCTTAACACTTCAGTCAGTTGCTTCTGCCCCTAAAAGCAAAGAAAAAGCTTAGGGCCACCTGGTGAATGGTAATTGCTTGCTCTCCATCCAGGAGCAGATCAGGCACAATAATAGATTTCCTTTTTCCTAGAACAAGAAGCATGGACAGCTAGCAATGCTCAGCCTGTTTGAGTTCTGCTCAGTGTCACAGAGGGCAGAACGGATTGCCTAGGCACTGGGGCTTAGCCTGTGTGCTGAGGGCACTTCAGAGTCACAGTGCTTGGCAGTGGGGAGTTGGGGTAGAAATTGGTCCATATCCTGGGGCAATGACCTGTTCGGACTTTGCAGTCTCTTAATCCTACCCTTCACCTTGTCCCCTCCAGAGACCTGACCCAACACAAATCATCAGCAAACTGAGAATGAAATTGCCCCCTTATTAATGGGGAAATTGGTTCAGAGACCCACAATGCAGGACTTTGGTAAACTCCATTGTACAAACAGCTCTTTTTTTTTTTGATGAACATCAAAATGCAGTAGCTTACTTCCCACCATAGAGTTGCATCTTAGGTGCACCGCCCAGGTGCACCTAACTTGGAGAGTTGGGAAATGAGAAGCTCACAGCACCTGACTACAATCAGGAAGAAGGATGCTGCTAGTCTGATCTTCACTTTCTGCATCTGTAACTCCTCCCACTGCACTAAGATCTGGTAGACTCCAGGGCCAACTGTTGGACTTGGAAACTTGTCTTGTGGGACAGGAACAGACAGGGCTTGAATGTGATTTCTCCAACATTTTTTTGTGTGGCAGAAGAGGCAGCAAAAGTTCTCTCCTAGAAAGGAAAGCAGAAAAATGACTTCCCCTTTCCAACATGGTCTCCCCAACAAGTGATCAATTAAGAAGATGGGGAGCCCCTTAAAGCTTCACTCCTCTTACAGTGCCATTTCAGGACACAATGCATTCTCATCCCCTCCCGCTTCAGCTCCATCCCCTCCTCCATCTGCTTTACCTCTTTTGGAAGTGGTTTCACTATGCAGTCAAAAGAAGATGAACCATGGGGACAAGAGCCAACACAGCCAGGGCTGAGAAGGTTGACATTTCAAAACAACTCTAGTTCATTTAGGAACCAAGTCAAAGGTTCAATTAGAGAGAACCTCTTGATTTGCACACCTGCTTACACACAAAACCTGCAACATTTAAATTTTTTTAACTGAAATTTGAGTGATAGTGCACAGATCTGTCTTAAACAACCGTTAGTTCTGTCCTCTCCCCCAGTTTATAAACAGGAGAAATGAATCCTCAAAGTCATAGCCTTCTCAAGCCTGTGGATTTTTTTTTACACCCTTGATGAATCTTCCCCCTTTCTCATTATTACCTTTTGGTCCATAATTTACCATTTCTGAGGGGCTAAGCATTACTTATTCTGGAATGTTTCCCCCTCAATGGGCAGTCCTCAGGTGTCTGCCCCCCTAATTTACAGCATTCCTCCTCATTGAAGAAGATGAGGGAGGTGGCCTGATTCATTCAGGGGTGTGTGGTGGGGAGAGCGGAGATGAAATATTACACATTTTAAAATTTTAGCAGCCAAGAGGCACTGGAAGGGACCGGATGCCTTCCTACCTAGTTCCCCTGCCTCCACTTTCCTTTCCCCCTGCACCAAATTCGGATCTGATCAAGTTAGCCTCCTGCTTACTGACCCTTGGTGGTTCTGTTATAGAGCAGCCCCGATATTGAATGGGTTCCTGGCTGTGGGTCCTCACCCGCGCGCTTTAAAGGGACTTATTAATACTCCACTACAGGCACACACAAAAGGTTAATAAAAGGTTTATTTACAAGATAAAAGGAAATAAGGAAAATGTACAACTCAGGGAGAAAATAGGGAAATAAAGTCTGTAATGCGTCCTACCCGATCCACCAACCTGGAAACCCAAAGTCATTCTCCGAGCTGGCCGGACGCTGCTAGCTGGTGGAGAGCCAAAATGGGGGACCCCTCCAAAGCCCACGTGTCTGGCTTTATACCAACCTGGCTGCTTAACCCCACCCTCAGGTCCCAGCCACCTTCCCTTTGGTGGTGATGGGATTTGGAGTTCCCAGTGTCTTTGGCTTTGGCCTGGGGTGGGGGTGGAGTCCACAAAGCCTGTATGGAATTAGCTTTAGGACATTCTTTTCCCCCTAACAGTTCCCCATTTGAACCAAGGTTCCTAAACCCTGGGGATCTTCAGACATAACTAATAATATTAGGGATGTTTTAATGTATGTTTTTTATTTCTTATCAGGAATATAAAAATTAACACAGACACATTAGGGGGCGGCAGGAAGCTCACCTTAGAACAGAATACTGCCAAGCAATTAAAGTGCTTGTGCATGTGTTTGTGTTTACAACAGTGATGGTGACAAGTTGGACTTCTATAATGCTGAAAGTTAATGAGAACAGAATAGAGGCCAACCAAATGCATAAATTATGCTTTCTTTCAAAGTGAAGGTCAAATGACCTCAGTGTTCACCATATGAATGAAGACTTCCCAGTGGCTTAATGGAGAGGTAGAAGAAGAAAATTGAGTCATCCCCTAGCACATGGGAATAAAACACTGACAAACACAAAGAACCTGCTCTGTAGCTATCAGCAGCCCACACATAAAGCCACGTAGTTCAGGCAAACAAGCTAGTGCACTGTATTATTTTATATAAGTTTTGTTAATTTTTATTTTATTAACTTTTCATTTCACATCTTTAGTTATGCATTTGTTTTGATTCTTTTTTTTGTTTTTTAGTTTTCTTAGATCTACAAGGATGGCATTCCTGAACATGTTTGTACTTATAACACGTATATGTTATAATAAAAATATTTTGGTCAACCTTTAATGGTTACATCTATCAGGGTCCCCAAGGAGAAAGAGGGCACATGTAGAAGGATTTACCTGAAAAGTACTTAATGAAAGGGCTGTTGACAGAGATGAAAGCCCATAAAGTTTGGTGATGAATCCAAGAACTCACAACCATGGTCCTAATGGGGTAAAAGGGATCTACTGAAAAGAAAAAAAAATAAGCCAGGGTTCTGTAGGAGTGAATGTTTAACAGTTGTAGCTTAGAGAAATGAACCACTTCCAGAGCAAAGCAGGGAAGCCAGGAGGGAGTGGAGGGAATAGGGGAATAAATGCCTGTCACTCTGATCACCCCCAAATTTCCCCATTGGTCCAGTCATCTAAAAGCCAGAGGGTCAGGGGGCCTGAATGAATCAATCCATAAGGGACAATTTCTGAACCCAGAGTGAGCCAAAGAAAGGAGGTAAAGATTAGAATAACCAAATAATGGGGAATTTTATTTAAAAGCGAAACATAGATTGTTCAAGTTTAAGAAACACTGTCCTAAAAACTAAAGTTCATAATGCAGTCTCCCAAGATTCTTCCTTGGCTGAATTTGCCCACCCCTCTATGTGAAATTGTTATAGGACAGGGAGAGGGGCAGCCCAAGCCCCGCAAACCTGCCTATTCTACATGGGTTTTGCCATCCGCCGCATCAACACAAAACATAGGAGACTTTAATGGGAAGGAACTTTAATAAAACTAGGAAACAATACAGGTAAGGCAAAGAGTCTAGTTTCTAAATGAAGCATCCAGAGTTACCCGTTCCCTCGTGGGTAAAAGTCCATCCAAATGGGATTGGCCCAGAACAAGGCCCCAAAGCCTGCTACAAGTCTAAAGCATCTTCCAGTGGGGACCCACAGAAAAGGGTCACAAACAACTGGACAAGCCCGGAAGGAAAAGAGCAAAATCAACATCAAGATAAAAGCTGCCATTGTCACCTCCCCACGGGTCTCACCCACATCTGTGTCACCTAGTCCACGACCAAAAGACAAGCGCAGTTTCTTCACGTGTCTCTAGGCTCCATGCGCCTCCTCCAGGTCTCCTTGCTCCATTTTGCTTCCTTCCTTAGTCTCTTCTTCTTCCGCTTCTCCCCTTCCTGCTCAGCTCCACCCTCCCTTGGGTGGGGCAGGGAACCTCCCCCTTTCCTGGGGACCGCCCTGTTGCAAAATCACCAACAATATTCATAATAAACCATGTTTCAAGCTTCTTTTCTTGTAACATTACATTTCCTGCCTAAAACATCTCTATCCCACCTGCTTGTTTACCTTCACACTGCAAACAGTGGTTCATTTTGCAAGATTCAACACAAATCTCAATGTTTCTATAAAACCCCTCCTAACTCTCCTTAGCACAGACAAATCAATCAACCATCCCTTCCACTGGACTCCTAGGGTAGTTCCTACAATAGCTTTTAAAATCATGCAATAATGCATCTCTTTAGCACTGGATTCTAAATTCCTAAAGGTCAAGGCACATGTCTTAATTATCTTTTTATTCACACTAGTTAAGAGAAATTATCATATAACATAGAACCAAACAAGTACAGGAAATAGGGAGGGAGGGAGGTTGGGAAGGAGGAGAGAAGGAAAGGGTGGGCAAATGAGACCATGTAAGTAAGTTTTGTCATTATATGATCTTGGGCAATTTATAGTATTTCTGTGTATCAACATATTTTCAATAAAATGAAAAGAATTGAGGCCTCCTTGGTGGCACAAGGGGTTAAGACACATCACTATGAAGCTATCCACAGCCACTGCAGCACGAGTTCGATCCCCGGCCAGCCAGGGAGATACCCACATGGCGCTGCAGACCTCTCCTATCTCGCCCACTGCTCCCCTCAGCAGTGTATTTCAGTCAATCTGCCTGTTCTGTTCCCTAGTCTGTCTCTGGTGAATCACCTCACCCCCCACACCTCTGGCCTGTACCCCAGTTCTTGCATGCATAAATAAATAAATCTTTAAAAAAATGAAAAAAATCACATCAAAGTTCTCATGAATCTTCAGAATACTAAACAGGGAAAGAAAAGTTCAAGGGCCATTGTTTACTTACTGAAGACAAATAAAAATGTCTCCACAATAACCTCTGTCTTTCAGTAATGGAGGACATTTGAAACTGATTCTAGACCTATTTCTGAGTCCAATAAAATAATTATGTGGCCCTTTAGGGTGGACTCATCAATGTGTGTTTGTGGTTCCCTCTAGAAAGGAAAAATAGTGCTTCCTTCTTGGCTGAACAGGAAGAGAGAATATAAAATGTTAAATATGTGTGGATGGACATGTGTGTTCTTCCTGCTGAAGAATGAAACCCAGAAGATATTTCTTTCCTTCAGATGGCTGATTGAGTGAATGAACGGATTCCTTTACAGTAAATTAATATGCTATTTGCATGACTGGTGCCCTTGCTACTTGGCTAGTTTTATTCATGGAAAGAAATTTGAGGACAGTAACAGACTCCAAAGGAGTTCAAAGGAAGTACCAACAGCTACTTCCTAAAATCAAGTCAAATCAACTCAACCCTTAAGCTCTTATCTTATCAAGATCATTCCCTGATCAGAAACTACTCCAACAAACACCAGCCAGAACAGGAGTAAAATAAACTGAAAATAAGAAGTACTGTAAGAGACCCTAAGATTTTTCATAGATTGGGCTTTACACACAAATTCCCAGATGCCCAATGAGCCTCTGTTCACTGATGTTTTTCTGTCAAAAAGTCCTAAAAGAATTTGTTGTCTGTCAGTTGATAGAAAGGTATTTGCTCTCATGCTCATTCTGTTAGAGACATTGGACCAATTTTGTGAGTCTCTGTAGTAATGTGGAACTTCTACAAATATTCATATTATTTTTTAGTAAACTCAACATATTACATCTCAAATTCTCTGTGTTGTTGAAATAGGAAACTTAGTTTATATAACTGAAATTTCAGATGACTCATTTCACTGGTATATCAACAAGTTTAACTGCAGGCCTGTTGGATAGGTGCTTTTCTGCAGCTCAGTTTTATGTAAGGTTGTAAAAACAAGAGGAAGGGAATAAACCATCTGAGCAAAGAGGGTAGAGCTGAATGAAGGCTCTCCAGGGATGAAGGAAATATCTCTGACCCAAAGATTCGTGAAGTTGCTGCTTCTTAAATTTTCTCCAATTTTTCTATATCCCTCTTAAAATGCAACATGTAAAATCCTGGTAGTATAGTGCAAACTCTTATGTAAAGATTACTTTAAACTTTTACAATATCCCACTACTTTTACTTCTATCCTCCTGTAGCATTTTATTGCTAATTCATCTGTAACTTGTGAGTCGGTATGTCCTTTAGATCTTTCTATTGATACTCCCGAGTCTTATCACATCTTATATTTCTATTTTGGCCTCTGGGCTTTAAACAGTCTACTTGGCCCCTCTTCATTTTGCGTTTTACTACAGTTTGTCAAGGTCATTTTCATGACTTGCTATGGCCAATTTAATTGTCTTTTTCTTTGCAATGAGGTGCATGATAGAATTCTTTTTCACATGTCCCATGCTGTACTTGGAATCTGCAGTGATTAGGCTATCATCTAGACTTCTTTCTGAAATGCCACTTCAAGTGCACTTCTGATCTACTCATAACAACTGTGTTTTGGGGATCATCTTGAAAAGGATCACTCTTTCAACTCACATTCAGGATCATGCCCTTTAAGTCTACAGTTAAAAATCTCATTTCAACACAATAAAAAAAAAACTATTTGAGATTAAGAAATATCATTTCCCACTTTAACTAAGAGTCATAACAGGACTCCATATTGGTCTGAAAACCTCACTTAACAAAGTGGAAATGTGTGGGCGAGTTGCATCAGCATCATCTGGCAGCTTCTCAGAATTTCAGATCCTACCTTGAACCTCCTAAGTGAAACTCTGCATCTAACAAAATCCTGGTGATGCATATGCACATTCAAGTTTGAGAACTAGTGCCCTAGATGAGGTGTTTTGTTTTGTTTTGTTTTTTAAGATTTTTTTATTTATACAAGCACTGGGTACAGTCAGAAACGCAGGAGGGTGAGAGAATCCACCAGAGCCAGAGCGGGGAGCAGAGCAGGCAGAAGGACCAAAGTACACTGCTGAGGGGAGCAGCGGGCGGCAGGAGAGGTCTGCGCGCCATGTGGGACCCTCCTCCAGTGGCTGGGTAGCAGCCGGGTATCGAACCAGCGCTGCAGAGGCTGCAGGCAGCTTCGCAACCAAGCGCTCAACCGCTGCACCACCGGGGAGGCCCTAGATGAGTTATTTTTTAAGAGTACCTTTTTTTTTCCTAGGTGATTGTGAGTTGATGAGTTAAATGATTTGCCATATGATTACCTAGATATTGATGGGGCTGAAATATAAAGGGGAATCATTTTTCCAGGGCGGCATCATATGTGACCTTTACCAGTCCTAAAAGAACTTTCTACTCCGACCTGATTTCTCTGCAGATATTAAGAAACTTTATATTTTGGTTTTCTGATTTTAAGAAGTTTAAATATTTCAAAATTTACTCCTCACTCTTCACACTCAAAGAAACACTTTGACTAGCCAAACAGGTTACGTAAAAGAAAAATAAGATAATTACCATTCTTTTAAAATTATTAATTGAGAAGGGCATTGTTTAATGAAAATATACTCATGAGCATGAACACATACTCATATTTACACACATATTTATTTGATGCAGAAGGGACTGACTCTTGTAATAAACGGTTCTAAGATCTCATGGGTTATCATTCTACTTCCCTAGACCTTTGGACTTCATTTGATAACATAGAAACTGTAAGTTTGGAGTTAAAGTAGTATTGCAATGTTAATTCTATTGCTAAAGACATGATCTTTGGCATGTTACTCTCTCTGAGCTTTGAGTTCCCCATCTATAAAATGTAAACTGTAATAATAATAGTAATAATAATAATAATTCCTATCTCATATATGCTTATGAAAATCAAATAAAATCATGCTTGGAAAAGCTCTTCTCTGGGCCATCTGAAGTCCTCACTAGGAGATTGCTATATCATTGTAATTGCTGTTGTTGATGTTGTAATGATAATTATCAAATTGTCTGAGGATTGAGACCTTCTCTAATCCATTCAATGTTTTATTCCCAATGTCTGGTGTATCATAAAGACTCATGAAACATGGGTTTAATTAATGACTAAATAAATGAATGAATGGATGATGGACAGATGAATAGATGACGGACATGGATGGATCTAGGTTTCATATTCCATAAAATGAAAGAGTTGAACACAATGACTACTAAGTTCTCCTCTAATTTTGAAGCTTTGAACTGTAGTATATATAATCACTAAATTTGTGCATAGCATTGATATCAAGATGTGTCCCAACCTTAAATGCGCCTTAATATACACCTTAAAAATGAGAATCTGGGCATGTTCAGAAGAAAAATCATGCTGTGTGCCAAGAATAGTTTCTAGGGACACCAAGGGAAGAGGGATAAAGCTGTGCTATGCCAGGGAACACATGCAGCCAGTCATTCTGGTTGTGAATGTCATCATTGTTGCTTTCAGCAAACCAGGGATCCAGAAAATAGGTAAGTGCTAATGACCCCAAGGAAAAGGCAGCCTATCTATTTTCATACGCACACCTAGAAGAAATTACACCTTCCTGACAACTTGATTTAGATGAAATGTCATGAGAAAAAGAATGTGTTCAATTTTTCAACGGGGAGTAAAAAAATTCCAGTAGGGAACTCTGTCAGGTCATGAGGGTGAGATTTTCTTGATATTAGGTTGATGATTCCCTGTGTATAATAGCAATCCCTTGATTTTTATTTGTATAAAAATAGTTTTCTTCACAGGTCCAATCATGTGTAATCACTGTCCATGCTTGGGACCTGATCCTGTACAAAGCAAGGGAGCTTGGAAAATATTTCTTGAATAGAATTACTTCATGGTCATACCACCCTGAATGTGCTTGATCTCATCAGATTTACTTCATTTTAACCCTCACTATTACAATTTGGGGCAACAGATACAAGAAGTATAGGTATTTTTACTTAAATGGAAACAGCTATCAAGGCTCTGAGCAGTTAAAATATGTTCAAGTGCACATGATAAATTGCAAAGTTAGATCTTAAAGCACTGACCATTGTCCCATAGCCACTACACTCACCAGTATACCACATTGCCTTCTGTGGCTCTGGAAACTGGATTGAGACCAAGATTCCATCAATCAATTAATATTCACTGGGTACATGCTAGGTACTAAATATGTAATGATAAACAAATCAAATATAATTATTGCCCCAAGTAAAGTTGTTGAAGATCTATGGCTTGGAAAAATGACAAAGAAATATTGTCCTCCTCCCACTGGGGCTGTCTTTGGGCAATTAGATAGTCCATTTCAAATATTTTGAAAAATCTAATAACTCCTCAATGACCCTGGTTATAGACTTTCAAATGGAAAGGGCTCTCTGAAAATCTGTCTTCTACCAAGTGTTGACTAAAGGACCATGATACAGTTAAGAAGTTCATCTTTGTGAACTCCAGTTTCATCATCTGCAAAAACTGGGATATATGTCCACTTTGAGAATTCATGAGAATTAAATGAAGTTTAATACAAAAAAGCCTGGGAGGTAGGGACTGTCACATCAAAGGAATGCAAAAAAAATCTTGATTTTCCTTCCCCATTTCACTGCCCATTCTAAAAGAAAATGGAAGCACATTGATTTTCTTCACAGACATAAAGTCCTATGAAAAGCAAACAAAAGAAGAAGAGAAAGGAGAAGCTGAGTGATTGGATATCTAATTGGAATATGACTGTACATCTCAGCAAAGAAGACTGGATGATGTCTTCCCAGCAGCCCCTGAGATGTGCAAAAAAGTGCCTGAGAGCCTTGAGCTTAACCTCCCTCAGGGGACATCCCTGGCTTCACAACCAAGGGAATCAGGCACAGCTTTTTCCCAGAAACGAGAGAGGAGAATGGACTGATGGGCTCCAGCTCCAGCATTCTGAGTGTCTATAAATGCTGAGGTCTTTGATGAACATATGATTATTCAAAATCATTAGGGTATTTCTGTAATTTGTGTTCAATCTGCCTTTCTTTTCTGTCCCACTATTTATTCCTTCTTAATCATCCTGTGCTCTATCCACACTGAATTATTTGATCTTCCTTCAATTTGTTCTGGTTTCTATGGTTTAGATCATGCTGTTTTCTCTTCAAGGAATGACATTTTCCCTTGCAACATCAAATCCTGTCTATCCAACAAGACCCAGACCAAACACTCCTTTTCCATCAAACTTTCCCCTGACATACTCACCTTCTATCTGACTGCCTGCTGGAATTCAACTTTTCCTACCTTGGTCTCTCATTGCATGTATCTATTTCTTGTTGCACTCTCTCTTTTTATCTTGTACTAATGTTATTTTTGTATGTTTCTCATCTTTTCTTTTAGATATGAACTTTCATGCGTGTGGGAATCACTTTGGATTCATTTTTATATCCAGATAGAATCAAACCCAGTGACTAATATCTAATAAAACCTAAATGCATATTCATGAAACAAATAAAAATGATGAATGCAGTGGTGGTGGCAGTGATGTTGATGATGGTGATGGTGCTGCTGATGATATTGATGGTGATAGTGATGGTGATGATGGTGTTGGTGGTGATAATGATGATGAAGGTAATGATAATGCTGATGATATCGATGGTGATAATGATGAGTAGCTAGCCTTAACTGAAGGTTACCGTGTTTCAGGCCTTATTCTTGGTTTCTTTATATGACACTTCATATTCAGTCCATTCAGTAAACCTATGCAGTATCCACAGTTATTTTCACTTAATAGATTACAGTACTGAGGGTCAGAAATGCCAAGTTTCCGACTCAGTTACATAACTAAGAATAGCAAGAACAAGGATATTCATCAAGTTCTTTTTCTTTAGAGAGAGTATTGAGAGAATAATAGTTATTGTAATAGTCAATTTTATGTATCAACTTGGCAGGGCCATGGTGTGTGCATATTAAACATTAGTTCTGGGTGTATCTTCAAGGATGTTGTGGGTGAGTTGGCACTTGAATCTGCAAACTCAGTTGATGTGAATGGCCCTCCCCAGAGTGGGCAGCACATCCAATGCACTCAGAACCTGGATGGAATAAGAAGCTGAGGAAGGAGGTATCCAATCCTTTTTCTTCCTGCCTCACTGCTTGAGTGGAAACATTTTATCTTCTCCAGCTCTTGGACTGGATGCTATACCATCATCACTCCTAGTTCTCAGATCTTCAGTCTTGTTCAGGAATTTTACCATTGGTTTTCCTGGGTCTCTAGTTTGCAAATGGCAGATCATAGGACTTAGTCTCCATAACTGCAGGAGTCAATTCCTCACAATAAGTAATAATAATAATATAGTACTGTATGCATTAACTCTCAAGTGCAAATATAACTAATATGCATTACTGATATTACAAATTGCATTGTGTGCATGTACAGATTACAGGCCGTTTGAGTGCCACTGTCTCTGAGTTCTCTATGGCTCAGTTTCCCCACTGGGAATGGTCCTCAGGGGTTCAAAGGCCAGCAGAAGCTGAATCATTAAAATATGAGGGGTGCATTCTTGGTAAAGTTATATATACTACCTGTTTTACAAATAACTCAGTGTGTGTGTGTGTGTGTGTGTGTACATACAGCTACTATTTAACTAATTAGTTGAGATCCCTAACTAACACAATTACCAAACTTACCTCCTCCTTGTCCTTAGATTCCCATCATTTTAGGAAAGCACTCTCATCATCTTAAAATGACAATCCCTAAAGAACACTTCCAGACTCATTTCTTCTTTATATTCTTTTTGCCCCTACTCTTTCAAAAATGAAGCTTTTAACAACCACTTAGTGAAAGGACATGCGTGCTCTGTTCTGACCAGAGCAGAACTAAAGGATGCCCCCTGCTGAGCAGACACAACCTTTGATGCATACTGGGTCCTGGCTGAGTCAAATGCTTTCAACTTGCCTTTAAAAGGAGTTATTCCCACAGGATTCTATTTAAAGCCCTGCAGATATTCATAAAAGCAGACATCGAGGAGCAGCACCACACCCCCTGAGGATGGTGAGAGAGGAGGTGATCCCCAATTTACTCCCTCACCCCATGGTAACCTTATAAAGCTTGTAGTAGAGTGTACACACCCAACGAAACAAATTTATCTTTACCAGTGAGCATTTCATTGAGGAGACTGACAGTTACATGGGATCAAGGGCTAAAATAGATGATTCCAACAAACTGCAGGCAGAATAGCATGGGAAGGAGAAAGGAAGTGTTAGGAGGAAAGGATGTCCTGAGCAAACTCCATGCAGGCTTTGTGGACTCCATCTCCACTCCATCAAGACACTGGGAACTACAAATCCCATGATCACCAAACAGAAGGTTGCAAGGACATGAGGGCAGAGTTAAGCAGCTATGTTCTCTGTTTGAGTATTTAACTAGCCATGTGGCTGGAGAGAAGTGGGACGTTGCTCTCTCGGCCACGCAGCGTGCTCATTTTTCTCTCCAGCTCAGATTTCATTGGGATTCCAAGTCAGTGGAATGGGTAGGATGCATTTACGAACTTATCTCCCTGAGTTATTCATTTCCCATTTCCCCTTCCATTGTAAATAAATCTTTTATCAACCTTTTGTGTGTGTGTGTGTGCAGTTTAGCATTAATAAGTCCCCTTTAAGTGTGCAGGTGAGGACCCACAGTCAGGCAAACTGTTTTATAGAGGGGTTGCTCTGTAACAGCTGTAGCAACAACACAAAAAGCCAGACTGAGCTCTGGCTCAAGAGAGCGATGTGATGGTAAGAGAGCAGTGACTGAATTTCAGAATCTTGAGTTCTCTACAACTTAGTTTCCCCAGCAGTAATGGTCCTCAGAGGTTCAAAGGCAAGAGAAACTGTGTCATTAAGGTGTCATGAGCTGCATTCTTGGTAAAGTTCTTAACACACAAATGGCAAGTAAGGAACTTGGTGGTCACTCTTCAACTCCCCCAACACTTCTAGTATTGTCATACCCCAAAAAGCACCAAACTGTAGATTGGGTTCCATTGTCTCTGCATTCTAAATGTCCCCAGCCCTTTCTCATTATACTTACCATGCATAAGCACAGCACTTGGCCTTACATTTTGTGGGCCAAGAAATAGTTTTGGGGGTAATTCAGCAAAGATATCTAGTTTTTGGATCCTTGGCACACAGCACATGATCAATAAATGTTGATTGGAATGGAATGGCATGGGTGGCCAAAGATGGGTCTTTTAGAACTCGGTGAGTTCAATTGTTTGATTTCAGATAGCTGTTGTGCTTGGCAAGAAGGTTTCCACTTCCAAATTTGAAACATAAATTCCATTTAATTAGTGACATGAACTTGATGGCCACAGCTGCTGTTTCTTGCAGTGGCCAAGGGCCTGGGGGCAAATAGAGCAATGAGCACAAATGAAGCTAATGGGCAGGGAGCTAAAAGTGGCTACGAGTGGGCACAGATGGGCTCTGCAAACCTCTTCCTACTCGACTGATTCAGACCCTATGGAAGTAGCTTCGGAGGCACAGAGACACATAGCTCCTGGCACATTGGCCTTTAGATTTTTCTCCAAGAGGTTCTTGGGAACACTGTCACTTTCCATCATTTTATTCTCTAGAAGAGGTACAAAAATGCAAAGATATGCTACAACACAACAGAGTTTAGTGGACTAAATATAGAATTTGGAATCAAGAGACTGAGCTTAACACTTGACTTCATCTGTAAACTCTAGCCTTGTGTTGACACTTCCTTAAGTGACTCCTTCCATCATTTAGAGCCTCTGTTTTTTAACCTGTTAAATGGGAATGACAATTCTGGCCCCACCTGCCTCAACAATATATTGTAGTTATCAAGTGAGTTTGTATATAGAAATGTATTTGGTTGAGTCAGGTATCACAGGAATACAGATGAATTAACTATTCATCACAAATTTGCATTCATGTAATAGGTTACTGTCCTTCTTACTAAACAAGGGGCCTGTCCTGCCACCTTATTTGGGACTTTTTTGCTCAATAGTCTCGTCCATTCCTCCCAGTCACTGTAGTATTATCCTCCATTTACATGGGAGGAAATTAGAGTAGTTTTCAGATTTGCCAGAGGTCACAGAGCTCAACATATAAATTTACAATACTGTCTTTCAATTCTTTTCATCTATGTTTGTCCCTACTCTGGTGTAAATGAAGCCATTGGCCCCAACTCTAACTCTCTATGTGGTTGATGTTTGGGTTTACAGCTTTAAAATGCAGTATAGAAAGGCACATATTAAAAAAACTAGCAACAACAAATGTTGGCGAGGTTGTGGAGAAAAAGGAACTCTCCTGCACTGCTGGTGGGAGTGAAAACTGGTCCAACCACTATGGAGAGCTGTGTGGAGATTTCTTGACCTACTAAACAAAGAGCTTCCATATGCTCCAGCAGTTCCACTCCTAGGTATTTACCCAAATGATTCAGAAACATTAATTCCAAAGGGCACCTGCACCCCTATGTTTATAGCAGCACTATTTATAATAGCTAAGCTATGGAAACCCAAATGCCCAAAAATAGATGACTGGATCAAGAAGATGTGGTACATATATACCATGGAATATTACTCAGCATTCAAAAAAGATAAACACATGCAATTTGCAGCAACATGGATGGCGCTGGAAGGGATCATGCTCAGCGAAATAAGCCAAAAAGAAAAAGAAAAATACCGGATGGTCTCACTCATAGCAGGAATCTAGAAAACTTAAATAAGGGACCAGGAAAATGAATAACTATAAGATAGTGAAAATCAAAATCAACAAAAAACTATGAACCAGAGACACTTTTAGGGGGGCGGGAGGGGAGGGATTGGGGTCAGAATGGGGGGGCTGCAATTGTATGGGGAATATAACAATAAAATTTATTTAAAAAAAAAAAAAAAGAAGAAGATGTGGTACATATACACCATGGAATATTACTCAGCAATCAAAAAAGATAAACACATGCAGTTTGCAGCAACATGGATGGAGCTAGAAGGGATCATGCTCAGTGAAATAAGTCAGAAAGAAAAAGAAAAATACTGGATGGTCTCACTCATAGCAGGAATTTAGAAAACTTAAATAAGAGACCAGGAAAGACTAATCAATACAAAGTAAAAATCAAAATCAACAAGCAACTATAAACCAGAGACACACTACGGGGGTGAGGGATGAGGGAGGGGTGGGGAGAGGAAGGACTAGAGTCAAAATAAGGGGGGGTGCAATTGTATGGGGAATATAACCATAATGAAAATGCATACATTGTGCACAGATAAAAAATGATGTAAGAATTATATAAAATAAAATATTAAAAAAAGATTGAACAAAGAAAAATAATAATAAAATGTAGTATAATTCCTACCCTCTGAACTATTGAATTAGACATGATTCATACAGTTCTTCAATCCTCACGGTACACTCTATTTGAGGCATTATTTTGGGCCCTGAATTTTAAAAGATATTAATGGTGGTCTTTTCCCTTGAGGAGCTTGCATTCTAGGGGGAGAGACCAATTGGAGATAATTATTCATGATGTTACTTATCACAGACAGATATTAACTACAACCTATGCTATTGGGACATTTACTGCATTGACTGTATACCAAGCTCTTTTCTTAGCATCATGCATATACTAGTTGTGGAAATAAATTAAGACCACCCAAATGAGAAAAAACATTTTATTCAGAGCTTACTATGGCAAGGGAGTCAGTCACCATCACTTACTTTGGCAGAGACTCAAAAGCAGGCAGAGGATTGGGAAAACTTTTATAGAGGAGAAAAGAGACAGCATCAAGTATGCTCCAGTTGGAGGCTCGTGGAATGGAGCAACTAGAGATGGATCAGCTAGAAGTGGGACACTCTGTGTGACTGTTGAGGGGAACACATTTTGCTTTCTCAGACTGGTCCCAAGTTGGAAATGGGACCAAAAGCCAGGGAAGCTGGCTGTTATTGATTAAGTCTGATGATAGAAGTCTGATTGCTACAGAGGTTATGGTTGGGCTCCCTGGTCTGGGTCAGCTGTAGTTGTAGTACCCTATGAGTTCTGATCATTGTCATTTTTCTATATACAGTATCTCATAACTTATTGAACCCCAACAACAAAGCCAGTGTTTGCCAGAAAAAATCGAGGCACAGAGAGATGAATTAACCAGCTCACTATCACACAACTAGTCAGAGACAGAACCATGGTTATAGTCAGTTTCCTCCAGAACCCACATACTCACCAACTCCAGAATACAGTTGAATAGCAAAAGATTAACAACACAAAAGAAGATGGGCAAAGAGCCTGAGCAGAGGAGCTTACCAAAAAAGAAATGCAGTAACTTCATATAAAAAGGATGCTCGGGCTCAATCAAATTAAGGGAAATAGAAAACAATTTACAAACATATCATTATTGCTTACCTATCAGGTTAGCAAATATAAAACAGTTTGATGATATACATTGTGGGTGAACTTGTAAATTGAAAAATCTTCTGTGAAGAGGAATTTGACAATATCTATTAAAATTACAAAGATACCTATCCTTGACCCAACAATTCTATTTCTAGGTAGTTATTATATAAATGTAAACATGCGAATGAAGTGACATATATTCAAGGATATTCATTGTCACATCTATAAGAACAAACACTAGGAATGACCTAAGTAACTATCAACAGAGCCTATTTATACCACAGGTGCCACTTACTGTTCTAGATGCTTTATACTGATTCACTGATTTAATCCTCTGAGGTGGGTGCTGTCACTATGTCCTTTCCCAAGATGAGGCAATCAAGGTGCAGAAAGGCTAAGCAAACTGTCCAAGGACATATAGATAGATCTGATGAAGGCAGTCCACCTTCAGAATCTGTTCTTAACCACTAAGCTATCCTGTTCAAAGAATGACTTGGTTCTATATAGCAAGATAGGATGATCTTTGAGATATACAGTGAGAACAAAAAACAAAAAAAAGGGGGGCAACTTACAGAATGTTATGAATTGTGTGGTAATTTAATATATTTTATAATTGTAAAATTATTTCTAATTAACTGACTTCAGTATATATCTCTTGAAGACATATATACATGTATATATACATATTTCAATACATATACATCTTAAATGTGCATAAAATATATCCAGAGGGTTCATAATCTGGTAGAAAAAAGGGCAGGTTTGGGAAGAAGAAGAATCCTTCACCGTAAGAACTTTTTTTTTAACTTTGGACCATCAACAGGTTTCTCTATTAAAAATGGAATTATAAAACTAGATCAGCTCATATCACTTTCCAGCTATAAATCCCTTAATTGCTTTTATTGTACTTATAACCACAAGCTCCAGACTCCACAGCATAGTCAAGAAGGCCCTGTCTGACTCACATCTACTTCCTTTAGAGGGGTTCATTCTGCCCAACATCTTGGGTCTTTTTAGATGGCTGAAAGATCATTCCCACCTCAGGACCTTTGCACTGGCTGTTCTTTCTACCTAGTTTCTCTTATGGTTTGTAACCACTTATTTGCTCCTCATCCTACAGGCCTTGACTTCACTTCACAAGCACAGTTAAAGTTGTTTTTCCATCCCCATTAATAGCACTTCTCAAGAAACATAACTTTCATGCTGCAATTATTTATTTTGTTGTACTGTGTTTATGCTTTTAAAATTTACTTCTACCAGAATAGGACTTTGTCTTTTTTTGCATGATAATGCAAGCACTTAGCACTGTACAAGGCAAACAATAGGTATCAATAAACAATTGTTTAATGAAGTAACTGACTGATCTTGTCATTCATATAGAGAGAAACCTAGCAGATAAGGAAATTTGAAGGACAGGATTTCCAGTCCCAGACTGTAGTACAAGTAAAAGGCTGGAGGATTTCTTAAGAACTCTTACATCACTCATGGAAAGGAGATCCTAAAATCATCAACTGAAGTTGCTACATGATCTGTGGAGGGAAGATAAATACATACACTTTGAAGTTAGACAATCCAGAATTCAAATATCTTTCTAATTGCAAGTTGTATGTTTTGGGTGAAAATTAGCTAACACCAATGAGCTAAAATTGCATCAATTGCCAAACTGAGATGGTGGAAATAGTATGAAAATCAAACACAACCAAATGTGTACTTCTGGGCCCAGGGCAGTTCCTCAGTGATTCATAATGATGACTACTTCCCCCATCCCTTTCCTAAATGCGACAATGCCTTTTGATAGACATCTTAAATATGTATAATATGGCCTTTGGAGGCCAGAGACAGCAATGCCTGCTGAAAGACCTGACATCCCTCAATATCTGGAAGGAGTGACCTTCCCCTAAGGCTGCTGCTATTACTATTGCTCCGGGTCTGATGATGATGAAACAGCAGCAAACCCTAAAACCTCATAGTCCTTTGCCACACTCAGGCCCCATTGTATTCTCCTTGTGCACAGAACCCCGTTTTCATAAATAGTGTACTGTGTCTGTGGACTGCAATTCCATTAGTATTACCCCCGTGCTGTTGTAGTAATAAATTTGGAGCATAATGACTACATGTCAGGTCCTTTCAAATACTTTGATTAAGGAGGATTTGGATCTCATTTTTTTTTCTTGCTGTTCCATTTCTCCTTGGGCTATGGCTGGATTCTGTGAAGTAACCAGGCTATCAGTGACCTGCCTTTTCCCTTGGTCTCTGAAGATCAGAGAACTTGAGTGCACCGGAAGGAGCCTACTCTGGGACTTGAGACAGGACTGGGCACCAAGGCAGCAGTGCCTGAGCTGGACCTGAGTCACTGGCACATGAGTCAGACTTCCCCCACTCCCCTCCATCATGATCCGGGGAATTATAGAACCAATAGCTCTGAGAGGCACTGACCTCAGAGAGGATGACCTTCCACCCCTCTGCGTGAGTACAATCAAGACAGATGGAGGAGAGAAACTGGACTGTCCTCTGTGTCTTCACCAGGTCACTGGCAGAATGTGGATGCCCTAAGTCAGAGCTTCCTAAGTCAAACCTCCAGGCCCCTTAGACTCCTTCTTACCATTCTAGGAGGAAAAACTGAGTTAGACAGCCAGCCGAGGAAAGACAGAAAGAACCCTGCCTGCCAAACTCATCGGTCTGTCTTCAGGATCTGAGAGCGTGAAATGGAAATGGATGGTATCCAGTGAGCCTGCTCTGATTTTATTATTTCAAAATGCTCTGGACACAGATTAACTCTCTTTGTCTGGTGCTTAGTGTTTTGCCTCCTCTTTCTTCTCCGAGGGAATGGGAACAAGATGCTCAGTGATGAATTCCTTGGGCAGCAGCATGTCTCCACCACCAAGCCTCAGCATGCCTCTTCGTCCCTGCTGGACAGACATGTTCCATCTCAGAGCCATGCCCCTCACTGAATCAACCCAGATGCACTCCTTCAATGCCGCCCCAGACAGCCACGCTACACTCATCAGAGACAGAGAGGAGAGAGCAACAGCAGGGTGGCGGTCCCTCCCTGTGCAGGGGCGGACGGCACACATCAATCTCCCAGCAGTCTGTTTCCCATCCTTAAAGACTTTCCATCCACATTACAGTGATGCAGACCGTCTTTCTCTGCCAGTGTTTGGCGGCTTTGCTTGCAGCACCTCGTGGAACCCTGGCAGGAGGTGGGCCACCAGGAATGAGTGATGACATTGGCCTCCTCCACGCTGCAGCTGAGGGAAGTCACACTAAATACACCAGACACCATCTGTGCAGGACACAGACGTCCAGAAAGTACACAGCTTGTCCTGCACATCAATCAATCACAACGGAGCCGAGGGTTAATTTGAATAAGGCCGTACCGGGCATGAAAGTACCAGAGTTCCTCGCCTAAAAAAATAAACTTTCCTCGGTCACTGTAGCACACTTGCCAGGCTTAGTTTCTCCATCTGTTAAATGGGCTGACTCCTAACTGAAAGAATCGCTTTGTTCCCCATTAATCGCCACTGTTTTGAACCCTCTGGTTTCTTTGAGTGCAGTATCTTCTCCGCCAAGTAGCTCAACTGTGCTGCGTATGACCTGGGGCAAGTTGTTTTACTTCTTTGAGCCTCCGTTTTTTCACTTATAAAATGAGGACTAACTTGGACAAAATAAAATAGTGACTTGGAATCACTTAACACAGGTATTCCTCTCTGGGGGCTTCTAGTGTGGTTAACACAGGAACTCATTTTATACACAGATCCAATCGCCTTTCATGTCTAGCGCAGTGTTGGCATATAGTAGACACTCAGTAAATATTTGCTAATTGCTACACTTTCAAGCTTCAAGGCAGAACAGAACTGTATCCACTAATGGTGTCATTCTTGCAGAATGATTTTATAACCCCATTAGTTTGAGAGAGCTAAATGGAGCTAAAAATGTTCACGTCAAGAGTTGTAGGATCCAGGCCACTAAAACATTTGATTTTCTCCTTTTCTCCATCAAGTGCCAACATGTGAGTGAATTCATCTCAAGTCTCCATTTTGATGTCTGTCTTGCTGCTAAACCCATTCTGGGAATGAGCTGATGACACCCAAACCGTATCCTATTAACACGTCTCCCTTTCAGAAGCTGCTGCTATTTTACAAAATGCCTTTGGGTGACTTGTAGAGAAAATGCCTGTGACAAAAGAATCCAGGTTTTGGTCACAATTGTTTTTCCTTTGCACTTCTCCTTAGGCACGTCTGGAAGTTTATTCTCACAATAGATTGACACAGTTATCAGTGATTCTCATAAAAATCATGTTGAAATATTGCTTCTATTGTCCCTGTATTTCTGTTCCTGAAGACACACAAGCACTCGAGCCCAGGAATCTGCCCTGTCTACCTCTGATCACCTTGCAACTGAGGTTTTGACAGTTTCATAAGGATCGGTTTATTTACCCAAGCCTGGATATCCCTGATCTGTGCAGTTAGGGCCCCTTTGTCACTCTCTGCAAGTTCAAGACTACCCCAGTCTCTGATACCAACCCTGTCCTCAGGTGGGGGAATTCAAAGCTGAAATAGGGAACTTGTCAGTTTCTGCAAGTCCCATCCTAACAATATTTATTAAATAAGACAATCTGCAAACAAGTGACTTGCATTTTCTCATTTATTCTTCTCAAAAACTCTATGAGGTGGGTGGTAGTATGAGTCCCATTTTACATAGGAAGAAACTGATAGTCATAGAGGCTAAATCTTAGTGCATTCCATAGCAGAAAAATATATGAATTGATTAGTCAGACATGGGAGCCTTTGTTTTTAAACCTTACACACTGCCTTCTCCCAGCTGTGCTTCTGCTTGTCCTGCAGTCAGATCTACTCAATACTATAGACTTCATCAGGACTGGCCTTCTGGATTTTGAAATCTATATAGAACTGTTCAAAATTTAGCATGTGAATTACTTGTGGGTGACTTGGGGAGGGGAAGCGCTTCATAGAGAAATGAGTGATGGTGGTGGGGTGTATGTGAGAAGACATTCAAGGTAAAGAGAATATCAGGAATAGGGAATAGCAGAAAAGAGAGCCTTGGGGAAACAGCCATTAGGAAAATGCAGCTGGACTAGCAGTGAGTCTATCATTGTCTTCTCCACATTCCCATTCTGATAACAGCCTAGATTCAGACTGCCAGTCACATAAAAAGTAGCCAGAGGTGGGTGACCTGAGAAAGGATATACAACATATGGGGAAAATGCAAAGGCCAGTCTGGAAGTGGAAAGAACTAGTTTAACATAAAGTCTGTTGTTCAAAGTTTCCAAGATCCAGCATGCCAGTCCCAGCCAGTTTCAGACATGCAAAGTACTAGGTAGCACAAAGGTCCTGGCAGGGAAACAATCCTTGGGAGAGATATTGATTGCCAGTACCAATGTCCAGGTCTTCATTTACTAGATTTTTGCTATTCAAAACATGACCTGGGACGCAATATCACCTCTGTGGTATTCCTGCCAATAATGCATAACCTGAATCTAATTATGAGGAAACATCCAACAATTTTAAATTAAGGAGCATTCTACAAAATAACTTGCTTATACTATTCAAAACTGTCAAGGTCAAGAGAGAAACAGATGAGCAATTGTTCAGATTACATAGACTCAAGAGACACAACAACTAAATGTAATGTATGGTCTTGGATGGAATCCTGGACTTGTGGGAATGGAGCAGAATTGCATAGAGGGCATTACTGAAACAACTAAAATTTTTTAATACTGTTTGTATTATATAATATATTAATTAATGTTAAATTTCCTGATTTTGATCAATGTAATAGAATATCATTTTTCTTGGGAAGAATTTAAGAATAGAAGGGCATAAGGTTACCAACTTACTTCCAAATACCTCAGAAATAAAGTTGTGTGTGTGTGTGTGTGAGTGTGCATGTGTGTGTGTGTGTGTGTGTGTGTGTGAAAAAGTGACAGAGACAGAGAGAGAATGATAAAGCAATTAGGGCAAAATATAAGTAATTGTTGAATTTGAATTTGAACAAAAATATACAGCAATTCTTGTATTATTCTTGCAAGTTTTTATTGTAAGTTTGGAATACCAAATGTTTATGTTTTAAAAGAGAGAGAGAAGGACTAAAGATGAATTTTTAGATAACAGTCTTCTTACCAGCAATTTATTAAAAAGACAGGATCTCCAACCTCATACCATCCCCACAGAATCAGAATCAACAAGATCCCTATGGGGTTCATATCCAGATGCAAGTTTGGGGATCTCTGCTCTGTGTATCTGGGGCTGGACAGCTTAGTCCTAGCTATCAGACATAGATCAGCTCCAAGCCCCAAGTCAGCTCCAAGCTCCCAAACTCTTATCCACCCCTCCAAACACCACTCAGAAATTTTGATGTAAACATTTCTTACCTCTGGCTACAGCTTGCTTCCAGAATACTGTGCTGTATTCAGGGCTTTTGAAAAAAATTTAATATCATCTCCCCAGTTTCACATTATATTAGAAATCAGTTTCGTTTTCCTTTTAGAATAAGGGTGCTATTCCTTGTATCCTTGGCACTGACTCAGGCATATACCGATACTCAAGGAACTTTTGAATGAATGTATTAAAGCCTACTTGTATGAATAGATTAGACTCAGTGTTGTCAACCACCATGCAAGCTATGGCTCCAGGAATATACTGCTGGAGTCTCCAGAAGGGACAAAGGGTAATTTACATTTGAGTAGACACTTGGGTCTCATACCAGTGGGGAACAAAGGAGTCAGTCAGAAAAGGAGGCCCCTCACGTAGATAGCCAGCCTCTAACCCAGCATTGCTCCAAATGCACTCCAAAGAGAGTTAGTTTTAGTTTTCCTATAATTCTTAGCAGTTGTATAAATTGCCACTGGCTTTATAACCCAGTAAAGGATTGTTATAGTAACAATTCATTGGAAATGTCCACTTGCCACAAGATGTGTGGGTGTTACAAAGACACAATAAGTAACACAAGATCAGCTTAGCCAATATAATGGTTTAATCGTGATCACTAGAGAAAAAAGGAGTAAGGCCAAAGGGACAGATATTAAGACGGGCTTGTTTGAAAGCATGCGGTATTGTTATCAGAATGGATATGTGTCTTTAAGAGGCAGCCCCTTCTCTCAGCTCTGGCAAGTGCAGGTGCAGGTATAGGACAGAACATCAGAAACTTCAGATGATTGAAAGGAAAGGCAAGGCTTTGGTTTGGAAGGCATGATCGCCCCCTCTTACCTTCAAATGCACGATAAGGAATAGACTTATAATGAGCTGCTTCTATCCAAGAAGTAAAACAAATTTAAAAGGACCTACTAGTTACAATCCAGCCTCCCTGGTGTTTTCAATGAAAGGATAATTTCAGATATCAAACCAAAGCATCCCGGGCTATGTAAGGCTGTATGGACTCCAGGTCTTTCAATAAAGACAAGATTGGCTACCACTTGCAGAAGCAATCTTTTATTTTAACTCAACATGGGACCTTTTAAGAATTCCCCCAGGAACAGGGTTTTGCCAAAAACCGGAGCTTAATTTAATGAGGGTGAAAAGTTTAAGGAAGAAACATAAAGGAAAAGTCCTGAAAGAACAAAAGCGTTGTGGAACAAGAATCTGTTCCCAGCTTGTTGAAACGTACCAGTGAGCAGTGAGCAGTCAGACCATGAGGAGATTCTGAGTCTTTCTGTGGATTTTCAGAGAGAATCTCATCAGTCTGCTGCATGTGCAGGAAGCCTCCCTGATGTGTAAGGTAGAGCCATGTAGAAATGTTAAAGTGAGGGTTATTTTTATGTAAGTCCTACTATGTGATAGAAATTTTTGAGGTCTGGGCCTCCCTGGTGGTGCAAGGGGTTAAGTCAGAGCACTATCAAATTATCATCAGCCACTGCAGATCGAGTTGGATCCCCAGCCAGGAAGCTACTCACATGGCACAGCAGACCTCTCCTTTCTCACCCGCTGCTCCCCTCAGCAGTGTATTTCAGTCAATCCTCCTGTTCTGCTCCCCCCTCTGTCTCTGGTGAATCCTCTCACCCCCTACACCTCTGGCCTGTACCCCAGTTCTCATATGCATAGATAAATAAATCTTTAAAAAAAAAAAGAAAGAAAAGTTTGAAGTGGGGAAGCAGACAGATTAACTTTTGTTTTGTACATCAAAGGCACAGTGAGACAAGAATGGCCTGCCCAAGATCTCAGTCTTCATAAATGTCCCCAAATCCAATGAGTGAGGCTATAGCAACCCTTTAAAAAGATGTCTCTGTTTACAGAGCGACCAAGCCACCTCTCTAAGTACCTCTTCCTACTAAGTCTCTTGAACATCCTTGCCTCGCTGGTTTGCAGACACTTGCTATGATCTTCACTTGGGAGCCACTGGCATCTTCTGAGCCCTATAGCCCTATAGTGATTTATCACTTCAGTCTCTCCCTTTGATTCAAAACCCACCTTCAGTCATTGAAATAATTTCTCTTTGGGTTCCAATGTCAGGAACCTGGAGCTCATGCCCACAGTTCCTTTACCGAATCTGATTCCCTGAGTCCCAGTCAAAAGAATTGATGTTCTTGGTCTATACCAGAACAAGGATTTAAATCTGGACATCTAACTCTAAATCCCAGACCCATTCTTCTGTACCCTCAAGTTTTGCACATGTGAGACCTTGTTTCCAGACATGGGATAAGAAGACTTAACAATGCTAAGTCACTCACACAGATACAGATTCTATTAAAGTACTGAAACCTTAAATTTGGACTCTACTGATTAAAAACATGCTATTATTTCAAGGTTGGCAGTCCTGAAAATTACCTTGCTACCACCTTAGTAGGAAAAATCTGTTAAGCAAATGAATAATGCACAAAGAATCAAACTGAGAAGCAAAAAGAAGCGCTCAGGAAGACCCAGCCTGTTTTGCTGGGTGATGACAATCTGGAAGTGACCAGAATAGAATTGGATGAATAAAAGGATCTACTGGGTCTGATAATATAATAGAAAGGCAATGAAAATAAAGGCAATCAGGAGCAACTTCTTAACCTATTTCAACAAGAAAATAGTTTTCAAATATTGCACATTGTGTCATAATTATTCAAATATAATTTTTAGAAGTCTTAGTTCTGAGCAAACTGAAGGGTTTTTGATGTACATTTATTCATCTGTTCTGAAACACATGGGTACCCCTCAGTGCCTAAATTTCCTGCTGGACTCAGCGCCCTTACCTAACATGCCCACAGCATCACACTGTGACTGGCACATAATAATTACCCAATGAATAGTGGATTACTATATATATCATGACTTAAGGTACATTTTTAGTTAGTATTATAGCAGATAGATAGAAAGTACATACTAGCTAACAAATTTGTTTATTTGCCTTTCTCTATTTAAACCAGCCTGGAAGCTTAATTTAATCTATTTTATGAATTCTCCTATCTATTTTAGTCCATGCCTGGTTTTCTCAATGCTAGGGGAGAAATATGGCAACAAAAACCAAGTCTTTTATTTCTTTATACATGACCATACCTGAAATAGAATTAAGCAAACAATAAGAATTCAATAATTTGTGATGTCAGAAATGATTAAAAAACTACATTTTAGTATAAAATCATAATAAATTATAAATTCTTAATTATATAAACTACATTTATGCCATCTTAAATTAGAATGTAATACATCTAATGTTAAAATTAGGATATCTAAGTTATTATAAATTACTCCATGGTTCAGAAAAAGGTATAGCAGTCATACTAGAGAAACTTAATTGTGAGACTTCTATCTCATTGTTTAAAAATATATTTTCTTGTCAATTTTTTTAAAGTTCTTCTTTTCCCTTCTTCTCAGAATAGAATAAGAATGTCCTGGGTCCTCCCCAGTGGCGCAGTGGTTGAGCGCTGGGCTGCAAAGCTGCCCGCAGCCTCTGCAGCACCGGTTTGATCCCCGGCCACAGGGCGAGGGTCCTACATGGCACGCAGACCTCTCCTGCCGCCCACTGCTCCCCTCAGCAGTGTACTTCGTCAGTCTGCCTGCTCTGTTCTCCCCTCTGGCTCTGGTGAATTCTCTCACCCTCCCGTGCTTCTGACTGTACCCAGTGCTTGTATAAATAAATAAATAAATCTTAAAAAAAAAAAGAAAAACACAAATTACTTAAAAAAAAAGAATATCCTGTGCTTTCTCTTCTCTGTGGCTGAGTAATCAAATATATTGATATGTCTGCTTCTCTGCTTTCAGAACTTGTCTTCTAAGCTGAAAAGCCAAATTCTTTTGAGAGTCACAAATCAAATCCAAGAATTCTCTTACTCATGTTCCATTATTACATAAACAGTTTAAGAGCCAATAATGCTCTATCATGGACCTTGTAATATACCATTTAATCTAAGAACTGATATAACTAAAGTTTGCAAAATTGATGATATAAAATACTCATCATTATCCAATATTTGATTAAAAAGCTTGCATGTCCTCTGACACTCAAGGTGTGAAGTGGGCAGTTGGAAAGTCAGGTATTGGCAGATTGGGAGAAAAACTGATGGGTTAGACCTTGCATGAGTCAATTTTTTTCTTTTCCGAGGAACTCAATTGAAACAAGCTTAGGCAGAATGGAGAAGTCATCGACTCATACTAAGACCACAGCTAGAGCATGCTCAGCAGCTGATCCAAGATAATTAATCCAAAGACCAGTTTCTGTCTGGTCTCTTGCTCTTGCCATTTTTCTTTATGAATAACACCTTCCATTTTTTCATGCCAGGTTTCTCCATGAGGCTAAACCCATAGCCACTGGGAGTTCTAGTGCTTGTTTCTTCTCATCTTGACTGCCAGGGTATATACTATCATCACTTTCCTTGGAAAAGAAGTTCCCAGAGAAACATTTTGAATTGGCTGATTTGGGTCATATAACCAGTTCTGTGGCCAGTAAGATTGAATAGCATAGTGACTCTTGGATGGAATTTCTTTACGTTTCACTGAGAAGGACCAGCTATTTGTCCCAACAAAAGCAACTGATCTCCACTATATACTGAAAGGAGAAAAGGATGTTGTTGTTGTTGTTGTTTTTGAATTCACAAGAGTTATTGGTTAGGGTGACAAAAAGGAAGAAAAAGCTTTACAATATTGAATTCTTTCTTTTCCTATAGTGAGCTCCAAAACAGAGATGCAATACTTTGTTATAATAGGTAATAAAATTCAAATCAATATCTACCCTCATTCACATCAGATTCCATTTCAACTTCCTGTGTACAAAACTGTCTTCTCAATGACAACTGTGTTCCTTAAACTCAAAACTTTACCATATCTGAACTCCAGAGGGCAATTCTGGCACCACTGACCAGACATGATACTAACAACAACAATTCAAGACAGAACAATCAGCACTGAGTAGGATTATAAGAGCATCCCTAAGTAATTCAAAATAAGTGATTCCGAAGAGGCTTCATAAGAAAGTTGACTTTTGAGCATTCCCATAGAAATTCAAGGTAATGATTCCCAAAGAGAAATTAGTGTTTGAATCATAAGCAGCAGATGAGAGCACTGCACCATGGCCTTGGATTGCTAATGGGTATTTGCCCTTTCTGATTTAGACATGAAATAGGGTATTTTCAAGGTCCAAGGAAAGCCTTGTCCCTTGTCTCTGTAAAAAAAAAAAGAAAAAAAAAGTATCCTTCACCTTTTCATATTGTCTCATAATGATTTACAAGAAACAAAGTCTATAAGTCTATAACTAGGGATAAGGTTTGTAGATGCAAATATTTCTTGAAATAGAAAAACAGTGGTTTATATCAAGTAGTAAATGACTGATAATTCAACCTTCTTAGAAGTTGATTTTGTTTTCTTTTTCTTTATTTATGCATAGAAGAACTGGGGTGTAGTCAAGAGGTGGGCAGGAGTGTGAGAGGATTCACCAGAGATAGGGTGGGGAACAGGACAGGTGGATCTTACTGAAATACACTGCTGAGAGGAGCAGCAGGTGGGACAGGAGAAGCCTGCTGCACCATGTGGGTTAGCTCCCTGGCCGTGATCAAACTCATGCTGCAGTGGCTGGCAATAGCTTGGTAGTGCTGAGACTTTAACCCCTATACCAACAGGGAGACCCAGAAGCTGATTTTGGTAGAGGACAATAGAAACAAAATAGAGGCATTAGGTTCTGCAGATGAAAAACGTAAGTCTAGATAGTCATTTTTCATGTTCAGAAAGGCAATTACAAAGGAGATAGCACCTAAACCTAGTTAGCAGTTCCTACCCTGTATGTTGTGCTGGAAATGCACAATGGCAACTTTCTTGGTGCCCAGCCCCTCTGCTTGAAAGTATAACAACCAATGATTGGCTCCCACCCTGACTCATTTTAATGTTTCTAATTTAGTAAAGTGTTGGTAGGGACTTGACTTGATACTGAACTCTGTCCTCTACCATGTTAGTGGGAACTAGGCTTTTAGTGAGGATCAAATTAGCTCAGGAAAAAGCAAGGAAGAATTTTGGCTTAGATTATCCATTACCTTTTGTCCTATAATGTTATGTAACAAATGCAGAGACTTAAACTTTCATCATTGCTCTCAGGTACATGCTAAGATGGTTAACTTTGTTAACTCGGATAGGTAGTGCCATGCATTTATTTGATTAAACACGCCTGGATGTTGCCATGAAGGCATTTTATAGATGTCATTAGCAGACTTTGAGTAAAGCAGATTACCCTCCATAGAGTGGGGAGGGGGGGTCTCATTCAATCAGTTAAAGGCCTTAAGTGCAAAGACTAAACTTTTAATTTGATGACTTCTAACTTCTGCTTGAACAAGTGTGTGTGTGTCTATCTTCTGACAGCAACATAAAAACATTGCTTGAGTTTTCCATCTGCTGGCCCATCCTACAGATTTCTGGATTCAAAACCATGGTGTTAACTTCACCCTAAAATTTCAGCCTACAGAACTTCCTACAGATTTCAGACTTGTCAGCTGCCAATTTCTTAAAATCTCTGCCTTCAACACTTTCTCTAGAGATAGATAGATGTTGGATGGAAGGATGGATGGATGGATGGATGGATGGATGGATGGATGGATGGACGGACAGATGGATGGTTGGATGGGCAGATAGATGTTCTGTTTTTCTATGGAATCTGACTAATACACATAATTGGTTAATTAGATAGGTAGGAAATACTTAGGATCTCAGTTCTACTGGGCACATATGATGATCACATGCTTGCAGGATGGTTTTTCATGCTCACACTTTCCTGGGCTTATTCTTCAGGTAGTACAGGCTGGCTATAGTGAAGGTAAAGAAGCTAATGTGGGAATCAAGTCTTAAAGCCTATACTCATAACTAACTCATCATCTCTTCTACTACCCACTGGGACCCAAAACAAGTCACAAGTTCACCTCAGATTCAAGAAATGGGAAAATACACCCTCTCCTTGATGATAAAACTGACAAAGTCAATTGCAAAATGTGTTGATCCAGGGCCTCCCCAGTGGTGCAGCAGTTGAGCGCTGGGCTGCAAAGCTGCCCACAGCCTCTGCAGCACCGGTTCAATCCCCGGCCACCTGCAAGGGTCCCACATGGTGCAACCTCTCCTGCCGCTCCCGCTGCTCCCCTCAGCAGTGTACATCGTCAGTCTGCCTGTTCTGTTATCCGCTCTGGCTCTGGTGAATTCTCTCACCCTCCCACGCTTCTGACTGTACCCAGTGCTTATATAAATAAATATTTTTTAAAAATGTGTTGATCCAGGAAGATCATTCACTAGGACAATTAATGCCATCAAGCTAACACTCTTAGACCTGCAAAGCCATAATAATAACGTAGTTATGAAGTGCCGCCTAATTTGATGACTTCTAACTTCTGCTTGAATGAATGTGTGTGTGTCTATCTTCTGAGTCTTTCTTGAGTCCTACTTACCCATTCAGCCATGCTGATAAAAGGAGTCAATGCTGTTAGATCAAAGCATTCTGATTATAATAATATTTATAATATGGGATAACATATATAATTAATATCAAAATACATTGATTTTATAGGTCAAAATAAATAGCACTCAACAGTTTATAAAGCATTCTTACATCCATCATCAGTTTTAATACTAAGACCAAGGAAATGCTGAGGGTATAAATGGAATTAAAGAAAAAAAAATAAACAAAAGGGGGGAGAAGGAGAGATAAAAGAAGAAGTTGAGGTTTAGAAGCATTTCTGCCTAAAGATAAATTCTAGGAAAAGCATTTCTGTGGAGAGATCTGTGAACCTAGGGGACAATTCTGAATTAGATTTGGAGATGGATAGTGAGTAGATGAAGATGACTGATGGTATTAGGAGAAATATATGGCACCGACTCCCAGAGCAAGAGAGCAAAACAATATCTTTGGAAGATAAATTGGGGGAAGAAAGTCTTCCTAGGTATAAGCAAAGGTATATTAAATGTGGATATGTTTTTATTTGTTTGAAATACCTTTCCTTCTACCTCTCCCAATTTCTTAGGGAAAAAAAAAAAGGAGCAAAGACAAGGGGAAGGAAGGAGGGGAAGGAAGGAGGCATGTTTGCAAGTACAGGAGGTGAAAAGAGGAAAAATGGCATGTGAGGGAGCTCCTGAAAACTGCCTCAAAGACTACGCCAGGGGGCCTCCCTGGTGGCACAGCGGTTGAGCGCTGGGCTGCGAACTGCCCTCAGCCTCTGCAGTGTCGGTTCGACCCCCGGTTACAGGCAAGGGTCCCACATGGTGTGCAGACCTCTCGTGCCGCACCCGCTGCTCCCCTCAGCCATGTACTTCGTCAGTCTGCCTGTTCTGTTCCCCACTCTGACTCTGGTGAATTCTCTCACCCTCCCACGCTTCTGATTGTACCCAGTACTTGTGTAAATAAATAAATGAATCTTTAAAAAAATGACTATGCCAGGCAGGCTGGAGGTGGGAACAATGGGACTGATGTGAGCAAGGAGAGAATCCAGTGAACTGAATTTGTTGTAGTCTGACTAGGAAAACAAAAACAGCCTTGTGATATTCACAGCCAGGGTAAGTCTGTAATAACAAGAGTTTTGGATAGAGGTGCGAAGAGTTTAGCATCCCTGCCCCTGTTGGCATGATTAGAGAAAGTCCTCCCTCAATCCCCAAACTCTTGTCCCTGGAGTGAGGTCAAATGTTAAAAACCAACCCAGGATTGAATGGTCTGATCTCAGCACGTAGGCTCTATCAAATGCTCAGGGACATCAGAACAGCAGTTTGATATTTATTAAACATCAGCAGGGTCACTTACAAAGGATCAAGCCCTCCAAAAGCTCAGGTCCCTGCTCAGAGAAACTTTAAAGGCATAGAGGAAAGGGAGGCCAGGTCTGGGCAGTCAGCATCACCATAAAGACACCGAGCTGAGAAGGAATCTGTTTGTTTGTGTTTTTTTAAAACATTTATTTATTTATGTATACAAGAGCTGGTGTACAGGCCAGAGATGCGGGGGGTGAGAGGATTCACCAGAGACAGAGTGGGAAACAGAACAGCAGACTGACCGAAGCACAGCACTGAAGGGAGCAGTGGGTGAGCCAGGAGAGTCCAGGAGAGTTCTGCTGTGCCATGTGGGTTGCTCCCTGGCTGGCCAGGGATCCATCTCGTGCTGCAGAGGCTGCCGATTGCTTCATAGTGTGGTGCTTAACCCCTTGCACCACCAGGGAGCCCCAAGGAATCTGTTTTTAGGATGAGATATTTTATGAAACTTCTCCCCATTGGAAACTTTTTTCTATAATCAGTCATCACAGAAAACTGAAGATGATCAGGAAAGGATGGAGTATTTTCTAGAGAGAAAGATGGGACATAAGTTATGGTAGAAGGCAATACCAGCCGCAACCATCCATCCCAGGCTTTTTGCCAATTTTCTCAATGAGGAAAAGTTGCTAGGCTAGAGGGAGAGGGGCTGACAAAGTACAGAGAGAAGAAAAAGGGATGGGGCTAAGTAAAACCATACGAGGAAGTCCAAAAAGAAAGTTCAAGAAATGAAAAGTAACTTTAAAAATTATACCCAGGGCCTCCCTGGTGGTGCCAGGGGTACAGAGAGAAGAAAAAGGGATGGGGCTAAGTAAAACCATACGAGGAAGTCCAAAAAGAAAGTTCAAGAAATGAAAAGTAACTTTAAAAATTATACCCAGGGCCTCCCTGGTGGTGCCAGGGGTTAAGCACCACACTACGAAGCAGTCCGCAACCTCTGCAGCACAAGTTCCATCCCTGGCCGGCCAGAGAGAAAACCCACAAGGCACAGCAGACCTCTCCTGTCTCACCCGCTCCTCTCCTCAGCAGTGTACTTAGGTCAATCTGCCTGTTCTGTTCCCCACTCTGTCTCTGGTGAATCCTCTCACCCCTCCACATCTCTGGCCTGTCCCCCAGGTCTTGTATGCATAAATAAATAAATCTTTAAAAAAATTATATCCAATACCGCAGATCAAAATAAATGTGAATCAAAATAAATGTAAATTATATCCAATACCGCAGATCAAAATAAATCTGGTAGCACCACAAGGGGTTAAATCTCAGCACTATCAAGCTATCCACAGGCACTGCAGCACAAGTTCCATCCCTGGCCATGTTTCTGAACCACATGGCACAACAGACCTCTCCTGTCTGGCCCGCTGCTCCCCTCAACAGTGTATTTCTGTCAATCTGCCTGTTCTGCTCCCCAATCTGTCTCTGGTGAATCCTCTCATCCCCTGCACCTCTGGCCTACACCCCAGCTCTTATATGCATAAATAAATAAATCTTAAAAAAAATAAAATAAATGTGAATATATGATTGGGGGAAATGCACAAAACTGGAAATTAAAAGAAATTTGTTCAAATTCTGATTCAGCTACTTATTAGCTATGACTTGATCTCCAGGCATCTCAGCTTCGCCTTAGTAAATGGGGTAATAATCCTAACTCACGTGATTATTGTGAACACCATGGCGTGTGAGTGTGCCTCCCAGGCTATGAATGGAGCTATTCAAATGGTAATGTCCATAATTGGTATTATCATCATGTTTGATAAAAAGGTGATTCTGGCACATACATTTGCATATTCATTAAAAGGTATGACAATGCTGATGTTATAACTATAGTCACTGCTGAGGTACCTAAAGCATTCTAGATCTGTCAAAAGAAAATTATAGAAACTTGACTGAAGTCGATCTGCCCTCCCTCTCATACTGATAAGAAAAATGAAAAACCGACTCAATCCTTCGCAGGAATGTCCCTTCTACTATCTTCCAACTAAATATTCATTCTTGCCAACTCTCAAAGCTATTCTGAGACAAAGCAGAGATCACAGTTTATCTCCTGGGCTTTTAATATCCCCCATTTGTATGGATTGAAAAATTGAGGTGCCTGGAAATATAAAGCAGCTCGCACCAAATCCATGTCTGCTAGAAACAGCCAGGCCCTTCCTACCTGAGAGAACACCCTGCAGAAAGCCCAAGCTTTCAGGCTCAGAGCAAAATACAGAAAGGGTATAAAATATTAAATAAAGACCAAGTAGGGAAAACAAAAAGATCATATTCTGAGACATATTTTTACAATAAGTAAGATAAATTCTGAGACTGAAACATGTTGGGAGAACCAGACAAATGCTGAAATAAATATGAAAAGAAGACAAATTTGGGCCATACAGAAAGTAAAACCCTAAAATGTTAGACAATGCTTGAAGAAAAGGTAAAAGTGGGAGAGTAAAATAAATACCAAAGGGCAATAAATCATAGAAATAGCACTTCTGAGAATGATGGTGAATAAAACACATCTCACAAAGTAAGCCTTCAAGAGGAAGACAAATGCAGTGTGACTAACAAATACAGATATCATGCCAAGGATGGAGACCACGGCCGGAAAGATAAATACCCAGTGTTACACTGACCGCCCTGACTTCCATAGGGAATGCAATTTACATGCATTTCCCTAAACTCTTCCTCTAGGGTTGTTCTCAGCCTCTTTCTATTCAAGGCAGGAGTGGAGGTCACCTCTCCTTACTTGATAGCAGCTCTCATTTACTTTGTAAGTGACACATGAACTCAGTCTCCTCAGAAGAGTCTCTACTCTGTTTCTGTCGCTGATAACTTCTCCAGGGGAAAAAGCCACAACACTGCTCTCTTATTCCCAAACCAGGCCTTGTCACATGCAGGTAAGAGACTTCCATAACTTGTCCACGTTTCGCCAAACATACCCTGCCTTCCCCCAAGCTTATTAGAATCCAAGGTTTGGGTTAAGACTCATCAACAGACTCTACTGAGAAAACCCCTGGACGGCAGGGAGGGACAATAGCTTCTCATGAGGAAATTGAGGCAGGCTTTGAAGCCAGACCTACTGTGAAAATTAATACACAGAAACCCTGTTTTGATGATGTTCGGAAGCTAGAAGAGCGTTCCCACACATGTGGAGTGAACAAACTACAGGTCCAACATGCCTTGTTTCTCCCACGGGAAGTGGTATCCCGGAGGAAGGAAGCAGATGGTGTCTTTACATAGCTGACCCTCAAAGGGATGTATAAAGGGGTGCTTGTCTTGGATAAAGGGGAAGTGCCCAGGAGTCTCCCCAGAAGTCTGCTCTCACCAAACTGTCTTCTGTGGTTGTTCACAAACAAACCCATTTTGACGGTAGAATAACTAATTGCTCTTTGCTTGAGGTCAACAACACTAGCACTTGAAATTCTGTAGCATTGTATATGAAGTCTTTGTGTGAAACCGGACAAGTTAGTTAAGCTCTCTGAGGCCCTTGGTGCCTCATCTTGGAAATGGAAACAGCATTTGATTCTGAGATAATTCAGGAAAAGCACCTATTTTATGTAAGATGGATAGCTACATCCGATGCAAAGAGGGAATAATTGTCCAGTCATAATGCTCATCTGGAAGTGGGTCTGGATCGTGACTGACTGGAGCCTTGCTACCACAGGAAAGAACAGAATGGCAGCGATGAGAATGGAGAAGACTAGCATCTGGTCTCTGAAAGCAGGAATGAACCAAATGTAGGCAACAGGCAACGTGCAGAACACTGTGATAGTCATTACACTTAGCATCTACATCCCACATTACAAATTTATCAAGCACTTTCACTCAAAAAGGGGTCAGATTGGATACTGGGCCTAAGTGACAGGATAAGGCTACTTACTCTCTACATAGAAGACATTTTTTACTTTGCAAAGTAGTTTCACATCCATTATCTAACGTGATCACTTCCACCCGGTAAAGTAAATGGATCAGGGACCGTCCATCTCCTTCTCTGTCATGAGGAACGGAAGGTGAGGCCCAGAGAGATTGTGACCAACCAGAGGTCAGGCAAGGTCAGGCATACAGTAGGTGGAAACTAGCAAATGACTTCAGATCCACAACAGACATATGATTGCCCCCAGCCATCCATCAGCATTCCTCTGGAAAGAGAAACTTTGCTGCTTGAGCTGCAGGAGAGAGCCCTTTAGCTAAAAATACCTCATGCAAATGAATTCTCCTTGAGGGAAGAAAATACACAACCAACAATCAGTGGGGGAGTAAATGTAGTTAATAGGAAAATGGAGACTAGAAAATTGCCTCTCCCATTTCTACTCAAAGAGTGGTCTTCAAATCAGAAGTATCATATCACCTATGTGCTTATGCGAAATGCAGAATCTTAGTGTCCACACCAGACCCACTGAATCAGAATTTGCATTTTAACACCTGCATTCCCAGCTGATTCATGTGCTGATTAATATTTGAGAAGCACTGGTCTGGAATCATTCAGACAGGAAATCATTTTGCTATTGATATAATCCTGAATTCATCTTGTCAGGGAAGAGTTCTACTTTACACTGCGGGACCTAGTGGACTTTTAGGCTCTACCTACTGAATTACCTACCCTCATCTTCTCCCTGTGGACATCCATCCAATTGCCTTTATTAATTTGTCTACCATAATTCTAGTTGACTCTTGTCTTGACAGAACATATATAAAAAGACCACGATTGGGGGAAAACTCTGCTTCAGAAACAGACTTCATAGCGGTAGAAAGAATAAGATCTAAATCAAAGCTATTCATCTTAAATGTCTCTTGCATTCCTGAAATCCCATGGCTGTTTTTATATTGCATCCTTAGTTTGATTTGCTGTTCTCTGTGGCTTGCAGAACTTTTGCTTTGCCCTGATCTCTGACACCTCCCTATCTGTCAGATATTTACCTGGGGATAAATTTGCATGCTTAGCTAACTGTTCTCCTGACTATTTCTGACCTCTATTATCTGCAGAGTCACACAAGAACTATTGTCTCTACATGGTCACTCTTATTTGAACTGCTACTTTTGGAGTCCAGAGGTACAGGTCTCTCAGAATATTCTTGGAAGAGGCATACCCAGTCTATGACCCAGTTTTCATTTGCTTTGCAAAAATAAGGCAGCTCTACCTGATTCTTTCCCTTGGAGATGTAGGGCCACATTACATCATGCATGGGGAGGTCTCCAAGGGTCCCTCACAAAGGTGCACAATTATTGAACATTATTATTATCCTATTGCCCCTCAATTAAAGTAAGTGGCACTTTAAAATGCAGTAACAGCTGCTCCCAGCAGTGTCTTTTTGCAATCCATTTGTGTTCTCAGTTTTTGCTTCTCTCTACAGCCTTTTACATCTTTGTTTAAGCTGTGCTTCACACTCATCATTGTGAAATCCACAGGAATTCCAAATATGAAACACCCAATTCAATCCAAAACCTAAAAGAGCTCAAGGATCAAGAGATTGCTATGCAATTCTCCTGTCTGGACACTGAAGACCCTTTGCTGTAGGAACGTTTTATAGCAGTAACTTTGTGAAGGGGGCGGGAGGGTCTTCTTGTGATGTAATCCACAGGCTTCACACTTAGACCCTATATGGAGCTAGTGGCATGCAGTGAAAGGTAACACAATATGTCAACTACATATGCTTACCATGGAAAAAAATCCAAATGCATATGACTCAAAAGAGAAGGATCTTTATGCTTATTTTCAATAGTATATTCATGCCAGAAAACAGTGTCCAACACAGAAAATATAAAATAATCAACAGAAACAAGTTAACCCTTCATAACTTCTACTCTCAAACTTTCAAAAAATTCTTCATCTTCCTTACTTTTAGCTAATGACCTTCCTTCTAATTTCTCTCTGAGAGCTAGTGGAGAACTTTCATAAAACTATATCTACTCCCATTCAATTCTTTATTCTGACCTCCTTTATGCCAATCATTGATAAACAGAGCCTACTCCTAGCCAAAACAAATCCCAAGACAGGTGGCTTTGGGAAGAAAGGGGGGAGGGAGCCCAGTGGACTATGTTGCAATATTATTAGTGCTTTATTGGTAGAGATGTATGACAACTTATACCCTAAAACATACAGCATTGTAAATCAACATTAGCTCAATAAATATAAAACAAGAGAAGGAAAAAAATAAACTAGCCCCAACATCCCAGATCACATTACCTCTCCCTACTCAGGAACATCACCACAGACATTCTCTTCTCTCCTGACTCAAGTACTTCACTAAGAGTTTTATCCTATCATATCATTCCTGTTTCCTCTGTACCAGTGGATCATTCCCATTAATATCCAGCATGCTATAATTTTTCACATTAAAAAAAAAGAATCTCATCATCAGAGAAACTCAAATCAAAACCACAATGAAATACCATTTCAAATCTGTGAGACAGGTCCATATCAAAAGACCAGAAACAGGGGCCTCCCCGGTGGCACAGCGGTTGAGCGCTGGGTTGCGAAGCTGCCCGCAGGCTCTGCAGCACCGGTTCGATCCCCAGCTGCTCCCCGGCCACCGGAGGAGGGTCCCACATGGCGCGCAGACCTCTCCTGCCACCCACTGCTCCCCTCAGCAGTGTACTTTGGTCCTTCTGCCTGCTCTGCTCCCCGCTCTGACTCTGGTGAATTCTCTCACCCTCCTGCGCTTCTGACTGTACCCAGTGCTTGTATAAACAAACAAACAAACAAATAAATAAATAAATAAAAATAAATCTTAAAAAAAAAAAGACCAGAAACAAGTATTGGCAAGGATGGGGAGAAAAGTGATCCCTATACACTGTTAGTGGGGATGTAGATTCCTCCATCCCCTACAGAAAATAGAAGGTTTCTCAAAGCACTAAAAATAGATCAACCATATGATCCAACAATTCTACTCCCAGGTAGCTACCCAAATAATACAAAACACTTATTTAAAGGAATATAAGCATGCCCATGTTCATCGCAGCACTATTTATAATAGTCATGTTATGCAAACAACCCAAGTGCCCAACAACAGATGAATAGATTAAGGGGATGTGGAACATATACACAATGGAATACTACTCACCAATAGAAAATGAATTTTTGTCATTTACAACAACATGGATAAAACTGGAGGGGATTATGTTAAGCGAAATAAATCAGGAGAAAGATGAATACCAGATGGTTTTGTAACAGGGTGGTCCCCAGGAAAGGGGGAGGTTCCCTGCCCCACCCAAGGGAGGTAGAGCTGAGCAGGAAGAGGAGAAGCTACAAAAGAGACTGAGGAAGGAGCAGAATGGAGCCAGGAGACCTGGAGGAGGCGCATGGAGCCTAGAGACACGTGAAGAAGCTACGCTTGTCTTTTGGTCGTGGACTGGGTGACACAGATGTGGGTGAGACCCATGGGGAGGTGACAATGGCAGCTTTTATCTTTTTTTTTTTATAGAGGCATGTTTTATTTTATTTATTTATTTGTTTGTTTGGTTTTTTTTTGTTTTTTGTTTATACATGCACTGGGTACAGTCAGAAGCGCGGGAGGGTGAGAGAATTCACCAGAGCCAGAGCGGGGAGCAGAGCAGGCAGAAGGACCGAAGTACATTGCTGAGGGGAGCAGCGGGCGGCAGGAGAGGTCTGCGCGCAGACAGCTTTTATCTTGATGTTGATTTTGCTCTTTTCCTTCCGGGCTTGTCAGGTTGTTTGTGACCCTTTTCTGTGGGTCCCCACTGGAAGATGCTTTAGACTTGTGGCAGGCCTTGGGGCCTTGCTCTGGGCCAATCCCATATGGATGGACTTTTACCCACGAGGGGACGGGTAACTTTGGGTGCTTCATTTAGAAACTAGACTCTTTGCCTTACCTGTACTGTTTCCTAGTTTTATTAAAAATCCTTCCCATTAAAGTCTCATATGTTTTGTGTTAATGCGGCAAATGGCAAAACCCATTTAGAATAGGCAGGTTTGGGGGCTTGGGCTGCCCCTCTCCCTGTCCTGTAACAGTTTCACTCATATGTAGAATAAAAAGAAATAAAACAAAGGGTCAGACCAAACCAAACCAAAAGCAAACCCTACAAATCTGACTATAAAAATGAGTCTACCAAAGGAGTATGTGTAGGGTAAAATGCAAAGTGTAGATGGGGATTAATAAACAAAGGTGGAGGACTCTGGGTGCCTTGGTGGCAGGTGTGTGTGGTAACATACATCTGAAGGTGTGTGAACCTATACCTGTGAATTAAATGTGCTAGTGTAAAGACTCCCTTTAAATTGTACCTACATCCCTCTCAAACTACCAACCCTACTGAAGATTCCTTTAAACAATACTCTCTGGAAGGATTGTCTATATTCACTGTCTCCAATTTCTTTTCTTCTATTTCTTGAATTTTTTTCTAATCTGACTTCCACACCTCCTATCCATCTCCAGTAAATCTGTTCTTGTCAAGTTCAACATGTGTTTAAGTCAAAATTTTAATATTGGACCCTCATGTCCTTTGTTCTATTCAATTTGACAATTGAACACTTCCATATACTGTCTTCACTTGGTTTCCAGGACTCCAATGAACATATTTGATTTTCTTTTTACCTCACTGGGGATGCTACTTTACTGGTTCTTTCTCAATTCCTTAACCTTTAATCACTTGTGTGTCCCCTGATGTCTTATGCAGCATGACAGCTGTAAATGTTGTGTTCATGTGAGTGACTCCCAAATTTATATAGCCAGCCCTCATGTCTACCTTTAACTTCAAATCTTGAATATTTATTAGTCATCTCAAACTTAGTCTAGTAAAGGACATCCTGATCTTCCTTCTCAAAGCCACTCCTCCTACAATTTTTCCTATTTCAGTTAAAGGCAATCTACTCTTTATTTGCTCAGCCACAAACTATGTTTCATCCACAGTGTTTTTCCTTCTTTGTTTCCCACAGTTAATTCATCAGGACTTTTTCTTTTTTTTTTTTTTCAATGTCACATGCATTTTTTTATTTTTTTTGGTATGGAGAATATAAAAATAAAATTTAAATTAAAAAAATTGATTGAACAGTACCCTATAGATCTGAGTATGTCAATAAATAAAAATTATACCAAGCATTGAACTGAAAAAAAAAAGGACTTTTTCTTTTATCATCAAGAATGTGGCTGCTTCTCATCAACTACACTGTTCCCACGTGGTCCTTGTCACCACCATTCCTCACCTGCTAAAGCCCATTAAAATAGAACAGCAAAATAACCCAAGGCTCAGAATGATGAGGTGGCTCTGCCCCTTTCCTCTGACCCTATGATTTCTGTCCCCTCCCTCTGTAGCCCCTGTAGCAGCCAGAGTAACCCTTTTAAAATGTATTAGATCATGTCAATGTTCTCCTCAAAATCTCCTTACAACTTCCAATCTTGCTTAATATCTGAGTCAAGTTATCATTTTTAGGACCTTACTTAAGAAATGATGAGGAGAACGGTGCCTCCCTCAATGATGCCTTTCACAAGATAATTGTAAAATATAAAAGCTTAGGAGAGTTCCTGGGATCTTCTGAAAGGTCAAAAATGTAAACCATCATCATCATCATCATCATCATCATGTATACTTTGATAACATATTTAATCAAGGGGGTCAGTGTCATTGTATGTCTACATGTTACCATAAGATCTAAAAATAAAACTAGAAACTCTATTCTTCTCTCTGTCCATTGTTTTCTAAAGAGTCAGACTTTCATTTAGGCACATACTTTTTTAAAAAAGATTTATTTATTTATGCATACAAGAACTGGGGAATAAGCCAGAGGTGCAGGGGTTAAGAGTATTTACCAGAGACAGAGTGGGGAGCAGAATAGGCAGATCTAGTGAAATACACTGCTGAGGGGAGCAGCGGGTGAGGCAGGAAAGGTCTGCTGGGCCATGTGGGTTAGCACTGGGTATTGAACTCATGCTGCAGTGGCGGGGGTTAGCTTGACAGTGCTGTCCTTAACTCCTGCACCACCAGGGAGGCCCCTAGGCACATAAGTTCTTTTGGATCTGGGACATCTGGATGGATAAATAAGATTGCTCAGCTGGTAATGTAAGTCTCTAGGAGTGGAGACCAAAAGATGATGACAACAATAACAACAAAGTGAGTAAGGAAGGAGAAGGCAGTGACAACCACCAAGAATTCACACAGGAAGTCTACCCTGGGGGCATTTGTGGACATTCAGTCCCTGCTCCTCTAGCCAGTTCTAGGGACTCTCCCTCCTGACGCTCCCTATTGTGTGGAGAGCAGTCAGACATTCCAGATGGTGATAACCTGCAGTTGGACCCCTCTGATCCTTCCTTCCCAGCCTTCCCTCCACCTCTGCCCCGGAGGCCCCACTCTGCCTCTTTTCTGTGCCCTCTCATCAGGCTCTCTGTTCTTGATCTCTGGTGCCTGCATTTTGAGGAGAGCTGTGTCAGCTCTGTACCAGCTGGCAGAGAGACCTGTATGGAAAGGTGAGTGCATCTTTGTGCTGGCGTCTGGTGATTTTTTCCCTGTGTGTGTGGTTTCTTCCCTGCCCCCCCACCCCTAAATTGACGATTATCATTTTCTTATTTTTTTTTCCTTTCCCATGTGAATGGTACCACTAATGCAGTGAGAAAGAAAGAGAAAAAGAGCCAAAGCCCATTAAAATAGAACAGCAAAATAACCCTAGGCTCAGAATGCTGAGGTGGCTTGAAGGAGTCCTCCTTCTCTTTCTCAATAGCTTTCTTATTTGGCCACTTTCTCTCCAAATCACTCCCCCTCCTGCCTCCTCAGTGGTTTTATTCTCCCCCATTTGACTACCTGGTTTCCACATTCTCTTACTTTTCCCTCCACTGTCTTATCCTTCTCTCCTTCCCTCTTTCCTGAAAGATTTCCCTTTTAAAAAAAAAAAAAAAGATTTATTTATTTATCTATACAAGCACTGAGTACAGTCAGAAGCACGGGAGGGTGAGAGGATTCACCAGAGCCAGAGCGGGAAACAGAACAGGCAGACTGACGAAATACACTGCTGAGGGGAGCAGCGGGCGAGACAGGAGAGGTCTGTGAGCAATGTGGGACCCTCACCGGCAGCCGGGGATCGAACCGGCGCTGCAGAGGCCGTGGGCAGCCTCGCAGTCCAGCGCTCAACTGCTGGCCACCAGGGGAGGAGGCCCTTCCCTTTTTTTTTTAAGATTTATTTATTTATTTTTATACAAGAAGCAGGGTACAGGTCAGATGCACAGGAGGTTGAGCTGATTCACCAGAGACAGAGCGGGGGAACAGAACAGGCTGACTGACTGAAATACTCTGCTGAGGGGAGCATCGAGCAAGACAGGAGAGGTCTGCTTCCCATGTGTAATTCTTGCCGGCCTACCGGCATCAAACTGGCTCTGCAGAGGCTGCGGACAGCTTCACAGTGCAGTGCTCAACTGCCTGCACCACCAGGGAGGCCCAAGATTTCCCTTTTCAACCTCAACCTCTTTTCCTGTCAGCCATTTCATAGGCTATGTTACTGAGTATGCATACTATTAAATCTCAAAAAGAGCAACATCCTGAGGACATGGTGAGGATGGCGGTGAACAAAGAGCAAAGGAATTAAGAGACAGCTATTCCTTATCACAGCAACCCTATGAGCCAGAGGCAACAGAAGATGAAAGACAAGTAAAAAGTTAAAATAGGGACAGAGGACCCTGCTGGGGAGCCAGGGAGCACCAGGCTCTGAGGCATCAGGATGTAGAGAAAAACATGTGGATAGCAGAGAAGATGGCTGCTGTCTTTGAGTTGTTTGGCAACTACATCCACATCATTCAACTCTGTGAGCCTCACCTGTAAAATTGGCACCATAGACTCTATCTCTAAGTCTTTGTGAAGATTAAGTGATATGCAAAAGAAGTTAGTTTAACTATGAACTAATATTAAAAAATAAGGTCTCCCCTGGTGGTGCAGGCAGTTCTGTTTGCAGCCTCTGCAGTGTGGGTTCAATCCCAGCCGGCCCGCGAGAATCCCACATTGGCTGCAGACCTCTCCTGTCTCGCCCGCTGCTCCCCTCAGCAGTGCATTTCAAAAGTCAGTCTGCTTGTTCTGTTCCCCATTCTGTCTCTGATGAATCCGCTCACCGTCCCATGCATCTGGCCTGTACCCCAGTTCTTGTATAAATAAATAAATAAATAAACAAATAAATAAATAAATAAATAAATAAATCTTTTTAAAAATAAATAAAATGGTTGTTATTATAACTTGTGGAATCTCTTTTGAGGACAAGATATATGGACCACTCACCCATGTGGCCCCAGAATCAACAGATGTCTGCACGTAGTGGTTAGGAAATGAACTGTTGTGGGATATGACTCAATTGAATTCCCATTCTTTTTGCATATGTTGAAACCATCCCCTGCCAATGTTTTATTTCAACAAGTCATTTCTTTGACCTCTCAAAATTAACATGTTACTGCCCTATAATGAAATACTTCCTATGCAACTCTTAATAATTATCCTTTTAATGAATTTGAATAGTCCAACAAAATGTTCTTCTTTATTGTTTTAAAAGCAAGATACAAAACTATATGGACTATATACAGCCTGATTATTTGCATTGTACACTCATATGCTCCAAATATTAATCTCTAAAATATCAATACTCAAAATATCGATTGCTGTTATTTCCAATTTGTGAGGTTATTGCTGATTTTGATTTTTTTGACTTTTAGGAATTTTCAACAATGATTAAGTAATATTTTCATAATTTTAAAGAAAACATAAAATGCTATTTTAAGCAAAGGCCAGGAACAACTGTCACCTTACTAATACTGCCAAGATTTTAATGTGCTCATTGATCACTGAGGAAACTTTAACTGATTGTTTCAACCAAGGTGGAATTGACAAAACTAACACACAAGTCTTGATAGACTTGTGTAAAAGAAGTTTAACTGAGAAGAATATGGTATTTTGTGATACACAAGGAGATCAGGTTTAGGAAAATAACCATTTTTTATTTGCAAAATCTGTTTGGATGTGTTCATTGCCCTTCTAAAAGCTGCTCTGACTTCTATCCAAACACTGACTCATTCAATCCCAAGCTCTCAGCCTTCCCAACAATGGCAAAAGACCCTCATGCTTGTTTTATACTTGCATATATGGAAGGCTTTAATTCTCTCAATCCAGTCATCTCCATCCCATTATCTGTTGGACAGAGAAGCCTCCATCTGTTTGTCTGACACTTTTCCTGTGGTGGATGAGGTATACCAAAGCATTTTGCTTTGGGAAAAGTAAACAGTGGTACACTCCCAAAGAGAAAGGCTAAATATTTTAAATGTATGGGTCATTGTGGGCTAAAACAGAGAGAACTGCAGTGCAAAATTAAGGTCAGATTGTAAATTCTATAGATCAGATAGTAAATTCTCTAGATCCTATAGGAAGGCAGGACTTGAAATTTAATGCAGTGACTATGGGAAGCTAGCTGTTGGCAAAGTTAAGCAAGGGCTCTAAAGATAGAGATAAATTTCTTGGACTGTAGGATTTAACCTGTTCCCAGAGATAGGATCTTGGATGTGCCTTTTCTGAAGCTCTATCACTAGAAAATATATTTTTAAACATCTAAACAGAAAAGTAAATATTGTTTCAAGAACTGTTCACTTTAGAACCAGACTCATATCTATCTTTTAACTAGAAGAACAGTTTCAAATGAGAGAATCATGGAGAATATTCTTTGGTGAATGTGAACAACTCATGAATTTTATTTTCTAAATTAACTTGGGAAAGGGATAGGTTTATAATATGGACCTAGGGTCTATCCTAGGAGTTCTTTACTTTCACAGGGCATGTTTTTGTCTGGCATGCCTTTATTTTATTGGGCATCCCTCTTGATCCTTTTCTAACACTGCACTAACAAGTGGGACATGAAACAAAATTGTATACCAGCACCCCTGTCCCAATGATAATTATGATAAGTACGGTAATCATTTTCCTTTAGGATTTCTAATCTGCAATCACTGCCAATGCATTCCTTTTATTTCAAACTTTTACCTGATTTCACTCAGTGCTCACTAATACCTGAGCCATTTATCTTAGTGTAGACTCAAACAAATTTTTTTTTTTATTTATTTGTACAAGCACTGGGTACAGTCAGAAGTGCGGGAGGGTGAGAGAATTCACCAGAGGCAGAGCAGAGAGCAGAGCAGAGCAGGCAGACTGATGAAGTACACTGCTGAGGGGAGCAGCGGGTGGCAGGAGAGGTCTGCGCACCATGTGGGACCTTCGCCCAGTGGCAGGGATCAAACTGGCATTGCAGAAGCTGTGGGCAGCTTCGCAACCCAGCGCTCAACAACTGCGCCACCGGGGAGGCCCTCAAACAAAAATTTTTAAGCTTATATATGCTAAATTTTGGTTGAATACTGCTCCTTGGACACATCTCAGCCTTCAAAATAAATCTTTCTTTTTTATCATCGGGTCACTGGGTGCATACATTCTTACAATGTCATTTATCTTAACCAATGTATTGTCTCATTGACTGTATAAATACATATATGTTTTCTCATTTTATTCACCTTGCAATGGAGGGGGAAAAATGAACTCTGACAATATAACTTGGTTATTCTTCTTCTGCCACAATCATAGAGAAAAAGTAACACAGAGAATGTCAAAATCTGGAGAATGCCTGAAGTGCAAAACCTTTTATAACTAGATTTCACAATATAAACCACTTTGAGAAGCTTCCAGAATGGCAAGCACAATAGTAAATCCACAGTGCCATCTGCCAAATGGCCTGGAGATGCAGAGAACCATTGGACTTATTAATTATTGATGACAATCAGAGTCAATTTGACTTCATTATGGGCCAAGAAGAGGAAATCATTGAGGAGCTTGTCTTAATGGACTAAGTGTAATGGGGGTGGTTATGGGGAAGGGAGAGTCCATTTCCCCACCTCCTCCCTTCCACCTCTTTGAGAGCAGCGTTGTGACCAGAATGAGATCAAGTGTCTAAATAATTTAGACAAAATGTCAATTGGTGGGACGTCTTAATTTCCAATATCTAATATCTATCTGTGTGATACACAGTTCATCAGATAATTGTCCTATCCTCTCCTGGAGGAAGACTGTTTAAACAAAATAGGGTTTCTTCAAAAATCTGTATTCTGTTTTTATTCTTTTTTTTTGGGGGGTGGTGGGGGTGATGCGAGATACCAGCTGAAGATAAGAATGAGGAATTAAGAGATGCCATTCAAGTGTGGGGATGCAGGGAACTGTGGGGACACACTGAAGTTCTCACACCTACTCAGCTTCCTGGGCCTTTCACCCACTCCTTGCAAGCAGCCTCTATTTATCAGAGCACAGATTTTAGGGGAAAAAATGAAGCTGAGTACCATATCTGATTGGAACTACAGGGGGCTTTTGGTAGACAAGATGCAATTACTCAACTTGGATAGCAGCCAGAGCCAGCACTCCTGTGATCACACTGATTCCTTTGTTTTTCTCTAGCACCTTCTCTATCATAGCTCATTGCAGTCCTTTCATTGGAACTTAAGAAGAATCTCTGTGCTTCCCCAGCCATTTTTCTTTAAACAATTCACTTTAACTGAATAATATGGAGCCTATGATATTCCTAGTGTTATGAAAATTACTCTGAGACTTGTAAGCAAAGCAGAAGGCATAATCTATGTTATCAAGAAATCTAGTCTATTTGTGCACACAAAATGTACACCAAAGAAATAATTAAAGTTATAGAAGACATGAGAGCAAACACGGGCCACGAGGAACAGTTATTGTTATTCCTGATATATGAGAGCAAAAATCTGCCAGCCCAAAATACGCCTTTTTGATAAAAGTTTAACTTCATAGGAAGGACTCTGAAAGGTGGGTAGGTGTTACTTTTGAAAAAGATAGCTACATATAAACTTTTCTCTGTAAGGGTCTCTCCCAGGAAGACCTAATCTCTTTATCACTTTTTGGTGATAAAGACAGAAATTACAATCTGCATACCTTTTATTTTCAGTGCCTTTCTTAGTGAACTCCCTAACTGAATTTCCCCTTTTTTCCCCCAAACTCCCTAGTCTTAGCTAAACTACTTAAGACAGCATCTAAAGCCTCCTATGCAAATTATTCAGTTACACTGGGTGTCTCCCATGTACACAGCTGATAGACACATTATTAATACACTTTTTTTGACATTTTCTTGTATCAATCTATCTGCTGCTTGTTTATTTGCTGGCCTAGAAGAACCTAGAGGAGTATAAGATGATTTTTTTTTTATTCCCTCGCACTAGATAGAACATATACAGACTGTTCTTGGTCATAGGGGATGTCAAAACTGTTCTTTAGTCTAGTTAATTTGTTAATAGTCATGTATACACATTGAGAAATTAATTGGAAAAGTACAGGGTGGTTGGTTTACTCATTTGTACTATCCCAGTTAATGGCCTTTCTCTCATTCTAGCCAGTTTTTTTTTTAAAGACTTATTTATTTATGCATACAAGAGCTGGGGTACAGGCCAGAGGTGTGTGAGGTGTGGGGGGTTGGGGGGTGAGAGGATTCACCAGAGAAAGAGTGGGGAACAGAACAGGCAGATTGACTAAAATACACTGCTGAGGGGAGCAGCGGGCGAGGCAGGAGAGGTTTGCTGTGACTCTAGCCAGTTTTTTAAGCCCACTTCTCTAGAATCTCTCTTTAGCTTGATCACTGTGATCATACAATTCATCTTTACTAAAAAAAATAGTTATTTTGAGATTTAAGCAACTTATATCCCCTTTGACCCTTAGCATGATGAAATTTCACTTTTAGAACCTGATAAACCCATGTGCCTTTCTCATGAGGAACTATAAACAATTTAATTAAAAATCTCTTCTGCTCATTTTCAAGAGCCCTATATAGTTCATTTATATTAATTCCTTGAAATTATTTCTTCAGATGTTTAAATGGACCTGGGATTAATTTTACATGATTATTAAATCTAACAGGAGGCAAATCAAATGCAATATTGAGAAATGTTCATCCTCAAAAATGCCCCGTATGCAAATATGATGGTTCTTCCCAAAATTACACTAGAAAAATACAAGGCCTTTGAAAAATATGTTAGAGACTGCTGTTTTTCCATGTAATTAAGTTATTTGTATTTATTCAGAGTACTTGCAAAAGTATTATCATATGTGATTCTCATAGATACTATGAGGTAGATAAGATATATTTTATATGCCCATGTTCCTGGCAAACACACTGTGAATTAGTCTACTTATGTGACTTGTCCAAGGTCACACTACTAGGATTATAGCCTGACACATGGTTCCATGCTGTCTCTACTATAATCTCTTGCAATATTCCTAGATGCCAAGTGGTAAGAACTGAGAAATTAAATAGGACAGCTTTTACCCTAATTGTAAACTGACAAATTAGACTGACATATCTTATTGATGCTGGCAGAAGGTATGAAACTCCTCGTTCAGAGACAAATGATTATTACAGCAATCATCGTAACCAGAATAATAGCATTTTATCCCAGTTCTGACAGTCCCATTTATCATTGAATTGGGCCAGATGACTCCTGAACTTGTGATAAACTCCATTATAGGAGAGTAACACTAACTATAGGGAACACAAATCTTTAATTGTGTATTAACTAAGCCTGCCCTTTGCTCTGGAGGGACATGCTATCTTTATTATACGGGACAGTAAGAACATTCCCCTTCTCTCCAGAGGGACATCTGCTATACATATATACTATGAATGAGTCTATAAGAAGGGCAGTCAGGATTTCTGTATGTAAGATGTATGTAATTCTAAGTTAAGCAGGAATTAGGGTTTGCTCAAAGTTAAGTAGCTTTAAACTAGTTAGTAGGTGGCTTAGGATTTAAATGCATATCTTTTCACTCTACATTCTTTATTTTACTATTGCATGCTGTCTGACAAAGATAGAGGTAATCTTTAGGGACAATGGACATTTCTACATGAATAAAATCATGTATTCTTTAGTGGAAATACCAGACATCAACTTCCCATACATACAGGCTACTCCCTAAATGTAGCAGGAAAATGTAATATAATTCTAAATAGAGGGAGCATTGAGACAGATGGACTTTTGATCTGAATTGTTACTTGTCAGGAGTGAGATTCCAAGGTATGGAGCCAGAGAGAACTATATGGCACTGAATTAAAGAGCAGCAAGACACTGAAGTGCAAGGAGGGGGACCAAGAAGGGAAGGAGAACACCTGTGGAGGCTGGGAGCTAAATGGAGTAAAGGCAAATACTTAAGAAAACAGATCTAATAGGATGTTTATTTTTATATTGCACCCTGATGTTTTTATAAGCATCTCTGCGAAGACCTGGCAGAAATGCTGAGTTTCGTTTCTGGGTCTCTGCGGTTTAGCAATAGTGGCAAGGCAGGGGTTCTGTGAGGAAGAGAATCAGAAGACTGCTTCTCTTCAGAAATTCACCCAAGTATCAGGATACTTAGGAAGTTTCCAGAGATACTTTCTACTGCAAAGCACAACTTGTATGGCCCGAATCAGTTGACTACCTTCTCCTCTAGCTTCTAATTAAGATCAGCCAATGGGAGAAACCAAAAGAACATACAGAGGGCAGATTCAGATTATCAATTTCTCCAGCTCCTCCCACTGATTGGCTATTCCTCTATGCCTAAACTCTCGGTTCTTGTCAGACCATGTTCTCCAAATGCACACTTTTTCCAGTTTCATACCCTGATTGCAAGAAAATGCATCAGAGCAGTGAAAGTCCCATCTCTGGATTCTTAATTAAGTTCTAGTACTTGTTAGCTGTGTGACCTTGGGTAACTAATTAACTTCTCTGTGCCTCCACTTGTTTATGTGCAAAGTTGGGCTAAACATAGTACCTACATCAAAAAGATGTGTAAGAATTAAAGTCATTAGCATAAGACACATCTAATAGGATGTGTTTTTGTTTTTTTTTTCTCCCTTTGGTACCACTTACAACCATGCAGTTTTGAATGTCTGGCATATAGTAAATAGTCAATATGTTGTACTTTTTATTATTTTATGATTGTTATTGTTGTTTTCCAATGACATAGAAAAGAAGGAACTTTTGCTCTCCATGACTCATTAACTTTTAAAATTAAAAGCCCTACCTAGGGACCCAGTAAATGTCAGCCAACATATGGCCCTCCTAAACTAGAAAAATGTCTAGAACCGATCATATTCATAGCATATTCAGAGCATAGGTTGCAAATATTTCAATTGACATGTCAAATATTAACAGACCATGTTTGAATATGCTCATTCAGTTCTAGAAAAGATGTCATCTCCATATCAAGGGATTAAAATCATTGTGTGAATGTTTCCTCTAAGCTGAGATTTCTTTCACATTATAGGATTTTCTATTATTAATCATTTTCTTTAATATCTTAATAATGTGATAGGAAAACCAAATTAGGCTGGTAAAAATTTCCCATCAAACTGTATTAACTTTGTCTAGTGAAGACGTCAGCTTTCTTCCTAATGAGAATGCTAACAGTCAGTTTCGCCTGCAAGTAGCGTGTATCAGATAAGCTCCCAAACCTTCTCTTTTAGTAAGTATATCAGAGTCAGCTTGGACTTTTTCCCCTTTATTACCACTTACAACCATGCAGTTTTGAATGCTCGTTAATTCTGCTTTTCAATCTATGTCCTGTTCTTAATTTTGTCTGCCATTGCATAGGCCCCTTCTAACTCTGGTCCAAACACTGATCATAAGCTCCATCAATGCTCCCTAAATGGGCTGTTAATTCTTTTTTTAAAAAAGATTTATTTATTTATGCATACAAGAGCTGAGGTATAGGCCAGAGATGCGGAAGGTGAGAGGATCCACCAGAGACAGAGCGGGGAGCAGAACAGGCCGACTGACTGAAATACACTGCTGAGGGGAGCAGCATGTGAGTCAGGAGAGGTCTGCTGCGCCATGTGGGTTTCTCCCTGGCCGGCCGGGGATTGAACTCGTGCTGCAGTGGCTGCAAATAGCTTCATAGGTTGCATCTTAACCCCATGCACCACCAGGGAGGCCCAGTACCCCAGTTCTTGTATGCTTAAATAAATAAATCTTTAAGGTACTTTTCCAATCCCATCTTCCACTACTCATTTCACCTTCTTTCTTTCTTTTCAACTTTCTTGGCTATTTTTAAATTATGCTGAATATTTTCCGTATACGTATTTGTGCAGTATTTCCAAACATACTCAAAGTAAAAAGACACAAAGGATCACAGACTGTACAATTCCATTTTAATGAAATTTCCAGAATACGAAGCGGAGTTTCTATGGGGAGGAAAAAATGGGAATTGATTGTGAATGGGCATGAGGGGTATTCCTGTGTCCTAAAACTACTCTGAGACTAGATTATATTGATGGCTGCATAACTTTAATAAACTTACAAACAAATCATTCAATTATACACTTAAAGTGGATAAATTGTATGCTATATAAATTGCTCCTCAAGAAAATTTTAAAAAGTAAAAAATACTGCTTGCTGCTTCCCCTTAATACACCTCCCTCCAAAAAACACAACAGGGAAAGCACTTGAAAACCACTCCCAATTAATGCCTATTTTGGGCTCTGGACTCCTTTCTATTTTTAAGTAACTGAATTGATTTATTTTTTTCTTCAGGCAGAATTCTACAGTTTTTTTTTTCCATTTCCAGTGGCACCAGGCTTAGCTCATCAACTTTTTTCAGATCTTCCCCTTCACTGACACTTGGCACCTCTATTGCTGTAACATAAACACGGGGTAAATGAGTTATAGTTGCAATTTATAAGGACCACAGAAAGAGCAAGCAATTCCCAGAAAGAGAGATGTTCAGGAATAATGTACAAATGTCTCCTTCTTATAAATGACATTTTTCTAATCTTATATTTGCCAAATTGGTAAGGATATATCATTTATCACTTTTACTTTAAATAATAAATGTACATTTTTGAATGTGAGCACTCACAGTTATCATATGACAGCATGACCCCTGTCTATAACCAAGATTTAAACTAGGTGAACATTTAAAGCAGTTTCCCCAGCAAGAACAGGGGAGTGAGGATGCAGGAAGTCACAGAATGAGGCTTTCCTGAAAGCACAGAGACAAATTTATAGGGTGGGATCAGTAGACAGAAGTGACAAAGTCATCTAAGGTACAAAGACAAGAAAAGCAGAGACAAGAAATTATTGAACACGTCAAAAGATAAGAGTTAGTCATGACAGACAATGCAGAGGTAATGCTCTTTGTATATGGCATTCTTTTAAATCATGAAAATAAGTAGTTCCTTACCAAAAGATTTCGATTGTGCCCATTGTTCATTTATATAACAACATATATGATGGATCTTCTATGTGCCAGTCCATATGTTCTAGAAAGCATAATGGTGAACCAAAAATCCAAAAGGGTTCCCTTTTCTACACATTTTATCAATACTTGTTATCTCTCAACTTTGTGATAATGGTTATTCTAGGAAGCTTGAGCTGATAACTAATGATTTGCATTTCCCTGATTATAAATGATGTCTAGCATCTTTTCATATGCCTGCTGGCAATTACACAAGTTGTTTTTAGGGGAAATATCTACTCATTTTCTGTCCATCTTTTAATTGTATTGTTAGTTTGTTTATTTGAGCATAGGTGCTCTTTATATGTTTTGAATATTGAGCCTTTATCAGATACATGATTTGCAAATATTTTCTCCAATTCCATAGGTTGCCTTCTCGTTTGTTGTCTCTTTTGCTATGCAGAAGTCTTTTCATTTGTTTTCATCCCACTTATTAAGTTTTGTTTTTGATGCTTGCCACTTTCGATAGTATAGACAACATTAAATAGCTTTTATTCATGATTTCTTCTAGGAGTTTTATGGGGGATTTTATTGTTGTTGTTGTTTTACTGTGTTGTTAAAGTCTCTTATATGTAATCCAGAGCTCTTGCAGAGCTGTTTTTTTTTTCTTCATAGATAACTGTCTAATTATTGATTGCTGTTAGACGAAGGTAACTCGGTCTCCTATGTTGCCATTTTATTCTGTGTCTAGTAAATCTGAATTGTCTACTAAACATTGTATATGATACATTATGGAAACTCTGAATCCAGTTATATACCTACAAAGAGTCTTCATTTTTGTTTGTTTGTTTTAGTAGCCAATTAACTGGACACACATTTAAAGCTCAATCTATTTTTTGGTGGGGAGCAGCAAAATTCTTTTAATTTCTTTATGCCTTTGTAGTAGAGTTTGCCTTTGAATGTATATTTCAGAGGTCAGTCAGTGATGTGGGCAGTTTATTTGTACAAAGAATAGAGTTTCCCTGTCTGGTGCTTGCTTTTGAAGGATTCCCCTCCTCCTTAGTTTCTAACTGGTGTGAATGGCCTAAACTGTCTTCTGTTTCATCAAAACAGTATGATTATAGCTTTTTAAAGTTTTTTCCACCTTACTGAGTAAGGGGCTATACTCAGGAAACACACAAACACACACACACCACACACATCGTCATTTAAAAATGCATTGAGTGGGCCTCCCCAGTGGCGCAGCGGTTGAGCGCTGGGTTGCGAAGCTGCCCGCAGCCTCTGCAGCACTGGTTTGATCCCTGGCCAGTAGCACTGGTTCTATCCCCGGCCAGCAGCACTGGTTAGATCCCTGGTCACCAGGCGAGGGTCCCACATGGCGCACAGACCTCTCCTGCCTGAGGGTCCCACATGGCGCACAGACCTCTCCTGCCGCCCGCTGCTCCCCTCAGCAGTGTACTTTGTCAGTCTGCCTGCTCTGCTGTCCGCACTGACTCTGGTGAATTCTCTCACCCTCCCGCACTTCTGACTGAACCCAGTGCTTGTATAAATAAATAAATAAATATTTTTAAAAATTAAAAAAAATAAAAATGCATTGAGTAGCATTGCAGAGATTAAAGACAAATCTATCAACTAATAAGAAATAAGGGAATTATGGAGAAATCAAAGATAACCACACTGTGCTCTCTTATCTAGAAATCCTTTCTTGTCCTTCTTCATACATCAATACCAAGCCATCCTCCAGTTTCAGCTTAAGCTTTCTCGCCAGAGGCACCATTCCTCACTTCCACAAAACATCCAGGGTGGGGGTGGGGGGTCCACCTTAAGTTATATGGAACTTTACAGTGTATATACCTTGTAGTATCCAATTTGATTCTAGGTCTCTGAAATTAAAAATATGCTTTTTGCATCATTGTCCTGTCATAGGCCTATCACAGAGTATATTGTCCATAAATACTCCTTGACTGATTGATTGATTCTTGATAGATTGATTTTCCCACTAATCTCACCTCATCATCTCTCTAATAATAGAGAAACAACTCCTGAGCATCTCTAATCCTCACCATGCTTTGTAATACTTGCTCAATCTCCTCTCAGAAGAAATTGCTATTCCTGCTATCAAGTTGGCTGATCAGTTCATAGTATCAGGTTTTGTCAACATTTCCCATTTTAAAGGGGCAGGAGAAATAGTGTACTGAGAAGAGAAAACAATTCTTTTTTAGTAGCTCAAGACCTGAGGAAATATACCAGAATGGCTCTAGTAACCCTATACCTGTCTTCTATCAGGAAAAAGGGGAATGATAGAAAAACATTGTCTGTAGCCAGAAGGTGCTCCCTTTGACCCACACCTGTTGATATTGGTGCAATGAAAATCTTGCGCAGCTCTTAAAAATGTTGATGAATTAGATTGCAAGCATAATAAATGTTAATATGCAGCTGCTCGCACCCAAAGGCTTTTTAGTATAAATAACAAAATGCAAAATTATAATAAATGGAGATTCTGTACTGCTGGAAAGTTCCCAGAAGGCGGCAAATTGAAACAGCACAAACCCCCAAAGCAATAGTAACAGAAAGGAAAGTCAAGGTGCCTTGGATCACAGAACGCTGAAGAGTTCCCAGAAAGACCAGTGGACAAGCAGCTGGGATGACATGTAAGAAAAGCCCATGACTAGCTGACACTTTGATGGAATCTGTTTTAAAGCTAATCTCTCTTTTAGCTCTTCATAATGTCTGGATTGGCCTATTTGAAAGCAAAATAATTTTTAGAACCACCAATATATAAAGGACGGGGTTTAGGAACCAATACTGTGGCAAAGGTAGGACAAAAGCAGGTGTAGACCAGGGGTAGATTAATTTACACCCCCCCCCATCACCAGTACCTCTCTGCCCTGTACACTCATAGATATACAGGTTGCAGTGCAGCGCAGTTGTCCCCTGATAATCTTCCATTTTTTTATTTGTGAAGTGGATTGAGCAACTGAAACACCACTTAAGCTGTGTAATTCACAGTGAGGGAGCACAGAATAGTGTCAGTTTCTAAGTGAAAGTCCAGATAGTCCCCCGTCAGGAATTCAAGCCTAGCTACTACTGCTACAGCCAGCAGCTGTATGGCCTACAAATTTCTGCCCCAACTCTTCTTTCTTACAGCTCTGTATCTGGATGGTATATTAAGCAAGTTTTTTCAAAATGCAATGACTGTGTGTGTATGTGTGTGTGTGTGGCATGTGGGCACGTGCACACATAAACATGTATGTATGCTAGTGCAGTGCAATGCTATCCAAGACTTGCTCTAAACATCAGATTTATGATGACACAATGTATTTTACAAGTAGAGAAAATTATCTACAGAGTGTTACACAATGGTTTCCCCATAGACCACTCCTAAGGACTCTGTCTCCCAGTTACATACCTATAATCAGGTCCTTGCTCTCTTGGGAGCAGGCCTCCTACAAGAAACACTGAAATGTCTTGACAATAAAGCAACATCTTTTCAAAGAGCAGAGATTGTAGGACCAACATAAAACTAATCGGGTCCTATGCTCCTATTAATCCCATCTCCAGAGAAAATCCATCCTGGTCTGTAAAATATTGCACAGTCCCCAAAGAGGAATTCAAGAAAAAAGGGCCAGAAATCCTGCAAATAGAAAAGATTACCAAAAAGAAAAAAATCCCTAGTGTTACATTTAAAGATGCAAATGAGACCTCATATATAACTTGCACCTGGCTTCATTTCCAGTACCCAGATTCCCACTTGCCCTATGGCAGCCTGGTGTAGACCAGTAGCGCTGCTCCAGGCTGTGCCCTCCTTCTTTGTTCTAACCTTTGGGAAGATAAAGATGCCCAGAGGGTATTTTCAATCATTCAGCCTCCTCACCTCCAAACTTAAGCAAAAGTGGAGGTAGGTAGTAGGTTAAAGTGCCAACTTTCTCCTCCCGTCCTTTTAGCTTTTCAAATGGAAAAAAAGAGGAAAGGTGAGCTGTTTTGGCTGATATCCAAGACAGGAAAAGAAAGATCTGAGGCCCTGCTATAGAGAGAGTAAAGAGTCTCTTATATCCAGAGGTGAATAATGAGGCATTTCTGCTTGCCAATAAATAGAATCGAAGGAAATTATTTATTTACTGGGAAGCTTCCCAGGCCTCTGGGGTTCCTAGGTGGAAAAAACTAGCTCATTCACCTCCGATTGGTTATACTAGGAAATCTGGAGAATTCTACACAGAGGGGCTACAAGCGAATACCAACACCTTCCAACCTTTGTATGAGAAATGGCAGTAAGTCAGATGGTTTCTTTGTGCTGGGGCCCTGGAGCACAGAGGCCTAGTGTACGGCATGTGAGCGGCTCTGACAAGGAGAGAAGCCAAGGGAGCTTTAGAGAGCTGGTTACAGACCTGGATGAGTGGCAGAACCATGACCTTGACAGCCTGGTGAGTCCACACTGGAGGGGATTCATTGTATCTAGACTGGGAGGGAGGCAGGAGTGTAGCTGCCTAGTTTCCACTGTGCAGCGCAGGGCTGAACTGGAAAGGGACAGGCAGGGCTAGTGGAGACTAAGCCTTTGCCACTGGAGGATCAGGCAGGGAGGCGAAAGAGGAGAGAGAGAGGGCATTCATGAAGCAAGAGCTGGCAGTGGGATTGCTGCAGTGAAGAGGCGAGCACACGTTGGGGCCCCCATGTGAGAGTTCAACCAGGCTTTTGGGTGACTTTTGGCAACCACCCGCCCATTTAGAGGAGTTCAGTGACTGGCTCTCCACCTGGAATCTTCCTCTGGGTTATCATGCCAGGGGATGGAAAGTGTTGGGGTTGTAGAGTGACTTTCCTGGGGAAGGGACTACAAAGAAGCTATTTACAAAGAGGCCATCAAATCTGCCTCTGCCTCTGGTCAGTAGATTATTTTCAGCAACATGGCCATTGTCATGCCTTGTTCAATTTAGAGGAAATCGATAAATTTCTAATGATAGAAAATTAGAGACATAAGGGAAATTCATTTTTTTATTTTTTTAAAGATTTATTTATTTATTTATTTATACAAGCACTGGGTACGGTCAGAAGCACAGGAGGGTGAGTGAATTCACCAGAGCCAGAGAGGGGAGCAGAACAGGCAGACTGACGAAATACACTGCTGAGGGGAGCAGTGGGTGGCAGGAAAGGTCTGTGCGCCATGTGGGACCCTCGCCTAGCAGCCAGGGGGATCTAGCAGGCGCTGCAGAGGCTGCGGGCAGCTTCGCAACCCAGCGCTCAACCACTGCGCCACCAGGGAGGCCCAAGGGAAATTTATAAATATTCGTTAAACAAATCATTTAGTCTAAGGGTTGTCAACTAGTGGCCCAAGTCTAATGTGCAACAGGTCCAGAAATAGCTACTCTTTCTCTTCCTCCTTCTCCCCTGCTCCCCCTCCCTCCCTCTCTTTCTCTCTCTCTCTCACCTTCCAGTCTTCTAATTCAACATACTCCCCAACATTCCCTATCGTAATGTCTATTACTCACCTGCAGGGCATTGTATGTATTTGGTCTTGTTATTAGTTATGATTTTACTTCAATTTCTTTATCTCGAATTGATGATGACAACAAGACCCAGAGAGTTAGGGGCAGAGGTACTTTTTCTTCAAGGTGCCTTTTGTCATATGCTGTGTTCTTCCCTCTCTGATAAATAAAAATCTGTATTATTTTGTCCAGCCCTCCAAGGTTTTTAGTTCTGTACTAAGAATTGAGTCATTTTCTGCTTAGAAATTCTGACAGCACTGTTCCTGCCCATGCATCAACTTGGGGATAGAATTGTTCCATTGTAGCCTGAGCCCCTGGAAAATGTTCTGACCCAAATGAACTTTTCCATCTGGGTCCTTCTAACCTTTCCCACATTCATCAAGTCCCACCAGGTTGTAAGAAAGGTAATAGTGCCTTTTCTTTCTTCTGTTCTTGCAATTCATCACCTGATCTCCAATTCTAGTCCATTACCTTTGAAAGGATCATGAAGAATTGTTTTCTTTTTGTCAAGTCTCAGTAGAAGCAAATACTCTTATTCTAGCTTTGTCCTGAGACATAACTGGTTTCTCTAGTATCGCCTGCAAATTCCCATCTTGACAACTAAGTTACTGTCAATTTGTTGAGAGTTCAGTTTTCTTTTTTGGTTGTTAATTAGATAGTCTTTACCTCTGTGCCCTTTACTGCCTAAAATGGACAGGTGCTTGAACCAAATGTTATAGAGATGGGCATCCTTAAGAGCATAAAGACACTTGACAGACCTAAAGGCTGTGGTCTTTAGGCAGTGTTCAGAGAAAGACAAGGAATCTGCTGAGTTTTTGATCTCACAGCATCATGGGTGCCTCTACTATTTGCTTAAGAAAAAAAAATGCCATCAAATTGTATCTTTGTTGCACAAATGAATGAATTATTGAATGCATGAATGAATAAGTGCATAAATGAATTCATGAACGAATAAATGAAAGAAAACAGTGAGTGAAATAGACTGTGATGAATCAGTTGGGTTGTTAAAACTGTCAATTCTGAACTCCTGTAGTTTAGGGAGAAAAGCTGCTGAGCATTGCTTTGGGTGTTCCAAGAGTTTTATTACAGGAAGAAAACTTAGACTTCAATTTATCATCTCCTCATGCCATGATGTCTTCTATCCCTTGCATGTGCTCTATGTTGAAGTCACCCAGACAGGGGAAGAGACGAGGAGGGAAGCCAGAACTCAGATATCTGACTCCAGGCCTCCCCAACCACTCCAGGGCCTTTCCCTAGCTGGAAAGTTGTCAGGGAATTTTTGAAACAAGCAATGCAGACATTCTGATCCTACCCCACAGCTCTGTTTTTAAAGTACCTATTTCTTTTTGCTTCCTAAAGTAGATGCCAATCTATGAGAGATAATGTACCTTTTAAACAAAATGTTTGCCTGACACCATATTCTCAGAGAACAGTCAATAAATACACATTTCTCTAAAACACATACAAATGGCAGGTGGGGGAAAAATTGCTTATTTATCAAGCTGTTTTGGCATCAAAAGAAAGGTTTGCATTATGCCTAATGGTCAATAGCCTGCAGTCATTGAAAACCCTGAAACCTTGACCTAAAAATGATGTTCTTCTTCCAGAAAAAAAAAAAAAATGTTTGTTTAAACCAAATGACAGATGCCACAGAGCAGAGAAAACTGATGCAGTTTGGGCCATAAGTGGTTCTGAAACCAAGGGATGACATTAAGCACGGAATAGTGGTCCACCATTCGACAGGTGAGAAAGGGCACAAAAGTCATCGAGTCCTCCGGCCCACTGACTGTTGTGGGTGCATCTGCTCTGGCACCCACCCAACTCCACACAGGCCAGAGGACTTCCATCTGGCTTCAGTGAACTCCAGGGTCCTCAGGAGGACTGACAGTTGGACAGTCAGATGGCTCACACATTGACAGCACCAACACCCCACCCTGTAACCTCATTGGTCAGCACTTTTAGAAGGAAGCAAATGTCTCTTAGAGGAAACAAAGGAAAGAGGGAGGAGTGTAGAATCTGTGTTGGTTTGAGCCCTGCCTTTGCTCCCTTGTAATGCCAGTTAGAGTTGGGCGCTCCTGCTAGAATGACCTTGACCAAGGGTGTTTTATACCTGCAAACCAGTATTGGTTGTTCATCATCCAAACAGCTGGAGCCTTGAACTCTGCCAGCCTTCTCCTAGCAGACCCTGCCATGCCCCAGAAGCATAGACTTCACCATGAAGGTATGGTCCACATCACAGAGCTTCCAGCCCAAGTCTTCTAACTCACCTCCCTGAGCAAAGAAGCTTCGAGAATTCCAGAGTTCATATCTAACTTACTCTGTCATAAGCCTTGGCAGAAAGACTGAATATACAGACCAGGCACTCAAATATCTCTTGAGAGTCTAAATGAATGGAAGTTCCTATAACATTCTACTATAAACCTTGAATCTTGAACTTACAATCTCACCATCTGACCAGGGGGTATCACCCTGTCATCCTCACTTTTCTATACTTTATATAGCAGTTGCCATTCTAAATTATATTTATTTTTAACTTAGTAATGAGCTCTTTAGAGCAAAATCTGTGTTTGCTTCATCTTTATATTACTCATTCAGCACATGTTAATTGAATACTAATGTTCTCAGAGTTTTAAAGAATAAAGAGATAAATTAGGTCCATACTGTTTTCTCTAGCAAGGACACTGATTGGAGGTGGTCCTGGGAGAGGATGCATGCGCAGGCTAAAAGGTGTGGGAAGTGGGTAGAACTGGAAAAGAGGTAGAGAATCATAATAGCTTAAGTTTATTGAACACTTACTGTAACAGATGCTTTACTAATAACAGATGCTTTACTAAGTGCTTTTCAAACATTATCTCAAGTCCAACATGGCCTCTATGAAATATGATTATTTATTTATTATTTATTATTATGCTCATTTTACAGATGGAGAAACTATCTCAGGCTCAGAATGTTTAAGTAACTAGCAGGGCAGGTGGTGGGTGTGGTGTAGTAACATACTTGGAAGGGTGTGATCTATACCTCTGAATCATATAGTGTCGTATATCAATGTTACCTCAATAGAAGTAAAAGTTAAGCTTTAAAAAAAGTAAATAAAATAAATATTAATAAACTGATAAAAACAAAAGTAACTAACAGGGCAGAAGAGCCGGGAAGATCTTTGTGACTATAGGATCTGTCTCTCTCTCTCTCTCTCTCTCTCTCTCTCTCTGTGTGTGTGTGTGTGTGTGTGTGTGTGTGTTTGTGTGTGTTTTAGAGAGAGAGAGAGAGTGTTTTGGGCTCAATTTATATTTTAGTGACAACAATTTCTATATTACTTGAAAACAGCTTCACATGTGTAACTGTTTTATTGGATGAACTGAACTTGATAAGTACAACCAAAAGAGTAAATTTATTCTTTCTTCCAGAGTCCCTACAAAATCACTCTGGATTAGTCGTCTCTATCCCTAGGATAAAATTTCAGGAAAGTCTTAAAGCTGTCCAAGCTTTTTTTAATCACAAAAGCAGTCTCAATTCAGTAATGGAGTCCAACACCATCCAGTACACTGTAATCATCAAAACGCCAAACTTCATTCAACTCCAGGATTCTCCTTAAGCCCATGTCTGAGCTCCTTTAGGCTGCAGCCTGAGGTGGGAAGTGGGTGTGCAGGCCTCATCTTGTTGCCCTACTGCCCACCCCCCTGCCCAGGATGAAATTTAAAGGAAAAAGCACATTTTTTTTTCATGGAATGTACAGTTGTAATGTGGCAATGGGCACCCTCTGGCTAGCTTTGTGCTATATTTTGTTTGTTATCTTTGGTCTTCAAAAGCATCCTGCTGGAACTTCTCTCTGTACCTCCCTCAATATAAATAAAGTCCTTTCCCCAAGACCACCTAGAATACCTCTTCCAGAAAACCAGCCCACCCAGCTCTAATTTTAGGGGTTTGGCTCATTTCAAGCAAAATTTCCTTTAATCCCTCAGACAGCTCCTCCTGTGGAACCCACCTCTGAGCCCTGGGAAATAGCTCCCTTACCATTAGGAGAAGAAATATCCCCCGCCAAGGGTCTCCTTGTGTTGATACCAAGCAACCATCTCCAGCCTGATCTTCAGAGTTCCTCAGGCAGAAATGAAATATGAGTCTGTACCTTCCCCCAACTCTAGACGGATCCATGACAGCTCTCTGAGTGACCTCCTTGAAAGGTTCTGCATCTTCTTTGAGATAAGAATGAAGAGAAATGGCTTAATCCTCCAAATACTCTCTCCCCCAGAGCTCCAACTTTCACTGTTCCTATGGGCTGGACAAGAGTGGTCCCGGTATATAGGGAAGCAGCTTCAGAGCCTCTTAGCCAGCCCTGCATGAGCGATCTAGAAACCCTTCTGGAAGCAGATCTACTTGTTCTTGTGCTGTTTTCAGCCTTTCAGGCCTCAGGGAAACAGAACCACAAAGAGTCATATTTTACATTCCTATCACACATTTGTATGTGTCCCCACCACATACTACCAAGCACACATGTTTAATCATGAGTAGCAACACTGAGTCAGGCCAGCAAGGGTCCCAGGTAACTATGGGGATTTGTCCCTTCACTACTGGGGTCCTGATTCTTTGCATTTGCTGTCAACCAACCTTTCAATAGGACACAAAGCTCATTCCAGCACCTGATGATTCTGGCCCCTCTCCTCCAATAATATCAGATGAAGAGCTTCCTTCGAGGGAGACTGATTGTCCACTCTTAGGTTTCGGTGAAGTTTGTGCTTCTCACCACCAGATGAGTGAGGTAGGGGGTCACTCATTTAATGGTTCTAGCATCTAGAAGGTGGATAGAACTGAGAATGTAGAAAAACAATACAAGTAACAGCTCTTGAATAAGAAGGCCAGTAAGGACTGCAGGGTAAGCTGATAAGAGAACACTAATGTGATAGGATTTTAATAGCTGACTTTTATCAAATATTTACTTACCACACATAGCTCTGGTGACTCCACATGCATGGATTTATTTCACTTCCTCCATATTACTGGCTGCATTTAATGGATGAGAACACAGAGGCACTGAGAGTCTCCCTAACTCTGTGACCCAAGGCCCCAAAGTTACTAATGAAAAACAGGTACTGTGACTCCAGAACCTAGGTTTGACAGAGCCTCAATCATCTGCTTTTTCTAGATAAAACAGCAGGTGTTCAGAGGCAGACTGTAGAAGGCCCCATGAGCCATAAGAAATTTAGGATTATCCTTTGCAAGGGGACTGGCGAACTTTGGTCTGTCTTTGCACAGGCCATGAACCAAGAATGCATTTCTGCAGTTTAAAGGAATTATAAAGAGCAATAACAATGACAACAGTGATAATATAGGGGTTTCTGGCCTAAAATACCTAACTTTCTTTTATGAAAAGTTTGCCAACACGTGTTGGGCAGTGGTTCTCACCAGTACCATCTGAGTCACTGGGTTTGCAAAGATCTCAGTCCATGAAGGAGGCAGCAGAGTAGAACTTACCAAACTGTAAGTACTCCAGATTTCCCCCTCAAAAATCCCCCGGTGGCGCAGCGGTTGAGCGATGGGTTGTGAAGCTGCCCGCAGCCTCTGCAGCGCCGGTTCCTGGGCGAGGGTCCCACGTGGCGCGCAGACCTCTCCTGCTGCCTGCTGCTCCCCTCAGCAGTGTACTTCGATCCTTCTGCCTGTTCTGTTCTATGCTCTGGCTCTGGTGAATTCTCTCACCCTCCCCATGCTTCTGACTGTACCCAGTGCTTGTGTAAATAAATAAATAAATAAATAAATCTTAAAAAAAAAAATCCCCTAAACAAGGCATCCCTGGTGGCCTAGTGGTTAAGTCTCCCTGCTATTACCACAAAGGCCTGAGTTTGATCCCCAGCCAGGGAGCTGACATATATATGGCGCAGCAGACCTCTCCTGTCTCACCCCCTGCTCTCCTCTGCATTTCAGTAGATCTGCCTGTTCTGCTCCCCACTCTGTCTCTGGCGAATCCTCTCACCCCCTGCACCTCTGGTGTACCCCACTACTTCTACACAAAAGTAAATAAATAAAATCTGGAAAAAAGAAATCCCCTGAACAGAGCAGCTCAGCATTGTTTAAAAAAAAAAAAAATGGATTCTGCATTAATATATTGCTTTACCAGGATTTTACCACAAAAAGGAGGTTGAAAATCAGTGGTGTGGGTTACAGGAAACTATTTAGGCCTATAGCTAACAAACAGTCCTACAAACGTGAAAGAAATAGTGGTGGTGTTCAGGATTAAGTCGAGGAAGAGACACTCAAAATGAGGGGAAAGTTAAGAAGCCATTCTTAATAACCCTAACATAAGACTCTCAGGAAAGACAGGCCTGATGAGATTAGAAAGCAAAGGGGAGACCACGGGGAGTCACAGGAGGCAACTGACAGGCCTGAATGAATTCCCACACAGGATGAAGATGGAACTCTGAAGACCATGCCAAGATTTCAAATGTGAATTGTTGCAGGGAAAAGCTTGTATTGATGGAAGCAAACAGTATTAGAAGGGAGACCAGATTTAGATGAAAAGGTGTTGGAGGAAATTCCAAATGTGCAGTGCCTTACAGACCCTCAGCAACTTGACAGCTGGCCCTCTCACTGGCCAACCTTAGCTCACAGCACAAAAAAAAAAAAAAAAATAAAGAGGGCCTCAGAATGCAAATTTTCCACCTAAATACAACCTGAAACATGGATGCCATGGCCTCCAAGATGGCTGCCATAACCTCCTCCCTCCCTTTGCCCTTTAGAGGTACCTGGACTATATGACTTTCATCTTCTTTTTTCTGTTTCAAGGTACATTTTATCTCAGTATAAAAAACAGCACTGACAGGAAGATCAGATGTTTCATTCTTAATGTCTGAAATGATGTGCAATGTGACTATCTTCCTCCCTCTCCCACAAACCCCGTGCCTTAGCACACCCTCTTTCCTTGAGAGGCAGTAACTGGCTACAGTGGAGCCCTGGTGCTGGATTCGACTTTCGGGAAAAAATTAAAACCCTCAGCCAGAAGGCTTTGGTTCTCTCGCCCTCCTTTAGATCCGTGCCTGTGTCAGCAGGGTACTATTACAAGAGACTTTATTACATCTTATCCAACTGTTGGCAGGTTCTGAATCTTAAAGAGAACTGTTTTGTAGTACAAAGATTAGAGTGTGCCACAGAATACTAGAAAGGAAAAGAGGAAAAATACTAAGTCATCAAGAAAAGTTTTTAAAAACCCTCTCTACATATGCTTATTTGAAGAGTCTGTATTATGCACTTGGAATTTACTTTAATTATTAACATTGAAAGAAAATGTTCCATCTAAGCATAGAAACTTCAAAGGGTAAATAGTCATCAGGTTTCAGGTACCTTTATTATTTTTTTTAATGCCGTCATCATAGCAATTGCGAGAGTGTAACTACTTGGAGGTTTGGTGATTGTTGTTGTTTATTATGCTTCTTTGTTTTGTTTTACTCAGCAATGGCAAAGTGCTTTATAAGGGGAAAAGAATCAATAAAGTTTCTAACCATTTGGGACAAAGGGAGACACAAACTTTGACTTGGCCCAAGGTCATCCTGCCAGTCCTCAGAGAATGTCCTGTTCTCTACCCTCATCAGTGATCAAGGAGCTGGCTTCCAAGGGGAGAGTAAAATAAGGAATGTATGTGTGGCAGCTTGCTAAATGATGAATATGTGAGACATGCCAAGGATACCAATGCCAGCAGGGGAGGGATTGATTATTGAGACTCAAAGTAGGGAGGATGCAAAGAGCTGGTTAGAAACTGCAGAGAATCCAACTAGACATATACATATGACCTTGGGTGTCCTGCAAATGGCATGTGGCTCCCCAAAGCTGTCTGCATCATGGGTGCAATTTAAACTCAAGGGCACATCAGCCCTCCTTCCCCAGAGATAAGAGAATGACTTGCTAGTTATTTTCCCGTATAACTTCTTCCCATCTGTAGTCCTGGGTAACTGGAGTTAGAATTTCCAGTGTGAAACAATGGCTCAGATATCAGAGAAGCAGTCTCAGGTAACACTGACCTCTTGAAAAAGGTCATCATCATTTTTCAAGTTGTGGGGGTAATTATTTTCCCATATATCTCAAATCTGGCCAGGTTTCCTTTCACACCTTTTCACCTAGACTGACCTTCACCTTGCTATCAGAGCTGAAAAGTTTCTTTCAACTCTAGTCTCATGACCTTGTCTCGGCCGATTAGATTCTGTGTCTCCAAGAGTAACCTACCTAGGAGAAGATATCATTTATGCTCGTATATCCCCACAAATTGCCATAAGGCCTAGAAATTCTGGGAGTCACCTGTTTGGCTTGGTTGGAACACACATACACAGGCAAACACACAGGCACACACACTTGCATACACACAGTGCACTCAACAACATTGGTGCTTTTCTATGATTGGATAATTGATGGATTTTTTTGTTTGTTTTTTGAAAGGGTCAAAAGAAATACAAGGCATGGAAAACACTAAATATTTTGTCACTAATTTGTTCATTCAACAACAGATTATTGAGTTGTATAGTCTGTTCCTCAGTGAACTTGATTGTACAGAGTTCAGCAGATGCAATGATTTTGAGTTCCATCAATTGACAATCTTAGTTAAGCAAGCCTTGTACCCTCTTTTCTTGAATATTTGGCCTCTTTTTTCAGATCAGTGGATCCGAGAGCCCTAGATCCAGCTCTCCTTCCAATACCACACACACAGCCTAATTTCAGGTGTTTCATTCTTAATAATGCCCATGTAATTGAATCTGTCATTGATACTATCACTGTCATCAATAATTATTTATGGAACAGCTCACTCGGTGTCTTATACTGAAGCAAAACCTGTAAGGACTTTATAACCCAGAGATTGTGCAGTTCCTGCTGTTTAGAAGTTTATAGAGATAGGGCCTTCCTGGTGGCGCAGGCATTTGAGTGCTGCACTGTGAAGCTGTCCGCAGCCTCTGTAGCACGGGGTCGATTCTGGGCGGCCAGCAAGAATTCCACATGGTGAAGCAGACCTCTCCTATTCCGCCTGCTGCTCCCCTCAGCAGTGTATTTTGTCAGTCTGCCTGTTCTGTTCCCCACTCTGTCTCTGGTGAATCCTCTCACCCTCGGGCGCATCTGGCCTGTACCCCAGTTCTTGTATAAAAATAAAGAAATCTTAAAAAAAAAGAAGTTTATAGAGATAGGTGTCAAATAGATTAGTTAATTAATGGCACCAAGTTGTTAAGAAGCTACAGAGCTGACCAAACCTGAAAAAAATATTCACATATGTAAACAGTCATTTTTGATTTGTGGAAAGCATACTCTTTTCCCCTTTAATAACAAGCAAAGAAATATCCATTTTCTGTTTCGCCCATAGGGATCTCTGCATACAAATAATTCAAACAAAACTAAACTTCCCAGCTTCATGCTTTCCCAAGGGAATCATCTTTTATTAGAAATAGTCACTTCAAAGGTTTGAATAAATGTGTTGTTTTTTTTTTTTAAACACTGGAAGCAATTTACATTTTTGTGTGTACGTTCACTAAATGATTCTGATCAGATTCAGGGAGTTCATCCTGCCAGCAGTGCTATGGAAGTGTGAAACTTCATAGCACAGCGATATCAACCAATTAGTGACAGCAATTGGCTGGATATTCAATCCCCCAAATAAACTTTGGATCGGATGATTTTCTGACCTGAACTCCAGAAATAATAGTGGAGTTTGTTTATAAGGAACCTCTTCTCCAACAATATTAAGGTCTTTTAAAGACATTCTAGTTTCTGACAATTGTCATTTACAATAGCCTAACATTTTCTTTTTAGCACCGTACCAGAGTTTACAAAATGCTTTCACACCCAGTATTTTATTTATGTTCTCTTTAAACAATTTTATGAGTTTTATCTTGTTGTTCTTCTCATTTTATAATAAGAAAACTAGAGATTAAGCTGAACAAGAGTTGCACAGCTAAAAAATGGAAGTATGAGATCTTGAAGCCAAATTTTATTTTAATATATTGGAATCTATCCTAAGCTGTTTTGGTCTGAAATTTTCAGATGGTTTTATATCAAACAGTATTGGAAGAGTAATGGTGATGATGGTAAAAGAAAACTAAATTATCCAGAATGACAGGATATGCATTACGAATATTTCAGATTAATAGTGACCTTTTTACATCCCTTGATGCTAAACTGAACTACATCAATAAAACACTTAAATCAAATTGCTAACTAGTTCTGTCTTCCTCACTGGGAAAACAATGCAATGTGAATAAACTAGCAAAGACCTGAGACTCAGCTAATATTCAGGGCTGACAATCATGGGGATCCATCAGCACAGCTAAGCCCAACATTAATGACTAGCATACTTATGATTAATGAGCACAGGCAATCAGATATGAAATGCTGTCTGTAAGCCCAACTCACAGGCAGTTTCTGGTGCTTTAGCTTATGGACCTCTTACAACCCCACTCTATGATAAACATCAGCCTAATTTTTTTCATTCTTTTTTGGTTTTGTTTTGTTTTAGGTAGATCTTAACAAGATTGCAAAATGGGTGGTGATGATATTCCATAACTCACACAGCTGTAGCTATAGGGACACACACTAGGCAGAGCAGCAGCCAGCTATATTTAGATGGAGGGGAGTGGCAGTAGGTATTTCATGCTAGGGGCAATTATAATCTATTGTATAGCTATTGTAGGAAAGAATTTTTTTTCAAACTTCTTATCTTCCATTTAGGCTTTATTTGCCTCTGACAAGACCTCTCTCTTAGCATAGCCTTGCATAATACACAGCAGAATGTCAATGAAGCATGGTTAGCTCTCAGCCCTAGAAATCCTTAGGAAATCATCAATTCCCCACAGGGACTGGAGTCATTGATTCCCTCCTGGGAACTGCCTTTAGAAAGAATGATCTCAGAGGAATTTAGAAGAAACATTAGCTCTGTCAGTAAGCCCAGAGGGGGAAAGTAGAGACAAATTCTACTCTCAATTCAGTTCAATTCAGCAAGTATTTATTGAGCCTAACAGTCTTCAGGTTGTAAAAATAGAAGACGGTCCTTGTCCTCAAGGAGTTTGCCATCTCAATGAGGGGCAGCTGATCCCCAGGAAGCCACTCAACTTCTTTGAGCCCATTTCCTGACCTAACTTCACCCAAAATGAGCTTTCTGCTTCCCTTTGATCCACTGAACCTGTTCTTTGCTCTCACCCACCTATTCTCCAGGTCTTCTCCCACTTGGCACACATCTCTGAGTGTTTGGGGGTATCTCTCAACACAGTGCACTGATCATTTCCAGCTGTTCTCTGAGCCTGTCTTTCCTATACTCTGTTTATAATAATTATCAGCTCCCTTTGGCTGTCATGCACACTTAGCATGATGAGCAAAGATCCTCAACTCCATGGTGGCTCAACACCACACAGCTAAGATTCATTGGCTCCCTCCACCTCTCGTTTCTTGGAAAGGACAGAAGACCTACATATGCCTTCCCTTTACACTTCATTTAACTCTGGTTTGTGTTGTGCCCACACATGAGTCAAATTTCCTAATAAATAAAGCTGACAAAGAAAAAGGTTCAGTAGAACAAAGAGCGTCTGTCACGCTGAAGTAGCAACTTGGAGAAGAGGCTTAAAGGACCAATTAAGAAGGATGATTTTGAAAAAGAAAAAATGATGACAGCTTACTTTCTTCCAATGAATGTGACATGCGTGCTGCACAGGTCAGAATATACTAGTGGGATTTACTTTATTTTCATGAATTGGAAGATATTAATTAGATATATGGCAGCTTCACACACACACACACACACACACACACATACACATGCACGCACACACATAATCAGCCAGTTAGACTTGCCTCTAAGCACTGTGAGGTCTATGTAAGAGACATAAATATATACATATATGTGTGTGTGTCTAAATATTTAAACACTTTAAATCAAACAATAAACTATTATAATAATACAATCTGCTCTATTTTCCTAACTTAACAAAAGTAATTCATTATGGCTTATAAAGCAAATTTGAATTTAGAAACACTGGGATCTTGAGTGCCACATTACAGTCTGGCAGCAAAGCAAGAACTGGCCCCTGTACCCCTTCTCTCATGGCTCTGACCCACACCACCACACAAAGAACCTCATGCACAAGTCTATGGGTCTCCAGCCCCACACACATGTATCCTCTCACCTACGGCCAATGGCCTCTGTAGGTTCCCTGCAGGCCAGTGGTGTGCACATCAGTGGGACAATACATCCTCAGGACAGACTAGGAAAGAGGCCCTTTCAGATGTAGTAAGTGAGCTAAGAGGCATTTGGTTAGAATCTTGGGTAACTAGAGAATGATCTAGAAGAGGGGTGGATACTCAAGAGTATTAAGTTCCTTGGCACACAGACCCCTAGCTCCATGGGGAGAGGTAGGACTCTCTCCTGCCTCAGAAATTGCTCCATGGATTTGCATCACCTAGGAGAGTCAGGGTGCCTTTCATAAGATCCCCAGAGGCACTGAATGCACAGTGATGTTTCAGAAGTGTTACCTAAATGTGGAGCCTGGAAGAGACATATCTTGCCTATGTCTAAGCTCCGTAATGGCAATAAATAGCCTACATCCCTCTGACCTTCTCCCTCTTCCCTAAAGATAAACTTCTAGTACAAAGTCAGTTTGTACTTGCATTCTGCCTTTGTTGCCTGAGCGAGCACCTTGATGTTGGTTGGTGGCTCATAGTAAATCTGATCTTAGCTATGAGTCATTCCCACTGCATATGAGGCTATGATGTTATTTCACATCTGTTTTCCTGGTCCTTGAATGGATATGGGTGCTCCATGGAGAGTATCAACAAGAAACACAACTGTGATACCAAAGAACGCAAGCCCAGTGCAAAGTAGGTCAAGAAAATCAAAGATAATCAAAACATTTTAAAGTTGGGAATCAGGGACTCCATGGAGGGGCAGGGGTTAAAGACAGCACTGTCAAACTATTACCAGCCACTGCAGCATGAGTTCAATCCCCATTCTGCCAGGGAGCAACCCACATGGTGCAGCAGACATCTCCTGCCTCTCCCGCTGCTCCCCTCAGCAGTGTATTTCAGTAGACTGTCCTGTTCTGCTCCCCACTCTCTCTGTTGAATCCTCTCACCCCCCGCACTTCTGGCTTACACCCCAGTCCTTGTATGCATAAATAAATAAATCTTAAAAAAAATAAAGTTGGTTATCATCTTCCACTTACCACATAATGGTTTGCAAATGCAGGCTTCACTCTTCTGTTTAATTCTGTTCAGTAAGGTACAGTTAGAGAAAGGCCTACTTTATTCCAAATTATCCTTGCGTCATAGCCCCTGGACTCCAGTTACTGAAGACACTACAGCATTGATCAGGGCTATGATTCTGAGCTAAAGGGTATCTATTATTGGAGGACTTTGCTGCTAGGCAACATGAAGAGTGCTAGAGGGACTTTAGAGGATGTTAAGAGGCTCTAAGATATGAAACAGTTCCTCTGACTCTCAACCCAGAGATCCCTGAATGAGGAAAGGTAGAGAGGGGCCTATACCCTGTAAGTAAATGAAGACTGACTCAGAAGATTCCATATTTTAGATATCTTTCTTTCCACCTATTGAATACTTGGTGCCGAGGTTTCCAAAAGGATCAGAGGAATTGACCTCAGGTCTTAGAATTATCTTCTTCTTCCAGAGTCCCCTCTTCTGAGGTAGATAAGACAGAAAGATTGTTTTTGACATTTCAGCATTTTTATCTTTATTTGGACTTTATTTATACATGTTCCCAAAAGCACAAGTCTTGTCATTTTCATTTTCTAATTCATAACAAAATAGAGACATTTGAAGATTGAATTTTTGTTTTGATATTTAGAGTGGGAAGACATGTTCCAGAAAGTCCATTTTTAGGAAAATGACTAATTACTTGATTAAAGGCAGTACTAATAGAACAGGTTGACACAACTCAAAGTGAAGGGTAAGGAACTTTCAAGATAATTTGAAATTCAGCCCAAAAATGCACCAGAATAATTGCCTTAAAATCCCAGTCCACTGCATCAGTAGTTCTCAAAGCCTGGACCCCAGAAAAGCAACATCACTCAGACAGGATCAGAATCCATGGTGGCAGGTCCAGCTATCTGAGTTTTTAACAAGATGATTCTGATACACAATTAAAATTGAGAACTATTGTAATAGACCACTGGTTCTCAATCTTAGACAAAGGCCCACTTTGGTATTGGGTTGTTTTTTTTTTTTTTTAAGATTTATTTTATTTACACAGGAGCCGGGGTACAGGCCAGATGCATGGGAGAGTGAGAGGATTCACCAGAGACAGAGCGGGGAACAGAACAGGTTGACTGACGAAACACACTGTTGAGGGGAGCAGCGGGCAAGACAGGAGAGGCCTGCTCACCATGTGGGTTGCTCTGAGGCCGGCGAGGATCGAATCAGCACTGCAGAGGCTGTGGACAGCTTCACAGCACTGTGCTCAACTGCCTGCGTCACCAGGGAGGCCCCGACAAAGGCCCACTTTGGATCAAATAAGACAAAGTCCACTGGAGAAGCATAAGCTACTCAGTATTTTTTTTCCTCACAAATGTTATTGTCAATCATTGACAAAGCTATGTAACTTGTTGGTGAGGCACCCAATGAGTATGAAAACTCTAATACAATGAGATTTATACATTCTTATATTCATAGCAGCATTAATCACAATAGCCATGTCACAGAATCAACCCAAATGCCCAATGTCAGAAAACTCAAAAATAAAAACAGAGAAAAACCCCACCGACTGGGAGAACATTTTTGCACAAAACACTAAAGATAAAGGACTGATCACAAAAATCTACAAAGAGCTGATGAGACTCAACAAAAACAAAGAAAATAATCCAGTCAAAAAAAGGGCAGAAGAACTAAAAAGAAACTTCTCTGAAGAGGAAAAGCAAATGGCCAACAGGCATATGAAAAAATGTCAACATCACTTGTAATCAGGGAAATGCAAATGAAAACTACCATGAGATACCATCTTATACCAGTGAGAATGACACATTAAAAAAAAAAAAAAACTAGCAACAACAAATGTTGGCGAGGTTGTAGAGAAAAAGGAACTCTCCTGCACTGTTGGTGGGAGTGCAAACTGGTCCAACCACTATGGAGAGCTGTGTGGAGATTTCTGGACCTACTAAACATAGAGCTTCCATATGATCCAGGAATTCCACTCCTAGGTATTTACCCAAAGGACATAGAAACATCAATTCCAAAGAGCACCTGCACCCCTATGTTTATAGCAGCACTATTTACAATAGCTAAGCTTTGGAAACAACCCAAATGCCCAAAAATAGATGACTAGATCAAGAAGATGTGGTACATATACACCATGGAATATTACTCAGCATTCAAAAAAGATAAACACATGCAATTTGCAGCAACATGGATGGAACTGGAAGGGATCATGCTCAGCGAAATAAGCCAGAAAGAAACAGAAAAATACTGGATGGTCTCACTCATAGCAGGAATCTAGAAAACTTAAATAAGGGACCAGGAAAAAGAATAACTATAAGAAAGAAAATATCAAAATCAACAAACAACTATGAACCAGAGACACTCTTTGGGGGGTGGGGGGCGGGAAAAAGGAGGGCTTGGGGTCAAAATAAGGGGGTCGTAATTGTATGGGGAATATAAAAATAAAATCTAAATAAATTAAAAAAAAAGTCCTATATGCTGCTGTGCTGAAAAAAAAAGAAGAAGAAGAAGAAGAAGTTTGTGGAATATATACTCAGCAGAATACCTAGTCACTTTCTTTAAGATTTATTTATATATACATAGAAGAACTGGGGTGTAAGCTAAAGGTGTGGAGGTGAGAGGATTCACCACAGAGAGTGGGGAGCAGAACAGGCAAATGTACTGAAATACACTGCTGAGGGGAGCTGCAGGCGCGAGACAGGTGAGGTCTGCTGCACCATGTGGGGTTGCTCCCTGAAGACTGGGGATGGAACTCGTGCTGCAGTGGCTGGTGATATCTTGAGAACACTGCCTTTAACCCCTGTGCCACCAGGCAGGCCCACTACCCTGTCATTTTTAAAGCTCCCTAGGTGTTTCTAATACACTGCCAATGACCAAGAAACCTGATGCTGGATGGTTTTCATTTTATAAACATAACTTTGAAGGCCCTCATATAGTTTAAGCAAACTTTACTCCAAGAATTAGCAAGCCATTTACAAACAGGGAAATGTCGTAAAAGATCTCTGCCACTGAGGTGTGATCTCAAAGTCACCCTGGGCTTTGGACATACTTAACGCGAAACTCTTGTATTTCTGCTACCAAGTGTTATTTGCACAGCTACAATTATTTCAACCATGGTTAAAAATGAGAAGGGAATTAAATTAGCTTGCAATCTTTTTACATGTTTCTAGAGAACATGTCACCTGTCACTCGGAATGAGATGTGCGTCTCCCTCTCTCAGGATATGTATAATGAGGTCTCTCTGTGAGCTCCGAATGCAGAAATGTATTTATGGCACAAAGGGAGATTTATGTATTTTCTAAAAATCCTGGCAGCCAATAATAGCCTTGACTGACTCTCTAGGGCTCCAAATGCAACTAGATTGTATTTGGATATAAATCTGGATGCTTTGTGATCTTAGTCCTGTTTCCCTCCATTAAAGGCCAGATGGGGCAAAAGGGTTTAGAGGGGAAAAGAAATAAAATTATTGATAAAAATGCATAAAAATAAAATACTAAGCCAGAGAAGGCCATTTCAGTATAATCTGCGTAAAATTCTCAGAGATATCATGCATAAATGACTATGCTAATGAATTTCGGGATAACAAGGATTCTATACAATCACAGCTTGGTAGGACACATTTTTTTTTCTCCTTAATGTCATAGAAAGTTGTAAGAAAAATATATTCAGTAAAGGATTTGTCCCAGAGTAAAATACAGACTCCAAACTTGTTTAACATCTGCCATCTGATATTTCATCTCACCTCTATCATTTCATCCTTTAAGAAAGGATTAATAAAAGAAGGAAAAGTTTGGCGTGGAACTAACATACTTCATACTCTAGTCTGTAATAGATGGATTGACCCTAGATCTCAAGAAAACTGGGGGTGAGGCAGGTGGTAAGCAGTTCTAAAATCATTTGGGCTCAGAAGCATGGCCCGTATTCCCATAGCTAAATATTTTAAGCACTCAAGAAGAACTTAAAAAGACTTGACACAAGGCAATCTACAAAAATGTGCTAAAGAAACAGCACAATCACTTTAGGAATTCAGAGGAGGGAAGACAGAGCCGAATCCTAAATGGTGCTAGAAGCTCTGAGTTCCAAGAGAACGAGGCCTCCAGGCCTGAGGCTTTTTGGAAATATTTTGTTTTTAAGTCTAAGTATCCTTCTGCACTGTTGAGTTGTGACAAACTGTATTTATCACCCGTCCATTGGAACCAGGTGTAAATTCATGCCCTCACACAAGAAGACACCAGCAGAGACCCCAGGCTGTAAGAATGGGGTGACAGAAACCCGAGGGCCATTGTGAGTGTCAGGCAGAGGGAGGCAGGTGAACAGGGCCATAATCTGTCCTCCCGGATGGTGACCTGTATTAGTTTTGACCATTGCCATTGGGGGTCTTGATAAGAAAAAAAAATTTAAAAAGGATCTGTCCTATAGAGCAGAACCAGGAGTTATATAAATGCCCTAAAGACATTTTTTCCAACTAAATTACATGCATTTATTTTTCACTATGGGGGTCAGGCTCAAAAAGCTAACTGGCTCCAGAGGGACGGTGCATGCTAATTCCACTCATGGCACAGGTCCTTTAAAATGCCACTCATGCCTGAAGCACTGATGAGTTTGCGAGTAGCCGGGCTGGAGGTACGCTGTGCACACTCCCATTGGAACCCATTAAATGGCCTGTAGATAGACGGGCTTTGCACAACCACACATGCAGACACGCCATTCAAAAGTTTTTAAAAATTACCAAGCAATTACACAGATTTTCCAGCTCTAACAGCAAGGCTAATGGCAGCCCATTTGCAATCGAGTACAGTAGATTAGGGTGGCACAAAGAGAGCTAAACTGTTTAGCGTTGGACTCAAAGCTCCCATAGAAATTACATTCAATTGCAATTCACAGAAAATGATGGGGAGGGTTGTGTTTTTATTGCATGCACTGGGAACCGCACTTATTTAACCCCCAACCTGCATATGCCAAAAGCTACCTAGACACTCTCCTGACCAGCTTTGGAATATATACCACTAAACATATTTAGATACTCATGAGGAAGTTTCAGCAGAGTGGAAAGCAAGTCTATTTTAGCCATCTCTTATTTGAGTGATAAGGAAACTGAAACTTCTAAACTTATGCAAGAACATGCATGCACACAATACCCCATGCATGCATGCATGTGCCTGGAACACACACACACAAACACACACACAGACACTGTCTCTTTGCCCAGGACTCACCCAATTTTTGCACTAACATTCCCATGTTCTGGGAAACCTCTTAGACCTGGGCAAACCAGGACATTTAATCACCCCAAGCCATACACCCCTGTAATGAACCGTATCTGACCTAAAAATATAAATAAATAAACACTAAAAAGGGAGAGTACTATTAGAATTTTTCTAAAGAAGTTTCATGCCACCAGAATGCTTTTTATGGGAATTCTAATCCAATGACCCAGGTTGGCTTCCTTTTGGAGTCCAGAGCAGAAAGTGTAGACACTCTTTGGATTTCTATCACAGTTGTAATGAAGTATCTGCTACATAATTGCAAGTTTTATATCTGTCCCTCCCTGCTGTAAGCTTCATGAGGGCAAAGTGTGATCACAGGTTTACTCACTGTTTTATGCCAAATGCCTGCCTAGAACAGTGCCGAACCCACAACAGGTGTTATATAAATTTTGTTGAATTGTATCGACAAAATAAAAAGAAAAATGTGTGGATGTCATGGTATGGTGTCAGGAATGCTCAAACTGATCACCCTGGCAAAGTTGTCCTTCTTTCTACAAATAGAAAACTAGAGTACATGTAGTCCCTTCACAGGCAAAATCTACCCCCTGCCATCATGCAACTGCATTGCAAACTTTGATTACCATAAATAACATGATCACATCTAGTATGGGATTAACAATAAGTATAATAATGAAGCAGAGCACTTAACACAATGCAAAGCACAAGTAGATGGTTCATCCTGTCTCAGAGAGGAGTACCATTCTGATAGGGAAGCGTATTTGGGGAAGGCTTGTCACCTCTCCACTGTGTCATCAGTCACTGGAAGGTTCCGGCTGGACTCACTTCAAGGAGGTTATGGCTGTCTCTATACCACTGGGAAATCATGAGTGCAAGGTTCAGCCTATGTCCTACTAGGGAGACTGAGCTCTTCTCAGATGGGCCATTTGCTGGGGAGATGCTTTAGCATCCCCAAAGCCTAGAAGAGCACCTAGCAGGATATCAAGAAATATTCACTGGTATAGAGTGGAAGGGGAGTAAGAAAAGGTAATGATGGAGGGAAAAAATAAAAGAGAGAGGAGTGAGTCAACCTCTTGCTTCCCTTGTATCTCCTGTCCATGCACAGGAGCTAGAAAATGCACATTTTGCAATGATACAAGGAGAATATTGGATATTTCCATTTTTAACTCAATCACACCTTCCTGAAATCTGATGGGAACAATACAAAGCGATGAACACTATTTCTTTAAGGAAAATTATCTGGCCCATCCATTCAGCCAACCAGCTGAAGTCTCCCAGTATGAGACAAGTTTCACATCTGACTCAACCCTTTCCCTTCATCCCCTACAAGAAACCTCAGCATCTAGTGGCAGCCTATCCATGCTATTCTTCCCCTCATCTGTTAATTTCCTCCTGCAAGACCTACTGCAGCTCAATTGTGGACGATGTAATTCAATAGATTCACAGATATGTCTTGAGTCAATTTTAATTCTATTTAAAGGACAGTCGATAGAGTCATCTCTGGGGCTTTCTGAGATGAATTTCATATTCCATACGCTGAACAAAGAGGAAGGGAAAATGTACTCCTCTTTAAAGATATAAAGACTGAGGTTTCTGAAGTGCTCCATATCTGCTCCCCTTGTCCTTTTCAATGAGACTCAGTCTCAATCTTGTGAGATTATTTAAGCAAACTGAATGGCACACATTGATCTATTTATACAAAGCCTTCGACTGACCGTTTTCCTTTGAGTTGGCCAAATGCAACTGATTGTTAAAATCGGTCTCAGGAATTTCACACCATTATTCCTTTCCCTGTATCTGTGCTATTCCCTTGGCAGGGATGTCATTCCTCGCCTTTCCATATGTCTTCAACCCTCCCTGCTTCAAGATCCAGCTCCAGCATGAAGCTTTCCTTCTCCTTCCCCCTCTCCCTCAACCCCAGTTTCAAAATGAAAGGGACCCTCCATGAGCATTTTCGTGGGCATCTAGCCTGTTTTATCTCACATGTTTGCTATTAAATGCATCTCTTTTATTCTCCAAGCGCATCTGCAAGCTCCTTGCAGGCGGGATTAATATGACAAATTCATTTTGGCATCTTCCTGTATTAGTCATTTTTGTTTTTGGTTATTCATTTGCAGTTCTAATGTTTGCAAGTATGCCCAAACTTCCCCTGACTTACAACAAGTTTTGATTCTCTTCACTCAGAAGTCTGACTAGCAAGGAGACAATTCTTAAGGGGCTCACAGGGCTCTCAGTCTGGGACCCAGGTTGAAGAAGTAGCAGCTGCTTGAGGCAAGCTTTTCCTCTGCTGAGTAACAGGGGAGCAAGAGGTCAGGCTAAATTTTGCAAGTACAATTGACCCTTGAATAACAAGGGATTTAACTTCTATGGTCCACTCATATACAGATTTTTTTTTTCTTTCTGCAGTTTCCACATTCACAGATTCAACCAACAGGTTACTGGTTGGTTGAATCTCTAAATGTGGCAGAATCATGGATACTGGGGCTGACTATAAATTATACTTGGATTTTTGCCTGCTCGGGAGTTGTTCCCCTAACTCCTGTGTTATTCAAGAGTCAACTATAGAAAAACCTCTGTTTGTCACATCTGTTCCCAAGGCATGTCCCATGGCCAAACCTGAAATCATTAGAGAGGGAATGTATATTCTACAACTGTAGCCACATGATGCTTAATTCTATCCTATTTACCTCACCTCCAGACTGCCAGCTTCCCATGATATTTAACTGAGATCTAGAAAGTCCAGACCTAATCCCTAGAAACTTAAATATGTTTTTCATTGCCTATACTTGGCCCTGTACAATTCTGAAAGTTGTCTGAAAGTTCAACACCAAGTTAGAAGTAGGGTCAAGGAACTGAGTTTGTGTAGTTCCTTGACCTCTAAGGCTTGCTGGTCTTCTAGCCCCTTGTGTCATATAAATGGGTGCATGGGGGTGGGAGGAGAAAGCAGACAGTCATTGCTAAAATATAGATGAAACTTTGTGGGGAAAGTAATTCATTTCAAGACTGTAATACTAGCGAGACTATTGCCACTGGCCTTTATTATTGGAGCTCTGGAGATGAAAACAAGATCTTTGCTACTTAAGATTTTCATTCACTCCTGCTGCTTTCTCCCACCTGAGGCGCTAATCCTCTGCTGGCCACGTCATCACTGCCTCTGTGGCAAGACTCACCACAGTGTCCAAATACCCGATTGTGGTTTCAGGTGGTGAATGACCAGCAGGTGTGTCTGAAACAGACAAACAACTATAATCCTGATTTCTGCAGAGCTATAAAAAATAAAAAAAGGGAAAGGAAAACAGATTCTCTAAGGAAGAGCTTCTTGTATTACATTCGACTGAGCCACGTTCAAAATGTTCTCCCACATTAATTTGCAAATAGTGAAGGGTAAGTAGAGTGGAAAGAAGATTTGCACACACCAGCCCTTCATCAAAGAGTATAAAGGAGGAGCCCAGAAGAAGTAAATAATTTTGGAAGATCAACTGGGATTTGGTGGCTGGGCAAAGCCTAGCAGAGTGAAATGTTGGTTCCCAAAGGCACTGTGCCTGTCGTCAACTGCACTCTAGAAGGTGTTATTATTAAAGCACTTATTCTGCTATTGGATTTCATTTCAGTCAGTGTTCAAGTAGGTTTTTAATTGTACAATAAAGTCCATTTCTTTGATCCACAATCCCAGCTTTCTCAATTGTGTTTGCTCCCATACAGTCTAATCCAATCTACTCAGTAATTAGCCAAGCCGATCCCAGCGCTTAGTGCAAATTAACAAGGTTCCACCAGAATGGGCTTCAGAGATTTTGATAAGACTCAAGAATGGCTCCCTCTCCCCTCCTCCATTCTCATGATATGTGATCAAGTGATTTAACTTAAAATGCATTTTCAGTGACCTCTAATCCCAGAGTCAGCCTGTCTGCTCGGTTACTTGAGCAAGGGAATCAGTGGTGGGATGATGTGGCTGGAGATAAACTGGGTAGAAACAGTGTCTTATTGCTACCTTGAATAAGCTCAGTGACAACAATGTCAGGGGAAGCCATCATCCTTCTCAGCCAGAAACATTTATCTGGGGAGCATAGGATAAGTGAAAAACTATCAGGCTTTTCTGCCCTCCTGCCATTAGTATTGATGATGGATCCCTGCGGTCCTGAATACATGCCTGATGGCAGGCACCTGGAGTGGGGTGTGGGCATGCGTAAGTGGGTACACCTGGGCTGAGACTGGGCTTATAAGGGCAGCATCACGGGGATGCCAGAAGAACCACAAGAGAAGCAGAGAGAACGTGAGAGAAGGCCAGAGAGCCTAGAGTGAAGACTTGCTGGGGGCTGGGGGGCCTGCCAGCCTCCCAGCCCCCCAGTACCTCTGCCTGCTATGTACCTGGTAGATCCCAATAAAAGCCTGTAAAAGCCACCGAGGGCTCCAGGGCTCCTCCTTTACTCCGTCTTCTCGGGTCATAGAGATCCTGCACTGTGCCTTTCCTGCCGCTACAATGACTTTCTGTAAGTTCTCCAGATGTGACACTATTGAAATAATTTGCATATATCAGAGTGGACCCAAGTGTATATTGCAACAGTCTACTGTGTTCCCCTGTCAAATGAGTTCTTTCTAACTGTAAAGAAAGCCCAGGGCCTCCCTAGTGGTCTAGGGGTTAATTCTCAGCACTCTCACTGCTAATGCCTGAGCTCCATCCCCAGCCACATATGGCACAGCAGACTTATCCTGTGTCACCTGCTACTCCCCTCAGCAATGTATTTCAGTAAATCTTCCTGTTCTGCTCCCCACTCTGTCTCTGGTGAATCCTCTCACCCCCAGCACCTCTAACCTACACCCCTGTTCTACACATAAATAAATAAATCTTTAAAAAAAAAAAAAGTCCCAGGGCCTCCCCTGGTGGCGCAGCGGTTGAGTGCTGGGCTGCAAAGCTGCCCACAGCCTCTGTAGTACCGGTTCGATCCCTGGCCACCGGCAAGGGTCCCACATGGCGCGACAGACATCTCCTGCAGCGCCCACTGCTCCCCTCAGTGGTGTACATCGTCAGTCTGCCTGCTCTGTTCCCCGCTCTGGCTCTGGTGAATTCTCTCACCCTCCCGTGCTTCTGACTGTAGCCAGTGCTTGTATAAATAAATCTTTTTTAAAAAAATAAATTAAGAAAATAAATAAATAAATAGGCCCAAGTGAACATTTACTTCCCTATTGTGCCTTGGAAATGAACTTAGATGGCACTAATAATAGCATCGCTTTAAAACAAAGTCGAGGGAACGTAATCTCCAGTGTCACCAGTATAGCATATTTGTCTTCTGCTTAATTTGCTCTCACTGTGTATTATTAGGAGTTAACACTGTAGTTTTGTTTAATAACCAGCTTCACCACCCATGGCTGACTCCAAACTGATCACTCAGGCCTGCTGATGAAAGTCCTAATTCATCCTTGTTAGAGCAATTAAAGGGAAATTGGATAACCGTGCCACTTCTTGCAAAGGTCTACAGGCAGTTTTAGCCTATCCCCCAAGAGGTTAAACAAACGCTCACTTTGGCTGCAAGTGAAATAGATACTTTCCTTGTAAGTGAGATAGGACCAAATTAATTTAGACTTCAAGAAGTTTTTAAGTGGGAGCTGGAGCTCAGCTTCTATTCTCCTCCTCACTCCGTTCCTCTCTCTGCACACGGCCAGGTTAAATGTTCTCTGCCATTAGAAATCAATTATGATTCTCTGCCGTACTGCATATGCTGTTGTGGCATGAGCTGCACCTCAGCATACTGACTCTGGTTGCCTTTTCTTCTTGCCCTTGACATTCAAGTAGTAATTTGAAAGTGGAAAACTTCGCAGAGCATTACAACACATCCTGTCTCAGAGTGATTACATTTGCCGGATGGGCATGTAGCCACCCATAGCTTCGTTTCTGGCTGGGAAGATGGTGCCTCTTCAGCAGATGGATTTTTAACTCGATTGGAAAGGTTCAAGATTGGGGAAAGGGTTATAATGGGCCAGGGAGACTAAGGAGGCAAAAGTCCTATGAAGTGTGAGAAGAGGTGTCTGTTGTGTGATGGCTGAGTCGGTTTAGACCCAGAGAACCCAGAAGAGCTAGAAGCAAGGACCATCAATGTATCACAAAATTTCTAATCCCTGGGCAAATTTTCTGCTAATTTTGCTGTGAGTCTTGGGTACCTCACTTAAACTTCTGGGCCCCTTATATGTTTTCTTATCTGCTAAATGAGTCCTTTTGATCTCAAAAATTTCTGGTGACTTTGTCACAGTTAGGAATGCTTTTTGTTACAAGTAATAGAAAAAAAGAGGTGTTCTTTGTGTGACATAAGACAGCTAGAGATAAGTGACTGTTGACATTGGTTCAGCAGTTCGTAGTTACCAAGATCAGCATTTCTGCAATCCTTTAGGACTTTTTCTCATCTTGCCACCTGATGGTCACCCAGATGGCCGCTGCCATAGGTGTGACCTCTATCAGCCATACAAGAACAAGGGGACAAGCAAGAAAAAGCCTCTTCCTGCGCCTTTGTCTTTTGTTTAAAAAATAAAAGAGATGTTCTCCCAACAGATTTCCAACTACCTCTGGTTTTCCCAGAACCAGCCAGTCATGGGTACAGGAAAGGTGGGAAGTCAAGTGTTGCTTTTTCCAGCCTCTGTAGGAAAGGAGTCAAGGCAGAGGGTGTGGAGATTGTACTGAGCCCGCCTGAGGTACCTGCCACAGGCGTTGATGCTGGCACTGCTGCAGCCCACCTCACCTGCCTGCCGCAGAGTCAGGGAGCAGGTAGATACCATGCCAGCTCATGAACATCGTGGTTCTTTTCTCTTTCCAGCCACAGGGAGGGACAATGCTGCTCCACCACACGAACTGTGCTACCCAGCCATATGCTCGGCCAGTCTCCAGTCTGCCAAAGTGACAGGCAGCCACCCCAGAGGAGAACATTCATGGATGCACCCACATGCCATTCCTAGTGTCTCCTCATCTCCCAACCCCACCTCTAGAGATGTTCAGGTGGCAGAAGCTCCATCGTCCAGATCAGAAGGTAAGGATGTGATGATGGTGCTGAGCCCGGGTGGCACACGGGGCATGTCATAAAGTGTGATCTGGGAGGTTGCTCATCCTCGTGGCATAAACTAGTGTCCAAACGCAGCCAGATGGCCATGGAGGATGTACTTGTTTAAAACCCCTCAACAATTGCTACCCACCTAGAGTCTCCCATCTCCAGCTTTTCCTGAGTTTGATCATCTCCTTTGCTCCTTTCTTCACTTCTGCTTGCAGTTTTAAGGGCTCCCCCAAATAACCAAGGGCTCAACTGGCCTGAGACGTGGGATGAATTTCCACTGGGATGAGAGCCTTTTAGAACTCTGTAGCTTGGCGTCATGATGAGGAACCATACAGAGGGGTCCCTTTCAACATCTTTTGTTAGGTTTCTCTCTGCCTCCTCAAAGCGGGGAGAGAGGGGGAATCTTTCCTGGGTTGTAGCACTTAAATCATTTTTGTGCTGAGGCAAATTAGATAATAATAATGGTGATGGTTTTGTAACAAAGTTCTGTGGAATCCATTATGACCATCATCATTAGCACCACCACCACATCATGGGGATTATTATTATTGTTGCTGCTAATAACATATAACATTTAGGGAGCACTACCATTGGGCTGGGTACTGGAAACCTCTAATTTCTTCCCACTGAACATACCTCTTAAAAAAAGCTGCTGGAACAAGCAAGTTATAGAAACCCCAGGAAAGATGGTTCACCCTGATCTATAAATGCAGAGAAAGGTGGAGTAGGGGTGTGGAGATGGAAGGGGTGGATTTGACATTCGGGTAATTCTATTAGTTATGGACTTCCCTCTGTGACCAAAAGCAAGGCTCTTGTGTTTTTTAGTGTTCCACATTCTCTAATTTACTACTAACTATAAAAAACACATGTGCTTAAATTCTTCTGTATTTTAATCAACCCATAGAAACAAACACTGCTTTTAGAAAAATCTACAGAAGGGTCTACTTACCAAAGCCAGGTTCATGGCTACAGTGAGCAAATTCATAGGCACCAGCTCCTCCAGACCAGAGGGGTCTGAGGCTGTGGCTATCTTTTCCTGCCTTAGAGAGCTATTTGCTTATTTGGAAGGAAAGACATGGAAATGCCAACAGAAAGGGCTAAATAACATTAGACTATTTATTTACAAATATGAGCAATCCTTTGGCATGTGTATAGGCAAAGAGATATCAGATAGAAAAAGCAGCAACAGGACCAGTCAAGGCAGATTATCAGCCTGGAACTCCTTTTTTCTGCCTGTGAACTCTGACATGTCCCTCGGCCACATCAGCACTTCATGTCCTTCCCTGCTCAGCTTGGAAAGTCTGAGCTTCACCTGGGGATGTACATCTGTGTGAGGCAGACTCAGAAGCCTCTGAGCATTCTGAGGAGCAGTGTTTCTCTTCCCCACACTGTTCCAGGGGTTGGCATTTTCCATGGGCAAACAGAGCCTAAGTGTGTTTGAGTTCCCGAATGCCTCAAAAATATTTGGAGGTCAGTTTCCCTTTGGAAAAAAAATTGGGAATCATGTCTCCTTCCTTCTTAATGTTTTCCTCTTTCATTCATTTTTTCTGTTTGAAGATGCCGCATTGCATTTAGCAGTCATATCTCAGGTCTCCTCCAATCTGTGACAATTTCTATCTTTCCTTGTTTTTCATACCCATAGCAGTTTTTTTTTTTTTTAAAGTATTAGGTGTTTTATGGAAGTCTGTTGATTTGTGTTTATCTGATGTTTTTCCCATTTTTAGACAGGAGTTATGAGTTTGGGGGGTGAATGTCACAAGAGATGGCGTGTTCTCTCACTGTGTGGACCTCAATTCCTTGGTTAGGTGATGTCTTCCATTTCATCTTCTTAAAGTTACAATTGTTCTGTGTTTCCCAGTCCACGCTCAAGAAAAGGGAAGCATACTCTATCTCTCAGTATGGTACTTATGGATGTTACCAATATTTGGAATTCTTTTGCAAGGAAGCTCTGTTCTTTGTTACCATTTATTTATTTGTATGAGTGTAGACCTACATGTATTTGTTATAGACTCTGGGTTGTAATTTTTACTATGTTATTTACTTTCTTGCTTAATGTTCCCAGTGTTCACCACTGGGAGCTCTTTCAGTTGACTCCTGTATTCTTTTGATATACCCCCATGTTGCCTGCCTCCTTCCTTTTCTCCCCTGCCTCTCATTCATTCTCATTCTCTCTCTCTCTCTCTCTCTCTCTCTCTCTCTCTCTCTCTCTCTCTCTCTCTCTCTCTCTCTCTCTGGCATGCGTGTGCACATACATAAACACACAGACACACACACATAGACTCCTTTCTTGCTTTCTTTTAAAAGTTTTAGCACTTCCTTGCTTGCTGGTACTACTACAATGTTACATGTTTTAACAAACTGATCTTGCAGTTTCCCTGACTTAGCCTTATTAGCAGATAATTTTCCAAGTGATCCTAGTTCCTTTTATTGGAGAATGGTAAATAGAAAACAAATCTTGATACTGATTGTGCTCTTTGTTACTGGGGTTTCAATGCTTTTAGGCCATTCCAGAAACCGAGCTAAGAAATATAGTATATGCTAACCCAGGTAGGCACACATATCTGTAGCTAGCTATCCATGTGTATGTATGTGTGTGTGTGCTTGCATAGAAGTGAGTTAATACTGATGTGTGTGGCATGAACACAGTGCCACAGGCTTCATTCTAGCCTTCCTCTGCCCCTTTGACTTATTAGAAACTTCTTTTTCTGACAGTTCTCTCCCATCATATAAAATGCATTTTCTGGGCCTCCCCTGGTGGTGCAGCGGTTGAGCACTGGGCTGCGAAGCTGCCTGCAGCCTTTGCAGCACCGGTTTGATCCCCAGCTGCCTGCAAGGGTCCCACATGATGCGACAGACCTCTCCTGCAGCCCGCTGCTCCCCTCAGCAGTGTATTTTGTCAGTCTGCCTGTTCTGCTTCCTGCTCTGGCTCTGGTGAATTCTTTCATCCTCCTGCACTTCTGACTGTACCCAGTGCTTGTATTAAAAAAAAAAATCCATTTACTTATTTGTTCAAACTCATAACCTCATTTTAATTCTCACCAGTCCTTACATCTCAATTAGGTTTCTATGTATAATCTCTCAGCATGCCATTCACATCTCACTCATAATATTTAGCAGAGAGTGACTGTTTGATGTCTGTATCCCTTCCATACTGAGCTACCCCAATGGCAGGACCTTGCCGACCTGCCCTTGGCTGTGCGCTATGCAAGTATTTACTGAACAAATGAGAAAGAAATAAAAAGACTAAAGCAACAGTTGCTTTTACATAGGTCCTTCCATCTAGACTTCACTTGTATTATTGTCCCCATCATCCAGGTGGAGGGTTTCCCTGGTGACCCCCGCAACTCAATCACATCAACCCTTTTTTTCCATCTTCATAGCAGCTCCCATTATCTGCCATTAATCACACAGTTTTTTTCTAGGTAGTAAGCTCCACGTGGTCAGATACATGATCTGTCTTATTTACTGCTGTATCACATTTTGTGGTCCAAAGCAGATGCTTCCATAATTTCACTGAATAATGAAGAAACTGCATTGTTATCGAAAGTAGGAATGTAATAAAAAGTATCGGTTTTCTTACACTATATCAATACAATGTTAGTCAGATGTGTGATTAGTAGTGTCGTTTTTGAATGTTCTGGTGACCTTATCATACTGATGGAAACATACACAACCTAAACAAAGGAAGGAAAGATGGAAGAATGGAAAGGCGGGAGGGAGAGAGAGGGAAAGGGAAATAAAAGTCCTAAATGTCCAACATTAGACTTCAATAAGAAAAAAAATCTTGGGCCTCCCCTGGTAGCACAGGCAGTTGAGTGCAGCACTGTGAAGCTGTCCGCAGCCTCTGCAATGCGGGTTCGATCCCGGCTGGCTGGCGAGATATCCACATGGCATGGCAGACCTCTCCTGTCTTGTCCGCTGCTCCCCTCAGCAGTGTATTTCATCTGTCTGCCTGTTCTATTCCCCACTCTGTGTCTGGTGGGTCCTCTTACCCTCCTGTGCATCTGGCCTGTACCCCAGTTCTTGTATGCATGAATAAATAAATCTTAAAAATAAAAGAAAAAAATCTTTAACAGATTTAAGTTTTAGAGATCAAAATTCAAGTCATTTACAGCCTGTTTAGTGTTTTCTGACATTTTTCTATAAAACTCATGTTTATTTGCATGGCATTGTCTGTGCAAACTCTCGTTTAATGTTCTTTCCCATTTTCCTTTCATCATCTATCTTTCCTTCCCCCCAAACTTATGAAAGTTATGAAAAAATATAAATCATTCAAAACACAAACTAACTGGAGATTTGTTGGTTGAAGTCAAAAGAAAAGATTTGCCAAGGGAGGAGAATGTGGGCAGGTTTGCAGAATTCCCCTGCAGAGAAAAGGATTCAAGTGTGGACTTGTATATATGTAAACCAATAGGAAATTCACAAAATATTATAAAGTAAAAATGCAATTAATATTAAATATGATGCTGATATGATCAAATACTCAATGAAATATTGAGATAGTCCCAAATAAACAATACAAGAATGTTCCAGTAAAAACCACAAATATTGATTTTGTGACCCCACTAATGAGAGGCAGCTTGTGGTTTGAAAAACCCAGAACTGTTTTTTTTTTTTTTTCCCCAACACTAGTTCAAAAACTAGTGGATAGCCCAGGTATTGCTAGTACTTGAAAAATAACAAAGCTGCATTTTTAAATAGAAGACCCAAAATTTAGATATGGACTCAAATTGTGAGGTACCCATGGATTTGTGAAACTGCTCCAAGCACTTGGGTGAGAAAGAAACAATTTGACTGTTCAGAGCATACTATTCACCTATTAACTTTAGCACTTCACCATTCACCCTTTTCTCTGTTACTCTATTTCCTCTCTCAGTTTGGAGTCAGGTATGATTCACTCTGTAAAGACCAGAGTAGAACTTGCTCTGACCATATGTTCTGGATGTCCACTGTAATAAACTGTGGTTTCTACTTAAGTTCTGAAAGTTATCTTTTCTCTTTTATGAGTCATTTCTATAAAATAAATAGCAATACCCCCTTTGGAGGGCACCCATCTCCTCTAGGACCCTACTTAATTCCTAGCTACTCTGCCAAGTTCTAGCACAACAAACTGTCCAAACCACCTTCCCTGCCCAAAAACTTTTTCTTTTCACTTCCCACCCAAACACTTGTGTGTCTCCGTGCTATTAGCTGAGCTCAACTGCCCACTCATTTTTGATTCTTCTTTCTGCCCTTTATGTTACAAAGTTCATGAAATCAGGGACAATAACTTTACTTTGTGTAGAAGAACTGGGTGTAGGCCAGAGGCACAGGGGGTGAGAGGAGTCACCAGAAACACTTTGCTTTTACAAAAAACCCACTTTAGTAGTACCTGTTTGCACTAAGTGAAAGAAAACCAAAGAAGGCTTTTTCTTTTATGACTAAAGGCAAAAAGCATAAACACCAATCAGCCTTGGTTCTACAACAGTCGTTCTAGAAGCAACTCACATGCCAACAAGGAGAGTGACCCTACAAATTCCTTCCCAGGAACTGCTGTCCGCAGGCAGTGTACTTACCCCATCATTCCTGCTTTTACTATCAATGGTGTTGTTTAGGCCTTTGTTTGCTATGATTTAGTGAGTTACATTGGCAGTCTGAGAACATTCACAATTTTTCCCACATAAATTAAAAGTAATTGTTTCTGTGATTTACACTATTAGGGCCTTAAGACAGGTTTTATGGCAACACCCTCTTTTCAGATGGCAGGGGAACACCTGTTAGAAGTGCTGCTGCTGATATATTAAGTTTATTTCAATCCTTCTTCCAGCACCTTGGGACAACCCCACCTTACAAAAATATTATATATATAAAACTGTCATGATTTTTTTTGTTTATGAATTCTTTGAAGTATAAATTTTAGAGGACCATAATCTTTATTTTAAAGTTTTGGTTTAGTCCATCTTAATCATACATGTTTTTTTTTTTTTTAAGAATTTTTTTTTTACTATTTTTTTATTTTTTTAAATAATAAATTTTATTTTTATATTTCCCATACAATTGCAACCCCTTAGGAGAAGGTGAGAAAGAAATATTAGACATGCTTTAAAATCAGAGTTAAATACACACAGTAAAGAAGTTCAGCTCAATTTCTTCTAAAAACAATTAATTAAAAAAGAAGACTTAAAAGTTGTGATTGGATATAGATCCAAAGGGACCTGCTTTAAGATAAATAAAGTCTCTATACCTGGCATTTCTCACTTGATCCAAAACCAATTTTAAGTGCCAGTTTTCATAAGCAGAAATGGAAATAGTTAACTTTTATCATGTACTCATTAAGGGCTGCTCCACTGGGGCCTCCCTGCTGGCTTTTGGGTTAATCTGAGCACTATCACCCAGATGGTCTGAGTTTGATCCCCCTTCAGGGAGCTAACCTAATATGGTGCAGCAGACCTTCTCTGCCTCACCCGCCAATCTGCCTGTTCTGCCCCCTTGCTCTGTTTTCTGGTGAATCCTCTCACCACCTACACCTCTGGCCTACACCCCAGTTCTTCTACACAAATAAATAAATAAATAAAAAGACTGCTCCATTGGTGCCTAATTAGAGAATTTGAATTATGCCCATTTTTTTTATTTTTCAGTAATATTTTTGGATATCATTTTCAGTTTCTTTTTTTAATATTTTAATTTATATAATTCTTACATCATTTTTCATTTTTGCACAATGTATGCATTTTCATTTTGGTTATATTCCCCATACAATTGCACCCCCCCCCCTTATTTTGACCGTAATCCTTCCTCTTCCCCCTCCCCCCACAGTGTGTCTCTGGTTTATAGTTGCTTATTGATTTTGATTTTTATTTCTATTTCTTTTAACAGTGTTTTACAGTTTTCTTTGTATAGGTCCTTTATCTCTTTTGTTAGGTTTATTCCCAACTATTTGATTTTTTTTTGTGGATTATGCCCATTTAAAGAGAAGGCAACTAAGAGGTTGGAAAAGCTCTTTGCCCACAGAGGTGCAACTAAATGTTGCAAAAAACTATTTGAGCACCCCACCCCATAACCTCACTTTCTAAAATATTGCTTATTTTATTAATTGACTTTGAAATCCCTGTAAAACTAAATTTAATTCCAAGCCCTGATCCAAATCATTAGGAACCTGGAAGGAAGGTGGTTAGCGCTGGGGAAATGTCACCATCTGTGCCTTGGGATATTGGGAGTCAGGGACTGAGTTACTATAAATGCTCCCTCACGTTAGGCTTTAAAAACAATTCCACAGTGAGCCTTTATTTTCAACTCTTATAAATATTACCAGATCAATTCAGTGGGGATCCCACTAGCTCCCACCTCCTTTTGACTCAGAGGAGAGTCATTGTAGAAAGTTTCGGCTGAAGCGGAGCTGCCCTTTTTCAGTTACAGACCTGAGAAAAATTAACGTGTTTGGGTTTGTTTATTTTGTTTTGTTTTTAAAAAGTCAAGACCTTTTTTCCCCAGCTCCCCATAAGTCACAAATAGCTTTTCTTTCAAAGTTCAACCTTGTCAGGCCGTTAATCCTGCATGAGGAAAAGTGCAGGTGATAGGTTTAGAAAGGCTTAGCTTTCAAATAAGGAAGTTATTAAAGTCTCCATTCCTGTTTGGCCGCCTTCTCCATGGTTCTGGAAGTCTTGAGGGGACTAAACACCTGAGAATCTACTCTAGTCAGCTAGGCAAACCTTGTCCTCTCTGTCCTTTTGCTCTTAACCCTCCGCCTTCTCCAACAAGGAAGAGATGTCACCTTCCAGAGACAGGACAAGATGGAAAAAAGTGCAAACTTCAGTTAGGACACTTGGGGGCCACCAATCTCCTGAGACAGGGTCTGCCTGGTCCCTGAGGATGGTCTCGTAATCTGAGTTCCAACTCACAGGGGAAAGTTGATCATGTGGGTTAGAGAACATAATTTAGGCCTCAAATATCCTTGGGCACATTACCTTCCAAATTCATTATCCATCAGTTCACAAAGATATTGCTAAACTAGATTTTCCAAGGCAGCTTTTGAAAGAGTGTGGAAAAGAATGGGGATTTTTAGTCAGAAGACCTAGTTTTAAAACCCTGTTCTAGTTTAGAAAAATCAGCCTTCTGAGCTGGTGTTTCCTCACCAATAAATGGAGATAAACCCCATTTCAGCAGATTTTTATGACAATAATAGCTGGCATTTATTGAGTGTGCTGTGTACCAGTCCTGTGTATTATGGGGGCTTCTTATTTAATCCTCCAGTCACCCTGGAAAATGCACACTGTTATTTTCCCCACTTTCCCAATAAGGAAGCTGATTTACAGAGATTGGATAGCTGTTTGCCTAAGAGAACAGAGTTCACATCCCAATTACTTCAACTCAGAGTCCATTCTTAGGCACAAAAGTCCATTCTTAGGCTCCTGAGAGAAGGGGTGTGAAAGCACTTTATAAATTCTAAGGAGCTGCCCAGGGGTGCTTACTTGTATCGTCTTCATTAATATATGACATCCGCAGTATTATTCTAGGTTCCTGGAGTGACCTCAAAATAAACCCAGCAGAGAAGGAGCAGCCATAAGCCCCTGTCAGGTGCTTTAACAAATACCAGAATCACCTGGAAAGGTTCCTGAAACATGGATGAATGACCCCATGCCCTAAGCTTTAGCCTCAGTAGAGCTGGGGTGGAGCCTGACAATTTGCATATCTCTCAAGACCCCAGATGAAGTTGATTTGATGACCAGATACGTTGAGCTACTGTCCTAGAACCAGAAGTCATGTTGCCCAATACTGAACAACTTTGCTGCATCTCCATCTTCTTGTCTACAAAATGCATAGAGTTCAAATACCTGCCTTGTACACTTTCTATGAGGGTAAAACAAAAGTCAAGCACATGAAAAGCCCTAGATTCAGACCAGGGATCCTGATAGCACTGTGGGTTTTGGTGGCTGTGTGTGTGGACACCCTGTTCTCTGCTGACCTAGCTTTGTGTCCTTGAAGGATATTTCCACCAAATCCTGTAAGAGTTGAACAGACCCTCTTAATTTTAAGTCTTTTAAAATTTGTCATTTCATTTTTCATTGAAAAAGGGATGAAGTAATCCCAACATGTTGTGTCGGTCAGCATCCCAACAGGAAACAGATGGTCCACTCAGAATAGGAATGTTCCAGGAGGGTTTATTTACAAAGAGATTGTGTATGATGTGTGGGTGTTAGGGAACCACAAGGGATAGCACAGTAACCTGGGCTTAGTGGCAGCTAAGCTGATACCACTCCTAGGCCAGAAGAAACAAGGAAGAGAGAAACAGTTGTTGGAACTTGGCAAGAAAGAATTCTGTAGAGGTGACTGCATTGAAAGTAGTAATCTTTGATCAAGGAATACAAAGAGCTATCGGTTCCCTGGCAAGGAAAGGCCTGAGAATTAGTATTCTGACCTCATGCTCCTCCTTCCCTTCATCACCAGCCAGAGCTCTTAACTAAGGTCAAAATTGGACTCTGTTTAATTCAACAGAGACCAAACCCAACTACAAGGCAGGGCTGTGGGAAAGAGGGAGGCTGGCGGATATGTGTTGACACGCATTTTATCATTTAGTCCTTTCACCAGCCCTCCATTCTCCCGTTTCACAGATGAGGAAACAGACTCAAACTAGAGTAAGTAACTTGCTTTGGAAGTAGGCAGTTATTGAAACCCACGCAGCCTTATTCAAGAGCCAGTCCACTCAACAACTAGAGTAGAGGAAGCCTCAAGAGACAAATAGAAGAAATTGAGATGCGTATTCATGGTTCATATAAAAATAAATGCTGTAAAAAGTGGATGTTATATAGTTGTGGGAATCTAAGGCCTTGGTGACCTCATCTGTCTTGTTAAGTTTAAAACTTGGTTAAGTTTAAAACTCAAAATAAAAGGAAACAACCTTATCTGTACACTGTGATTATAAGTTGGTAAAATATGCATATGGTAATTGATAACCTTGGCTATAATAGGACATGAGGATGATGAATGGTTTTCTTTTTATTTTCTCCATTTTCTGAAGTTCTATGATATGGCCAGATCCTTTTAGCAGAAAAGCAATCAAATAAAAATTTAAAAAATAAAGTAAAATGAAGGGTGAACCAGACACTCTCCAAGTTCCCTTCAATGTTTTATGAGCCTACAATCTCGATGTCAATCTCTCTACCTCTCCTCTTTTAATATTAAAATAATCCTACAAATATGAATAAGGTCCGTAGAATGCATGTCATGCCTCGAGGACTCATGCTTTTTCAGATTTTAAGAAATCTGGGGTGGTGAAAGTGAAATGAAAGAAATATAGCAAAATTGCCACAAAGCCCTCCAGAACAGACTACTTGCTTTTACCCTCTGGCTGCATCTGATCCATCTTCTGTAACACTTCTGTGACCTTCAGAAAGGTCTTAGATTTAGAATAAATGGGGTTGGGCAAAACATCTGGACAGATAGTCTGTTTTTTAGGCATTCCTGGCGGAAGTTGTCCCTGGAGCCTTTGTTCTTAAAATGAGAGTTGGAAAGTCCTGTGAGGGGCATCTTGCTGGGGACATGGGCTTTGACAGCATTTATGTAAAGGGGAAATCCAGGCCAGCGCTTGATGTCCCCATACAGGCCACAGAACTCTTACCATAATGATCCATCTACAGGTAGGTCATAGAAAGACAAATTGATGCCTCCCCCCTAAAACAGCAAATTGTTCCATAAAGGCTATATACAAGGTCAAGTTTCTGTGTTTCTGATTGTGATACCAAGTTTCATAATGATAAATATGAGACTCTAACATAAGATGAACTATCAATTCTTAATACAGTTATGACATCTTTCCTTTTATGTTCTCACTTGTCTACCATCTGAAATGGTTTAGCTTTATTCTTACCAAAGAGATTATCAACTCTGGCAAATTATCCTGTTTTTACTCAGCATCTCCTCAAGGGAACTAAGACACTGATCACTCACTGACCTTTTGTTTGTTTCTTCTCAAATCATGTTTACATAGAACAATAAATTCACCCTTTTTAGGCAAAGGACGGGGCTTCTGTTTTTTGAAACTACATAATTCCCAACATAGGATTGTTTACTTGAGCAGTGATGAATAGATTAAGAAGTTAATAAATTGTGTGCTCTCACTTGCAGAATTCATTCCTCAGCCCTACAACTGATTTTATGTTTGCAATTTTGCATCCTTTTTCAAAAAAGAGTTCCCCAAATTATGTACATTTTGGACATCACAAAAGCTTGATCCATCTTGTGTATAAATGTAAGGATAACAGACTACTCTGAGGTCTGTAATTCCACTATGCTTATAAAATAGAAGCCCAGGAAAATCACAAAAGACCAGGACATCACAACCAGTCAATAATTAAAAAGGAAAAGAGGAGGGGCCTCTCTGTTGAGTCTCAGATCTGTCACCTGGAAGGCCTAAATTCAATCTCTGACCTGGGAGCTAACCCACATATGGCACAGCAGACCTCTCCTGTCTTACCCAGTGCTCCCCTCAGCAGTGTATTTCAGTGGATCTGCCTGTTCTGCTCCCCATTCTGTCTCTGGTGAATCCTCTCACCCCCCCCACACACACACCTCCAGCCTACACCCCAGTTCTTCTACACAAAAATAAAAAAAGGAGAAGGGGAACTTTCTCCTCATAAGTGAAAGCAAAGAGAGGACAGAGCAGAGGTGTCCACCAGACATCCAACTCAGTCCTGCATGATGTTTAAGAAAGCAGGCTCTCTGGGCCTCCCCGGTGGCACAGCGGTTGAGCGCTGGGTTGTGAAGCTGCCCGCAGCCTCTACAGCGCCGGTTCGATCCCTGGCCACCGGGTGAGGGTCCCACATGGTGCGCAGACGTCTCCTGCCGCCCGCTGCTCCCCTCAGCAGTGTACTTTGTCAGTCTGCCTGCTCTGCTCTCCCCTCTGGCTCTGGTGAATTCTCTCACCCTCCCGCGCTTCTGACTGTACCCAATGCTTGTATAAATAAATAAATAAATCTTAAAAAAAAGAACATTTAAAAATATTAATAATAATAAAAAAAAAAGAAAGAAAGCAGGCTCTGGCATCAAGCAGATTACTACTTACTAAATCTGTGACTCTGAGCCTTACTGTTCCAACACTGTGAGCCCCAGTTCCATAAAGACTATATACTGTATTCCCCATTATAAAATGAGAATGCCAATGTCTTCTCTGGAGGATTTTAATAAAGACAAGATGGGATAATGTATGTAAAATGCCCAGGTGGTTTCTGGCACATCATACCTGTTCCCTAAACAGTAGCACCTGTTCTTACTCTTAAAGCAGAAAAAAGTAAAATAAAATAATTATAATAATAATGATCAGCACTTCAATTATTCCTTTGCCCAGTCCTCCTCATGTCTTTTATCAGAACTCTATTATAATTAGCATAATCTTATAATTAGCTTACAAATGGCAAAATATGTCATAGAATTAAAAACTGAAATAAAAAGTGACTTGCCCAAGTGAGCACAACACAAATGAATTACCAAACCATAACTATATATATTACCAAACAGAAATGTATCCCTAGGAAACCCAAATATGATTCCAATAAAATTTATTTAAGTTCATTTTTATTGAGCACCTACCATAAACACTTTGCTTTATACTATGAGAAAGAAAGTCAACTAAATGAGAGATTCCCTACGTTCCAAAAGATTATAATGCACAAAAGCACATTTCCCATTTATTAAAGAGGTTCTCCTTGTTCCAGTGTGCACTCTTTGTTCTTTTGCTATAGATTTGTTGACCATATATGTGTGGTTTTATTTCTGGGCTTTCAATTTGATTCTATTGGTCTGTATGTCTCTTTTTATTCCAGTATCATGCTGTTTTTAATATAGTGGCTTTGTAGTATTGTTTGAATTCTCAGAGTATAATGTCTCTTTTCTTCCCTTTTTCAAAAAGAGTTCTTCCCATGGAATACTAATTAATAGATGTTACATAAAAAATGTTCTATGGGCAAATAAATATGAGAATCATCAAGTTAAACTAAAGTAAATAGATTTCTTGACTTCTCAGTCACTCTCAGAATTTTTATAATGCTTATTTACCTTACAAAGCTCTTATAGGAGAAAAATAGTCTGCAGCACTTTCAAAACATATTTAATCATAAAACTCTTTACTAGTATAGAATCACATAGTTCTAGTGTTCCATAAATATACTTTGGGAAATACCAGATTGGAGAACTACGACAGATACACAAATGACTCTAATACAAATTGAGTGAAATTTAACATGTTATAAAAGCTAGAGAGACAGAGGAAGTGTTCTAGTTAGTGAGAGTTTTGGATAAGTTCAAGTGGGTGGTATGACTTGACATGGTCTGTAAGTGATAGATCCAATGATGTGTGATTGACATAAATAGGAAGAAAATTCCACATGGCAATACTGCAAATCCAGAAAGGAATAAAGCCAAAAGTGTGAAGCAATGTATTGGCACCCCTGAATTCGCTCTTAAAATGTTTGTAGGTGATGCAAAGAAAATAAAGTCTGAGAAACTGGGTGGAGTCAGATTGTACAGTGACATAAAAACCCCACTAAATAGTCACCAGAGAGAACTGAGTAGAGATGGATCTGTACTCCAGGAAGAAAAATCTAATAAAATGTGAAGACCGAATCGGAGTGGGGAAAGGTAGGAGGTGGAGCAACCAGGCAAAGGTTACCTCATTAATCTCAGTAAGAGGTATTATGTCCTGAACTGAGAAGGCAATAACTAAAAAGTTGGAGCCAAAACATGTTAGAGATAAAATCTAGGTGAGTTGACAGCTCCTGTATGTTTCATGATATTGAGTGACATCTTTTGTAGTCATAAATGGTCAAGTTGTGGATATTCAGTTTACAAGGGCAAACCCAACCTATTTTATTCTCAGCATGGTGTGAACTGAGAGAGCATATCAACTTACTACGGACAGTCACAGAAATTCTGAAACAAAAGGTTTCACGGGCAGGAACTCGTGACACAGTATGGTCACAGTATGTGACCAGATAGTGACAGACTCTTCTGATCCCCCACAGGTGATTACTGGGTGAAACTGACCAGGAGATAGAGCTGAAATCCAGTGTGTATTTTTCTTCCTTGACACTTATGGCTTCCAGTGTCCAGGAGGGTTCCCAAATCACCACTCATTTAGAATGTGAGGTTCTGCAAAACAGAAACCATATTTAAAATTGCTCCCCATACAGTACACAAACAGGCCCTTAGAGTAATTAAGTCCAAGGTCTCTGCTCTCTTGCAGACTAATTGGACAACATACAGCATGTGGTGTTGTGAGGCTAATTGCTCAGGGGGCAGCAGACTCCCTGGGTCTCCTGACCTGGATCCATTGCACAGAGATTGCTCACCCACCGCCATGTCTGCTGAGCAGAGAGGACCTGTACTTCATCTGTCAGATGGAGACCTAGCTGCTCCCTACTGTGGAAGGCAGATGTTTCCCTCCTTAATTGTTGAAGATTAACATTTGCAAACCAAAAAATAAAGCACTCCCCTCAGGCAATTAGAACCATCCAAATTACAAACCTTGGGGGAAAAAGATGAGGACTTCATGCCAACCCCTCCCTATGAGTGATGATGAGTGATGTGCCATCCCCTGCATTCATCTGACCATGTGTGGATTTGAGTTCCTATGTTGCCTCCAACTATCACGCCCAGAAAATGTCCTTGTGCCAAGCTAGGCACCATAAGAGAGAAAATCAGAGATTCGAGTATTAGAGAGATCATACCTGAGTGAAAGAAATCAGGGCAAGGATCTTTGAATCCTTGAAAACTAGGAAGGATTTTAATAGGCAATGATGAAAAAGAGGGCATTCCTTGAGAGAGAAATAGTATAAGTAAGAAAGTGTTAGGTGAATAATTAAGTTGTGTTAGGTAAATAATTAAGTCATGTTTGCTGGATTGAGGGTGCCAAATTATATGTAATTTTTGCATGAATTATATGAACAGATGACTAGCAAGATCTTGGATTATTTGCATGACTGATAAAACAGCAATAACGCTTTTTGTATTTGATGGGAAAATGTGCATGATCTAAAAAGGGCTTCAAGGAATTCACTTAGCTGCAGAACAATGTGCAAAATCAGATTAGAAATTAAAACAAATTCTAAATGTCCTATAAGAGGAAATAATTGATTTATAAAATGAAAGAATTTATTTATTGGCAATTTTTCCTAATTACACCGGTCCAATCCACTGTCTAGCTACCCAGCTGGCAAACAATCATCTTCACATGATGACACTTAGCAAAAATGAGCTACAGTTCATTTTAAATTTCAAAGTTTGTTTTGGAAGTATGTCTATCTCTTTGGGTAAATGAGATACAATCTGAATGTCAGGGCCTCCCAGGTGGCACAAAGGGTTAGTTTAGGCACAGCATAGTGAAGCTATCCTCAGCCACAGCAGCATGAGTTTAATCCCAGGCCAGGGAGGTGACCCACAATGAGCAGCAGACCTCTCCTGTCTTGCCCGCTGCTCCCCTCAGCAGTGTATTTCAGTCAGTCTGCCTGTTCTGCTCCCCATTCTGTCTCTGGTGAATCTTCTCACCCTGCACAACTCTGACCTGTACCCCAGTTCTTGTATGCATAAATAAATCATTAAAAATAAATGTCAGTTAAATATCTACAGTCTAAATGTCAGTTGATTAATATATACAGGTCTTCAGTTTAATAACTTTAACAAAAATGATTGGCTATTGTTAAATCTTAATAAAGGTTTTAATAATAAATTGGCCCATATTAACAGTTGACTATTAGCTCTCTTACTTGTTATTATCTTCTAACATACATAGCACTTTAGATTTAATACAGTATTTATCATTGTGTATTTTCACAGTTATTGCTTAGAACAAATACTGCATTTTTTATTCTTCCAGTATCACAGAACTCTTCTAAAATTAACAATGACTTCTCTCTTTTTCTGAACCTCTCTTGACCTCCACCCAAACACAGCTGTAACATTGGGCTTGTTGAAGTGTCTGCCTACTAACATGAAGACTCTCTTCCAAACTTTTGTCTTCATTTCCCTGTCAATGGTGCTTCAGAACTTATTGCAGTCTTGACCCTGGGTGATGGGCACTTGCTGAAGGGATGCAACATGAATGTGGATTCCATTTCTGTCCTTTTATTATAATGAAGGGATTGATGAGTGCATTTCCTGGGGTAGAGGCTGAGGCATCACCTCAGAGTAAGAGGTTCTCAGCAAACATGATGCCAGCCCCCATGATCCTGGCACCTACTGGGTCCTCTCTTCCTCTTGAACCCTTGAACAGGTCTCGGCCCCTTTAAGAGCCTCCAGTGAGAATTCAGTAATTGTCTCTGTGAAAAGTATGAGTTCCCCCTAGTGCAGCATGATAAATCATGGATAATAATAGCTCTTTCCAAAATAATCCTTAGGCAGAAGCAAAATCCAACTGAGAAGGTTGTTCAGAGTCAAAAACGTAGGACCTGGATCTGTCTTTTATTTAGCTCTATAAATGCATTGAGTGTTTCTTTTGTCACTGCTGTTGACATAATGTATTATTATTACTATTCAGCTATTATTCCCTTAATACCTGTGTTTTTGTCTCTTTATTTCCTGCCAGGCCTGCATTCAATGGGCCAATTGTCCACTTTTAACCCTTAGTCTTCGGCTGACTGGATGACAATTTTAGGCCTCTCCACAACAGAATCAGTACCACACCATGCTTTAGGGAAATTTTTAGAAACAATACTCATAAGTGAGTGGAGTTGATCCCATTCTCTAAATTGCCTTGATTTTCATGCCACAGTGGAGGGAACTACTAGAGATTTTTTTTTTTTTTTAATTTTCAGGCATAATCTCCACAACATAAGAGCAAATTTGGACTTTCTATGTCTGTACATAGGGACCCTTAGAATGATTTCCAACACCATTCTAACCAATTTCTTGTGATGACTCATTTTGTGTCAACTGGATGCCCAATAGCTGGTGGACATTGTTTCTGGGTGCATTGAAGAGGGCTGTTCCCAAAGCGATTTAGTATTTGAATCAGTAAACTGAGAAAAGAAAACCATCCTCACCTATGTGATTGTCCAATCCAATAAGGGTCCAAATAGAACAAAAATGTGGAGGAAGTGTGTATTGTCTCTCGCTAAAGAACGCTGGTTAACACAGTCATCATCTTGGGTAGGCTGGGACTATTAGACTGAGATTTAATTGGCAGAAATATTGAAATTTTGCCAGAAGAGTGTGCAGACAGAGAATACTTCATCATACAGTTCACATTCCTGATGCTTAGTGGGATGCAGATATCTCCCTGGAAGATAGGATGCCCCATCCCAGAGGCCCCATGTCCTCTCCACTTGTACATACAAACTTCTCCCTATTTCTTGGGTCAAGAGCGACCTACAACTCAATAAGTCAAGTCCCAGCATCTGACACTTTAAGCACTAAACCTAAGTTTCTAAGATCCCAGGTTATTGCTTCACCCACAAGTTCCTGCTTTGCTTCTCTTTGATTTATGGGACAAACCAGAATCATAATTCTATTTTAAAATATCATAAGGCAGATTGTTTCATTTTCCTTCTTTGGAGTATAATTATTTCTAATTCCACAATTACTTTGCAAAGTGACAGTGTAGTGATTAAGAAGGCTCACTTTTAGCAAATTTTTCTTATCACCAAACTCTATAAAAATTTAACTTCCTCCAAAAATTATGACGTTGTTGGATAGTTTTTATTAGACAATTTTGGGACTTGAAAATTCTTTGTGACTAGTTCTCCCATACTCCAGCACATATATAATTATAATTAATTGCTCCTCTGCACATTTCCTTTTTTCTGCAAGGAAAGAAATAGTTTTGGGAAAAATAAGAACAGTAGGAAAAGCTGGGAGGGACCCTTTTCTTTGTTAATTGTATGGGGCTGACTGCTTGTCTAGTGTACAGCCAGCATTTCAATCAGCCCATCTTTTCAAGTCGTGCCTCTGAACAGCTAGAATGAGCTATGAGACACAATCCAGAGTAAAAGGCCATGGAATTGTGTGACTTCAAAACCAGCAATCAGTCAATATCCTTCTCTCACACACACACACATCACACATTACACACACACTCATGGAATGGGCCAATTCCTGTGTCTCATTATGCCTGATGATATGAACCTTATAAACATGAGTTGGTGAATCTCTTCTCTTGATCTCTCAATCCCAAGTCAGGTCTGATCCACAGTCAGAAATAAAAAATAATTAAACTAGGTAAAGCAAACAACTGGTCACTCGGGTACATGGAATCAGTGGCCCTGTCACTGACCACATATACACATGGTTTTGAAAATCAAGCTGCAAAATTCTGGTGCCTCACCCCATTGTGAGCCTATGAATGGAGATGATACTAGGTTCAGATGCCCAAAAATCTATGGACATCAGAGGCATAGACTTTCTGGTCATTTGCTTTCTCCCATAACCACAGCTGCATCAGCCTCTATTGAGAGGCAGTTGTTGTAAGTTAAGGAGGGACCCATATGCCTTGTTTATCCAATTACAGTGGAAGGCTTATAGAAAAACTACATAGTCTAGCATTTGATGGAGACCAGAGAGATGAATAATTCCTCAAACTTGGGCCTCTTAATTATCTGAGGTTCAAGGAACTCTAGTAAACCTTCCCATCATTATTTCTGACCCCTGCTTTCTGACTGAATGAAAGGTAGATGAAAAGCATGGAGCGAATCCTGAGATTATTTCCAGAAAGAAGTGCCACAGAGAGCTTGTGAAACTTCCGTTTTAGCAAGCATAAGAGATGGAGATAATAATAGTTCACCATCCTGTATGTGTGTGCGTGTGTGTGTGTGTACGTGTGTCTTAAACGTGCTAAGTGCTTCTTAGACATTAGCTCAGGCAGCCTTACCGTTCCCTGGTGAAGCAGAGGGAAAGTTCAGATGTCTCTTTCATAGACATTGAATGTCAACAGCCAAAGGGGATCAGTGCAAAACCCCAAAGTCAGAGCCAGTACCGAGTAAGTTGTTTCCCTTGATATACTAAGATCTGACTGACAAATATGGATTAAATCCCCAGCTTGTGCCTCAAATTGTTCTAAGTGAAATAGACAGGCAGGGGATATGTGAGATACAGCCCTTCTTCATGAGGAGCTAACACATTTATGTCAGGAAGTAAGGCAATACATGGGTATAAACCAATTCAAGAGGAGTAGAGTGTACCCAAGTGTACCCATGAGAGAGAGCTGGGTATTGACTATAAATGCTTCTGAAGTCCTCAAGGTTTGGCCCTCAAGGCCCGTCCTTGGTAGGAAATTGTTGTGACCTTTGATTTTGATGCTACAAATAAGCCATTTGGTTGTGTGGGTGCCTGTATACACCTGCTAGTCTGAAGTCAACTGGAATGAGACTTCAGTGGTTTTATTGAGACTCTGGTACTGCTCTCCAGACTTGATCACCCTTGGAGTCCGCCATTCCAAGTTCCACAAGGACAAACGCATGTCCTAGAAACTACTGGTGACCCCTCAGAGATGCAGTTGGAGCCCCTGGATGTCCTGGGTGGGGAGCTGATGGCCTTCGATTGGGAGGGCACACTTCCACTGGTGAACTTGCATGCCGTGGTTCTTCCATTAACGAGCGGGTGGGTCAAACCCGAGTTGGAGCGGGAAGCTGCACCGCCCTGGCCTCCCGCCTCAGGGTTGCGGAGGGGAGCCCCGAGGGCCCGGCTGGGCGGGGAGAGGCGTTCCCCACTGTCTCTCTGTCAGAAAATAAAATAATAATAATAATAATAATGTTGATGATGAAATGCCCATTATGACTTGAGGGCGAAAATAACATTTTCATTCTCAAGTCTACATAAGACATCAAGACATCTTCCCATAGAAAATGATGAACTTGCACATCAGGAAGTGCAAAAACTATTTAATCAAAGCATTTAAGTAGATCAAACTTAATCATGAGATGTTAAAAAAAATACATACAAAAGCAGATAAGAAGAGGTTTTGGATGCATGATCAGAATCTGAAAATCAGAAAAGAGCCTTTTAGTTTCTTCCACGACAAGGGGAATGTGTCATTTTTTTTCTGGCTCAGCAATCCAATTTACTCACTACAGTGGGTATGAGATAGGACTTAAATAGCACGGCCAGTCGGACTGCCTGGAAGGCTGGAGCGCTTGTTCCCCACATGGTTTGTTATCGACTATCTCTGTTTTCTTATTTTGATTCATCTTATATATGACTTTCAAAAAGAGCGAGATAATAGAAACATTCCACAAGATATGAATGAGTAGGTGCTATCTATGGAAAAGACCAAAAATGGTCTGTGAAGTAGGGAGGGGGCCTCTTGCTGACCCTGGGCAGGTCCTAGCGCTCAGATCTTCACTGTAAAGACCAGCTCAGGATCAGCTTCATAGAGGACCTCGTGTGGACAGCAGAGCATAGCAGCAGAAGGAAAGCTTACAGAGAAAAGAGGTGGCCACAGCACTAAGCACAAGATCAAGGACTTGGGTTGGGCCCAGACTTGAATGCTGTAATTTATGCTCTTATTACAGTTATTAATACGTTAAGGTGATTGAAGGCCCTTGGTACAAATTGAAGTATCCTGGGGGCAACTTACAATGGGTGGATAGTATTCCCAACAGCTGCTAGTGAACATTTAATGTATGCCAAGCATGAGCAAAACCTGGAATCCACCTATGATCTGCATAATTACAAGACTTGGCTCTTCAGCTTACTGAATAATTCTCAATGCTTTTCAAATATGAAGACCTCTTTGTATGTCCAGCACCCCCCCAAAAAAATTTCTAGAAATTTTCAGAAAAGTAGGTGCCCTTTCATGTACATGGTGTGCAGGCAATATTTGGTGTGTACTTCCTTTCCCAGGGCCCTAGCAATCTCTCTGCAGCACTAGAGGCTGTCATTGCAAAGAAGTTACTATCAAAACCATGCCAAGAAAGCTAGTGTGAGTGATGGGCAAGTCTTTGCACATTCTCACTCCCCTAGCACTCCCCTACAGAAAAGAGACAGGGGTCAATTCTGCTGTGGACTGAAAGCCAGGATGCAACCACTCTCCCTCCTGGCATCGCCTCAAGCTTCTTACCCTTTTGTGATAACTTCTTCCTCCAACATGTTCACAAGGAGTATGCTTCCCTGCCATTTACTCTCCAGGCTCTCTCTTGATTAAGGCAGCTGCTGTTGTCTAATCACACTGCACTTACAAGAAGAACATGGGACAATTTCCCAGGTTCCTCACAATTTGCTAGGAATAGGTCTGTGTACAGCTCTGGGGTGGACAAAGCAAGCACATAAACCACATGGAGCGTATAGTCAGATGTCAGTGCATATAACATTGTGTGTGCACCACATATGTTGTTTGTGTATATATAGATATATAGAGAGAGATATAGATGTATTGTGCCATATATACACATATATATGCCATATATACACACACACATTCTATGATATATATCCATATAATTTGCACAAATGATTGTAGCAAAAAATATATAAAGGTGTGCTATGATGATGGAATAAAATAGAGGAATCATAGCCACGGGAAGTTATTTAAAGAGACTTTTTACTTAGGGAAGGAAACAAGTTATAAGCAGATTTTTGAACGGAAGAAAGAGAAGATAAAATGAACATTCCCACCATCAGAAGCAATCACTAGGTAGTAGTGAACCAGACAGAATATACAACATGAGTTTTTAATATGTTTATAGTTTCGCTGCGAATAAATAGATAACCCACATTAATGAAAGAAGAAATCAAAAGCCAAGTACATACAGCATCCTATGGTGGGCCGCTGCTCAGTGTGTTTCCCTCTTCCTTGCCCTTTTTCCTCCTGACCATCTCCTAGGGGCAGGACTACTCAGAGAGGAGGAAGACCCCAGAACAAAGGCTAGGCTTCTGTCCCTTTTCAGCTTCCTGTCCTAGCTTCTTCCAAGCACAAATCAGGCCTAGGAGAGCCCACCAGGAGACTCGCAGAGCACATGCCTGTGCCCAACCTTGCTTTGGGGTCACAACTGGGTCGACTCTGATCTGTAAAGTGTAAAGTGAACAGAACAGCAGAGAGGGTAGTGTTTGCTGGTCTCTCTTGCTCTCAGCCCTGTCCCCACTGAGGAAGGAAGTGAGAACAGGTAACAGGAGCCTTTCAAAGGGAAGGAGGAGCCTGGTTTGGCTCTGTACTCTCTCAGTGGCCCGTGTGTCCCTGATCTTAGAATGTGGGCCTTGGGATAGCTATTTTCATGAACAACTTGATTTCATAACCAGCTAATATACCTGAGGGGTCACAGGCTTTAAAAATTTCATCAGGGGCCTCCCCGGTGGCGCAGCGGTGGGACGCTGGGCTGCGAAGCTGCCCACAGCTTCTGCAGCGCCAGTTCGATCCCCGGCCGCTGGGCGAGGGTCCCACATGGCGCACAGACCTCTCCTGCCACACCTGCTGCTCCCCTCAGCAGTGTACTTTGGTCCTTCTGCCTGTTCTGCTCCCCGCTCTGGATCTGGTGAATTCTCTCACCCTCCCATGCTTCTGACTGTACCCAGTGCTTGTATAAATAAATAGAGATTATGGATACAAATCCCACAAGGGAGCCATTAGGGCACCATGGGTGACCAGAATGGGGAGATCTGGAGATCAGTATGTTTAGACAGTTGTTATCTTGGTGGTGCTTCTTGCTACTTTCTCATCTCAGGAGCTTGATCTGGCTTAGGGAGACACTACCCAGTTTTACTGAGTACCTATCTGCATAAACCCTTCCACACTCATGGTCTTAATTAATCCTTATGGCAAGCCTCCAGGGAAGATAGTATTATTATTACCATTACTCTATCAAGAGGAAACTACCATGTCCTATATCAAACAGCCAATGGGGTTTGATTCAAGGGTAGACAGAGTTGATCCACACTGAGGACTCTCCACTACGATACTCTGTATGGACAAGAGCGCTGGTTCTGGAACATAGAGCATAAATAGGGGAATGCTTTTTGGAAAGCTCTTTGGGAAAGAGCAGAATTGCAGAGGAAGCATTCCACATAGGCCAGTTCATGTTTTGAGAGCAGAGATAAAGGAGTAGTTCAGAGCATGGAGGTGGCTCCAGGGGTGTGCTGAGAATAGGCCTGTGCCTGGTTATGCCACACAGATGGCTCTCTGGCCAAAAACCCAGTTCCTTTGAACGTCAGCAAAATAAGGAAGCCGGAAAGTTTGATCCTGATACCCTTCCACCCACACCACTACTCTCTCTGTCTCTACAGTACTTCCTCCTATCCACCCCAATGTTTTTAAAAAGGCGTTCCCTACAAAATCTCTGTCCTTGTTCTTTTTATGAATCATATTAGGTTAGCAGTACATGGCCTTTGTGTAAGGTCTTCCACTAATCTTGGATTTTTTTCCTTCATTCTCACCATTACCCCATTTCTTTTCTGTAATGTTCTTTACTTCATGCTCTTATTTTCCATCTATTTTTTTTCCTCTTGAGATAGCAAATAGAACAAAAGAATGAGAATGAGAGAGATCTTTGCATCTCTCTAAATCATTTATTATTTGATTTTTTGTGCAACATTCTTTGAGCTTCCTAAGATCTATGGTAACTAGATACCCCATTTGTGTCAAACGCTCTCTTGATATGTTGGCACGGTCTAAATAAGCATCTCACTGCACCTTCATTCTCCTTTCTCTGTTTCAAGGTCTGATGGGTAGCTTTCTGGCTAAAGAGGGAAAAAGAAAAGAAAGACAATATTTGTGCAAAGAAGGTCCTTGTTCCTTCTCTGAGCTCTTCAGGTCTTTGTATTCCTTTTGGAAAGTGAAGAAGCTTAGAACATGTCACCCCCAAATATGCCATGTTGGCATACTGATTATTTTGTGCTGAAAGTAATTGAGAAACAGCAGGTGCATAAAGACTCTCTGCCCTCCCCCTTTCTACCAAAAAGCAGGCTATAACATTTTCCAGGAGAAAGTGCCCATCCTATAGCAAAAAGAGAAAAATGTCCTTATCACCAGAAACTGGAAGCTGAATCCAGAATGGCTGGATATAAACAGACTCATTCAATCAGATTCCCCCATGTATTTCCTAGTCACTTTCCCACAGCTTGATATCCTTAGGAGCTTAAACTCCTTTTCCTTGGTCTTTTATTTCTCCACAAATTTATCTTTCTTTTTTAAAAAGGTACATAAGGGGCCTCCCCTGGTGGCGCAGGCAGTGAGTGCAGCGCTGTGAAGCTGTTTGCAGCCTCTGCAGCATAGATTTGATCCCAGCCAGCCAGAATACCACATGGCTTGGAAGACCTCTCCTGTCTCACCCGCTGCTCCCCTCAGCAGTGTATTTCAGTCAGTCTGACTGTTCTATTCCCTGCTTTGTCTCTGGTGAATCCTCTCACCCTCCCATGCATCTAGCCTGTACCCGGTTCTTGTATAAATAAATAAAAAAGTAAATAAATCTTTAAAAAAATAAAAAGGTATATAAGATCTCAGCCCTACCTGCTCTTTGGAGTCTTCATTTTTCCCATAAAGACTCCCAGGTGTATGCAAAAATATTAAATAAAATTTGGAAGGAAACTTTTTTCCATTAATCTTTTCTTCCATTAATCTACCTAATCTATACCTAAGTTCAAGCCACAGAACTAAAAAGATCAAGAAAATTCATTTTCCTTCCATGCAGAAGCAATTCATTGTTTTGTGTTCACACACATACACTTCATAGACTCTGGGAATGTCAGAGCTGGAAAGGTGTGAAATCATGTAGACCAGCCCATTCATTTTTCAGATGCAGAAACTAGAACACAGAAAAGCAAAGTGAGTTGATTAAAATCATGAAACCAGCTAGTACTTAAACCTGGACTAGAATCCAAGCATCCTGACTCCAGTTTTCTAGTGTTCTTCATACTGATGGAGCTAGACTAGAGATGGAGCTCTGGCTCTTTCTGACCTTGCCCTTAGTAATCCCTTGTGGCTTGACTGTCCATAAACTTGTCTGAAGTCTTCTTGCAGTTATGGCTGTTTTCAGCGTCACTCTTGCAAGCAAGAGCTTGCAGCCACAGGCACAGAAGGAGATGTTATATGACAGGGGTATTTTTGTAAGTCTCAGATTCGGATCCTCTTCAGAAAGAGTCAGAGACCTTGAACTTAGAGAAAGAGCTAGTGATGAGGGACTTGGATTTTGGAGGAGGCTGATGGTAAACTGCTAGAATTTCCCAGGAAAAGAACTAAGTTTCCTCCCACCAACAGAGGCTGGTAGCAGCCAGAGGTAGAACAGATAACCTGGCCTGACACTGTCCTGGGACACCTGTCCAGTTCTTATGTCATAACCACTAGTGAGCTTAGGTGGGAACTGTCATTAGTGGAGTCTCAGCCAGTGCCTCCATGAGCATCAAATTTTCATTAGCCCTTGGCAGACCGCACAGGACCCAACTACCCAACTAGTCCCTAATTATGAAAATAGCCCGTGGAAAGCAGCTGGCTCCTCCAGTACATGATCATGGAAAAGTAATCAATAGAAGTCAAGGTCTGGGTTCCTGGCAGCCAGAGCAAACTCCTACTCTGTTCTGGGAGAGGTTTTCCTTGCCTTGGTCAACTGCTCAGGGTGGAGAGAATTTTTTAAATGTCTCTTGGAAATGAAAATTGGGAAATGTCTTCTTTTCAGTGATCTTGGCCCCCTCCTGTTAATTTCTGGCAACATGGACTGTCCTTTTACCTGGGGTTGTAGAAAGAGGGTGGATGGCTGGAGAAGTAGATAGGAGGAAGGAGATAACCGCAGGACTTGGAGCTGGGTCTTTCTTTTTAAACTAGGAAGGTACTAGCTGCTTGGGAGATTTGCATAATTAAAAGCCTATGGAGGCAAAAACCAGGGTGACTGGGGATCTGATCAGGAAAGACTACCTAAGGGCTGGGGAAGGGGGTGGCAGTGTGGAATGGGGAGTGCTTCAGTAAAGAGAAATGACAATTGATGCCATGGGGAAAAGAACCAAACTGTTTCCTTTCTTCTTAAGGAAATTACCATTTCAACTTTGCTCTGTCTTCCCTGTGACCATTTAGAGGAAGGTAGACTCTCAATCTGCATTTAAATGGAATGATTTCAGGAAGCACAGAATAGAGTGTAGGTTTTTCACCCTCCCCTCTGGAGACAGCCTTAGATGCATTAAAATTGACAGCAGCTTTTTGCAAAAGCAGAGGGCAACCTCACCCTTTTCCACCGGCCTCTGAGGACCACAGGCCTCTGTGATTTGGTTTCCGGAATGGAAAGGTCCTTTTCTCACAGGGAAGGATCGAAGGCTGTCTGGAATTCCACAGTCAATTTAATTGGACTTCTTCCCATGCTGCTTTGATCTGTTTTTAAAATACAGATGTCCCTAAGAGGTACCACTCTAGCCTGTGATGGGTCATTCCTACCTAGCTTGATTGGCGCTCTGAGAAGAGGTTTGCATTCCTTTAACAAATATTTGAAAAGCAGCTTCGCCCAGGCAGGCCTGGTGCTAGTTTGTGGGAATACCACAGTGAACAAGGCAGGTTTGGGCCCAAAGAATCCACAGTGGGCCGTGCAGCTTAGTGTAAGGTAGAGGTACACCATGGAGAAAGAGAATTTGGACTCCGTGGGAGGGTGGGCCGAGCATAAATAAAAGGAAGCCGGGGAGCACTGAAGACAGACATTTTTATGATTTTCCATTTTTGTCACGGGTTAGCCCTGTCTCTGATAAATAGTTCCATGTTTAACTTCTGGGGACACAGATGCCTGCTCTTATCCTACTGCCACTGAAAGGAGATCAGGGAAGGAAGAGGAGGAACTGCACACGCATGCGCGCACACACACACACACACACACACATGCATACACACAGGCATGCACATCCGGGATTGAAGGTTCTGGGCCTCATCCACCCTACCCTCAGGGCTGCTTTCTGGCCCAAATGAGAGTCCATCCTATTATTAAAATCTCCCCTCCAGTTTGCTTGGTCAGCACGTGAAGGACCAAGGAATGTGCCTTTTCATTAAGATTATTTCTATTTCTGACAGGCCCCGAGGTGGGTCACAAGGGATGGACGCCTCAGTCCAGAGCTGACTGATGTCCTCCTGCCATCGTCCATCCCGGTAATTACTTTGGGGGCTGGCATTTCACATACCAGTATTGCCTGAGGGCTGGGGAGGTCCCATAAACCCCTCCAAACGACTGCTGGAGACAGGGAGACTTGTAGGTCAGTGGTGGCAGGAGGGAGCGAGGGACAGGTAAGTGGTGTGGGGACAGGTATAGACTTTGAGGATCCCAGTGAGGGTGGGTTTGTGTGATAAAAGCCAGGTAAGCATCCCATCCTTGGCTTCCAGAGAGGTGAATCAGGGCTCCCTGGAGGGGTGGGGGTGGAGGGAGATAGTGGCACATCTCTAACAGTCTGGAAAATTCACCCCCAAAACTACCTCTTAAAGGGACAGGTTTCTCACATCCCTGCATTTGTTCCACATTCCATTCCATTCAAAAAAAGATTCCACTTTTTTTCTGAGACATGAGTTCTGGATTTGCCACAGAGGACTAAGACACTTCAGGAATATGCGGGGTCTCAGAAGAAGAAGCTCCTTGTCAGAGAGCAGAGGCCCCTTGGGATGTCCCAGGTAGCTTGCTGTCCTTGCCCTTCACAGTGGTGGGGCACTGCAAGAATTCAGGATTTGCCAGACAGATCAGGCAAACTTCCTGGGTTACAGACACATGTAAAAGCACTTTTCATAACCAGATAACACTTATTGGACCCGTAGGCCCACAGGGGGGAGTTGCATTAGGATTATTTTTCTTTTACAGCTGAGGTAACTAAGATCCAAGCAAGCACATGATTTTCCTGAGGATCCTCAGAGACAGAAGAGCATGCTAGAACCCTGGCTCCAGTCCCTGAGGCATGGGTTCTTCCTTTTTTTTTTGGTAAGAATATAGTTTATTTTTTGGGGGGGGGAGTATTTTTTTATTTTAACATTTATCATTTTTTAATTTTTTAGACAATATTTGCTTCCCCCCATCCCTCAGATTGAGTCCCCATAGAATTTCCTTCCCCAAGGCACCCGTGCACCATCACCTCAGTCCCCTCTGCTCCTCCCTTCCTCCCTCTCATCCCTCTCCCTCCTTCTCCCCATCAGTAGGTCTCTGGTTTACAATTGTCTGTTTTTGCTTTGTTGTGGTTTGTACTGTAATAATTGTTTTTTTCACACTGATGTCTTATTTGGTTCCCCAATATTCCTGCTATAAGTGAAACCATCCAATAGTTTTCTTTTTCCTTCTGGCTTATTTCACTGAGCATAATTCCTTCTAGCTCCATCCACGATGCTGCAAATGGCATGAGTTTATCTTTTTTGATCGCTGAATAATATTCCACTGTGTATATATATACCACATCTTTTCGATCCAGTCATCTATTTTTGGGCATTTGGGTTGTTTCCAGGTTTTACCTATTGTAAATAGTGCTGCAATAAACATAGGGGTACAGGTGGTCATTTGAATCAATGTTTTTGTGTCCTTTGGGTAGATCCCTAGGAGTAAAATAGGCATGGTTTCTTCTAAGCCATGGGCCCCCTATTTAGGACTTAGGTGACTAAGAGGGTATAGGAGAGCGACACTATGACTCATTTTTAGGGAAAAAAGAAACCCGTTTGTTAGTGTGGAGCCTGAAGGACACCCCAGGACCCCTGAACCTGCATGTTCTACCTGGGTTCTACCCATCCACTGCATAAAGACAAAATGTATTCTTAGTGTGAAAGAACTTTCACAGGATTGGTGTGCATAGAGAGAGAAGAGAAGAAAAGGTAATAGTTTCACAATAAAACACCCAAAGTTACCACCCCCTTGTGTGTAAATGCCCAGCCAAACAGGGTTGACCCAAAGCAGGGCCACTGAAGCCCAAAAGCCTGCCACAAGCCTAAGGCACCTTCTGGTGGGGACCATAGGAAATGGGCAGAAGGAGGTCAGGCAAGTCTGGAATGAAAGAAGCAAAATCAAATGGCAAATCAACTTAAAGCTTACCATTGTCAGCCTCCCCATGTGGCTCTCACTCATGTATTTCTTCCACGTTCCACGAGTCCTTGGTATAAGTCTAAAACAGAGAAGCAAGTGAGGCTTTTTCTTCATGTGTCTCTCTGTTCCATGTGCCTCCTCTGAGTCTTTTTTGGCCTCCCTTTGCTGCTCAGTCCCGTCCTTCATTAGGTGGGGCAGGGAACATGGAACCTCCCTGTTCATGGAGACCCCCTCTAACACACTGGGTCCTGCGCTCTGAGGCTCTCAGGTCCTGTTCATCCTGATTGGGCTGTAGCTAGTCAAGGGTCCAGGGCATCAGTACTGGAAAGTGGGGTGACATTTAGCATCAAGGAAAGGGTATCTGCAGCAACTTTTCTTGAAGACCAGAAAAAGACAATTTTCATAGTTGGTTGACCTCCTGCCAGTGATCTCAACCCAAGACAGGGGCCAGGAACTCATGGCCACCAAATCAGCTATGTCTGACTTCATCTATACATTCACCTACAAGTTTGCTCCTCCCTGGGGCTCAGCACAGTTGAGCTGACTGTAGCCCAGCGGAGGACACAGAGCTTAATAGGACCAGGCCCTGCCCACCAGCAGTTTATACCCGACAGAGGCAACAGCACCCCCCCTCTCTCCCAGAGTTAATCTTATGCAGCCAGCTCCAGTCCCTGCCCTTTTCTCTTCACAGATGTCACATCCTAACTCAGAGTAAGCCTGTGAGGTCAGAGCTAAGTGACCCAAGGTCACAGGGTTCACTCAAGCAGTGACTCCAGACCCAGAACACTCTTACTCTTCACCCCACGCTGAACATAGGTGACAGAGAGTGAAGTAGGATGGAGGTGTGCAGAGGGTGCTGCAGGGTTCATGGGAAGGAGCCACCTCTTTCCCCACCATAGTCTCTGCCACGTAGCTTTGGAGAGTACCTTCTAGATGTTCCACCAATCTCCCTGGCAGCTTTCCTAGACAAGCTTTACAGAATTGGGGGTTGGGGGGAGCAGGTAAAAGGTGATCTTTCTGGTTGCCCTCTGTGTCCTAGAATAGGAAATACTGCTCCTTTAGCTTCCCAGAGCCTGAAGGTACTCTGCCTCCCAGAGCTGAGATAACATATAAAGTGGGAAGGCTTCAGAGACAATCTAGTCAACTAGTCTATCTCCTCTTCCAGTTCACTGAGAAGGAAACTGTGACCCAACTTCTCAGGGGTCACAGTAAGGACAAAGCAGGAACTACAGTCCTTATCCCCTATCCTCTGACTCTCCTATTTCCCCAACTGGAGTTTCCCAGAGAAACACGAAGTGTTACTTCTTAAGGAGAGTAACCGGCTTTAGCGTGTACTATCTATTAGGTCAAACTGGGGATGAACAGAGAAGCACTGATTTGGGGGTCTTAGCTTCTGTCAATCTCATTTCTTTCCCATGCCTGACGTTTGCTGAACACCAGATCCTGAAAACTCCCATTTAAAGGAAATCTCTTGGCTGATTAGCTCTCTGCTTTATCCTAACCAACAGCCTTTTTTGAACACACCCTGCTAAGCTAAAGGTCTCTGGGGAATTGATTGTATGGCTTTACTCTCTGGTTCCAAAGGCTGTGTCTTTGGGAACACCTGGACTGGAATTTCTCTCCACGGTCTGCTTTCCATCGTCCCTCTTTTCAGTCCCATCAATCAATTTGTGCAGCAATGAGCAGCTTGGGGATATTTTGACACTAACAAAGTCTGGAATCCAGGACACGTGTGTGTGTGTGTGTGTGTGTGTGTGTAAACTTCTGCCACAAGTTTTATGAATGAGGACCCAGGGTCACACTGCATTTTGAGTTTGGATGGGATGTATTACATAGGGTCATCTCCTTAGGAGGGGAGGTTGTGGAAATAAAGGGGACTGGAAAGGGATGGCTGGATGGAGATAGTATCTCCCACCTGAAGAGCAAGGGAAGTGATTTACAGGTCTGTGAGCCTAATGCCTGAATCAGCAGAAGTCCTTTGTTTCATTGCACCCAGTGAAATTCAATCATTCTTAGGGAGAGCTTTTGCCCAGTAAGGGGGAGATTCCTGCTCTGTTAAGTTAGCATAAAATTGCTGCTTTCAGCAAATGAAAACTGGAGACCACTGCTGATGTTCCTTTTGCAGGGGGTGCCTGCCAAGGTAATTTAGCCTCCCCTGTGAGGAGGAATTGAACAAGATGAGGGTTTGGATGAGCATCTGGGAGTGACCATGCTTTAGGGCAACTCAGGCTTATCCCTTTGACTCTGATATTTCAAAGGATAAGTTTCTTGCTGCGGGTTTATGTTTTTTCTGAGTCAGCACAGAAGGGGTGAAGGTATGAGTCCAGGTTCCTCTACTATTACCCTAAGTGTATCTCACCAGCTTTTACACAATAACAAATCAATTGACTTTGGCCCTGTGCATTGCCATCACTGCAAAGGTGTGTCCAGTCTTTGTTTATTCCAGCCCAGAGTAGGGAGGAAGATGACTGGTCTCATTTCCAAGCAGGGTACACTTTTTTTCAAGCATTTCCATCTGAAATGCAAATGCAACTTAGGCCAATGCCTCATCAGGCAACACATTAACTTGGCTCAATAACAATCAGCCAAGACTAAAAATGAGGCTTAGCATCCACAATAATGATATTATCTATCATCTACTGAATAATTACTATGTGCCAGGCACTATGCTACACTCTCTACAAACACTATCTTTCTTCCATCCTACTTTTTTTTTAAATTTTTCACCTCAGCTCTGAGGCAGGTGTTACATTTTACATCGAGAAAGGCTCACAATGACCAGGGTTACACATGGCATATATTGGAGTCAGGAGCCAAACCCTGGGAGTCTGCCCATCTCTCCCTTTGCTACAGGTTGGAGCAAAAGTTTGCGGAAAGGGAAAAAAAAGGGTGGGGAAATTTTGCTTCAAGCAGTGGTGGAAAGAGAATAGGATGTGATTGAACCATTAATGTCCGTAGTCTAACACCAACCCTGATTCGAATCTCAATTCTGACATTAATCATCTCTGCTTCATGTGTCCTTAGGCAACTCACTTGTCTGTTGTTTCCCTTTACTGGTGACTAGATTAACAAGACCCCCTTTCACCCAGGTCTCTGGTTAGGGATATATTCCTCTTGGAAACCTTCCTGACCTTTCACCTCACAACTATTTTACCCTCTTCTGAATAGATGATATATGCAGTGTACTTGTCACCCTGTCTTAGCACACTAAAGGCAGGATATGGATCTTATTTACTGCTGAAACCTCGATACCTCATAAACATTGGGTGGATAGGTGGGTGGGTGGATGTTGACTGGTTGGATGGATGGATGGTGGCTGATGGGATGTATGGATGGATGGTGGTGGTGGCTGGTTGGATGGATGGCTGGATGGATGGATGGATGGTTGGTGACTAGTTGGATAGATAAATAGATGGGGCTAGTTGGATGGATGCCTGGGTGTGTGGGTAGATGGATGGATAGATGGGTGGTTGGTGGGTTTGGGAGTGAATGGATAGATGGGCGAACAAGCAAATAATAAGGACTAAAATATGAAACACAAAAGACATTCCAGAGATTAGGTCCACTCGCCCCCTTGGCAATTTTGCCCGGGTCAGCTTCGAAGTTGATGTTCAGGCTCACAGTTGTACCCTTCTGTAAGCCAAGATCACAGTCATCCAGGACAAAGAGACTTACTTGTATGTTAATACTTCCTCATGTCTGGGGTCACTCTGTCTTTTGGTCTCGGGCAGGAGTGTCTGGTGGCAATACAGTGCTCAAAAGGTTGAGCTTCTCTAGGCAGCCAGCGTCTTCTTCAGCATTGCATTTACCAGTCATTTAGAGAATGTTGCATGGACTAGAGGAGGTGGCATTTCTCCCTGGGTGCACCATCAGGATGCTAACCTCATTCTAGTTCTTGGAGACTATGGCACCAAGTGTCTCTGAAGACCATAACTCTTCTGAGGGGGAAAAGCCACAGCCCTGCCAAGGATTCAAGTCTAGTTTGACACTTTCTGAAAAGGAAAAACCTGCATTTACCATCCCAGGAGGGTGTGGGGAAGGTGGGTGGCACAGAGAGTCAGGGTAGAACAGACTTTGTTACACAGTCCTTCTTGCAACAATCCATGCTGCCTCTATGCAAGCAGGTCAGCACCCTGAGGACCAACCCCTCTTTGCACCTTCTTTTCCCTCCCAAGTCACTCCTCCATCTCCCAAGTCACCTTCACCTCTATATCATATGTTTCCCATTGGGCTCTTGACTCTGCAAAGAAGCAGGTGGCAGCAGTCATAATAAAAGCTAATCTAGATAGAGAGCACTGTGTGTCAGGTCCAGACCTGAGCTCCCATAATCTTCAGAGGTCTGTTCTGTTATTCTTCCCCTCTTACAGATGAGGAAACTGAGTGACATGGCAGTTATGTAGTTTGTCCAAGGTCACACAGAATCAAACCCAGGCAGTCTGACTTGAGAATTGATGCTCTTGCCCACACTTTGTGCTCTGTGAAGACAGGGAAGGAGAGGGCAGGTAAGGGGGCTGAGGATGCTGTGAAGATAAGAAATTGGGAATGTCTATGGTGGGCTGTAAGGATCCCATTGAAAGGCGCTCTCTTTACCCTTCTCCTCTCGTTTACAGGCATGTTTCTCCCACTCAACCTAATACAGGGCTTATTAGGGAGCATGGCATCAGACATATTCTCCCTATCTGGAAGGCAGTGGATAGGGTTCTCTGTCCACCATGGGTGAAGGTCAAAACTGTTCTGTCACCTGACAAACCATATATGTTGCCCATGTTTGGGTGTTTCAAAGCAAATTAGAAGTGAGTTCTGTTGAGCTCTATTGAGACATTGAATCCCCCAACACCTACCTTTCTCCCCTCTACATATGTGTGTGTGCACATTGGTGCATGCGCACGTACACACACACACACACACACACACCCCTAGGCCCTCCCTGAGGGATCAGTGGCTCCCCTCACTGAGATGGCAAACTCACCCTTGGCCACAGGACAGCTTCTGATCTCTGCACCTTCCACCCCAAATTTGGCTTTTGACACCCAGGCAGATGTTTCTCAAACCCCTTTGTTTTTCACTGAACAAAGAAAAAAAATGTTGCTGTCATTGTTCACTGTGCTGTTCCTCCTCCTATTAGCTCTGCTAAGATGCACCCAAAGAAAAGAAAATACAATTGCATACAATTAGCAATGGAAATTATTAATAGGAGCAAGAGATTCAATCCATTCTACAAGTAATTCTGTAGTGATTTTAGTAATTGATAGTAATTAAGCAACTAATTAATTCATTTCCTAACTAATGTATTTACTTTATTTATGGGTATTCACTTTAATTACACTTGTTTGCATTCCTTGGGTTAAGTAATACAAATTTGCTCTCTTTTCTGAAAATGTTTATTTGAGCTTCTTTAAGTCATTCTTTGAGAATGTGAAGGAACAAAGACTAATTGCTTTAAATTGCAGCTGAGCACATTGATCTCTCACTTTGGAATGTGGAGCTAATGGAAGGTGAGACTTTGCTCCCTACTGGATCAGGCCTTACCTCTGCTTCCCTAATTTTTGGTCCAGATGTTTGGCTAACTTCTTCCATGAGTTCTCAGACTAGATCAGAATCCTGGCTCCAGGAACAAGATCCTCATGAAGATATCCTGTCAGGGAATAAAAATCCCAGTTTTGGGCCTCATTTTAGCTTAAGATTAATGACCGCAGAGGGCCACGGCAGGCATGGCCTCCAGAGCGAATGCTTGTTAGCCATTTTACTTAGACTCCCAGCCCTGAAACAAAGTGTAAGTAGCCTCTGCCCAGCCCTCCACTAATGCCCATAACCAGCCATGTAGCCTGCCCAAATACTTCCCCTATAGGGCCACTCTCCCCAACATCCCTTCTAACTTATAAATGCTTCCTCATACTGAAGGTAAATCTGTTGTGTTGAAAGTGTCCTCCTCCCTGGCTGTCCCCATGCCCCCTGCTCTACTCCTGGGGCCAGAGGGTAAATCCAGTCTCTTTCACAAGTCAGTCCCTGTGATGCTTAACAATTAACCTGCCAGCACCAAACAATGTTCATGAAGCCACTCTCGTGTGCAATGTTTGAAACGTGTCACCATGGGAATGGCCATATGAATTATAGTTTGGCGCTGCCACGTTCATTGAGTCTATTTTCATTTCACATAAAATATGTGAAAGGCAAAATGTGACGATCACAGTGAAAAATGGAAGTGACATCTCACATCAAGATTCTGTCCTTATACTAATGAGTGCATTTGCCCAAATTGGCCACATAACAATAGTGACTCATTTGATTCTGGCATCATTGGGAGCAACAGGTACTGCACTGAGGTCTAGGAAGGAAAACTGCTAGGTAAAAGTATAAAAAAAAGACTCTTGATTATGGAAAAGTTTTGGGATTCCAGCCTGGCATCAGCTAAATAGAAGTTTGGTTTGTTGTGCCAAACCACATTTTACCTCCACTGACCAGGCAGGATGGAAGCAAGTCTATACTCATGATGAATTATTTTGTCAACAAAGTTTTTCTTCAATTCCCCTCCCTTCCAGACCCCAACCCCTTCCATCCTGGGAAGGGAAGGAGGGTGAGATAGGGGAAAGTGATAGGAGAAAAGGACAGGGGAGTTGCAGGTAGATCTGTCTTCTGGAAAGCCCTGAGCTGAATGTCTGTGAGAAGGATGTGACCCTGATCCTGATACAAGATGAAATCCCACATATTCTTAATTTCTACATGCAGGGGCCTCCCCATGAGACCAAGATTGGATGTGCCATTTTTTTCACTGATCAGTCTGGATGAAGACAGAATGAGAAGCTGTGGTCAAGAAATGAGCATTGGCTCATTGCTCATTCACTGGCCTGTGTAGACACTGGGGCCCCTGCAGGCAGGTTGGACCCGACCAGAGGAGGGGAGTGGCAGGCCAGGAAAAGGTTGGGTCAGAAGCTTCAGCCCTGTGCTGTCTGGAAAAGAAAAGTGCCACATCAGCCCTCACCTCTGAGCACACAGGGTCTGTCACGTTGCTGCCAGGGCCTGACTTCTAGCAATTCACCTTTTCAAGGAGAGCAGGAGGTGATGCAAATAACTGTACAACCAAATTATTACAGAGTCACTGTTGGAGTTTAATTGTTAAAAGGATGATGTTGGAGAAGGGGTCAGGCTATAGTCATGGAAGAGAGCCCATTCCTGGCCCAGAGAAAAACATGCACTGGCCTTTGATAACACATGCGCCCCTGGGGAGACAAAGAGGATGGCAGGAATGCAATCCATTCATGGTTGGTAGAACCCCTTCTCCCCTGTGAAGAGAACCTAGACATCCAATACCCCCATCCTTATTGGTCCCTTAGATACTCCTTTCATCCTTTTAAATAACTTCTGTCTAACTAGTTTTTGAACCTGCAAGGGGAAGGACTTCCAGCTATGTCAAATGAATGTATCAATCACATGGATGTGTGTAGGAATAGTGTGTGTGTGCACAGGCATACATGTGCCATTAGAGCTACACAGACGTGTGTGGCTGAGTTTCCGCAACACACAGCATAAGATTTGCATTTGCTCATCAGCTCAGGATCCAGGATGCCTTCTTTGTGCATTGGGCATCATTTCAGTCTCATAATCTGAAAGATCCAGAAAAGTAGCTTTCGAATTCAGCCAGCTGTGAAATACTGTACCTGCTCCATACCTTATAAAGAAAGCCTGTGTTCATCTCCTTCACACACACACACACACTCACACACACACACACTCAAGCTTACCATGTGACTCTGGCATGCCACAAGGGAAATCAGTTAAGAATTCATGAAAAAGTCCATGAAAGGAGGAAAAAATGCAAGATTCTTTGAATTTCGTTTTTCTATGAACTGGAATGAGATTTCAGGATCAGAATCTTTTACCTACTGTTTTATAATTAAAGAGGGAGGGGAAAAAAGAAGGGAATGTGGCAGGAAGAGGAGAGGAGGAAGACTCACAGACACAGAGGAATATGAGCTCAGTCAAATGCTGTTCAATGAAAAGAGTAATTAGGGAGATAAAGTGCATGGTGACCAGTATATGGGCCAAATTGTCTCACCTGCTTTCCTTCTCTCATCATTTTTGTAGTCATGGCATTTAAGCAGTGACTGGAGTTTCATCCCCTGAGCCAGCCAGCCCTGGGATTTGGCTCTGAGAGTGTAATGTTAACTAAACTTTAAGAAAATGAGAATATGAGAGAAATGAAATCAGATGGAATATAATAGAAGAAGAATGATGAGAGATTATTGAGATTTAAGTCCATTATCCTATTTGTTGCTCATAATGATCCTTTGTCTTGGTTTCTTGTCCCAAAATAGATCCTCTCCACATTCAATGTGGTGTGTATTTGACTAAATTTAGGTAAGGAGATTTCTAACCCACAAAACTAAGTGGAACACAGCCACCCCTCCGTAAAGGGAATAATTCAAACTGGCAATAGAACACCATCCCCACCATTCAGGTTATAGGCTGGAACAAGCTAAGTATTCTGACCAGTTTTCTATTCAGAGTGAATTTTATAATCAAGAGCCTAATTACTGAAAGGTTCTCATTGACATAAGATGAGAACTGGGACAAAGCATGTGACCTGACAATTCCGTACCTAATAAAAAACTAGGAGCTTAAAATGAAACAAAATTAGCTGAGTACACCAGACAGAATCTAATCAAGGTTCAGAACCCAAACTAAGGGTTTGAGGAATCAACATAACAATCAAGAAAATTTTCAGTTGGATATACATCTGTTCTGATACGCAATGATTCCACTTCCTGCTACCTCCCCGTTAGCAATTTCACCCACTTCTTCTGTATTCCTTGCTTATAGAATCAGCCGCCTCTGGGATGTATAGTCACATGCACACAGGCACTCAGACTCACGTGAGCACACCACCTTCACCTGCATAACCAGCTGTTTATCCAGACTTGTGCTTTGTACTTTTGCTCTTTCATTATTGATCACCCCTCTTCCCTGGGTTACTAAAACTTAACTCTGCTTTTCCAACTACGGGGAATTGAATGTTCCCATCATCTGGATGTGTGTGCAATTTCATTTAAAGTAGGTGCGTGCATGGTCATGCCAGTTCTGGATACACAGATATATGTCTGCTTCCTTGTTCTCATTTATCTCTTCCCTCTACCACCATCAACCCTTTAATCCTTTCCATGTATGTTCGTTCATAACAACTGCATTGGTGCATAAGGTTTCAAGTCTCACATATATAAATATGTTTATCAAATTGACTTCTGCTCTGAAATTAGTTCCAAGAACCACTTCCAAATGTCCTACTTCTCCATCTCAATGGTCCCATCAGTACTTAGACTCAATACATCTCACCACTCCTATACCCCAGTAGAAATTAAAGTGCACTCACTGAAAGATTCCCTGTGCCTGTTAGGATACCTCTATCAGTTGAAGTCCCAAGTCCTCAGCCTCCTTCCCTTTCCTCTGCAGCCTTGTCAGTGTTGGCTCCATGAATTTCCTTTATCTCTCTCTGGCCCCACCCTACTCAGTCACTCATCATCTACCTCCAGGGTGACTGTAATAGCCTCTTAACTGCTTTTGCTGCCTCTAGTCTTTGACGTCTCTAATTCATTTTATAAATCCCTGCCAGCTTGCTCTTCCCAAAGCACTGAGCTGATCATCTCACTTACCTGTCTACAAAAATTCCATGTCTCCTGATTCCCTCAGTCTAATAATAAACTACTTAATCTGCACCCCGAGGCCCCCACAGCCTAACACAATTGGCCACAGCTCTGCTGCCTGCCCTGGGCATTTCAGCTTGCTTCAACTTTAAACTCATACCCACATTTCCGTCCCCATGTCTTGTTCCTGAGGCTCACTAGTCTGAGCCGCAGTGCCCACTTCAACCCATGCAGACACCTCACATAAATGCCATCTCCCTAGAGTCATCCCTGCTCTCCAGTGAGGTTATATTCATCTGACCTCATCTATCTGTTTTTTTTCCCATGATCCTTATCACTTTCTTTTTTTTTTAATTTTTTTTTTATAGAGGCATGTTTTATTTATTTATTTGTTTGTTTGTTTTGTTTATACATGCACTGGGTACAGTCCAAAGCACAGGAGGGTGAGAGAATTCACCAGAGCGGGGAGCAGAGCAGGCAGAAGGACCGAAGGACACTGCTGAGGGGAGCAGCGGGCAGCAGGAGAGGTCTGCGCGCCATGTGGGACCCTCCTCCAGTGGCCGGGGAGCAGCAGGGGATCGAACCGGCGCCGCAGGGGCCGCAGGCAGCTTCGCAACCCAGCGCTCAACCACTGCGCCACCGGGGAGGCCCGATCCTTATCACTTTCACCTTTGTATTAAAGTTGCATGATAATATCTCATCTCTGTTAGAAATCAGAAAGTCCTTGAAAACCTAGACAGTATCTTTACACACATGCACAGCTGTTTGTCAACAACATTTAGGCTACAGTATTCTACACAGTCAGTGCTTAAGATGCACTGAATTAATGAAAACACATAGGAAAAAATACAGGTGAATGAAAGTTCATACCTGCTCATTAAACATGCAGCCATTCATGGCAACAGAAATATGAATCAATCACTACGTTAATCAATCACTTAAACACACATTCATAGTATTGGCATGGTGCAACCTGTGTGTATGTAATTGCACGCTCACATCCACTCCTGCTTAAAAAGACAGAAAGGCTTGCTCTTGGAACAAATAGGTAGTGACTTTCTCTGAGTCCTGCAAGTCATCTTAGCATGGGTACCTATATGAAAGGAAATGAAAACACTGGCATTGCTCTGAAAATGCCAAACCAGATGAAAGGACTGTGGGGGCTGGAAGAAATCCATATGCATTGGATAGATATGAGAGCAAGGACAGGGGCCAATCCAAGCTGTCACTGATGGGTAAAGAAACCCAGCCCAAGAATGGGCTTAGAGGGAAGAAAACCAAACTACAGACAATCCCAAAATGACTCTGTAGCAAAATAGCCTCCCAAATATATAGCCAACAGCAGTGACATGGCTGACAGGTGGTTGTGTGTGTGTTTGTGTGTGTGTGTGTGTGTGTGTGTGTGTGTGTGTAAAGGGGATGGGAGGAAGGTGGGAATGAATGAATGAATGAATTCAGGGCACCCTGATAAATTCCCCCTGGGATAAAATCCAACCATCTGCTTCTAAGAGATAAACAGAAAGCTTTGCTCCTCAGAGGCATGGCCAGTGGCTGAGCACCACGCTAATCTCCTGTGCACTGGGCCCAGGCACCACAGCAAATGTGTCAAAAAAACAAAAATGGAGGCAAAGAAGAGAATGTCACTGAAGGCAATAATGTGAATTCAAATACTCTGCAGTTTAGATGAAAGCAACTAAAATTGATGTTGTTTCAAAGAGGTTTTAGGAGCAAGAGCAAAGAAATAGATTAATTTGGCTGGGTAAATGAAGAGGACTCCTTGGCTAAAGGGGGTGAGGACAGGCCTGCAGCCAGTGAGCACAGAAACACTGCATTTCCCAAGCACCATGCACTCTTCAAAGTGCTTTGCCATTTATTGTGTCATTTGATCTTCCAAGCACCACAGTGGAAAGCAGAAAACATGCTATTATTCCCACTCCATGGAAGAAGTTAACTAAAGTCCAAGAGATCCCCAACATCTGTCTCCTTTAGTCCTGTTGTGAGGTTTCACGCCAGAGCTTCTAAGACTTTCTGCAGACTTCACCTGGGGAGGAACTTCAAATTCAGATTCTAATTCTGCAAGCCGGATGCTCTGCATTTTAACACACTCCCAGGTGAGGCTGGGAGCCTCCTGCAGCAGGGATCACACTCTGAGTAGGCAACTTTGGACCATCTCCATGGTGCTAGGTTTGAAAGACTGGTCTCAGTAAAAGTCAGACTGTGGGCTCTACACATGCCAGGAGAGTGTTTAATTTACACTATTCAAATTCTAGAACAGATGCTACCAGTAGGTCTGAGAGAACCGAGTGGTCCCTAACTCTGGGAGCAGGATCAGCTGTGGCAGATGCCTTCACCTCCCGTGCCTGGCTCACTGACGGCACACATCACGACCCATGAAAACAAGGGGGGTAGGAATTGTATGGGGTCTATAACCATGATGAAAATGCATACATTGTGCAAAAATGAAAAATGATGTAAAAAATATATTAAATAAATAAATAGATAAATAGATCTGTCTCCATCAAGCAAGGCACTATCCTGCTGGAGTGCTGGAGGAATGTAGAGAAGACTCCTGATTTCGATGCATCTGGCTCTTAAAAAGTTCCCAACAGGTCCTGGAAGTCTAAAAGCAGCTGAGAGTCTAAAAGCAGCTCATTCACAGTGACACAAGGAAATTGACCCCCTGTTGTTCTTCACTTATCTCAACAGCTTCATCACCATATTCTGGGCCATTACAGAAATGTGAGTAGATAGGTATCAGACTCCAGTCTTTCCGAGGGAAAGAGGCACTTTACCAACCTGCTGGAACCAGATAGAAACAGGACCCTGATTCCTGAAGTCTGACCCCACATTATGTCAGAGTTTACACAGAGAGCAGCTCCCATGTCCTTCCTTGCCAGCCACGCACAATGCCTGCTTTAAAAGGCATTCCTTGTTGATTTGATTTTTACTTTATTATAATTAGTTTTTTTCCTGGTATCTTAGGTTTTCTAAATCCCTGCTTTGAGTGAGAACATCCAGTATTTTTCTTTTTCTTTCTGGCTTATTTCACTGAGCATGATCCCTTCCAGCTCTATCCATGTTGCTGCAAATTGCACGAGTTTATCTTTTTTGTTTGCTGAGTAATATTCCATTGTGTATCTGTACCACATCTTCTTGATCCAGTCATTTATTTTGGGGCAAAATCAACAAGCAACTATAAACCAGAGACACACTATGGAGTGGGAGAAGAAGGGAGTAGGATCAAAACAAGGATGGTGGGAATTATATGGGGACTATAGCCAAGATGAAAATGCATACATTGTAAAAAAACGAAAAATGTAAAAAATATATAAAATAAAAATATTTAAAATAAATAAATAAAAGGCACTCCTCCCATCTGAGTATTAACCAGGCCTGACCCTGCTTAGCTTCTGAGATCAGACAAGATCAGGTGTGTTTAGGATGGTGTGGCCCTAGATGTGATCATACAAGGGAATATATTTTGGATTTAAAAAAAGGAAGGAAATTATAACCCACACTGATGAACCCAGAGGACATTGTGCTAAATGAAATAAGGCAGACACAAAAAGACACACACTGTGTGATTCCACACAGTCTGGGATACAGAGAGGTAGTTTCAGAGACAGAGAAAGTAGAATAGCAGATGCCAGCAAGGGCGCAGGATTTATGGGGAGGTGGCACATGGTGAGGGGACAGGAAGAAGAAGGAGAATGTCCTACTTAGTAGGTCCAGAGTTTCCACTTTTTTTTTTTTTTTTTTTTTTTGGCTTAGAACTGGTGTGTAGGCTAAAGGTAATGGGGGGGGGGAGAGGATTCATCAGAGACAGAGTGGGGAATAGAACAGGCAGATCTACTGAAATATACTGCTGAGGGGAGCAGCGGGCAAGACAGGAGAGGTCTGTTGTGCCATGTGGGTCAGCTCTCTGGCCCAGGATCAAACTCTGGCCAGGGATCAAAATCAGGCCAGAGTGGTAATAGCGCTGAGACTTAACCCCTAGGCCACCAGGGAGGCCCCAAAGTTTCAATTTTGTAAGGGCAAGCAACTCCTCGGGTGGTGTTTGTGGTGGCTTGATCCACTGAATTCCACACCTAAAAGTGGTGGATGTAGGGGCCTCCCCCGTGGCGCAGAAGTTGAGCACAGGGTTGCGAAGCTGCCCTCAGCCTCTGCAGCGCCAGTTCGATCCCTGGCTGCAGGGCGAGGGTCCCACATGGCGCACAGACCTCTCCTGCCGCCCGCTGCTCCCCTCAGCAGTGTACTTTGGTCCTTCTGCCTGTTCTGCTCCCCGCTCTGGCTCTGGTGAATTCTCACCCTCCCGCCTTCTGACTGTACCCAGTGCTTATATAAATAAATAAATCTTAAAAAAAAAAAAAAAGGTGGTGGATGTAGTTAATTTTATGTCATCTGCATTTTATCACAATTAAAAAAAAGCTAAAAAAAAATAGTTTTTCTAAAACTATAAACATCCCAGGAGGCCTATTTAACACCTTGAGCTCTAATCATTTGACAACATTGAAAGAATTTATATGTTAGATTTCTTGTGGTAACCATTGGATAATATACCACTAGGATGAGGTGAGGGTGGGAGAGGAAGGGTAAGGGAGGACCCCAAAAAAGGAGCACCAAGGGCTACCATCACCTGTTTCCCAGCATGGAGAAAGTCAGGCCTGTTTCTGAGTTTCCATCCATACCTTTATGGCCCACTTGGGGTGCCCAGGCTGACCTTAAAACTCACCTGGTCTCCAAAGGCTCCCTGGCCAGACCTGGTCCTTCTTACCCCATCCATGCTGAGCTCTGATTGGTTCAAACTATGGAGCCTCCAGTCTGTTTCAAAGCGCATGGCTCAGGATCAGGGAGACTCAATTCACTGATTTTGCAGCAGCTGGGAGCTGAGCAGGCTCTCCTCACACAGCCCATCTCAGTGGGCTCCCGAGAAGATGATAAAGAAAGAGAACTCCAATATCTTGATTTCCTCACTCCAGGGCCTGCTGCTGCCTTGGCCTCATCACCAACCCCAAATGCCCTTCAGAGACAGCAAACCTCCAGGAAAAATTAAATCCTCACCAAACACCCTTTAATTTTATCCACTTGGCTTAATGAAGGTTCCGGTATTAATGACCTCGGAGGCTTTTTGTCTGACAGTTCTGCTGGTAACTAAACCCTGTGCTATTGCCCCCCCCACCACCACCCCGCAGCCTGAAATCTCAAGCGTCGCCTCTAATCTTATTTTCTATTTCTGGGCTATATTGCATTAGCACCTTTTTATTTCTCCTGGCATGTTTGACAGTGAGTTCAGGCTAGTGAGAATCATCTCTTTGTGCTGGCAAACGGGGATTGCATCGGTTGTTTTAGAATAATGACTTATAGTTAAAATTACCCCCAGGATGTCATAATTACCTGGTTGCAGCTTTCTTCTTTGACAAGGTGGAGAGGCGAAGCTCAGGTGGCCTGTGGGAAGTTGCTCCAGGGAGAGGAGAGAGGGAGATAAACAGATTTGTGCCCAGAGCCCCCAGGAAGTATGAGGAAGGGGAATAAAGGCTTCAGCTTAGGATATGAGGTGATCCATGAAAAGGAGAGCTGTTCACCCCATATCCACCTGCCACGTGCCTTCTGCCCATCCAGGATGGAAATGGAAGAGCCACCTCACCGGTCTCACCAAGGGAACACAATGTACAGACTCCCTCAAAAGCCCCATCACTGAATATCACACCTATGAGACTCATCAGTGCATCCGAAATTCACAAAGTCAACTTCCCTTTGGCCTTACTCATTAAACCAAAGGTCTCCACTAAACGGGAGACATTATTTGGGAGGGGCCCCATTATTAACATTAATAATACAGGCTAGGTTAATTTGATGGTGCTCTACTGCACTTTTTTTTTACATTTTCTTTTAGTAGTGAGATAAACGTTAGATTATGTGAACCATATATTGGAAAGTATTGGGTTACATGTTGCTGTAAGCAGAATTATTCCCACTGCACCCTCCACACCACCCCCCCAGGGGGCTTCTGACCATGTGGACTAGGAGGACTGGGGACTCTGACTCGACACCAGTGTCCTATGTCAGCTTCTAGAGGGCCGCGGGGGTGATATCCTGAGACAGGAAGGGGGACAGGTTTAGATACTGCTGAGTCCTGCCGAGAAGACAACCCTGGCCACATCCAGGCTGGTGAGGCTGAGGGAAACAGTGCAGGGCCAGAGATGGAGCTGAAATGGGACAAAAAGGGTAAGAGCATCCTCAGAAGGGGGCGCATCACCCCAAGGGACAAATGCAGCTGAGTAGATGTGGTCTGGGATTTGGAGAGTCAAACCTGGAACCTGTAGCCTTTGAGCAGATTTCTTAACATCTCTGGGATTCAGCTGCCTCGTTTCTCAAGTAGTAACAACAGAACCTACTTAAGGCAAGAATATGTCAGTGCCAAGTGTTTAGTGCGTGTGCCTCATGGCTTGCCCTTAGTAAGCAAGCCCTGTTAGTAGTAGTATGTTCATGTAGCTATTATTCTTACAACTTCTCCCCTCAGCCCCCCAACTGCTGTCATCTATTCTTTTCCTATGGAGGGTTCCAAAATGCTGCTTTCAGCTCCTGGGGAAGGGGAGTCAGGAAAATATTCCAAGGGAAGGATGGAAGCCAAATTTGTTGAGTCCTAAGAAGTCTTAGTGAGGAGTGAAGAGGGTGATCCTAGAGGGGTCCCCAGCCTGAGTGTGTCAGGAAGGGGAACGAAGCTCAGTGGGGCACGAGGAAGTGATATGGGGGCCCCTGAGGAAGAAGATTTCTTAACCGTGACTTTTAAACTGTGTAATTACTGCCGCTGGGCCAAGGCCAGGGGAGGAGGAACCTGGTAGACCATCTCTGGTTTTTGTTTCCCTCTCCATGAGAGAGACCTTGAGACCTCCCCAAGGTTTAGAAACAATATACATTTTTCCTACAGCAGGGCAGACTCAGCCTGCAGGAATGAGGGGGCATCACTGCCTGCCCATTGCCAAATCCCGCTCCAGCAGGAGTAAGTGTGCACTGGGCCATTTTTCAAATGACACTAATTAATATGGGGATTATTGGAAAAGCAAATCTACTTCAGCTTCTTGATTAAAACCTTCGGTCGTCCCCAGCGACCCCCATCTATCCAGTGGGCTTTGGCAGGCGCTCATGCTGTGGTGGCTGTCTGCAGGAGGAGGAACGGTACAGAGTCCCGTCTGCTTCCCAGAAGCTCTGTCAGCGCTGGCTGTCACCTGAGGGCCTGACGCAGGTTTCCCCTGGGCTCCTAGCAAGAAGGGTGTGACCAGCACGAAAGATGGAGGCAAAGAGGCTCATGCAAGGACCCGGAGGTCCAGGTTTAAGGCTGACTTGGTCTTTTACTGGTCAGATGACGGAACCTAATGCCCTGCGTTGTTATAACAAGAAGCCCCAAGCCACTCTGTGACAGCTCACTCACTACCATGCACTCTTTCCCAACTCACTGTTTTCTTTCCCGGGTGGGGTGTCTTGCCTTCTTGCACACACAGCAGATTTCTGAGACTCTCCACTGCCCACTTTTTTGTGCCTTGGTGCCCGCATAGCAGGTGCCCACAGCCTGGTGAGTGTAGTAGACACAAAAGCAGATTTTATTAACCTTTTGAGCTGTGTTCTCCCCAGTTCTTACAAAGCCTAGCAATGGGAAGAGCTCTTTGCTTCTTCATTTACTAACACCTACCTCCCTACAGCTCCGCCTGTGGACAGGGACCTTGCTGAGGCTGCGAACCGCCAGCCACCAGGTACTCCCTCCCTCCCAGGGCACCAAGCTGGGGCACCCAAGGGCCACACACATGTCCTCTTCTCTTAAAAAGGAGTGAAACCTTCCCCAACCATCACACACTTCCAGAGAAAGAACCAGGCCCGAAGCTTTGCAGTGTAGACATGAAGATGCTATCATAACAATTTGCAGCCTCGAATCAGCAAAAGTGAGTTATCATTCTTTTATTACCATTTTTCTGGGCCTTAACTTTCTCATCTGTGAGATAAAGAGCCAAGACCAGGTGTGCCTTGAGTCCTTCCCACTTTTAAGACTCTAAATCTTTGGAAGAAGAGAGGGCAGTCAGGAACCTCACAAAAGAGGGTTAAGCCTGGAAATCATTTGCCAACACCTACAGTTCTGCAGACCCCTCCATTCTAGTCCCTTCTCTAGGTTTAGAACAGCTCAAATAGTGAAGTAGGTGAGATGATAGCTGAGCAACTGAATCTGAACCCACAGCGATGGTGATCTGTAAAAGGAGCCTACCAATTGATGTTTCACTTGTCTGTTTGCACAGGCCTTTCATTGCTTCTCAATTACACCTCAATAAAGTAGTTAAATTTTGAAAAAAGTATGGTTTATAAGTGAACATCTATACTTCTTCCACCATTTTTACAGTATCATTTTTCTATTTACATGCAGGATGGCATCAGGAGGGGATTATGCAAAAGACTTTTTTCTATTCTGTTTTCTCACTCTGTTATGGCCCTGAGATAAATTACGTGTTGTTCTGGAGAAAAAAAAAAAAAAGACAGTTAAATTCTTTAATTTTTAGAGTTGGCAGCTTGTGTTCAAATCCTGGCTCTGCCTCTTATAGGTTGTATGATGTAGCTCAGGTAATAAATGCCCCAGTCCTCAGCTTACTCGTTTGTAAGAGGGGTGAAATGTATATCTGTCAAGTGTGGGCGTGGTGAGGATTACCCTTGGCCCTGGTATGCTGTCGGCTCTCAGTGGCACTTCAGGGATGGACATAGGGGCCTAAATTGCATGTTGAAGTCACACCCAAGACTGCCTTAAGTTTCACCCTACTTCTGAGTTCTGGCCTGTTATTATCAAATTTTTTAGGTCATTGTGTTTTCAGTGCAAGACACTTTCACAATTACTCTTCAGGATCCCACCTCATGAGGGGAGTGACATATTGGAGTCCATTATTAGCTAAAATGACTCTGAATCTGATGTCCTATGAATTCTTTGTGTTCTTTTCTCCTCCTAGTACAAGTTCTAAACCTCCTTTTCTAAAATAGTTCCCTCCACCCTGCTTCCCCCTGCCTCCCAAGCCACACTGGCACTGAGACACCAGCTCTGGACGGCAACCCCCAATTCCAGAACACAAACAGTCTGATTTCTTGGCAGCTCAGAGCTATGTCATGCCACTCTCCTGAGATGGCAATTTCTTTTCTGTTGTTCTGTTGAATACATTTTTAAAGACGATTCCCTTGGCCACCGCCGCCTCGCTTTTCTTTGTGGTTAGATGCAATGACTAGAATCTTGCACATACTTACAAGTCAATTTTCCTTTAATGATGATTTTACCTGCTCTGAAGCTTATCAGAAGGAGGGTTCACGCACCCGGGGTCTCGGCTTGGCGCTTTCAGTGGGCCGCGGCAGCTGTTCCATAGGCAGGCGCACCTGTTTTGAATGTCATCAATGTAATGCTAATATGCAAAGCGATTTGTGATGCAGGAAACCGGAACCAGCAGTGAAAGAAACTGTGTTTGGGATTATAAATCACTTCCCCATCAGCCGCTGAGCTTTCTTTGGGATTCAGCTGAGGAGGCTCTGCAGGCAGTGGGACCCTGCAGCACCCCCTTTACTGACTTCTGTTCTCTGAGAGAAGGTTCCACATTGTCTAATCCAGCAAAAAGGAATTATAGGAAGCTAAAGTGGAGCAGAGGTCGTGGGCAGGAGAGTGAGGGGGGCATTCATTAGGTGAAAGACAATAGGGAAACTTGCTCACATGCTACTATAGCTGTGACTGGCAGCTTTTGCAGAGGTTTGAATGGAGTGTTCTGGAAGGCTGCTCTACATCTTACCAAAAAGAAGGGCTCCATTAAGTTTCCTTAGAAACCAAAGTCTATAATCCTCACCTCAGACAATCCTCCACTTCAAAGGGTTGCTCTTGTGATTGAATTACCTGACATCCATTAGCAAACTAGAAAGGAAGGGTGAAAGCCCAGGGACCACTAAGTAATGGTGACAGCCTGGTACTGCCACATAACCAAAACCAAGTTGTCCTGGCATCTGTCATCCCCAGGATGTCTTCTAAGATGTAGTCAGAGCTCAGTTACCTCCACTGGCACATCTGTAAAAGGGCACCAAACCATTTTTTGAGCACCAATCCTGGAAAGCTTCTAACAAGAGCTATGCTATATATTAGAGTTGACCTTACCTCCTCTCTTATTCTTAGAAAGAATATCAATGGTACAACATAAACAATACAGGTCACGGGCAGGGCGCTGAAGACAAGGCAGGGATGACAATCCAGGGTGTGGAGGGTTTAGAGAGGCCACTTTATATCTAAAATGCTTCTATCACAACTGATAAAGTGAAGGTTGCTGCAGCTCTATGGGGCGCCTGCTATGTGCAAGACATCAACCAACATTCCACCCTCAGTGAGTTTACATAGCCAAAACAGCTCAATAAAAGCACAAGTTGGCCTATCCCGAATGGAAAATGCTGGAGGTTTGAATGCTGCAGGATATCAAGGGAGGGAGTATGTATCATAGAGTGGGGCAAAGAGGAGGTGAAGCCGGATCTGGAATTCGAGGAACTGGAGCAGAAGTAGGGGAGGCATTCAGGACACAGAAGGTGATATGAACTAAGTTGCTGCAGCATTAAACATAAGCACAGCAGGATACAGGGAGTGGGGGATGGGAGCTGGCCATGGCAGGCAGGGGACAGAATGCAAATGCAGCCTGAGCTGTAGCAGGCACAGAGAGAGCTGAAGACCTTGGTACAACAGCAAACGAGGTTAGCAAAACTGATATGGTGACAACACGCAACACAGAAGATGCCTAAACAGCGGGCCTGAGATGCAGGCAGTGGGCTGTGGGGTGGGGAACCCAATGGAAGACTGATCACCCAACCATGCAGCTCCCATCACACAGCTACAAATGATCTGTTCTCATCAACACTAGAGGGGGTTAGCTGCCAGCGTGTGAACACACAGGGGGCTGGAAAAGGGCATCCCCAGCACAGCTGAGTGCCAGGCTATCTCATGCCTGAGTTTGGGACAGCTGAGTCCCATCCAACCTGAGGACAATGACTAGTGCCAGCCAGTGAATATCTCCACCTCTCACTCCTGGTATTGTTGTTTTTAAAGCTGCGATAGAACTCTAATCCCTCTGGATTTCCTGGGGGCGGGGGGAGAGCAGTTGTTTATTTATTTGGTTTATTAAAAATGCACCCATGACCTGAATGCCTCTAGGCCACAATACGAAAACATAGTTTTAAAGGGATGAGAATTTGATTAAGCAGAATTGTAGATGTACCTGCAATAAGTAGGCCAATAGTCTGCCCCCTGTGGGATGGATGAGGACCCAGATGACAGATGTCCTCAACTGGGAGCTGGCACATTCAGGCTTCCCCGGGTCCAGAGGAGGCAGAGCTGTGGAGATGTCAAGTTCCACAGTGTGATTCCCCAACTTCCTGTCCTTTCCCGCCCTGATCTGGAGTGTCTACAGTGCTTTCTCAGACTAGGCTTCGGGTCTGGGTTGAGGCCAGGCAAGCCTGGGAGGTAAATAGGAGGAAACATTTAGGAGAGGGGTTTGGGAAATAGTGTTAACCAATTGCATCTATGTCATTTTGGCTTCATGCTCAGCCATAATCTGATTCCTGCAGAAATCTTGTGAGGTAGGGAGTGACTTTCTAAACCATGAATCTGATCATCTCCATGGGGCTCCAGTGCTTTAGGATCCAGATCTCATCCTGAACATGAAGTGTGTGGCACTTTCTAATCAGACTGCTGGCTAACACCCTCACACTCCCATCCCCATGGCCCCTCCAGTGCTTCACAGCTATTTGTAGGTACTCCAACTATGCCCAGCTAGTCTGCACCTCTGGGTCTTTGTAACTCTTCCTTCTCTATGGAATATCTGGAATCCCAATATCCGTAGCATATCTCCTATAGCCAGATAATTTCTCTTTGCTCCCTAAGTGAGAAGAAATGTCACCTACTCCTGGAAGTCCTCCCTGATCTTCCATTCTGGTTTCAGGGCTCCTACTCAAATCCTAAAGGGCACTTAGCACACCACATTAGGAGCCTTTGCTTACTTGTCTGTCTCTTTGATGGAGTAAGTTATTCAAACAGAGGGTCTTAGTCATTCATCTCAGTAGTCCAAGCGTCTATCCCATCAAGGTAGGATATCCATGTTAAAATAAAGGCCTGCCTTTAAGATCTGAATCTTTTTTTTTTTTTTTATAGAGGCATGCTTTATTTATTTGTTTGCTGGTTTGTTTGTTTGTTTTGTTTATACATGCACTGGGTACAGTCAGAAGCGCGGGAGAGTGAGAGAATTCACCAGAGCCAGAGCGGGGAGCAGAGCAGGCAGAAGGACCGAAGTACACTGCTGAGGGGAGCAGCGGGCGGCAGGAGAGGTCTGCACGCCATGTGGGACCCTCCTCTGGTGGCCGGGGAGCAGCCGGGGATCGATCCGGCGCCGCAGAGGCCGCGCACAGTTTCGCAACCCAGCGCTCAACCGCTGCGCCACCGGGGAGGCCCGAAGATCTGAATCTTGACTGCTCTAGACTGTGGGCTTTCCACTTCTACAAAATGGAGATTTTTATTAATACCTTAAATACATTTTTAAATGGTGGAGACAAAATTAAGACACTGCATAGAGAGCATCCAGCTCAATGTCCCATATCATGCTGGGCCAGTGTTGACAGATAAAGGGAACGGGATCATGATACATGTCATCAACTTTTAAAAGGAAAAGACAGGCTCGGCAAAGTGGACTCACTTCCTCAAAGTCACAAAAGTTAAAGGAAGTGGTAGAACTAGAAGACAAACCTGGGCTTGGCTAAGACCAATGGCTGCCTAAAGTTCTGTGCCATCCAGGGTTCTGCAGCCCAGAGCCAATGCTCTGGCAAGTCTCTGCCCAGATGGCAAACCCGAGGCAGAGACATCTCCTGCAAGGGACATACAGGCTTCTGGCTTCTTCTGGCTGAAGCGTTCAGGGAACCTTCAGGGCAGTGATTCCTATCAGCTTGCTACAAATATATTTGTATCTGGAAAACAAAAGCGTTCAGTGGGATGAGCAGCAGACTGGGAGTCATCTACTACCCTGTGAAACAATGTTATATAGCAGTTCTTCCCAGTCTTTTCTTTTCTCCACTATCAAACAAAGAATTTGGAATTAATTGTTTTTGTTGCTATTCATATGTAAATTTCTGTGCCATCATTGTGAAATAAAATAGCTATTGCATCCTGAAGTCAAAACTGGCCTTGGGTTGCCTACTCTGTGCTTGGATATCACACACTCTGCTCCCCTCTTTGGATGTGGATAATAAAAAGCTGTCAGTACATATGACCATCCACTAGGGGCAGTCATGATGGTGACATCAGCCACAGGAAGAAAACACTTTGTGCCAAACAAAGATGGTTCAAGCCTCCCTGAGCTCCATCAGTCTCCTGGGAGAGAGAAGCAGGTGCAAGACCCAGAGTCTGCATTTTCTCCCAGCTCTCTGATCGTTCCACCTCTGAATCTCAGATTCAGTGGAGCATTTATCTTGGGGGAGGAGACACTTAGGAGAACTGACACACTCCCATCAATTACACTGCAAGAGACTGATCGGCTGCTAGCCCAGATTGCTACTAAGAGACCATTCTCCACTGGGATCACAGCTGTGTTTGCATGAACTGTCTAGGGTGACCTGTCTTCCCCAGAGGTTCCGGCATGCTCAGCCCCACAGCTCAGCTCAGAGAACGCTTTGCTTTCAAGGAAAGGAGCGTGTTTACCATCGATGTGATCATGCGACAGGGAGCCTGAGACTTGTCTAGCTTTTGCTGCAGCTGCGTAAATGACTGTCATAAGCTTTTCTCACTGTCCCAGATCACCCAGAGCCATTAGACAACCTCCCTACTTTCTCAAGTGGTTTGATTCAGGGAACAACCATAAAGATGCCATCTCCACCATTGGCTGCTCTGTATTTACTCAAAGAGATAGTCCCAGGTCGGAGGCCTCATCACTGTCGCAGTGCTCAGACGCCGCCGCTCAGCTTGCTTCATCTAACATCATCTCATTGGCATTTATTCACAGTAGGACCAAGCTCATAGGTTTGTTGTGATATGAAATGGATGAATCCATTCAAAGCCCGTAAAACAGTGTCTGGCACAGAATAAGCTCTGCACAAGTGCTAATGGTTACTTTTATTTGTTCACTTCAATGAATAATTAAGGAGCACCTACTATGTGTCAGGTGCTGCACCAGGCACTGGAGACATAAGAGAGGATCATGAACCAACTTCCTTCTTGCCCTTGAGATGCTTAGACTCTATAGGCACAACCCATGAGCATCTTGGGGACCTCTCCAGAGCATGGAAACTGCCTTATGAAGTGGAAACAGCAGTCTCTGTCCTTCCCACTTCCCATGGTGTTATGTCAAATGATCATTCAAACTTTTTTCTCCCTAAGAAGCAGAGGAGGAGAGTCACTCTCTGAACCTTCTCTGGTCATCAGTTTTCAAAGTTGGTCCCTTATTCTGAAAGCCTATTGCAGTTTACAAATTATTAAAACATTACAAATTACTACTTCTTGCCAAGAACTCTGGATTCTATTGCCTAAGAGAACCATTCCACTTAGAATTAATCTCCAACTCAGTCCTTTAAGCAGAATTGCCCTTTGTAAGAATAAGCAGCAGCAGCAGCAGCAGCATCATGTACTAAGAAAATGATCCCACGGCCACTCTGAATCAACCTGGATTTAGTACCCCATAAACATTTATTGTTGGGTCATCTAATGATAAATGGCCAATCTCCCTACTACATGCAAATATTTCAGCCTGATCTCTTCAGATATGCAGTATAGGCCCTCAGTGTTCTCGGCGACTAACCCTGGGAGAGAGGCCCAACTACCAGAAATGCCAAGCAAATATGGAAGAAAGTCTAGGATTCCCTTCTAACTTTAATTGATCCATCATCCGGGGCCTCCCTGGTGGCACAAGGGGTTAAGACACAGCCTGTGAAGCCTGTCTGCAGCCTCTGTGGCACGAGTTCGATCCCTGGAAGGCTGGGGAACAACCCACATGGTGCAGCAGACCTCCCTGACTCACCTGCTGCTCCCCTCAGCAGTATACTTTGGTTGATCTGCCTGTACTGTTCCCCACTCTGTCTCTGGTGAATCCTCTCACCCCGCACACCTGTGGCCTGTACCCTGGTTCTTGTATGCGTAAATAAATCTTTAAAAAAAAAAGAAAATATATGTGAAAACTATTTTAAAAAATTGATCCATCATTCAACAAATATTGAGTCCATAGTGTGCTTGGCATAGAGGTAAAAGGAGTAATAAGAAACACCTCTTCATTCAAGGAGCTCACAATCCTATAGGAAAGACAATTGTAGATAACTTACAATATAGATGAATGAGTTTGATAATGGAAATATGCACTCTGTGGCCCCTTACTGGAGGGTAATTTGTTAAAAATGTTACTCCATTGCTGACAGGTTTTCCATCCTCAACAATAATTTATATCTATTCTCTGCAAATTCCTTGGATATAACAAGTTGGTTTATTCCTACACCCACCATGCCTTCCTTACCCCCACTCTTTGTACCTATAGCAAACTCCTATTCACCCTTTAAAACCCTTGTCAGACTACTCCAATTATTTTAGGCATCCCATTTTCTATATTACTTCATACCTTTTTAATGTGGTATTACTACTGTGACTGCTACCACTAACTACTATTTTTGAGAATTTTCATGAACCAGGCATTATAAGTAGTTCACATGCATTTCCTCAAAACATTTTTGAAAGGTAAAAGTATCACAGATGGCTTCTCCAATAAATGGCATCTTACACAAAGAATATATTGTATGAAATATTTCTTCTCTTCCATCCTCTCATATACACCCATCACACAGAATCTTAAAAACTAGCTTTTAACCTCTTTTAATGTGTTTAGAGTTGACCATCTGACTTGAATATGTTGTTTCTGTATTTCCATAGCCCTACATATATCCATGTAAACACACATCATTCTAGTATAACTACTGATTTGACTGCTTGTTTCCTTCACTAGAACTCACTAGTTTCCTTCACTAAATCTTTGATATTCCTTGAAGTCAGACATGACTCATTCATTTCTTTTAATCCCAACTAAACATCATGGTCTATGGAATATAGTAAGTGTTCAATGAGTATTTATAGTACAGGGAAGAAAGGATAAAATGGAAGGAATAGAGGGAAGAACAATCTGTTATTTATTTACTTATTTGAGTAAAAGAACTGGAGTGTAGGCCAGAGGTGAGGGGGGTAAGAGGATTCACCAGAAACAGAGTGGGGAGCAGAACAGGTAGATTTTACTGAAATACACTGCTAAGGGGAGCAGCAGGCAAGACAGGAGAGGTCTGCTGTGCCATATGTGGGTTAGCTTCCAGGTCAGAGATCTAACTCAGGCCAAGGTGGTGATAGTGCTGAGACTTAACCCCTAGGCCACACCAGGTGAGTCATTTAAATAACAAATATTATCTTATAAAACCCCAAAACTCTCATCCAGGAAAAAGAAAAACAAGATCAGTGAGCGTACTGGAGTCTGGAATTACTGAACAACCAATCATTTGATATGTGTTACCTGATATAGCACCCTCATTTTACAAAGACAAAGAAATCTTGGCGAAGTAAATGGCTTTCGTATTCTCAGTTGACTTTAGGCAAAGAGATCCCTATATCTAGCCTGTTCTTTAACCATTGGACCCAACGCTTCTCAGTGACAGTTGAGTGCTTTATTTGGGTGCTTTATTTCCAAAAGCAAAAGTAGGCCTAAGTTCTGGAGATGATATGCACAGAATGCTGACTAAAGTTAATCATTGTGTATCACATCACTGAAAGTTGATAAGAAAGTGAATCTTACAACTTGTCACCATGAAAAGAACATGATTTTGTAACTATATATGGTGATATAACATTGACATAGTGATCAAATCACTACGTTGTACACCTGAAATTCATAATATGATATGTCAATTATATCTCGGGCAAATGAAAGAAAATCCTTTTATTTTTAAAGATTTAGTTTTATTTTTGCATAGAAGAACTGGGGTATAGGCCAGAGGTGCAGGGGGTGAGAGAAATCACCAGAGACAATGTGGAGCAGAACAGGTGGATCTACTGAAATACACTGCTAAGGGGAGCTGTGGGCAAGGCAGGAGAGGTCTGCTGCATCATATGTGGGTTAACTCCCTCCCTGGGAATGGTACTCATAGGAACTCAGGCCTTAGTGCTGATGGTGCTGAGACTTAACCCTTAAGCCATCAGGAAGGCCCTTAATTGCTTTTAAAAAAAAATCTTCATTTCAGATTCTAAACAGGCATTATAAAAAATGCACACATTAATCATATGATGAACCAGTCCCAAGGAATGCAAAAGGCTCAGTGTATCTTATCTTTACTATAGAATACGCACCTCAAATCACAACCCATGCAAATTTAGCCTAAGGAAGTAATCAGAGGCGCGTGCAAAGTCAAGGCTGTTAATTTAAGCAATATTTATATAGGGATAGTAACAGAATGGGAAATAACATAAATATACAAAATAGGGAAATGTTTAAATACATTATAGTATATACATTAAAGGTGATATAGAAAAAATGCTCATGTAATTATGATACAATGTTAAACAAAATGGCAAGATACAAAAGTGTTTATACATAGCAACTCAATTTGTGTGCATATACATAGTTGCAATTAAGGCTGAAAGAAAAAACTTGAGCTGTTAATAGAGTTCATCTTTGAAGTATAAAATCACCAGTGAATTTTTCCCTCCTTTATACTTCTCTGTCTCCCAATCTTTGCCCAAGAACAGTATTATTTTGTGATTGAGAAAAAAGGTGTTTTATTTCTAAATTCATGCCTGAGTGTCAGTGCTACTAAAAGCTTATCCCATTGAATTTATGGTGACTGTAAAGTGGGACAAGCCATCCTCTCTGGGACAGAGCCCAGAATACACACAGAGAAGATCTTTGCAGCCTCCCTGCCCCAGGCTAAGCAAGGGGACACCACTAGCTTCTATAGGCCATGCTCCCCATTATTTCCATCTGCATTGTTTTTTGTTTGCTGTTCACTCAGCCTCAGGGTAGATATCCACCCCTTCATTTATTAAGGAAGGGAAGGCGAGAGTGGAGAAGGGAGAGAGAGAGAAAATCTTTCCCCCCATAGGACTGCAATAAAGGAGCATATGTATCAACTAAAAAAATTCCTTGGCAACAAAAGCTTTTTAATTGAACACAGTCTCTTCAGCCAACTTATGTAAATTTCTATCCCAATTTTGGGCATCTATTTTGAGCACAGAGAGAAGCGGTATGAATCTTGCCCTAAAATTGTGCTCGACAGAAGGGGTGACGCCATATGGATACCATGTTATAGGAGCCTGTCACCTGCTAACAGAGTGGAGAAATTACAGGTTATAATCGCCTTCCCGCTGCTTGAGCAGCCCTGGTGGGTGGGAGTGTTCTAGGCACCAAGGTGGGCATAGGCAGCACTTGCCTGGGGCTTTGGAGCCACAGGTTTGTGGGAAGGCACAGGAGGAGGGATGAGGGAAAAGCAATGGGGCACAGTGCTTGCTTTGACCCCAAAAGGAGCTGGATTGCTGTAGAGGCAGGAAGGGCACAGTACATGATCTGTATGATCCTATGCAGATGGGTAAAGGAGAATTCTTGGAGCCCTTGGTGGCTTTTCAGGCTTGTATTGCCATTTTGCCAGGTACATGGCAGGCAGGGGTGCCAGGGGCCAGGAGGCTGGCAGGCCTCCGAGCCCCTAGCAAATCTTTACTCTTTCTGGGCTCTCCTGCATTCTGTCATGGCCTTGTTCTCTTCTGGTTGTTCTGTTTCATGATGTCGCCCTTATAAGCCCCCTCTCAGCCCAGGTGTACCCACCTATATATGCCCACACCCTACTCCAGGTGCCCGCCATCAGGCATGCATTCAGGCTGCTGGGATCCATCATCAATCCTAATGGCGGGAGGGCAGAAAAGCCTGACAATCATTTACCCTACAATTGCTTTCCTGGCTTCAGCAGGAATCTGCCTCATCCTGTAAAACTATTACCAGCTGCAAGTCAGTGGGCGACTCTTTGGTGACAAGAGTGGCCTTGAGCAATTGTCTCATGTGGAGGCTGGCATGGGAGGGCAGCAGTGTCCTTGCTCACAGAGAAGATGGGGAACTACTCCAAGCAGCCTTATCTCTGGTTCTGAGCACAAATAACCCTCCCTCTGTGTCCTAGGAGGAGGATGAGTTTTGCCTTTTGGCCTTGGGATCTACTGATAACAAAATATGGGCAGGAAGGACAGCAGGTTGTCTGGCTCTAGCCTGTAGGTAACTTCTAATAAACCTGGGGCTTTTCCCTGGAAAGGCATTTATCACAGATATGATCATTGTTAAATATGATGCCCAGAAAAATGAAGTGGGCGCATTTTACTTTTATTTTCTATGCATGATTTTATCCCCAGTCACTGCTGTTCTTAGGCTGCAGTCAAAGACCAATTAAACTTCAGGTGTTGGGCCTCCCTGGTGGCGCAGCGGTTAAGCGCTGTGTTGCGAAGCTGCCTGCAGCCTCTGCAGCACCGGTTCCATCCCCGGCTGCTCCCCGGCCACAGAAGGAGGGTCCCACATGGCGTGCAGACCTCTCCTGCCGCCCGCTGCTCCCCTCAGCAGTGTACTTCGGTCCTTCTGCCTGCTCTGCTCCCTGCTCTGGCTCTGGTGAATTCCCTCACCCTCCCACACTTCTGACTGTACCCAGTGCATGTATAAATAAATAAATAAATAAATAAATCTTTAAAAATAAATAAATAAACTTCAGGTATTTATTATTCTCTCTCCTTGCTCCTGAAGGAGGGTTGAAAGCTTTATTGGCTAGTTGAGTATAGAGTTGTTACCACCATGATGGGCTCACCTTGGATGACTTGAAGAGTAGGAAAGAGGAAGATGGTGGTGGGACTATCTAAAAACAGAAGAACTTAGAGGACAGGACTCTGTCTCCAGTGCCTAGCAGAGCACAGAATGGTATAGAATGGTAGTAGATGTTATTAAATAACATTTTTGAGGGCATGAGGAGTAGGGACAAGTGGAAGGGGAGATTTTACAATGCCAGTGAAAGCCAGGTGGGGTGGGCGGCAGGAAAGGTGAGTAGGTCCTCGCCATGCTGAGTAGGAAAATGGGCCAGACATCCCAGCCTTAGGCAGTGGGAGACACCCCTGTAGAGACAGACTCAGTGCTCACTGGGCACAAGGTAACAGAGCATCCTTGCAGAGATGTTTTGCAAGTACTTTATAAACTATGTAGAGTATTGTATATTTGGGTGGGGGGGGAGAGAGCGTGAATGCGAGGGGTAGGCGGTGTTATACATCAATATATAAAGTATTCCATATTATAAATGTTGTACTTATTGCGATTATACTGAATTTATCAAGCAACCACTGTATCCAAGCACTCCATCTCCCCTCCAAACACACAGTCTTCTTGGATAGGATCTTGTAGCGGCCAGAATGGGCACAGGGCAGGATATCTATGATCAGGCAGACAGGTGAAGGAGGAGAGAGTCCTGGAGCCCTCACTGGCTTTTGCAGGCTTTTATTGGGATCTACCAGATACACAGCAGGCAGGAGTGCTGGGGGGCCAGGAGGCTGGCAGGCCTCCTAGCCCTGGCATATCTTCATTCTTTCTGGGCTCTCCTGTGTTCTCTCGTGGCCTCTGCTTCTCTGCTGGTTCTCTTTGGCTCTGCTGTTCCACTCTCTCCTATTGGCATCCCCATGATGCCACCCTTATAAGCCCAGTCTCTCAGCCCAGGTGTACCCACCTACATATGCCCACACCCTACTCCAGGTGCCTGCCATCAGGCATGCATTCAGGACCACAAGGTTCCATCATCAATCCTAATGGCGGGAAGGCAGAAAAGCCTGATACTTTTTTATCTTACCCTACAGAGCTGTGCAGAAATTTGAGGACATACACATTTTTTTTTTTCATTAAGAAGGATTTTCTTCTGGGGCCTCCCTGGTGTCCTAGGGTTTAAGTCTCAGCACTATCATGCTATCACTGCTGTGGCCTGGGTTCCGTCCCTGGCCAGAGAGCTGACCCACACGTGGCACAGCAGACCTCTCCTGCCTTGTCACTGTGCTCCTCAGCAGTGGATTTCAGTAGATCTGCCTGTTCTGCTAAGAAAACCATACCCCACAATCCTTTCAGTTATGTAACTCCTGAAATCCCTTTATTAATTAAAAATTATTTGAATTATGTTTCCATCAGGTACACTGTAAATTGTCCAGCTAACATAGACTGCCTTCAAGAATCAAATTCTGAGTCTTGGGTTCATCATTCCTATGTCCTCTGCAAATGGGCTAACTGAGAAGCTGTCCATTTACCTAATGCCTGTGAGTGGAGTTGTATGCTAATATCTGCCAGCACCCTTCCTTTGCCAGGGAACCAGCAGGGCAACTTCTAGAATCTTAGAGCACAGAAAATAAATAGTAGGGCAGAACACAGGCCTGAGAAGAAGGAACCACTGGGTGTTTCAGAAAGTGACCAATGACAATAGTCAAAATGACAGGTCATATCTTGCTAAGAGAAAATGAAATGATTCTTTTGCTGGAGTTAACTTGAGCCTTAAAATATTGGTAGAGTCTTCATGGATGGAGCTTGAGGATTAGGGAGGAGCATGTCAAATAAAGACCATGAATGGAGGGGCAGAAGCAGGAAAGCACTAGAGGTAGCCTACTGGTGTATATAGAGACTCTCCCTCGATGCCTGAAGTGTCAACACACAATTAACTGAAGAGGGAACTACCATTACCTGCAGTGCTATAATTATGGAATTATAATTGTCCAGAGTTACATCTCGCAATGACACGTTCCAATTGTTTGCTCACCTATTGAACTCAAGGCTCCTTGAGGCTGGCCACAGCCTTTGCTCTGTACACCACACTCTAGCATATTGCACCATGTTCTACAGATATTCCCCAAAGACTCATTGACCAAAAAAATAGCTTAAAGCTAATTGCAATGTTCGATTGAACACAATCTAATAGACAGTGAGAGAGAACGTCCTCGTCTGATGTCAGTACCTTTCCTTGGAAGTAGGTCAGGCAAGTGAGTACATTTGTTGTTTTAAACCACTAAATGCTCTACAGCTCTGATAACTGGTTCTTTTGTTTTCCATAATGGCATTCCTGACCTGACATGCAGGACGTATCAAGACACCTTGCTCATAAATAAGAGCTCAATACTACTTGGCAAATTGAATTAATAAGCCCTCACTTTGCTTTCTTTGTTTTTCTGGCCCCTCAAGCTAGCCACACTCCCCTGCCTACCTCCTCGTGACCTTATCACATATCCCAAAGACAGCTATTCTGATAGCTGACAAGGTACAGAGCTACTTAGTGGAGTTTCTCTACACAATTCTCTGACCCAAGGTTTGCTTTCCAATCTACACTCATTATGATAATCACTTGGGGTGCCTATTAAATATACCTGTAGAATCTCTTCTGTGGAAATCCTGTTCAGGCTTGGGTTGAGGTCCTGAAATCAAGCTTCTGAATAAGCATGATGCCTTGGGCAAGTTTGAGAAATCCTGCAAATCCACAAAGCTATCCTGGGATAGCATGTTAATTAGATCTAGTTGTGAGCCAGGAGTTAACTTATAGAAAAGCAGTCCCGGAAAGGGGATAGACTTTCAATATTTGGACTCAGATCCTGTCTCTCACATTTGCTAGCTGGGTGGCTTTGAACAAATGATGTAACCTCTTTGAACTTGTGCATCTGCCTTTGTAAAGGAAGGACAGCACTGCTTACCTCTTCCCCTCTGAGGAATCTAATTAGATGATGCATGTAAAAGTGCGTCATATAGGGGAGGAATTTTCAGTTTGATATCGTGACTGGAAGCAAAAGCCACAGATGATCCATTTGGTGGAGGAGATAAGCCTTGCCACAGTCTCCAGCTCTTTGTAAATATTAACTCCACAAAACTACTGATTGCATGATTGTTCTCTTTTGAGCCAACACACCAAAACTGTAAGGTCATCTCAATGCTTAACAATTAGCACTTATGGAGCACTGGCTCTCCATCAGGCATAATTCTAGATGAATCATTCAGGCTGATCAATTTAATCTTGACCATGAAATAGTTAACTGTTTTTTTTTTTTTACTTTTTTACAACTTTAACTGTATTTTCAACCATATACATCATCAATGCTTTTCCATGTCATTAACATTTATTATTTTTTTAAATTTTATATATTTTTACATCATTTTTATTTTTGCACAATGTGTGCATTTTCATCTTGGTTATAGTCCCCATACAATTCCCACCTCCCCTTGTTTTGATCCTACTCCCTTCTCCCCACCCTGTAGTATATCTCTGATTTATAGTTGCTTGTTGATTTTGATTTTGATTTTATTATAATTAGTCTTTTTCCTGGTCCCTTATTTAGGTTTTCTAAATTCCTGCTATCCAAAGGACACAGAAACATTCATTGAAAAGGGCACCTGCACCCCTATGTTTATAACAGCACTGTTTACAATAGCTAAGCTGTGGAAACAACCCAAATGCCCAAAAATAGATGACTGGATCAAGAAGATGTGGTACAGATACACAATGGAATATTACTCAGCAATCAAAAAAGATAAACGCATGCAATTTGCAGCAACATGAATGGAGCTGGAAGGGATCATGCTCAGAAAAATAAGCCAGAAAGAAAAAGAAAAATACCGGATGGTCTTACTCATAGCAGAAATTTAGAAAACCTAAATAAGAGACCAGGAAAAAGACTAATTATAATAAAATCAAAATCAACAAGCAACTATAAACCAGAAATAGTTACTGTTTTTTATTGGGGAACCTGAGATGTAAGTAGATATATTTAAACACTAACACCCCTCAACCCTCAGTCCTCTCTGTGAGAGGTCACAGAGCTATTAAGGGGCAAAAGTAGGCTTTGTACCCAGCAGTGTGACACCAGATTCTTACTTCTGATCCATTCAACCACATGATTTCTCAAGTGGATGGGTGGTCCCCACATTCCTAAGCAGAATATCCAGGGTCTCCAGTTATTTATTTCATTATCCCTCTTCAAAAAGTGCAAAAGGTAGAAATAGGAGGGAAGAACAGGCAGAGCACAGAGGATCTGTGGGCAGATTAGTGAAACTAATCTGTGTGACAACACAATAGTGGATCCGTATCATTATACTTTTGTCCAGCCCGATAGAATGTGTGACCAAGAGCCAACTCTTATGGGAACTATGGACGTCCCATGACAATGATGTGTCAGTGTAAGTTCATTGATTGTAACTAATGTACCAGTCCACTGGGGGATGTTAATAGTTGAGGATGCTGGGCCTTCCCTGGTGGCACAGCAGTTGAGCGCTGGGTTGCGAAGCTGCCCACAACCTCTGCAACGCCAGTTCAATCCCGGACAGCCGGCGAGGGTTCCTCATGGCACTGCAGACCTCTCCTGATGCACCCACTTCTCCCCTCAGCAGTGTATTTTGTCAGTCTACCTGTTCAGTTCCCTGCTCTGGCTTTGGTGAATCCTCTCACCCTCCCATGCTTCTGACTGTACCAAGTGCTTGTATAAATAAATAAATAAATCTTAAAAAAAAAAAAATAGTGGAGGATGCTCTGCATGTTGGGGGTCAGGGGTCAAATGGAAACTCTCTGTACCTTCTCCTCAACTTTTGCTAAAAGTACTCTAAAAAGTAGTCTATGAAAATACATGTGTAAAATGTAGTCATTTTCCTAAAAACCACCCTACCGATGTTCATTTTTTCTCTATGTTCAGGCCTACCCTAAATAGTTATTCTGTAACATTGAGTCTGGGGGCTCATGTACCAGATGTGCCCGCACAACCTTGAAGTGCTTTAGGAGAGGCACACACCATGCACTCTAGCCTGGTGCAAACCTGGCCATTTCACACCTATATTACCTCCCTAGGCTTCTAAAAACACTTGAGTTTGTTCCTTTAATCCAATCCTGCACTTCTAAGAGGAAACAAAAAGCCAAGACAGATGAAATGGATTGTCCAAGTTGAAAGCAAATTAGTGGCAGAGTCTGGAAGAGATCCTAGTTCTCCCAAGTCCCAGACCGGTGCTCTTCCAAACCACAAGGAAGGGAGACTCACAGTAGCCGCGTCCTGGCCATCAGAAAGTAAACAGGAAGCACAGCAAGTGAGAGAGTGGAGGATGGCCCCAGCCGGGAACAGAGAACGCCTCATGGCTTCCAGCACGGCTGAGCTCTCCTCCACGAGTGGTCTTGTTTGCCCAGATGAGGACAGGCCCTGGGGCCAGGAGCAGCCCCTCTCCCTGCAGCACACAGTTGCTGCATGACCACACAGTCGTTGTCACAGTGCCTGCAAGTGGGAGCACCTCAGAACCGCCCCCCACCAGCTGCAGAAGGCAGGCCAGGCCAGCCCATGATGCAACTGTGGCACTTTCATTGAAGGTGGCAAAGATGACAATGGAGACAAGCCGCTGTCTCTTTGGCCCCATGCAGGAAGGACCTGGAGGAAGCGGCACAAAGCCCAGCTCCCTGGGCCGCTTTCAGACGGCATCCTCGGAGCGGCTTGTAGCTGTGAGGACTTTTAATAGAAATCTGCAGAATGAAATGGGCTACAGCTGTTTGCCTTGATAAATATATTTTATGCTACATGCCTCAGCCGCCATCTGTTTGCTGATATGAGCACTTCTTCGTGGCAACTAAGGAGAACTCATCAAAAGGAAAAGCAGGAGATGGTTTCAGAGCAGGTAGAGGAAGCGACGGGGCAGGACACTGTTCTCAGGTCGAATGGGGCTGGCCCAAGGAGAAAGGAGTTGCAGGCAGGCCCGAATAAGGGTGCTCTGAGCAAGTGAGAGCGGCCCCACCCTCCACTCCTCAAGGATTCCCCGGCTTGCCCTCACTGTCATCCTCACGCTTTCCTCCCTCCGCCTCCTGCCGTGGCCTCTGAAACTAAAGCCAACAGGGTGACAGGAATTATAAGAGGGCCTGCCTCTGAGTCAGCACTGGCCTTTGGCCAGTGGCTCAGCAGGCCTCTGACAAGAATGGCAGCTCACCTAGGTCACACCTGGCCATTGAGGGGCCTGGGCACCCTGCACCTGCTTCTACTGTCCCCAGAGCCCACCTGCAGCTCCACTGCTCTGGACTGAGTGCAGCCAGACACCCAGGAGCGCAGAGGCTAGGGTCCCACCTGCAGTCCAGCCTGGCCTGGCACCAAGGCCAATCAGGGAGTAGCTTTGAGCACCTCTGCTGAGTCCCACAGACAAACACCTACCCCGAAGGATTAGCAACGTGGTCCACAGAGGTTTAGAATGGACATGAGGGAGGAGGGACTTCCCCATTCTGGACTCTAAAGTATTTTCGTGAAAAGCAACAGATTTTGCTTGTTCTTCCACAATCAAAGCAAGAGAATACAAGAGTTACCATAAGAGAAACAGGAGAGGCTAGAACTCGGAGAGCTCTGATTCCCAGAGTGCAAATTCTAGGTGAATTTGTCTCCCTCCCTCCCTCCCTCCCTCCTCTCCTCCTCCCTTCCTTCCCCCCATCCTCAGGGAAGATTGGGAAAGGCCAATCTAACTCACCACTGCCCCGAGGGGGCACTTATTGCTGGCATTCCATGGCATGACCTACGCTCCTGTCCCCCACCCCCACCTCCCCTGCCAGTCCACTGAGACAAAAGCAGTTTGGCTTGGATGGAGAGAGCACATGTCATCCCCACAAAGTACCGGCCAGGGACAAACCACTGTCCAGCAGGCCTTCCTGGCCCCTCTCCTCCCTCCACCCCTACCTGAGTTGTGCAGGGAGGCCACCTTCTGGCCTCTCCGGTACCAACACAAGGCTCAAGGTGTCACAACAGCTGCACCCCAGCATCTCCTTCTCATTCACAGGGGGCCCTGAACCTCTAGAATGGCTGGGTAAGGAGCTGGTTTTGAGGTAGAGGGGCAGAGAGAAGCTCTCCTGACTGTGAAGAGCAAAGGGCAGCTCAGAGGTGGGGCTGAAGTGAAGGGGAAAATGGGTCTGAAATTGTGGAAAAGGGGCATGAGCTTCCAGAAGCATGTGAATCGAAAACAAACTGGACTGAGCACCTGCTGCTTAGTGCCACCTCCTCCCAAGGACGTGGGCAGGGTGATTGTTGGTGACATGCTTTGAGACGCTCTGACAGAAGGCACTAAATCATTGTGTACTGAGGATTGTAATTTTTGGTCCAAGAAACCAAATGCTTTGGACGTGCTTCAGAACTGCTGGCTGTTCATCGGAGCCAGAGCGAGCCTCGGCTCCATCAGAGCACCAGCCCCCGGTATTAATAAGTGTTTCCATGGCACTTGATATTTTGCAATTATCTTTTCTAACACGTCTGCCATAGCAGAAGTAGCAGGTCATATGTAAATCCTTCTGCCCTCCCTGAAGCCTGCCAGCCTTTGAGGAAGTGACTCCTGGTAGACCTGAGAGATCAGCCAGGTCTACAGAGTCCCTGAAATGTCTCACATTCTCACTCCCTCACTGGCTGGAAAATTCAACTTCTTTTACATCTCTGTCCACCTTCCAAGGCCAGATCCAGCCAATCTTACCCATTTATTCACCTGTTTGCTCATTCCATAAGTATCTGTTAAGCACTTACTATGGGCCAGGCTTTGTTTTAGGTACTGACAATACCGCTGTGACTAAAAGAGAAAATATATGGGGGCCTCCTCAGTGGCGCAGTGGATTGAGTAGAGCACTGTGAGGCTGTCCATGGCCTCTGCAGTGCGGGTTCAATCCTGGCCAGCCAGGGAGATTCCCACATGGTGTGGCAGACCTCTCCTGCCTCGCCCGCTGCTCCCCTCAGCATTGTTTTTGGTCCATCTGCTTGTTCTGTTCCCTGCTCTGTCTCTGGTGAATCCTCTCACCCTCCGTGCTTCTGGCCTGTACCCCAGCTCTTGTATAAATAAATAAATCTTTAAAAAAGAGAGAGAGAGAGAGAGAGAGAGAAAATATATGCCTGTCTTCATGTAACTTACTTTCAATGAGGAAGTGACAAACAATAACAGATGATTTAGTATTTTCAACAAAAATAACACTGGCAAGGGGTAAAGAATGCCTGGGAAGGATATTATCATCGATCTAGAGACTCAGTGGTTTGACATCTGAGCAGAAGTTCAAATGAAATAAGGGAGCAAAGTCAGGATCAAGGGAAAAATTTCTCAGGCAGAAGAACCAACAGGTGCAAATGTCCTGAGGTAGAAAAACTGAGTGTTGAGAAACAGCAAGGAGACCAATTTTGTTGGACTGGAGCTAGTGTGGGGTATTTTTGGTCATAGAAATATACATGGTCAAAGGGGCAGCCAGGGCTTTGATCAGAAGCCATTTCTTCTCCGGGTTTTCTAGCCCCAGTGGACAACTCTTCTTTGACCACCTATATTGATCCTCCCTGAAGTGATTCATGATGTAGCTGTTCTGCAGCTTCACCCTTTCACACACATGTTTTCTTTACACTAAGCAGATGTAAAGATTTCTTTCTTTCCCAAGTCCCCTGGTCATTTCATCCTTTCCTCCTTTCTAACACCCAAGCATCTTTCCATTGCTTCCTTGAAACTAAATATTGTTAAAGAATGCACCTTATCAACATATGTTCCCAGGAGTACTCAGTAGTACCTGCACATTTTCTTTTAACTTCAATCAGATGGTGGTTCACTGTTCAAATTACTCTTAAGCACAAAATCATCTTTGAGAAGACATTTCTTCACTTGGTTGTTTCTGATTTATTCATTTTTTTTTTAAATCTACTAAGTGGAAGACCTGTGCTAAATGCTGGGGGTCAAAAGATAAGTAAGACAGTTCCCTCAATAAGCACCAAGTAGTTAGATGCATTATCATGAAAGAAATTAACAGTAAACACAGAAATAAAAAAGAAGGGGGCAGGAGAACACAGGAGACAAAGCAATTAATTTTTACTTCTTTTGGAGAAGACCAGAAAGGCTGTAATAGGGAGTAACATTATAGGTGGGCATTGAAGGATGAGTAGGAGTGCACCATAATGAGCAGGAGTGAAAAACATTGGATCGGGATTCTCAATGGGGCACGTTTAACTCCATGGGACATTTGGGATGTCTGAAGATACTTTTGGTTGCCATGGCTAGGGTTTGCTACTAGTTTTTATTGGGTAGAGGTAAGCTATGTTCCAGAACATCCTTTAATGCATGGAATAGGTCCCCCATCGAGCAGCTGCTGATGCAAAATGTCAGTAGGACTGAATTGAGAATCCTTTTTACTAAAGGGGACAATGTAAAAGGCATCAACTTGCACAAGGGTTGGGCAAGTTTCGAGAAGAGTAGACGTTCAAGTGGAAAACAGAAGTATAAAGGGAATGAAGGCCAGGACAGGAGAGGGTGCGGGAAATGTAGATTTCAGCCAGAGATAAAGGCCTTGTACACTGAACTATTAGGTTAAATTAAAGAGGAGACTGAAGGAGATGAAAACAACAGTTGCCAATCCCTGAGCCTCTACTCTGGGTTCACACTTCCCTGCGTTACTTCTAATTCTCAAAAGACAGAGAGACAGAGATAGAGAAACCCAGGGGGAAGTTATTATTTCTACTTTGCAGAAGAGGAAACAGGGAAACCAAGGCTCAGAAAAGGGAAGCTGCTTGCCCAAGGTCAGCTACAGGGGTAGTTAGGAGCAAAGCATTAAAGTATGATCCATCCAACTTCTGAGCCAGTTACTCATTAGGCAAAACAGCCTCTTCCTGTCGGATCCTTGGCAGGCTGTGAGGCCACCCTAACTTCCAAGGAGCCATCCCCACCCCTGAGTTATAACCACAGTACTCTGAACATGGCAGGTGCCGACTTGGAATTGAGCTTCCCACATACACAGAAAATTCAAGCAAATGGCTTCTTAGGCAAAAGTCCAGAAACACTGCAGGTATGGCAGTCACGCAGCAACCAGCTTCACTTTCTCCACCATAGGATTTGACATTGAATTTGCCTCTAGATCCTAGCAGACACCCATATTTCAGACAGAAGGAAGGAGGAAGAGAAGCAGTGTCCCCTGACTGAGCCAGTCCACTGAAGGGCTTACCCAAAAGCCCTATCTAGTGACTGCTGTTAATATCCTTGGGCCATGCCTCCTGGCAAAGAAGCCTGGCAAATGTCATCTTTTCCCTTGGCATCTTGCCACCCAGGATAAAACTAAGCTTCTGCTAGTAAGCAAGAAGGGAGAATGGATTTGGGGTGGGAGACTAGGAGTCTTTGATAAAAGAAGGGAGAGGATACTAGTTTTGAATCGAATGGACTGGGTATGTGGTTGCTGGGTCCCCTATATAGGCAGGGCTATTTCTGACTCCAGTGGTCTATGGGGTCACAGTGTAGATGTCATGGCAGGGGCTGGAATCCCCTCCACCCACCTCCCCTTCTGGGGATGCATTCTCCACTCATCCCTTATATTCAGCCCAAACCCTCTGTAATTCGCTCTCACCTAGTTTCCCAAGGGCCCCATCCTACTAAAGCAAAGCTTCTCTCCTCTCCCCCTTAGTACTCCTTCCAGTAAAACTCTCACAATGGGGATGCAGCCAGGAGCCACCCCTGGCAGCCTCATGTGCCAGAGCCCCTGGGAAGGAGCTGCTTTGGCGCTCTCAGCACCGGCTGCTTTGCACCCCTTCACAGTTAACACCATAAAAACACACATCTTCCTGCCATCAAATGAAGCCAATTTCCAAGCCCTGTGCGGAGTTAATGTTGCTCTCTCTGCCTCTCCTGCTTGGTGTTGCTAAATGCTATTCCCTGTGGCACTCAGCACAGGCCCGCAGGGAGAAAATAACACAGAATTAACCTTGAACTAGGTGTGGGGGTGAAAAAACAGCTTTGCCAAAATGAGAATAATAAAGGGCCAGTAATCACCCCCTTAATGTTAGCACTTTGGGGTGCCATGTGGGAAAAAAACTGGGCTAGATTTTCCAATTTTATAATAGGACTTACAGCAGTCAATCAGTTCCTCTTCTTCCCACCTGTAAGCCCAGGCAACAACAGCAAAGAGGCAAACTGAAGAAATGGAAATCAGCCTGCCATGGAGTCTATCCCAGGAAGCAGGCATAGGAGAGCCAGGCCATCTAACTCCACAATGCTGTGGGTCCTGAATCAAGGCTGGCTCTTACCGTCCATGCACTGGGCACCAGTGTGCTGGGATTTTAGGAAGAGACTGCATAGTTTGGCATAATTCAGCATTTCCTAGCAGGCCAAAACTGCTGCTTTTTGTTTTTCCCTGTCCTATTGCATTGAGTCTGATTCCCTCCTCTCCCTCATGTTTGAAAAATATGTTGCTCACCAAACAGGGCGGTCTTTGGTAATCTAGGGCAGTGTTTTCTCAAGCATTTGTGCATGCATATGACTTGGGATCTTATTAAAATGCAGACCTTGATGCAGTAGATCTGGGGTAGGCCTGAGATTTGGCACTCTAACAAGCTCCCAGGTAATGCCATAGCTGCTATTCCATGGGCCACTACCTCACCTTGGCATCATTGGCAAATAAACTTTGATTGGGTTAAGCAACTGAGATTTGAAGCAATGCTTGTTAGAGCCACATGGAGAGTGCAATCAGAACCTTGGATAGAAGACCTTGTGACTTTTATTTTTTTTATTTTTTTTTTTTAAATAAATTTTATTGTTATATTCCCCATACAATTGCAGCCCCCCCATTCTGACCCCAATCCCTCCCCTCCCGCCCCCCTAAAAGTGTCTCTGGTTCATAGTTTTTTGTTGATTTTGATTTTCACTATCTTATAGTTATTCATTTTCCTGGTCCCTTATTTAAGTTTTCTAGATTCCTGCTATGAGTGAGACCATCCGGTATTTTTCTTTTTCTTTTTGGCTTATTTCGCTGAGCATGATCCCTTCCAGCGCCATCCATGTTGCTGCAAATTGCATGTGTTTATCTTTTTTGAATGCTGAGTAATATTCCATGGTATATATGTACCACATCTTCTTGATCCAGTCATCTATTTTTGGGGATTTGGGTTGTTTCCAAAGCTTAGCTATTGTAAACAGTGCTGCTATAAACATAGGGGTGCAGGTGTTCTTTGGAATTGATGTTTCTGTGTCCTTTGGGTAAATACCTAGGAGTGGAATTGCTGGATCATATGGAAGCTCTATGTTTAGTAGGTCCAGAAATCTCCACACAGCTTTCCACAGTGGTTGGACCAGTTTGCACTCCCACCAACAGTGCAGAAGAGTTCCTTTTTCTCCACACCCTCGCCAACATTTGTTGTTGCTAGTTTTTTTAATATGTGCCATTCTCACTGGTGTAAGATGGTATCTCATGGTAGTTTTGATTTGCATTTCCCTGATGACAAGTGATGTTGAACATTTTTTCATATGCCTGTTGGCCATTTGCATTTCCTCTTCAGAGAAGTTTCTTTTAAGCTCTTCTGCCCATTTTTTGACTGGATTATTTTCTTTGTTGTTGTTGAGTCTCATCAGCTCTTTGCAGATTTTTGTGATCAGTCCTTTATCATTAGTGTTGGGTGCAAAAATGTTCTCCCAGTTGGTGGGGTTTCTCTTTGTTTTTGTTATTGTCTCTTTTGCTGTGCAAAAGCTCTTTAATTTGATGTAGTCCCAGCTGTTTATCTTTGCCTTCACTATCACTGCTTTGGGTGATGTGTCTGTAAAGATGTCTTTGATGTGCAAATCACGTAGTGTTTCGCCTATATTTCCTTCTATATATTTTATGGTTTCAGGTCTTATGTCTAGTTCTTTAATCCATTTTGAGTTGATTTTTGTGTATGGTGTGAGGTGGTGGTCAAGCTTCATTCTTTTGCATGTAGCGACCCAGTTTTCCCAGCACCATTTATTGAACAAACTTTCTTTGCTCCAATGCATATTCTTTGCTCCTTTGTCAAAGATTAGTTGACCATAAATCTGTGGGTTTATTTCTGGATTTTCTATTCGATTCCATTGGTCTGTATGTCTGTTCTTGTTCCAATACCATGCAGTTTTGATGATTATGGCTTTGTAGTATAGTTTGAAGTCTGGGAGTCTGATGCCTCCATTCCCTTCTTTTTTTTTCAGGAGAGCTTTGGCTATTCGGGGTTTTTTGTGATTCCATATGAATTTCATCAATAATTGTTCTATTTCTTTGAAGAATGACATTGAAATTTTGATTGGAATAGCATTGAATCTGTATATTGCTTTTGGAAGGATGGCCATTTTAATAATGTTTATTCTTCCAATCCATGAGCAGGGGATGTCTCTCCATTTCTTTGTGTCTTCTTCTATTTCTTTTAACAGTGTTTTATAGTTTTCTTTGTATAGGTCCTTTACCTCTTTTGTTAGATTTATTCCCAAATATTTGATTTTTTTTGTTTCAATAACAAAAGGGATGGTCTTTTTGATTTCTTCTTCTTCAGATTTATTGTTTGTGTATAGGAAGGCTACTGACTTTTGCGTGTTGATTTTGTATCCTGCCACTTTACTGAACTGATTGATGAGTTGAATTAGCTTTTCTGTGGAGTTTTTGGGGTTCTCTATATATAATATCATATCGTCTGCAAATAGTGATAGTTTGACTTCTTCTTTTCCTATTTGGATTCCTTGGATGTCTTTCTCTTGTCTTATTGCCCTGGCTAGGACTTCCAGTATTATATTGAAAAGCAATGGTGAGAGTGGACATCCTTGTCTTGTTCCAGATCTTAATGGAATTGCTTTCAGCTTTTCACCATTGAGAATGATACTGGCTGTTGGCTTGTCATAGATGGCCTTTATGATGTTGAGGTATGTTCCTTGTATCCCAAGAATTTCAAGGGCTTTTATCATGAATGGGTGTTGCACTTTGTCGAAAGCTTTCTCAGCATCTATTGATATTATCATATGGTTTTTATATTTCTTTTTGTTGATGTGTTGGATAACGTTGATTGATTTTCGGATGTTAAACCATCCTTGTGTCCCTGGAATGAATCCAACTTGGTCGTGGTGAATTATCTTATGGATACATTGTTGGATTCTGATAGCTAAAATTTTATTGAGGATTTTTGCATCAGTGTTCATTAGGGAGATTGGCCTGTAGTTTTCCTTTTTTGTGTTGTCCTTGTTCGGTTTTGGTATTAGTGTAATGTTGGCTTCATAAAACGTGTTTGGTATTGTCCCTTCCTTCTCAATTTTTTGGAAGAGTTTGTGAAGGATAGGCACTAATTCGTCTCTGAATGTTTGGTAGAATTCATTTGTAAATCCATCAGGTCCTGGGCTTTTGTTTTTGGGGAGGTTTTTTATTACCATTTCAATTTCGCTAATTGTAATTGGTCTGTTTAGGTGTTCTATTTCTTCTTTATCTAGCTTTGGGTGATTGTAGAGTTGTAGGAATTTGTCCATCTCCTCTAGATTGTTGAACTTGTTTCCATATAACTGTTCATAGTAGTTACTGATTATTCTTTTGATTTCTGCTGTGTCCGTTGTGATTTCTCCTCTTTCATTGATGATCCTGTTTATTTGTGACTTTTAAAAGTGCTGATCCTTGCACCTCAAAAGGTCATGAGTTGAAAACTTAGAAAGCATGCCAGAAGCATTCTGACACTGAACCACCAAGCTGTAACATCGAGGTATAATGAGAATGGATCCAAAACCCTTCCTTCACTTGACACTGATGTGAGCATGTGGCCTTCATTTTGGGAGCAAGTGGCCTCCCAAGCAGAGGAGATCCAAAAGCTATGCTTCCTAACCAATTTGATATTGACAAATGCCTTTGTCAATAGCATCCCAAGACTGATCATCTTGGGACTAATAAGGCATTCAGCAGAACACAAACCTGAAGACCCTTTTCCCTTAAATTGATCTGGCCATGATCACTGACAATGTCAGGGGTAACGTGCCCAGCCCAGTGCTACTTTCCAGAGTTCCAGTGGCACTACCAGAAAGGGCTTCTGAGCAGGCCCACAGCATCTTCAACAACAATAGCCTGAGCTACTTAGTCCACCCCATTCATTAATCTTCTACCTCTTGTCCTCACCACTTAACTACATCTTTCTCTTTTCAATTCTTCCAGTTCTTTATTTCATCCTTGCTTCAATCTTTTGGATACGCCACTTTCTTTTGTCTTCTCTGTTACAACTATGTGACTTTAGTCTCTTGTAGCTCCATTTCTGCCTTTGGAATGAGAAATGTGTCCTTCAGCCATCTCAGGAAGACTCTTCCCACTCTAGACTCCCCTGGTGATCTCATCCACACCATCTGTGTGCTGAGGTATCCTAAATCTGTATCTCCGGGCTATAGCTGTCCTCAGTGTCCCAGACTCAAACATCCACAGGCACATCAAATGCAAGGTGTTGGGAACTGTGCTGATCATCAGATCCAAAAGAAATAAGGAAACAAAATGTATTTTTTAATCCCCTTTCTCATGAAATAACCCAGCTACCTGCTGAGATGCTCTGGGAAGTCACCTGGGAATCACTCCCCTGGCACCCCCGCCCCTGTCTCCCCACCCACCCCTCCCACTGCCCAATCAATTTCTGTCTTAGAACTTTCATCCTCCAAACTATTGTAGAAAAATAATAAAAAATATATATTTTTTTTCCAGTGTTATCACCCAACCTTTGCCTCTCCCCTCCTCTTGGGTACTTTCCTCCCCTTCTTCAACTGCTATTAATAACCACCTTGAGGGCTATGTCCCAGTCCTCTGTGGCTCCTTCACTGCGCGCCTGTCAGTTGCTGAATGAGTGGTATGAAAACATGATAAATGAGTGATCGAGTTAGAGAAGGCTCTTGGTAAGCTGGGGTTTTTAATTGGAGCTGTACTGCCCTCGGCATTCATGGCATTTGGGCAACAGTGGTGGGGACACTGATATTTTTTCCAGGAGGATGATTCCCAGTTATTCCAAGAAAGAAGAACTGCCCCCTCCCCCCATGACTCAGCATGAACAGCAAACTCTGGCCACTGGTGATGTTTTTTCTCTCCAGAGATCATATCCCTGCGGGTCGAAGTTTACCACATAAACTCCCCTCTGACTTGTTTCTGGTCAGCGGAGACCTAGGAGAGATTAGAGATTGTTTGGAAGGTTAATGAGCCCATGTGCCTGCTGTTCCAGCAACATCATTTTTCTCCCTTTCTTTTTTTCTCTCCTGTTTAGGAACACATCTTATACAAGAGCCCTTCTAGTCTGTGAAAGGCAACTCAATTTTCTATTGTGCCTCCTTACACTACACATCCCAAAATGCTTTATAGGAGCTGATAAATGAGGCGGACAGCTTGCATAATTTTGTGCGAACTAAAAATCTCAAGTCTTGATGTCTAAGTGCTGGATCTGTCACTTGCCCGTGACATGAAGGTGGGCAAGCGACTTAACTGCTCCCAGCCTCGGTGTCTTCATTTATAAAACAGATCCCTACCCACCTCATTATGCTAATTACTGGAGTAAGATCAGCATTTCATAAACTCTATCGATCATGCTACAAAAAATGAAGGTAACTTTATGTTTTATCACTGGTGATAGTAACAAGTTATAAACTGTATTCATTGGGGTGGGGGGTGGGCTGGTTACAAACTATTCCAAAATTATTAAACATTGTCAAGATGAAGATGTAGCAGATAGAAGGTGACAGTGAGTCATAAGAAAGAGAGAGAAAGAACAAAGGCCCAAAGGCAAGAGAATATGGTGGTGGAAGGGGCTGGCACTTAGAGTACAGTAGAGGGTGGCAGGAGGACGTGGGTATGGGGAAGCAAACGGCAGCCTTTCATGCAGAACTTGGAGGCCACAGTAGAGAATTTAGATATTGTTGATATTTTTTTTTATTGAAGACCATGAAAATTATTGTTCTTTTTTCTTTTTAATATTTTCTTTTATATATTTTTACATCATTTTTTATCTTTGCACAATGTATACATTTTCATCTTGGTTATATTCCCCATACAATTCCAACCCCCTCTATTTTGACTCTAATCCCTCTTTCCCTCCCCACCCCCATAGTGTGAAAGACAATGAAAATTAAAAGAGTGCTTTAAATTGTTGAGTCACAACCTCAGGAGCTTCCCAGATATAATATGAAACTAGCCCCTTGTCAATGGCAATGTTACCCTGAAAGCACCCTGTCTCATCTGAAACTGGCCCCTGTCACTCCGTATTGGTAGGTGGCAGTTCTAATAATCAAGAGAATAGATTTTTTCTTGAAGATAAGAGTTTTGAAGATAAGAGTTTTCTGCACTATCCCCAAATCTTAAAAGTTAATGGAGATTTCTTAAAATTTTAAAAATAGATCTACCATATGCTCCAGCAATTCCATTCCTAGGTATCTACCCAAAGAATGCAAAAACACCAACTTGAAGGAATATGTACATCCCTATATTCATTGCAGCACTATATACAATAGCCAGTTAGGAAGATGAGTGGATTAAGTAAATACACACACACACACACACACATGCTGGAATACTATGCAGCTATAAAAATGAACCTTTGCATTTGTGACAATATGAATGCAACTAGAGGGGATTATGCTAAGTATAATAAACCAGAAAGAGAAAGACAAATACTGGATGACTTCACGCATATGTGGAATACAGAGAAACAAAACAAAGTATCAGATGAACCAAGCTAAAAACATCTCCTAGATATCTGAGTAAAACAGACTACCATAGGGTGAGGGGGAGAATGGAGAAGAAAAAGAGGAAGGGGCACAAGGGACTATAGTGGAGGCCTGTGGGTATCTTGGTGGTAGGTGTGGTGTGGTAACACATACATAAAGAGGGGTGGTCCTAGACCCTTCCAAATCATATACAGTGTTGTAAACCAGTGTTACCTCAAGCCAAAAAAAAATTTTAAATTCTATGGAAAATTTAACTGGGCTTAATCACATGTTGTCCAGATGTTTTCCAGCACATATGACCTCAGGGATATGACCTTGGGCAGCTTCTGGGAGCAGGGAAGACAAGCATAATGCACATTCCAAGGACTGTGAGGAAGCAAGAGTCTCTAGGTGTCCAGGCTCGGAGCTCTGATCAATAAGTGGTTACATTCTTTTGATTGCCTTCCTGAACATAAAGAAAGTTTGCGTTTAAGAAAGTCATTTGTGCTGTAGTGTGGCTATTGGACCACATGGGTCCAGACTGGAACTAAGGAACCAACTTAGTACTGTGTGACAGAAGGATGGATGAGAGATGGCAGTGGTCAGGACTTGGACAGTGGGGATGGATTCAAGAACAAAATGGGAGATAGAGACCATATACCATAATCTCATCTCTGGAACTCAGCTCAGCCACTATGTGGCACCACTACTAGGCAGGCCAACTGCATTAGCAGAAAGATACTGACTGGACTTATCAAAAGATCTCTATTTGATGTCTAGGCTTACAATTAATTAATTAATGATTAAAATTGGCCTTATGGAATTTGGGTAAGTCACTTAACCTCTCCAAACATGTTTTCTTGTCCATGCAGTGGGAATAATAGTAACAGCCCTATCTTGCTTACTGGTAGTTATGAAACTCAAGTCAAAAATGACATGTCAGATGTGCTTTGAAAGATGTAAGCTCTGCATCATTGTCAAGCAGTTGTAGCATTCTCCAGAGGCCTAGTCAAACCCAACATAAAAGCAACAGATAGAAGAGGAAAAGAACAGTCACTCCTCATTGGCCCTCCTGCCTGCTGCTTCCTTGGCATACCTGACCTATATCAGGCCAGGGCTTATTTCCATGGTTCCTTAAATTTTGTAAAGCCTTTCATAGTGAGAAAACTTTGCAAGAATCTTATTAGACACAGCAAAGACCAAAATCAGCACAAAGCTCACATATAAAAGCTTTAGCAAAAAAATAAGTATTTCTCTAGAGGCTCTATATGTGCTTAAATGGCGCAGAGAGCTAAATTGTGAAATTACAAATGAGATGTGGAATGGCATATTTGATTATACAGAGTCATCTGCAATGCCTCATAACATGTAAGAAATTTGAGAGAATGTTTATTTGGCACTGAGCTCCAGGAGGAATTTGCAAAACTGAGTGAGCTCTAACAGGGCATTCAGGAGACAGAAGAGGTGTTTCTGGGGGGATTGCATGGACTCATCTTTGTATTTAGACCCCAGTTGCACTCTCTCCTTCAAATTCCAAAGACTCAGGTGACCTTTATTTGAATTGACTCATTTGAGAAGAAATGGAGTGATTATTCCTATTTCACAGGTAAGAAGACTGTCCAAAAATACTTACAAGGCGTGGTCTCAACCTTTAACCCCTTCACAAACTAATGGGGCTATAGATCAGTGTGTGGTATATAAGTAACTTCCTTACTGCCCAGAACATGGGGCTCTGGGTACTGTGGGAGACAGGAGAGACAGGTGTTAAAGCCACCAAATCTGTGATGGCTTTGAGGCCTTAAATAAGGTGTCTTACCTCCCTCTCTCTGATTTCTTCTGTGGTAAAGCAGTGATAATGCCTGTCCTGGAGTGTTGGTGCAGTTAACTTAAATGATCATGTTGGGTACCTAACCAGTGCTCCATAGAGAATTTCATAGCTGTGGACACTCCATGTGTGAAGTAGACCATGCTCATGATCAAAGGCATAGTAGATAGTCATCTAGCCAGTCAGAGGCCACACAGAAAGGAGTACTTGGCTTCCTCTGATTCCTAGATCAGCACTATGCTCTTCATTGAAGTCCCAAACATCAGGTACAACTGAGTCCTAGCCACATATCCCAAGATGCAGCGATTACCATAAAAACCTATAGTTTCTGCATTTGTCAAAGTAGAAGTTAAGAGGATCAGACAGTAGCATCCTTTCATGCTTCCCTGACCCAAATTCTGCTGGAACCCCCAGAGTTCCAGCAGAACCCCAACTATCTCCACCCCCACCCAGACCTTCTCGGATAGACTGAAGCTGCTTTGCCGGAACCCCCACCTCCAGGGAGCTGACACTGCAGCAGTACCAGCAGGCACATGTTTGGGAGGGGCGCCTCTCTGGAGAGAACAGATTGAAAGGGGCTTTGGGAAGTTTCTGGCACAGATACCAAGCAGAGGGGAAATTCTTCCCTGTGCTCCATTGCTCCACGCCTCCCAGCAATTCAAGGAGGGGGCAAGGAATTTGAGATTGGAGCTGTTCGTTTGAACACAGCAATGTCTCGTTGCCTCCTCTTCAAATCCAGACCATTAAGGCTGTGCCCCTGGAGGTTGACATCAAGGCAGTCTCATTGTAGGTTCACCAACAATAGGGATTTATAGTCTGACAATAAGAAAGGCAGATGAGTTTGGCACGGATGAAAAAAAACAAACATTTTGTATTGATTAGTCTTTTTCCTGGTCTCTTATTTAGGTTTTCTAAATTCCTGCTATGAGTGAGACTCTCCAGTATTTTTCTTTTTCTTTCTGACTTATTTCGCTGAGCATGATCCCTTCTAGTTCCATCCATGTTGCTGCAAACTGCATGTGTTTATCTTTTTTGATTGCTGAGTAATATTCCATGGTGTATATGTACCACATCTTCTTGATCCAGTCATCTATTTTTGGGCATTTGGGTTGTTTCCAAAGCTTAGCTATTGTAAACAGTGCTGCTATAAACATAGGGGTGCAGGTGCTCTTTGGAATTACTGTTTCTGTGCCCTTTGGGTAAATACCTAGGAGTGGAATTGCTGGATCATATGGAAGCTCTACGTTTAGTAGGTCAAGAAATCTCCACACAGCTTTCCATAGTGCTTGGACCAGTTTGCACTCTCACCAGGAAAAAGACAAATCAATACAAAGTAAAACTCAAAATCAACAAGCAACTATAAACCAGAGACACCCTACGAGGGTGGAGGAGGGAGGGGTAGGGAAGGAAGGACTAGAGTCAAAATAAGGGGGGGGTGCAATTGTATGGGGAATATAACCAAAATGAAAATGTGTCCATTGTACAAAGATTAAATAAATAAATAAATAGATAGATAGATAGATAGATAAATAAATAAATCTTTAAAAAAAAAGAAAAAGAAAAAAACAAACGCATAATAAACCCATGCCTGTGTGTGTGTTTGTGTGTTGTGATGAGTTTGATTCCATGTATGTGTATGAGTGTGAGCATGTGTTGGGATAGAGGGAGTGAGAAGCTAGGACAGTATACTTATTTAATTTGATTTTACTTCTTAATCATTATTAACAGAATCAGTGGGGACTTGGAAGGAATAAGGAAATAGGACAAAAGCATAAAGAGTAGGTTTCTTCCTGCTGGACCCACCCACGTTCCCTCATGCCATAAATCCTCCCAAGAGGCATCAACAACATTGATTCCTAAAATTGATCCATTATATAATGCTAACACACACACGAGATTTAAGTTACGTTGCTCAGATTGGAAATGAGTACTGTTTTATCTTAGGCTCCTCATAGTTTCAGGAAACCCTAGTTACAAGATCCCCCTGGATAATCAAGTCAGACATCCTCCTAGATACTGTGTAATGTCTCGCCTAAATCAATCAACAGATACATGTTAAATAAGACTTTCCAGAAGAAACAAGAAGGTCTGAGATTATTTTCACTGCAACTAAAATCAATCACAAAACTACTGATATACTCTACTAAGTCATTTCTGATCTGCCAGTTCCTCCCTGTGTCCATTACCCTCCATATCTTTTTCTCTAACCTCAAACTGGCCACCTCAGGTGCCACGTCCTCCAGGAAACCTCCCCCGACCTATCCCCATGCTTTGTTCAGTGTTCCTCTGCTGTGTCCTCAGAGACCCTGAGTTTACATTTTCTGGAGCACTCACCATGTTATTAAAATAATGTGCTTTTGGATCTGCCTCTAACTCTAAACTGATCATAACCTCATAAAGGGCTTTGAAACCTTCTGGCAGATAACAGTGTCTGTTATTCAGTAGGTGCTCCAATGATTTTTGCTTACCGGTGCGTAGCCTTGATCACAGCCCATTTTACCTGTGCTGTCATTACTTATGTATCCGGCCATCTCACCTGGACGGTGTGGGCTCTGTTAGGACAGGACTTGATTCATCTTGGCATCCCCAGTGCCTAACACAGAACGTGGTACCTAGTTATGAACAAATGAAAGTGTGAGTGAATTACACATGAATGAATACATCTCTGAATTCCTTATGATTTCTCTGAGGTTCTTCTAATTCTAAAATAAGAGTTGATGCATGCCACATGAGCACACAGACAATAAGCGCTATTACATTTCTCAGGAGGGGACCTTCACTTTCAGCTAGAATGGTTGGAAAAGGTTTTAAAGAGAAAATGCAATTTTAGCTGGGATGGAAATGCAGAGTTTGGGTATACTGGAGACCAGGACCTTGCAGGAGGAAGGAAGAGCAAGTGCAAAGCACAGAGTTGAGTAAGAGCGATGGCTTTGTTTTCTGTGTCTGATCTGTGCAGAAAATGCAAATATGGAGTGAGCTCTTTTTCTCCTCCTCCCTCTGTGTCTGCTTCAGAATTTGCGTGTTATCTGAGTTATTTCTTCTTACATTATCATTTATAACTAAAGATTCTAGGGTAGGGATTGGAAAGCAGAGAATGACCAACTGCCCCAAGTTTTCTGGGGAGTAACAGCTTCTCAAGCCTGGTGATGGGATGGAGAAAAGTAAGAGTAGTCAAATGGCAAAACTTTTTTAGAACCACTGTCCACTCCTGCCCTGCCCTTCATGGATCTTAGTTCCTGATTGTCATCTTTGAGGACAAAAGGAAGTAGTTTTACAACTGAAGAAAATTGCTTCACCCTCTTTAAGAGGCTTCCTCTCACGCCTTCACTTCCTAAATTAGGTGCTGCTCCTCAGCTACAATATGAAGATCACTCTGTGCATTTACCCACTACCATGTGGCTGTGATCTATAGTCTATGCTCAAATATGCAATTAACACATGTCTGCCATGGACCATGTCTTATTCATCTTTGCGGCCTCAATATAAAGCATAGTGCAAACAACCTGCTGTTGAGTAAATGGATGTTCTTACCTGTTTCTTTGTTTGACCAGTATCGTAGGCCAGTTAGGTGATTGTGACTCACTATTGGAATAGCCACAGTAATTAACAGCTACATCCAAAAAGAAGACCTTCCTCCTGAAAACAATCAACTCCATCTCTCTCCCACTTTATTTTATTTTATTTTATTTATTTTTATTTTATTTTATTATTCCAGATTTTGCAATAGAATTCTCCCACAATATTCTTAATATCACAAAAAATTGGCTATCTCCACATTATTCTCTCAATGTAACATGAATTCTAGATTTTCCGATAGAACACTAATAAGAGAAGATTCTTTATATTACATAAAATAAGCCTAATGCAAATGGTTCATTGAGGAAAAGTCACATATATCCTATGTTTTCCAATACAATTCTAATAGAAGTCTCTTTTATTTAATAAAATTTTATTGATTTACAATATCATATAATTTCAGGAGTATATCTTTACCTCTTTGTGTTTATAAGCCTCACCTCACCCATCACCAAATGGGTGAGGAAGACTAGGCAGCTTTTATGATTGAGGAGTAATCCACCAGGTATTAACTCCCTAAGGCTGAAGGGTTCAGCAAGCCCTTAGGCCACTGAAGCCTTATCACTCCCCAGATGCTCTCTTAGCTTCAGTGATGAGCCAAGCAGCTTCCACTAATGGTCCCTGCTGGTACAGTGGCAGAGCCCAGAGGTGACAGGACTGGGCTGCCTGTTCTATAGATCCAGTGGAAGCCTGGGACTCATTGAGCAATTAGGCCACTAGCAACTCTTGCCACATCATGCTGAGAACTGGGGGAGGGATTCCAATCCCAGTGCAAGAAAAAGAAAATTTATAAATCAACCAATGTCAGCTAATTTTAATGATCCCAAGGTTTTATTTTTAAAGCGTTCAAACTTATGAAGAGCTAGAAGTATATTACGCATATACCTTTCTCTATACTTGGTTCACCAACTGCTAATATTTTGCTCTATTTACTTGATTACTCTCCCTCAATTTAACATTTTTGCTGACCATTTGAAAATTAGTTACAGGTATCTTGAAATTTGTCCCCTGAAATCCACCCATATGTATCCCCTAAGAACTAGGCATGTCCTATATAAGCACAATGGTTTTTCACTCCCAAGACATTTACCTCCCCAGACACTGATGCAATAATATTATCTAATATACTGCCCATATATGTGAGGTTTCACAGTGGTGTCAGTCATGATCTTTATAACTTTTCTTTCTGATCCAGGATACAAACAAGAATAATCTACTCTGCTTAACAGTCATTGTCTTTAGTCTTGTTTGTCTTGTTAATTTAGAATGTCTCCAGCTTTCTTTTTTTTCCACTTAATCTCTTATCACTGATAGTTTTGGAGACCAGGCTAGTCTCAAATATAATGTCCTATAATCAAAATATGAGTATTCAATCAAAAAATGAGCAGAAGAGCTAAGTAGACATTTTTCCAAAGACATACAGATGACCAACAGGCAAATGAAAAATTACTCATCATCACTAATCATCAGGAAAATGCAAGTCAAAACCACAAGGTGATGCCATCTCACCTGGGAGAGTGGCTCAAATCAAAAGGACCAAAAACAGCAAGTGTTAGTCAGGATGTGGGAAAAAAAGGGAACCCTGGTACACTGTTGGTGGGGATGTAGACTGCTACATTCCCTATGGAAAAAAATTATGGAGGTTTCTCAAAATACTAAAATAGATCCAGCAATTTCATCTCTAAGTATCAACCCTGGTGCAGGTCATGCTATTTGTCTATTTCCCTTTAAATTAGTGTTTTTGCATCCTTTGGGTTGTGCCGGACTCCAGCACATGTTCATGTTCATTTAGTCCTATTTAAAATGGTCAAATTATGGAAATAACCTAAGTGCCCAGAGACAAAAATTGGAGAAGAACAATGTGATATATATACACAATGGAATTCAATGCAGCTATAAAAAGATGAATTCTTGCCACTGGAACAACATGGATGGAATGGAGGGGATCATGCTAAGTGAAATAAGTCCAAAGGAGAAGGACAAGCACTGAATGGTTTCACTTATAAGTGGAGTATAGAGAAGTAAAACAATCAGAAAAAAACTGAACCAGTAAGAAGCCCCGAGAAACATGATTCTAGAATTGAGGCTGAAAGATGGGGTGTGCGAGGGCGAAGAGAAAGAGCATGATAGGAGGCCTATTCTTGGAGGGCTGGGGTGCCTTGTCTGCGGATGCAGCGTGGTAGCATGTATATGAGGAGGTTTGGTCCCATGCTTCTGTATCACTAGCAGTGTTGTAAACAATGTTGCCTCAACAAAAATAAAATAAAATAATTAAATAAGGGTGTTTGTATTTTTGCCATCAAATTCACATTAGATATTTTGGTCTAAGTACTGCATCAGTGCTGCTGCATCCTTCTCATCCCAGCAAATCAGCAAGTTCAGAATCTCATCTTGTTTCAATATTGATAACGACCCCACCTGGCATTGAAGGAGCAAGAACTAATGAGACAGTCATGTGAGACACTTCCTTTCTGTCACTTGGTTGAGATGATGTCTGACAGATTTTTCCACCATAAAATCTCTTCTGACCTTTGTAGATAATAAATAATCTATGAGATGAGACCATGTGAACACCCCATTCTCTAATGACACTCATACAATGGATTTATCATCCATTGATGATCTTTGTCTGAATGAATTATTGCATTGGTGATTGTAAGGGGTGATATTTTCTAATTCTACCATTTCTTGTACCTATGCTAACTTTCTTCTGAGAAAGAACACTGCCCCACCACATGCACACCCACATGTTTACTGGTTAACTTTTATCTTGAAATAATTATAGGCCTAAAAAAGATTACAGAAACATTACGGAGATACACATGTACCCCAAATCCAGCTTCCCCTGTACAGTACACCTTCAAATCTAGGAAATTTCATGGCATGGTATGATTAACTAGACTAAAGATGTCATTGGAATTTCATTATTGCTTAAAATGTTTTTTGTTATAAAATTTTTACATCATTTTGGACTCTTATTTTTTCATTTTTATAATCTGTTACCATCATTCCTTTTAATGCTCAAATTGTCTCACGTTTGACTAGTGAGAATCCCTTTGAAGTCAGCTCATGGTTTTGTTAAGAAGTCACCATGTTTCTGGTACAATATTTTTCTGGAACAAGATGTTCCATGGCCCAGACCTGTAACCAAATGTTCCTCCAATGAGTCTTGGTTCCTTTCATTTTAGAATCTAAGATACTAGATGCTAGGTGAGTTTATGGTTTCCAGGTCTGTTAAATAGACAAACCTGAGTTCAGGCTGATTCCTCTAATTCAAATCCAATATAACAGGATCCAGCCTCATCTTTTCCCATGCTGTATTTGCACACCCTTCTCCCTCATTCTTTTTTTGTTTTTTAAAGATCTATTTATTTATTTATTTGTTTATAGAAGCACTGGGTACAGTCAGAAGCATGGGAGGGTGAGAGAATTCACCAGAGACAGAGTGGGGAGCAGAACAGGCAGACTGATGAAGTACACTGCTGAGGGGAGCAGCGAGTGCAGCAGGAGAAGTCTGTGCGCCATGTGGGACCCTCCCCGGTGGCCGGGGGGATCGAACCAGCACTACAGAGTCTGCGGGCAACTTCACAGCCCAGCGCTCAACTGCTGTGCCACCAGGGAGGCCCTCTCCCTTGTTCTTATTCCCTTCAATGTATTTAACTCATCCCCTCATTACTAACAATATATCCAAAATAGTTGGTGATTACTATGTCAATACCACCACCAGGAACAAACCTACTATGTTTTCTTTGCAGTTCATTTTTTTAAAGATTTATTTATTTATGCATACAAGAACTGGGGTACAGGCCAGAGGTGTGGGGGTGGGGTGGTGAGGAGATTCACCAGAAACAGGCCGACTGACTGAAAATACACTGCTGAGGGGAGCAGTGGATGAGACAGGAGAATTCTACTGTGCCATGTGGGTAGCTCTCTGGCAGGCCAGGGATTGAACTCATGTTACAGAGGCTGCGGGTAGCATCACAGTGCTGTGCTTAACCCCTTGCGCCACCAGGGAGGTCCTACAATTCATTTTTTTAATTCACTCAGGAGATACGGTTGGAATGTTGTGCTGGAGAGTTTTGAATTAATTATTTATTTTCTGTATGGTTAGGTTATCAATTTGATATGTGGTTGTCTTCCTATGTTTTATTTGGTATTCACTTTGAAGATTTGCTATTCATCCTTACAGATTTAATTTTATTTTAAAATATATGAGACATTTATATGATTTACAAGTCAAAGCGACATGAAGAGAGGCATCCAGAGAAGTCTCATCCCTAATACTGCTGCCTCCCTATTGCCTCAGACCTCCCAATAGGCCACCCTTTTCCTTTGTCTCTGGTTTATGCATCTTGCGTTTCTTTTTGCAAAAATAAGGAGTAAGCACAAGTTTTCTGGTCTCTTTCTGATATAAAAGGTTACAGGCTACATGAACTCTTTCACACCTTACTTTTTGCTTTTTCAGAAAGGGGGGGTTGCAACTGTATGGGGAATATAAAAATAAAATTTATTATTAAAAAAAATAAAAGCAAAAAAAATAAATAAATAAAAAATAAAAAGGAATAACCAGGAAGACTATGTAATTATTTGTAAAAATATTTATAAAAATCTTTATGTTTTATTTATTTAGGTCTATGAAAAAAGAAAAATAAATAAATAAATAAATTTTTTCAAAAGATTTTTTTATTTATGCATACAAGAACTAGGGAACAGGCCAGAGGTGTGGTGGGGTGGGGGGAAGTGAGAGGATTCACCAGAGACAGAGCGTGGAACAGAACAGGCGGACTGACTGAAATACACTGCTGAGGGGAGCAGCGGGCAAGACAGGAAAGATCTGCTGCACCAGGTGGGTAGCTCCCTGGCTGGGGATCAAACTCATGCTTCACTGGCTGCGGATAGCTTCATAGGTTGCATCTTAACCCCTTGCGCCACCATGGAGGCCCTTACTTTTTGCTCTTAACAAAATGTCCTGGAGGTCATTTCACATCAGCTCATAGAGCAGCACTTCATTCTTCTCTGCACTTTGCACGCTCTCCATTGTGGACATGCCATAGATTATTCAACATATCCTTTGCACGAAGGCATTTATGTTGACTCTATTTTCTTACAATAAATAACATCCCAATAAATAACTTTATCACAGAGGTTCATACATGTGGAAATGTATCTTGGGGTAAATCCCACAAGAATAACTACTAGCTCAAAAGCTAACTGCGGGCCTCCCCGGTGGCGCAGCGGTTGAGCGCTGGATTGCGAGGCTGCCCGCGGCCTCTGTGGCGCCAGTTCGATCCCCGGCTGCTCCCTGGCCACCAGAGGAGGGTCCCACATGGCGCGCAGACCTCTCCTGCCGCCCGCTGCTCCCCTCAGCAGTGTACTTCGGTCCTTCTGCCTGCTCTGCTCCCCGCTCTGGCTCTGGTGAATTCTCTCACCCTCCCGCTCTTCTGACTGTACCCAGTGCATGTATAAACAAAACAAACAAACAAACAAATAAATAAATAAGTAAAACGTGCCTCTATAAAACAAAAATTAAAAAAAAAAGCTAACTGCATAGTTTTGCTCAACATTCTATATTCTTCTCCACTGAGATTGACCATTTTGCTCTCTCACCAGCAATTTCTGAGAGTACCTTCTGACAGTAGCCTTCTCCAAAGTATGAGTTGCCAACATTTTGAATTGTACCAACTTAAGAGGTGAAAAATTGAATCAGAGGGTAATTTCATTTTGCATTTCTCTTATTAAGAGTTTATTTTCTCCTGGATTAAATTTTGGGGACACTCCATTTAAACAAAAGAAGTTTGAGCATTTTTCATGTTTAAGGATCATTTGTGTGTATTTTTCCTTGAAGTATCTGTCTCTTTGCTCATTTTTCTTTCAGGTTTTTGGTCTTTGATATATTGGTTTTCAAATGTTCTTTTTGTGGGGGAGGGAGGCTATTGGTCCTTTATCTCTGATATATACTTCCTATACTTTCTCCAAGTGTGTTACTTATATTTTGACTTTGAAGTTTTGGGCAGGCAAAAAAAATTTTTTTAAGTAGTCATATTTATCAATCTTTTCTCACGATATCTGGATTGCGATTCAAGATAGAAAAGCTTTCTCTGGCCCTAGATTATAAAGAAATTCACCCATGTTTTCTTCTATTATTTTCACGTTTCATTTTTTTTTTTTTTTACATTTAAATCTCTCAAACATTTGGAGTCTATTTTGGGAGATGGTGTGAGATATGGATCCATTTTTATCTTTTCCCAAATGGCTAACCAGTTGTCCAACCCTTTATTAAAAAGTCCATCTATTTCTCAGAGACTCCTGAATTTGGAGACCTTCTGAACTGAACAAGTCCTACAGGCATGTCAATATTAGGCATGTCAAAACAGAAATCAACACATACAGAATTTTTTTTCTGTGCCTGTTCAGAATCATGCTGCCAAGTTCTGAAAGCAAAAGAAGATGCTGAGGGAAAAAGAAAAAGGGATCAAGGGTTAGGAGCTCAGTTTCTAAATATACATATTTTGCTGACCATTTTTAAGAAACACATTCTAATGACAAAAATTTAAAATAGTACAAAATGTTGAGCAATGAAAAGTAAACTACCGACCTATGTTAGATTAAAGCCTCTCTAAAAGCAACTGCTGCTGCCAGTTTCCTATGTATCATCCACGTAATATATGCCTATGCAGAGAAAAAAAGAGAGAGAGAGAGTCTCAAATGAAAGAGGGAGAAAGTGAACTTGTATATCTTGAAGCCCCGTAAGTGCCAAGCATGCAAAAATGATGACATTTCATCCTCCAACATTCCTTTGGGTTCCATATATCCATCCCATTTTATAGATGAGAAATTGAGATTCCAAGAGGTAAAGTACTTTTCCAGAGATCTCTGCAGCAAGGGGAGGATCTGGATTTGAGTCTGCATTGTACCCTCTCCATGCAGTGCTGGGCATGATACAGAGAGTGGATGCTCACCAAGTGGAAATGGCTGTTTAAAGCTCCTGGAGACACAGTGGAAGAGCCTCCCAACCTGACTTGGCGGGTGAAGGAGCAAAGAGATAACCAGGCTGTGCCATGAAAGGGACACACCACATCATATTTGACAGGGAGCTCCCCAAGATGGTCAGGCTGGTTCATGCATCAGGGGTAAATCTTCCATCCCCAAACGCTTTGAAAATTTTCTGTAAGCTTTGCCACCAGGAGAGAATAAAAAATCAAAAGAAACACTGGATTGTGTCAAGAAACATTAGCAGCTATGACTCAAAGATACATGGGGGACAGATCTGTTGACTCAGAAGGGTCCATTTCTTAGTCACTTAGCAGCTTTTACCACACTTTAATCTTTTAGAGAAAGAAAGTGATTTACAAAGTGGTTGGGGGAGGTAAAAATAAAGGGCTGCAACAGAAGGATTTGCTTCACAACAGCAGTTCATGGAATCATGCAAGGAAAATATAGAGGAGAAAGCATTGTTATTCTATTCCAGGGAGAGGGTTTTTGAATACCGAAGTAGATGGGTGTCAATTTCTGTATATTAAAACATTCAAAACAGAGCTCCATTCTCACAGAAATTCCCTCTATTGTAGTGGAAATGTATTTTTCTCATCTTGAGGGATTACAACTCTAGAAGTGCCTGCTAAAAGGAGATGAGGGAGTCTGTAGGGGGTGCAGCTCCCCTAGAAACTTCAAAAGCTGCTTTTGATTCCCTGGGGATTCTACTGCCTCAGGACTAAGTTCTTGAACAGATCCATGTCTTGACATATTGGACTGTTTGATTGGCATGGGATATTCCATTTGGCATCCCATCGGGACATGGCAGTTTTAGCTCATGTTTAATCCCACATATTTCCACCAATTGTCACCACCACAAAAAATTGGGGAGGCACAATTTTTAAAAGATTTATTTATTTATACATAGAGGAACCGGGGTACAGGCCACATGTGCAGAAGGGTGAGAGGATTCACCAGAGACAGAGCGGGAAACAGAACAGGCAGACTGACTAAAATACACTGCTGAGGGGAGCAGCAGGCGGGTCAGGAGAGGCCTGCTGCACCATGTGGTTATCTCCCTGGCCAGTGGGGATCAAACCCGTGCTGCAGAGGCTGCAGACAGCTTCACAGCACAGCACTCAACTGCCTACACCACCAGGGAGGCCCAATTTTTAATTCTAGATTTTGTACCTGAGCTCGACATGTGTTCATCCTGTCTTCTTTTTTTCTCTTTTATTTATTTATTTTTTACATCAATGTTCATTTTTAAACAACATTTGCTTCTCCCACCCCCTCAGATGTAGTCCCCATAGAGTTTCCTTCACCAATGCATCCATGCACCATCACCACAGTCCCCTGTGCTCCTCCCTCCCTCCCTCTGATCCCTCTCCCTCCTCCTCCCCTGCAGGATGTCTCTGATTTATAATTGTCTGTTTTTGCTTTGTTGTGTTTTGTAGTTATTATTTTTTTACACTAATGTCTTATTTGGTTCCCCTATAATCCTGCTATAAATGAAACCATCCGATATTTTTCTTTTCCTTCTGGCTTATTTCATTTCACAGAGCATAATTCCTTCTAGCTTCTTCCACATTGCTGCAAATGGCATGATTTTATCGTTTTTCATTGCTGGATAATATTCCATGGTGTATATATACCACATCTTCTTGATCCAGTCATCTATTTTGGGGCATTTGGGTTGTTTCCAGGTTATATCTATTGTAAATAGTGCTGCAATAAACATAGGGGTACAGGTGGTCATTTGAATCAATGTTTTTGTGTCCTTTGGGTAGATCCCTAGGAGTAGAATTGCCGGGTTATATGGTTGCTCCATGTTTAGTAGACTGAGGAACCTCCAGACAGCTTTCCATAGTATTTGGACCAGTTTGCACTCCCACCAGCAATGTAGGAGACTTCCTTTTTCACCCTATCCTCGCCAACATTTGTTGTTGTTTGTTTTTTTTGATATGTGCCATTCTTACTGGTATAAGTTGGTATCTCAGTGTGGCTTTGATTTGCTTTTCCCTGATTATAAGGGTTGTTGAACATTTTTTCATATACCTGTTTGTCATTTGCATTTCTTCTTTAGAGAAATGTCTTTTAAATTCTTCTGCCCATTTCTTGACTGGATTGTTTATTTTGTTTTTATTGAGTCGTGTGAGTTCTTTGTATATCTTTGTGATCAGTCCCTTATCAGTTGAAAGGAGTGCAAAGATTTTTTTCCCAATCAGTGGGGTGTCTCTGTTTTGGTTAATGTCTCTTTTGCTGTGCAGAAGATTTTCAGTTTGATATAATCCCAGGTGTTTATCTTTTCCTTGACTATCTTTGCTGTGCATGATGAGTCTTTAAAGATGTTCTTGTGTTATATGTCTTGTAGTATTTTACCTATATTTTCTTCTATATATTTTATGGTTTCAGGTCTATGTCCCATTCTCTTACCCATTTTGAGTTGATTTTTGTGCATGGTAAGAGGTATTGGTCTAGTTTCATTTTTTTTTTTGCATGTGGTAGTCCAGCACCATTGATTCTGTCTTGTTTTTGATCACCAAATGCAAACCTGTATTTCTCTTGCAAGGGTGTTGCAGGCTCACATGTACTCCTTCTCTGTGTAACACCCATTCTCTCAGAGACACCCATCTCTGCATAGAATCTCATGCAATCAACTGTCTTCTCAAGGACAAGCTCCAATCCAGAACCTGGCCTTCGACTTCTTGGGCCTCTGTGAATTCTCCTCATTTTCTCTACCTTTTACTTAACTTCCCTTAACTTCTCCTCTACTCAGATTCTAACCAAAGAAATATGGTACTCCTATTCAGATCCTCTCATTCTACAGCCCGTATTCCTCTGCTCTTCCAGGCAAGACACTATGCCCCCCACTTCGCATTTAAAAATTCTATGAAAAACCCATGATTTATAGCAAATCTCCCTTGAGTTTCCCAAATGTTTCAAATAGCTCTGTTCTCACCCTTTAGCATCTGTCTACCCATCTATCAAGCAGCATATTTATTAGACACTTGCTATGTGCTAGACACTGTACTAATATGAGGGAAATGATATTAAGCAAAATATGTATAATACTTTACAGTTTGCAAGACATTTTCACATCTCTTCTCTTTTATGTCTCCTCAATAACCCCTAAAGTGGGAAGGGTGGAAATAACTACTGATCCCATATTGCAGATTAGCAAACTAAGGCTCAGAGATGTCAAGTGACAGCAAAGATGGGAATAAGCCAAAAAGTCAAACACAGACCTCATGTAGGCATTTTTATGATCCATAAAGCTTCTTGGAAGTGCATGTACATGCTCGCCCTGACCCCCAGGCCCTCATCCCAAAAACATTGCTCGTGGAGTCTATCTGTATAATTGTAATTAGTTGGAAGCATGTTGTTCTCTGTTTTTCAAACGTATTTGTTCTGTATTCCCTTTAATCAGTAAGGTCCCCACAGACAGCAGTCCAGAGTGGCTCTCTGAGCTTGGTGCTGAGAGGGGTAAGCAAAGTCAAATAAACCCAGAGTTCTTAAGGGTAAAGCTGAATACAGGTTTCAGCGTGCACAGATGGCTAGCCCGTCTGACAATGCAACGAGAGGTATTGAGAGCCCATGCAGGTGGGCTCCCTAGTGCTTTACCCATTTAATAAGTATTAGTGTTTTGTGGAGCAATTTCCATTCCATCAACACAACATTGAATGAATCAGCTCTGCAGTCTCCATCTCAGTCACCCTCCCTCCCCTCCACACAAAAGCCAGTACATAGGCAAAGCCCCCATAGTGGGCATATAATTATCATCAAACTGCAAACCCATTTCTCAAGGATCCTTCCCATGGCTAGAGAACTGGATTAATCAGCACGGCTCACAGTGGTTTTTGCATCTCTTAATTTACTACCAAACACTCCTTCTCTCCTGAGAGGAGATGTTTTGTTACGTGTAATTAGACCATGTACGCAATCCTATGTGGGACTTGTTATTTTGGCACAGGAGGATTACGGAGCTCTCTCCAGGTGGGGAATGGTGACATGCTGTATGAACAAAGGTATGCTGTGTGTTCATTTGCAAACCTGCCGGCTTGGCGCAGGCTCGGTTGGGGAGATGTTCGAGCTGGAGGTGCACGTGGTCTCAGCTCCTCCGACTAATTGTCTGGAGCCCGGAGATTCAGAAGAGGCCAGCCAAAGTGTATGGTCTCTGCTCTATTGCTCCTAAGGTCATCTGCCTCCTGAGGAAAAGGCTGACAGTAACCACCACAGACTGAAGGACCTGACGGTGGCATCAGAGCCCCTCCTTCCTGGCACACATGCCGGGACCAGGAAACCACTAGAGAGCTATATCTGATTTTGGGCAATGAGGGGAAGCTGGCCTTTGGAGAACGCGTATTCCTGAGGGACTTAAACTCCAGTCTTGGGGCTTTCTCTTGTGAAAGCTCAATCCTCTGTAATTCTCAGCATCACCTAAGATGAAATTCTCGAAGCTATCTATTACACCAGTGGCAACATGAAAAGAGAGTGCCAAAGTGCCGTCTAGCCTGTCTCAAAAATTCCCTACTACTTGCTTGGAGCCTCCACTCACAAATTGTACTAAAAAGCTACTTAGAATTTGAGTCAGTCAGCGAAAAACACCCTACCTTGCATTTATCCTCAGCTGTCTTTATTTTCCTTTTAACCATGGGGAAGTAGGGCCTCTCGGGATTAGTTAGGTCAAGTGTTTCACAGATGCGAGAAGAGAAGCATGCTGGTCAGGCAGGAGGAAGGAAGATATCTGACACCAACCACTAGCCTGTGGCTAGGAGACACTGGGGTGTGGCTGTGCTTGGATCAGAGGTTCCTGCTTCCTGAACCGTCAGTTACTAGCTGTGTGACCTTGGGCAAGTCATTAGTGCTCTGAGCCTCTGTCTCTTCAGACATCTGAGGACCATCACGGCTGCCATGTCTGAACTACCTCTCAGGGCCTGGGTGAGGATCAAATGGGATTAATGCATGTGAAAATCTTCGTAGGCAGCGCTCACTATACAAAGGAAGTCCTCATTATTAATAATAATGACTCTCCCCACTGGTAATAGCTGTGATCTGGGAGTTGTGGGGGTTGCTTGTCCAGTGTTGCCTGGCTCCGTTAAGGCTCTTTGTGAAGGGACAGCACGAGCAGCGACACACGTGTGACTTGCCACTCACCAGGGGACATCTCAGGGGAAGGCAGGCCAAAGGCACTGGAGGAGAGGCGCCATGGCATCCTGTCCCTCAGGTTTGACACCGCATAATTGTTTTGACATATGATGGGATTTGTCCTCGCGTGGGTCAGGAAAAAGCCCAATACTGATGCTTTTCATCTAATTTCAATTACAGTCATTAAAACCCTTACTCCTGAGTCAAGCCTTTCCAAAAAGCCATCAATGACAGTCCATTACAGATGAGTTATTTATAGCGGTGCATGTTAATTTTACAGTACCACAGACCAGTGATTCATGGCTTGGCATTAGTGAGAGACATCATTCACTGAGCTGAGTGATTCCTGACATGACAAGCACTACTCTGTGTCTCTGCAGGGACAATTCAAGGCCTCAGACTCAGAGACCAGACCTTGTGTGTGGAGCAGAATAACTAGAGCATCTGGCCTTGGCCATTCCACCCAAGGAGATATTCTGCCTTAAGTGGAGAAGAATAATCTGGTTTGGGATTGCGCTGTGTGCCAGCTAAAGACTTCCCACTGAGCCAATATTTGGCCTGGAGTGGAGTTTCAACTTTTCCTTCTCATATTTACAGCTATTAGGATGGGCGTTATTTAATAACTTTATGGGGATATTTGATACTCACCTGGACTTGCTGGAAAAAAAATGACTCTGGGCCATTGAAAACCCAGCATCCTTTTATCCAAACTGTTTCAACCTCAGGTTCATAAGTGCCACTTTGACCGATCAATATTGGGCCTCTTGATTCTTGGTCTATTTGTAGCTGAAATTCTCCCCCTTGATTAAAAATTCACCAAGGGGCAGCCTGATGTGACATTTATGAGTTTCTGGAAGTCCATAAATGTTGAATGTTAGAAATTAGCAATGAGTTGTTTAGAAGATAAAAAGCAATAAGCAAGCAAGCAAGAGGGCTAATTTTTGACATTCCTGTGTTTTTGTTGCTGTCTGTAGAACTTCATAGCAAGGTGGACCAAAAACTTTATGCAAAGCTTAACCTCTGTGCCAACCCTTACCTCTAAGCTCCCTTCTAAAGACCTGAGTCAGACTCAGCGAAACTATCTGGCTACCCAATTTCCTTACAACTTTACAACTCTTCAATGATTTGTGGCTTACCCAAGTTCCCTGTTATCTTAATACAGGCCATGATGACATATCTTAAAATTGATTACTTTTGTTCTTTCTTCATATAACAGTAGCACTGCAATGACTGGGGGGATTGGCAAAAATAAATCTGTGATGTCCTTATTTTGAAGTTTTCAACCACAGGACTGTTTCACACCTGATCTGTAAATATTTCTTTCAAATTACTTCCTACCCACATCCCAGCACCTTCCTGAGCTTCTAGTCCCTTCTTTTAAGTAATTTCTTCAGACATTACTGTCATGTTGTCTCTGTAGACACTTCTGGGTCATGGAAGCTTTGCACATTTCCTGGGGGACCTTGTTTAGTCTAGGCTGAAGTCAGTGAAGAGACAGAGAAGGCTAAATGACTGAAGTTCTAATCAACTGGCCCTAGTGCCATTCTACTTATTTACTGCGCAGCCATCCAGAGGCTGACTGTATATGGAATTTCAATTCTGTCAAGTTGCTGTACATTTTACAAAATACAATGAAACTCTGCTTGACTCACACATGGGGAAATCTAGGAATGTGCTGCATTATGCATGGGTGGAGGAAAGCACAGTGGTCAGAGGACAGAATCTAGGGCCAAGCTGTTTGAGTCAACTCCAACTCCTACTATTTATTAAGTTTGCAACCCCATTCTTGTGTTTCTCTACCTATCAATTTGTCTTCCATAAAGTGGGGTTTACGATGGTACCTCTCTCAGAGGGTGTCATAAGGGAGGAAATGAACTATCTGAGGGCATTACCTAGTGCATAGTAAGAACTGCAAATTTAAGAAAAGTTTATGGAATAGCCACAAGCCACTGTATGACATAGTGTTAGGCAATATAGCAATACAGAAAATTAACGAACTATGTCAGCCTTTAAGGACACTTTTTAGAGGGCCATAGAGTCGATTCAAATAATCCAGAAGGTAGGGCTGGTATGTACTATAGGCAGATGAACCCTCACTAATGACTTAGACCTACAGAGCAGAAAAGAACCACTCTGGCTGGGAGGTTCTGCTGTCCAGAGAGGTGATATTTGAATTGTTCCTTAAAAATGAGTAGTATTTTCAAGGGCAGGTGATGAGGGACAGTGAGCTGAAGGCTCTCTCACTTTCACACAGCATAAGCACAAGCCAAACTGCTACCCTCCACATTCACCAATGCACATGTCTCCTTCACTGCTTCATTTCTCAGGACTGCCAGCCTCTCTTCCTCTTTTTCCATCCCCAACTCCACTTGCAAATAGCTACCACTGGTCTCCCTTTTCCTCCAATTTCTTACTTCTTATTTTATCTTTCTTTTAGTATCAAAAGCAATGCAAGCATTTTTTAAATAAATTAAATAATATAAAAGGGCGTTAAAATAAATCATAAAAGGCCATGAGCATCAACCTCATTCATCCAACACCACTCTCAGGCAACCCTGAGCTGCTGTTTAAGAAACTCAGCTTTCCTGAGACTCCTTTGCTGGAAATGCTACAGTCTGACACTCTGGATAACAGTCAGATCTTTCGGATTTCTCCATACTTCCATAACTACATCTCTTACTTAACACTGCCATTGTACAAATATAGTACAAATATATTGTACAAATTATTTGTACAAATATATAGTACAAATATATTGTACAAATATAGTACAAATTCCTTTGACCATGTAATCTCATTGTACTAGTTTCCAGGTTCAGGACACTACAAAAAACCCAGCAGTGAACATTCTTATCCATACCTCTTGGTGAATTGTTTGGGTATTTCTGCTGGATAAATTCCTAGAAATAACATTGCCAAATCAGAATATGTGATTTGAAAAAAAAAAAAAGATAGCTATTACCTAAATGCCTTTCAAATAGGCTATGCCAGTTGAGACTTCTGATGATGCATGAGTGCCTATTCTCCTGTACCTTCACCAACACTGAATATTATCAAACTTTTCCATCTTCGCCATTCTGATGTTTGCTCCACCTTCACTGTGATACGCCTCATCTTATACAGTCTAAGAACCCGATCCAAAGCATAATTTGTCCCATGGACCTGAGATGCCTGCAGAAACAGGGAGGGGGCATTCAGGATGGTAAAGAACAATGGCAATGCAAAAGGATACTTAATAACTTAATAACTTAATAATTCAGGCAGATGAGAACTAATTTAACATAAAGATGAGACACAGAACATCACAGACTTGTAGAACAAATGCATCAGAACTTAATGAAATGCACCTCAATGGCCTTCTGCTAGTGGCAGTTATTATCTGAAGTCCAGAATGACCCAGCTGGAAGAAGAGGGTGGAGGGTGTGAGATGTGAAGAGGCAGGGTAAAGGAAGTCCTCTCAGTTCATCAGAATGCTCAGTTGGCAATAAATGAAACATTATAAAAAATGATGAATTTCAACCTGATGATTCCAAAATACAAGAATAGTAAGTCCCAAACCTGGCTGCCTAGCTATATCACCTGGAGTGTTTTTTAGATATTTCACCCTCCTTCCCATCTCTCCCAAACACACAAGTCACTATAGATTCTGATTCAATTGGTCTGCCTTTATAATCTACCCATCAGGTGATTCTGAGGCAGAAAAAGTTTAAGGAAAACTCCCAGAGCAGAGGCTCTCAAACTTGAATGTGGATCAGAATCATCTGGGGGACCTGATAAAATACAGATGGCAAGGCCCCACTGCCCGCACTTCTGATCAGTCAAACTGGGATGGGATTGATAATATGCATTCCTAAGAAGTCCCCAGGTGATGCTGCTCCAGAGACACAGGTGAGGTCCACTGTCAGCACCGCAGTGACAGCACCAGCCACAGGTCTGCCCCACCTCAGACCTAACTAATCCACATCTGCAATGAACCAGATCCCTCAGTGCTCTGCTCCAGAAGTGTGACCCTGAAAGGCTTGTCTGCATTGCCTTGCAGACTACTGAAGGGGGAGGAGGTCTGCAAGAAGACCTGGGTTCTAATCCTAGCATCTCTCCAGCTAACTTGTGATAAAACGCGCTCTTCATCTCTAATCATTTCTAAATCCTTATACGCTAAATCCTTATAATCCTTATAAGCTACAGGGGCAAATAATCCTTTTGATTCCTTTCTTTGTTTCCTATGATTCTAATTTGGTAATTTACACAGTGTTGTAGACTAAATTGTACCTGCCCTTCTCCACATGCATAGGCTGGAACCCTAAACCCCCAGTATCTCAGCATGTGACTTTCATAGATAGGGTCTTTTAAGAAGAAATTGAAGCTAAATGAGGTGATTAGGGTGGCTCCTAATCCAAGATAACTAGTGTCCTTACAAAAAAAGGAGGTGAGGACACAGACACATGCAGAGGGAAGACTAAATAAGAGGATAGCCATTGACAAGCTGAGCCAAGAGGCCTCCAAAAAGCCACCCCAAACTCCAGAACTGTGAGGAAAGACATTTCTGGTGTTTAAGCCACACAGTCTGGGTGCTTTGTTATATCAGTCCTAGAAAACTAAGGATACACTCAAATTGAGTTTTGTGATGGAATCTAGTTTCAATTCCACGTACGGAAATCTAACTTCTTATTACAACTCACTTCAATATCAGACCAATTAGCTCCAGTAGCCAGGTTCTCCAGAAAGTGGGCCTTTCCACGCTGCAACCCCTCAGGCAATGCTCAGCTCTGATGCATATTCATTTCCCAGCACTTATGCATATTCCATATCCAAGAGCCACGAAAACCACTGAACTCTCCTCCCACTTTTCCCAACCTCAGGTCAATACTCCACCTCCACCCCCACCTGCCTCTTCCTCTCCACCTGGATTTAGCTTTAAATGTCAATTTCTGACTTCTGATCTCCTTAGCCCCATCTTTCCAGAAATCAAGCAAATTATATTTCTATATCCTGGCAGTGTTTGTTTCATAATCCCCGTGCCCAAGAACAGATTTACATTTATTGCATTTTCATTCAGATCATTTTTCTCTCTGCTAAACCAGAGTGCTCTTACAGTGCAAATATAAAGGAGAACGATGTGACAATATGAACCCTCCACATTACGTGCCTTCAGACTATTTCCCCATTTCACACAGCTGCTCATGTGATATAGCTAGAAGTAAAGATTCTAGAATTTCTCTAGTCAAAGGCAAAGACAATCAAATGCTGTTTTGAGAGCCCTAAAGGTAAGTCTATGTTTCACAAGCAAATGTAAGTTATCTTGGGCATTTTTCAGTAGAGATAAAAAGTACTGAAAGTCCCACCAAAGGAAAACATTTTTAGACTTTGAACAACGGGGAAAATGTCAAAACTTAACTTTTTCCTTTATCCCATCAAGGTAGGCTTGAGCTCTGTTTCTCTAAGTGAATGTGTATACACATCACCTGATGGTTCTTGCTGAAGCGTTGATTCTGATTCTGTTGGTGTGGGGTGGATCCTGAGAGTCTATATGTCCAAAAAGCTCCTGGTAGAAGCCCAAGCAGCTCGCCCATCATCTACCTTTTGAATAACAAGGCTCTGAAGACAATGAGATTGGGCCTATGCTTTCTGAAGACTCACTGATAGCTGAGGTTTAAATTCTAAGATTTGCATTGGATGGGCCTAGACCATTTCACCTTGGCAGAGTTGGGTTCTGGAGAGACACAAAAACCTGACTATTCATTTATTCAGACCCTTAACATCACCAAAGCTTTGAAGATGCCAGGGAGACCAAGAGAAGGCACCGTTTCAATGACTATTAGACTAGTGATCTGTTCCAGCTCACGCTTCTGCAATGACAGGCATAAAAGAAAGCAGAAGATTAGGACCACTATGAGTTTAAATTTTAGAGCCTAATAAACATTCCTTCTCTGCCTTCCCATATCCATGGAGACAAACCCACATAACCCTAAGCCTGGTTATAACAGCTCAAGAGATGTCTCGTCTGGTTGTGAAAGGCCCAGGGAATACAGGCTATGATCCATGGTACTCACTGGAAAGAGCACTCATAGAGACACTTTCTGAGTAAACATATAAAGCAGTGTTTCCCACACTTATCTCTATATTGACGTCACCTAGGGAGTTTCAAAAATAGCTGATGCTTGATATAACCCTCAAATAATGTGATTTACTAATTGATCCCCTACCAGGGAACTAACCCACATATGGCACAGCAGACCTCTCCTGTCTCACTTGTTGCTCCCCTCAGCAGTGTATTTCAGTAGATCTGCCTTTCCTGCTCCCCACTCTGTCTCTGGTGAGTCCTCTCACCCCGACACCTCTGACTTATATCCCAGTTCTTCTATGCAAAAATAATAAATAAACAAATAAAGCTCTTTCCCCTTTCCCCTAGTCTGCAAAACAGTTTGAGACTCACTGCTGTTCTGAGTGACTGATGTGGAATACTTGAGATACAACACCCTAAGTCTCCCATGTAATTACCTCTCAGGTTCAGGAAACCAGGTAGGTGTTCTAACAGGAAGAGCATACCACAGTCACCAATTTATCAACTGACTCATTCAACAAATATTTAGTGAACATCTATCATTGAATTGATTCCTCAAATGAATCTGTAGACTCAAGTATAAAATTTCATGCTACTATCAGAATTTTGGGGATTCCTAGTAGAACAGATATCTCCTTGTCTTTTCCTGCTTTCATCTATTCTCCCCTTTAGGATTTCCTTTGAGGAACAATTTCTCCACCATTCTCAGTTCATGTTGTCAGGGGGCTCCCTCTATTTTCCCCCAGAACCAAACCTGCCTGCCTCCAATTTTATCCTTGGCCTTAACCGAGGTGTGTGTATGGCCACAGAGTTGTTGACTGACATTTTGTGGCCAATATCTGGAGGCTAAGGACAAAGTCCACCTGGAGGAGAGAGCCAGGAGTCGAGACTATCTTATCGCACTGCTTGCTTTTGTCCCTGCTGCACCTGCTCATACATTCCCCCTTGGGATCTAACCCAGTTTGAGGCAGTTTTCTGCTCTCTGCAGCCCTAAACGTCCTTACTGTTATGCCTAAGGTGGATTTCTTTCAGGAATATTTCCTTTTGTGATTAAAAAAAAATGAATAAACCCATTAATATCTGTTCATGAATTGCTCAGTTTCCTGTTTTATGAAAATGTGTTTTTTTAGAGATCCTATTCTAATATGTCTTTAGGTATATAAATGGAATTCTCTAAAGCAAGTCAGACCATGAGCTCAAGATGTTCTTCAGAAAAGCATTTAAATGATGCTATACCTTTAGCAGCTGCCAGCTAAAGGCTCAAAGAGCAGATGGAGAGAAATATTCCAGGTTGTTCTACTCGTCTTCTAACAAATGCCTGAGAAGCCTTCTAGGTTTGAGGACACTGGGATGGGAGGTTCTGCTTTCTGGGTAGTATTACTATGCAATCACAAATCACAGATGCGGAGAAGCCAATGAAATATCACAAAGAGTTGGAAATGGATTATTGAGCTAAGGCATCTCTTTACCAAGTACTGTTGGTCCTTCTCCTAAAGGTACCTCAAATTACCCTCTTGTTTTCAAATGCACTAACATTTTTTTGCAAACTCTCATCATCCTTTACCTAAACTAAGGCAGCAACTCTTAACTGTTTTCTTTACCTTAAATAGCATTTCCACCTCCTGGCAAAACCTCAGTCCATCCTCCACAATGCTGCTGGAATGATCTAATCATATTGCCTACTTAGAAATCTCACACTTGCCCCCGCACCTATAGGATAATGGCCGTGGTTTCAGCCAAGGTACAATTCACACCTCCACCTACCGATCTACATTTATACCTAATTCCCAGGACTTGCTAGGCTGTGTCAGTATTTGTGCCTATACTCATAGCATTCTTTCTGTCTTGAAGTCTACTAGGAAAACTCTTCTTTATACTTCAAAATCTGATTCAGGTATTCCTTTTTTCAGGAAGATTTTCATACTATCCTCCCACCTTTATTTTTTTTAAAGAGTTATTTATTTTTGCATAGAAGAACTGGGGTATAGGCCAGAAGTGTGAGGGTGAGAGGATTCACCAGACATAGAGTGGGGAGCAGCAAAGGTGGATTTGCTGAAATACACTGCTAAGGGGAGCTACAGGTGAGACAGGAGAAGTCTGCTGTGCCATATCTGGGTTAGCTCCCTAGCCTGGGATTGAACTCAGGCCATCACGGTGATAGCACTGAGACTTAACACCTAGGCCACCAGGGAGGACCCTTCCCACCCCCAAAGTCAATTCCTACCTCCCCTGTGCTATACTTACTTTTATCCCTAAACATTTTGTTAATACGTTTGCCCTTCTGTCTAAATTTGAGCCCCTTTAAGATAGGGCCAGTTTATTAGTGAATTCCTCTAATACCAAGCACAGTGCCTGACTATGGTAAGTAAATGTTTAGGGAATTAAAATGATAAGGAACTCTTCTGCACTGTTGGTGGGAGTGCAAACTGGTCCAACCACTGTGGAAAGCTGTGTGGAGATTTCTGGACCTACTAAACATAGAGCTTCCATATGACCCAGCAATTCCACTCCTAGGTATTTACCCAAAGGACACAGAAACATCAATTCCAAAGAACACCTGCACCCCTATGTTTATAGCAGCACTGTTTACAATAGCTAAGCTTTGGAAACAACCCAAATGCCCAAAAATAGATGACTGGATCAAGAAGATGTGGTACATATATACCATGGAATATTACTCAGCATTCAAAAAAGATAAACACATGCAATTTGCTGCAACATGGATGGCGCTGGAAGGGATCATGCTCAGCGAAATAAGCCAAAAAGAAAAAGAAAAATACCGGATGGTCTCACTCATAGCAGGAATCTAGAAAACTTAAATAAGGGACCAGGAAAATGAATAACTATAAGAAAGTGAAAATCAAAATCAACAAAAAACTATGAACCAGAGACACTTTTAGGGGGGCGGGGGCGGGAGGGGAGGGATTGGGGTCAGAATGGGGGGCTGCAATTGTATGGGGAATATAACAATAAAATTTATAAAAAAAAAAAAAAAGATAAACACATGCAATTTGCTGCAACATGGATGGCGCTGGAAGGGATCATGCTCAGCGAAATAAGCCAAAAAGAAAAAGAAAAATACCGGATGGTCTCACTCATAGCAGGAATCTAGAAAACTTAAATAATGGACCAGGAAAATGAATAACTATAAGAAAGTGAAAATCAAAATCAACAAAAAACTATGAACCAGAGACACTTTTAGGGGGGCGGGGGCGGGAGGGGAGGGATTGGGGTCAGAATGGGGGGCTGCAATTGTATGGGGAATATAACAATAAAATTTATTAAAAAAAAAAAAAAAATAAAAAAAAAAAAATAAAATGATTGCCTTTGTTTCCAAGTCAATGTTGAGGTTGAATTAGAGAGAAGTTTCCTGATAATACAAAATCAGAATTAGGTTAAGAGGTGATGGATAATAGCTAACAATTAGTGATAAAAATTTATCCATATGTTAATGGCTCTGTAGTACTATCTAATTTAATATGTAAGGCTCAACAATGTTCAGCCTTTGTGCTAGAAATGATAAATTGCCTGCCATCTCTGCACCACATTGTGGAAACAACTTAAGTGCCCAATAATAGATGAATAAAGAAGATGTGGTGTATATATCCAATTGTAAAAAAAGATGGACTCTTGTCATTGGCAACAACATGGATGGAACTGGAGAGCATTATGCTGGACTAAGTAAGTCAAAAGGAGAAAGGCAAATACTGGATGTTTTCACTTCTATGTGGGATATAATAAAACAATACAAAGGAACAGACATACCAAAAACAAAACAAATTCTTAAAATTTGACTGTAGAATTAAGCTTCCCAGAAGAGGAGGTGGGGGTGGAGATCTCAGGGGGGAGTTGGCCTTGGCCCAATGGACAGTGGTGGAGGAGGTGTGGGAGTGGTGTGGTAATATATATCTAAGGAGTTGTAAACCTCTACCTCTAAATCATATACAGTGTCGTAAACCAGTGTTACCTCAATAAAAATTATACAATTTAAGAAAAGAAAAGAAATAATATATTGTGATTAATATCTGAAAAACATATTTATAAAGTGTGTAGGTTTGATTTGAAATCCCCATAGAAATCTCAAAACACAAGTGCATACTTATACTCAAACACCTTATAGTTCACTCTGCGAGAAAATGGGATTCTAATTACCTACCCTAAATTAAGTAAAAATGTCTAAGAGAAAAAGGAATTCTTTTTTAAAAAAAATAAAAAGACATTCACTAATTCCTAATTATACAAAACTAAAATTACCTAGTTGAGACGATCCAGACTGAATCCAGGAGGGTCAGAGCAGACAAAGAGAGACAAATCTTCCTCACCATCCTGCCTTCCCAACTCAGCTGACCTGGTTCTTGAACAATGAATTCTAAACAATGCAGCCCTGAGACTGGGGCACAAACCAGATGGCCCCTTAATTTTTTTTTTTCTGAATCTACGTCCACGCTTATTGGATAACTCTTGCTGGATCCAGATTGTGTTTATTCCTAGTTACCATTAGAGTTACAGCCTTACTTTAAACTAGTTGCAGTAAAAGGAGGAAAAAAAGAAAAGCAAGCGAGAGGAGTTGGAGATTGCCTTGTAAAATTGGCAAGGACCTTCACTTGCTTTTTGCTGGTGCTCTGAAATTCAAGGCTCATTTTCATGTTCCAGCAGCCCTGTTTTGTTACTGACTGACACTCAGTGTTAAAGGCAGGGAGCTAGGGTGCAACTTTACCCCCTTTTCCCACTTCTTTGTTTAGCCTCAACGTGTCCTGGTTGACAGAGCAAGATTAGCCTCTAGCCGCAGTGAGTGTGAGTGTTCTCCAAGCCAAGGCCAACAGCATGTTCATAAACATAATAAACCCTTTTAAAAAATTCCAGCAATCAAGAGACAAAAGCAACAACTTGGAATTTCTGGATTCTCCACCAATCTAATTACAGTGGCAGTGAAAGGACAAATGCCTAATGAAACTGCCAATCAAAGCAAATGATATGCATCCTGTTTATACAAATCTTTACGCCCATGGTTGGAAGCAGCCCTTTGGCAGAGGAGGTGAAAATTGGTGCTTGAAAAACAATTGACGATCTGAAATCTCCACCCACCAAGTAACTAAGCTTCACTTGGAGGCTCAAATACATCTGATTCCTTTTTCCTTAAAAGTCTTTTTATCTTTTCAACGAAAATGCACATGTCATAGTGTGTGACTTAATCAATGTCCCCATGCTGAAAACAGACATTTACTAGCACCAAACACAGAACATGTCCAGCACCCCAAAGTCCCCCTCTCACCCCTTTTAGTAACTCATTGCTTTCTTCCTAACAGTAACTGCTGTCCCAAATTTTATCAGCAGAGCTTAATTTGGCCTGTTTTTGTCCTTTATATTAAAGTATACGCTACAAGTATCCATCTCCTTCCCTCACATCGGATTGTGAGACTTGCTGGAATGCTGTCTTCCACTTTTCCTTTCCATCACTGATTGATATCATCATGTGCCTGCACCACAATTGGCTGCCCCATTCTGCTGCTGGAACTTCTACTGTTTCCTGTCTGGGACTATACATAGTGCTGCCACTGACATTCTAGAGCATTCCTTTTGTTGAATCACATTCACAAGCCTCCAGCAAACAGAGAGATAGGGTTGGAACTGCTGCAGCATAGGTCCTGTGTATGCTCCGTTATCATAGATGTTGCCACACAGTTTTCCCAAATGGTCCTAACAACTCACACTCCTACCGATATGTGATGCTAGTCACCACTAGCTTGCTTCCCTCCTTGCCTGGGAGGAACTATGTTCTTTAATCTTCACAACAGGCTCATTTTTGATGTGGAAGCTGCTGAGGAGACTTACCATGACAATGCCAAGTAACAGCTGGGACTCCATGTCCTTGTCACTTGGGAAACTGGAGCTCTTCTCTCTGTTCCAGCCTCCCCTGGTGCTCATTTAATACTTATTTTCAGTGGAAGGTCCAGGCCCTTTCTCCTTTGTCTCGCATCTTGGCTTGTTGACTTTACTTACCCTGTCAACTTTTTGTTTTCTGAAGCTTCTAATTCCAAGCGATGAAAGTTTCATTTGACTTCCTCATTTCATCTTTCCTTCTCAGGCTCTTTGCTGGTTCCTGCTCACCCTCTGAATGTCCAAGTGTCCAGGGTTCACCTGCAGCTGCCTTTCCTTCTCCCTCAGTGGTTAAAGGGATCATGGCCACCAATATTCCAGAAGTTTCTGCCTCTCTTGCTTCTGGCACATGGTGAAAATGTGCTTTCCATACTTCCCAACATGTCTTATATGTGGGTTGGCCTATGTGGCTAGTTCTGTCTAGTGATTGTGAGCAAAAATGATGCTTCTTTTGAGCCATAATTTTCCACGGCTGACACAAAACTCTCCAGAGTTCTCTTCTCTCTGCCTGCTTTTGCTTCCTCATCCTGAGCCCTGAAATGAGGAAATGAACAGATCTGTCAACCATAGTGGACATATCGCTCAAACAAGAAAGAGAAAAATGTTCACATTATAAACCACTGAAATTTTTTGGGGAGGAGAGAGGGGGTTGTTATTTAGCAAAATGAAGCCCATTCTGATTAAATGAAAGCATTTAGCTTTGTAAATTTGGTTATAAGCTATATTTTTACAGTTCCAAAATTTTTTTTTAGGATGAAATGAGAGCTTTGCTTTAACATATCTATGATATCTTTTTTTTTCAAGATTTATTTATTCATGCATACAAGAACTGGGGTACAGGCCAGAGGTGTGGGGAGTGAGAGGATTCACCGGAGACAGAGTGGAAAACAGAACAGCTGGACTGACTGTAATATACTGCTGAGGGAAGCAGTGGGCAAGTCAGGAGAGGTCTGCTGCACCATGTGGGTAGCTCCCTGGCTGGGGATCAAACTCATGCTGCAATAGCTATGGATAGCTTCATAGATTGCATCTTAACCCCTTGCACCACCAGGGAGGCTCCAGCTTTAACATATCTATGATATCTATGGAAGTAAATGTGCCCATGTTCCTGGAAGACATGTGCACACATATGTGCCTGTATACATTGAAGCACACTAACAATATAGTTAGGAGAGTAATGTTTTCACATATAAATCTAGAAGAAAGCACTGAGCTACAGTTTGTACATCTACAGTTGAAAATTTTCTTAACTACAGTAATGAGAATATAATTGAACTGAGACAATAAGTCATAAAATCTAGTTTCCCCTGGACCACCCATCACCTAGCCCTGAGCTATGCTTCCTACCCAGACTGGGCACCAACGTTTACATGTAGAGGCCTGACAGTTGCCACATTTTGTCTCTCAGTTGATTCACAGTCCTGGGCTTCGGACCCATTTATCCCGTTTTCTCTAAATACTCTCTCAAACTAATGAATGTGTCAAACTATACATATGCAAAATGGAATGCTGTTCCCCCACCCCAGCCATACCTCAATTAGCAGTGTCCCCTTGACTCAGGTCAAAGTCCTGTATTTTGTTCATCCCTTTCTCTTATACCCCATAATAAATCTATCTGCAAATCAGACATGCTGATTTTACCTTCAAAATATATCCAGTATCTGACCCTCCCTTGGTTCTTTAATTCTAGATACCATGAATTTTTCAAAACTTCATTCTTCTAGAGATTAGCGTTTTTACCCCCTTTCTTTACAATCTTCTCACAACCCCTTCTCACCCTGACCCCAGCCTATTTGCATGACATTATACTGTCCTCAACCTCCTTTACTTTTCCTTTCTTTATAATTTGCTGGCCACTTTCTCTCCCTCGCTTCAGCTCCCTGATCTTCTTGCTATTCAGTTTCCATGAGAAAAATCTGTGCATTTTATGGCTTTAATTTTCATTTTTGCCCATGTTTCACAAAATGGATGTATAACAGTGATGGTACCTGGAATAATTTTAGGAGTTATATGGATGAATATTACTATTTTAACAGTTATGATTTTATTTTAATGTATCTTAGACAAAACATAACTAGTAAATAAAGCCTGATATTTCACTGATACTATTGCTTAGATGAAACCAAATAAATCAGTTTAAGTCAAATTAAAGTAAAATATTCAATAAACAGTACTGCAGGAGGTATGAGATATGGGGGGAAATGTAAGTAACACACAAATGAGGTTTAAGGAATAGACAATGGATTCTCAAGTAATAAAAACAGCCAGTTCTCCTCAGCAGATATGTACTTCTAACACTTGGGGTATTCCATTTGGATGGTCCATGGTGCTCTCAAATAAATTTTTGAGATTAGTAAATTAATCTCAAATGAATGAATCCCCTAAAACCAGTTCCTCCACTTATTCAATGCCCTCTAGTAGGCAAAGTCCAACGACTGGGCATTATCTTTTATTCATCTCTCTCTTTGTCCCCTTTTTTTCACTAACTTTTTAAGTCCTGAAATGACTGTCAGTTTTACCCTTTCTTCTCTTTTATTTTCATTAACATCATTCCAAGCCACGACCCAATTACCTCATACCCAGATCATTGTAATGCCCTCCAAACTATTCTCTCGTCTCTATGTAAATTCAATTCCGTTCTGCCACTGCCTTAAAATCATCACTCCCATGTTCAAAACCTTTAGACAGTATTCTCTGAAATCAATGGCCAATATCCCTAACTCCATACTAATAATATTTATTGTGTTATTGTTTTCTGCTCTAAAAGCCTTTCAAAATGTTCTCTAATCCTCATAACAGCCCATAACAGATTATAGATGAGGAAACTAAAATTTAACGGTTCAATGACTTGCCAAGAGCTACTTGGTAGCAAGTCATCTCAAGTACTAATGCCAGTATCTTTAATCTAAACTAACATAAACACTACCAATTGACAGATTTAATTATTTGTAATTTCATCTTTGTGTGCTCTGATCTATTTCCATTTTTTGCCCTCATTTAAGAATATACTAGACACCTGGAGCTTGATATTCCACACACACATGCACACCCCCTTCTGATACAATGTCTAAATTATTTCTCTCCTTTAAGGCCCCACTCAAGTTCAACCTATTATAGTCGCTAGCCAGGATTATTACTGGGGTAAATAAATGACTGTCCTTCCAGACCTAAAGCTTGTTTTCCCCGGACCTGAATTGCCCTACTCAGTCCTATTGTAACCCTGGCTCGAGAAAAAAAAGTCCTCATCCTTTCAACAGGAGGGGACCCTTCATCTCTGAATGAAGAACATATCAAAGTATTCAAGTGGATGCAGTTCAGGGCATTTCGTTTCAACTGTTTATGTGTTCAGGGTCTTTTTCAGCTCCCCATACTTTGTGTTTAGTAGACACTCCACAATTATAATAATGCAGGCTGACTTCCAAATATATAGTGTTTTAGGGAATAGTCAGATGTGAGTCCTCCCCAAAGAAATCAGTGTTTCCTGGGCATCGCCTCGCTGAGATATTTTTTGTTCACTGATCTTTTTCAATTGTCAACTCATTCTTTGAGTTATGGGCCGCAGAAAAGAGAGATGATAAACGTAATTGGGTCTTCTGTTCTCTCCTAATAAAAGGCAGCAGAAAAAAAGTTCTTAGAAGGAAACTTAGACATCAGCTAGTCCCACCCCTCATCTCAAAGATGAGAAAACTAAGGCTTTGATGACCTACAGAGGGTCACATACTTAGTGGTAGATTCAGGACCTTGAGTCCCAATTACAGCTTAAATTGCAGCTCTGCTTAACAGGGTGATTGCCTTGTCAACAGAGACAAGTCACTTACTCTTTCTGGAACTCAGTTTTCTTAATTCTCAATGATGTTATTATCAATGGTTACCCTTATGGATTGTTTTAAGAATAGCATAAAGTTCAATTAAATAAGAAATGAGGAAGCATCTAACACCTAATAGGTGCCCAGTAGATGTTTATTTACTCGTGAAAATGGTTAAGTCAACTGACATTCAAGAAGAATGTAGAAAAGGTGTATTTTAAGAGGATGACTAAAACATTAAACAGCTAATCACATAAAGTTCCTCAAACTGCAAGACCTTTGAAATCAGGGTGGGGAGACAGGAGGAAGCAGTGAAGGGGGAGAAGTTTAATGTTGAAGGTGTCTCAGTTGTTTGTTTTTTCTTTAAAGAAAAGGTGTGTGTCAGCTGGATGACTCGTGAAACACTAATTAAATTTTCTATTCTTTGTATCCCCATAAAACAAACTACTTTTAGCAATGCTGAGCTTTCTGGAGACCCAAGAAAATAATTGCCTGGGTCTAACGTTAATTGCTTTAAAAAGTAGTTTTAAGTTTTAGGTTGGGTGCGGTTTTTCAAGACGTTAAGTAAGTGTTAGAGACAAGTCTTAAGTCAGGTGGTGACTTCTCATCCAGAAGGAAGAGAAGCAAAACTGTGGGCATCGTTCCCAACCCTTTCACGCTGTGGAACTTTCAGATTCCTCTCTCCTGTCTGGCCCCCTCACACCATGAGCACTCCCCAGGCCTCCAGCCTATGACATCACCCCAGCGCTGCCTTGGACTCACCGGAGGTCCTTGGAAGGAAGGCAGTTTCTCTAAGTGCCTCTTGCTACCTTGTCTTTTTGCTCTGGAGACTATAAGGCTTACACTGTGAATATTAAATGATCAGATAATTCTGATCTTGCAAGATGTTTTTGAGTTTTTAAATGTGAAAAATGTACAAGACATAAAACTACAGAGAATCATTTAATAGATACTCATATACCACCCAGATTTACATGTTAAGTGTTTTTTTTCCTGTCTGATTTAGAAAAAGATTTTAAAGCAAAAATTTACAGATATAATTAAATCCCCCCCCATTCCACTACTCTCCCTCTTTAAAGGTAATCACCATCTTGCAGTTGAATTTTATCTTTATATCTATGTTGTTTGTAGTTTACTATTTATGTATTCACAAACAATATATAGCATTTTATATGCTTTGATTTTATATTTTATGTAAGTGATGTCATCGATGCATATTTTTGAAACGTGCCCTTTTCACTCAGACACATGTTTTTGAGATTCATGATGGTGACACATTTAAATCTATTTCATCTTCTTTTAACTGCTAGAAAACATTTCGTTGTATGAATGGACTACACTTTAGCCATTACATGATGGATGGACATTTAGTGTTTCAGATATTTTGCAATTACTAATAAGACGGCAATGAATATGCTTGATTATATCTGCTATGTACAAGTGCAAGATTTGCGCTAGGATTTACATCTGGAAGTCAGTTCCTATATTTCCTAGGCCACGTATATCTTCAACTTCACTCAATACTGACAAATTGTTACCCAAAGAGGCTGCATTAATTTATACTCCTCTGCACAGTTTATGACAGTTCTCCTTCCTCTTCAGTGCTTGATCTTAAAAGATGTTTTAATTTTTTTCCTAATTGGATGGGGGTGAAAATGACCTTTGTTTTAATATACATGTTCTTTTTTACTAACAAGTTTTGCACAATTAAAAATCTTCATCAGCTGTTTGCATTTCCTCTTCTGTAATTTCTTGTTCATCTCCCTTGCCAATTTCTCTCTCTTTTTCAATTTGTAGAAAAATATTCTAAATACTCTGGAAACAAAACCCATATTGACTATGCAATATTGATTTCCATGCTCCCAAACTTAGTTATTTCAGCTGGGTAGACTATACCACATGAGCAGCTGTGGGTGAGCCCCCATGGCCAGGGTGCCCTGGTGTAGTCTACACAGAGCCATAAGCAAGAAGCCTGAAGCAAGATGGCAGGAACAGTGGGTTGGGATTCAGAAGCCCTGGTTTCCAGACTCAGTTTGACCTTTGATTACCTAAGACTTTCTCAGGCCTCTTTTTCTTCATCCGTAAAATCGTAATAGTAAAACCAGCTTCAAGGGATTTTGTGAAAAGCAAATAAGATACATAAAATCACCTTTGAAAATGCTATCCAAATACTAGCCATTATTAGTAGCACAAGTCAAATACAAGGTCATTATACTAGTCTGCTCTGCTGCTATGAGAGAATAGTCTATGCTGAGTGGCATAAATGATAGATTTTTTTTTCTGATAGTTCTGAAGGCTAAGAAGTATAAGATCAAGGTGCCAGCAAGGTCAGCTTGGTGAGAGCCCTCTTCCTGGCTTGTAGTTAGTCACCTAGTTCTGTCCTCACATGCTGGACAATATGAGCTCTGTCCCGCCTTCTCAGAAGGACACCAGCTCCATGGCATTAGGACCACCCTTGTGACCTCATTTAATGTTTAGCATCTCCTCATAGGCTCTCTCACCAATTACAGTATATTAATTGGGGAAACTCTTCCTGACACAAGAGTTTTGGGGAGAAACACAGCTGTTGTGATCTATTGGTGCCTAGCCATTTATTTGCAAATGGACATAAATTTCCTAATTGTTCATTAGGGCTTGGAGACCTAGACAGGAACATCATTAATGTTGTGAAGCATTCTTTTGCACTGTCTATTCAAAAGTACTATTGTTATCAAACCAAGGTTTGGCCATTTCTGTGACTATCCTTCATAAGGCACAAACCCCAATTATGCATCCTTTTACCATATGGGGCCAGCTTAAAATTGAGTCAAGAAACTAAAGTGGCACCTCCCAACAGTACTGTGATATCAGAAATAGTCTATAAGATGGTCTGTAATGCCTACGCTCCAAGTACCACAGCCACTGGCTGCATGTGGCTAGTGGGCAGGTGACATAAGTACAGTGTCTGATAGCTTAACAAGAAACAGTGGGTGATTTGGAGTTCACAACAGAGTTGCAAGCTAGTGTGTGGATGTACACGGATGGGTCCCAGGAAATTGGAGAATGGCATAAATCCAGAGTGGTACGAAGTAAGGAAGGAAAAAATCCCGAGAAAAACACTCCTGCAGAAAGTGCACCACTCCCATATGCTTCAACCATCGAGCATTTGGAAAATAACAAGTTTTTACCTTTCCCGTTTTTCTTTTACTTTCAGGAAATCTGTGAAATAATCCTTAACAATAGAGGGTTTCCAGATTTATGATGGAGAGGTCCCCTTGCAACCACTCTGGACTAAAACTCAGCATGCTTGAAATGAGAAGGGAAAAAAGCAGCCACTTGTTACTTCAAAGGGCTTCAGCTTTTAAAATGATTTTCCCTGGATCTCCAATAGGAGCAGTTCACAGAAAGGGATCATGGAGCATAGACAATTCAATCACCCATCAGACTGAGACCTGCCATCGCTAGCTCCATCCGTTTCAGGCTCTGTTACCTGCACCATAACCCCCAGCTCTTATTAGGACCCCCCATGGAAGGTGACAAATGCAAGTTCCCAGAACTAAGGACAAGTAATTCAAATGAGCAAGGTCCACTAGGGTTACTGATAAGATAAAATAATATCAGATTTGGGGGAGTCGTGGTACTGAAATGATGGGTCGAAGCAGAAGACGGAGTTTCCAAATCTTCTGTCAAGCAGGCTTGAAAATACCAGCTTTTGGATAAGATACTTAGAACCTTGAAAGTTGCGTCTCCAAACTCTGCACCTGAATTTTCATCCACTGTCTCCTCTCTTCGGCTCACCCCTGCCACTCACACTTCTAAGTTGTATTTATTGTGCTTGTGATTTAGCAAATGCTTTGTGTGTCTGACAACACAGGAGTTCAAATTATGAGAACTATCTATTGTGCTCAGATCAATAGGCTAAACCCACACTTACTTTTTAGCTCAGAGAAAGCTTTCCATTTTCCCCCCTAATGGCCTTTAACATCAGTGCCAATAATGATCAAGCCAGAACTAAGTGTCCCAGAGCTTGAACAGAGTGGAGGGACAGGAGCCATGGAACAGGATGCAATCACAGGACTTTCACCAAATCTTAAAGGGTCAGAGGTCCCAGAAGGAAGCTCACCCTCTGAAGTCTCCACTCCTTAATGAAGTCACTCACCCCCTGTGTCCTTTATTCTGCAGAGACCTCTGAGGGCCAGGCTATGCCTTGTCTTGGGCCTTGTGCGTTACTGTGGCTCTCCAAGGCCAGGTCAGGATCCAGATTTCCACAGGGACACAATCTGGCTCACATCAGAGAGGAACAAAGCTTGGAAGAATCCCAGGGACTTTTCAAAAGTCTTGTTCTATCCCTATCATTCACTCAGTGGGCCCAGTAGTTGCTGTTCTAACTCAGAATGCCTCCTGCTCGTGTATGCTTCTGCAAAGCAACCAGATAAGAGTAAAGTTTGCAAAGTGAGCTGCGATTTACAACACACTTCCTTGAGAATGGGCTCTGCTGATCTGATCCCCCAGCCCATTCCCCTTGGCCTTGGGAACATGGCTTAACCTCTGTCAGCTGCTATATCTCATTTATATCATGGGAGTCATGCCAGTAACGGGCTTCTGATGAATCCTGGATATTTGGAAGAGGATTCTCCTGACAGGGGCCACCATGGCATGAGTGTTTGCTGAATTTGCTTCCCTGTCTATATTAAAACACAGCAAGGAGTGAGGTAGCACTGCTTTCTCACCTCCTCATCTCACCTAGTCTCAATAACAACAAATCATAATAGTTTTAACACTATCCGTGGTGGCATTTGGGCATGTCTTGCACCTATCAATTTGAAAAAAGAAAAAGTCTCACTTGGGCTGCAACATAGAAAGGGCAGAAACGCTTCAGGGGTGTGCTGTCCCAGTGGAGCCTAGTCTGGGAACATTCTGTGCTTCTCCCTTCCCCAATTCTCTTACTAACTTTCTTTTTTAAGCTCACCCGCCTGACACTATGGGCCCCTCAGAAGGTCCAGCCTTGCAGGCCCTAACACCAAGTCTGTGGTTCATGAACTCCTTAGCCTTTTCCTAAAATCCAATGTCCCCATCTTACTCTAAATGCAGGTTGTCCCCTGGCCTTTGCTGAGCTCATATCAAGAAGCAGAGACAGTGAGAAGGAGGACGATGCCTTACTTTGGAAGATTGTGGCCCAGTGGAGGTGATGTACAGAACTGTTTTTTCCTGAGGAGACTTAGCATGTCACCCCCCACTCACTGCTATCACAGACTTTAGGGATAACTGATCAGTAGCTGGCTTGCAAATTTTTCCCGGAGATCCCTACAGACTGTGCTGGGTCTACCAGTGAACGTGCTAGAAATCCTGTCTGCACAGAGCAGGACTGTGTCCACCTACTGGTGAGAAACAGGAAGAGACCCTCCGAAGGAGCCCCAGCAAGACATGACTGAGGCCATGCAGGAAACTGTCCAGTGCTTTGGTGGTGGGAGAGCCAAGGTGACCACAGTTGAGGGAGACATCCTACGCTGTCACAGTATTAACAAGGATATAAAACAATAGCCCTTCATTTAAAAATATAGACAAAAATTCAAAAAAGAGACCCAGCACTGGGAACTTCAGAAGAAAGAAAACCAGAGGAAGAAAGATGCTTTTAGAAGGAATGATGATATCTTTAGGGGTAGAATTTGCTTCCACTTATCATTGCCCATGAGAGGTTTAGAGAAAGGTCTGGAATTAAAATATCAGATTCAAATGTTTCAAAAATAGAGAGAAGTAAGAAATGAAATAGCACAGAATAATCATGGGTTTTAGAAAAACTGATCCCATTGTCTCCCTAGATTGCTTTTTTAATTGGATAAATACTGGATGCAATTTTGTTGTGATGGAAAAGTCTGGCCACCAGCCACGGCTTCCAGCCCGGTCCAAGGACCCAGTGTCCACCATCCTGTGAGCGTGCACCCCAGGGCTCACACCCCACCGCATCTAGGCAGAGCCCTTCCCAACCAGAGAGCTGCAAGTGAGAGAGAGCTATTTCCCCTCCACATATGTTGATAGGCGGAAAGGAGTTCAGCACTGCTCCTGCAAGCTGTCCTATTGAAGCCTCGTTTCCTGTCAATCTTCTTTTTTTTTTTCCCACGAAGCTTTAATTTTTTGCCACAGCACTTTCTACATTTTAGTTTCCTGCAAACCTCAGGAAATAGACTGAAATTAATATCGTCAGATGCTCCTAAAAGTGCTGGCTTGGCGGCATTGCAGAATGCTTGTGGATGCCATTTTGGGATGAAAACACACCAGTTATGCCCCCTTTGTTTGTGAGCGAGATCTGTGAAAGGAATTGTGTCTGGGATTGGACCAAAATCAAATGTAGGTTTTAAAAAAGTGGGAATAGAGCCCTGAATTTTCAGAATAGGCAAAGCTGGCGGGTACAACAAACTGGAGGAACAAACTAAGAAGAAATGCACAGCTCCAGGGATGATGGTGCTTTCTCAGCACCCCCTATTCTTGTTTTCCATGTGAAACTTTCATGTATTGGGTCAGACACTTGTACCCTTGCTCCTGCAGATCTGTTCCATATATCAACACAGACATGTGAAATAAAGAGGTAGAGAGATATCTAATTAGGGGTGCATGCTGGAACTAGTAATGTGTTGGAGGAGGGAGCAGCAGAATCCTCAGTTTTCTCATGGGCTCTGAGGAGCCCAGCTCATGGAACGCTCCTTCCAAGTGCCAGCTCTGCCCCTGAGAGGTGCCTCCTCCAGACAGCAGTTTCTCCCTCCATCTAGCAGGGAGAGATGACATTCTCTCCTTGTCTTCACTGTGCAAGGACGTTGCAATGATAAGCTTGTAACAACTATACAAACATGCTTTGGGTTCGTGAGGGGGAGAGTGTGACATGAATCAAAGTTATTTTTATTGTGGTTGGCTTCTGCATGTAGGACTTCCTCGGTGTTAGATGAGACTACACTATTACAGCATCTCCAACAATCTTTTGAAAATCTTTGTAATACTGAAGACTACTCAGTCTTTTCTTACATTCCCTGTGTTTTATTCACCTTTTGGATCCATCAGCTACGGTTTTTCTTTGATACATGCAGTCTCATCCGGTCAATCCAGGAGATTGATAGATCACACAGCCTGCTCCTCTTCCTGCATCTGACTCCAGGTTCAAGTCCTGGCTGCTTTCTTCCTCTCCAAGTGTGACAACCACTTAAATGGCTTTCCTGCCTTGGACTCTCGCCTCTGCAGCCATCCTCCACATGACCACCTGCTTGATTCTTCATGTGCTGCTTTAGCTCAGGAAACAGTGGGGTTCCACAGCCCTTCATGGGTCTTCTAAGAAAATCCCAAGTTTATGGGCCTCCCCGGTGGCGCAGCGGTTGAGCGCTGGGTTGCGGAGCTGCCCGCAGCCTCTGCAGCGCCGGTTCGATCCCCAGCTGCTCCCCGGCCACTAGAGGAGGGTCCCACATGGCGCGCAGACCTCTCCTGCTACCCGCTGCTCCCCTCAGCAGTGTACTTCGGTCCTTCTGCCTGCTCTGCTCCCCGCTCTGGCTCTGGTGAATTCTCTCACCCTCCCGCACTTCTGACTGTACCCAGTGCTTATATAAATAAATAAATCTTTAAAAAAAAAAAAAGAAAAAGAAAATCCCAAGTTTATAAATGAGGATTCCATTCCCAGATAAGTGCATCAGCCCAAGTCACCTTCAAGCCAGGGCTAGTCTAAACACAGTTAGATCACCTAATGCCGATCTATACTATTACTTTTCATGTCTAGGGATAAAGCTGGACTAGAAGTAAAGTCCTCTAACACCAAGTCTACACACTACTTACCAGTCTTCAGGGCTTCCACGTCCTACAGCCGCTAGAGTAACTCTCACACTCACACGCTGGACTACACTCAACTTCTGTAACAGAAATGACTATAGAAGCTTTAAAAAATCAGGGCTTGCTTTTCCCTCATAGCAAGAAGCAGGAGGTAGGCATTTCAAAATTGCTGTTGCTGTTCCAGAGAGATGGGCTCTTTTTCATGCCTTTCTGTTCTCCTACACATGGGCCTCTGCTTCAAGGTCACAGGATGCCCACTCCACTTCTAAGCCTCCAGTTCACATTCCAGATGGGAAGGAGAGCAGGGCAACAAGCGTAAGGCATGGGCCTGGTTAAACCTCTTTTGATCAGCCATAGAATAGATTTCCCAGAAAGCTCACCTGGTAGACTTCTGTTCACATGATGTAGGAAAGAGTTTGATCAAATGATGCCTCTAGCTGCAAGGGAGCTGAGAAAGGTTGTACATTTAAATGGACATCATGCCACTCTGAAAAAAATAGGGATTCTGTTAGTAAAGATAAGGAGGAAAGTGACTATTGAATAGGCAATTGATAACCTCAGCCCCAAATACCTTAGTGCTAAATAACATGCAGACAATCTATGGTCCTGGTCCTGCCCCAGCTGACCAGTTCAGTCCCTACTCTTACTGTCCCAGCCACTCACTCCCTGCACTGACCCTGCCACAGCTCTCCGGGCCCTCCCGAGCAGGTATTCTGCTTTTCTACTCATGTCATGGCCCACCATTGCTGTAAACATGTCTCTTCTTTGATATTAATTTGTTTTGCCTATTGTTTACTGTCAGAATTAACTGCAACTTTTCTATTCTTCTAAAACATATTGTTTTTATCTCTTTAAAGCACTAGTCACACCCCACTTTGAATTATAATTTTCCATGCACATGTCTGCCTCATTCAGCCAAATATAAGCATCAGAAGAACAAGGGCCACTGCTTGTTTATCTCCATATCCAGTATAAAGCTAAAAATTCTGTACATTCCACCATGAATGCCTGTGTTCATAATTGAATTTTTTTTTCATTTTGTTTGCATGGCTTATCGTGGGTGAAAATGAACATCTCAAAACCATGTAAGTTCAAATGTTGTGACCTCCTATTTCCCTGGAAGTCTAGAACTGCCCTCCTGGGAGGGTAAGCTCTGGGATTCTCTTCCAGCCTGTGGAGTCCATGATGGTGTTACCCACCAAAGGCTCTGGAGTCTGTGGGTTCAGTTCTCAGTACCAGGGTGTCATAGATAGCAGTGTCTTTGCCCGTTGGATTTGTGGCTGAGCCTCATGAAACTCAGTAGACTCCAGTCTGAATCCCCACTAAGCTAAACTGAAGATTCTTCTCTGAATCCCCTTACCCCCAAATTCAAGCTTCTCCACTTTGCTCTGTGCCCTCAAGAGAGGTCCCAGAAATTCAAACTGGTCCAACCACTATGGCAATTCTACTCCTAGGAATCTACCCAAAGGACACAAAAACACTAATTCAAAAGAAAACCTACACTCCTATGTTTATTGCAGCACTATTTACAATAGTTAAAATATGGAAACAACCTGAATGCCCAAAAACAGATGACTGGATCAAGAAGATGTGGTATGTATACATAATGGAATACTACTCAGCAATCAAAAAAGATGAACTCAGTCCATTTGTAGCAACATGGAAGGAGCTAGAAGGGATTATGCTCGGGGAAATAAGTCAGAAGGAAAAAGAAAAAATATTGGATGATTTCACTTATAGGAGGAATATAGGGAAAACTAATAGAGAATCAAAAAAAAAAAAGGAGAGAGAGACAAAACATGCAGGCAAACTATAAATCTGAGGCACATAGCTGGGAAGGAGGCGGGAGGGAAAGGGATCAAAACAGGACAGAGAAGAGCGGAGGAACTATGGGGACAGTTCACAGCTGATGTGGTGGTGGGAGATTTCTGGAGATTACACCTGAGGGGAGAAATCAAATGTTGCACAAAAATGAACAACAGTGTAAGAAAATTAAAAAAGAAAAGTTTAATAAAAAAAAAAGAGGCCCCCTTGAGTCTTCACAGGCTCAAGTCTGTAAAGATGTAAAGAGCAGAGAGAGCTGGCTTTTGCCTACCCGCCCTGTGCACTCCTTTCTTCCTTCCACTCTTCTCTTCTCTTCCTCCCTCCCTTTCTTCAACAAAGGGGCAGAGGTGGAAAGAACACCACAAAGCATGTGTACATTGTTGCATGAGGAAAGTAATGAATAAATGTGAGCTTGCTGGTGATTAGTTTGAGGTCAGGGCTGTCTGACTCCCTGCTGCTAAGCATTGTTTGCCTAAACATTTCGGTTCACTTTTGGTTCCATTTCCAATCTTTACATTTGGACACCATCTTAAAAAATGTGGAAACTATAAACCAGAGACACACTAGGGGGAGGGGGCTGGGGGGGAGGGGCGTAGGATTAGGGTCAAAATAAAGGGGGTGGGAATTGTATGGGGAATATAACCAAGATGAAAATGCATACATTGTGCAAAAATGAAAAATGATGTAAATATATATATAAAATAAAATAAATAAAATTGTAACTTCACAAAAAAAAAAAAAAAAAAACTAGAAACTCAGCATGGCTCCTATTTTTCCCTGTGCCCTGTTCACACTTTCCCTCTTCTCCCTTTCCCTGACCAGGGCAGAAAATATTCCTTCACTGGGAACCTATGGGATATGAGTACATGAAGCGAGTCTTCCCTTGGAAAGCAGAGGACAAAGGAAATGAGCGTTTCAATTTCTGTTGCCTTCAGGCAGATTAAAGCAGACTATCATTGGAAAAATCTATGGGATATGTTGTTAAATTCATCAAAGATATAAGTGCAGAATAATATATATTATGAGTGATTCTGTTTATGCAAATGCATAGAGTGCATCTTCTTATGTATAAGTGTAGAACCATAATAAAAGCTGGAAGGGTCCATACCAACTGTCTAATAATGGTTACCCCTGGGGGTGGGTTTGAATAAAGAGAGGTCAAAGAATGTTCTCCCATTTATTCTGTATATTTTTTTTGAATGACATTATCCTTTTTGGTTTTTGCTTACATAAGTAATATAGGGGTTCGGTCACCAATAGTGAATTCTCTAACTCATTTTTAGGTCTTTTCTTTCTTTTATGAAGAACCAATTTTTTAAGTTTAAAAAATTTCTTCCCTTGAAATGCATTCTCCATCGTGGGGTGTCGTTGTGCTTCCTGATCATGATTTAAAATAGATAGTAATGAATCATCTTCCACAGTAAGTTTGACTCAGTCAAGTAAAAGCAGTTCAAATGAAATCAAAATTAGGAATTAATCTCCTCCTCTATTACCACAATTATGCTTCTCCTATGGAGTTCCACTGCTTATATTCTGGGAGCTAGAACATGAATAAGGGGATAATGGAGATCAGGCTTCAAATTTAACTGGGATTCGTGTCAGATTTGAATCTGTCCCCTTCCTGCCCCAGATGCTCAGCTGAGGACCTGTGTGAAGCTCTCCTGTCCACCCAGCCCACACTGACTGCTGCCTCACAGAATAGCCGTCTCACAAGATCATTCTCGGGGTATCCCAAACGCACATGGTCCCTAGACTGTGTCAAGCTCTGTAAGGACAGAATGTAAATCTTTTTCATGTCTGCTCTGCCAGTGGCTGAGCCAAAGGAGGTGCTCAGCAAACCCATGTCACATGAACATTTGAACGAATAAGTGATTGGCTGAATCAAACAACTGATGTATTCTATCGTAACTTCAACTACATTGGAACATTCTTCAGGGTAGGGGCCTATATGTCTTCAACTTTTGCATCCCCCATGGTTCCCTAAGAAAAGAAAGCATTCAACAAACATGTGGTGATGGATTTCTCCTATTTTAAAAGATGATAAAATTATTCATATAGATTTATGTCTTGAGTTTTTTTTTTTTCTTTTGCCAGTCTACTGACAAATAAGGGGAGGAGAGTATTATGTCTATCTGGGTTGCCTCATGTTGTACATAATTCAAGTGAGGCATAGAAAAGTAAGAAGTATTGACAAATGAGTAGAACGAAAATTCATCCCCTGACCTTTTCAAACTAGTCTCCCAGGCCCTTTCCAGCCCCCCAAGAGTCCAGTGTACTTTGTACAAGGTACTTTTCCTCCCCTTTAGGGACTATATCAAAGCTCAGTAGATAGCCCATTGCTAAGTGATCTCTGAATTCCACGTAGTTAAAGTAGAAATTGGCACTTCATAATTAGAGAGTAATAGCGTAATTATTTGAAGGCGCCTTATAATTACATCCCTCCTCCCCAAGCTCCTGGAGTTACTTCAACTGGGATCCCTGGTTCCTGTCCCCTTCCTGTCCTGTGTCAGTGGGCACATATGGGGACAGGGTTGGTAGTGTTTTAATAAGGGAAGAACTCTCTAGTGAATTTTCTCAAAAACTTAGAATCCACAGGCTCTCACTGCCCCTACATGATAAATGCTACTTCCAAACATTTCACGGGGGTGTCAGATAAATGAGGCAGGAGGTTGAGAGATCATCAGGAAACCATTAAGGCGAGGTGCCTCTTCAGTACTGACCTCAGAGGGACTCTGCGACCTCAGCACATCAGGCGGAGAGCATTGCTCCCCCTGCCATTCTCCTCCTTATTTCTACCTTCCAGTCTTATGACAAACAGCGTTCCTATTGGTTTAGCCTTGAGAAGAAAGAAAAATCATCACAACCATCCTCAACCAAAGAAATATTTTTCCACTTTTCCTTCTTCTTGAGGTTGAATATAGCTCCAAACTGACGGCCTCTGAGCAAGAACACACCCAAATATAAGGGCAGGAGTGAAAACAGTCACATCAGGTGGGAAGAGTAAGGGGCCTTCCAGTCAATAGCATACATCACCCACTTTGAAAAATGGCTGACTGAGTGAACACTCCATCTCAGGAAAGAAAGGGCCAAGGGAGTCATTGAAAGCAAGAAACTCAGTTTTACATCTCATTCAAAAGATGGATTCGCTGTACTCCTCAGGATCCAGGTGGGTGAGTGAGGTTAGTTTGGAATTTGTCTGGCCTCGCTGAAAACTCCAGTTAGGCAATGAATTATTCCAAGTAAATTAAGTGTATTGATCCCCTCCCCTTTCTGACACTTTGCAGATATTGCTATCAAATCATGCTCCATGCAACTGTCAGTTTTTACCACATCTAAAGAGGGGAGCAAATACTCTCTTGAGTTTCTCAGGCTAATAAGTACTGGTGGGTATCACAGGACTGGCAGGGACCCAGCAATGACATACCTCGATGGGTTAACTTGAGGGTTAGCATGCTCAGATGATAAGAAAAAATCCATGTGTTCATTCCCCATGCTTTTCAGGTAATACCAGGTCATGACCACAGGTGGCCTCTTAACTCTGGCCAATTTTTAGATAAATGTATGCAGATCAAAAAAGAACATCAGCAAAAGAGTAAGGATAAAAATTGTGGATCTACCACAATACTGGGAAAACAATCAGCCCACATACTGTCTGAATAAGATGTAGCTGGAAACTTATATAAGCTGTAAGGAGTCAGTCTCCTTCAAAGGGAAGATACAGCCTTTCGTTAGGGCCTTGGCTGAAGCTGCTTCTTTGATATTCCTTGTCGTAATGACTAGATTCATCCTTTTCTAAATAATAAATTCTTAACCAAAAAGGAAAAAAGGATGTTTTCTATCTTATCTAGTTGAGCTGTCTTTTTTGACTGAAAACTATCATATTAAGGCTGCTGAACAAATGTATACTGTAAAGTATTATTTTCATCCACATTAATGGGCCTCATCACTGAAATACTTATGGATGAAAGGATATGATGTCTGCATTTGCTTCCAAATATTCAGTGGGGTGGGAGGGAGGCTGTATGGGGAAAGGGGAAGACACAGTGGTCATTGCTTCATCGTTATTGATGCTGCATGACCACATGGGCGTTCTAGTGAGAGTGGTTCTCAAACATTAGCATACACCGGAATTGTCTGGAAAACTTGTCAAAACACCAGTAGCTGGGCCGCACCCCAAATTTTCTAATCCAGGAGGCCTGGGGTGGGGGGGAGCTGAGGATTGGCATTTCTTATTTTTTTTTAAGATTTATTTATTCATGCATACAAGAACCGGGGTACAGGCCAGATGTGTGGGAGGGTGAGAGGATTACCAGAGACAGAGTAGGGAGCAGAACAGGCAGACTGACTGAAATACATTGCTGAGGGGAGCAGCAGGCAAGACAGGAGAAGTCTGTCCCACCATGTGGGTATCTCTCTGGCCAGCAGGGATTGAACCTGTGCTGCAGAGGCTGCAGACAGCTTCACAATGCTGCGCTCAACCGCCGTGCACCAGGGAACCCCAGAATTGGCATTTCTAACAAGTCCTCAGGGACTGCTGGGGCTTCTGGGTCAGAAGTATAGTATACCACAGTGGTTCTCACTGTGGGGCTTCTGGGTCAGTGAGAACCACTGTGGTATACTATACTCCCTCTGTTTGTGTGATTTTTAAAAAATCAAAGAGGGCCAAAATGGGCTACTGCAACAAAACAAGATGGAGGGGAACAAGTGTCCTCCACCCACACACAATCTCAGACAGACAGAAAAGAATCATGGGCAATAGGAAAAGCACTAAACCATTAACACAATTAAAACTGGACTGACTTTAGAAAAAAATAATGTTGGTTTTCCTAATTTGCTTTGAACCTATGTCCATATAATTGTTTTTTTAAGATTTATTTATGCATACTACAACTGGGGTACAGGCCAGAGGTACAGGGGTTGAGAGGACTCACCAGAGACAGAGTGGGGAGCAGAACAGGCAGATGTACTGAAATACACTGCTGAGGGGAGCAGCGGGCAAACAGGAGAGTTCTGCTGTGCCATGTGGGTTGCTCCCTGGCTGGCCGGGGATGGAACTCATGCTGCAAAGACTGTGGATAGCTTCATAGTGTGGTGCTTAACCCCATGCACCACCAGGGAGGCCTGTATATAATTGTTAAGAAATGTTCTAGCTCCTCAACTCTTTGGGACTGTGCTGTTAAGTAATAGAAATAACCAGGATTTCTAACAACCATAATAATATTTCGCTTATCTTTTGGGTTGGGTTCAAAAATGTATAGTTGGAAATCTTTCCTCTAGTTCTTCTGTTACATCTAGATCCAGAAGATGGATTTGGAATTTCCTGGACCTACAGGAACCAAATAATGAAGAAAGAAAATTTCAAGATGGGATGGTCAATCAAATCCAAAATTTCAAGATTGAGATTGGATGGTTGCAGGAAAGATCTTGCATATAGTTTGAAAGGTTGACATGTAAATAAATAATTGTAATGCAATGTTAATAGTTGTACAATAAAAGGTCATTAGAGTTCTGGGCATATCTAGATGAATATGCTGTTCATTTTGGCTGGCTGAGCAAGAGTGAGAGGGGAAGCAAATTTCTTAGTCTAACTGATTCTTGAGCAATTGACTACCTGTTTATTAGGCAAAGGGATGAGTGAAGGCAGAGTGGCCCAAAAGAAAAGGAAAAAGCACAAGAAAGATGAAAAATTAGAAGTGAGGATTGTCTCTAATAAATGAGAAATGTGACAGGACTGAGGTATGGGTTGGGAAGGAGTGGGTGGGGATCATGACACCTCCTCTATATCATAATTAAAAGTTGATAGTTGGGCCTCCGTGGTTGCCTAAAGGATAAGTCTCAGTGCTATCACCACTGGGGCCTGAGATTTATCCTGGCCAGAGAGCTAACCCACATATGGCACAGCTGACCTCTCCTGTCTTGCCCACTGAGCCCCTTGCAGTGAATTCCAGTGGATCTGCCCATACTGCTCCCCACTCTGTCTCTGGTGAATCCTCTTACCCCTGCACCTCTGGCCTACATCCCAGTTCTTCTTTGCAAAAATAAATAAATAAAATCTTAAAGAAAAAAAAGTTGATGGGCCCTCTTGGGGGCCATCCACATATTCAAACATAGGGAACATATTATAGAGCTGAATTTCAAACAGACAAATGTGTGGGATTGTGGGCAAGAAGGTGGGGCAAGAACCTGTGCATCTGCACATGAGGCCAGGAGTCAAGGAGGCTCTGAGTTCAGGTAGAGATGGCTAGAACCTGGCCTTGGCTCAGGAGAACAGAAGACTTAGAACAGAAGACATGGGGCTCACATCCCCATGTTAATACCAAAGTTATACATACACGTGTGTGTGAAGTTTTAGATCTACCCAAACTCATGTAACTTAATAAAGCCAGAATAATATTAAAATTACATGCATAAAGTTTACATCTCTGTTTACCTTTACAGATGGCTTCCACTTTTCAAAAGTTTGGATGACGCTCCTTTACTTTTATGAAAGACCTTCGGCAGTGCTTGTTTCGCTACCCAGAAGACAGGGTTTGGCTTTTACGACACAGGAGAAAATGAAGAGTCTGGTGTTTATTTTGTGGCAGTGGTGCCAGAAGTCGTGCACCGGCCACCAGTCTGGCCAGGGTGACCTGGAACTACTCTCAGCCTTTGGGCATCAAGCGTCACAGCTTTGAACTGTGTGCGAGCATCAGCTCACAGATCTCCTACTCCCCATCTCCTGATCTCCCCCACCTGAACCAGCAAGGACTCAGCGTGACATGCCCCCAGCACCCCTCCAGGCCTCCCCCGGGTGGCGCTGTCCTCCCATGCTGGTAAGTGAGGCTGCCTCTACCAGGTGCCTACATCGTTTCTACCCTATGCAGACTGTATTTATCTTCTCATTCCTGCTTTTACTATATCTTAGTGTTTTTTCAGGTTTTATGTGTTATTTGGTGTGATTTTGTAGGTTATTTTTTGGGTCTGGGAATGCTCAAAAATTTTTCCATGTAAGTGAATGATCGCTTCCTTGCTGTTTGCCATTGAGATTTAAGAAAAATTTCATAGGAACGCTCTACTTTCAGATAGCAGGGGAAACCTGTTTATATAAGTTTATTAGGGGAGGGAAGGCAGGAAGGCAAGGAGGCAGGAAGGCAGGAGGGCAGGAAGGCAGGAAGACAGGAAGGCAGGAAGACAGGAAGACAGGCAGGAAGGAAAACATGTTGTTATACAATAAACAGAGAGGAGAAAGTGATGTTTGTCATTTAGGAAGAAAGCTTAAAGAGACTTCGAGTGAGATGCAGCTGCTCCCTTGGCTGCTATAAAATTTACGAATTTATAACATTGGCCTGGGGGGTGTGTGGTGGGGGAGGGACAGAGGGATAAAAAAAATAATGGAGAGAAAGAATAAATGTGGTATAATTTCTAAGACTTTGCATACCACAAATGAGTCATAAACTGGAATTTCACTTTGTCTTCCAATATTTTCCACATAATTATCCTATTCATATACACAAAAAGAGCACATGGCATACTCCAAAATGACACAGACTTGTTGCAAGCCCGGCAGAAGGAGGCTGAGGCTTCCCTTTGGTGCCATCCCTGGTACATGGGTGAAGGTCCTGGCCTGTACCCTCAGCCAGCGATCTGACCAGGCATGGGCACTGCCACCTCCTTTCATAATGCCTCTCATATCTTTTCTTCCCTGTAAATTATACACTCTTCAGGCCTTTGCTGAGAGAGATAATGCTGCTCCCATGTGAATTGAATATCCAGTGCCCTGCATGCATGAGTGTGTCAAGGCTAAACAGGTCTATTGTTCTTAAACAGTGCTGCCAGAGAATTGTCTCCTTGTGCAAAATGATGCTGAAGAGATAAAAATATCTTTCATTTCTATAGTGCTCTGCATCTTAAAGTGTGTTCCACATTTTGCAAACTATATATAGGCTCGATTCATTACCCATCCCCATAAAATACAGCCAGAGCAGTGGCAGGCACATGCCAGATGTTTGACAATGGTTTAATAACAGAGTGAAGAATACGTGAAATTGCATTCAAAAAACAGGAAATGGGATGTGGGGCACTAGGTAAAACTCCACCATTCATTCAGCAGTGCGTACCTGGTGCCTGCTGCCTACCCGGGTAGGAGCTGGGGCACATTTGTGATGCGGCTTATGCCCTGGTGGAGCTGCCAGGACACAGAGGTGACAGACACATGTTACAGCCACCCATGAATCCCGTGAGGATTGAATAAAATATAAGATTGCCAAGGCCCTCCTTGTCTTGAAAGGGAGTCTTTACAACTAGCCACCCTGATAACATCATTCCCTTGCTGTCATAAAAGCTTGGCATCCCGTCCAATTATAGAATGCACATTGAATAAAATTGGTTCTGGAACCCAGAACATTTTCCCAGAACCAGGCCACAGGGTGGATATGAGGCCTGATTTTGGACAAACCACGAGAGGAGGGAAATCCCAAGTTGAGGAAAGATGAAGGGCACTCGATGCAAAATGAATGTAAAACAGTTTGGGGAAAAGTCAGAACTCACGAGAGCTGGGGGGTCCATGCCGTTTCTAGGGCTGCCACCTGTTTCCCTGGAGGTGGGAGACAGCCACTGAAGGCACTGGGGAAGCACTTCTAGCCTCTCCAAGCTGAGAAGGGTGGCCTCTGGAAAACAGACACAGGATTTTAGGGTTGGGAGGGAACCCAGATAGTCACTGTCTCCCTCCTGCCAATATTTTATAGATGAAGAAAGATATGCTCAGGTTCCTGAAGTGGCTACATGAGTTGGCAGTTTCCAGGTGGCAGCCCAGACCAAAATTCTGCCCACGACCCCTTCACTCACTCCTGGCCTTGGGAGTGTGAGTGGGCAGACTCATCTTGCCTTTTGGGGGATACTTCTAAAAGCCAAACATCTGGTTTTTTGTGCCTTTCACACTTCTATGGTGAGACAGATCACAGTGAACGGGGGTTAAGGTCTTATAATCCACCTACAGGGATGTGAGCAAGAAATTTGTTCAGATAAATGAAAAAGAAATAGGCTAGAAGATTGTGGCTGCCCAGGTCAGACAGGCTGCCACCCAGGTAGGACCTCTGAAGACCATTTGGTCTTGGGAAGTAGATGTAGCTGGGAGCCCTTATTAACTTATCCAGGATGGGAGAGTCAGATTACACTGAACTCCCAGGAGGGGGCTATTGGAAATGTGTTTAAATCCCTGGACAAGGAGGTTTTAACCAGTACTGGCAGGATAGATGAAAAACGAAAGGAAATGTGGTTTATAATGTAGCTGTGCAACAAATATTGTGAAGAGGCATTAAGCAGGAAACTGCACACACAGTGGCCACCCAGCTCATAAAACAGCGCCTCTCTGCATCCCCCCACCCCACACTGGTGGTAAATTACCTCCTGCACAGAGAAAGACAGTAAGCCCAGGAGGGCACCTGGAGCCAGAACACAGAGAGCCAGTGAGCCGGTGAGCCCAGGAGGGCACCAAGAACCAGAGACTGAGGAGGGCAGGACAAGGGACTGCTGGGACCCAGTGCTACATCCCAGTTCTACAGCTTCCTGTAGGGCCTCAGGCAAGTGGACTCGGAAGGATTCATCTAGAAAGAGAGAAGCATGACCGATGACCTCCAGGGCAATTTCTGTCTTATTAAAAAGTCAATGAGATGTTTCATGAAAAATTTTTTCATGTCTATACATATGTATACTTGACACGGGTGTGGGACAAACTCAGAAACAGGAATTCTCGGGGTCACTCCATATGTCTTTATTAAGTACCCCAAACAGGTTTTTGCACAAAGAGGGAATAAGGCATGTCACAGACATCTGACTGTGGCGTGCCAGGGTCTGCATGGTCTGCATGAAGTCAGCGTCTTCAGGCTCCTACATTCCTGCACCTGGACCCACAACCTGGTGTCATACTCTCAGTGTTCCAACTCAAAAAAAAAAATTGGGGGGGTTGGGGGGGCGGGGGCAGACGTGCTGCCAGCAGCACAGGACTTGGACACTACCCGGTGGAGATTTGTCCTTCTGAAACTTCTTGGCCAGCAAGCCAGCGCTCCTTCTCCGTGGGGCCAGCCTCATCTAGCTCTGGGCGATCCCACCTCCAGCCCCCTTCTCGCCCCCTGGCCTGGGGGGGGGGGGTCAAAGGACACAGCCCTTGGCACTGAAGACCAGGAGAAGGGGGTTGGGGTCTGAGGAATTCCGCCTTCTGGGCTGCAGGCCGGGAGAAGAAACGCTGGAGAGGATGCCACCTGCTGGCGAGGGGCCCCGGCTTGCACGGTGGGTGCCACGGAGACCCGGCGCCTACATGTGCAGAAAACCAGAATTCGGGCGGTTTCCCAGGGTGCCGGTTTTCTGCTCTCTCTTTAGGGCAGGCACCTCCACGGGGCCTTGCCCGGAGGCCGGGTCCCCCGCTCGCAGCCCGAGGTGGCTCCCAGCCGGGGCGGCGGTCCTCCTGCTCCCGGCGCTGCGGTGCCCTAGCCGCGCGCTCCCAGGTCCAAGACTCCACGCGCCTCCATCAGGTGGAGCCGTCCGCTCCGCGCCGCCAGCGAACCGCGCGCAGGCACCGTGCAGCGCCAGGAGGTTAACCGAGCCCCCGGAGGAGGTGAGGCCAAGGACCGCCGGGGCGGAGATGGCGGGGCCGCCGTCGAGGCTGGCGCCAGAGCCTGGCCGGCTGTGGGTCCTGCAGGTACCGCTGTCGCTCTCCCCGCCCCACGTGGTGGCTGCCGAAGAGTGCCGTGGTTTTTCCGGCACTCAGGGTTGAAACGCCTCCCGTTCCTTTTAGAGGCTAGCAGCTCACCACTTAATCCAAGCGTTATTTTCCTTTCTGCCTGGGACGGAGGCTGCAGGTGGGGTGGGGGTGGAGCAGCAAAGGGATGGGGCAGGGAACAGGTCCAGCTGGCTGGGGGAATGCAGAGCCAGTTTGTGGGTCATGAGGCCAGTCGTCAGGACCAGTGGGAAAGCAAAACTCGGTCTTTCCAACCCGGAATTCTCACCACCCATCTGCTCCTGTGTGTGTGACTCTGTGTGTGTGTGTGTGTGTGTGTGTGTGTGTGAGATGCACACACCTTACGTGGCCTGATTTTCATATATTGCACAGTTCATTTGCTTACGACCCTGGTGTGGTAATATTTCCCTCTGGGGTTGAATTAAGCAAATCTGGGCCCCAGGCCACTGAGGCATTAGCAATCAAAATTAAACAGCAGTTTGAAGGATGTTTAGTTAAAGCAAGAAATGTTGCTTTATACAATCTACAGTCTGATATTATTAGTCTTACTCATTGCAAGACTTGACCTTAGGAATGGTACCCAGACCTTAAATTTCTCCCCACTCTTATAGATTTAATAGAAAGCTACTACTAAAGTTACAAAAGTATACATGCTGCATGTTCCTTTGTAATATGTCGTTTGGCATAGGTTTCTTAGATTTGTTATTCATCTTTTGTATGTTTCTGTTTCATTGCATCGTCACTGGATTAAGACAGCGTTGACACACTGCTTCTGTGCCTTGTTGTTAATGTAGCTGATGGGGTGCCTCTTTAGGGTCCTCTTTCTTTCTGTTGCTTGGTGTTCCCCCCCCCCCAAAGCTTGCTTACAAATTTCCCTTTGATATGTTTAACAGCCTCTAAGGGATGCAGTTAAATAAACTATTAAGTTAAGAATAGAAAAGTCAACAAAGCAGACACCTACTAATTTGTAGATCTTTGATGTCAGCTACCACATGTCAGCTCCTACCAGCACACTCTTTCACATGTGCCCCTACTTCTCTCTTTCTTGTTCATAACTACCAAGGGATAAGTTTTTAAAGTTAACATCCCCATCGACGCTAGGAGTTGTAATGTGCCTTGCAGCCAGAAAAGACCCCCAAATATGTAATACAGATGGAAGAAAGCCTAAGAGATTCCCAAAAGACTTCCCTCTGGTCTAGTGACTGAACAAAGTAATGATTGATTTTATAATTGAATAACACAAGTAGAGAGAGAGCATCTTTCATATCCCTCTCCTTACTCATTACCACCCTTTCTTCTGTATAATGCTGCATATTTTTATACTTGTTTCAGAACTATCCTCATAGTTTGTATCTTATGTGAATACTCTGCTTCCCTATTAAACGACGAGTTGCTGAAGGCATGGTCTGTGTCTATGATTTTATGTTGCCCAACGCCCTGTTTATGCCAGGCATATCTAAATGTCTATCTAGTAAATAGACCTAAATAAATTCGCCCTGCTATCCCGGAGGAAAGCACTTGATTTGAGTGTGGGTTTCATGACAGGTAAAAGACCTGAAGGTTCTTAGGAGGCAGTTGCCAATGACCTTGGCCTCTCCTTTGCAATAGGATTCACAGCACTTCTTGGAGAAAAGATACTCTCAGAGCCAAGACTCCAAATGCAAAGATGAGCTGCTCCCCTATCCTTGTTAGGAAATGCACAAAGCAGAACAATAATAATAATAATAATAAATGGGCATGTGTCAGCAATCTACTTGTTTTCCCTCCAATTCCTTCATTTTGTTTTCTGTGAGTAGAGCAAAGCAAACTAAGGTCCAAACGTTGAGGTTCTATTACCTATCCCTCCTAGGAAAGTCTCAAAAATGCAAAGCATGCTTATCTCTTCCCCAACTCCAAGACTCCCTCTGCACATACTGACCAAGTCCTTCCTGGGGAAAGATGCACCAGCCCCCCCCCCCACCTCTATTTCCCTTTCAGCCCAGTTTCCAGCCCCTGGTACCAAAGCAAGGCATGCATATTTTAATTTGTGTGCTTACATACAGTCACCCTTAACTTCCCTCCCATTAAACAACATGATGTCGGTTGCACAAGAAGTCACAGCTCCGCTCCCCCTTCAACCTGCCTTTTGGTCAATAATAGTGACAAAGGCTGAATTTCCCCCTATTTAGTGCGGCGGGGGAGCCAGGGAAAGGAGGAACGCAGCCCTGCCCCTCACCCTCCGCCTCGCATAGCTCTCCCTTTTCCAAGTGTTTCCTCTTTAATTATGACCTGTTTCCCCTCCCTCTCCCCCCGCCCCAGCTTCAGTGAAAGGAGCCCTTCTGTCACTCGTCACTCGCTCCTTCGCGCGCGGTGGGAGGAGCCCGCCGGAGGAAGCTGTGTGCCCGGGCTGCCGAGAGCCAGAGAATGGATCTGCTCGGAGGAGGGATGTCGCTGAGAATCCCAGCTTCCCGAGGCGGCTAGAAACAGGCAACTTGTCTGGGGCTGGCTGCGGATACCCCCGAGGCACCAGAAGACGGGAGGCCGCCCGGAGGAGCCCACGGACAGACCGATGGTCGGCGCGAACCCGAGAGGACCACGGCGGAGGCTGAGCATCGCGAGCCGCCGAGCAAGAGAAAGTAACTGCAAACCCAAGTTGCCCCGCCGGCTTCCCCTCGCCGCGCTAAGGAATGAAACCTTTCCAGCTGGATCTGCTCTTCATCTGCTTCTTCCTTTTCAGTCAAGGTAGGACCCATGCGCGCTGCCGGAGTTGCAAAGAAAGTCGGCTGGGTTGTCAGGGCGCGGGAGGCTGAGAGCAGGAATCTGGGCAGGCTTTGGAAACTCGACTGATGGATGCGTCTCTCGTTGCCCGGCGGAGAGGCACTGGCATTGCTTCTTTGCCTTTGAAAATGCAACAAAATGGTACTGTTTATTTTCCTTTGGAAGGAAGGGGTTTGGGAGGGGGCATGACTTTCTCCCCTCACTTGTCAGCATCCTGCTCAAACTCTCCAATGCAAATGAGTTCTTTATGCTCTGAGTGTGTTAATTAGGCAGGATCTATGTGGATATGCCGCCCTGAACTTCTGGCCACCTCCTCTCTCGCTCAGACTCACGTTGGAGAAGGCGCGGGTAGGGCAGGAGAGCTTTGTTTAGGTGGATATTTCGGCTGAATAAGGTCTGACTTGCATGAGTGTGTTCAAAGGCGAATGTGTGTGTTTGCACAGTTGCAGAAGGGGCTGCAATTACGGAATGTGCCATAGGGGTAATCTGCGGTGGTTGAGAAAAGCTTGTTAAGAGTTTCATTGAATTTAATTGAGTTCTCTGAATACAACTGAATTCTGAGTCCTACACAGCACTGGATTCCGGGTATAAAATGAAATTTCGCCCCTGGTGCTGATTGTTTCCTTTCTGCAGCCTAGCAGGGGCAGAGGAGCTGATGGACGTTCCTAAAAGAACTTTGCCACCAGCTCTGGACTCCCTGCCACTGGGAGCCAGGAGTCCTGAGGCTGGTAGTGGTGGAGGGAGGGATGGGAAATGCAGGAGGGGCATTGTGAGTGCCTGCTTAGCCAAAGGCATCCAAAGTCACCTGTGGAATTGAGTTTGAAGGGGAGAACTAAACCAGTTCCTTCCCACTCTTTTGGAATGCCAGGGCTGCCTCTGCCATCTGAGGCTGCTTTTGTGCCAGCCAGCTCAGTTATTAGAGGGACAGGGCTCTCTCAGAAAAAAATCCACCACAGAGCACGTCCATCTGTTGATTAAATGAAGGGTAAAAGTTTTTGAGAAAGCAGAGCACCACCATGGGTGACTGACTTTGCAAGCAAACAGCATGTCTCCCTTCCAGGGAGAAGCCAAGTGTAAGCAGAAACCCAGGTCTCCTTCCTCAGCTCTCCCACTGGCCCTGTGGTCACTGCACATTTTTTTCCTTCTTGAACTTTGCTTACAACCATCCTGATGACACCTGAGGGACTCTTTCTCCATAGGAGTAAGGATAGTGTTATGTCTGTTTATAATTAAAATGTGCATGTGCGCACACACACACACACACATTCATGTGTGCATGTGGTTGTGTGCCTCTCACCAGGACTCCCTACAGCAGCAAGAAGATAAATTGCCTTCCCTAGAGTTTTCAGGCTGAATGAATAAGAACTATCTCAGAACACTGGTATAGAAACAGTTTGAGTTATATTACCGTTTGGGAGATTACCCTCTTTCTTGGAGGTGTGCACGCTAGCTTATGTGCACACATATAATCATATGCACAAGAGATTGCATATAGATTCCCTAAAACAAGGATCCAGCGTGCCCCTCCCCCCACACATGTTCATAGGGCCAGTGCACATTTTAAAGTCTTTTATGTTCTTAGTAGCTGAGCCATGAGATGAGTCTTCTCTACATTGACACTAGGAACCTATAGGTGTGTCTTAAGTGCCTCTCGCTGTCTAAATCATCTAAGTGTGCATCTCCGACTTTGCTTATTCTTTTCTCAGTATGGAGATATTTCTTGACTGCCTCCTATGAATCTTTAAATATTTACCTGTCAATTTAAATGCTCAGTTTCATCTGCCCTTAGCCCTAAGGGCACTAGGAAGAAACCACAGCCTCATGCAACTGTTCCTTGTTATTCCTGAAGGTTCTGGGTTGGGCCAGCACTGCCCACCCTCCCAAATAGTAGATGCATAGAACACAAGAATCCAAGGTCTAAAGAAAGACAATGAGATCAAAGTGGAGGTAGCCGTCAGAACACCCTACATCCTTGGACACTGTAGTTCCCTCGAAGAGATGGCACCTGACTATAGAAAATAAGGGTCAAGTGGGACAATGTTTTACAGACTTCATTGTGATGGGATGTCTTTTGACCTGATCCGTGGACATTGATTTTAATGTGAATGTTGTTTTGAGTATTGTGAATTCCCCCAAAGGATTCTATTTGACCTCTTCACATACTTGCTTAGTTCATATTCTGTGCTCGCTCCTCCTGGTGCCATGCATTTATTTAGCTAGTGGGTTGAGTGTATCCACTTTCAACAGGTCATGAGAAGGCCAGCCCACAGGCTCTAGATGGCACCGGCTGTCATCCCCCTGAGTGAGGCTGCATCCCGCCTGGCACCCCCACAGAGAACCCCCCACCCCCAGTCATCTGGCTCCGTGTCTCACATGCTGCTCCTACTGGGATGCTTTCCAAGGCAGTGTGCTGGGACTCAGGGATGGCCCTCAGCTCAGAGAAAACAAATGTCCAGCCTTCTCTGTAGGGCATCATCTGGCCCTCAGGTGACATACCCATCTGCTGCTCCACACCTCTCATAGCGGGGACCTGCATGGCATTTTGGGGTTTCTGGAAACACAGCTCACACACTTCCTGCCCTGCTTGTCTCAATTCCCATCCAGAGGAAACACTCCAAACAGAGCTCCAACAGCTCCCACAGCAAAACAGGTAAAGACTTAAAGTCCCTTCTGGTCATCCCCTCTCTCTTAATTTATCAAACATTTACTCACCTTTACTTTTTTTCATGACCCGTAATAGAGTGAAATGCAGGTATGATCAGTTTGCGCTTTTCAAATACTTATCTTTCTTAAGGTGGCCATAGAAAAGTCAAATGACATCCCTCCGTCTGCCCCTGCCAACATCCCCGGGTGGACTCCCAGCTAGGAAATGGAGAGCTGCCAGGGTGTGTGCTCATGGGTTCCTCTCGTGCTGGGGATGCCTCTTCCTTCAGCTGTCAGGACCGGTGCTTTGTACAGAGAGGGATAATGTCACAGCACAATTTGCCTCCCGCAGAGAAGAGGCATGCTCAGGCCCTGGGTGAAAAAGAATCGATTCTCTTGTCATCCATAAACTTAGGACTTGCTATATTTTTTCCCTTTATCATTTCAGTTTGCCCAAAACTATTTCTTCCTGTGCCCTCCTTCATCTTCAAGACCCATTCCATCCAGCCTGCATAGTCACCTCTAAGTAGCTTTGAGGGAATAATGTTCTCGCAGGCCTGGAGACACCTTGCTTGCCCTCGATCTGGAGTTCTGGGACAGTTGGGGGAATGTGCCATGGTACAAACTTCAGATGTTCTCAGGAAGGGTGTTGTCCTCCCCCTGTCTGACATTTTGCTCTCATATTACTGGAGTGCCCTTCCCTTCCTAGTTACTTTGTGGGTCTAAATGTTCTGTCTGATGAACCCAGACCTCTTGTTGGGTTTACATGCATGCCATGCCACTCTGTGTGTGCTGGCATGAAAATAAGCACCTGTATTCACCCGTGAGTGCCATATTTGAGCTCAGGATTTATCTGGGGAGCCATTATCACCAGTGGGAAGAATCTAAGCCATATCCTCTTCTGACTTGCTGGCAGCAATCACCAAAAGGGTCAGATGGCCAGCAGAGGGGCATCGGGAAGTGAGCCTCCAAGTAGACAGAAGGACAAACTAGAGGCAAGTGGAGAGATCTGGCCAGGCTGAAGGGAGCCACAGGGATGGCAGGAAGCATGAAAGAGAGGAACCACTGCAGGAGACTTTAACTTGCCAGGAGCTCTCTTGGGGGTGTTGGGACAGGGCACCAGAAACATGCAGGAGCATTTCTGAGGCAGCCAAAAGAAATCAGGGGATTGAAAGGGGTACAGGCAGGGAAGCATTGGAACAAGAAACTGGGAGTGAACACTAACTTTGGAAATATTTATCTGAACCCAGAAATGTCATCTAACAAAAGATGAGGCCAGTAATAAGTACAGTTCTCCCCCCACGAATACCCCAAGTGGTATGACGTCTTGTCTAGAGAAGGAAGAATCTCTTCTTTTGTCTTGGAAGGTCGATACCCAGCTGCCAAGGGTGTGGGACCGCTTCCTTCACAGATCTTCTGGGTGAGGGGCACTGGGACTCCTCCGCTAGTCTGTGGGGTGTGGGGTGGTCCCGGTGTCTGCTGCCCAGCAGGGAGTTCTCAGCTACCAGCCAGATTATTGGGGAGGGCAGAGAAACTCCCCAGGGGGAAAGGGGTGTTGGGTAGGGTCCACGCCTTCACATTGCACTTAGAGGAAACCGTGGGGCCTCCCTCCGGGTGACAAAGGAGGATTTCACTTGGAACGTGGCAGCAGCGAGCTCGGCCTGGTACCAAGGAGCAGCTCTGCCTGGTGGGTGCTTGTGTTGGTAGGAGCCAGGGCCAGCAGGAGATGGGGTGGAGCAGGGGATTAGGGCCTGAAGATGCAATTTTTCTTTTTTGTTCAGCCCAGTGGGGGTGACTTAGGCAGTATTATATTGCAGACCCAAAAAAGCACATGAATAATCCAGAGTGAATTCAAGAGATTTCAATAGCAAAATAATAACAATACTAATGATACCTTTGATTTGCGGAGTACTTTCCTTCCAAGGAGATAAAAAGATAAACTGTTTTGGAAACATGAAGGAGGAAAAGAAAATTGCCTTTGATGGAGGAGTGGGGAGGAGGGCCAAGAACATTCATTTTAGGGTCTCGATGCCAGTGGGGGTGGGGAAGGCATTGGATGGGCACAGGCACCATTTTGCAACTACAGTTCTTATCCTTATATGATACTGAGATGAATTTTAAGTGTAAGGCCAGTGCAGGCATTTTTCATTGGGGTCAACCTGGAAGCAACGAGTCTCTAAATTCCCCCAGAGCCCAGAAATGGGGACACTCTTGTTCAGGGGTAGAGAGATCAGGTTGGGAAAACTGGAAACACCATGGAGTCCACATTGGACTCTCAGTTCTGTAGTGACCCTGACTTTAATGGTGATTCCTGCTCTGAGGCAGTGGGGAAGATTGAGCCCCCCACTGAGGCAGTCATGGAGCGGGGTCCGGGTCCGACAGCTCTGGGAGGCGGGGGCTGTCTGTTCTCTTCGGCTTCATATCACAACACTGCTTATTTGCAAGGGAGCCAGGAGCACAGCCAGCCAGTATCCTGTGCCCAGGTTCTAATAGCTTCCCTGTCTTTCAAATAGAGTGGAATTTTATTTCCAGTTAGGGGAATGCTGCAGAGAGCCTCCTGCATCAAGACGCCGTACCATCCCATATATCATTACATGTCATTTTCTTTTCCCCAGGGGAAAGCAAGAATCTACCCAGTTAGGTGTGCACGTCAAATAAGAATAGAGATACCCCGTAGACCACTGGAATACTTTCCTCACATTCAGCAAAGAATGTTATGTTCTGTTTTCTGCCCAAGCTGAAGGACTGAGGGTAGAAGGGATTCAGCAATCCATGTTCTCAGAACCCACCCAGCTGCCAGAGTCAACATCTCCAACACTACATTTAGCATTAACTCTCATTAACTTTCTACTTCTAACCCACAGAAAAGAGCTAGGGATCAAACATTATGCTTTCCCCCCTCCTCTCCCAGTGGTAAAGATGAGTATTCTAGCTGTATACTTCTAGAAGTCAGTAAATGTCAATATTGGATAAGTGTTTTCTTTATATCGCTGCAATTTAGCATAAGCTGCTTGGAAACAAATGTCTTCCGTAAGCATACAATGTTTCCGTGAGTACACAGTCAACACCACTATGAGGATTAAATAAATGTCAGCTTTCCCCAGGTACAGGGGTAACAAGTTAAAGCCATGGAAACAAGGGCCAGCATGGCGAGTCTTGCTGCTGGCCAGTCCTTCTGGTGCAGCCCTGCTGGGACTTGCAGACTGGGAGGTGGGTTCTCATCCATCTCCTCCCTGGACATAGAGGCAAAGAAGCAGCTCAGTGCAGGCACCTCCCTGCAGAGCACAGTGGAGGTTTCCCCTGGCATTCTAGAAGCCTTGCCATGCCCTCCCCTACCTGTAATCCCACTAACACACACACACACACACACACACACACACGCATACACACACCCAACTCACTACTAAAGCATAGTAATGTCCAGAACTTAGAAGAAATCAGCCATTTTCCTCCCCAAATGGGAGGTGAGAGCTCACTCTCCTCTTCCACCTGGTGTGGTATCCTCAGAGGCAAAGTGAAGTCGATTTACCTGAGGCTGTTTTTCAGAACACTGAAACTCAAACCTAATGCCCTGAGTTTGTTGGTATAAAAGGATGGGCACATATCTGCTTCCTTGGCCTGCTCACTGGACAGTCCTTGCAAGGTCAGTTTCTTTATAACTTATGTCCAGGAGACAGGAACTTGCAATCAGAGGCAGGGAGTCACAGCAATGACCAGCAAACCTCACTTTTGCTGTTCCATGCGTTTTCTCCAGGGCCTCCAATGGGCCGGTATCCCAGAGGCACATTTATTACTTCCTCCTTACTGATCAAACTGCCTTTGGTCACATGGCCAGTGCTCATTGTGAGCCTACTGTGTGCTCGGCACTATGACAGTGGCTTTCAATGCAAGGATGAGAGGCCTAAGACCCTCTTTCTGCCTCACAGGAGTTCTCCATCCTGTGGGCTGCTGGTTACAACATGATGGACAAAGAGTTGTCCAAGTGTCCTGAGAACAGCAGGAATGTCTGAAGGCATCAGTGAAAGCTGCCCAGAAGGGGTGACTTAATGGTAAAGGCTATTATCTAAGAGTTCTCCAGATGAAGGAGAGTGTTTTGGTCTGTGCCTCTGAGTGTGCAGGAAGGCAGGACAGAATGTGTCTGGTCAGAAGCACTGCACACACACACTGCATGGTGGGAGGCTAGAAGCTTAGGGAACCCAGTTGAGGGAATTGGGAGAGGGCGCTTGAGCAGGGGACGGGGATGGTCACTTGCAAAAGGCCATGCATACCACATGGTCGTATTCTGAGGCTAGGTTGTCAGATTAAAGGTTGTTAGCAGCTTGTCCATAGTCTCCTCTCTAGCCTGAGTTCCATCGCTTATAACAAAAAGAAGGATCAATGTATTGTTTATTCTTCTTGGTATTCCCTGTGTTTCACATTGAAATTCTTTAAAAATGTAGATTTGAATGGAAATATACTAGCTCTTTGCAGCCATCTTCCTTCATACCTGTCTTCCTTCTATCCCATGTAAAGGAATAGAAAAGTGAGTAAAAGGATAAGTATGGTGGAATTGACCTTAGCAGTTGGGCTACATTCCAGAAAGAGCCAGCGAGGCGTAGAAGGTGGACATATACTGACAAGTGGTGTTTTGAATAAAGGATTTGGAAGGGAGCAGGGATCAGACAGAGCCAGGGATCACTGAGTAAACACTGGGCTATTAATCAGATGGGGTTCCCTGGGAAATGGAGTTCTCCCATTTCTAAGGCACCAAGGAAGGCTAGCTAGAGATCACAGCCAAAGATGGGGGATGAATGGCAAACCAGAAAGGGGGACAAGGATGAGACAAGCAAGAGAGGCCTAGGGACATTTTACTTCCTGTTCTTAAGAGGAAGCTAAGCTATACTGGCTTGGGGAAAAAACAAGTTTACAAGCTAAGTGATGTGATTCAAAGTGTTAGAAATGTTTACAAGTCTCCAGGGCCAAGTAACCTTTTATTCACAAGAACATCATCAGATCTCACCCATGTGTTCCACACTTTGGCCTAGCAGGACAAACTCAATATTTCTGCAAGAAACAGTGACATTTCCAAGACTTCTGATAGTAACCCTGATATTAGAGATCTGCTGAAAGCATTCTAAGAGTTGCATTAGGACCACCAAGAATGTAAAAGTCAATTCCTAAGAAATGGGTTGGAGATTAAACTAGATGACATCTATGTTCTCTGAAACACTAAGATTCCCTGAATATGATCTGTTAGAAATAATCTATTTTAGAGAACAAATTCCTAGGAGGTAGATGATGTGTTACAGAACGTTGTCCTGCACATTTTCTTGTAGGTACCAGGCAGATTCTTTGGTTGGCGGAGGTAGTAGTAGTGATGGTAATAATTGTATTCTTTATATGATGATTTTGTTGATCGTTAGCATTTGTATCAAGACTCACAAGCTGTGTATGCCTTTCACAAGCACCACCTCTATTCATCAGAGGTGAGGACCACTGAGGGGAGAGGGCCATCACTTCAAGCCTTAGTCAAGTTACCTTGCTTGACCAAAGTCTCTCCCAGTCTGGTTCACTTTGTCATGACCTTGAGGAACCTCTAGATGTTGGTAGGTCCACGGCTGCTGCACATCACAACACTGAAAGATACATGCAAAGATGCTAAGCTGTGGCTCAAGTCAAGTCATGTCCTTATAATTTGCGGGAGTTTTCAGTGTCCAAGTATAGATAAGGGGCTTTAGGAGTTCCCTATGAAAGTTGGCAAACTGGCTTTCTCGTTTTGATTCCAGACTCTTTCTTAATTGGTTCCTGATCTTTCTTGTATTCAGCTTTCCCTTAAGGGCCCAACCTTTCCAGGCCATTCCTGCCTGGGAGAAGAGGGACCAGCCTTTTGCACTGAATAGCAATCAAGGGGTATGCTAGTCGGATACTTCCTTTTATGGCTGTTCTGCCCCACCCCCACAGAAAAGAAAGAATAGAAAGGAAAAACAAACAAACAAACAAAACCAAAATAAAAACAAATAAAACAAAAAAGCAAAGGCAGGGTACTTTTTTTCTCTTTATTGCTTGGTTAAAATACCCACCACTATTGGGCACATAGAAAGCCATGGATAAATATTAACATATTGGAATGAAATATGAACAATAATGAAAGAAAAGAGCAATGCTTTCGAGATCACCACAGGCAAAAGCTGGAAGACCTCACGGGCAGGCAGAAAAAGGAACCCAAATATTTAAAGCAGGTTCCTGCCCCATAGGAAGTCATTTCTATCCAAGTGCAGCCTTGAATGACCATGGGGTCACCGGAAACACTGCCAAGAGAAACATCCTCTGGCAAGCCACCCACTCTTCAGTTTCAGCAAGAAACAATTGCAGTCTTCTGTTTTTTAATGCATGTCAGTTCCCATCTGTCAGTCACCTGAAAGTGTCACAGGTGACTCAACTCTGGTGCAGTGTGAGAATCCACCTGTCACCCTTGGCGATGCTAGGAGCTGTGACAGCTTCAGAGTGACTCTGGGCCTTGGTGTGCTCATCATGCAGGACTTCAGGGCACAGAGCTCTGTCCTGGAGACCCAGGTGCCACACAAGAAGCAACTCCCACCCTTCCCCACCTCACTGCCCTCAAGACAAGGAAAGAGCAACTTTCAGTTAATCTCCCGGCAGCTTTGTTTTCCATTTCCTAGAACCTGCATTTTTCTGCTCTTCACTCAAAGACACATTAACCAGGGAGCTGAGCAGGAAGCCTTTTTCTTGCATAGGACACTGCATCTGTGTGGTGGGTGGCTGGGGAGAGAAGACCTGTTCTTTCCCTGGACCACCCCAGGCAAGAGCTGCCACAATGTCTGAAATATGCTCCTTGCAGTTCCTATATCCGCCTGATGGTGGCAGCAGCAGCGCTTGCAAAGCCCAGGAATGAGATGGGAGCAGGAGGCCCAGGGAGGGGAAGTCCCTTGAACTAGGCAAGCTGGACTCTAGCTAGGGTGCCTGGGCCCTTCTCTGGCCTTGGACAACAATCCTGGAGCATCTGAGTGTGAGACAGAGGGCATGGATGGGAGGAACAAGCCTTCAGGTGGCAGCAGCTCTTCCAAGAGGCCCAGTCCTTTTCTCTATGTGGTGGATGTGAGGGCAGTGTTAAGGGGACTGCCTACAAAGAGTGACAAGAGGTAGATGGGTACAATTAAAAATGCTCACGGGGCTTGGAAGAGCTTCAAAGAGAGGGAGCAGGAGAAACTTCAGCTAGTCGTGTTGACTGCCTGCTGCTTTCCCGTGGGTGATGAATGTGTTAATCCTTCCCTAGGAGGGTGGCTGGTAGTAGCAGCCCTGTGCTTCTCCCTAAAAAGTCCATCCCCATGTCTGGACCCACTGCCCCTTTGCCAGGTGTTTGCCCCTGTAATGATCTGAGAATCAATATTTCTGCTGCCGCTCCCCTTTCATGCTGAAAAAGCAAAACAAACAGATGCTAAAATTAGTCCTCATTATTCCTGATCTCCCCCAGCAGGCTGAAGAGGTGCTACTCAGTTTTCACCTCTGGACAGAAACAAGTACCATTAAAAAATGGCCATGAGCCATGGCTGTTTGCTTGAAAGTGTGTCTTTCCAGGCATGGTAAGCAGATGCCTAAACAGGCATTCGGAGGAAGGTAGAGGGGTCCTGTTGGCCCCCACATACTCATTACATCTTCCTTTGTCTCCTGGGGGGGTGGCCTTTTGCTTTTTGACCTTTGGAGATTTATAAGTGAAATGTATCTAAGGGTTGGTCCATTTGCAGCATAAATTAAGATAGTGGGAAATCAGGTACTAGAAGCACGAGGCCATCCCTTGAGTGTTCTCTCCTTGTCTTCTCTGTGTGGCCACAGACTGGCAGGTTGAACTGACTGTTCATGTTGCCAGAAGTCATCAGACATCATTTGACCATTGACTAGGTTTTGGTAGCCACTGGGATCAGAGATGGTTTGCATTCTCCCACTCGTGACACACCATCAAAGCCCTTGCCACTTTCTCTGGAGCAAGGTCAACTGCCACCTGCCTGATGCATCTGTGCTCACACTGCTGCCTGGGTAGGAGGGCACAGCCGACTTGGAGAGAAGGTAAGATCGTGCCATCCATTTTACTAAGTGGTTCCAGTGGCAGGTGACTTCTTAAGCATCTCATGTCAAAGACAAAATCTTTTTGCATAAGGTCTGCAAAATCTTATTTCAGACTACAGATTTGATGCTATAAAAGTCAGAGGGGAACAACTGGACTGCATAACTTGAGAATTGACTAAACATAATAGAGATTGATCTTGCCATATAAAAAGATATTGTTCCAATGTGGTTTGTGCTGTGGTCCCTGCTGCCTTACTGGCTCCTTGATCTGGCTGCCTGCTCTCCTTTCTTCTTGAATACACAAGACCTTCATTGGTGCTTTGGGATCTCAGTAGAAAGCTGAACAGGGGAAAGGGGCTGTGTTGAGCCTTATAGTGTTTCTCTCTACTAATACTAGTACCTTGTGGTTGCTGAGTTGGACCAGCGATGGGGAGGCAATGGTGGGGTCTGTGGGCCAGGTCCTTTGCTGAGATTTGCCTGTTTTCCTCTCTTTTCCTCATAGCATCTGATATAGCAGGGATTGTGATAACCAATTGCCAGTGAGAATTACTAAGGCTTAGGTGGACTCCCTAACTTCCCTGGAGGTGGGCCATATGCCTATGCAGACCTCAAAACCCTTGCTGCCCATTCCTTCAAGAGAACATCTGATGACCTAGATGCCTCAGTAGCTTGTGTTACTATCAGTAAGTCTCAGAAAGCCCCAACCTGGCCTGTGATTCTCTCCTCCTTCATTACTTGTAGGACTTGGGAAGAAGAGATTATAAGAATGAAAGAAAACAGCTCCCCTGATACAAAAGCATGAATTTGAGTTGTTCCATGCCTTGTGGCTGTTCTTTACCTCCACAGGCCAGCTTCTGTTTAGCTTAACATTCTGAAAGCCAGATACTGATTTCTTAACAAGAAGCCATTACCACTTAACTTTCCTTTAGTGGATTAAAAAAAAAATGTAAAGCCCATTCTGCTTAGTGTGAGGAGAGCCTGGTACTAGCTGTGTGGGTAAGAATGGAGGTACTCTACATAAAAAGCATCAGGACATCAAAACCTACCTCTTGTCAAGTCTAGAATAATAAAAATGTCAGGAGACCACCTGGTTCTAAAATGATTAATAATGGTCACTTGGGAGAGATAAAAGCTTTGGGATGCCGTTCACCCTTCGATTTTTCTCACTTTGACACTTTTACCTGTGTCAGAAATAATTTCTGAAGATTGCATGGCTCTACCTAGGCCATGCTTAAAATCATAACATTGTTATAAACTAGACACGTATGGTAAACCAGTAAAACATAAAAGCTCTTTAAACTTTTCAAAGCTCCTTTAGATCAAATCTGAAGGATATTGAGGAAGAATGCAAGGCAAACAGATTTCCACGTGGAAAACATGAAATTCTCTCTTTTCATTCCACTGTCTGCACCTTTCAGTGGAACCTGCAGATCACGTCAACCCTGCACTGTCAGCCACCATCAAGGCCCCCAATCCACACGGATCCCCCTCTCTTGGGGCATGAGCTTTGCTTTGGGTTTTTCTTCATCTCGCCAGGGCAGACACATCCAAGTCCATACTTTATAGGTGAGAACAAATGAGTGCTGAGATGATCAAAGTTAAAAAATACCACCCAGAAAAAGGGTATCACTTTCCTCCCTCATTCTGCTGCTAATAATAATTATAGGAAATCTTTATTTCCCTCTCCTTATCAACACATGTTTATTTTCCAACAACCAGAGCATTCAATTCTTGCCAAGGAAAATAAAAATACATATACTGCTGTCTTTTTTAAGTTAAATTGTCTTAGGTTTCTTATGTTGTAGTTTTTGTCGTGTTATGCTAGGCAATGCTAGGCTATGCTGTCTACCTTAAACCTTTAACTAGTCAGCACAAAGATGGCCCCATCTTTCTTAAGAGCTGTTGTAAATGCATGAACTCAAGGAAGTATTTTCCAAATCAAATAGAAATATCCTTCACACTGGGGCCTTTTACACCTTTTACTGAATAGCATTCAGAGTAGTTGAATGTCCACCGGCACTAGGCAAGAGGCGTGGAGGTTACAGCCTCATTTGCAGTAAATATTGAGATGCTTTAAAACACCCACCAAGTAGAGTCTTGTCCTGAGGAAGAAAGCAAGGCCCATGAATGATTTGATGCCATGGGTATTGCCTGCATCTGCCCTTTCCTGCTCTCCCTGTCCCCAGTACCACATGTTCCTTTTTTGGGTTTTAATTTCTGAGCAGCTTATTGTGATAAAGGAATAGCATACTGTGGGGGGCCTAGCACAGTACCTGGTACAATGCAGGTATTTAATAATATTTATGCAACAAGAAGAGTTATATAATGACATAATTCTATATTAGAAGTAATTCTGTACTAGACATAGTGTAGTTTCTGCCAGATTTCCCATACAGTGTTGGCAGGTCAATATACCCCCTTTCCTGTGGGCATGGACTCTAGTGATTTGTACCTCACAGGTTACTCTTTTCTGTATAAGAGAGCAGTAGGGCTTTCACATCATTCCCAGCATAACTGAATTCATGGATTCGCTATCACAGTGGTCCATAGATTTGCAGTATCAGGAGGCCAGAATTTGTTAGAAATGCAGATTCCCAGGCCCGATCCCAGGCCTCCTGAGTTAGGACCCCTGGGGTGTGTCCCAGTGGCCTGTGTCACCTTCCAGCTGACTGTGTCTCAGTCAGTATGGAGAACACTGTCTTGTCTGACATGCCTTGTCCCCACCCCAGCTCCATGTGACTACAGCCCTGGGGGCGTGCACTGTGCAAGGCATCTGAGAGCAGCTTGTAGCCAGAGGAGTTAAGGTGACCCATGGGGGCTGCTGAGTCTGTATGCCACATCATCCTAGGGGTCTGGCACTGTGAGATTAGACTCGGGGACCACCAAGGGTGCTGGGTGTGGGAAACCAAACATACAGTAGGCCAAGTGCATACAATTGGGAAGATGGTGGCATCACTGCTGTCCAGGCACCAGAGGAGGCCCAGCGATGTCCCTTTCCATGTGGCTTTCTGCCTTGGCGTACCGCCCGAGAGCCAGGAAAACAATGTGCTCATCGGTGCTGACAGGGAAGAATGTGCTAAGAATGGCCATAGATTTTCTTCGTCCTGCACTTTAGAGTGTTTATTTTTAAGTCAATGCTATCCACCAGAGAGGTTCGTGTCCATAAAGGATGGATTTCCTGCTTTGTACAGTGAAGAGATTCAGAATGTATGGAAGAATGCACCCTGAGAATTCTTGTTCTGTTTTATAAAAATCTTCAAGGTCAATACAACCACCGACATTGATATGCACTTTGTTGTAAACTGGGATCTACTAGTCATTTGATTTTTCAACTCATGAAAAAAAGATATTCTCATTACTGGGTCTCTGGGCCTCATTCTTCAACTCAAGCTGCCAATGGGATACAAAATGCAGGAGTGTAACATGCAGAGGAGAGAGAGAGGCGGAGCCGGCCTGACTGAGGACATCCTCAGCCCCTGGCGGCTGCTGTGCCCCACCGATTGGGGCCTCCCTGCGTGTCTAATAGTGGTGGAAGAAAAGCACAGGTGTGTATGACTGTCAGGCTAGGAAGAGAGACAGGTGGACAGACAGAAAGACAGAGCACACATCTCAGCCTCCCAGAGATCATAGGACCATTGGGTCCAAAATACAGTTTTAACTCTTCCCAGTCCAGATGGGAGCTGTGAAGACACACTCCTTATACACAAGAAGCGTTGGAGTTTCCATTCATCAGTGAAACACTACAGTAGCTGAGCCATGAAGACAGTCAAATGTGCGGTCTCTGTGTCTGGACAGAGCATGTTCCTTTGATGCCATCCCAACACCTTCTGGGTAAAGGCCTCCAGGCCAGAGTCTGGCTCCTCTCCTCCCCGTACCCACACACACCCTTCACTCCAGCAAGCGGAGCTCACCGAGTGTCTCAGTTTCCTTATACCTCCTGGCTTTCTTACCTCTTAAGGACCTCCTCTGTCCTCTGTTAGTCCGGCTAACTCCTACTCTCCAGTCCAGCTCACTTGGCCTCAGGGAAGAAGTTTCCTTGACCTCCCTCCTCACAAGAAAATGTAAGTGCCTTTCCACAGCCCTCTGTGGCAACCCTTGTAGGACTTGTTATATGCAAGTGGTGTTTTCCTATCTGCCTTCCTTCCTTGACTGTGAGCTTCTGGAAAGCAGGGGTTAGGATCTGCAGCTCTTGGCACCGTGCCTCCACTGGACCTGGGTGCAGAGTCCATAATGACCATTGCTTCTTAGACAGGGAAAGAACATAACTTAGCTTCCACTTGCCGGCACCTGCATTTCACTTGCCAACCTAGAAAAGTGCTTTATCAGAGAAAACGCTCTACTTATCATTATTATTGCCGTCTGCTCCTAGAGTACCTGTGAGCACCGAATATTCCTTGGGGGAAAGGTGATAATGATTTAATCCCTGCTTGCATTTATATAGCACTTTATGGTTTCCAGAACACTTCCACATTTATTATGGTCAACTCTCATCTTCACTTTAAAAAATAAGGAAAATGAAACCAAGTTATGTTAAGTGGCCTCTTGAAGGTCACACAGGTACTAGGTGTGAAAGTTAAGATGAAAACCAAAACATCCCAAATCCCACCCAAGTCCAGGGGTTATCCTGCTCCCCCCTCCTCCATATCTCCCCTGGAGTCCTGCCCCCATGAGTGTGTACTTAGCGGGTGCTTGGCTGAGGGGGCCCTGCAGGCATTTTCTGCAGGGAGGATGATGGCAGGAGAGCCCCTGGAGAGGGGAGTTCAAGGACCCTGGCGGAGTAGTGCCGGCTGGTGCCAACTAAGGCACAGGGCGTCTGTGCAGAGGCTGGGAAAACACTGCTCTTGACTGAGACTCTCTTGTAAATGAGACATAATAAAGAGAACATAGTAGCTCCTTTATAGTAAGGACTCGATGGTGCCTGGCAGGGCCAGAATCTCCTCCCAGGGAGCTTGCACTGTGCTCCTTGGCTGTGACCCTCCCTACAGTGCATCTGCCTGGACAGTCAGCCTGTCAGTCAGGGAGGAACTTCAGAATCCAGAGCACCCACAAATCCTCATCCCACTCTTGTGACACAGATCCTAGAAGGGAGGCCACAGCTTTGTCACAGGTCTGTGCCTGCTCTGACCATGACCCTGCAGTGCAAGAGGAATCAGGCTTTCTCTCCTGCCCACTTCGCAGGTTCTGAATCTTGGGAGAGAACACTTATGGGGGAGAGCTCTGAAACATGATGGAGGGTGCCTTGCAGAAGGGGTGCTTGCCATCCTCTGCTTCATGTCTCCAGGTGTGTTGAGGAATGCCTGGGGCAGGAACATATCTGCTCAGCATCTCCAGTCTCTTTCAAGGCAAGATACTGTGTGGCTTTCTAGGGAGGCAAATGAAGCCAGACAGACTTTCTCAGGGGGTCATCAGGATAACCAGCTCATGCCCAAAGGGCATCTGTTTTATTAATGAATTAAACTATTTCTTGTGCATCTGAAATGGTGCCAGTATGTCTGTCATTGGGAGAAGAGGAAAAAGTAGTTCCTCATTTTATTTTCTGGGCTTCCTGATTCAGAAGAGAAACCCCAGTTGAGAAAGGTCATGTGGGGTCATTAGGGTCCTGAGACTGCTGGACAGATGACCACAAAGCTCAGTGGTTTAAAATTATGCAAACATGTTGTGTTATAGCTCTGGAAGTCTGAGTCTCAGGTGGGTCACATTGGACTGGTTCTGTTTGGAGCTCTGGGGGAAATGCCTGTCCTTGCCTTTCCTGGCCTCCACAGACAGGCCGCCTGCATTTCTTGGTTTGTGGCTCCTTCCTGGCCATCACTCTTGTTTCTGTCATCACCACTACTACTGCTGAATCTGATCTTCCTGTCTTTCCCTCATAAGGATCCTGATTACATCACCCTCATCCACCATAATCCAGGATAATCTCCCTCTCTCTTGATCTTTTAACCTGCAAAGTCCTTTTTGCCTTGTAAGGTTACACATTCAAGGCTTAGGACCTGAACATCTTTGGGGCTAATTACCTGCTACCCAAAGACCACAGACAAAACAGAGCTGGAGGACCTTCTCTTCCAGGAAAGTGTAGGCATTCCTGTCCCGCCTCTCAGTGCGAGAAGTGTGTGCCTGAGTCCCTCTGTCTACAAATTAGAATAATCTTCTTCCCATTTATATTTATAAAGTACTTTGGGATTATCAAGTAAAAGTTGCTCAGTAGCAAATGGTTATTATAACATTATACTATGACTTGAAATAAATTATGCTTACATTAATCAATAGAACTACTACTAGATGCAACTATCATTGGGTCCCGTGGGGGAGAGATTAGGGGGGACATCTATTAGATTCTGTAGTTAAGCCTCACTAAATGATTCTTAATAGCGATTTACTTTGACTTCATTAGCATGGCGTATGGGAACTCTCCTTTAAAGTACGTGTAGCTTGGCCTCCTCCTGTCTTCGGAGTAATTGAAATGAATCGGAGATCAACAATAACAATAATATAAAACAAAGGACAAGTGAGTGCTGTGTTTTCCTACATGTGATTTGCTGCAGGGTCAGAGGTTTACAGCCTGCTCTGTGATTTTTCTCCTTGCTTCTGTGCCTGGTTGAGTTGCTGGCGCTTGACAGAGGATCTGTCTGGGAAGGAAGAACTAGGGAGTGGGTGTAAACAGAGCGTGAACCTGAACGTGGGGTTGCAGGCTCCAGGAGGAGTCTGTGTGTCTTACCACAGGCCAAAGCCATGGGGTGTCTATATTGCTTTGGTATTAGACACTACTTGGGATCATTTCAGACTTGGATTCAGCTGACACACTCTAGAGGCTTTATGAAGTCCCCCTCAGGTTAAAGATTTTGGAAGATAACTCCTCTCCCTCAGATGCATTAAGGTTCTTGGAATACTGGGGGCTCTTGGGACCCTGGCCTTGGTGTCTGAGCTGTCTGAGGCCAACTCCTGGCCTCTCAGTCTGTCTGCATCCCACACTCACCTCTCAAATCCCCCACCCTTTCCTTAGAAGGACAGAGAGAGAACAATCAGTGGACAATGCGTGATAGCATCTCTAAATAGGTTTACAAAATGTTCAAGTCTGTGTCCAGGAAAGGTTATGTTACTGCTAAACAGTCCCAAGGGAGCTCTTGGCCTAGGACTCTGGAGAATAAAGGAGAGAGACAAGCCCTGAGAATGATTATAATCCCATTATGCAGAGCTCCCCCTATTTATTTCTTCATATGGATGAATTTGTATATATTTGCATTTTGTTCTATCTGATAATATGCATAGAATTCAAATTGAAATGACTTGAATAGATTTGAATATTAATGAGGCATTTAAAGGCTGCCATGCTGGCAGAGTCCCCTGGCAGTGTAGTGTGTGGTGCAGAAGCTCAGAAACCTCTTCTGGGTACTGGCACCACCAGCACCACCACCAGAGGCCTGGCCAGGAGGAAGCAGGTTCTCTGGGATGAAGATGGAGGCCTCCTCCATGCCTCCCCAAGCTCCCCAGCATGTGCTTCACAGGGGCGTGGGGTTACCTTACAAGAGCCCCCTGCGTGAATGTGTCTTGAGACCTACTCAGACACCCAGCCATGGTTTAATACTACCATAGAGTCCAAGACATTTTTCCCACATAAAAAAGAAAGTCTAATTGCCTTTCCCTCATTGAACTGGACAGTAAGGGACAGTCACATTCAACCAGACAGCTCCAGGTATGTGGAGCTCTACCTCAGTGGCCTAGGAAGGTGCTGGGCCCTCTCATCCTAGATTTCTATAGCAATAGGCCAAGGAATACCTGTGGGGCTCTGGAGAATCACTGCATTATTTTCACAGGGTAATACTGTCAGTGAGCCTAACAGCCATCCGGCCTTCTCCAGCCTCTGGTAGATAGCTTGGTATGGTGACATCAGCATTAATGTCTGTGTAGCGTGAGCAGGCCCAGGGCTAACCTCCAAGAATAAATGAGATAGAGTGGCTTGTAAACACAAGAGAGCCCCTGCTAGGGTTCAAGTGACTGTCTTTTCCTTTCTCTATCCTGACATTTGAGTAATAACTTATCCTAAGAGATGGGGCTGTGGTAGTAGGCTTCAAATACTTAAAACTCAGCATCAAAATTTGTAGGCCCATCACTTAAGAATAGTACTCGCTAGCAATTGAAACTGGGTTGACAGTAGTCCTTTGTATAGAACTCTAAATATACCATCATTCTTTGCCAAAGTACTGGGGATCAGCGTTTCCAAGTGATCCCATGATTATTTGATTTTGTCCTAACTGAATCTTGGTTAGTTCCAAGTTTACACTCTTGGCACCCATTCTAGTGGCTAATTATGAGAGCAAGAAGCAATGAAAATAGACTTGTGAATCATTTGGCTTCTTACTCCATGAGTTTTCTTCCAATTGTCACTTCTAATTCAACAATTGTCACTTCTAATTCAACTATCTGAAAATTAAAATCATTTATTTCCCCACTGGGGAAGATATCCCCCCCTAATCTCAGTAAAGGGCACCTCTGTCTTCCCAATACTTACTTGTACAACCTGAGTCATCACCAGCCTTTCTCTTCTCCTGTATGCACTCAGTCCTTTTGTCTTTACAAATTTTAGCTGCACTGTCTCCCTAGCTTTTCTTCTATTGCCCTATTGATCCCCATCATTTTCTGCCAAACTCTTAGAGCATCTTAACAAGTTCCTCACATTTTTCCCAAAGTTGACATTTATCATGGTCATTCTTCAAAACTCATGTCTTCCTAGGATTCAAATCAGATTGACTCTTCAGCCTATTAAGCAGAGCCCGGCACCCCCAGCTGCCATCTCAGGTCCACACTGTTGCCCCACATTTAAAGTGTAGCTGACCCTTGAGTAGTATGGGTTGGCACCGTGCAGGTCCACATTGACACAGCTTTTCTTATAAACAGACAACATAAACTTACCATGAGAATAAATACAGGAAACATATTTTCTCTGCCTTGTGATTTTCTTCATAACATTTTTTCCCCTTCTCTTATTCTATTGTAAGAATATTATACAGTTGATCCTTCAACAGTGTGTGAGTGGGGGAGTCAAAAATCCACATAAACTTTTGACTGCCTAAAAACTACTAATAGCTTGAGGTGTGCATCACATTGTTAACACACATTTTGTATGTACTTTGTGCTATAGTCTTCAGTAAAGTAAGTTAAAGAAAATGTGATGGCAAAAATCACAAAGAAGAGAAAATACACTTATAGTAATGGACTATATTTATTGATTCCATAAGTGTATATTGTCTGTTTACAGGAAAATCCATGTACAAGTGGACCCACACAGAATAAATTCATGTTGTTCAAGGGTCAGCTATAAATATAACACGTATCATATGTGATGTGTGTTCATCACCTCTTTATGTTACAGGTAAGGCTTCTGGTCAACAGAAGGCTGTTAGTAGAGTTTTAGGGGAGTCAAAAGTTATGTGTGGCTTTTCAGCCATGTATGGGCACCATTTACCTCCGGTCATTTAAGGTAGACACTGCCCTACCACCTGGCACCAACTGTCTTCCAGCATTATCTTATCCCTATTCCTTCTTGCTCTCCAAGCTTCCACAAAAAAAAAAAAAAAAAAAAAATTACATGATTTCCCCCTGGGCATACCCTGTCTTCATGTCTTTGTTTTGCTTTTCCTTTGGCCTAAAATATTCTTTCCTCATTGCTTAAAGAAATACTCTCCAAATTTCAAGGTTCAGCTCAAATCCACCTCTTCCATGAAAGCATTTCATCTGTCCAGCTCCACATGGCTTCTTTCTTTTTCTCCCTTGACATGATGTGCATTGTCCATGGTGTCCAACTTGCTGTGTACTTGATGTCTTACCAACTTAATTGTGAGTCCCATAGGGAGGAAAACTATCATTTTCACATTTTTATATCATATGATCATCAATGGCACTGCTCAAGAAATGATTAATGAGTGAGTGAAATGAATGGGTAGAAAAGGCACAATACTAAAGAGCTTCTCCCATTCTCTGTGGCATCCCATTCAGGCCTGCCCCACTCTAGCACCACGTTGTTTTGAAAAGACACTAGCATTCATTAAACTTCTGCTGCAGGGGCCTCCCTGGTGGTGCAAGGGGTTAAGCGTCAGCACTATGAAACTATCCACAGTGACTGCAGCACAAGTTTGATCCCCAGCCAGGGAATAACCCACATGGCATAGCAGACCTCTCCTGTCTTGCCCACTGCTGCCATCAGACATGTATTTCAGTCAATCTGCCTGTTCTGTTCCCTGCTCTGTCTCTGGTGAATCCTCTCACCCCTGGCACCTCTGGCCTGTACCCCAGTTCTTGTATGCATAAATAAATCAATCCTAAAAAAAAAAAAACAAACACCAGAGGCCAGGTGTTTTCTTGTGACCACTCTTAATTCCCCACAAAAACACTGTGATGAGAATTTCCTTGTTTCCATTTTGCAGGTGAGGAAACTGAGAATCAGTGAGGTTAAGAAATTTTCCCCAGGTCCCATCTCCAATGGGTAACAGTGAAAATGAGGGTTTGGCCTGTCTGAAATGGAGGACTCTGCCCCTCCATGGAGTATGCGTTGCACACCCCAAACCTCCCTCTTGAGTCAGCCAGAAACAGCAGGCTCCCAGCTTCCCCAGACTCTGGGTCAGGCTTCAGTGCTCCGGGAGAATGAGTTTCCCTCAAATCAATCCTGGAAGCAGTTATTATTTTATAGGGATGTTGTAAGTTGATAAGGTAGCTGTTATATGTTAATAGCTATTGTAATGTTGTTCTTAAGGCCTATTACTTGTGCTAGTTTGTATTTTAATGTGTGCAAAGGTGATTACAACTTTAATATGAATGTTAAACAGATTAGCTGATTTATATGTAAAATAAATAAATAAATGAAACTCATACTCTCATTTCTATTCATTTCTCTCTCCCTCTCTGTCTGCCCTCTCTGTCCAAAAGCAGATGTGGTCTGTGGAGCATTGACAATGGAACAAACAGAGAGTGTTTCTGGGTGATAAATAACAACTATAGATGGGTCTTTTGTTCCATGTGAATTTGGACTCTAGGCTGTTCATAGCTGCTTGTCTGAGAGTTTGTGCTTTTGACTGTGTTGGGAAGTTCAGCTTTGAGGGTGGTGCCATCACCATTCACTCCCTCACATTTCTGTTTCCCACCTCTTATAGGCTCCTGCTGTTTTCTCAGTCTACAAGGGAAAATGTGCCACACTTCCAGAAAGGCAGGCACACCCTCATGCATCCCAACGCCTCCAGGAGCCCAGGGCACAGAAAGGCAGACAGATAAGAGAACGAACAATTAGAATGTGGAAAGATGAGGGAGGAAGTATGTCCAGAGTCATTTCTGTGGGGGCAGAGCAAAGGACGCTCATGCACCCAGTGGGGAGAGCTCTCAGAGGAAACTTCCTCCCTGAATCAAAGCTCTAGGGTTGAGCTGGAGATAACTCAGAATGGAAGCAGAGGGAGGGGGTAAGAGGGAGTCGATGGGCAGGAAAGGGAATTCCAGGCATAGGGAACAGCACATGTTATACCCTGCAAGGGTGAGGGAATGGAGCTGACTCAGGGAGCTGTGTGGAGCTTGGTGTGGCCAGAACCAAAGGCCACTGGGGCAGGTGTATCCCATGTAGAGAAGATAAGATAAAAAAAAAAAAATTTAGAGTGTGGAAAGATGGAGAAGATGGGGAAGGTGTGCTCCCACAAGGAACCTGTGGTTTAGTGCACTGTGCACAGAACTGAAGTAAGGAAGCTTCCTGGCCAAGGAGTATAAATATGTTGGGTGGGAGAAGCTAAATCCAGTGCCAGGTTGCAGGGCACTTTCCTTTAAGATGCAATTTGCTGCAAGGGGCAGGGGATCTAAGAAAGTAGGAGTGCAGGTTGCCTCTGTAGAGTTCATGCATAAGAGTGGAGAAAAACTAATTTAAATTGATTCTTGAAAGGAAGGAAGAACATTGAGGGGACAAGTGGGTATGGCACAGAAAGAGTGTTAGTGGAGGAAGAAGGAACCAGTAACTCTTCAAATAAAGTATTGGGGAAAGAGGGACAGTCATACCAAAGAACCACATGATTGATTTCCATTACATAGTACATGACACTAACTGGAGTGTTAAAATCTGACACCCCAATGTGTTATTATCCCTTGCGCTTGATGTCACAGGTTTGGTAGAGGTACCACTGGGCGGCCATCGTGAGGGCAGATGGCTGTCAGTTGACTGGGTGTCAGGAAGCAGAGCTGATATACAGAAACCCATGCTGTAATGGGCAGAAAGCATGGTGGACAGAGCAAAGAAACAGTGATTGCTCTGACACTGTAGCACCCAGGCTCTGGATACTCTATCCTAACACAAAGTATAAATTGAGCTCAGAAGGAAGCTACCACCATGGTACAGACATTGGCTGGAAGGTTAGTCCTGCTAGTTCTTCATGTATTTTTAATTGCCGTATAGGCAGCTTGATTGTACAAAAGGTTGGGGGGATAAATCAATGAGAGATTCTGCCACTTCGGACTCAAGTCTACCTAGTTTTCACTTTTTCAACAAATATGTATCAAACACCCATTATGTAACAGGCATTGTGCCAACATGGGAGAAACATCTTAAAGAGGTAGAGAGGCAGGCACATAATAAACATTCAATACATGTTTGCTGCAGGAATGCAGGAATGAATAAATGAGTATCATGGGTACCTTGAAGGAAATTAAATACTAATATTAGGGATTATAATAAAAACAGGACTCCAAAACGAGGACACTGGGCATGGCCAGAGACCTACTCTTGGCTTTGGGACTGTCACTGAAGTCCATAGAAAAGGAAGATATAGCATAAATAAAGGTGACTCAAGAAAGGTTGGCCCTTCAGGAAACAGTTTGTATTGACACTATGATCCTGATAAAGATGCAAAGGGACAGCATCCAAAGAAGTCGACATGGAGACCCAGGCAAGTCTCCCAGGAGCACAGGATTTAAAGACAGGATGGAAGGATCTAGCAAAGGGTAAGGATAGAAGAGAAGGGGCCTGTGACCAACATGGCAGGTGAGAGAAAGATCTGGAATGAGCTAAGCTTGCAGAAAAAGAAAAAGGACCGTGAGAAACCACCCAATGGAGATTTCCTCCAAGAAAGAGGAAAAATAAAAATTTCTCATTTTCCTGATGAATGATCATAATATTGATTAGTTACAGAGACTTCTCCCCAGTTTCTTTCTTGGTCTGTTTTTCTATAATGCTCTTCATAGTTGGAAATAAAGTTGATTGAGAAAGAATTGAAACCTGAGATGGGGGTGTGATGGCAAGAGACATAGGGAGTGGTTTAGTCACAGGATCAAGGCTTAAGTGCAAGCTCATTCATTTGAGAATTCGTGGCAGGAGTAAGCTCTCCTGGTTCAGATGTGTATCCTGTAAATACAAGTAACAAAAGTATGTGTATTCTAGATCTGTTGTGTAGATTAAAAGATATGATAAGTGAAGCATTCAATGTCTGACACATAAAAACATTTTGAACATTTAATAAATGTTAGCTGTGATGATGATATATTTCAAACAAATCTGATTGCTAGGCTCAACAAAAGTTACCTACCAGGATATAGAAACAATTTGAATAGATGATCCTGGAACTATTCTGGGTGAACCATAGGCAAGAAATACTGGAAAGCAGGAGAGCCTGGAAAAATACCATGATTTTTAAAAAGGGAGAAGATTGCTGTAGACTGGAAATAGTAAACTTCATACAAACCTCCTGAAAAAAAAAAATCTGCGAAAGATTAATTTGATGGCTGGAAAACACCAGAAAGTCATCCATGGTCACCAGAAACCACTTGGATTTGCTATGAGCAAGACAAACATCTCATTGAAGATGAAAATAATTGGAATTATTATTTCATAATCTGTCTCTTCTTTGTGATGTTGTGATATTCCCACATTTGACAAATCTTTTCTCAGGGGTATTCTGGAGTCTTAATTGAAGAAGTTTTATTTATTGAAATCTCAATATAGGCTACCCATGTGTCATAGTTACAAGTGATGGGCTCTGGCCTCCTCAGCACTGTGTTCATATGGGGGATGCTAGCCATCCCGTGGTACCCTGAGCCAAACGTGACCACATCTGCAATGAGCATGCTTCACCCTAAAAAGCATGCACATCTTAAAAAGTCACTGACAAACTAGGGCATATGTGGCAGTCTGGAGGAGCCAGCCAGCATGGTGAGATAGGAGATGGAGACAGGATGGCAAAAAGCCTGGGAATTATGTAATGTGAGGAAGGGTGGGAGAACTGAGCATTATTTGGGCAGGAAAGGCAAGACTTAGGTCTCTCAAGCTTGGTTGTGCATGATAATCACCTAGGGTGCTTGTTTAAATTGCAGATGCCAGAGACTCCAATCCCTAGATTGGTAGAGATTCTGCTTCATTAATCCCAGGAGGAGCTGAGGAAATTACAATTGAAATTACACATTCCAGGTGATTCTCATGCCAGTGGTCCAAAGACGGTATTTTAAGAAACACTGATTTAGAAGGAACAAAATAACTGTCTTCAGACAGAGAAGTTAGGCCCTCTTGTGTGGTTTAGAGGATAGACCCCTCATCAAGAAATCTTCAACTCTACTGTCAGCCATGGGAGGGACCCCTGTGGGCTCTGTATCTCTAGTTAGGAATGTGGCGTCTGACACACAGTAGGTGGTCAGCAAGTACTTCAGTGAACTTACAAAAAGGTGGGAGAAAGAACCTTGCAAGAGTGAAAGTTTCTTGAAAATGAAATAGGTGGCCTTGTTAGGCAGCCAATCTGCCAACAACAACTACATTTATGGGGAGACTGGATAAGACTCGTAAGTGCCAACATAAAGGAGGTTGCTATATTGGAAGAGAGTTTCAGCTAAAGTGACCTCTAGCACTTTCCACATTCTTAAAACTCAGTTAAAGAAATAACATACTGAAAAATATCTGACTGAAGTACAGCGATAATGGAGTCGGAGAGGTACAGTAGAGGAAGGGAAGATGGTTGCCGGCACTACAGAAAAGAGTAAGAAGCAAACATTTCAAATATGAAGGGATGATTAAGTTTGAAGAAGCACTTACCGTAAGGCACTGAGTGTTATGGTGATGGATGTGACACCTGCAATATTTGACATAGTACATAACTTTAATCAATCTCCAACATTCACAGAGCCAAGCAGTGGACTGCAGTTTATATATATCTTTACTTTTAATACTTAACAAATTTTGTGAAATGTATTATTAGCCTCCTTTCATAGATATCAAAATGGAAGCACTGTTGAATGACTTGCCCAAGGTCATAAAGCTTGTAAACGACAGAACTGAGTTCCTGAACTTGAGTCATCTGTCTCCTAAATTCATGCTGTTCCTACTCCACCGTACTGGTCAATAGCTCTGTTTTCAGACAAGCAAATAGAGATTCAGAGATTCAGAGAAATGACTTGTTCAGGGTCACCCTAATAGGTTGTTACAGAACTGGGTCCAGACCTAAGCTCTGAACAGTGATTTCAGCAGCAGCCAGAGCTCTACAGCACAGCACCGTCGCTGACCTTGCTCCACCCACTGACTCATTCCCGCTGACCCTTTCAGGCCCTCCATCTCCACACTGATGAGCATGTGCCTCAGCCCGCTCTTTCTTTGCAACTGAGTGGGGTCCCTGAGGCTACCTCGACATTGGTTGAGTCAATTTGAACTTGGCTATTGGGGCTGGTAATCATGGTGAAGCAGAAGTCCTAAGAAGACTCCTCCACCATAAAAATGAACAGATTTTTATGCCAGGGGACGTTCGGCCTGCTATTCAGAAGCCTGTGACTAACATGCTCATGCAGATTGGCCTCGGGACTCAATTTCTGCCTCTTTTTTTTCCAAACAGAGTTGGCAGTGGAATAAGTTGTATTCTAAATTGTTCTCCAGTCTCTATGGGTTCAGCTCTGCCCTTAGTTATACAAATATAATTCCCATTGACTTTGGCCAGCGTCCTGCGTGAGAGAAAGGGAGGCGTAGATTTAAGGCTATCAACTCAATCAGAGCAGTGTATTGTTCTGTCTTCTCTGTCAGTTTTTATGTGGATGATGGAGGGAAATGAATGAAGGACTTTTTTCACTCCTCTGCAGTTCTTTTCAGCTAGCTATACCATAACATTTTTTGAGGTAAATATAAAAGCATATGTGGGGAACAAGGTGTATGTGGCATGGTATGTGCATACATGTGGCATGTCTGCATATATGTGTGTGTCCTATATCAGTCTAGTAACAGGAGCCATCTGCTGATATAAACAAAAAAGAATATTGGACAGGTCACAGAATTGCCAGAAGGGCTGATGAATCAGGCTCTGAGGTGTTCTAAATAATGCCCTAAACCATCGTCAGAAATTCCACTCCTGCCAGTGGCTGACCCCAACATCGATCTTGCTAATGCTGTCAGCACAGCTGGAAGAGGTGCTCTGTTAACCTCATCACCAGCTCTCCAGGCTGAGTCTGGGAAGTGGGTCAGGTTAGCAGAGATGAGTTCCTGGCCTGCACTCTAGATGTAAGGCAGGCTGAGAAAACCAGGATCTGGAATTTTACAACTTCTACCTGGAGCAGGAAGGAGCCTCTGGTTCCCCCCAAGACTCATAGAGTGAAGACCCCCAATATAGGAGGGGTTAAAACAGCTGGGCAGCCAAAGGGAATAAGGAATAAGCACCACAGGCATGCCTAATGGTCTCTCACTGTGACCCCAGAGAAAGCACAGCGCATGCAGTCTAGGTGTGTACAGTCTTTCTCTTGCTCTACCTAGACCTTTTCTGCACAATCATCAGGTCTAGGAAATGTGTACAAATTGATTGTACCCTGTGATATTTTTCAGTGAGAAAAATGCTGATGTGTCACACCCTCTAACTCATCTGGACTTGCCAACTTTCCAAACAAGAGAAACCAGATGAGCTTCTGTGTCTCTTCTGCAGCAGTGAGTTTATCGTCATAAACTGGAGAAAGGCCTTGTAAATTCTCGACCATGAATGTGTCTATGCTAGATTGATTGAATCTTCAGATTGCTCTTACCTCCTTGGGTTCAGTTGCTGGTCATCTCGTCTGTACTGAGCCCATGTCACACAGAGGAGGCAGATTTGGAAAATCATGGCAAGTGAATCATTGAAGTCTTTTAAGAAAAATAACAAGATGTCCCGCCTCTTATCTACAAACCTTATGGGATGGACTATAGGAAAGAAGCAGAGGGACTAGAAAAGATGAAGGACTTCCGTGGTGTCCTTTGCTAATCAGAGTCAGAGGTATAGATTTACTATCAGTGCCTTCCTTTAAAAAAAAAAAATTCATTTATTTATGCATGCAAGAACTAGAGTACAGGCCAGAGGTGTGAGAGAATTCACCAGAGATAGAGTGGGGAGCAGAAAAGGCAGATTGATTGAAATACACTGTTGAGGGGAGCAGCAGGCAAGTCAGGAGAGGTCTGCTGCACCATGTGTGTAGCTCCCTGGTCAGGGATCAAACTCATGCTGCAGTGGCTGCATAGGTTGTGTCTTAATCCCTTGCGCCACCAGGGAAGCCCAATGAGTGCCTTCTATTATAACGCCTTAAGTTGAGCTCAAAGCAGACCATCAGACTGTTGCTTTTTTTAAATTTGTTTTCACTTCCACTGTACTGTCCCTTTTTTTAATTTTTTACATCATTGTTCATTTTTAAACAATATTTGCTACCCCCCACCCCCTCAGGTGTAGTCTCCATAGAATTTCCCTCACCAATGCACCCGGGCACCATCACCACAGTCCTCTGTGCTCCTCCCTCCCTCCCTATGATCCCTCTCCCTCCTCCTCCCCTGCAGTGTGTCTCTGATTTATAATGTGGTATCTATACACAATGGAATATTATTCAGCAATCAAAAAGATAAACTTGTGCCATTTGCAGCAACATGGATGGAGCTAGAAGGAATTATGCTCAGTGAACTAAGCCAGAAGGAAAAAGAAAGATATCGGATGGTTTCACTTATAGCAGGAATATAGGGGTACCAAATAAGATACCAGTGTAAAAAAAATAGGAGAAGTACAAAACACAACAAAGCAAAAACAGACAATTGTACTGTTCCTTTAAGAGCTCAAACTACTGTAATTTTCCCTCCTAAGATTGCTGACTTAAGGTAATGTGATCCTATTTTTATGGGTGCACAAAAGAGTCTTGATATGACAGCATGAGAGGGCACCCAGGACAGAACACACAAAGCCTTCCAGTTCCCAGTGGATTCTCATCTTCACATCTGGCTGTTAGCTCTTGATAATTTCAAAGCAATTTGTAATGATGACAGTCTTTTAGAAAGAGATCATGATTCTCAAGTTATAGCCAGGAAAACTAGGGTGCTGAATAAGTTGCCTCTGCAACCCCTCTTCACTCAATAATCAGAAACATGCCTTGATGGTTTTTCATGAATGATTTAACCTGCAGAACACTGCACTTTTTGTGATGTTTATCCAGTTTTGTTTCTGGAATTTATGTCACCAGAAATGTAGATAACACATTCTGCTCATAAATAGTCAAAAACCACCTAAAAAAGAATCTGCTTCTCAAGAGGAGATGACAATAAAAGACATGAAGGAAGGCAAACGCTGTTGTCAGGGCATAAACAATAAGGGAAAATTGAAAAGCAGTATTTGTTTAGTATTTCAAAGCCTAAAACTACCTGAGCCCTTTGTAGCCACTGTGAGTGAGTGCAGGAGGTGGTGAGGGAGGTGGGGGAGACTCAAAGCCAAGGTAGAGGCCACAGGATCCCACAGTGCTCGTCTATTTCTGTAGCTGCCTCATCAGATTCTAACTCTGGTGTGTTTCTGCAGTTCTTAGACGTCACTTATTGGGAAGGCAGCCAACACTGTTTTCATAAAAGTAATGTTCTAAATTAAACTAGACTTCTTTACCTATTCACAAAATTTTACTTACCTAGGAAGGTAGTTGAAATGCTATATATGTTTATAATATAGCTGATACTGTCACAGTATCAGTAAACTCATTAGCAGTTCAATAATGAAATAAACAAAAGTAAAATCAAAACTATTCTGTATTTTGGTATTTAATAAAAATTCATTTTCTTTTACATGACAGTATGTTGGTGCAGTACATGACTTTTCTAGAACCTCTGAAAAATTGAAAGGGTATTTTCAGGCATTTTAAATGTTGATTTACTGATTTCCTTCTATCTAATTTTGATCCAAACCTAAGGTTTTCCATTTAATTGATGTAACTATGTCACCTAATGTCAAAGTTACATGACACTGTGTCACTTTATGCCTAGCTATCAGTAATACTTAGAATAATAACTAGAAGGGAAGAAGAAAAAGGAGAGACTTCCTGGAAAACTCAATTAAATGAAGAAAGACAAAAAGGGAGGCAATGAGAAATGTGTGTAAATATGGGGAAAAGAATTAACTGAGGGACTGGGCCTCCCCGGTGGCGCAGCGGTTGAGCGCTGGGTTGGAAGCTGCCCGCAGCCTCTGCAGCGCCGGTTCGATCCCTGGCTGCTCCCCGGCCACCAGAGGAGGGTCCCGCATGGCGCGCAGACCTCTCCTGCCACCCGCTGCTCCCCTCAGCATTGTACTTCGGTCCTTCTGCCTGCTCTGCTCCCCGCTCTGGCTCTGGTGAATTCTCTCACCCTCCCGCGCTTCTGACTGTACCCAGTGCATGTATAAGCAAACAAACAAACAAATAAATAAATAAATAAAATATGCCTCTATAAAAAAAAAAGAATTAACTGAGTGATGAAGAGTGAAAAATAGAAAGCAGAGAATTTATCAAATACATAATTTCTAGCCCTGCTGGGAGGAGGGTGAGGGTCAAGAAATTCACACTTCCATTTTCTGTCTCTAGGTGGCAGTGTCAACCTAGGGCAGCTGGGCTGCCCTGTGACTTGGGTAAAAGAAGCCGCATTTCAGCCAGGTTTTCTTTTGTATTGTGTTGTTCGAATACAAGTGGAAGCTTTTTTACACACATTAACACAAAACTGGTAGAAGGCAAAAATATGGAAAGTTTCCTCTGTTAACTTATTTCCTCCAACCAACAGGAGAATTCTGGGAGGACCCCATCTTCAACATTGAATAGACCCACAAAAATGAGTCGTATTCAGGGGTGACATGTGGATGACTCAATCACTCAAGTCAGTCTAGAACCATCCATTATGAAAGACCATCAGTGCAGCAGTGTGGTTCACAGGCGACTCCTTCATTACAACTCTTTCCTCTCTTCATTCACTTGGGTAAAATTTGCCTGTGTGACTTTTCTTGTATTCTAATATGGGACACTTTGTGTTGCTGTGAATGTATCACCCTACCCACTGCCTCACAGCCCTGATGAAATGTTCTCACTCCCCCTGCCTTGGTTCATGCCTTCTCATTCTTCCAAACTCTGACTTAAGATCACCTCCTGGGTAGTTTCTTTCACTCCTGCGAGTTTCTATAGCATCCCATGCTTCCCTCCTTCTTAGTACTTGGCCATGCCATACTGACTTGTCAGTGCCTGTTCCCCAGGAGACAAATCTTCTCCCTGGAAGGCTAGCATTCCTAAAGGTAGAAGATGTCTTCTTGGGCCTCCCTGGTGGTTCAGGGTTAAAGACACAGCACTATCAAGCTGTCGCCAGCCACTGCAGCATGAGTTTGATCCCTGGCCAGCCAGGGAGCAACCCCCATGGCATGGCAGACCTCTCCTGTCTCACCTGCTGCTCTCCTTAGCAGTGTATGTCAGTAAATCTGCCTGTTCTGCTCCCCACTCTCTCTGATAAATCCTCTCACCCCACCGCAGTTCTTACATGCATAAATAAATAAATCTTTAAAAAAAAGTCTTCTCACTCCACCCCCTGTGCCTATAGGAAACACTCAGCAAGTGTTTGTTGAATAAGTAAATGAAATAAATTGCTCCTTGACCTCAATGATATCTACTGTTCCTTTTGCCTCCTACCTGTTTTTGCAGTTTAGAAGTAAGTTCATTGGCACCTGAGCACTCTCTTCTGCTCAAGCAGAAGTTTGCTGTGTATGAGGCTGCTTCTCCATATGTGAGTCAAAGCATGGGTCTCACATACAGCCTGAAGTTATCCCCTCCCCTCAGCACCTAGTCAAGGGTAAGGCAGAGTTTTTCAGCATTTGATAAGATTGTCAGAAACACACCTAATAGTAACCTATTAGATCTGAAGTGTCCTTAGAGATTGTCCAGTTACACCCCTTTTTATAGTTGAGGAAACTGAGGGACACACCCTTTCTTGGAGTCATACAGCTTCCAGAAAGACCTGGAACTGGCACTATCATCCTTTACCCTTAGTCCCTTTGTGGCAAAGTCCTCCTGGGCATCCTGATTCATCCTGACAACCTACTCTTGGGATAAAGTGAGCAAAATGGGTGCCCTCTTATAAATGACTAAATAAATAAATATGACAGTTCACGCATCTTAAAGCAGCTTTCTTAGGGAGGAACTTAGCCCATTTAATAGGGTGCTTGTAAACAGGAGCAATTTCTCCTGCTCACTGTTAACATTTATATGTGCCCCATTTCATCTGTAATCTGCTTTTACAAGGCACTGGTGAGCCTTTGATGGCAGCACTGAGTGACCCAGACGGCTTCATCCCACATGTTCAAACTGAGCTGAAAATTGGGGGAATCTAAGGTATTCATCTCTGTAAAAAATCCAAACACATTGACAAAATTGTTCTTCTCCATCCAGATACATTAACTTTTTCTTCTTCTTTTTTTTTTTCCTTCCTTTCTTTTGCATTTGCCATTATCATGTTCTGGTTATTGCCCACATCTGGAGCATGGCAGCTGTCCTGTAATGTGCAAGCTGCGGTATGTAATTTGGAGAACTCGAATACAAATATCTGTTAATTAAAAAAAAATACAGAAGCATGTTTGTCAGCTTGTAATTATGTAAAGAAGAAACACCAACTCCCAAACTAATTTAAAAAGCAAAATGAAAATAACTTTTCCAGCGCCTATACAAAATCCAACTACTCTACATTTCGTTAATAACTTTCTCCTGAGTATCCCGAAGTCCTTTGCAAACATCTCTGAAGTTTCTTTGGGAGAAGCTGGTGGGCTTGTTAGGCTGGGCGGGAAAGCAGATTTGGGCTGATTGGTCATTTTTTTTGTCCCTCATGATGAATCTGAGGAGAGCTTGCTCAGTCTGGATGAGGATCTTCAGTTGACAGTTTGGACTGGAAGGGTCTTTGTTGTGGACTGCCATGTGCATTGTGGGATGTTTTGTAGCATGCCTGACCTCTTCACACTAGATGCCAGTGACACCCACCCCATCCTCTGTGACCAATAAAAGTATCTGGAGACATTGCCAGATGTCCCTGGGGAAAGTGGGAGATCTCCCCTGGTTGAGAAACTCTGTCATTCTCATTTGCTGTTAATATGAAGAAAAGACCACAGGGCTTGGCCTCAGATGGCTTGCATTTAAGTGGACATCTCTTCATTCTAAACATATGACCCTGACCAAATGCCTGGGTTGTTCTATATCTGCTTCCTTATCTCTGAGATGGTTTGCTCTATAAGATGAGTACTGAAAGGAAAGGCTACAGTTGGTAACCCCCAGGGGAAGAACCTCCCTGCTAGAACTTTGACCTTGCTAGCACAGACCTCTCCCACACTCTAAAACTTGAGGGTCACTTAGAATTTGCAATATTCTTTGGAGGCATATGTGGACATGGTGAAAGACCTCTGAAGAAAATAAGATCACTGAGGGAAGGCTAATAGAGATGGACTCTTTTCACATACACAGGAGGAAAGGCTTTGTGAGGGGATCCAGTCTCCTCCCATGCTCTGCCTTCTACCCATAACAGGCCTAAAGGTGTTTGAGCTATTCACAATGCTGTAAGGTGGTGTAAGCACTAGGCTCCAAGCCAGAGGAAGTTTCAGGATCTTTTCTAACGGTCTTGTAAAAGTAAAGAGGTTGTCAACTGTCTGGGCTGAGGGGAAGTCAGGTAGATGGATGAGATGATGTATCGAGGGCCTTTCTTATTCAAGAATTCCAGGAATCTGGGTTTAGGGCCAGGTTGGCTGGCCCCATGCTCCCTCAGTTATGCCACAGATTTCTGTGGAGAATGTCAATAGCAGCATCTGCCATTCACTTAAGAGGGTTCTGGGCCTTAAAGCGTGTAGAATTTTGGTGAACTATCTTATTTATAAGGAAGCCCAGGTATTTACAGGTGAGGTAACTTGTCACAGAATGGGTGCCATTGTGAGAACCAGTGTGTCAGTGTCTTGTCTGAGTTGGAAGTTGCATTCCAAGTCCGTGGTCTCCTGGCAGAGGAGCGAGAGATGACTAAGGGGGGAGGCATTGAGCTGGCACTTGCAGACAGAGCTGGCTGTCCAGGCACGACCCAGGCCCTCATGCCTTTAGTATGAAGGCTAAGCCATATGTGAGGGGTTAAGAGTGTGTTGTGATGTAAGAAAAATAAAATAAAGGCAGCAGAGGGAAGCTGGCAGCCTGACTGAAGCACACACAATCAATACGCCCAAGATAACAATTTCTGCAGAACAGCGCCTTGCTTATCCAGACCCCCAGGAGACGCTTTTCACTCCAACAATCCCCAGAAATTCTGACTCGCTCCAGCTCCTTTCATCTCCAGCCTGCTCTTGCCGACGTTTTCATTTTACGTTATTAAATATTAAACCCTGTAAACACGTTCATTTGTCTGTACCATATTGTCAGTCAAATTACCCTTTTGTAGCAGTATCAAATCATACTGACTTCCCTGGGCAACAACAAAACCCTATTCGGGATAAAACTATGTCTTACCTAAGCCTTTGCAGATCAGGACTCCTACATTCTTTTCTAGACCCTGGCCTCAGCTGACCCCTCACCTCTGTTCAAAGGGTTTTCTCTCCAAGTAAAGAAATGGACAGGTTACAGAGAGCCCGTTCCTTCCCTCTGACAGATTGAAACTTGATTGAAATGACTTTGTGAATTCAAGTAAGATTGTTGGATTGGTGGATGTTTGGATTATCCAGGTGTCTGTCCTCTCTATTAACAAAGATGATCAAAGCTCAATAGAATATAAAATTCAACTTTGAGACAATACATAGGAAATGATCATCATTTGATCCATGCATTCAAATGCCAGTTGCCTGTATGTAGTATGACATGATGTTTCTTGGTATCAACATATCAGAACCTCCCCAGTAAAGGCCTCAGAACTCATGAGAATGGAAATATGGTGATGAATATTATGGAATAGAAGATGAGGCTATGACTCTGTTCCCCCCAGTGAACACCAGCATACTCTTCTGAAGAGCTGAGTACCAATTTTCAAAAGAGAGAGCTTATAATATATAAATACCCTAAAGCACCCCTGTAAATAAGCAATGCAACTGACCAGTACAAGATTTGTCAGCAGTGGAAAATAAATTCACTAAATTCAATTCAATTCAATTAAGAGAACTTATGATTTTATCAGGGGGTTAATTAAGCCCTGTCTTGTAGACCTTTGCTAACCAGCCCCCTTCACCTGATGAGCTCCCACCCTTCTCCCCAATCCTTTATCCATTCTTGTGCTGTTTTTCTGTGTCCCTTGGTAAAATGATTTTAACCTTTTCTTGGCAATACTGACCCATCTGTTGAGCTTAGAGAACAGCATTCCTATGCGTCTGGCAGAGAATGGCATGCTTTAATGAATGCTTGGAAAGTGCTTCGAACATGAAGTGCTTAGTATCAATAGTGCTTTCCAATGCCCCAGATAATCTAATGAAATGGTGTCTTAATCTATGTCCCAGATAATTCATTTTGGAATTGAGTCTGCTGAATACAGATTTCAATTTGGGGGTCACTGATATGTATTTTGCCTTGGGGCAAATATTGACCTCCTGAGGCTCCATCAATATTTACCTCTTGGATCAATAAATCTCAGTGTTGACCTTGATAAAAGTCAACATCACCACAGAACCTCAGGGTCTTCTCATCTGTGCTGCCTTAGTTCCACGTCTGTCACTTGATTCTGTTCTAATAAATCCTTATTTGCAGGAGTTTATAATGCAAGCTGTTGGCGTGCCCTCAGGAGGAAGTTGCTGGGTATATCCCTGGGTACTTGAGTAGAAAAGCTGAGATGGGGCAATAGGGATCTTCTAAGAGAATTTGTGATCTTATGTTCTTACTTCTCTTCTTTCAGAGAGGGGCTTTTTAGGTGTCCTTACCCAATATGGAATAAAGTGTAGACTAGGAAAACTCCCTATTGAGTCTGTCAAACTAGACAATTAATTTCCTGAACATATGAGAGCTTGCTAGCTATTTGGGGAATGGGTGCTGTGTTCATGCAGGCCGTCTGTAGACTTCGGACCTTAATCTAAACATGCTGCCTGTCATCAGAAATGCTCTTTGTGACCAAAGAACCATGTAACTTTCACTCTTCACTATGAGCCTGCCTGGAATAGTCTATCAGCTGGGCTGGGATCTATTGTTTGTCATGTGCAGATTTAGTCATTCATGTTCATTGAATATTTTTTTAAGAAATGTTTGTGTCCAATCCTTAATATAGATAAAGTTCTTGCTCTCAAAGTCTCCATGGTTCCCCACCAACATTTTGGGGCTGAGAATACAAAAAGGCATGAAATATCTTTTAAGTTCTTCTGCCCATTTCTTGACGATTGTTTACTTTGTTTTTGTTGAGTCATATGAGTTCTTTGTATAACTTTGTCATCAGTCCCTTATCAGTTGTATGGAGTGCAAAGATTTTTTCCCAATAAGTAGGGTGTCTCTTTATTTTGGTTAATGTCTCTTTTACTGTACAGAAGATTTTCAGTTTGATATAATTCCAGGTGTTTATCTTTTCCTTGACTTTCTTTGCTTTAGGTGATAAGTCTTTAAATATGTTTTTGAGATGTATATTTTGTAGTGTTTTACCTATATTTTCTTCTATCTATTTTATGGTTTCAGGTCTTATGTCCAGTTCTTTTATCCATTTTGAGTTGATTTTTGTGCAAGGTGAGAGGTAGTAGTCTAGTTTCATTTTTTTGTATGTGGTGATCCAGTTTTCCCAGCACCATTTATTGAACAAACTGTCCATGTTCCATTGCATATTCTTTACTCCTTTGTCAAAGATCAGTTGTCCATATAAGTGTGGCTTTATTTCAGGACTCTCTATTCAGTTCCATTGGTCTGTGTGTTTGTTTTTGTTCCAATACCAAACTGTTTTAATTATTATGGCTTTGTAGTATAGCTTGAAGTTCGTTTTCATCCTTTCTCCTTTGTTTTCATCAGTAGGGCTTTGGCTATGCAAATGGCCAACAGGCATATGAAAAAATGTTCAACATCCCTTATAATCAGGGGAATGCAAATCAAAACCACATTAAGATACCACCTTACACCAGAAGGAATGGCACATATCAAAAAAACAAGCAACAACAAATGTTAGCGAGGATGTGGTAAAAAAGGAACTCTTCTACATTGCTGGTGGGAGTGCAAACTGGTCCAACCACTATGGAAAGCTGTCTGGAGGTTCCTCAGTCTAGTAAAAGTGGAGCTACCCTAAGACCTGGCAATTCCACTACTAGGGATCTATCCACAAGACTCAAAAATATTGATTCAAAAGAACACCTGTACACCTATGTTTATTGCAGCACTAGTTGCAATAGGTAAAACCTGGAAACAGCCCAGATGCCCAAAAATAGATGATTGGATCAAGAAGATGTGGCATATATACACAATGGAATATTATTCAGCAATGAAAAATGATAAAATCATGTCATTCGCGGCAATGCAAATGGAGCTAGAAGGAATTATGCTTAGTGAAATAAGCCAGAAGGAAAAGGAAAAATATTAGATGGTTTCACTTATAGCAGGAATATAGGGGAACCAAATAAGACAACAGTGTAAAAAAATAATAACTATGCAAAGCACAACAAAGCAAAAACAGACAATGATAAATCAGAGACATACTATAGGGGAGGAGGAGGGGGAGGGAGAGGTATCAGAGGGAGTGAGGGAAGAGCACAGGGGACTGAGGTGATGGTGCATGGATGCATTTGTGAAGGAAGCTCTATGGGGGCTAAAAATAAATAAATAAACAAACAAATAAATAAATAAATGGTGCCTAGTCCCTAAAAATAAATAAATAAATAAAAAGGTGACATGGCCTTCCTGGTGGCCTAGGGGTTAAATCTCAGTGCTGTCATTGCTAGGGCCGGAGTTCGATTCCAGCTGTGAGCTAACCCACATATGGTGCAGGAGACCTCTCCTGTCTCGCCCACTGTTCCCCTTAGCAGAGTGTTTCAGTAAATCCTCCTGTTTTGCTCCCCATTCTGTCTCCATCTCACAACCCCCCCCATCACCTCTGGCCTATACCCCAGTTCTACACACACACACACAAACACACACACCCAAACACACACAAACACACACAAACACACACACACACCTCTCCCACAGTGAATAGATACAGACTGGGGAGATGGCATATGTGGGGATCTTTAGTACTGGGGAAGGTTTTTGACCCTGGACCAGCCCTCTGGCCACCTTCAGATCTCTTGTCAGCATCTGGGGATTTCAGGGCATTTGCCTTGGTGAGAGACATAAGAACCACATTTCCTAAGAGTAGGAGGTGTGTGCCTTTGGGGGCCTATGGAAAAATTATATACAAGAGGGAGAAGGGCAGTTGTGAAATGCCAGATCAATAGCATGGCTGCTGCGTTCATCACGTTTTGTCTTTGGGGTTTGAATTTAATTGCTTTCCATATAGATTCAAGGAGAGAGAATGGTTCATCACAAAGTATTTTGTTCTGAAATGTTGCACAGATAAACAGATTTCTAGAATAAATGTATGTAAAACTCAAAACCCTGTCCAACACGTCTTATGATAAATGAGACTTTTTTATGCATTTCTCATTGATTTATCTGCTTTTAATGGGCCCATTTGCAAGCAGCCGTGCTTCCAAACTTTCAAGAATGGTGTGTGTGTGTGTGTGTGTGTGTGTGTACTTCTGTTGGCAAAGGAATCTAAGGGAGAAGGCTAGCACTTCATTTATTTTATAAAACTAAATGTTGGGAAGTACTTCACTCCTACAACTCTTCCTCTTCTCTATCAATTTGTCAGTCTTCTCGGTAAATCAGGCTTCATAGGCCTATTTCTTGCCTTTTTTACTTTATTTTTTTTAGATATTTCCAAATAGTTGAGTTCCAAATTGCCATACCTTGATGAGAGGGTGGAAGGGAAGGGATCTTTGGCCTTATTCACAAGCAGGGTCTATGGTGTCTGAGTTTTGTGGGTGACCCGGGTCGCACTGTCTCCGTCCAGAAACCAGCTCAGCAGTCTCATCCCCAGACCATTAGCAGCTGCATGGAACCACAATTCAAATCAAATCCATCTTGATGAATTTGATTAATTGAGCTTCCAGAGTTTTGCTCTGTGTAGGTCTTTGAATGAAAGTCTTAAGATCACAGGCAGGGTGTGTTGGGAGAACTTTAATGGAGAACTTTAATGGAGCCAGTGTCTTGGGCTCCATTTCCAAAACAAGCAAAAACAAACAAAACCTCTTCTAGCAAAGTTTCTCCTTGCCCACAGCGGGTAGGTAGGTTATTAGCTACCCTGCTCTTAGGATAACTGCTTGCTTCCATTTTCCTCTTTTCACATTTATTCAGGAGAATTTGCCTTTTATTTATTTATGCCAAGTAAGTTAACTCCTTTTTCTGTTTCTCATCTTCTGAGTCAAGGTCTTATCAGGTGTTCTGCCTTCTTCCTGATGGACTTCCAGTGGAAACCATTCATTAGTTCACTCAGGCATTCATTCAGACAACAGCCACTTAGTATCTGATATGTGCCATGGACGTTGCTGGGAATTGAGAAATGAGGAAAATGGATTCATCAGGGTTCCTACACAGAGGAGGACAGAATTTAATGTAGAAAGATGGTGAAAGCAAATACACACTTAGAAGAGATGATGAAGAGTATCCTAGCGTAGGGCCTGTGGACAGAGAGGGCAGGGTTTCGGTATGGAACGGGGGGGGGGGTCAAGAAATCAAGTCTGCTACTTGCAGAATCAGATTAGGGAGTGTCGGATGATTGGCTCCAAGGTTGAGTAACAAAAAAGAAGGTGCAGAATTCTCCAGAGTAAGGACCCATGGAAGGTAGGTAAGACAGTGCTGTCAACGCCTTTGGACAGGCTGAACTGAGAGACCTCGAGATGTCTAAGGAACGATAGCCAGTGACAGTTGAATATTTGAGGGTAGAGCTTGAAGCTCAGGAGGAATCTGGACAAAAGAGAAAAGCTTAGAGTAGGAGTCACATACAGTATGCAGAGTGAAGAACAAAAAAAGCTAACGCATTATTCAGGGATCTTTAGTCAGGATTCTCCAGAGAAACAGAGCCAGTAGGATATGTACCCTAAGAGGAAGAGATTGGTTATAAGGAACTGACTCATGCAATCAGGGAGGCTGAGAAGCCCCCACAATCTGATATCTGTGAAGCACCGAGGGTCTGTGTTCTAGTCCAGAGGCAGGCAGAATGAGACCTGGAAAGGTGAGTGTTTCAGTTCAAGACCAAAGGCATGAGTTCAATGTGATTGAGAAAACAACAACAACAACAACAACAAAAAAAAAAAAAAACTTTGTGTGAAAGACACTGTGCTAGGTATCACCAGAGACTTCATAGATGAAGATGATTCCATGCCATCTAGTTGAGAAGTGACAGGTACATCCATGGGCAAGTGAATGGACATGCCAATGGATGGAGATGGGGCTGGTGAAGATGCTGAGTGAGTCTGCATAGCAGGCCATCCAGGCTCAGGGCCCTGATGTGGATCCCTGTTATATCTCATCTGTAAGTATGACCAAAGGGACAGGGGCCCCCTGAGACAAAGAATGGGAGGTGGCTCAAGTGGGATTCTTATAGATACTTGTCTATTGTCATAGGAGGCTCTTTCCATGGCACACAAATCCGTGTAGACATCATTAAGGATTTCAGCTCCCCTGGGGCCAGCTCTTGGTTCCCAGCATGTGGTCTTTGTGCTGATAAAGCATTAAGATCACACAGTTGTTCTTTTCTGTTCATGCTCCCAGATGTCCTTATATTTCATTTTTAAATTCTAAGCTGTAAATACTAGAAGGGCTAAGTTAGCATTTGTTAAATGCCAGGCACTGTACTCTACATACATTATCCCCTTGAACTCTTCCAGCAAACCTTCAGCACAGTCCAGCAAAACCTGAAAGTTGAATCCCCTTGAGACTACAAGAGTCTGCAAGACTTTAGAAACAACAGGGGCCCTTTATTCTTCTTCATCACACTTTGTAAACTGCAAAATAGCACTCAATTAGTCAATCAAACAATATTATTACTAAGAGACATGACAGCCCTTGAGATAGATGGCAGCCTGCCCATTTTACAAAGGAGGAAACAAACATTCCCTAAGACTGATTTGCTAGCGAGTAGGAAAGGTGGCATCAAACCCAAGTATTCAGCTGCCAGCCAGGTCTGGCAGGTTACCACTAAGTGCCTATGTAGCAGGAGGTCAAGATGTCTTTCCTGTCCAGATAGAAGTCAACACTGGCTCAGCAGACATCTGTGATCTGCAACAGGGCAAATATGCCTCCTATTTCTTCTTCGAAACTCCCCCCATACAAGAGAAGTTTATAGATTGCTTCAACTCCCCCCCCAACCCCTTTCTTCACAGCCTAGCTCTTTCTTAGACTCAGAAATTGCAGAGCTAGCAATGCTAAATGCTCTCTTCACAGGAATGCTGAACATCAGGTGAGATGGGTCTGAGTTTTCACCTTCCCCTGGCAACCTTTGACAAGCTTTTGCAATACAGAATTAAATATTAATACTCAACAATTAATCTCTGCCTTGAAAGAGGTATATATACCATATGCATAACCCCCTGGACATTTCAATTTCCAAACTGCGCAAGTAAGATAACATCTTGAAAATGAAATGTAATTGTCAATTAGCAGTGTTCCTTAGGACCGACTGATCTGCAGTAGTGAGCAGTTTTCACCATCTGAGTAATGATTGATTCTAAGTGAGAAGCAGGAGTCAAAGGAAGAAGAAAGATGGACATTTGAGACTTGTGATAAATCACCAGCAGGAAAATAGGAGGCCAGCTTCATGAATCACTAGCTAGGTCCATCCTCATGGGACAGTTCTATGAATTAGGTTTGTGAGTTCATCAGTCTCCAGTGGTCACTGGCTTGCCTACATCGGATTCCCTGAGACACAGAGGGGAGACCCTAAAGCAGCAGAAAGTGTGGTCCCTGCAATGAAAACTTTGAAACTGTGTGGCAGAATCAGATCATGCACAAAGTGAAGTGGATTACGAACAGCACCTGGAAGACAGGCACCCAAGGACAAATTAACACAGGGCCTGGTGGTCATCGCCTATTTTCCTGCGTCTGTGTCCCCAAGGATGACAACTACAATTGCCTGGCAGCAATTGTAAAAAGTGCTTGTAGATCCTTGGCGAGAAGTCATTAGGCCAGAACAATGCCTTGTGATTTCTTATTATATTTAATGGAAAATTGAAGTCCTCGCATATTTCCAAAGTGTAATTTGTTCTGATGGGTAGGCCGACAGTGAATTGGGCTGCTTCACTAGGGAAGAGGCAAAAAATAAATTAAACAAATTAATGACTGTGACGCATTCCCAGGGAAAGCAAATGCAGTTGATAATCCACCCCCACTACCACCCCTAACGAAAATCATCATTTTTATTGCAGTCACATCTCCTTGGGCTGCTACTTCTTGTGGATATTTTTAAAGAAAACTTCCCCTCCAGTCATTTTCTTTAGCCCAATAAGCACAGTTGCTAATTTTCTCTCATTTGGAGATCCCCCCTGGAACCATATGCCATTAAAATGCTTAGACATGTGGAAATGGACTGATGAAGATATGAGGAGACAGGGAGTTTCAGATGAGGAGAGACTTTGTCAGATGGAATGACTCTGACATCAGATTCGCTAACCAAAAGAGAAAGATCCTGCCATGGGAGGGTGAGGGAGCGAGCTACGCCTGGCCTCTGGAAGGGTCCAGGAAGCATCGAGTTCCCAGTGCAGAACTCAGTGCTGGCTCCTAGCCTGTCTTCACTGGTTGAGTGAGTGAATGAGTAAATGAACGGGTGAATGAATGAATGATCAATGAATCAACAAACAAGACAGATGTGCAACGGAAACAGGAGGCCGATCGCAGCTTGGAAGGCTGGTGCAGTGAGATGCAGGGCTAGAGCCAGGTGGGCACAGTTGGCACTCAGCAACAGAGGCCATCTAAGATCACAGCCAGAGACTTTGACAGTGTGCCTGGTGGCATAATGACCCACGGTCAATGTTCCCCTCTTCAGAGAACTTTTTACATTATACCTTTATTTGTGTAATTATTTAACTCATGTTCCCAGGTAATATTCAGACTATCTAAGAACTGGTGTATTGATGATACCAACCAACCAGAGCAGAGGTAATCCAAGTGGACACTGGCTAAAAACCCAGTTGGGACATCTGGAATGTAAACCCTGCTTGTATCTTTCTCACTAGACCTAAGCTTTGTAAGGAGGCACCTTCTGTTGGTTTACACCTCATTAAAGCCTAGGCACCTAGCTCTAGCCTTGTATATGAGTGCAGTTCCTCAGTGCAGACACCATGCCTGCTACTCAATATATATTTATGGAATGAATGAGTGAATGAATGAATGAATACCTCATGTAAAGACAGAATGGACTGAGGCAGAGTGGAATAAAATATAGCTAGGGAAGTCTCCTGGCCTATCCATCTGCATCAGCTGCCTTCCCTCTGGGGTCCAATTAGGACCAGGGCACTGTCTTGACATGCAGGGAAGGGAGGGCAAAGAAAGAGCTAGGCCCACGGTCCACAGGTATCCAGGGCATTTGCTCCAAAGCGCCTTCCTCAGCTTGGGTAAGTAAATCTGTTAATGCTTTCCAACCTCCTCCCCTTTGTTAGGGAGCCCAGTGTATTAATTAAAAACTGCGGGCAGCTCTAAGTATCTCCAGAACAAGGATTAAGCCAGCTTTCTGTCAATTGCTTTCAAAGTGATTGCTATTTGCTAGAGAAATACTTTCTTTAGGGGTTAAAGTGACTTGCTTTTTACTTTTCCACCTCCCCATTACCTCTTTACCCTGCTGGCCCCTTCCCCTAATGCATGTTTCAAGCCAATTGCAACAGGAAAACCAGTGAAATGCCACGTGCCTACAGCAGTACCCCCTTAGACAGACCTGCCTCTCTGGGTACCTGATGTAATCAGGACAAGGACAGTTTAGTGAGTGGGTCAATTTCCCCTGCTACCACTACCTCTGAGCTTTGGCTGAGTGCAGGCATGCGTATTGACATCAACTGTATTGCTTCTCGGCCTTTTGGCTAAGATCAAGTGTATATCAACCATGGTTAGGTGTGCTGATGAGAGGGGAGATAAAAGACAGGGCTGTTTCCTTCATACAACCTCGGTTAACTCTCTTTTGTCCATTACAAAAGAATTGAACCCTGTGGCAGTGAGCACAACCAGAGAGACATTGCTGCTTCATGTGGGAAAGAACTTTCTGAGGGAGGTGTTCAAGGGTGAGTCAGGCTGTCTGTAGAATGAAGCCTACCCTGCAAGGCACTCACATATGGCTGTTGAAATGAACTACCCATGTCATCCTACTAGATGACCTCTAAGCCCTTCCCAAGTTAAAATATAATGTGTAAATCAAGCTATCTTGTGAGGTTTGAGCTGAGTTGGGAAAACACTTTCCCCTCCTGTATAAACAGCCATCTGCTCTGGGTGACCTGTGTGAAGGGCTAGAGGGGGATGTGGGATGAGAGTGGGAGATAGATAAGAGAACACAAGAAAAGCAGGGCAGATTGAATCTTTGTGAACCCCCAGATAATTTGTGATTTGTAAATCTTTACCTTATCAGCAGTGAATATTCAGTAAATCAATAAATTCTCCATTAAAGTGATAAATAATCAATCAGCTATAATAGCACAAATTATGTCAGGACTAAATACTAACGTAACTAAAATAAAATATCAAATCTGAAGCAGCCTTTTTTTTTTTTTTTGGACAGATCTGATATGAACTCCCCAAATTCCTCTCCAGTTATTTCTTACTTACTTACAGGCAACCACCAACACCATATCTTCTATAGTGATGACTTCAATATCTTGATTCTCCTCATTTGGGAACCCCAGAAATGACACAAGCTATGAAAGATGGTCACAGCCCCTAGTGAGAATTTAGGCTCTGCGAGAATGCACAGACACACACACAACACATGCATGCGTACATACTTGCACACACATACATACAACACATGCACACACATATACACACACATCTGGCAGACATGTACCTTGTCTGCATGCCACTCAGCAGACTGTGCTGTGAAACCCAGTCTCAGCACAGAAAGAACGGGAGAAAGAAAAGATCTAAATCAGGATAGCATAAATAAGCCTGTGACAGGCAGAGAAAAACCCAAACAACTAATAACACCAGGGAAAAGTCACTGCAGAATTTATATAAAAACAGTATATCAGAAAAGCTGTTTGAGAGACTTCTGAGAGGCAGAAATCATGAAAATTCTTTTCGGCTAGTCTTTGGTTTAAATGTGTAAGAATTACTCTTCTGTGAAAATTTAGCAATCAATTTGATTATTTTTTTGTCAGCAGTCATTTTGTTTCATCACTGTACCTAGGGGATAGGTGGGTCTCTCTCAAATGTGTGTATATGTCTGGATATGCATGTATAAGTATGCATATGTATATGTGTATATATATATATGCATTACTCATGTGTGTATCTGATTTTTCTACAAGCTCTTCTCTCTGGTCTATGAACATGTTTAAGTCATAAATAAACAAAATTTCATATTTTTTAAAGATTTATTTTATTTATACAAAAACCGGGGTACAGACCAGATGAGCGGGAGGGTGAGAGGATTCACCAGAGACAAAGCAGGAAACAGAACAGGCAGACTGATGAAAAACACTGCTGAGGCGAGCAGCGGGCAAGACAGGAGAGGTCTGCTGTGCCATGCGGGACCCTTGCCAGCTGGCCAGGATCGAACCCATGCTGCAGAGGCTGCGGACAGCTTCACAGCACAGTGCTCAACCACCTGTGCCAACAGGGAGTCCCCAAAAAACTGTTGTTCCTCAGGTTCCTATCTTTTTCAGCTTTTACAGAACAAATATATAGGATAAATACATATGTTTATCCTAGCTAATACGTAGAATGTCCTAGCTAATATAGCTCATGGTTGGCTTTTTAAAAAGTAATCACTTTTTGCTTTTTTCACCTTATTTCACTACCTCTTTCTCTTTTCCTTTGGTCAGCTGCTTCTTTCCTCCAGTTGAGTCACGCCATGGACTTTGATAAAAAGAAAAGGGTGTCCTGGGAACATTTGGCCAATTCCTCTGCCCCTCTGCAGATTGATTTAATCAGTCAGTTTGTGGCTCCTGCTTTTCCTTGCGTCACTCAGAGGCTTGGTTTTCCTTCTGGTTGTTTTGGATCCAGTTCTCATATGCCAACATAATGATTGGCATGCTATCTTAACATATCAAGTGCAGTTAGCCTTTCCATGATGGTGAAGAGGCAGGCATTGTTCTCATTGGGACGTTGGTTTCAAATCATAGCCTGGACACAATAAACTTCTATTGTTCAGCTGTCTACTACACTCTGAGTCATTCCTAAGGAGAAAGCACCCATCTACCAGATCCCCAATAACTTCCTCCTAAAGCCCCAAAACTCACATTAGTCAGGAAGGCATTGTTGAGCTGTATGTTCTTCAGTGAGCCAGATGCTATGGGCAATAAACTGGAAAATGGAAGACATGGTTTCTGTCCCCTCTGAAGCTTATGTTCTAATTAAAGGAAATCCAAAAATATGAGAGTCCATTATCAAATGTCTGAAGAATTTCCCTCAATGCACCGCCTTTCTCTTTAAGCCCAAGTCTCCAGATTGGTATGCCTTTTGTGTTTCTTCTGTATTGTCTTAAAGCAAATGGTATATGTGACTCTTTCTCTTCCAAGGCTATCCTCAGAACCTGTATTTAGTTCATGTGGTCGACAGATCATGACTCCCAAGGATGTTAACATCCTAACCTAGAACTAGTGAATACATTACCTGACCTGTGAAAAGCGACTTTGAAGATGAGATTAGGTTAGGGATCTTAAAATGGGGAGATTATCTTGGATTTTGTGGGTGGGCTCAACCAGTATAATCAGGAATCATTATATGAGAAAGGCAAGAAGGACAGAGTCAGAGAATGGGATATGACAACAGAAACAGAGTTTGGAGTTATCAGAGGCCATGAACAAAATACAACCTCTGAAACTGGAAAAGGCAAGGAAATAGATTTCTCCCTTAGAACTTCCAGAAGGGACAGAGCCCTGCCCACCCATTTTCTACTCTGACTTCCAGAAGTGTAAGACAATAAATTGGTGTTTTTTGCAGTAATGAATTTGGTGCAGTAGAAATTAATACACCAATTCTGCCATCCTTGATCACTTGACTCAAATTTGCATCTTTAATCGTTCATTTCTGTGGGCTTCTGAATTGTCAGCATATTTAGGTCTTAAACAAATAAATGGAACTTTATTTATTTTTAAACCCTCATTGTTCCTCTCTCATTTGTCTTATTTTCTTTTATAACCAAATTACTTTAGAATCACTTCACAGTAATTCTCAAATCTGTCTGTCACCAAAATCACATGAAGAGATTCTAAGTAATACATCTGCCCAGCTACCTCCATAGACATGAGAATTGGGGCCTGCCATCTTTGATACCTACCACACTAGTGAAACTATTCCCAATGAAATTAATGTTACCCCTTCTCCAACATCTTTACACTCATTAAATTCATTGCTTTTTCCTCAGCCTGCATGTGCTAACTCTCTGCTAATCAATTTTCCTGAGATTCTTAGCTCGTAAGTTCCTCACTCATTTGGCTCTCTTAATTTCTCACTAATTTCTCATTTATTTTATTCCTAACCTTAAAGACTAGTCAACAAATCAATGAATCAATCTATCTTTCTTTTTATCTAGCTATCTATCCATTCATCCACCCACCCACCCACCCACCCATCCAGCCATCCACCCACCCAGCCAGCCAGCCAGCCATCCACCCAGCCAGCCATCCACCTGTCCACTCACCACCCACCCATCCAGCCATCTGCCTGTGTATCTGCCTTCCTCAGTAGTTGTGTTATCCATCTCCTTTCCCTGTGGAGCTCTGCTAGTCTCATGGCACCATAGTGGCACTTCCTTCCCATGTGCACTACTTTTAAACTTGCAGCTTCTGCTCACACCTCTCTTTTAACTCTAGCAACACATTCCCAAATGAATGTTAAGTTAGTCTAGAAAAAAGATACTATTTGTTAGATGATCTTAGTCTTTATAACAAGCCCAGCAGATCTTAGGTCTGTTTTCACAGATGAGGAACCTTGGGCTCATGGAGGTTATACAGCCAGCCAGAGGTCTTATCTCCCTGTGAACCAGGCTCAAAATGTGCCCAACATTCTATTAGTTAGCAGGATCCTCTCAATTTTTCTTTTGATAAAGTTTAAGAATCCATATGGGGAGCAAACTTCCTTTTTTGAGGGTTCTGGGAGCCTAAGTCCATTAGCATGCTATTGCTAAAGCTAAGAGTGAATGTCCTTAAGTTTGAACATGAGCTGCCCAAGAGAAGATACCGTTTTTATCTGAGTGAACCACTTCCTGTGTTTCCATTTGTTTTAAACTTACTCTTCCTTCAGTGCTCAATTGAGACATAGTCAAATGCATGAAGTCTTCCAGAACAAGCTCATACAGAAGAAACTGTATATATTTCTGAAATAGGTGTTTCAGGACAGGGACTATATAGTAAACATGTTTGTCCATACCTTCTCCAACCCTGGCTTTCTGAGAACATGATTCTAGGGCTTTGCCAAAGATGATTTGAATGATGACACACTGTATTGTACTTGGGAACGCTTTTCTCTGCCACTCAGAAACTATGTTTCCTGAACAGGACATGTCTCTTTGGACAATCTCCTGTCTCTAACTCCTCTGCCTTCCTTGGGGCAAGAATCCTCTCTCTAAATTGGAATGGTCATAGAAGCTCCCTTTTATTTGGGAGGATCAATCTTTGTTTCCCACGAGATCTTTTAGTCCACGTATTTTTTTAAATTATTTTTATTTATACAATAGCTGGGGTACAGGCCAGAGGTGCAGGAGGGTGAGAGGATTCACCAGAGACACAGTGGGGAGCAGAACAGGCAGGCAGACCGAAGCACTGCTGAGGGGAGCAGCGGGCAAGATAGGAGGGGTCTGCCGTGCCATGTGGGTAGCTCCCTGGCCAGCCAGGAATCAAACCTGCACTGCAGAGGCTGCAGACAGCTTCACAGCGCTGCACTCAACCTGCTATGCCACCGGGGAGGCCCGCGTCCAGGTATGTTTCATAACATTTTCTACCAAGGAGTTGAGATGCTTTATGAAAGTGGTACTCCTGGTAACCAGACCTGGTAACCAGCATCCCAGAATTCCTACAATATGTGTGCAGATGGTAGTCCCCACCTTCCCACCATCTGTGTGATGTGAGATGAGAGAAGAGATAGGTCAGCTCAGATCAGCACCAGCTGGAAAAGGTGTTACCAACTGAACCTTAGAGAAGGATGTATATCCCTACATGAAAGAGGAAGTGTCAGTGTCATTTGTAATGTCTCAAGCTTGAGTAGCATCCCGAAAGGATAAATAAGGAGAAAAGTAGCCATCATGAGACTAGCCTGGTTGAGCTGGAGTATTTTATGAGCCATGGAGTTAAGGAAATGTGGTCAGCTTCTAAAGTATCTTAGTCACCAGCCAGTAAAAAGTAGCTCTGGTATTAGAGACATCAGGTATTCTTATATATTTTAAAACTGGAAAGTGATCTAATGCTTTCCAAAATAATAAACCAATAATAAATAATAAACCAAAAAGAAGTAATAATAATAATAATAATAACAACCCAAATAATAAACCAAAAAGAAGTAGAAAACAGTGGCCAAATGTCTTTAATTCCTCTTGGGCCTATTGCCTGATTTGTCTTGGACCTCAAAAACACAGACATGTGCAGATTTTCTTGGATTATTTATTTTGGTTTTAATGTACACAGTAGAGAACTCGATGTGAGCTTGGCTGAATGCTTCAGAGAGAAGGCCTGTGTTGTGTATGCATCTGTTGATGCAACTGGTACCCAGACCATCTGTGGGTGGTTCCTGCCATTCTTAGCAGCCTTCCTCTCTGGGAGAATGAAGGCTCCTCCACTGAGTCATTTGGTGGCCACTGAATTTTATTTTAGGAATGTGTCCTAAATACTGCAAGCTTCCTACTCACTATGCAGAAGAGAATGCCCTTTGAGAAGAGGATTCCGATTTGTCTAACAACAGCATGCTGCTTGGACTGTCGCTCTTTTTTGTCACAGTCTGAATGGAGAAATGTTCAGCCTTTGACCGCCAAGGGTGAGAGCATGCAGGGAGGAAGCTAAGCAGCCTGTTATGATTTGAGTCTGAAATACGCCTTGATGTCACTCCATGTGGATCACCATTTCAGTTTTCCAGAAGAATCAGAATCAGAAAACTTAAGAACTAGAAAGCACCTATGAATCTACAAATCACATAAGCTCCTTTGGCAGCAGTTCTGAGTAAGGGTCATTCTATTCCTCGCTAGCCTCTTCTGAGAGAAGACTACCACCTTACAAAGGTTTCTAATCCATGGTGCTCAGAAAGCTCATAGAGTGCTTACATACAATTTTTAGAGAAAGAGCTTGAGTTATGTGTCTTAAAAGCTCAACAAAAATCATACCTACAGACCCAGCAAATTCATGACTAGGAATTGATCTAGAGAAACAAATGAATGAATGAGTGAATCAATAAGTATATAATATTTTTTTCAATGTCAAGGAGTTAGGAGATAAAGTTAGTTAAAAACCATGCTATTGGAATAATAAATGTTATTATAGAAAACCAGTAACAGCTATCATTTCAAGCACTTGCTCCGCACCTTTTCTGAGAGATTATCTCTATTGTTTTGTTTATTTTTCTCTCAGCCCTGCATGTTGGGTGATATGTGTGTATCTCTGAATGTGTTTGGAGGCTTGGAGGATCCTGTGAACACTTTAGAGGTTTTGAGGATCAGCTGGTGGTATCTTCTCCCTTACAACCTCTATGCCAGCTTCTCAGTTGCTGCCCCTCCCTCCTGCTGTCTGTCTCCTTGGAGTTGAACAAGAAAATATTGTTCTGCTTTGCTTACACATGGGAGGGGTCACTCACCTTTGACAACCATCCAGTCAAAGCAGCAACACTGGCGCAGTGGGATGTTTAGGAGGGCTTTGAAGAAAAGGAAAACAGCATTGGACAAAGCGCTGATGAATGCAAACAAAATCTCATGGGTTTTTATTTATTTATTTTTTTAAAGATTTTTTATTTATTTATACAAGCACTGGGTAGAGTCAGAAGCACGGGAGGGTGAGAGAATTCACCAGAACCAGAGTGGGGAACAGAACAGGCAGACTGACGAAATACACTGCTGAGGGGAGCAATGGGCGCAGCAGGAGAGGTCTGCACACCATGTGGGACCCTGGCTGGTGGCAGGGGATCGAGCCGGCACTGCAGATGCTGTGGGCAGCTTCGCAGCCCAGCGCTCAACCACTGCGCCACCAAGGGAGGCCCTCTCATGGGTTTTTAAAATGCCTTTTATTGCTTACTTGTTTTGATGCCCTGTGGGAAGCCTGAACTCCCTCCTATTTTCTGATCTCAATGCTAAGGAACATCTGTCCTAGGGTATACACTGGCCTGTGGACCAGGGTTCCTGTATGCTGGCTTTCGTTCTGCCCTACTGTTTATCCAGTTCTCAGCAGAGCATTTGCCTGCACTGGACCTAGGACCCCAAGTTCTCAGTTGCCCAGAGATCCTTCTACAGAGAGGTGCAGATGTCTGCCCCAGAGTTTCTCTTATGCTGTTCTTGAAACTTGACCATTTTTTTTTTTATGATTAAGTACAATTTCAATAATATAGACTTGGTTTCTTATTAAATCAAAGAAGAAAGATATCAAGCATGGTAGGTATTGTACTTTAAGTTGATTACAAAAAGCATTTATTGAGGGTTAACCACTAGGCAATGGATAGAAAATCAATTACACGGTAGTTAAACATCCAATAATATGTGTTTTAATGAACAATTCATATTTAACACCTCTTATGAAATCATGAGCTGTGCTGGAATTTGGGGTAGCCAAGCAACAGTTGGGATATCTGAGTTAACTCTTGAAGGACCTGACGCCATGTTTTATCAAACAGTATCTCAGCTTCATGGTGTGTGAGGCCCAGTTCAATTCCCATTCTGGCTTAGTGTCCCCTGACTGCTTATATGGCCGTGCAGCTTCCAAGCATCATTCCATCTAAACTGGGATCAAAGACCACCCTGAAGTCAGAATGGTCTGAAGTAGCAAATCATTATTTTGGAGAGCTCCCTAAAATGACACTGTGCTTTATGAAATTAACACCTCCAGGTTTCTTTTTGTGACATGAATAGCCAAGAAATCCATTTTTCTTGTCCCATCCCAGTCTCTAGAGACCCCGTCTCCAATGTCTGCCGTGTCATCTCCCACATGGTTTGGGATGACTCAACCCAGAGCTCTTTCTCTTAAAACAGGGTTTTCTGTACAGCGTGCATGGATAAGCCAACTCAGTTACTATTCATGATCTTCTTTTCACTACCCTGTCAAATCATATGTGGCTTCAAGTTAAGAAGGAGCCGTCCAGTTTCAAAATCTGCCAAGACACCCACACTTCTGGCTTCATTGAAAGTTGTTCTGGAATTCCCCATCTCTACTTCTGCTCTGTGTTCTATAATGTACAGCTCGTGTTTTCAGAGGAGTTCACAGTTTGTGCCTCTCAAATATGACCATGGTGGAGTCCTTCAGTTTAGCCAATTCACAGATATTTTGCAGTGATACAGGAGAGGTGAAGGAGAGAGCAAAGAGTGGAAGACAAGAAGAAAATAGCAGTGTTCAGGTGGCAATTGAAAATGAGAAGCAGTGAAGCAGGGAGCATACAGAGAGGCTATTTCATAGGTAGAGGAGCTCAGTGGGGAGGGTGAGCTCACAAGTGGGAGAAGCTGAGTGGGAAAAGGACAATAAGAGTGAGTAAGCTATTGACTCAGAAAACGCTGGCTGGGCGGGGCGGGGGGGGTGGGGACTTTAGGAAGATTATAAAACCAAGCCGAGGTAACTCAGATAGTTAGTAGATAGGAGCTTGGGCTCTAGAGCCTAGCAAACTAGATGTCTGGCTCTTCCTGTCACCTGCTAGCTATGTGACTGGGAAGTGAATTTAACCCCTCTACTCCTGGTCATGCAGTATCTATGGTGTCCAATCAAGTGCCTAGGGCAAGGCCTGCCACAGTAAATGGTTGAACTATGTGTACATGATGACATCTACCTGCTCTGCTGATTTGATGCAGATAAATTACAAAAACCAGTGTAGGATGTTTAATGTATAGCCTGGTACATAATAACTATAAAATTAATAATAGCAATCATTATTATCATACCTGTTACTAAAATGTACTAACATTTCACTTTCTGTAGCCATTTAATTTTATTTTCTAAATAATTTACTTTCTGTTATGAATATTAGGATAAATATTATGAGGTCTTAGCATAGTGAGTGACATAAAATATGTTCTTAAAATATGCGAAATAAGTGAATCAACTTATTTATAGAATTTTAGAGTGGAAAGTCACCTTACTAAATACCTAGTCTAAGCCTGTAGATTTTATAAACATAACCTATGAATACTTTCTGATTATGTATAAACAAATAAAGCAAAATAGCATTTTATTAATGAGGAAGCTGAGGCTTAGAGAGGTTAAGCATGTGACCTAGGTGTCTCAGGACATGATGACCCAATTAGAATTTTAGCCCAGGTCTTGCAACTCCCAGTGATAGCACATCACATCCTCCAGATCTTCCCTTCCAGGCCACTGCCTAAGATGTGACTTTTCATTTTGTAGTTTTAAGTCCCCACTGTCACTTCAGAGAAAGGACTGCAACTTGAGTTCTGGCATCTAAACACGGGGTTCTGTTTCTTAAAAGGGGGCTGAGCCCCAGATATAGGATGTAGCCTGTTTCAGTTCAGACTTCTGCCTCTATGTGAAATTCTAAAACACCCCATTCAGGATCTGACATTTGGGGAGGTGCTAATCTAGCAGCAGACAACCGTAGGTGAAGGACACATGAAGAGGGCTGGGAGGAAGATGAAATAGGTCAGTTGCATTTGGGTAGGGCAGTGGTAGTTCTCCTTGGACAGCACATCTGGACTTTTCATGACTTACGTGTTGGGTTGATCAAAGGGAATCTGCACAGAAACAGGAACCCAGGAAGAGAAAACAAGATGAGTCAGGGGAGCACTAAAGCAAGGGGTGAGAGAGGTATGTGAGGGCCTGCCTCCAGGAAGCACTGGTCTCATTTCTCCTTTTATTCTGGTTTACTGCAGCCTGTTCCCTTGGGAATTCAGTGCAGGAACTTTTCGCAAAAGGCCTGACACATGACAAGTACTCAATATGTGTTTGATGAATGAATAAATGAACCCATGAATGAACAGAATTGTAAAGCTAAAAGAAACCTTAATGGAGCTCAAGTGATTAATATAACCAATGCTATTGCAATTATTAATTCCAATAAAGCAGCTCTTAAAGCATTAACAGAAGCTTCAACGTGCAGGATTTATAATTATCAACTTGCTTATTGTTGGCACCATCATGATGGTGTACTACCTGGGCTTACTTCCCTCTCTGCTCCAGCTGTCCTAAGGAGGTGGGAACGCTTTAGTATGGGAGGCCTCGTGGAGGAGGGAAACATCTGTTGTGAGTCTAATGAGGCTATTAGGGTGGTGGTAAGTTAGCAGCTTCCCCTATGGCACCAGGTGCAGGGGAAACCTGAGATCTGCTTCTCCGCAGCCTGGGGGAACATATCTAAAAAGACTGGCTAAATTGCAAGTACAGATTAAAATGAAACTGAAGGGCCCCAGGCTGAGTTCTTCTAGGGGTTGGGCGGGGAGGCAGTGGAGAATGGGAGCTGGGAAATGTGAGGTGAGGAAGGACTTCTTTCCAATGATGATGTGCTGTCTGGAAGGAGCATGGTGAAGAAAGAAGGTGCAGAAATCACCCTCAGGTCCCTCCGTGAAGTAAGTGTGTCCTCCAGCCCTGGGGCTGAGTCGTCAGATCACACTTGTGGCTGAAAGTTGCTGATGTGGAGCTGAAAAGCGATGCACGCCGAACACCTGAGACAGATCGAGATGGTTTTGTCATTACAAAAATCACACCGGACAGCAGCAGGGTAGGGATGGGGGCAGCAGAAAACACGGCCCTGAGAATCTGCGAATGTGTCAAAGCAGTTTTGTCATTGCAAAAGCAAACCCAAAGCGAAGCATAATGGAGAATTCGAGGCAGATAGAGTCTGTCAGTGAGATTTAATTTGTTTCAGAACCGAGAGAGTTGCGAAGGCTCCTGTCCTTGATTGGAGTGGACAGCAGAGAGGTGGCAGCGTGGAGGGCTGAGCTGCTCATTCCAGATAGGACTCCGGTAAACCAATCAGATAAACCTCTTCATTAGGGTCCTGAATAAAAGCAAGTAGAAAGAGGGCAGAGCACAGCCTGTAGATTAAATTTGGTTGGAGCCAATATCTGACAATCCCCCATGCTGTTATCCAAATGAAAGCTAATGCAACTATGAATTAGCAGCCCCGGGAGCAATGGAGGAGGGAATTGAATTCTCTCGACTCAGCTCCAGCCCCCAGAGCAAGAGCAAAGCCACTGGAGGCCAGTCTCTCCAGGGCAGGCAGGTATTGGGAGGGGGTAGTGGAGAACAGGGGCCCCGATTTCACTTTCAGGCTCAAGTCTCAGAGTTGGGACACAGGTGTGTGCCATCTTGGCTCAGTGAGCTCAGGTGAGGCCCTTTCTCTTCTGGAAGGTTTTAATGTCAGAGCTCCATCTCCTCCAAGAGAATTCAGTTCCTTTATCTCACCTTCCTCCTGCCAAACTGGTACCTGTGTCTTCAAAGAGCTCCCTGACTTGGCACTTACTGTCTAGTTAAGTAGTGCCATCCAAATGGAATCCAGTAATGGTGGACTCCCCCACTGGCTGTTTCCCCACTTTATTTTCCCTCATTCCAACACGATGTTAATGAAACCAAGAGGACATCGGGATCCACAGATGACCTTCTTTCACTTATGGAGATTGTTCTTTAATGCTTCCTTGAGAGCAAATGCCTGCCCTTGACCCCTCACATCAGTCATTCTGGCCACACTGACCCTGAAGCCATGGCCTTTCCCCACCTTCCACCCACATGGCACTTATGCTCAGAGATGTAGTTGATATTAATGTGTTACTGCTCATTTATCTTTTGATCTGCTGATTTAATTTTGTCCCGGGCTCGTCCTTCACCCATGCTCCATGACGTTGTGTAAATGTGCTTGTACGCGCCTAATAGGCAATGTTGGCTATGTCTAGGCAATTGTATTTGTACAATGAAGTCTGTAAAGGGACCTTCTTTTGATGGTGTTGGTGATAATGGTATCAGATTGTACTGAGAAGGGCAGAGAAACACTGTGATTAGTTCCAGGAGTGAGGCATTCAGTGGCAGAGACGACGGAATCTCGCCCGCTTCCCCCATCCCTCCCTGGGACAGTGCTTTCACTGTAAGTGAGCCGGTTTAAGGAGGAAAAAGGATGAAGATGAATGTTTTACCATGGGGGCTGCTCAAGGCCCAAAGGCATCTCAAAAGTCAGTGCTGAGACCCCCAAGGGATAGGCCCAATGCAGCAACACCAGGACCTATGGCACTGGTGAGAAATGTATCAGAAATCTGCAAATGAGATCATGGAGCAGAGGCTTGTCCCAAGAGACTTTGTCTGCAGTGGATGGGGAGGTTAGAGGGAATATCTTCGAATAAAATCTTTTAATGTTCCTCTCCACAGCAATATAGCCTCCTTAATATGACAAATCGGAGCTCCTGCTGTACTTCACCGCCTGCATGTTAATGAGCCAAGCCCCAGTAAGGAGCCATTTGGTGTGTGTGTGTGGGGGGGGTGTGGATTTACAAACAACTTGGCTTTGAGATGCTCAGAGAAGGAAGATGAGGTTGCATGGAGAGCAGCACGCCTGGAGGAAGAAGCTGCCTCCCTGTAAGCCCTGAGACTCAAAGAGAGCCCCTAGGCTCTCTCACTTTTCTCTGGACAGTCCCTGCTCTTAGAGTTGGCCACACAAAGAGAGCCAGGAGAGATTTCTGAGGTTTCATTCCACTGAAGGACTTCATTCTTTAAAATGATATGCAAAACATCCTCCAACACATGCTACCCAATTCCCAGGATGAATGCAGGTCACTGTACCCCTCTGGCTACTGCTCTGTGGTGCTTGAGTGACCCTCTGCAGCTGGGAGAGTAAGGGAGGGACTGGGACCTGGATTTTCACAAAATGGGTCAGCCTCTGTTTTCTGAATCCAGGGTTAGGGCTATGCCTTTTTCCCTTGTTTCCATGTCCTGGAGGTCACTTTGTATCTTGATATGGTAACATGGCAGCCAGTGTGAACTGGATCCTTTGGAACACTGAAACTGGTTATGCTAAATACAATGACCGTGATGATGATGTGATGATAAGATCATGATGATAATGCACATGCATTCAGTGTTCTCCATGGGCCTGGCATGACCCTAAGGGTTATAGATGCATGTGTGAACTGAATAGGCTAACTAAGGCTCAAAGATATCAATCAGAGATTGATCTCACAGTCAGAGAATGCGATGGTATTCATCATGAAAGAACATGTACTGAACTCGCTTGAAGTTGTGTTACAGAAGTATGTTGTGTTCTTGGACAGGAAGAAATTTAGATTTCTTCTTGCCCAATCCTTCTTATTACTCTGGGTAAAAAAAAATTGAAGTGACTTCTGCAAGGTTAACCACTGGAAGTGGTAAAGATGGTATTACAGATAGTTTCAGCCCTTTTTTCTTTTCCCTTTGGCACACCTATTATCTCAGTGTCTTTCAGTATGGAGTATTAGAGCATTTTAAATTGTAAGTAACTGGTTGGCTTGTGTTGAATTAAGTGTATGTTGGAACTAGAACATCTAAAAATTGTAAAATAAACAAGGGGAAAGTTGTGTTCATTGAGCAGTAATTGCACTGAGATAGATACCTAAGAAGCCCCCATTTTCCCTAGAGATGATCACCTAACATGGCGCAGCCACCTCCACTCAGCCCACTCATGGAAGGCTGTAAGACTTGTAGTATCTTATTCTGGTCCGGGACTCCATCCAGGTTCACCCAGGCTTGAATGTGAAGAGGATAGAGTAGGAAAATGACCAAGGCCTTTTCTTTTAGGAACCTGAGTGTGTTCAGGGCTTGAGTGATGCTCATACACCTGCTAGGCTGGCTGCCTAAGAATTACCTAGAGAGTAATTTAAAGGCAGCTTTTTACACCCTGCTCCCAGAACTTCTGATTCACTAAATCTGGGTTCTGATTCATCTGTATATTTTTAAATTGCTTCCCAGGTAATTCTGATTATTGGCCAAAATTGGAGTCACTACCAAGGACTTGAATGTTGTGAGAAAAACACAGTGGATGCCGGAGAGATCAAGTGACCATAATGGTTAGTTAATTAAATGAAGGAAAAGATGGCATATAGCTTTTGGTTTTGTGTTTTTTATTTAACTTAACTCCTGAGCCATTGCCAAAAAAAATCACACCAAGGGTGATGCTGACATTGAGGAACAAGAGAAAACAGAACTATTGTTAAGACCTATTATTTAAATGCAGATACCGGGCCTCCCCTGGTGGCACAGAGGTTGAGAGCTGCCCGCAGCCTCTGCAGCGCCAGTTCAATCCCCAGCCACCGGCGACGGTCCCACACACACACAAAAAAAAATAAATAAAAATAAATGCAGATACCATTTCGATAATTAGAACTCCTTGTCAAACAAGAAGACTGAGTTGAAATAAAATCATGAATGGTGTCTGAATTGGATAGGTCAATTCTGTTACATGTATTGTTCCTGGTAGTCAACAGATGAAGCTTCCATCATGCTAGGTAATTTTCTGGATAAGTGAAGCAACTAATAACAATAAAAACTAATCCTACAGTGACCCAGCCGTGAGTGAATCCTCTGGAACAACCCATGCCGATGTAGCTGGAGGAGATGTGTGGGTAACAGTCCTGCCCAGATAGCTTCAGAACAGTCATGGCCTCAGCTGGTCCTGTTGGCACTAATGGACTAAATTACTGCTTATGTGAGCAAAGAGACAGGGACATGGGTAAGTCTGAAGAATTCCAAGGTTACCCCTCAGCTTTCCAGATGACATACTCCCAAAGTGAAGCACTATGAGTCATGTGACCAGAAGAATATAGCACCTTCAATACTGAGAACGTGGCCTTAGATGTAAAATGAAGGACTGACCACTCTTCAGTGTAGCCGAGGAGGCTGAACCCACACATGTGCATGCGTGCACATGCGCATGCATGCCACAGCAATGGAGGAAAGTTACTTCTTTCTGTTGCAAATTTAAATGAAGTCCAGAGTAGTGAAGGCCATTTGTAAGGTCTGCTGAGCTAATGGATTCATAATGACTTCTAAAGCTTCACTCGGGTAAGAAATACTGTTCATTTTTTAATTGCATATAATTATACTTTTTCATAATCTAGGGCGGCATACCAAAAGTAAATCTACTGACTTAATTATAAATCTTTTTATTATCTGGAACCCTGCTGAAATAAAAGGAAAAAGAAACAACTATTGTTTTTTTAATCTAGAAAAAAGCATTTAAAAAATATCCTCAATGTTAAATGAGTTATGATGACTTTGATGGAAGAACAATGGTTTGTTGCACGTTTGATACTCCTTTGGGAAAAAAGCTTTTGTAGCAATGCTGGAATATTCTGACTTGCCTGTGTTGCCTGTGGTCCAAACCACTTCTTGTCTTAGGGGAACAGGCATTTGGTCTCTTCTGTATCTAAAAGGGTCCATTTTTATCTGGTGGACTCTGGGAAAAACTTCAAGTTTGAGGAGGTTAAGGATATTTAAAGGTGAAGGAGGAGGTGAGACATCAGAGGAGATGAAGTTTCCAAGATTTTTCTTTCCAGGGATTCCCTGGTAGCCTAAGGGTTAAGTCGCAGCACTATCATCACTACAGCCTGCATTCAATCCCCAGGCATGGCGTAGCAGACCTCTCCTGTCTCGCCCGCTGCTCCTGTCAGCAGTGTACTTCAGTCAATCTGCCTGTTCTGCTCCCCACTCTGTCTCTGGTGAATCCTCTCACCCCCTGCACCTCTGGCCTACACCCTAGTTCTTCTACACAAAAATGAATAAATTGAAAAAAAAATTTTCTTTCTGCTGGACTTCTCCTATGATTTGCCCATGGTCCTCATTTGACTTTCTAGATCATCAGAGTGAGGCTGAATGAGGAGAGGCACCTCTGAAGGACATAGGGTGATAACTTGACCAGGAAGATTCCTTCACGGAGACAAGATTTGCTGTAGTCTCAGTTTCTTGTCAAGTAGAAATGCTGAATCAATCATTTATAGTGACACCACACCATGTGGAGGAAACATTCGGGACTACATGCTCTGTCTGAGGGGAGGAGAGAGGCTTGGTTCACAAAGGCACAGAGTGGTTCTCCAGCTCTCTGTTGTGTCTCATCTCCCAAAGCAGAGAGACGCCGGCCACCTGGCAGAGGGTTCTATCTCAGGAGGCAGCAATGGGTGGCCAGTAGAGGCCTGTTAGCACTGGAAGCTTTGACCATGAGGTAGAGGAGCAGCACCACCTGAGCCCTCAAAGATCTGTCTAGGTTGGGGAGAAAGGGAGTCCATAATCCCTTGAAAAGACATTCATTCTGGGTGCTCATTGTTTAAGTGAGCCAATCATTCAGTCATCCTTGGGGAGGCAGGGAACCCAAAAAGAAAAACTAATTAAACTCTTAAAGGTTGAGAAACCCATTTCAGCGTGATGGAGATGAATGATGTGGCAACCCAATGCAGAAGGGGAGATTACTTCTTGTAAAGAGACAGCAGTTGGCAATAACATTACTTACTAAGTTCCTCCAAACTACTTTTTACCACCCTTTCCCAACTCCAACCCAGTGTGTACAGACCCCTAACAGTTCCACATGCCGCAAGCCACCCATCTTGTGTAATCTTGAGCAATTTACTTGAACATTTTTTAAGATTTATTTATTTATTTATGCATAGAAGAACTCTGGGGTTTAAGCCAGAGGTACTGGGGGGTGAAAGGATTCACCAGAGACAGAGTGGGGAACAGAACAGGCAGATTGACTGAAATACACTGCTGAGGGGACAGCGGGTGAGACAGGAGAGGTCTGCTGCACCATATGTGGGTCAGCTCCCTGGCCAGGGATAGAACTCAGGCTGTAACAGTGGTAGCGCTGAGACTTAGCACCTAGGCCGCCAGCGAGGCCATACTTGAACTTTCTTAAACTTAACGAGCTTATTCATAAAATGGGGATAATAATACCTAGCTTGCAGAGTTGTAAAAATTAAAGAAAATATGAATGTCAAGGGCCTAAGACAGTCTAAGGCCTGGCACCAGCTCAGTGCCCTGCAGGTGATTTCTGTTGTTGTCACTGTGGTTACAGTTATATAACTAGATCAGAAAGCTGGGCTAGGTTGCTGCCCTTCCACTTGCTGACAGTTTGACCTTGGAGGGGTTGTATAGTTTTTCAAAGCCTTAATTTTAGCATCTGCAGAGAGTGACTAATAATCTCTACCTTAGCAGTTAGGAATAGCTTTGGCAACAACAAACCAAAAACCCAACCACAGTGGTTTAAGCAAGTGGGGAGTCATTGACCTTCTTAGACATTGGGAAGATATGCTTCCAGAGTTGGTTCAGCAGCAAAACCTGTCAGGACCAGCAGCTCCATGACTCTCTGGGATTATCTTGGCCTTTTCTACCTGCTTTTCCCTTCCTGGCCCCAATATGACCCCTCTCCCTTGTCATGCTTGTTCTGGGCACAGAGATAGGGAAATAGAAAGGGTTCTGTCTCTTTGTGTCAGAAAAGCAAAAGCTTTCCCTAAAGCTCATGGGCAAATTTGTGCTCACATCACATTGACCACAACTGAGATGAGGATTGGGATGATCAGCTACTGCCAGGGGTGCTGTGGGAACAGGTGAGCTAGTGTATGTTAAAGCTTCTTATAAGTGCTTTACCAGAGTAAGTTGTTATCCTTACCCCAGCCCTTGTACAAAGGAGAGGCCAGGCAACTGGTAACTATATTATTCGGGCCTTTAACCCACACTGAGATAAACGAAAGGCATTTGGAAGGCAATGGTTGTTATCATACCAGCCAGCAGGTCACAGCCTCTTTCTGACCAAGCTGGAGGTTATCCTGTTTCATTCTGCCAGTGAGATGATGTTTGAAATGGGCTTGGTGGCTTCAATTGTCTCTGCTTGATGTAAGTATGAGGCTATCTCCTAGATAAATACAGCGAATTTCCAGCACCAGCAGGAGGTATTCCTGAAAGACTCATTTGTCAGTAATGGGGTGATGTTAAATTAATCATAGGTAGTCTCCTTAATGTGCGCCCTCCCATTCATGTACCCTCATGACATCCTTAATAAGCATCTGCTACTTTTTAACAGCTTTATCGAGGTATAATTTACATACTGCAAAATTTACTAGGTGTACAATTGAATGATTTTTAGTAAATTTATACAGTTGTGCAATCATGACTATACTCCTATTTTAGAATAATTCCATCTCTCCCAAATATCCCTTGTGACCATTTGCAGACAACCTGTTTCAGGCAATCACCTGGCTGCTTTCTGGCTCTAGATTTGCCTTTTCTGGACATTTATCTCAGGGGGATTTTACATCTGCTCCTTTGTGTGGGGCTTCTTTCACTTAGCATGTTTTTGAAGTTCCTTCATTTTATAACAAGTATCTGTACCTGGTTCTTTATTTACTGCTAATAGTAATTCGTTGTATTATTAGTCAGTGCATGATAAAAACTTAGGTTTCTTCCACTTTTTGCTACTATGAACATTTTTTTAAAGATTTATTTATTTATGATACAAGAGCTGGAGTACAGGCCAGAGATGTGGAGGTGAGAGGTTTCACCGGAGACCGAGGGGGAAACAGAACAGGCAGACTGAAATACACTGCTGAGTGGAGCAGCGGGCGAGGCAGGAGAGGTCTGCTATGCCATATGGGTTGCTCCCTGGCCAGCTGGGGATGGAACTCATGCTGCAGAGGCTACAGATTGCTTCGTAGTGCAGTGCTTAACCCTTTGTGCCACCAGGGAGGCCCTGCTGCTATGAACATTTGTGTACACAACTTTCTGTGCCATAAATGTACATTTCTCCTGGCTAGATATCTAGGAGAAGTATTGCTGGTCATATGATAAATTTATACTTACTGTTTTAAGAAACTGCCACATCCCCACATGTTAACATGTGGCTGCAACATTTTATATTCCCACCAGTCCTGTGGGAGGATTCTAGTTTTTTCACATCCTTATCAACACCCGTTATTGTCCTTATCCTAGGGGATAAGCAGGGATCTCACTGTGGGTTTCATTTGCCATTCACTAGTGTCTAATGATGTTGGGCATCTTTTCATGTGCTTATTAGCTATTTATATAGCTAATTATATAGGCATTTAGTGAATGTCTTCTTAAAGTATTTTTTCTGTGTTTTTTAAGTAGTTTATTTTTAAAACATTTTTTGGTTCTTAGAAAAAATGAGCAGAAAGTACAGAAAATTCTATTTTACTGCCTTCCCCCAAACATGCAAACCTCTCCCACCATCAGTATCCCTTACCAAAATGGTACATTTGTAACAATCTATGAGGTTATATTGACACATCATTATCACCTAAAGTTCATAGTCTATATTAGGATTCACACATGGGGTTATACATTCTGTGAGATTTGACAAATATATGATGACTCGTATTCACTATTACAATATCATACAGAATAGTTTTGTTGCCCTAAAAAGTCCTGTGTGCCTCACTTGTTCATCTCACCCTGCACCTAACCCCTGACAACTACCGAATTTTTTACATTTTCTAGAATGTCATATAGTTAATCATAAAGTATGTAGCCTTTTCATATTGACTTCTTTCACTTAGTAACAAGTTTCCTCCTTGTCTCTTCATCATTGGAGAACTCATTTCTTTTTAGTACTGAATAAAATTTCATTGTCTGAATGGATGGACCACAACCTATTAATATATGCTCACCTCCTGAAGGATGTCTTGATTGCTTCTGAATTTTGACAGTTATAAATAAAGTTATCTCTGTAAACATCCATGGACAGGTGCTCATGGGGCCTAAGTTATGAAGTCATTTTAGTAAACATCAATGAGTGTGATGTCTGGATCATATGGTAAGAGTACCCTTAGTTTTCTAAGAAAAGGGACAAATTCTCTTTTATTTTTTATTTTTTTTTTGACTAGCTTGTGACCATTTCAAATTTATTTTTTTTTCACGTTTAATTTCTATTCTTTTTTTTTTTTTCTAAATTTTATTGTTATATTCCCCATACAATTGCAGCCCCCCCATTCTGACCCCAATCCCTCCCCTCCCGCCCCCGCCCCCATAAAAGTGTCTCTGGTTCATAGTTTTTTGTTGATTTTGATTTTCACTTTCTTATAGTTATTCATTTTCCTGGTCCCTTATTTAAGTTTTCTAGATTCCTGCTATGAGTGAGACCATCCGGTATTTTTCTTTTTCTTTTTGGCTTATTTCGCTGAGCATGATCCCTTCCAGCGCCATCCATGTTGCTGCAAATTGCATGTGTTTATCTTTTTTGAATGCTGAGTAATATTCCATGGTATATATGTACCACATCTTCTTGATCCAGTCATCTATTTTTGGGCATTTGGGTTGTTTCCAAAGCTTAGCTATTGTAAACAGTGCTGCTATCAACATAGGGGTGCAGGTGTTCTTTGGAATTGATGTTTCTGTGTCCTTTGGGTAAATACCTAGGAGTGGAATTGCTGGATCATATGGAAGCTCTATGTTTAGTAGGTCCAGAAATCTCCACACAGCTTTCCACAGTGGTTGGACCAGTTTGCACTCCCACCAACAGTGTAGAAGAGTTCCTTTTTCTCCACACCCTCGCCAGCATTTTTTGTTGCTAGTTTTTTTAATATGTGCCATTCTCACTGGTGTAAGATGGTATCTCATGGTAGTTTTGATTTGCATTTCCCTGATGGCAAGTGATGTTGAACATTTTTTCATATGCCTGTTGGCCATTTGCATTTCCTCTTCAGAGAAGTTTCTTTTTAGCTCTTCTGCCCATTTTTTGACTGGATTATTTTCTTTGTTGTTGTTGAGTCTCATCAGCTCTTTGCAGATTTTTGTGATCAGTCCTTTATCATTAGTGTTGGGTGCAAAAATGTTCTCCCAGTTGGTGGGGTTTCTCTTTGTTTTTGTCTCTTTTGCTGTGCAGAAGCTCTTTAATTTGATGTAGTCCCAGCTGTTTATCTTTGCCTTCACTATCACTGCTTTGGGTGATGTGTTTGTAAAGATGTCTTTGATGTGCAAATCACGTAGTGTTTCGCCTATATTTCCTTCTATATATTTTATGGTTTCAGGTCTTATGTTTAGTTCTTTAATCCATTTTGAGTTGATTTTTGTGTATGGTGTGAGGTAGTGGTCAAGCTTCATTCTTTTGCATGTAGCGACCCAGTTTTCCCAGCACCATTTATTGAACAAACTTTCTTTGCTCCAATGCATAGTCTTTGCTCCTTTGTCAAAGATTAGTTGACCATAAATCTGTGGGTTTATTTCTGGATTTTCTATTCGATTCCATTGGTCTGTATGTCTGTTCTTGTTCCAATACCATGCAGTTTTGATGATTATGGCTTTGTAGTATAGTTTGAAGTCTGGGAGTGTAATGCCTCCATTCCCTTCTTTTTTTTTCAGGAGAGCTTTGGCTATTCGGGGTTTTTTGTGATTCCATATGAATTTCATCAATAATTGTTCTATTTCTTTGAAGAATGACATTGAAATTTTGATTGGAATAGCATTGAATCTGTATATTGCTTTTGGAAGGATGGCCATTTTAATAATGTTTATTCTTCCAATCCACGAGCAGGGGATGTCTCTCCATTTCTTTGTGTCTTCTTCTATTTCTTTTAACAGTGTTTTATAGTTTTCTTTGTATAGGTCCTTTACCTCTTTTGTTAGATTTATTCCCAAATATTTGATTTTTTTTGTTTCAATAACAAAAGGGATGGTTTTTTTGATTTCTTCTTCTTCAGATTTATTGTTTGTGTATAGGAAGGCTACTGACTTTTGCGTGTTGATTTTGTATCCTGCCACTTTACTGAACTGATTGATGAGTTGAATTAGCTTTTCTGTGGAGTTTTTGGGGTTCTCTATGTATAATATCATATCGTCTGCAAATAGTGATAGTTTGACTTCTTCTTTTCCTATTTGGATTCCTTGGATGTCTTTCTCTTGTCTTATTGCCCTGGCTAGGACTTCCAGTATTATATTGAAAAGCAGTGGTGAGAGTGGACATCCTTGTCTTGTTCCAGATCTTAATGGAATTGCTTTCAGCTTTTCACCATTGAGAATGATACTGGCTGTTGGCTTGTCATAGATGGCCTTTATGATGTTGAGGTATGTTCCTTGTATCCCAAGAATTTCAAGGGCTTTTATCATGAATGGGTGTTGCACTTTGTCGAAAGCTTTCTCAGCATCTATTGATATTATCATATGGTTTTTATATTTCTTTTTGTTGATGTGTCGGATAACATTGATTGATTTTCGGATGTTAAACCATCCTTGTGCCCCTGGAATGAATCCTACTTGGTCGTGGTGAATTATCTTATGGATACATTGTTGGATTCTGATGGCTAAAATTTTATTGAGGATTTTTGCATCAGTGTTCATTAGGGAGATTGGCCTGTAGTTTTCCTTTTTTGTGTTGTCCTTGTTCGGTTTTGGTATTAGTGTAATGTTGGCTTCATAGAACGTGTTTGGTATTGTCCCTTCCTTCTCAATTTTTTGGAAGAGTTTGTGAAGGATAGGCACTAATTCGTCTCTGAATGTTTGGTAGAATTCATTTGTAAATCCATCAGGTCCTGGGCTTTTGTTTTTGGGGAGGTTTTTGATTACCATTTCAATTTCGCTAATTGTAATTGGTCTGTTTAGGTTTTCTATTTCTTCTTTATCTAGCTTTGGGTGATTGTAGAGTTGTAGGAATTGACAAATTCTCTTTTAAAGTGGTTGTACCAAATGCATTCCCACCAGCAATGAATGAGAGTTCCTGGTGCTTCACATCCTCCCATTGTTTGGTGTTATGTCAGTGTTTGGGGTTCTGGCCATTCTCATAAGTATGTGCTGGTAGCTCATTGTTTTAATTTGACGTCCCCTAATGATGTATAATAGGGAGTATCCCTTCATATGCCTACTTGCTATCTGTATATCCTTTGTGGTGAGGTGACAGTTAAGGTCTTTGTCCCATTTTTTAATTGGACTGTTTGTTTTCTTATCATTGAGTTTGTTTTCTTATTAAGAGCTCTTTGTGCATTTTAGATTATGATCCTTTACCAAATATGTCCTTTACAAATATATTCTCCTAACCTGCAATTGTCTTCCCATTCTCTTGATTTTTGCTCATTTTTTCATTGGGTTGTTAACTATTTTATTGAGCTTTAAAAGAGATCTTTATATGCTCTAGACACAAGTTATTTAACAAGTATATGATTTACAAAAATTTTATTCAAGTGTGTGATTTATATTTTCATTTTCTTAACATATACTTCGAAGTGCAAAAGTCTTTCATTTTGATGAAGCCTAAATTCTTAATGTGTTTTTTTATGGATGATGGATTTTTAGTTGTGTATTAAAAAAACCCTTTGCCTAACCCAAGGTCACATTGATTTTCTACTGTGTTTTCATCTAAAGCTTTATAGTTTTAGCTCTTATATTTAGGTTTGTATCAATTTGGGCTTAATTGGTGTGTATGGTGTGAGGCAAAGGTCTCACCTTATATTTTGCATGTAAATATATAATTGCTCTGGCACCTTTTGCTGAAAAGACCATTCTTCTTTCATTGTCATGCCTTAAAAAAAAAACCACCAATTTATGATAAATGTAAGGATTTATTTAGAATTTGGAATCTCAGTTCTGTTCCACTGATCTATTTGTCTATCCTTATGCCAGTACCATGCTGCGTAGGTGTTACTATAGTTATATAGCATATTTGAAAATGAGAAAATGGATGTAGCCCAATTTCGTTCTACTGCAGAATTGTTCTGGCTATTCTGAGTTCCTTATATACAAATATTGGGGTGGGAGTGTCAATTTCTGCAAAAATAAACTGGTGATTTCGATAAGAGTTGTATTAAATACAAAGATAGTTTGGGAAGAACTGTCATTTAACATTTTTGAGACTTCTTTCATGAATGTGAAATGTCTCTCCATTTATCTAGAACTTCTTTAATTTCCCTTAACAATATTTTTTACTTCTCTTAAATCTCTTAACATTTTTTACTTCTTTTGTTAAATTTATCCCAAAGTATTTTATTATTTTTTCATGCTGCTGTCAATGGATTTTCTTTTAATTTCATCTTTGAATTACTGTCAGCATGTAGAAACAAAATTAATTTTTGAGTATTGATCTTGTATCCTTGCTAAACTCATTTATTGGTCCTAGTAATATTTGTAGATTCCATAAGAATTTTAACATAGAGAATTATCTACAAATGAGGATAGTTACTTCCATCTTCTTTCCAGTCTGGTTGCCAAGTATATTACTGAATTTGAAATTTTACAAAACAGCCAAAAAGAATATAGAGGAGTTCCTCAGGGAAAATAATATAATGGCTTAGGGAAGACAGGGCTTGCAAATTGGGGTTGGGGTGGTGGAAAGGATAGAAGGACTAGGGAGTCCCTTGTTGTACTGAAACAAACTTAGGCTCCTTATTCATGTTCCAAGATGCTAGGATGAAGGACTGCTGTGAGAAAGGCATGATGGTTTGATGATCTATGTTTTGCTGATGAGACAGAAGACATTTTATCATTGAACCCCCCTTCAGAGAGATTGAATGACCCCAGTATTTTCTCTTTGTTTCATAGAGAAATGGTTTTTCCTTTACCGTTAAAGTTGATGTCCTTTCCTGTTAAGCAGAGACTGAAGTCCCCACCCCCTTCCAGATGAAGTTGGGATATGGTAACACAAAGGTAGCCAGTGGGATGTTGAGCCTCTCACTTCCCCAGCAGGGACTCCGAACTTGAACCAACCATGCCTCCTCCTCTCCAGTGAAGTGCCTTTTAAATAATCCCTCATTATTTAACATGCAATGGCTATTAGGGCTCTGTGAGCTGTTATCTATTTATGTTGACTATTAATAAATTATTAGGCCATATTCTGTGGGTTTTAATAACTCCATAGGAAGAGAAGCGTGGCCAGGAGGTGAAATCTCAAGCAATTACAAATTCTTAGGTTGAGTTAATTTTCTTCTAACACAAAGAAGCTGTTCACTTACAAGTAAATTAAATACACTGCCTATTGCTCTTCCTCCAAATTCTGGCCAGGCTGAGAGAAGGACCTCTCAGCGGATGCATGGTCCCTGGTCATTTCTGGGAAGTCCTGCAGGAAGTAGACTGTAACGACTGCCCAAGGCGTGAGCATGATGCTCTTTGGGTTGGATACACTGAGTCTTGCCCTTTCCATGTGGGTTTGCAACCTCCCTCAGGACAGGAATATTGAAGGTCATGGCCATACCTGTGTGCATCTTAGCAGGGCTTTTCAAATGTACTGTTCTAAATCAGCCTTGCAATAAGGCCCTCCAAATTGACCTGCTTGACTGCTTCCCAGATAAAGCCCAGAAAGTCACCAGGCACCCCTCACACGTATGTCCTTGCTCATTCTAGACAAACAGGTGAGAGACTGTTTGAAAATCAGGATTAGAGTGTCAGCCTGGGAGATTCTTGATGAACTCTGCTGTGGAAGGTCAGACAGAGGCAGAGAAAGCACCAGCCTTCAGCTGCAAAATGGAAATGGACTCAAATCATTTTCTTGTCAGCCAGGATTTTAAAATCAATACCAAGTCTCCTTGATACATTCTTATTCTTTTCCTTCCTTTCTTGCTGTCTGCTGAGGGTGGTGATGAATTTCTTTCTCCAGGTAGCTGTGGAAATAAAATCCCTTTACTCTCCTTGGTACAAGTGTACCTCATCCACACCCATCCAGGTGAGACCACAGCAGACTCTTGGGGAAACTGCCGGGCAGGAGATGGGGAGCTTCTCAGTTCTCTGCATCATTTGTCACAATAGTTAAAGTTCTCACTTTGCCATGAGGAGGTTTCCTGCCTGATGCTACCATCTGGAAATGCATGATGATATTTCCTAGGAAGTTTTAAGGAAGGATGCAGGTATATGACCGTTTCCATCCATATTTGAATGATTTAGACCCATGGTACTATAAGCATCCTCACCCTTACACTTAATACCAGGAAGTAGACTTTGACACAAAACTGGTTCATTCTAGAGGGTTCATTTAGGGGAACATTCAAAAGGAGCTTATTATCAGATTGTCCCAAATCTGTACCCCACAAAGTCACGGGCTCCTCAAAATAGGGACATTCATCATTGTCTCCCTCTTCTCCTTCACCTAACCAAGAGTGGATGCTTGCAGAGCCATAGGCAGGAAAGAAGAGAGAAAGAATAGAAGGCAGGGAGGGTGAAAGGAAGGAGGGAAGAAGGAGAGGACAGGAGAGAGTAAGGGAGAAGGTGGGCAATAGATTCCACTCTGTCCAGTCATCATTCACTCTTGATCTCAGCACATACCATGTGTCAGGCACTATGACAGATGCCAGAGATACAGCAGTGCCTGTGAAGTGGGACCTTCCTATGATGATGAGCTGGGGAGGCAGACAGGAAGTGTGAGCAGATGAACAGACAACACACTGAAGCTCTGTGCTGGGTGAGCACAGAGGGCTGTGTGAGCTCAAAGGTGGGATATTCGAGGTGACACCTACACACTTTGGCCCAGTCTGGAAACTCTGAGTGACTGCAAAAGAGCTTGTATAGTAGAGGTGCAGTACCAGGAGGCCGTGGTACCCATCTATAGATCCTTAGGGGGCTCGCAAGAGCTTGTGTGAAGGATTTGGACACAATCTGGAGAGCAAGGAGGGCCATTGGGATGGGAGTGTTAAGCCAGGGAGTCACATGACATCCCGGGCTGCATGGAGGATGAAATGAGTTGCGGGGAGCAGGGCTAAATGAAGGAGACTCTTGTGAAGACCGTGTCCTGCACTCAAAGAAGGTCTAGGGGTGACCCACCCCTCAGCAGGCTCCCCTAACAAATTTTCCAGAAGTTGTAAGCCAAGAAAGTGGACCTATTATTATCAAGAAAACTTTCAAGTTTGGAGATACCATAAGAAGAAAGGGGAAGCCTCTGCCAGAGCTCTGGAGAGCTTCAGGAAAGTAAGGAAGGGCTGCATGCATAAGACTCCATGGTGGGATGGTAACGTGGGGCACCACGCATGTATTTGGGGACACGGGGCTGGACAGGCACAAGGGAGATCCAGATATTGTAACGAATGGGGGATGAAAAGGCTCTGGTGAGCACAATAGGGTTCGTTCACCAACTTACCAAGTTGCTCCTGTTGCCACAGTAACATGTCAAGGGTTTTGCAGATCTGGGAGGAGGAAGAAAAAAACAAAAACCCCTGAGTTACAGTACTCAAAGCAAATTAGGTCACTGTTACGAGTTATTAATTTTAATGCATTAAGAAAAGTGTGCAGGGGGGAGTGAAGGATTTTTTTTTTTAAACACAGCAAATGGGAAACAGCAAAAAGTACAACAATAATTATGCTGAGAGCAAAGTGAAGTGTTCCATAAAATGTAAGAAATGAACAAATTGCATGCCCCTCCTTCCTCCTCCCTCCAGTGTAGTTAGGAGTTGGGGGGGGGGGGGCGGGCAGGGTGGCTCCCCCACAGGCCTGTGATGCAATTACCAGCTCTCGTCTAGCTTCTCTGTGGATATCACGTGGTGTTACTTAAGCCAAGCTGAAACTCAGCTCTGAAAAGAAAGCACACAGGGACATTTTTCTGGGCTGAGTTATGTTTAGTATGGAATCGCTCTTAGGCAAATGTGCAGTGTGATGAGGGGAAATTGGAAGCCGTGAACAGATTCTTCAGAAACTTTCATACCCACGGGGACTCCAGGCAGGCCGGGTTTTTTGGTTCCTGGGCCTAGTGGACTCACTCAGGCTGCCTGCTCCCTTGATGGAGCTCTGGGTCCCCAGGCTGACACTGGGCCACGTGTTGTTCCAACTCGAGGAGATTCTGTGTGGATTCTTCTGTCTTATGTGACTGCTTTTTTTTGTTGTTGTTGGTTTTTATTTGTTGTTTTCCAATTTGTTTGCTTTCGTTCTGCATCTTTTGGACAAGTCAGAAAAATCCTGCCAGGTAGTGTCCTGTGTGGAACAGACCGTCTCAATTCTACACAGGATGGATCCCTCTCTCACCTTGTCTCTCCATCCCACCTCCTGTTCACACCGTCATCACCCACCTGTGTCCACACATCTCCCCCTTCAAAGGTCTGGATGACTTCTGAGTTATAACATGATTTTCAGACCAGGGTGGGGAAGCTAGGACTCAGCACTACAGTGGGGTACCTGGGGATTCACCACCCCATCCCTCTTGAAATTCTCTTCTCTACTGGCTTGAGAGACTATTTCCTCTCCTCTGCCTTTACTCATCTCTCTGATCACACACAGTCACATAGGCTGTGACCTCCGCACTCTGAGCCCTGCTCCCCTGCCCACCTTCCTCAAGACTCTCAAGGGGTCTCTCCATCTGAACTTACATTCTCTCTCCTCTGTCCTGTTCCCTCCTCTCTCCTCCCCTCCTCTCTAGGGTCTTCACTTCCCTGTTCCTCCCACTGTGTGCTTTGCATCTCCTATCCTCTTCCCTCCCCTCTGTCTCTTCATGTCTTTTCTGGATGACTTTATTCATTTATTCATTCATTCATTCTCATCGTTTTACCAATCAGAGATTTGCTTCTGACTGTCAAACCCATAATTTGGCCTTAACCTTCTACCGAGGAACAAACTAGCTGTCGCCACCTTTATACCCTATAAGAACCACAAAATTATTTATTTTAAATTAAACTCAATTCCCCCTCTTTTCAAAAGTCTCTTCTCCTACACGTACCCTCCCCAAGCAAACAAATGAAAGAAATTTTTAAAAAGCCAACACATGGGCCTCCCCCGTGGCTCAGTGGTTGAGCACTGGGTTGCGAAGCTGTCCGCAGCCTCTGCAACGCCGGTTCGATCCCCAGCCCCTGGGCGAGGGCCCCACCTGGCGCGGACCTGGCAGATAGAACTCTCCTGCCGCGCCCGCTGCTCCCCTCAGCAGTGTATTTCATCACTCTCCCTATTTCTGCTCTCCGCTCTGGCTCTGGTGAATTCTCTCACCCTCTCGTGCTTCTGACTGTACCCAGTGCTTGTATAAATAAATAAAAAAATCTTTAAAAAAAAAAAAAAGCCATAACAACTCTACTTTTCCTTTATTCCTTATTGCCCTTAAAATAGCATCTTCTAGCTGGTGGTGCAAAGGGGATGAGGGTGGAGGGGTCTCTTGTGTTAACCAGCTCTTGCTCTTCTCCTACATGGATAATACTCTGAAATAGCCATGACCCTCCCCCTGTTCCTGCTGCCCTGTCACTGCAGTGGCCCAGCCTTTCCAGCTCAGGTATAGCTCTCTCAGAAGCAGCATCCACCTGCAGGATCTCCCGTCTTTAATCCATCCTCACACTGACTTTAGACTTGTTTTTCCAAAACCAGGGCCCTATTAGGGCCTTCCCTGCTTGTAGGCGTGGATTAGCTTCCCACTGCCTCGGATGGAGTAGGAAGCACTTTGAAGCCCCTTGAAATCTGACCTCAGTCAATCTCCCCACTCTCATTTCTAACCACTCTCCCCTACCAGGACCTATCTATCCCCCACACCCCCTCAGCCCTGAATGCTCCCTGTGCATCTGTGGTGGCGCCTTTGCTCCTAATCTCCCCTCACATGAAATTGCTCCCCTCTCTTCTCTACCTAGCAAACCCCCTCTTATCTTCAAGGCCATGGATACCCCCATGCAGAGTGATTCTCCCTTCTCTAGACATTTTGGAAAAATACCCTGCCTGGGGCACTCAGCGCAAGCCTTGTGTATCACAGGGCACAGTTCTGGCTCCCCCTTCAGCTTCTGGACTCCTTGAGAGGCAGCATCTTTAAAACGTCATCCAGCAGGGAGAAGCTTTATTTTAAATCTTTGTTTTTTACTTTTCCTCAACTAAATTCTCTGCTTACAAATAGAAAAGACTGAGATTTCATCTGAACCAATTGTGGACTGTAAATCCCAAAGGTGGCAAAACCTGATAGAACTGAGCAGTAGCAGTATTGGGAATGCTTCTCGAACAGTCTCTACTGTGCAAGGTCACATGTTCTGAGCGTAATAGACCCTCTTAGAGGGGAGACCCGGATAGCACCCGGTGGAAGACAAAGCAACCCCAGGCCTGCTCTGGTGCAGAGGTTGCTGGAGGTTGCTTGTGGTTTAGGAGTTAAAGGGCAGCAGGAAGGTGAGGAAACCATTTGACATCCTGCTTCCTTTTCTACTCTGTGTAGCTAGGTTACTGTAGTAAACATGAGGTCCAAATGTCCTGTAAAAGTAGTTGAATGGTGAGGGCCTCCCTGGTGGCGCAAGGGGTTAAGCATCGCACTATGAAGCAATCCTCAGCCTCTGCAGCATGAGTTCAATCCCCGGCCCGCCAGGGAGCAACCCACATGGCGCAGCAGACCTCTCCTGACTCGCCCACTGCTCCCCTCAGCAGTGTATTTCAGTCACTCTTCCTGTTCTGTTCCCTATTCTGTCTCTGTTGAATCCTCTCACCCCCTGGCCTGTACCTCTCACCCCCTGGCCTGTATCCTCTCTGGCCTGTACCCCAGCTCTTGAATGCATAAATAAATAAATCTTTTTAAAAAAAAGTAGTTGAAGGGGAGACTGAACAAAGGAGAACTTTCATTTTTCATTCATTGAAACAATGTATTATTTTATGATAAAGGCAAAAAGAAAAATGTAAGCCTGGTGGAATCCCACAGAAGTCTGACACATCTCAGGCCTAGGACTAGTGAGTGGGAACAAATGTAGAATTGATTAGAACATATAAATATATGAGTGTGTGCACACACCATCACACCTTCAACCAATATTTTTTGCATAGCTGCTGTGAACCAAATATGTGTGGGTGTGTTTGTGTGTGAGTGTGTTTGCACACATATGTGCCATGGGCTGCCCTAGGGAGATTTTCATCTCAGTAATTGTATAACCCCACCTTATCTGCCTATGGTATGTTCTAAACACAAAGGGAAAACAGACTTTTTTTCTAGAACCTAATTTACCTGGTGAGTGGAAAACTCTATTTTAATTGATTCTACCTTTCAAGATCCAAGTAACCTATAATCTTAGTGCAATTGTCAATATTTTGCCTGCATCATCCCTCTGCCTTTAAGATGCAGATAGGGCAGGCAGAAAGCTGCTGTCACGGCTCAGGATGAAAAGGAAGAGCAGCTCAGGGTAATAATCTGCTTTTGATTTTTTTCCCTTCCTTTCCCTACACCCTCTCACAAATCCACTAAAACGGGGAAAATCCATAGCGATTAGAAATACTTCTGACCGAGACATCTTTCTCCCTCTTCTTCCATTTTTTTCTCCCACCCTCTTTAGTATTCAGAAGCCACCCAAACATCAGAGGCTCCCGTGATGCTTGGCTGTGCGCGGCATCCCAACCACAGGGTGGGAACAAAATTCTCGCTGGAGATTTTGCCATTGCTTTCAGGCCAGTGCCAGGTGGCTTCTGTCATACTTCCAGGCCTGATTCTGGCAGCAAGTTACTGGAGCCATCAGGGAGACAACTGAGGGCCTTCTGCAGAGGCAAAGAGGACGTGTAGATGTGAATTAAGTGAAGAGTAACCCTGATTGTACAAACCTCCCAAGGGAGTCTTTCAACATTCCCCCAGGGGCATGGACCTACCTCAGCAGAACTCAGAAACTGGCACACAGTGGATTTGGAGGTGATTCCGTAGAGAGCCATGCAGATCACCACAGGATAGGAAGACACTCAAATTCGCAGTTAGGTCACTGATGTTATGCATAAGTTAACCTGTTAGGAATGTGGAATGCTAACTAACCCTCATTCTCACAACCCACCAGCTAGAGCTTCTCCTTCCTGTCTCACAGAAGAAGAAACTGAATTGTGTAGCTGAAGTCCCACAGCTAGCATGCAATCCCCCCAGATTTGAAATCCAGGCGGTTCAGGCTGGACGTCCGATGCTCTGTTTGCCAACATCCCCTCTGCTCCTGGAAAGGTGGGCTGGAGACTCATTTTGTCTCATCAGGAGCCTGAGATTTGGGGACGTGCTGGGCAGGAACCAAGCTTGGAGTGATAAAAAGGATGCAGGCGCAGAGTGCCTCGGCAATAGGACCGAGACAAACAGGCCAGGTTCCACTGCTATGCAAAGATGTCCCAGATGCCGGTGTGTCTGCTTTTCTGTCTGTCTCATTCTGGCAAAAAATCCTATTTTCTGACTGTTGGGGAGGCGTTGAGGAGTGGCTGGGTGCTAGGGAACACACAATGGCAGGAGGCAGGAAGGATAAGATAGGTCCTGTGCGCGTGGGTCTTGGCCAGGAGCAGTACGAAAGAAAGGGAGGTGGGAGGAGGCAGCTGAGGCAATGTTTATGCTCTCACCTTAGCCAAGTTCCTGGTGGTGATGCTGGAAAGTTGACAGTTGTGGGTCTGGTAGAGAATGAAGCTGGGGGACTGGCGGTCATTGACAACAGGAAGACGTAGTGCCAAGGAGGAGTGGGCAGGCTGGGCCAGAGCCCAGTCCCTGACATCTGCTCTCCAGCCCAGCCCTCCTGCTGAGCTGAGCTTGGCCTGACAGCCTCTCCCATTGAAGCCCTAAATCCCCCATCCCACCCCACCTCAGGCGACCTCTGTGACGCCAGTGCCTGTGCCCTGGGGCAGCCCCTGAAATTTTCTGCTCTTACTCCATCCTTTCTTCATTCCTAGACTCCCATACCAATATGGAAAAAAGTAGAGTATGCACTGCCTGGCAGCCTACTGGGACATGTGCACACAGCAAGAGATTTCCAGGGTATTGACTGCCTGGGAGAGGGCAGGAAGAACCTTCCAGTTACCAGTGGATTGTGATGGATGTGACAGGTAGAGGGATCGCCAAACCTTTGCAAGAGCTTGCACAATCCTGTAAGCCCCTTCCTTTCTCCCTCCCACCCTCCCTCTGTTCCTTCCTTCTTGTGGAAGTGGGGAGTTGTGAAATAGAGTAGTGGTCTCTAGGACAGTATGACTCCCTTTCCCTTTATCCTGAAAGCGCAGCTCTAGGTATTTATTTTACTCCTTCCCTGCCTTCTGTCCCATACCAACGCACTCACACACATACACGCCCCCCACTCAGCCAGCCATGTTGAATATCCATGCTGTTGGGGAATGATTCATACCAATAACTTTCATTCTCAACCTTCAGAGGAGCTGAGCCAGGAGGGGCTTGGGAAGTTAGATGAGGGTGTCAGGACAGGGAAGCATCCAGGAGGCAGCCCAGGCAATGTTTACATTGATAAGGGCCTGGTACTCTGCTTGATGTTGGAAGAGAGCTCTCTGAAAGATACAAGCAAGCGGGAGAGTGCAAAGACCTCATTGGTGTTTCAAAAGATCATTTTCTTTGCAGTGAGAACATGGATGAGCTGAAGAGAACTAGAGGCAGGAAACCCAGCAGGGTGGAATCATCCAGCAGACCATGGTGATGGCCTGAAATAGGAAGATGGAGAAGGGGCAGAAGGGCCTGAGTTAAAGGATGTCTGACCCACCACCCCAAAAGCCACAATTTATTGCCTGCTATCTATGAAGCCTTACTTTGACAAATGAAGGGAATAGATTAATGAACAATATTTAGGAGTAAAATAAAAAGGAGTTAGTGGATGATTGGTCATGCAGCCTGAGAAGAAGGAAGGAGCCATGGGCGGCTGCTGCTCTAGTTTCTGTTTGGCTGGGTAGAAGAGTCACTTCCTGTGACTGAGAAGGTCTGGGGTCAAAGCCAGTGAGTTCCAGTAAGTCCAGTGGAAACTGTCTATGGGACCCCTATATGGGATGTTCAGTATATACTTGATTATTTGGGGCTGGAGCTTAGGAGAGACACCTGCTCTGGGCTAGTGAAAAGAATCTTGACAGAACTCTCAAGGAATAGCAATGTTTAAGAAAGGGGCAAAAAAGTGGGGTCCACATGGCAAAGTGGGAAGAAACATCCAAAAATAATGTAGGAGGAAAACCTGAGGAACATTCTGTAATGGAAGTCAAGGCAGGAACTGACTCTAGTGACATAAAGACTGATGAGGCCATTGGGATTCAGAGCAATGATGTCATCAGACACCGGAGAGAGACCTTTAGGAGGAAGGAAGACGTGGATGCCAGAATACTGCAGGCTGAGGAAGGAGTTCAGAATGAGAAAGGGTCCTGGGAATATAAGCAACTCTTTCAAAAAGCTGGAGAGTAGGGCCTCCCTGGTGGCACAGCGGTTCAGCGCTGGGCTGTGAGGCTGCCCACAGCCTCTGCAGGGCCAGCCACCGGCAAGGGTCCCACATGGCACGCAGACCTCTTCTGCCATGCCAGCCACTGTCCTCCATCTGTCTGCCTGTTCTGTTCCCCGCTCTGGCTCTGGTGAATTCTCTCACCCTCCCACGCTTCTGACTGTACCCAGTGCTTGTATAAATAAATAAATAAATATTAAAAAAAAAAAAGCTGGAGAGTAAATAGCAGAAAAGGAAGAAGTAGCTACAGAGGAATAAAGGAAACAGGAACAGCTGTTGCTGCCTTTTGTTGATTTTTAAAATGGGAAGGGGCATGTACATGTTTTAGTCCTATTGGGAAGAAGGACAGCAGGTAAAATTGACAGCACAGAGGGGGAATTAGTCTTTATAGATGGTGGTACATTTTTTCATGTAACAGGAGAGAAGGTGGAAGAGGGTTTGGGAAAAAGGCGTTGAGAAAATACTTATATGTTGACTTCTGTTTTGTCTGAGAAGTAGACTGCCATCATCTGCAGAGAGTGGGAGCCAGGGAAGGTGGTAGGAATGTTCAGGAAGAGTGAGGAAGATTTGGTCTCATCTTTGCAGAGCCTGGCAGACAGACAGGGCCACAGAGCACAAAGGCCTTGGGGAAGATGGTGTAGATGGGTCACTTGAAGTTGGAGTTCACAAGCACAAATGGGACCAACTTGAGTGTTGGGAGAATTTTGTCCTGCAATTCTCAACTCCAAGAATTAGGCATAGAGAAAGTCAATGCGATCTTGGAGCTGGGTTGGGATTTCCTAAGATGGTAAGACCTAAAGACAAGGGTTGAAGTAGTGGTTGAAGTAATGGACCAAAGGGTGGAGCAGAGCAGGAAATGTAGTGAATGTGTGAGGTCTGTGTGGTGGGAAGATTATTAAGGGGCCAGAGAGGGTGGGTTTCAATGATGTCCAGGAGCATACCTGTCTTAAAACATTCTGAGAAATAGCCAGGTAAGAGCAGAAAAACTAGGAAACTGTGGACAGGAAATAGAGTATCCAAATATATCCATTAAACAAAAAGGCCCAAGGTACTGCCCCACAAGGGAAAAAAAATATAATAATGCTAGTCACATCTGTTTCCATGAAGACTTCTTCAACGGGAATTCCAAATCCAGATCAAATGGATTAAAATCCACAGTGAAAATGGGGCTCTTTGCATTTGGAGAGAGTTGACTCTACCTTTTGTTCACCAGGGCAGTGACTTGATCGCATTATTATAGTGCTCTGCATTTATCTCTGTCTAATCAATGGGTCTCTTGGGATCTACAGATGCATCTTACAGTGATAAAAAAAGACATTTTATAGGTAGTGTCAGCAGTGGGAGAATACATCAGACTTTGTAATGACAAAAAGCATGGTAGTTAGGAGCATGAATTTGGGGGTCAAATTTTTAACCTAGCCACTTAGTATTTGTTTGATTTTAGGAAAGTAATTTCATCTTTCAGAGCTTTTATCTGTACAATAGGGAGAAGAATAAGTACTTCATGGCACTAATATGAAGACTAAGTGAGATAATTAAAAGAGGAAATTAAATGGTAAGATTAGAAACACATTCAGTGCCACATTGGGCAGGTAGTGATCAGTCGATGGTGGTTGGTGATGGTAGCGATACTGTTCCTGCTTAAGGTGGAAAGACCAGTAAGACTCCAGGTCATCTTCACATATCAGCATCATATCTGCATTTGGCACAGCCAACCTAGCCAGTCCCATGCATACCCTACATTCCCCCAAGCCTGCTCTAGCAGCTCCTGCTTGACATTTTTGGAACTTTAAGCTCTAAGACTTCTCAGCATCGAATTGAAAAATCATGCTCTTCTACCTAGTCTCATCAGGAAAAGCGTGTCTCCTCCAGACCTCATCTGACGGTGTGAGTTTGAAAAGCTTCTGCACAATTGGCCTCACTAAACTGAAGCCTGTCCTCAGCTTGAGCAACCAAATAACCCAATCTCAGCCCTGTTATCTACTACAGCCAGAGAATCAGGTTCGCCACTGATGCGTTAAGGCCTTGGGTGGTGGCGCAACATCAAGGACCTGGTTATCAATTATTCTAATTGTTATTCCTTACCATAGCCAAGACTGCCAAGGTTTAAAGTAGTTTCCATCCTCCAGATCCATAAACTTGCCCTTGGCTTATTGAGCCAACCACACTAGTTTAACAGAAGTGATTTTAATTACTCAACTGAAACTACAGAAAGGAGGAAGTCAGGAAAGTGTGTGGCTGTGATCAGTATTTAACCAAGGGGCCCAGAATTCTCCTATCTTGAGGGCAGACCTACACCTACCACAGTGCTCTCTCCTATCAGAAACTTGAGAGCGTCCACAGTGAACATCAGACTTACTGAACCCCACAGAGTTTCTCAATTCTAGGTTGCACATTTAGTTGATTCCATAAAAGTGCATTTCCTTTGGTCAGGTACAATACATCTCTTTCCCCATTTAGTGCCATGGGAATGGCTTGAGGTCTAAATCCCACTCTCTCTAGTGAAAATAGAACCTGGCACACACTCACTGCAATCAAACGGTAGTGACTGCCTGGCATTTATAGGAAAAGATGCTGAAAAATAAACCCCTATACTTGAACAGTAATGTCTGCTCTGGGCCCAGGAATGACGAATGGATGTCTCCTTTCTGTGTCTCTGCAACCCCTATCTTAGATCATAAATTTCTAGGAGGCAGGGGATGTATCATTTTACTTCTCTGTATAAAGGTACCTGGCAGATGTCAGGAGTTATTACCAGTACTGGTGAAGAATATTTATGCAGAAATACAGTAATTTAACTAGTTACCTAAAATCCATTGCTAGCCCTCTGCCAGGTAGGTGCTTAGCACCTTGTCAGAGAATGAGCAACTCCGTTTGCAAAGACTTAAGACTTTACTCCTTATATTAAAACTACTTGGATAATCTTAGAATGATCATAAAAACTGGACACAAAATTGTCAAAATAAATGAGGGGGGAAGTTTTGTGGCGTGGCGTATTCCTCTCTTCTACTATTAAATCATGTTTCTCGGCTTACTTGCAATCACTGGATGTCCCCAACATCCAGCCCTGTTTTTGAGACTTAGCTGGACACATGCAGGGAAGAGGACCAACATTAACAGCAAATGAATGAGAAACATTTCTTTTGCCTCAGCTACATCCTTCTCACTCAACTTGTGTGCCCTTCAGCCATTATAATGCGGGCCTCTGTCTTCCCTCCAAGAGGCTTGTATATCATTATGCACTAACCTCATATTTCTGAGGATGCACAAAACCAGTTTCCCAGGCAGCAATAAACATGCCAGAGATCAGTGTGGAGTCTTATGGAAGCCCAGCTTGGGGAGATGAGTCACAGAATCTAAATTCTGCCCTGTCCCAATAAGCTGTGTAATCACACACCAAGTGAATTAGAGAGTTAAGCAATTATCAGAGGCAGAGCCAGGAACATGTGCCCGGCCCACAGCTGGGTTAGAGGGAGAAATAGACCCCCCCAACTGCTTCGATCATCCCATTTTCCAGGAATTTTGCACCGACACCGAAGTCCATCCCTAAGCTTATGAAATTAGCAGAGGGCACCATGATGCGTATCTGTTGCCACCAGAACTCATGGCAACCACCAAAAATCTCATACTAGAAACTGGATTGCTCCAGTTCATCATTACTCATTACCCACAAAACTCGACATCTGTCTGTGATCAGCAGTCCCTGCAAGAGCAGCTGCCAGAGAAGCAGGCTGGGGGAGGCCCCCTCCCTTTGATTGTAACCAGCAGCTGATGCCTCAGGCACTGGGAGAAGCTGGGCCACCAGGAGAGGCAGTCCAGAGCTGCATTTTCTTTCTTTTTTTTTTTTTTTAAGATTTATTTATTTATGCATACAAGAATTGAGGTACAGGTCAGAGATATGGAGGGTGAGAGGATTCCCCATAGACAGAGTGGGGAACAAAACAGGCACTGAAATACATTGCTGAGGGGATCAGCAGATGAGACAGGAGAGGTCTGCTGCACCATGTGGTTTTCTCCCTGGCCGGCTGGGGATCAAACTTGTGCTGCAGTGGCTGTGGAAAGCTTGATAGCGCTGTATTTAACCCCTGCACCACCAGGGAGAACCAGAGATGCATTTTCTTTTTATAGGTATTAAAATGAGATAGGTCTCACTCATGGCAGGAATTTGAAAACCTAAATAAGGGACCAGCGAAAAGACTAATTATAATAAAGTAAAAATCAAAATCAACAAGCAACTATAAACCAGAGATGCGCTGGGCGGGGGGTGGGGGGGGTGAGGAGAGGAGGGATTAGGGTCAAAATAAAGGGGGTGGGAATTGTATGGGGAATATAACCGAGATAAAAATGCATACATTATGCAAAAATGAAAAATGATGTAAAAAATATAAAAAAATAAAAAATGCATTGAAAGGTTCAAAAAAAATCCACAAAATAAAATAAAATGAGGTAGGGCCAGGTGATTGCTAATATCCCCTCTAGCTCCAAGTTTCTATTCAAGAAAAAATCCAGTTGGAATATACCTAAGATGGGCTCTCCCATCCCTCCTGTATATCAGCCAAATATTTGTTTTGTTTTTTAATGAAGAAGAAAAAATAGGTTCTCAAAATGTGGTGCTAGGATCAGCATTATCAATATCACTGAGGACTGTATTAGAATGACAACTTCGGTGCCCCAACCCCACCCCACCTCCACTCCACTACTGAATCGACACTCTGGGCCTGGGACTCAGCAATCTGTGTTTTAATAAATCCTCCAAGTAATTCTGAGATTTGCTAAACCTTCAGAAACACTGATTTTTTTTTTTTAAACAGCATATGCTGAGAATCAGGTGACCTGAAATCTAGTTTTTCCATTGATATTAAGTTATTCACTTAATATCTGGGTCTCATTTTTTTTTATCCATAAACTGAGGAGACTTTACATTTGTTACAATTTGCAGTATCAGTGGAATGCAATTCATCAGTAGGTGTGGAAGTGCTGGGGAAGGTTTGACTATATTTTACATGTGATTAGAGTTTTATTCATTCATTCATTTAACATATTTCACCCCTCATCGATATATGCCAGACACTGTTCTAGGTCAGGAGAAGGCTCCATGTAGAAGGCAGTTGAAGATACTTTGTGAAATATTTTGATATTTTCTAGCAGTTATAGCATCCATTTCAAGATTAGGTTCACATCTCTCAAGGGAATGAAGAAATAAGAAATGCTCTTACCTAAGAGTAAGATGAGGTTATGTCAGGCAAAACGAAGAATGAGTTGACTGCGATGTAACTAAAGCAATATCAGCTACCAGGACAGAACATAGAAAGAGATTTAAAACTTGCCAAATGGGACTAACCCACTAACCCAGGCAGGAGACTGAGATGGATGTATTTTAAGTCTCAACCAGCATATAATCCTACCTTTCTACCATCCTTGTGACTCAGCGGTTCTGACTTGCCTTGGACTGAGCTCCCTACTACCAAGAGTACTCTATACTACAGAGAGAAAAGCAAAGCATATAATTTCTGGGCTATTTTCCAGAATCAAACCATCTGAGAATAGATAAATGTTCATCAGATAGATGGACCCCAGGACAGAGTTTTAGAATTGGGATTTTTAATCTTTAGCCACTATCATTGACAAGCAGCTGGACTTTTTTTTTTTTTTTTATTTTTAAATGCAAGCTAAAATTCAATTTCCTAAATTTTATGAAAAGAAATGAAAAATATGCTGGGGGAAAAAGAGTGGCTCAGGAGAGTTTTTTGGACTTCAAAACCCTCAAAAATCTTTTAAATGATTTAAGTGTAAAGGAACCAGAAACGTGCTGATGCAATTCCCCTTGATATCCACATGGTGCTTACAGATTCTGGAGGGAAGATTCCAGCAATGAAAATCTGCTGCTTTTTATCAAACCCAAACCATTTGAGATGTCTAGTGAACTCCAATATGGTGTAATCACATCTTTTTCATAACAATCCGTCCTCCCCAAAGGCAGAAGGGGAAGGAAAGGCCTAATTAAAGAGCGTTGGTTTTTAAGGTCAAAGTCTTAGGGGGATGTCAAGTTATCATATGCTGAGCTGTTTGTGATGTTTACACTGACCCACAGATGTGCTGTGAATACACAAAATTAAAATGTTAATTGTCTAATCCTGTGCTACTTTTCAACATACATTTGGCAAGACTTGTTGCATGTGAAGTTCGAAAACAGTAAATTTCCAAGCTGTCATAATATTGAGGTCTCATGTGTATTGCTTGTTCTGCATAATTAATTGTAAAGTGATAATTTGTACACTAAGATATTTTCATTCAAACATGAAAGTGAAAGTCTCAGCATCTTTGCCTCTGGCAGGCAGAAGAAAAATGGAAGGAAGGAGTATGTGCTACCCAGGCATTTATGATGTCCTCCCTTCTTCCCCAGGGCCCATGGCAAAATGGGTGGGGAATCTTAAGCTGGTCAGTCTTGACTCCCTCCTTTTATCAAGCCCTTACACTACTGTCCAGGAACATCCAGGCTCCAAGTTTGCCCCGCCAGCATAGTCCTTCCCTCTGACTTCTGATGTGCCCCACAGTTTGTGAGCTCAAGAGATCCCTGAATCCTGTTAACTCTCATTCTTTCTGATGCTCAAGATGTTTGTTAACTCTCCAAGAACAGAAACCACAGCTCATAATGCCTGTCTTCCAGATCACTCTGCAGAGTTAAGAATATAGTTGCTCTTGGTGTCTGCTTCCTTTAGTTTGGCTGCTATACCCAACAGCTCCAGGATCTCAGTAGCCTACACAAGAAATAAGAACCTCTCGTTCGTGTCACAAGCAGACTGTGGGTCAGCTATGGCTCTGCTCCACATGACTTTTCATTTTAGCACCCTAGGGGTTAGAAACTGGCAGGGGTTTGAAACTGGCCAAGCAAATCAGACACCTGCATTCAAAGTGGCTGCTCTTGGATCACATGTACGTTGAAATACATCATCACATCCACTCATTTTCTACTATCCAAAGCAAGTTGCAAAACAAAAAAAAAAAGGTTGATGTAAGGGATAAAGGAGAAAACTCCCTCCTTGTGGTTTCCACAAGTCACATAATTGTGGGGGTGGGTAGGAATAGTAGTACTGCTGATTCACTGTACGAGGTGGAGGAGGTAAACTCATCTTCACGAGCAGGGGCTGATGTGTGACCCAGGAATGAGCTCCCTCTGAAGTGTGCATAGAGGTACCATTTAGACACCCCTGCTCTGCTTGGCGAACCTCACAATGCATGTTCACTTCTAGTGTTCTTCAGTCAGCTCTTAGGAGGTGGCCTTTTCCCCAGTGTGTTCTGTAAGATGAGCAAGTTATCTTACAGAAAGCATTTGTTGGGTGTTAAATAGAAACTGATAAAAAAAACATAAGAAATCCAGAATAAGGCATTGTTAAATGAAGTCACTGGGTGTATTTCTCTATCTGTGTCTTAGCTCCTTCTTTTATGAATTGACTTTCCCAAGCCAGCCTCCCCCATGGCCACAAGATGGCTGCCAACACTGCCAGGGCAATGTGCTCTTGGGTTTACATCTATCACTCCTTCTTAAGAGTGAGAACATTTCTCTAATACCCTTCAGCAAGCCGCTCTTGAATCTCATTGGTCTAAATAGGATCACTCACCCAATCCTAACTGATTACTGCAGAGGAGGTTTGTATAGCCCTTTGACCAATCACACTCATCCAGTGAGCTGGTCATCTCCCTAAAGAGCACTGCAGTCATTCAATGGAGGGGAAATAGGATGGATCTGAAGGAATAAACTGCATTTCCTAGCCATTTCTGGAAAGTCTGGTAACAAATGCAGTCACCACTGATCCCAAATATCTCATGGAGGAAGGACATCAGAAGATGGGAGAGAAGGGCCCACCCTCCTGGCCCCTAATCCAGGTGTTGGAGAACAATAGCATGTTAGTCTTGTGGGTTAGTTAACTCCAGAAGCGCATTGTGAATTTCACCTGCCTCCCAGTCACTTCTGTCAACCGCCGACTGAGAGCCTCTTTAAGGGAACTGGGGGTTCCCTGAGGCATGGTGTCTCTTGCCTGCTATGACTGGTTGGCACCTCCCAGATGTCATGACTCAGCATACCCTCATGTGACACCATGACAAAACAGTATTGGGAGTTATGATAATAAATGACATTTATCACTAGGTTTCATTATCCCACAAAGTCCCTCTTGGCTACGCTTCACCTGCCATGCCAGTGGGAACGAAGAGAGAGGCTGGTAATTAAGCTGATGTAGCAAGATACCTCATGGGGCCTCAGACTTGAAACAAAGACCCTAGAAATATGATGAATGACAGGGGCAGGAGACCTCTGGCTGTACAGCGTGGCCTCTTGGAGAAAGGCAAAGCTCTTCTCCTTTCTCTGTTCATTTGCACCTTATTCCAAACTGATAGACAAGATGGGTTGTTTCTGTCTCACCCCTCCTGGTGGTTTGCTTGTTTTGTATGTGTGTGCAGTGTCTCTGGGCTGATGCCTAAAGTGAGAGCCGATCAGAGCTGGGGCTGTTAAAAGTGTTGAAATCTTAAAAAAAAAAATATATATATATATATACATATATATATATATATATATTCACTAAAAGAGTGTGATGAGTTGCAAAGGAGCAATTAGTATGGAGAGATGTGAAAAAATTCCTGAGAAGGTGACAGACTTGGTCCAGGGTGGTGGAGGAGTTGGAGAGAGGACTAACTTAAGTTACAGGTGGGCAGCAAGATCATGTCCTCAGAGCCAAGGTAGCTCTGCAGAGGAGGTTTATATAGCTGTTTGACCAATCACACTCATCCAGTGAGCTGATCATCTCCCTAAGGAGCACTGCAGTCATTCAATGGAGGGGAAATAGGAAGGATCTGAAAGAATAAACTGCATTTCCTAGCCATTTCTGGAAAGTCTGGTAACAAATGCAGTCACCACTGATCCCAAATATCTCATGGAGGAAGGACATCAGCAGATGGGAGAGAAGGGCCCACCCTCCCAGATTAGCTTACTTGGAGGTGTAGATTATCCTCATGTCTCCAGGGAAAATGGCTATGATGCTGCTGATGGGGCTTTCATACCACCTTGGCTTTCTGAAGGAGAGTTGGTCTCCAAACTGACCTTCCAAAGACTTAATCCACTTCACCTGTGCCTCCAGACTTTGCTGAGCTCTTGCTAGGGGTCTGATGATGATCAGGGCCTCTGCATAGGTACCTGGGCTGGAAGCAGCTCTGAGGGGCTTCTTTCCCAGTCTCTCTGAGTCATCCTGCATGGCTATTTTTATTAAAGTGTCCCCCCTGTCTGCTGGGGTGCAGAAGAAAGTCCTTCATAACAGTCCCTCTGCCCTCTTGCCTCCACCTTCTGTCCCCATCACTTCCTGGGGGTTTGTGCACATGTCAAATCATTACTCTTGGGGAGAGAGGAGAGGAACAAACAGAAATGTGCTCTGAGCCTTCCCTACTTTGGCTGCCAGTGGCCAGCAAGGTCATGGAGGAAATTTAATGGCCAGGCGGCTTTAATACTAGAGTGCCCTGCTCTGTCTCTGCAGCAGAAGACACATTGGAGTGGGCCATATGGAGACTTCACCAGCAGATGCATTGGCCGCTTTCCTCTGAATGCAAAATCTCTATTAGGTTTTTTAATTAGACAAATGTCAATGTTGTATTTTGGGTGAGAAACTGTTTTCTGGGTTTGACAACAATGCTATTTTTTGAAGAAGCAGCTCAGCATGGGGACTGTCCTTACTTTGGTTGCTTTCTTTTCCTTTGATGTCTTGTCCTTGGAGAAAGTAGAACTGGAAATGTGTAATCAGCATTGTGGTCTCACGCTGCCAGACCTTGGAGCTTCCTAATTTTTTGTTGCTTCTCATCTTCTTCTGTTTCACCTCCTTCTTGTCATAGTAACTTCCTGCCCCGGAGGATGAAATACGGGAGGAGTGACTGTGATCCAGGACAGGTGCAGTGAGGTATGATAGAGTCCACCCTTCTTCCTCCTGACCATTGGAACATGCACCTTTCTCTCTTGCTCCATGCTAAGCCCAAGAGTCCAGGCTAGTCTTTTTTTGCTGGTCTTTTTTTGCTATTGATGTCCCCTGAATCCAAGGCTAACCAGCAGTGTCCTCCATCAAAGATGTTGCCTCTGCCAGCTGCGAGGGGCATGATGTGTTGAGAATTTACTGAATTCCATCAGGGTAAATATACTATTGTGTTGTGTTATGCCTAACATTAATGTAGACTGGCTCATGTTTGGACCCTTACCCAGCTGCCTATTGACCATGTGATTTTGAATCTTGGAGAGACTGAGAAACTTGCCAATGTTCTCACCCATAAAATGAGATGCTATTATTTACCTCATGGGATTGTTCTAAGAATTGAGTAAGTTAGTTTATGAAAACATGGGTCTAGACCTTATTAAGCTCCTAGTAGATAGCAGTAAGATTTATCATTAAAAACTACCCAGTGACTCATGAGTCTGAACACAGTCCTTCTCAAATCTTTGTTATGCCCCTCATTACCCATATAGACAAATAATAATGTTCCAATCAAGGATTTTAAGTCATTTTCTGCTTGTTAACCCTCAACTTCAAAAAGGCCTTAAGATCTCTGGTTGGTTCCTTCTCTCCAGTCAGCCTCCTTGCCTGACCCCTGCCTCTTTTTTCAAATGAGAACCTTTATCCCATCAAATAGATGTGCATCCATCAAGTAGCTGTCAGCTTTCTCTTCTTGGGCACACAAAGTCCACCTCCTCCAGGAAGCCCTTTTCAAAGCCCAGGTGCCTCCAGAGGGGAAGGCTGAATCATGTGTCAGTTCCAGGGAAGTCGAAGCACTGAAAGGAAAAGCTGTCTAGTGATAGACTCAAAAAAGAGTTAGGCTTGTTGCTTTGAGTTCAGATAGACAATCGAGAGTGATTTTAATAACTCTGAAATGTTTTATCTTTTACAACCCCAGGAACTGCTGCTCTGCAACCTTAACAAATTGCCGGCTTTCCATTCCACGCTCCCTGTCATCTTCAGTTAATACAGGGTCCATTAGGAGTTGAGAAACTTATTATTGCAATAAAAAAATATATCCTATCCATATCACAGACCATATATCTGAATCTTGCATAACACCCTCCCAGGGATTAATCCATATTTTAACCAAGTGCTTTATAATGGTGACGCTTCGGCCCTGTGCACAGCCATTTCCATGAATGCTCAGATAGCAAAAGGTCATCTCTGAGGTCAGGATACTGCTTTTTCTGGGCTTATGAAGAACAAAGAGCATTTCTTGCTCCTCTGGTTGGCTACTCGCTTACTGAAAGAGCAGAAGACACCACAGAGATGGGTGCTGTTGGAACCCCAGTCAGCAGAGCCCATTCTCAGTTGTAAATGACCCAGGGGGTGTAGGTGTGGGAGTGCAGGTCTAAACCTACAGCACCATTTCATCATCAGAGTCACCCATTGTGAAAAAGAGGTACTGCCTTCTTCCTGGGTGCAAAATGCCCTCTGCCAGGTGTTTTCTACAGCTACATGAAGTCTTGCATGACTATAAAGAATTCTTGCTTTCTTGTCTTAAGGAAATATCAGACAAGTGTCTATGAAGAAGTCCACACTCAAGCCCTGCCTGGACTTGGTTTATAGTCCCAAGACCTCCATTAACTTCCTCTCCTCCGACCCCACCCATTCCCATCACTTACATCATGATGACCAATTTCTACTCAGCCTTCAGGTATCAACATGCATGCCACTGTGAAAAACACCTTCGCATTTCCCCTCAACCCCTTGAAAATGCAGAAGTGGTCTCCCATCCTTCAAAGTCATGGTGCCTCATGTCTTCATAGTGCTCCTCGAGTTGTATCATATATTTACATGGCTTTTTGTTCAGTGTTCATCTCCCTGCTTGGATTACAAGTTCCATAAAAACAGCAACTGTGCTATTTAGTCTTGCAGATTCTTAGTTTTTGGCATATAGGAGACAGAAAAATTTGTTGAATGAATGGATGAATGAACAAATGAATGAATGATCTTGAACAAATTATTTAATCCTTGTGACTTTCAGTTTTTCTGAAACAGTAGAAATAATTAATAATTATATAATTATTATTATATATAATTATATATGATTATATATAATAATTAAATAGTAGTAATAATTGCCAAAGCTTCTGCAGTGCTGAAAGTATTTTATATAATAATTAGAATTAATCTTGGTAACAACCCTATGAGACAGTCATACATATTATTTTCCTATATTACCTATGACAAAACTGAGGCAGAGAGGTTAAGTGCTTGATTAAGGTCAGACAGCTAGTAAGTGATGGAGCCGTGGTAGAACCCAGGTAGTCCTGCTTCAAAGCCCTAGCTTTGTTTGAACTAAGTGATCACAAAGATCTTTTTAGATCATGATACTCATAAATTTAGGAGCTCCTTCTTGGAATATGTCCACCAAGATTTGTCTAATAAATATTGCCAAATGACTGTTATGTCTGAGAACTGGAAAGCCTGCAGTAAAAAATCCCTTCCTCACACTTCAATGGGGGGAGTCAGGAAAATAAATTAAATGACATATTTAGTACGTTAGATAATGAATGCTATGGCGGAAAATCCCGCAGGGAGGAGGTTCAGGGGGTCTTTGTGGGTGGTGGTGTAATTTTACCTAAGGTGGTCAAGGAAGACTTTGAAAAATGTGACTTGAGTGAAGGTAGAAGACAGAGAGGTAGCAACCCCTGCAGGTCCCTGGGGGAAGAGCATCCCAGGCAGAACAGAGGGAAGTGATGGAGAAACTACTGAAATGAGCAGGGGGCCCAGTGGAAAGAGATGAGGTTGAAAGGTAGGGGAGACAGGTCCTGCTGGTATGTGCTCAGCTCTGTCACTTTATTCTAAATTTTCTGTTTATATATCAGGTTCATGGTCCCAGGAAAGACAAGTTGATCTTTGTAGCTCCAGAGTTTACTTCTGTGCCTGACCACAGTTGGTACTCTGAGTGCTTTTTTTTTTTTTCTTAAATTTTTTTATTTATTTATCCACGAGCTGGGGTACAGGTCAGAGGTGTGGGAGGGTGAGAGGATTCACCTGAGACAGAGTGGGGAGCAGAACAAGCAGACTGACTCAAATACACTGCTGAGGGAGCAGTGGGCCTGGCAGGAGAGGTCTGCCGCGCCATGTGGTTATCTCCCTGCCCGGCCGGCCAGGAATTGAACCCGCACTGCAGAGGCTGCGGACAGCTTCACAGCACTGTGTTCAACCTGCTGCGCCACTGAGGAGGCCTCCGAATGCTTTTTGAGTAAATATTATAGTGCTAGAAGAACTCCCATCATATTTTTTTTTCTAAATTCCATTGCTGAAGTTCTGTTGTGTGGTTCAACCTGCCCTTCCAGGAAAAGGTTCCTTGCCAGAGCTTGGCATCTACAAGATGACTTTTTCTTATTTTTCTCTGTGCTCTGTGCCATTGGACATAACCTTTCATTTCAGTTTCCTCTCTATTGCCACCATCACAGAGTGTTTGGGGAAACTATGATCTCCTTGGGTGAAAATAATCACAATTCTGTTATGATTTGATAGCGTATAGACCCCTCCCTCTCAGGAGGAGGTATAGCATCCAGGGCATCTTCATGCAGACATGATGGACACATGGAGCCCACAGGTACTCACCATGTCTGATCAGAGGAATGTCTACAGGAAGAGTGCAGAAGAAAGGATGTTTCTAGCCAGAAAAAAAAAAGGACATTTTACATTTGACCCATTCTCCATTCAAAATTCATAGAGTCCAACAATAAAAGTCATAGTGACACCCATTTACTGACAGGTACATTGGTTGTGTCACAGGCTCCACATGTAGCATAGTAACTTCAAATGTCTGGGAGAGGTGCCCTCATTCACAAAAATTGGGACACTGAGAATACATTCCTGGGTTTTCTTCCCTCTTCAACGTGGATATCCAAATGATGAATTATTCTTGATGCTTTCCTTTGTCAAATAAAGTCAAAAGCAGAAAATGTAGGGTTCACCTAAGCCACCCTGACATCTGTCCCCCATGGACCTCAGAAAGGCAGACACTCCAGAAAAAAGCAAAATGCAACCTCACACTTGGGACCTCATAGGGCAGCATTGGGGCTGGAAGAGGTTGTAAACTTTCAGACCCAACTCAAGTCTAAAAGTGATGCAAGTCACTTCTTCTGTTCTTAATGCTATTCCTGATTACTAGTGAATATAAATATAATGATCCCATTCATGCTAAACCCAGTGAAAGGAAATGAGGTCTGAAGTAAAAACACTGCTCCTGTGATAGGGGGGCCCCCATCCACTTCTCTGCTGCAAGAATATCCATTAATTTGACAGGGGAACAAAAAAAAAAACATTTTTAAGGCTTGTGCTATCTGGTAGGTGCTTGTAACTCATCCCTTTGGGAGGTAATCATGCTGGCACTACTTCCTGTCTCTGAGCCTCAGTTTCCCCTTCTTGATAAAAGAGTAAGGATCACCATTCTTCACCAAACCTACTACCTTTTAGTGCTTCTTTTTAACAAGCTCTACAACACCACCAAAAACACCTCTGCAGCCATCCTAGCTAGGAAAGCTTTGATTTTAGGAGACTGGAGTCACCTCTTTGAACCTCTTGCCTCTTGAGTGGTCAGTGGGCAGTAAGAGGGTACCTCAAAAAAAAATCTTCAAAGGAATAATGGAGAGCATGGGGGACAAAAAGCTGGGTGTCTGCAGTGAGAATCAGATTGGGGCAGGGTGAGCTGGAGCCCACTGCAAGTGTGATCAGATCCTGGGCTCTGCACACCTCTCAGCCTTGAAGCCAGCCTTGAAGCCAGCATTTTCTTCGACATAGCATCTTCTTTAGCAGATAAAATAACTTTAACCTGAAGACCCCAGCTGATAACTTTGTGTACAAACCCCAAACAGTCGCTGAAGCCTGTCAGCCTGCTGCATCCCCAGGTGCATGTCCCCTTGACTGCAGCACCAGGAATTCTGCACAAGGACAAGGGAACCCCTGGAGCATTTGAGGGAGTCACATCCCTGCTGCATTTGCTTCCCGATGTGCTCCTTGGCCATCCAGCACAGACAGACAGCCGGCAGATAGGACTGTGTTGTCAGTGGTGGGCGATAACTCCATTTCACATGTGTCTCTGGTGTTTTGTTAGGAGTTCACAGCCAGACAGCTCAGACAACGGCAAGATGCCTCTCAGCACACTAACTCACATGCCAATCCAGTGTGTGAGATGAGGCTTGCAAGGCTTGCAGGTCACAAGAGGGACCGGTCTGATAAGACCTACAAAGAAGGACTCTCTCCCACCCTCTACCCCTGAGCAATGAACAGAAAATGCCACCCATTGTTTCTCGGACTTAGCATCACAATGAGAAAGAGCATTATAGAAGCCCCTAGCTAATGTGTGCCCCTAGGTCAAGTTGATGCACTGAGATTATTTCAAGCTGTTTATCGCTTAATACCACTTTGCAAATGAAAAAACAAGGCAGTTGAAGGTTAGAGGCTTTCCAAGAATCTCAGAGAAAGCCTGCATACCTGGTCCAGACCCTCAGCGAACAGTCCAAGCTAAGCATGTCTTTCCCTACAGAACATGAACCATTCTTCCCTCACCCCACCCTACCTGTGCATGACTCTCCACTGGGTGTCCCCAAACCCTGCCTTCCAGGAGAGACCCTGAATCAAGCCTCATGCCACTCTACAGATCAAACCTTCCATTGATCACACAAAGCTGTGATCATTACACTTCCTAGACACCAAGCACCATACTGACCTTCCTGCCTGGGAAGCAACTTAGACTCCCCCAAGTTGCTTTCTCCTTGGAAGCATTGCCACACATACCCATCTGAAGATGGGTTTTATGTTACCTGTTATTTCTTCATAATCATCTATAGTCAATTATTTATTACACATTTAACTCTACTTGGGCTGTCCTAGATACGTTCAAAGAGCTTTTTCACAGATTCTATTCTCTGGTGTCTTAATGTCTCAGAGGGATAGCATTGATGCAAAGAAAATGTTACAAATATTGAGTGAACATGGAATAAATACAGATGAGGCAAGATTAAATATGTACATTATGCAAACCCCCTCTTTGACCCTCTTCCTCCCAAGCTATAGACATGCTAAACAGTGGCAGCAGACAGATTTTCTTGGTCCAAGGAATAACAATCTTAGAAGACAGATTATTTCTTTCCCCGCTGTCAAAAACACAGACTTAAAGTCATCACTAGAAAGCCATCAGCAGCTGAGCTAAGAAGTGTGGCTAAGAAGTTTTAAGGAAATGTTATTAGAAATGACCTCTTATTCATAGAAGATTTTGTGGCTGAAAGTCGCTGTATAGCTCTTGCTCCAGACCAAGTCCCTTTTATCAGCTATAATATCCCTACAAGTACCCAGTCCTATTGGAGCCTGAGATGCAGTAAATATCAAGGCATAATTTAACCAGTAACAGCAAAGTAGCAAATAATCACAAGTGTGGGGGCCTTTGGCCATAAAAATGCAGACGTTTACCTTGAATGTTGATTTAAACCACCAGATTGTGTGCCAAATGAAGCTTGAAATGTATCATCTCAAGTACAGCGTCCAACTGATAAAAATTGTCCTAAAAGCTTTGCCTTTGTATTAAAAAGTGGTTTCAAAGGGGTTGGTCTTCTTAGAGCCAGGCAATTTGATCTTGCCAGCATCATAAAAAGGTAGCATTTTAGAGTGGGAAGGGCACTCAGAGTCTGAGAATCCAGTGTCCTCCTCATGCAGAAACCCCTGCTTGAGAATTGCCTCCAGTGAGGTAGGTGCCAAGGGCGGCATATTACAGGGTTACCATTACAGGGTGGGTTTGTTACAGGGCAGGGAGAGGGGCAGCCCAGACCCCGTGAACCTGCCTGCTCTAAAGAGGTTCTGCCATCCGCCGCATCAACACAAAGCATATGAGACTTTAATGGGAAGAAACTTTATTACAATTAGGAAACAATACAGGAAAGGCAAAAAATATAGTTTCTAAATCAAGCACCCAAAGTTACCCGTCCCCTCGTGGGTAAAAGTCTACCCAAATGGGATTGGCCCAGAGCAAGGCCCCAAAGCCTGCCACAAGTCCAAAGCATCTTCCAGTGGACACCCACAGAAAAGGATCAGAAACCACCAGACAAATCTGGAGGGAAAAGAGCAAAATCAAAATCAAGACAAAAACCGCCTTTGTCACCTCCCCACGGGCCTCACCCACATCTGTGTCACCCAGTCCACGACCAAAAGACAAGCGCAGTTTCTTCACGTGTCTCTCTGTTCCATGTGCCTCCTCCAGGTCTCCTTCTGGCTCTCCATCCTGCTTCCTTCCTTTCCTCAGTCTCCTCTGCAGCTGCTTCTCTCCCTGCTCAGCAACACCCTCCCCTGGATGGGGCAGGAAACCTGGAACCTCCCCCTTTCCTGGAGACCACCCTGTTACAGGTTGAGTGAGTTGCAGGGTGAATGGAGGGAGTGTGTTCATTGGTGAGCACCTGAAGCTAATTCAAGCCAGGCTACCAAGTCAGGGACCCAAATAATCCAGTCTCCCTAGAGGGGGTGGTGATAGGACTTTACATATATTGAATTTTCTTTGATTTAAGACCATTTTCTTATTTCTCCAGCCAGCAACAATCCATTGTTATGGTGACCTATTAAGATGATTACAGAAAGTGTTGGTGGCCCAACATATCTCATTTTCATCATTGCCAGCCTCCTGCAACCGTGACTTCTGAACATGTCATAAATCCAATAGACTGAATGGCTCTAGGAGCTCAGCAAAGAGGCTCCAACTTTTTTGCTTCCACTTAGGCCTGGGTTATGAGTAGTAATAAACTCGGCAGTCAAGGCCAGCGATGTGATAATAAGGGGAAATGAGAAAAGAGTTAGGAAAAGAAAAGAAAAGCCAAAAAAATGCCCAACTCTCCTTGCTTTGCCGAGTTTCAAATTCATTAGCAACCTCAATTATTTAATTCCTCAGTTTTAATCTCTAATTAAACACTGCCACAGACACTGTAGCTATGGCGGGTGGAATTTAAGTGGCCTCTTCTTTTTTTTTTTTTTTTTTTTTATAGAGGCATGTTTTTTTTTTTATTCATTTGTTTGTTTTGTTTTGTTTATACATGCACTGGGTACAGTCAGAAGCAAGGGAGGGTGAGAGAATTCACCAGAGCCAGAGCGGGGAGCAGAGCAGGCAGAAGGACAGAAGTCCACTGCTGAGGGGAGCAGCGGGTGGCAGGAGAGGTCTGCGCACCATGTGGGATCCTCCTCTGGTGGCCAGGGAGCAGCCGGGGATCGAACCAGCACCGCAGAGGCCGCAGGCAGCTTCGCAACCCAGCGCTCAACCACCACTCCACCACCGGGGATAAGTGGCCTCTTCTTAATAATTGTGCAACTGTGATCCCTGCATTACTAACCCAGAGGGGAAAAGGCAGAGCAGGAGCGGGGGGCAGGGAGGTGGGGAGGAGGGAGTTCATAAAGAAAAGAAAAATGTGAGTGCCTAAACTTCATACCGAATGGTTATTGCAAAGGACATTATTTTGCCTCTAAATATAGCGAAGATGACTATAAGTCTTCTAGCCTTTTTCTATAATAATTCCCTAACTCCAAGCATATTTGCTGATAAGAGCATGCTTTACCATAGCTATTCTCTTTTGGAATAATTAGACAAGAAAACAACAGACAGAGGGTACAGTATGTTCCTGGATAAATGATGATTCTATTTTTTGCTTATTTCACCAAGTCAGAGAATTCTGGGCTTCCTTTCTAAAAAAATTATTATTCGGATGAAGTAATGGAATAAATATAAGACAGTGGATGGTAGCATTTTGGTAACCGGATTCTGTTTATTTAAAGAAAAGCCTCCCTGAGAGAGGGAAGGCATATCCACAGATCCTCAGAAGGAAATGTGATTAAAATGCAGGTAGGAGGAAAATAGAATATAAAATTGCATCTCCTCTTTCATGATGGCCAGATGAGAATTAGGTTTTCCAGACTTAACTGAATACTGAAAGGCGCAGTGGCTTAGAACTTTCCCATGTTCTGTCCACTTCCTGACATACTATGTTGTACTTGGTTTTTTCACTATCTGCCCAAATAGATGGTTGAACTCAAGGAAAAGGAGTATCGTTTGCTTCCCATTTCCACTGGAATTAGCACCTTACCTGAACAAGAATGAAATAATTATTTGTTGAATAAATTTGCTGTATTAGGGTAATTATGAGTAAATTCTTTGAAATGCCCTTTTATCAAGCCTTAAACTAATTTCATAAGAAATATACACTTTAAAGGAATGAAGTAATGAATGAATACAGGTGTGTGTGCGTATACATATTTCAAATAGATTAATTGAAGCCAAAGAATCAAAGTAAGTGAAGGTCACAATTTTAAACAATGGGAAGGAACTTCTCTAGTAAAGACACAAAAATATGTTCCATCTGGCCAGAAACTGGATCTCTTGTGTCAACTGTCTAGATCAATCCAAGCAGTGGGACTTTCTTGCTAGTGTCAACCCACAGTGAATGAGCCAAATGGTTGGTCAGGTGACCCAAGCCCTGTACTTGTGCCATGCTGGTATCAGCACCAGAGCCAGACTCTGTAGGTGCTTCTGATTAAAGGTGACACCCAAGTGCTTTGCAGACCCCTGGATGTTGGCCACTGGGGATGTTACTGTAGAAGGGAAAAATAGAACTCCAGAAGCCCTACTCCACCACTCCTGAAAGTTCCCAGGGCAGTGTGGGTCTCCCAGAAGCCACCTGGCCAGTGGCTGGGGCCACTTAAGCTGTGACTCTAGGTAGCATCAGTGCCAGGCAAACTCATTGGTTGTTTTCTTGGTTTCAAAGGGGACAATCACTTATTGAAGGACTTGTATTGGGACCCCCCCCCTTCAGATGCATGTATTTTATTGAGACAATCAAGTAAGAAAAAGCCTTTTTTTCTATCTCTACCCTCAAGAAGTGTACAGTCATGTAAGGGAGATGAATTTAAATTATGAATCTATGAGGCTAGTGGTCAATTTCTCAGCATCATATATGATGGCTTTAGATACTTAAGATGTGTCTTCAACAGAGGCATGATTCAAATGATAGGATGGGGTATTGAGGGCATTTAACCCCCATCAAGGGGTTCCCCGCAGGACCTTCATTTTCTCCAGCAGCCGCCCATTCTTTCTGCAGTCAGTAGTTTGCTGTTGCTAATCCATTCATCTTTGGGCTCCTTCTGACTCTTCTAATTACCTTCCTGAGAGAATTGGGCTGCATTTGCTAGACTGTGCAGATTGTTTAGACTAGCAACTGGTTGTCTCACCTTCCAGAAGTCCTTGTTCCACAAGGAAAAGAGGACAACTTCTTGTCGCAAGGGTGAAGACGTCTCCTTTGTCAGCTCTTCTTACAGCTAAGAAAAATTAGGAGAGCTCACCACTAAAAAGAATCTATAGCTTGAAGGAGGTACAGTGTGCTGGTTCCAGCCGATGTCCCAGAGCCTGGCTGCTGGTTCTACATTTCAATCTTTGCCATTGATTTTTATGTGGAGTCTGCTCTGAGTTCCTTTCTTGTCTCTCTTCCTTCCCTAACTTGCCCTCTTTTCCTGTGGTTTCCCAGAAAAAGCAGTTACTTGACTTAACTTGCAACTGTTTTGAAAGTGTCTTTTAATAAATGCGATGCAGTCCCTCAAACGGAGTACTCTGGAAGGGCTCAACAGCCCTGCAGATACACAATCAATACTTTGCCTGAACCATTGATACCCTTGCCCGTCACTTAAATATCATTACAGGAAAGATTTCAACAAGATCACGGCACATTATACTTTAAAGTTTGACTTTAAAGGATGCCTGGGCTTTGCTGAAAGGCATTAGTAATGGAATTCTTTATCTCTGAGCTTAATTTATTCTGAGGAGAATAGGGCCATTATCTTAAATCTATTTTTTTTTCCAACAGAGAAAACAGGCCTCAGAAGTCCAGCACTTATAAAGAAATCATTGTTTAATTACTTTTCTGTTTAACCCTTAGCAGAAGGAAAGGGGGTGGGAATGCATTATTGGAAAATGAACGTGCGTACTGACCAGGCTGCCGGCAGCAGACAGCAATATTTCTTTGTTTGGTCATTTCTGCTCTTATCCTTCTCTGCATTTCTCAAGTGCAAGAGAAATAAAGCAGTCAACAAAAACTTTGAGGAGTCCTGACCGTCCCCCAACTGAATCCACTTTCCCTGGATCATTGGTGATGTAGGGGGCTTTGGTTTGAAAATTCAGGGATCAGTGCTGTAGGAGTAGTGTTGGGTATTGGACTACTTGCTATAAATTAGCACCTGGGAGCTATGGGTCCATCCACCAGGGACAGATCCCTTCAGCTCCCTGATCCCAAAAGTGTGTCTCTACCATGCAAAATAGCTAGTTTGAAGATTGAAGAAGGTGATCTAGCAACTGACTATCCTTTTACAAAGCACCAACCACCACACAATTAATAAGCCTATTCATTGCTTCCTCCCACCAGGAAATTTGCTTAATTCAAGTGTGGTTTCACTGTGCAGGAGATTTGAGCTCTGGAAGATGCTATATGCCTAGGACCTCATCCAAGCTCTCTACTTGCTTGCTTTTTCTTTCTAATATGTAAAACTTAACCACTAGGCCTCTATGACACATTTGGGGCAAGGTCTGGGGATCACTTGTCAATTAAACGATGTGGTCAAATGTTATAGAGCTGCAGGCCTGCTGCTTCGCTAGCCCCGGGCTTAAGTGACCTCCTTACTTGGCCCTTTTCCTACAGAGGCTCCCAGAATCTCAGAGCTAGGATTCATCTGTTTGTATATGCCAGTGGGTAAGAACAGCATGGCTTTCCAAAGGTTGAGGGGTGATTCAGCTTTGAGGAAGTTTCATCTTCCACCGCATTCTTTCGGATTGGTTAGATGGAGGGAGAAAAGTAAGCACCATTAAAATCCCAGGGCCAGCAAGCTTATCAGCATCCCACATGTGACTTTCAGTGCCTGCCTTTCTTTTGTCCATTAGTATAAATGACACTTTTTGATGTTTTTATGGCCTTTATTCGAGATTCAGTGTTTAATGGTCACTGGGTCACTTTTTACAACTGCAGATGACTTTGATGGCCTTCATCCCTTCTTCTTAGCTATCTTCACATCTACAAGGAATGAAAGGTTATAAAGAATTCAGACAGGCTCCTGTTTTGATCAGGATATCTGGATGATGGTTATACTCAAGTCAAAAAGTCAGTGCACTTCCCAAATTAGAATGATATATTTAGGAAATCTCCATTTTACAAGATTGCAGCCCATCTTTTTTGTTTGTTCCCATCCTGGTGGGCCAGTTTATTTATAACTGACTCTAATTAACCCTCTACCTTCTGCAAGCTTTTATCACTCACAGTAACAGGGAACTCAGAAATGGGAGAGATATTTCCCCCCTGTTTTTGAGTCCCCTCATCTTATAGCTTCCCTACTGTTAGTACAAAATGAGTAGGTTCAGAGGACAGCTGGAAAAGGATTGTAAGCATCAGAATCAACACTTAGATTGTTGGTATTTACTCCATGTTCTAAGTTATGTGCTATTTTTAAATTGACACTGAACTGCAAAGATTTGCGTTAATCATATTTCTCAGTTTATGATACCGTAGCATCTATCTGAGAACTCTGCTGTTTTTTTCCACCTTCATTGCTGTCCCTCACTCCCATTTCCTTTCTCCTACCCCTACACAACTATGTTATGTTTGAGATATATGTGTGTGTGTGTGACTATATCTATAAAATATGTAGCCTTTTCTATGTGAATGAGATTAATTTACCTACATACCATTATGCCATTGTGGTTATACATACATAAGTGTGTGCATATATGTGTGTATATATGTGTGTATATATGTGTGTATATATGTGTGTATGTGTGTATGTGTATATATGTGTATATATACATATATGTGTGTATATATGTATATATACATACACACATATATGTATACATGTTTGTGTATGTGTGTATACATATATGTATATGTATGTGTGTATATACATATATACATCTACACACATATATAAATATACACACATATATAAATAAAAAATTCTTTTTCTCCTCTACCCACTACTTCTTTTAAAAATTATTCATGTAATGAAGTATTTATCCATGTACAGTTTCTAAATGATATCTTCACCAAGTTTTATTTATCCATTCCTTCTTGGCGGATCTCTAGGTTGCTTTTAATTCCCCTCCCCACTCTCAGAAACCTGTTTGAGAATTCCTGCATTATGCTAGACAAGATTCCGGGCGCTAGGATATAGGTATACATAACTTCATTAAGTGCTGCCAGGCGTATTCTAAAATAATTGCCCCATTTACGTTCTTGCTGCTAGTTCACGGAGGTTCCCATTCCCTGTGAGGTCACTAATTCTTAGTGTTTTCCAGTTTTCTGATTCTTACTAACCTCATTGGTATAAAGTAATCTTTCATGATTATATTCATTTTCTCATTACTGATAAATATGATGCTAAATCTTCATTCTCAACTGTCCATAAGATGGGATGCAGTGACATCAGAAAATAGAACCTGTGCAGACTACCAGGGGTGCCTGAAATAGAGTCATCTCTGTAAGCAACTGTTGGAACCCCGCAACTGCTGGGAGCTGCAGGCCTCATAACGACTGCTCTGGTCTCGTAGGCATTCATGACTCAGTAGTGTTTGACCACCTTGCACACCCCAAACATCTACTCTCCCTTCCGAGCAGAGACGAGGTTGCATGTCCTCCCCAGTCCCTGCTGCTGTTTGAGGTGTCGCACATCAGTAGATCTGTGCAGACTCCCTTAGTTTAATGTTTCTGTCAAAGTAGCCCACAAGTGCCATCTTATCAGAGGATCAATTTTATATCAGAGGGTCATTAAATTCTTTTTCATGAGCATAAAATGGGCTTTTGCTGCTGCATGTTGTACTGCTACTCGTCTGAAACTGGAGATGAAATCAAAGTGGAAGAGATTTAACCAAATTATCCATCTTCTGAAAATAAGCTCCACTGCAAATGTATTTTTGATGTGGTATTGTGCAACACAGAGAGTGGAGAAATAAAAATACCCTAATGGCCCTCTTATACACAAACAGGAGCAGACTGTGAAGTTAACTCTCTGTGGAGCGGAAGTTCCCTTTCCATTGGCAGTGAGGTGGGGAGGGGGCTGGGGAGGAATTTGACAAGTGAGGGATAAAGATGTAAAGCTCATGATAGACTGTGCTGGGGTCCAGTTGAATTGCACATTCATCTGTAATTTTTTTCCCCAAAACAAGAGAACACTGGAGGGGGGCTTTTCACTTTCTACAGAGTTGAATGGTCCTAACCTACTAACCTATGTCATCCAAGACTGAAATTTCCCACCAGCCCGAGAGGGCCACTCAGCAAGCTGCACCCCCAACCTGGGCCCAAACTCCTGCTCTTCCCAGTGGTGCCCTTTATCCTCACCTGCTCGAGGACAGAAAGTTTGTCTTAGTTATGGAGTGCCTTGCCTGTGGCCTGTATTTGGGAGTGATTTTTCACATGTTGATAACTTGGGTCATTTCACGAACAGGCAAGAAGGGGGAGCTCAGCACAATAAGGACACTGGGGCACATTAGCCACCCCTGCCACTACTCTGACCTCACCCTACTGTCCTGTGACTGTGGAGTCTTGGAGGATGAACGGAAAGAGTCAGAAGCAGCAAACAAAAGCCAGGACAGTGCTTATTAAAGCAGCCATGTGTGTGGAGTGCATGATGTGTGTGTTTGGGGTACGGAGTAGAGAATAGTAAAGGAGGAGAAATTGCGCTTGCTCAGACCTTATCCGGAAATGATTATAAGGACGAGGTATGGCGCAAGTCAGTACCCCATGTCAGGGGTCGCCAGAGAGAACTATTGACTGTGCTGTCCCTCGCCTGGAGGTCTGTGGAGTCAGAACTCTGCCGCATTCCTGTTCACTCAGTGCCCCCAAAGCTGAATGGTGGCCGCTGAAGCCCACATGCTTCACACAGTTTTCTAGGGCATCAGTGCCATTATTCCATCCACTGGGATCATCTTCAGCTCTGCCTGCTTCTCAGACTTTGCTGTTTCCTCCATTCCAAGTAAAGATCAGATGTCTTTAAAAAGCACACCTGTCAGAATTTCTGTGAGGAGCATAGGCACCTGGTAGTGATATACAGCACCATCAAGCCAGCCTCAGAGCCCAAAGCCTAATGTTGGGAGGATTCTGAGAAACCTCCTGACCAGCTCAGGGTTGCCCTGAAATGCTGCTATTTCTCGGGATAATTTTCCTCCTTGCAGACACGAACAAAAAAGCAGTTCTGCATTAGGTGGTGTGGGGTTAGTTTCTTAGATATCAGCCACATAGCAGTGGATTAGAGGACTCTGGGTCCTGGAGGGTGACTTTTTGTGATTAATGGAGGCCTTGCCTCTGAACGACCCAGCTATATTTTATATTTGCCATAAGCTGTGCATGTGCTCTTCAGAGAAAACAAGAATAAAAACACTATTTGCAAGATAAGTAAAGAGAAATGTAATCCCTGAGTGGAATGAAGGGTGCTTTGAAATGAATGGGGGATAATCCTTTTGTTGTCTATTACAAATGCACTTATTTCTGCATTATCTGGCTATGAGAAGTTGCCATTCGATCCAGTGACAAAGCCACTGCAGTTTCTTCTCTTCCTGCCATATTAAATGTGTGCTGCAAGGAGCGTTTATTGCCTGGAGGCTCAGGCAGCCTGCCCAATAGGGGTGGCTGGATCTTGGGGCCACTGTGGCCCCTAACAGAGTGAGTGCTGGGTCAGCCTCAGGACAGCAGTAAGAGGCTCAGGGAAATGACAGGACAGGACAGGCTTGCCCAGCCCTACCTGCTCCAGAGGCTGAAGAACTCAGTGCCCTATTCACATAGACTTTCAATAACCAGAAAAATCATAACCCAGCCCCCTGCTCAGTCTGAGACTAATTCCTCTTTTTCACGGTCTGCCATTAGGTTCTCTTGAAGGGTTGATGGGAAAATTCCAAGAGTTTGTCCAAGAGCATTGCTTTGGCCGTGCCTTATTACCTCCCACCCCACCCCTCAAACCCATCACCCTTCCTCCCTTTTCTTATCCCTTCCAGAATAAGGAGGTATCTTTACGATGGCAACACCAGGAATGGACACATGTCACAACAGCTAAGAATCTGTTCCTGGGAGCTATCTTCTTTGAAGCTCAGCTTTCCCTCCCCTTCTCTGCTGATTCTTGCCAAGTGCTTTGGAACCCCACAGATGGGACACCTTAGGCATGATTTTATATCTTCCACTTTTAGGTAAAATGACTCCCACATTAGTGCCTCAAAAGTTCAAGTGCTCTTCTGATCACTAGTCAAGAATCTATCAGGGAGGGCGCAAAAGTGTGTGGAGGGATGCTAAATAAAGTATTTAAAATATCCATAGTTGAATAACATTTTTCTCAGCTGGAGGGAACAAGTTGAAGTACATTTGGAGGTGGGAGATGAAGGTTGCCACTTAAGACAATTGGACAAAGAAGATGTGAAGTTTCTAAATCCGGGGAGAAACAAATGATTTTCTCATAGTAGCCCAGAGACAGGATTCACATGGGGTCGATTCCATAACCGTCTAAAACTTCTACCCTTTCAGGTGGCTGGTTCACTGGTTCTGTTTAGGGCATGAGCTCAGTAACAAATTAAGTAAAGTGTCCCCAATAAATGCTAATAAGCCCCAAGAGGAAACAGGGGCATCCCCGTGCATACCAAATGTGCTCATTAGCATCCCCGCTATTATGAAGAATTGTAAAATGACCTTGCAATCATTAGAAGCTTAAAATGCTATGACTTAAGTTTAGAGGGACACATATTACATTGTAAAACCTAATTAGTGTTACCTTTGCTAATTGCTGCTTAGCACTGAGCTAGATAAAATAAATGCATGATGGACATTCCAGGGCACCAGATATAACCCTCTTACCATTTTTAAAGGAAGTGAAATTATAGGAGAAAAACTGTTTGAAAAGGTGTTTATCTGAATTGTGAGTGGTTTGAGGGAAATGGGAGAAGCATGGGCAGCCACTATGTTTATTTGTATGAATCCTAAATGCTGAAATTTTCTCCTGAGAACAGATTTCTTCTCCTATACTTCTCTAATGTGAATGCAGGAATGCCAAACAATAGGGGAAAATTACAATAGCACCAAAATCCATCCCAAGCCTGAAAACAGCTGTGCAGGGATCCAGTGAAATTATATTCCACATGCAATTAGAATACTCAGCACTCACCCAGCGCAAATCTGCAGCCAGGCTGCCCAGCAGTGCTCTTGCCAGGGTGCCTGGCAGTGCTCTCGTCAGGAATGGAGGTGTCCACTGGATGAATCCACTGGGGAACCTCTAGGTCCTTTTCAAGGAAGTTCTGCATGCTGCATGCATGTATGTGCACTTACATGAGGATGTGCTGAGAAAAAGTGGGGAGGAAGCTAGGAGAGCACAGGCACAGGCAGGCCGAGAGTCACCCTCAATTCAATTTGTTTGGGGGCCCTTGTGGGCATAGAACCAGGGGCAGAGCACTCAGGTCAGGTCAAAGTCTGTTTTTAACCTGCTCCTGCAAATGAAGCCAAAAGTAGCAAAAAGGGCTAAGTCTCCAATCACAACCAGCCACTAGAAACATACACACATGCATGCACACACACACACGCACACAGGCTACCCTGCGTCCAGCTGTGCTCAGCATTTGCAACAGGTTGAAAATGAAACCATTTTCTCATTTTTTTTTCCTTCCTGAAGGATAAATAATAGCTAATTTTCCAAGAAAAAAGTCTGTCACTTATACCTAGCTCAAGACCCCTCCCAAGAAGATCCCAAATTGTATAGATTAAAATCAAGTGATAGTATTTTACCACTAGAGCATTCATAAAGACAGTCTGGGGCTTAGTTTTTATATTGGATTCTGAGGAGGGTAGGGGGTCCTCTGAGGTCCCTCAGCTGCTGCTGGGACCCTGGGACCACTGTAGGGATAGAGTAGGAAAGGGACCAAGGAAAATAGAGCAGGCAGGGACTGCCTTGTCACAGGGCAGCTTCTCCAAGCTATTTTTTAATACAAAATTTGCATGCAAAATTTAATCCGGAAAAGAAAAGGCTCCCATTGCTAAAAATAGTTGAAACTTCACCAAGAGACACTTGAGGACAAGGAAGACTATGGGACTTCCTTGGAGTCACTCTTGGACACCACCCCACCCCCACCCCCGCTACCCGGACAGGACAGGAGCAGAATGCAATCTACTTGGGTATCTCCAGGCTGGGGAAGGAGGACTTGGTGATGGCTTAGAATCCAATATTGGTGACTTCCTAAAAGACATCAACCCCTAACCTGCCTTTTGCAGGTATTCTTAAGCGTTCACACATAAGAATCCCTTCCTTGAGCTAAATTTCCCGAGGACCACATGCTGTACATTTTATGGATAACAGGGTCCTCAGGGTAGGGGTGGGATTTGATGTTGTCTACTACCCCCATCCCAACATTACCAGCACTGTTGCCACCGCTCTAGGGACAGAGATCCTGGTAGCCATTCTTCCTTGACTCAGCTGGTCAGGGCTGAATTTTAGGAGCTAAATTGCTTCCGTGTGATTTCTACAGTCTGTGCATTTGCTTTGATGGCTGGGCATCTTGGCTTCTCTGAGATAAGCTCCTGCCATTCGCTGCCTGACAGCGTTCATGCCAGCAAGACAGACCAACAGCTGGAGCGACTCTGCCATCTGCAGCCCAGGTGTCGCTCCATACAAAGATGGCAGGACCTATCAGTGCAGCCCCTACCCAGGACCTGGACAGCACTGCCCCGAAATGCAATCTCCTCCGCTTTCTGTCCTTCCCCCGTCCCCCCGTCATTTACAATAGCTGAGGATGAAAAATTTAAAAATGGAGCTGCTGATAATTAAAATTAAATCTTTGTTCCACCAATGTCTCAAACTCCGGGAAGTCATTATCAGAGTCAGACAGTGATATTTTGATATCCCAGAATCTTTTTGATATAAAGAATAAAGTTGTGAGGCATGAGAAGATGGCACGCCGTGCTATTTTCTAATCACCCTTTATAATTTGCAGTATCTCGGGACACTTCTCAGATGTTTCCACTGTGGCTTATGTACACTTCAAACCCATGTGCCGTTAAATGCAGACGCTAGGTACTGAATTAATGAAGGTAGCTTCAAAAGCCCCCCTCTTTGGCAGCCTGAAGATCTAAGGGCGAACTCAAAGAGGGTGATGGGCCTTTGAAAATTACTAAGCACAAACAATAAACCTCATTAAATGAAGTCAGCAGAGTGGGCTCAGCAATGTACTGAGTTAAGTGGGGGACTGACAGGGATAGGCTCAGCCAGAGAACTCACCCCATCAGGGAGCTGGGGTTAGGGTTGAAAGGGGATTGTGTTTTGAAAAATCAGGTGATCCAAACAGAAAACATACTGAGGAGAAGTAGGGAGGAAGCAGGGAGAGCGCAGGGCACAGGCAGACCAAAGCATAAGGGGCTGGCCCGTGGCAGAAGGAGAGCTGTGTGCTGATTCACCCTCATTTCCACAGTGGGGACACTGCCTCCTCTTTTACTGACTGGCAGCTTCAGGAAAGTACAAAATGCAGTTTTGAGCAGGGCCTGTAAAATAAGAGAGAAGCTGATAGAAACTTCCAGACAGGAACTTCCTAAAGACCTTGATTAGGACCTGCAGTCACTCTGTCAAACAGAAGCTGAGAAAGAACTTCTAGACACCCCTCAGGGCACCTCTGTGCATCGCCAGGGAGTGGGAGACTTGGGGGGAAACATCATTACTGTTAAATGGGAAAGTTCTTCATGAGAGCCAGCTGGACACTGAGCAGCACATCAGGCACAGGGAGTGCCAGGTCAGTGCATGTGTTTTCAGAAGCAGATGGGGTAATACTCCAGGATGCAGCAGAAGCATGAAGAAGAAGTGAGCAGACGTGGGCACCTTACTTTTCTAGACACCTTGCACAGGAGAGCCAAGGGAACAGACAACAGGGCTTCTGCCTCTGGTCAGGCAGCCCATTCCTGGCCATCATTGCTAGCCAGGGAGGTCCCTCACAGGCACAGGCACCCTCTGAAGGTCTCAAATCTCCAATGAGCACCACCAAACATTCTCCTCCCACCACCACCTCTCAGTTTCCTCCTTCACCCCGCCCCCCACTAATAATTCTCTCTTCATTTTAATTCGAGAATTTAACTACAGAGATTACACTGACCCTTCCCCCTAGAATGAAAGGACGTGGGATCCTCCACCAGACTGTTATTTGTGATTGTGGCTGGGGGTTTATTTAAACTAATTTTATTATTCATGACACTGACAATTTATGTAGCAAATGCAATTATAGCCTATGATTGGCTGCCACAGCTAAAGGCTAGAAGTGCCACTTCCTTGGATATGCGACAAAGGAAGGAGAAGAATATTAGAAAAATAATGAGTCACAGCATAGTTTTTATGAAGTGATCCCCCTAAACCTTCATTTAAAAAAAAAAGCTAATTTAATTTCCCAAACACCCTGCAAAAGATATCTAATTATCCACTCCTAAATTGCTCTCATAATTTTTCCAAAGTTCTCTATTGTTTATGCCTTGTGAGTTCTTCTTGTCTACAAGCAAAGAAACTGTCCTCTCAATGAGCATGTCCCAATAATAGACCTCCTGGACATGGTTCCTCCTGATGCCGTGCTCAGAAGTCCCAGTGCAGAGTCAAATACATTTGTCCACGTACCACGAAATATCTGTGAAACAAGAGTTGAGTTGTCATAGTCTACAGTTGTAAAAAGAATGGGGAAAATTGACCTTTTTGGTTTTTAATTTTCCATTTTAATTTTCCGGAAAGGGGAAGTTAAAAAATTCACTGGCCATCAAATCAAACTATGGTGTGTTCACTCAATGGAATCCACCTCAGCAGCAAAAAGGAATGAAGTACTAATACCTGCAACAACATAGATGCATCTCAAAATAGCTAAACCAAGCAACCGAAGCCTGGCAAAAGGAGCTATGTGATTCCACGTAGAGCAAGCCCTGAAAAAGCGAACACTTTTCAGAAAGAGAAAGCTGCTCACTTACTAACGTGGGGGAGGGCAGAAAGAAGAAGTTACAAAGGGGCATGAGAAGACTTTGGGGGTGATGGTATGCGCACCATCTTGTTATGATGGCTTCGTGGGTGAAAACATCAAAAGATCAAATTGTACCCTTAAGTTGTACGCATTTTATTGTGGGTTGATTATATTTTGCTAAACCTGTTCCCAGCAGAACCATCTTTTAGTTAAATGTTGGCTCCACCCTCTATTAAGTGAAATGACTTTCACTTCTCTGGGTGGCAGTTAACACATCTGCACAATGGGAATAAGGCTTTCTTTGCTCTCCACTTAGGGGTGTTACCAACATCGACTTGAGAAAACAGCAACTCAAGCATGTACATACTAATAATTCATGATTGAACCCATCATCCTGAATGACACAGAGGTGGCAGGGACACGGCTATTGCTCCAGGGTCTAGCCTGTGACCATGCACATGGCCAGTACTCGATCTTTGCTTAATTGCACTGAAGGAGGACATCAGAGGCTTAACATTTAGTAAAGCTTAAACTTACTTATTATCTGTTCATTGAACCTCTAATGGAGATTCATGGAATCCTGAAATGGTAGCTCTCAGGATGAAGGGAGCAAAAGAATCTGGCACCACATTTTAACTTCAGGTAGATGAGCCACAATGATGTCTAACGTTGGGCCACTGGCCCAGCCTTTAAAAAGAATGAAAGGATGCTTAATGAAAGAGAGTGATTAGGGCAATCCAGACAAAAGTCCTAGAGCTTTTGGTGAACTCTCCTATGCTCTTCCTATTCCAGAAATTGATCTGCAGAAAGCCTGGTAAGAAAATGGTAAGAGCCCTTCAAAGTCACAGCACCGCAAAGTGAAATTGAGGTGGGCAGTAGAACTCAGCTCTCACTTCAAAGAGTCTTTCAGACCCCAGAGAGCTCTGAATTGTAAATTGTCTGATGCTAGTCTTTGTGGCTGCTGTCTAGATTAGTGTCTTAACCCCCCAGAATTTTGTCCCTAGCTTTCTAGCAATCAATTCAACCCACTTGATCACACACCTACATCACTCCAGCCTGTACTGTGCATTTGTTGAAGTCTCCCTTTGCAGAGTCCAGAGTATTTTCACATAGCTATCCCATTTAGGTGTCGCCTTAGCTCTGTGAGGTGTATCACAGAAGTCCTACATATGGTTAAAGGAATGAATGTCTCTATCAATACTGGAATTGCCCACCATCCCTCACTGGATAGAATGGAGAGAGGAATTAAGCCTCTACCCTCTGACACATATTCCTTTAGTCTTCCACCTCACGCCTCCCACAGGAAATGGATGACCTCATCTCTGGTTAACTGATCCCGAAGGCAACATTATGCCTAGTGCCATTTTTAAGATATGAAGAAGAGAAGTTTGTGACATGCATAATTTCACATCATGGCCGAATAGAGATTAGATCTTGCCAAATACAGCTTTCTTTCCTCTGTACCAATTCATCTTCAATATTTGGTTCATTTCAAACTTTACTTCTCATGTCATTCTGTTGCCTTCACATATCTCACCAGGGTTGGAGAACCATAGTGGTGGGAGGTAGCAGAAGGGACTGGAAAGTGAAACCTACTCAGTAGACCAGCCCAGACCCCCTCCCCCTCCGGTGCCCTCCCTGCAGTGATGGATGGGCTACAGAATAACACGCCTCACAACTTGCTGAGGAAAAAGCAGTGACCCTTTGACTTCATGGATTTGGATAAAGAACATCATGGAAGCTAAATTTAGGGAGATAAGAAAATCCTCCTTGGAAAGCATGCTGACTGTGGCCATCAGCAGTAATGTTGCTTACTCCTCAGCCTCCAATCCCCAAAACATCTCCTCACTGTTCCAGTGACAATACATGCTTGTCTTTTATTCCTGGAGTGATGAACGCTTGCTTGCTCTAATATTCATGGGCTACCTTCAAAATGGAACTGGGCAATTGCCAGGAGTTTGGGAAAGTCAGACTCTAATGTTGCAGGTGACATGGAACCTCAATTATTCAGAAGCAGCTATTTCCAAATTCCCTTCTATCATTTTGTGCTCAGCTCGCCTTATATGGATGCCTACCTTCTCTCTTTCACCATAGCTCTTCGCCAGAGCCTTCACGCAGGGTGGTCAAGGTGAAGCAGGGTGGGACAGGGAAACTGATCTCTCACTCCTGTGGTAACCTTAGATTTTGACTTTGCTGAGCCTACTCGCAACCATTATCCTCTTTTCTGAATGTTGAAGATTTCTTTTTTCCCCCGAGGAGACATTTATGAAACTGATCACCATTGGAATGTGAATTTTCCTGTCAAGGGTGGGACAGAATAAAAAATGTGACCATTATTCTCTGCTCATAAAAGAGGCTCCCTCCAGCTGTTATTCAAAAGACAACGTAAGCCCTCCTGGCACTGGGTCACCCTGCAGACTGGCACTCCCCAGTCAAGGACCAGCACAGGGCTTAGTGCATAGGACCAAGCTGTCGGCCGATCGCAGAGCTTGACTCTCCAGCCCCAACTGCTCAATAATGCTCTAATTAACTACTGCAAACTTCAGAGGACCCAGCTAAGTATAATTGAGAGATCAACAGAGGCTGTATGGAGTTACATGTGCATACTAATTAGTGAATTATCCAACACCTGTTTTGGAATGGAACACTGCAACATGACTGTGTTCTCAAGCAGAAGACCTTCAGTTTAGGAAAAAGTTTGTCTTTAGGGGAAAAAGTGAAACCTACTTTTTGTCTGATGAATCATATCCTTTGGTTGGCCCTGGTATGTGAGAAAGTGGCGAACGGAGGCAGAACAAATGTAGCCAGTAAAAGAAACATCCACACACTTAAACCTCAGGAGAGATTCTAAATGAGAGGAAAGGGGCTGCTTGAAATAGATTTTTTTTTAATATTTTATTTTATAAAATTTTTACATCATTTTTCATCTTTGCATAATGTATGCATTTTCATTTTGGTTATATTCCCCATACAATTGCACCCCCCTTATTTTGACCCTAATCCTTCCTCTCCCTCTCCCTTGGTAGTGTGTCTCTGGTTTATAGTTGCTTGTTGATTTTGATTTTTACTTTGTATTGAAATAGATTATTAATAAATACATCAATATCATTGGAGAAGCAATGTTTAGGATTTGCACATTAGGGGGTTGCACCCAAACATTGCCACATTTCCATACCCTTAACCCATGATTTGTCCCTCAACACTCAGTTTGCACCACCATTAAGTGCTATGAAGGGGTCTAAGCCATTTGGCATCTGCATTAATACTAGTGGGTGTGAGATGGAATCAGGATGTCAAAGAACAGTGAAAAGGAGAGGATGAAAAAGAGAAGGCTCTCAAGCAGGAGAAAAGTGAGGGCAGAAAGAGAGAATGCAGGCTTAAGGGGAGAAGCAGAGTGATTGTGAGAAGAAAAGAAACTCTTCCTTAGTCTCATTCCTCATTTTTTTTTAAGATTTTATTATTTATTTATATAAGAACCGGGGTACAGACCAGATGCGCAGGAGGGTAAGAGGATTCACCAGAGACAGAACGGGGAACAGAACAGGCAGACTGACAAAATACACTGCTGAGAGGAGCAGTGAGCGAGACAGGAGAGGTCTGCCACGCCATGTGGGACCCTCGCTGGCTGGCTGGGATGGAACCAGCACTGCAGACGCTGTAGACAGCTTCACAGCGCGGTGCTCATCCGCCTGCGCCACCAGGGGAGGCCCTCATTCCTCATTTTCACTGATCAGTTTCAATAACCCATAATCATAGAATTCAGACAGTGAAATCCTGCTTACCCTGTGATTCTCACGGTTTGTTTTTTTTTTTAGAGGGAACATTTGTTGCCAAATAAAAAAAAAATGAAACCTCTTTTCAAAGCTCAAAATACCCAGAATTAGATAGCACAATGGGGCATGCCCAAGGCCTACAAGAGACAGCTTGGGAGCCAGCTGACTGCCCGTTGCTCTGTGTCCAGCTAACCAGAACTCTTTTGTTCAGAAAAGGAGGGACTCCCAGTTACCAGAAAAGAATTACCTGCAAGAAAATAAGGCCGATTTGGTACTTCTGGTTTTTGTCAGTTGGGAGAAGAGTATTTGATGAAGTTGATGATGATAGTGATGATGGTAGTGATGATGATGGCAGTGATGGTGGTAATGATTAATATGATCATCAGCATGAACAAACAAAACAAACAAAAACTGAGTAGATCTAAGGGATGCTGGGATTCTAGCATGATCTGTATAAGAAAGTCACTCCATTTGACAAAAAAATAATCTGAAAATGTCCCAGACTTTCCATCTTAGGAACACATCTACATGTTTACATAGCCTTCTCTGTGAAGGCTGCACTAACGATGAAGCCAGCCTTGTGGACATTGTGGAAGACATCACTATGCTGAGATTTCTTACGTTTCCTGTCATAGCTCTGCTTTGGGATGCACTTGAAAGTGAAACTTCTGAGATTTGACCCATCTCTGCATTTGGGATCTTCCCCACTGCTGAAATGGAAAAGTATAGAAGTGACTGTTGCTCTAGAATGAAGAGTATAGTCCCTGTGGTCTTTTATTGACATCAGATTCCGCTCTCATAGTCAAGGTCTTTGCAGTCTTTGAAATAATCCCAAGCCATGCCACTGTTCAACCTAAACGTGGGGATTCTGAGTTCTTTGAATTCCTGAAGGCTACTAACTTCTTGACATTTTTCCCTTTCACCCTTTATTCACCAAGGGTTGGATCAACTCCAAATAATGTTACACTGTGCAGATATTGTGTTGATTGTCTAAACTGAAGACATCCCATTGTCAGGCACCCACTGGCTGTATTTCTCAGATGCTTGCTGATCACATCTCCTCTGTTGTACTTTTCCAGATGCCTCTTCTACCTTTTTAGCCTCTACTAAGAGGAGACATCATTGCTTTTGAGCTCTCCCACAATGTTAGCAAAACTCCTTGTCTCATTTTTCTAGGAATAGGCCTCAGCATCTGCCATCTAGTTAATCAATTAGCTAGTTTTCTGGGTGCTCATTCATTTCTATTTACCCCATGGGTGTTATATTGACTTTAAAGAGGTGACACCTGTGCAACTTTCATGCATGTATCTGTTGTCCTTTTTTTTTTTAAAGATTTATTTATTTATTTATTTATTTATTTGTTTATTTATTTATTTATTTATACATACAAGCACTGGGTACAGTCAAAAGCGCGGGAGGGTGAGAGAATTCACCAGAGCCAGAGCGGGGAGCAGAGCAGGCAGAAGGACTGAAGTACACTGCTGGGGGGAGCAGCGGGCGGCAGGAGAGGTCTGTGTGCCATGTGGGACCCACCTCTGGTGGCCCAGGAGCAGCCAGGGATCAAACCGGCACCGCAGACACAGCGGACAGCTTCACAACCCAGCGCTCAACCACTGCGCCACCGGGGAGGCCCTGTATCTGTTGTCCTTTATCCAACCTTCCTTAGAACTCTCCAAGCATATTTTCTCTAAGCTAGTCTTTCACCCTCACAATCTGGCTTTGTAAACTTCTTCTCCTCTCTGTGGTTAACCTTTGAACCCAAATTCCACACATGTTCTTGGAGATAACTACAGGTAGGGTTGAACTTCATGTCAACACATGGAAGAATTTGTCAAATGATGAGTTTGGGGTCCACTGATTGACCCACCCTAGAGCAGTTTGTCTCCAGTGGAGAGCAGCTTCCAACACAGTCATCTGGAGTATCACTGAAAAGAATTTCCAGGAAAGGAACCTAGGACTTTAACAAGTCACACCAGTAAATCTTACACATGCTGGACCATGATACTGCAGGAACTTTTTCTAAGTAGCAAACTCAAATAATTTTTTGTTAATCTACATAGACTTGATGTATCATAGAACCTTGAAGCTGAGAAGTATCCTCATGATTACTGAGGTCATTTGTGCACCCAGACATCCCCCACTTCAATACCTGCAGAGTCATGTCTTCTAGACACTTTCTTTGTTGAGTTGCTCTAATGACCAGAAAGTTCTTTGTTCTGATTCAAAACATATATATTCACCTCCCCATTCCAGTTTTGACTCTGAAATAAATATATAACAGCCCTTCTTTTATACCACAGGTTTTCTAATAGTGGATCATAAATTCAAATCCTTGAGCCTTTTTGAGTACCATCTATGAATCCATCAGCCAACCTGGGCTAGATCCCTGAGTTCCAAACATAACTTTTGGACCTAATACTTGTCCATGAGGATTTTGTAATGTGATGTAGGGGAGAAAAAAATATGTGTGTGGGGTAGCAGATGCTAAAATAAGGTATTGTGGGAGTGTTAGGGTGAGAACAATGCATTCTTTGCCACAGAAAGCATACCCTTTGTGAAATTGAAGAATGTTGGATTTTTTTTTCCGAGGCAGGGAAATGAGTAAAGTACATTCCAAGCAGCAGTACCACGATGAGTCAACTCATGGACATTATGACAGCCACTGTGCTACTTTAGGACTGGCACAAAATCTGTGTGCATAAGACACAGGTAGATGGGAATGTAGCAGACAGAGGTGACAGGAAGTGAGACTGGAAACTTTTGTGGGAACACATTGTCAAGAGCTTTCAAGCTGTGCTATTTGAATATATCTCTCACACCACCTTTGCCTTTCCAGCTAGCTTCACTTTCCTCTCAACTAATGCTGGCTTCTCCAGAACTCTGACCAGTATATCTTCCACTCAACTGCCAAAGAATTAGGTCCAGTTTCAGTATCTGACTCATTCCCTTTTTGGAAGAGGGGAGACAAGTAAATTAAAGTAAATTAAAGTAAGGGCTCCTGCCTACTTTCATTTTAAAAAGAGGACATTTATTACTTTGAACTAAAATGATATTTCTCTAATGGGAAAAGCATGCCTGTCCATTGAGGTTAAGATATTAGCAGCTGAGCTCAGCAGGAAGACCATTAGGGTCTATCTAAACTCTCCTCTCTTTTCGCTACTGCAGTCTTTGAGTGCCCAACAGATTGTGTCCAGGGAGGTTAGGGTCTTTGAATCTATGGTCCCTAGAAATTCCAAAGGTTTCTTTGGGTACTTTGTGAAAAGCTGCCACTCAAATTGCACCCATTAGTCAGTTGAAGCATATGATAGAAAATCTTCCTGCAGCCCTTGTAGTCAGAGAAGAGGGTTAAAATCAGCTCTTTACTGCTCTTTGGGTAGTCAGCAATGTCAGAGATTAGCTGTTGCCATTGCATTTGTAGACATCACCAGAAAGCATGAAAAACAATGAAAATTGGATGGTTGAAGAGCAGAGGTTCAGGGATATGCTAATAATTCCTCCTTGTATTCTGCTTTCTTCTGAGATGTTTCCCAAGTTCTCTTTGTACTGAGAACCAAATTATCTCCTCTGGTTAAACTGCATGATCACACAAAAGATCAAATGGACAGGCCACCATAGCATTTTAGAACAGCAAAATGCAAATACATAATTATGTCTGGAATTGTGAGCTCCATTAACCAGGGGAGTGAATGTTATTATCTGTCTAGGGCTAGATTAATTCCCAACAGACTGCCCTACTGTGCACGAGCCAGATGAAGTTCTCAACTGTGCCCATACTGAAAAGATCTGCAATTACTAATCTAAATGAGAAGGTGATATATGCACCTGCTCATACTTTAACAAGTGGTTGGCAATTTTTAGATACATTTGAAAGGATCCTTCAGTGAAAAGTGTTCTCAGAGAATGTCAAGAGGGCATGAGTCAGGGTGAACACAAAGTTTCCAGAAGGAGAATGCTCATTTCCCAGATGTTCCAGGGTACAAGGAAATGATGTGGCAAATGACCTTGTCAGGGGCCAATTTAAACTCCATCCCACCTTTACACCCCAGAAAAGCTCCTAAGTGGGGTCTTCTATCTTCCAAGAACTGCTTAGTTCAACTTGATTCCCTAAAAGTTTGGATAGTTATTTTTCAAAACCAAGCATCTTTTTGTCATTTTTTAAATTTTGAGTTTCATTAAGAGTTTGAAGCAAAACTTGCTTGCCCAATTGCTAAGATAGGACCTAAAATAGGACTTCCGTTTCGATGACCACAATCAAGGAAAGTAGAGTGGGGATTGCTTTTAAGTGTTTGCAACAGGTACCTTGGCTGGGAAACCCAGTCTGCATTAAGTGTTCACAAGGCCAGCCTGTTTGTGGCCTCTGCAGCCTTTAACAAGGGCGCTGCTTAGGAGGAGTGGAGATAAGGAAATGGGATGGGTTGGCATCTGAGACCCCATGAGCCATCAGTGGATGATGCCTGGGGATGGAGTTGGGGGAGGGAGCCACGCACAAAGTTCAGCCCATTAATGCCAGTTGGTTCCATTCCAGCTAATAAAAGAGATACTCCTCCTATTAGGTGCATTACACTGACACTGTGATTGGTGGAGGGAGCAAAGTACTTGTCAGCTGAGTGAGTATTGGCTGTCACTCCTGTTATCAAGCTGCCTGCTTATTTGCGATTTTATTTTCAGATGTGATTGACAGCTGGATGGCTCTGACATTCTCGGCGCAAACATACAGCCTGTTATTATGCTTGCATTAACATTTTGATAAACACACGGTGCAGCACTGGAAAAGTAATTACATGTCATCACTTCAGTGCTTCATCAAAGAAAAGTTTACTGTGTAATTGCTCTGTGATTTACCTAGGTAGAATGTGTTACATTCCACAAAGGCTCTCTCTATTTAATAGTTTACATTTACTCTTTAAAATACACAATATCCCTTCCCAGGGGCTTCCTTGGTCTAAAATAAACTTGGCAATATAATTTAGCTTTCCATAAATATACTTAGATATTACTGTGGAGTACTTTTGCATAATAGTTATTTAATGCTAAGTGTAAATATGCAATGCATTATATTGGCTGAGCTATCAAAAAAAAAGAACTTTTTGACGACAAGAAAAAAATAGGATATTGTTACCTTGGTTTCTGCATTAAGAAAAGGGCCTTTTGCTCTTATATTTATATCCATGCTTTTCACAATGACATCTAATTTTACAATAAAGTGACTTGAGCTGAAGCGCCTAGCAGTAGAATCTAAAATATTGGTTCTTGTTAGCGTTTAAAGAGCTCTTCTGATGTAGCACTGAAAGAGGTATTCTGAAGGAAAGCACAAATGATTGCAGGGTACTTGGGAACCAGAGACGAAGGGAAGATTTGACTGATGTTCACTCAGTGGGATCTGTATGAACAGCTGGATAGCTAGGGAGAAAAAGGTGGGGTTGGCTGGATGGAAGCCAACATTTGCTCAAAGCCCCCAGCAGAATCTCAAAATAAAAATTGGTTTTATGGCTGATACTTGTAGGGCACTTTGAGTTGTCGTGAGTTTTGTAATTATTGATGAGCAAATTCTGGCAGCCAAGGTCAAATAGTCAGAATCTTTCTAGGATGCCTAATGACCATTTGCACATCTGGATTAACCTCCATCCAAGAAAGGATAGGCACAGAGAAGTGAGGGAGAGAAGAGAAAGTTGGGCCAGGTTTACTTTTGCCATCACTCATGCCTTTAGCTTTTCACCGCCAGGATTTTTCTTCAACACATTACTTCCCAACAAATACCAGGCCTTCTTCTTGAGTAACTGAGATGGAGTCTTTTCTGAGAGGGAAGCACACAATAGAGAGCCAGACACTCAGTAAAAGACATGGAATGTAGATCTCTGGAAATAGAAGACTCTGGATCATGAGATCATTTGAGTCCTTGAGATGACCTTTATCATGAATCTAAGTGGCCTCTTTGCCAAAGGATTATTCTCTCGGATGATCCCTTCATACTGGGCCAAGGTTAAAGGACTGATCCACAAAAATCAAGGTGAAATACAAAGCCTTTTGATTCTTTGGCTATTTCTCTCTCCTTTTTGGGAGAACTCGGGGCTGCATGGAAAGTCCTTTGCAGTGAGAGAATGGAGAGAAATGGAAGAGTTGTGCCTGACCTTGAAACTGAAGGTGGGAAGCTCACATTTAGACAAAGATGAAGAGAAGCTGTGCCAGGATCAGAAGGAGGAAGCATCGTGGTCTTGATCAGGAGGGTCTATAGTTATCCCAACAGCAGGACATCTATTCAGTTGGGCTCTCAGGAGCAGTGGCAACTTTATCAGCTGTTTCTCCAGTGCAGCTGGCAGCCACAAAAAAGAAACAGTTAAAATACCCATTTCCAGATGTGTGTAACTGTTCAATAATTCCACGTTAGTGTATATTAATCCTCTCTGGAAATTGGCATTAACTCGGCTTTAGCACTAGTCTAAATAAACACATCAGCTCTTAGAGAAGGAGCTTCTTTGCATAACAGCTGCATATAGCATCTGCATCCTGGTTATAGGTTCCCGCTACAGTACCTCTGAACTGAGCTCCACTTTCCCTCTTTACATTTAGCTGGACTCAGAATATTTCCATTCCCTCTTTCTGCTGTCAGTGATGAGAAGAAAGACGCCATTGTAATTGCCAGTTGGCCTGCAGAGTAATGCCCTATAATTGACAAAGATTGCTTAGCTATAAGGAAGAAAGATACACTGATTAGGAGAGCTCGTCTTTAATATTGCATTTAACCTGCACTATTTTCCCCCCTTTTCCTTTTCACCTGAGCCCTGGAAGGGATAGCTCACATTCTTTGCCATGCCATTTCTCTTAGAGGGAGGAAAAAAGAAGCTCAGTGAGGTCCATGTAGGAGCGCTTGGTTCTTTGGGAGTAATATCACTGAGCTGGGAAGCTTAAAAGCTTTATTATGAATATATGCTGAACTATCCAAAAACAGAATTTATTTCTTGTCACATTTAATGTACCCTTTGACCTGTCAATCCCAGAGGTGGCCATGGCTTGTACCATATTTCATTTGTGCCTCAAATTATGAGGTCAGATCTTTAGATCTTCATTCTTCATCTTTGTGTGTGTATGTGTGTGTGTGTGTGTGTGTGTGTGTTTGGTCTGCTCCTGAATTCAGGGGTGTGTTGCATTTTTTTCCTTGAGAAACACATTGACTCTTTTTTTTTTTAGAGAAAGCTTTAAAAAATTGCACTGTTAGAAAAAAATATATATGGGTTAAAATGCATTTTTCATGTCCTTTCATGCTCTATTGATTTTTTTTTCTCTCGTTTTTCTTACAAAAGAAAGTTTTAATGCAGTTTTTGGGGAAAAATGTAGTCAGCAGTTGCTCCCACCCCGAGGAATAAAAATACTGGACACATTGCTTAGAAATGCAGCAGTATATATAGCTGTATCAATAGCTACAGAGAATGGGGGTAGGAGGTGGTAAAACCCTTTTAGTCACCTGTAACACAACTCTTCTCTCTACACTATTTTAATAACAACAGGGGACTTTTAACTCTCCACAGTATTTTTTAACTCTACAGTAAAATTTAAATGTCCTACAGGGAGTTTTTGATGTACCTATGGGACAATCAACTTGAATACAGAATAATTGTGTCTGAAAACTGGCTCTACCTTGAAACCATGTATTTGTTCACCTGTCTCTCATCTGCATACCCCCCAGCCATCTCTTTGAATGAAAGGTCATGTGTGCAGTGGGAAAACATTGAGTGCAGAGTCAAGGGTATCCAGGTCTAATTCCAGCTCTACGACCTTGGACAAGTCATCTCTACCTCTTTGAGTTTAGGTCCCATTAAGTGTGAAATGAGGAGCTTGGAATGTATCTCTAAGGAGAAATCTAGCTTTGACACTAAAACTGTTTGGCATCTAATATATTAACATTCTGTTTTCTCATGCCAAATAAAATGTGAATGGTGAATCCAAAATTTATTATTATAGAATGTGGTTTGTCACTTCCTCTATTCATATTGTTTCTATCACCTCGGTGTTTTTGTACAGCATTCTGTGCCCAGAGAAATTTTGGCAACAGTTCAACCAAGCTTTCTCCCTATTTAAAGTTATACTTGCACATACATGAGTTATGTTGGCCAAATAAAGTAGGCAAATTGGGATAATTTTCCAAATAACCCAAGTCAAAAATCCTTTCATCTAAATCAGTTGATACTAGCTCTCAGTGTAATTTACTTCATTTTTCTGGAGTAGACCTTCTGTGCATATAGGTGTGTCTGGGAAGATGAGGAGGGAGGTGAAGATTGAGAGATTCTTTCCACTGCAGCACTGAAGACTAACTATAGCACTGGGTTTTATAGATCAGAGGGTCTATTTCCCTGCTCTTTTAATGGCCAAACTCTGTCCATTCAGATTGATATTTGACCTGCATGTACACAAGCCACGGGAAGATTTAAAAAATACTTGGGTGTATGAAATCTGATTTTCATATCCAAGCTCAGTTCCAGGTGTAATTCAGCTCTTGGCTGGCTGTCCCAGGAAGGGAAGGCTTCCTTCCAGTGGATCCATGCTGCTTGCTCTCAGCTGGGAAGCATTGCAGCGCTCCTTCTCAATCCATGGTCTCTTAACAGAGCCGGACATCTGCTTGGCTTCACCCCTCCCTATTCAGAACATCTGCCAAACCTTCTATCTGCCCGGCAAGGGGTCCCCAGCCCTGCCTTGGCCAAGTGCCACAACCAACTTTTACATTTATGCAGGCTCAAGCAGCTTCCCGCCCTCTTTTTATCTGTGTGTTCCTTTCCCTCCATCATGAATACAACCTTTTGCAGCATTTCCGTGTTCATCTGTCAGAGGTGTCTGTCATTTGCTGTAGGTGTCATCCATTATGAAAAAATTTGGCTTTATGACAGTCTTTTTTTTTTCCTACATTAAAAAATGTTTACTGAATGACACTGTGAGCCAAGCACTATGATAGAGGCTAACAGGGCCACGGTGAACAGAATGAAATAGTGTGGGCTCACAGTCTGAACTAACCAGCCCTGCTGCTTCTTCCCTGGGTATAGGATGAGATTAAACTATCCAGATGGTTGCCAAGCTGATTGTTACCACCTTAATATCCCTTTTCCATATTTTCCTTTTCTCTAGTCAATGCCTTTTTTTAAAACGTTCATCTTTTTAAAGATTTATTTATTTATGCATACAAGAACTGGGGTGCAGGCCAGAGGTGTGGGGGATGAGAGGATTCACCAGAGAAAGAATGGGGAGCAGAACAGATGGATTGAATGAAATACACTGCTGAGGGGAGCAGCGAGCGAGACAGGGGATGTCTGCTGCACCATCCCCCTGGCAGAGGATCGAACTCATGCTGCAATGTGCTGAGACTTCATAGTGTTGAGACTTAACCCCTTGTGCCACCAGTCAATTCCTTTAGCTTGGGAAATTGATTCAGTGATCCCGTGTCCAATACAGACATCCCTCCTGGACAGCTCCTCTGCAGGGTTGTTGCAGCAAATACTGTCCAACGGAGAGAACTTGCCAATGCTTATTCTTGAAAGAGAACAAGCCTTCTCTCAGTTGACTATTGAGCCAGTAGTTAGCCCAGCAAGTTCTGATGGGCAGAGAAAAACTGATAGGATTTGAAGTGACTATTTCCAACACGAGGTCACCTAGCCTGCCAACATCCCCCTTCAGAGACCCCCCTCTTCATCATCAAAGTCATGCAGTACATGCTGTGTTCTCCACCTCAAGGGAATCAGAGATTTCATTTCAGTTTCACCTCCAAGCCCTTGCCTGTTGCTAACATCTTCAATATAGGGACAAGTTCTCCCATGAGACACCATGTGTTTTTTTTTTTCCAAAGTATTCATTTCATTCATTATCACACTGTGTTATGATGTTTTCCCTGTATTATTCTGTAGATCATTTTTGTTATGTAGATACAAACTCTTGGATAGTGTAATTGTGAAGTATGTATTATGAAGATAGATGAGTTGGACATAATGAGAATGGATTGCCAATGAAAGTTGAAAAACAATGAACACTTTTTAAAAGCTAACCCTTACCCAGCGCACTGTCATTTTGAACACTCTGTAGAAAGGTCCTTGGATGGGAGAAGCTTATTTTTAGTCTAATGTTGATAAAGGTTTGACTTTGGTAGCATCTTAATTATCTGATAAAAGCCAGAACCCTCTGCCTTGCTCACCTCTGATGTCTAATGCCTTCTACTGCCATTAAAATTATTGCCACGACTCTAGACAGAGAAATGAGAGATAGCAGCATTGGATTTCCAAGATGTGAATTAGAGTTTAAAAAGTCACTTGGTTTTGTTTAAACAAATTACAAAAATAATGGGTTGCCCTTAAAAGGTCTGTTTCATATATTGTTATCCTTTACCGGTAACACTCTGATGGTGCCTTTGCAATATTATCTCTCATTAGTCAGCAGAGAAGAATAGTGATTTCTTGGGATTGCTGTGCTTTCCCCCTTTGCCTCTGACTCGGAAGAACAGAGGGAGATTGAGGGAAAAGTGAGCCAGTGGGCCTGTGCCTGAACATAGGGTCATACTTGGATTTGCTGTGGAATATATTGATGGATTAGTTGATATAAATTCACTACCTCTGAATTCACACCTGGTTGGGAGAGCATGATAAGGGACCCCAAGTTGAGATGGGGTCCCCTAGAGGACAGTAGATGTGGGGGGAAATGAAAGGAGGGACAGTAAGATATAGATTGGGTCATTGGCTGTGTGACCTCACTGGGGTGAGTGCATGTCTCTGGACTCTGTGGCTCAGCTGCAAATCCAGGAGGCTACAGTGAGTGTTCTCTGGGGTTGCTTTGCCTTTAACATTTCATGAGCTTCTGGGGCTGAAACTATGGGCTCTGAGTCCAAGCCAATTGGGAGGCTTAGTTCTAAAAACCTTCCCTCTCAAAGAGAAAATGTGCCAGTTTAAGTATTTGAGGAAACATTTTGTAGGGTTGACCCAATTCCCACATTAAGAAAATAATGCCCAGGCCCATATGGCTAATTCCTTCCCAAACTGTTTGTTTGCCATCATGCAGACCTACCCTGAAAATAAAGTGTCTAGTCGAGTTTCAGAATCCAAATGGAGCAGAATGCAAATGAGCAAGATAATGGTGAAAAAGTACATTTACTTTGAAAATTCTTTCGGGTACAGTCATCAGTGGCACAGGCGCTAGCAGTGTTGATTTTTAAACGATGCTACTTTGTGATTCAAGCATGAAATTTTTACCTTGGGTAAGAGGTGCCTTTTATTGAAAGCCTTCCCTCACTCTGGTTTTAACCTTTTTTTTTTGCTTTGGCAAGCACCTTCCCTTGCTCATCATCAGCATAGTCAGATAGGAAATGCAGGGTTTTCTGTTGTGTCTCAAAAGAAAGGACCTTCATCCCCACTCTCAACCCTAACTGAGTCCCAGGAAGAATAGCAGAGTTCCTGATGGCCATGGAGGCACTTAATCTCAGAGTCCCAGCTCTTTGATGCTGGCAGAGAATAAGAAAATGAGGATGACATGGAGGATCAACAGATGCTATCAGGCCAGAGGGGTTGTTTAAGTAATGTTTAGAGGTGAGCACCCCATGTCACTTGGTGCATTGTATATATGCATCCCAGAGAGATGCAAAACTGTGGACATTATTGGGTTAACGTTGATGGTACAAACCACCAAACGGGGGAGCTGGGATTCCTTAGGGGAATATATTCAGGGGGAGAGGTGGCCTGTGTGTCCCAATCTGTGATCTTTGCTGATTGGATTAACTTTATAATGTTCTATCCTGATCTCCTTTCTGTCCTTTCATATTTTGTAAACAGTTACCACTTCTCTACTTAAAAAGATACCTCGGCCCAAGGGCAATGCAGCTGAGTTAGACTGGACAGGTGCTTGGATTCTTGTCTCTGGGATTGAGGCATCTGGTCCTTGAATCTGTGGGGGGTGGGCGGGTCCCCAAGGACTGAGTGTGAATTCTGAGTGTTAATCACTCCTCTCCTTAGCTTTTAGCTCGTTGAAAAATAATTTTCCATGGGCTGGTAATTATATAAAAATTGCTTTTGCTTTAAATAAGAATAATGCTTGAACCTTTTGAGCAAGAAGAAAAATGTGCAGAGGGAATCATTAATTTTGAATAAAAACACTCACTTTCCTGTAGCCAACAAGGGAGGGAAATGTGAAATTGGTGTTTTCTAAAACAACCCAGCGCCGCTCCCCAATCTGTTTACTTGATCTATTATCCAGTCACCTGCAAAGTTGAATGTCTTGTTTGGCCTGAATCTGACTTTTATTCTTTTCCCTCTACCTATTTTTTAAGGACTGTGTTATATGCATAGCTCAGCCTTCATTTGCATCACATTAAAGTAAAACATTTTAAATTTCTTCACAGCAGAAGTAAATCTGACAGACTTTATGAAGCTATTATACCTGCAGGTATTTTATACTTTTAAAATACATTCTTGTCAAGCTATCTTAATTATATTATTATATGTACTTTTGAACTTGTATCCGCTACTCCATGATATATTACACTTTTGACAGAGCCTTCCTAAAAAGCTACAATTTATATCAAAGTTCTCTGGCTGAACAAAGATGTATCCGTTATGGATTCTGCAGGAATTTGTTAATTTACCTGCTGGCTTGGGTAACCATGGATGATCTGGCTGCTTTAACTTTTTGACCAGGCGATGATGGGGGGAGGCATATTGCCCTTGGCCTTCAGGAGTGGTGGCCTGAGATGTGGTTGGTCTCCAGCTGCTTAATAACTCAGCGTCAGTGAGTGAAAACGCCCTGGCCTAGATGCCAGCGAGGCCTTCTTGCAGGGCTGGGCTGCCTTTCAAGTGATCACACTGGTGTTGGGGGAGTTATTCAGGAAAATGGGGGAAGGGCTGGCCAGTGGCCCATTTGCTTTCTCATTCCTACTCAGCACCATGCTGGCAGCACCGAGCAGGAAAGTAAGTGTCCACACTTGCAAAGAAGGTGGAAACAAGTGGACTAGGATGGACTGGAGACAGAGAGAGAAAAGCTAAACACTGGAAAACTTTTTCAAAGGCCACAGGGCTGAGGGGCTGATGTTGTTGCTTCTGTGTGAAGTGCAAAGAGGGGTGCATTGTGCTGTGTCCAGGCAGCCTGATCTCTTTGGTGGCTATCTGGCACTATCCAGACAATGCCTCTCTCTGATGCCAGAGTGTCCTCAGGATGAAAGCTGTCCTCAGGATGAAGGCAGGCACCAGGGTGTTCTGTTCCCCTGTGCCCCCAGCACCCTGCATGGGGACCCTGACACACAACAGACCCTCAGAAAGTGACTTGAGTGGAGACAGAGCTCGTTTGGGTTCCAGACACACAGCATCTCTGTCTCTGCTGGGCCTGGTCTTCCCTCCTCCTTGCAATGTCCTACTGTCGCTGAGAACAATGTCCTTCTGGGCTAGTCCCCCACCAAACACACACGCACACTCGATGTGAGGGAGACAAGCTGCTTATCACACAGGCATGCAAGTAAATACTGCAAAGGGGTTTCTTCTTGTGGAGAGAGGCTGGTGCATATGGCAAGAGGACCCTTTTCCCCTCCAATAATCTAGATTCTCTCCTCGCAGGTCTGCAATGAAACTCTCCTGATGAGAGGACAAGAGAATGACTGTTTTAAGCTTCACTCAGAAACCTCATACCTTCCCGTAAATAATAGGCTTTCTCCCCTTCTTTTTCATGCTCTCCCAAACCCTATGAGAATCATCTGTATCTGGGAGAGTTGAAGATTCAAAGAGGGTGAGTGACTTACAAGTCACCCAGCATAAAGTAGCATGAAACTGCCCCAACCACCCCGCTTGCCTGCCATCTGTGCCATGGGCGTCCCTCACCCTTGATTTCTTTGAGGTCAAAGTTGCCCCTGCATGTTTGCCTCCCACCCAGACTTAAAGGTTCTTGATAAATGGTGGTGGGGAATCGCCTGTGTCTTTTTGCTCTTCCTTCCCTGGAACACACAACCCAAATCCTCATCCATGCAGACAACCATGTGGTCAGCATGCCCTGGCCGGCAAGGCACAGCTGTTTGAGGAATGCAGATTGCTTCTGAAGAACCCATTTGGACTGTTTCAGGCGTCATCTGCTCCCCTTACCAAAGAAGCCTCCGTGGACACTTTTGATGTCTGCCCTGGCTGCAGACCCCACACCAGGCCAGCTTCCAGGTCTAGGGAGATCTGCTTGTCTGGAGAAATGTGTTCCGTGCCTCTTGAGGCCAAGTAGAACCATTGTGTCCAATCTCTCTAGGAGGCAGGGGGAAAAAATCCCATTGCCCTGTGCAGAAAGCTCACTTCCCACTTGTCAGCACATGCCTGTGGTGTGCTCACATGGCACCAGGCTTCCAGTCCTCCTGTGACTCTGCCCAGAGTTTTGAGTTGGATGGGCAGAGCTCCACGGCCTCAAGTGGGCACTGACTCTGGAGGTGTGCACCAGGTCGTGGTCTCTGCAGCTCTCCTCCTGCACAACAGAAGGAGGTTGGCACGCCCCAGGCTCCCAAAGTTAATGCTCACACAATTGCTACAGCCTTGCAAGGAGTGCAGTTGGAAGAGAGGAGGGAGCATCTGTCTGTCCAATTTGTGGCCTGCCAAGCCTGGGTGTGGGAGAGCCAGGAGGGCCTGCCATGGGCATGAGAGCATGACAGGGCCAAGAGACTGCATTCTGGGAAGTCATTTTCCTTTCACAAGGCAATGTCTGATTTTTTTTGTGAAGGACCCGCTTTCTAGGAGACTTGTATCTCTAAGGGATGGAATGCTCAGGGAGAGTACTCCAGCTCAGGTTTAGCTCTTTAGCTCATGCCCAGTGACAGCAAGCTACTTGACTGGCCTCAGCACCAGAAGCCAGTCTGGTGTGGTTTCTGCCTTTGATAATTATATCCTCAGGAATAGCCAGCCATCTAATGGATTGATTGTCGAGTGTGTGGCACAGGCAGCCTTGGCATCTCAGGGAGCTTATTTTATATAGTGTGTCTGTGCTGCCAGGTAACAGAGGAAGCTGCATCCTGCTGCCCTGACAGAGTATGAGTCTGGGACCAAGAGGACATGGCCTTGACCATGTACCATAGATAGGAGTCCTGCCCCAGGACAGTGACCACCTGGGCTGCACGTTCACCCACACTCACATGTTAATGATAGTTCTCAGGCCCCATTTTCAAAGGTGGTCCTGTCTGCACATGGACTGGATGAGCTTTACTCAAGATGAGAAGACCTTCAAGGGGCATTTGAAACTTGTAAGGAAAGGATTCATGAGCCCATTTGAAAGGCCACTCAGGGTTAGGTGGTACAATGGGATAAAATAAGTGAACCCATTCCAAGGCACCTGTGAGCCACTGTGGCTTTAAGAACTGAACTTTGGAAGCCAGAGAAATGCATAGAGATTAGCTTGCTTTTGAACAGAGGGATGATTTTTCTGCTTAACACAATCCTATTTAAAGATTATTCATTGAACACCTGTTCTGTGTGAGGGACATACAAGCAATACTCGATATGGTCCAGCCTCTGCTTCCAAACTTTCCAATCTAGTTGTGAGTGGGGTGAGGTTGATAAGTCAAACAGGCGCATGAGTATACCATGAGAGGGCATAATCAGCCCCCTGTGCACACATAAGATACTTGGAGCAAAGGGTCTAGACATTATGAATGGGCCGACCTGGTTTACTATACTTGAACAGAGCCCATTAGGATGATTAGAAAAATTTACTAGCAAATATGCATATCTCTATAATTAATAAAGATGACATTGCCCTACTTTGGATTCTCCCAGAAATAGACCCCGTAGTTCATTTGGGAGGCAGTCCCTAGCAACCCTGGAGAAGAGTGGGAAGCAGCCAATGCGCTGTCATCCAGCAAGTCACCACCGGGGCAGCCAGGGCTGAAGTCTGCACAGAACAACCTTGGAGTCATCCCAGCCAAGGAGCAAGGAAGTGCATATCTGGCCTCCTGCCTCCATGGTGGAGACCTGCTCTTCCAGGTGTAGGGCTGGATGCTGCTGGGAGGATACAGCCAAGCCAGGGCACCTTGAAAGAATAATAGAGAACAAGCAGACCCTACATGTATAAAGAACTTATACACCTTGCTGTGCCTATACTTTATCGTGCTTTACCCTCGTGACCGACCCCCAGAGCAGACTGAGCAACCCCTAGCTTAGTAACCACTGTGAACAGCAGCCAAGCCTGTGCCAATCCCAACCCCACCATTACAAGTGAGCACGGCAAATGCAAGGGGGTCCTTCTCAGCACCAGGCCTCTGCTCTCCGCGCTGAGGCAGCGCAGCCCTGCCAGCCATCCCTCTCCTGAAGCTTTCTCCAGCCCCTTGGACTCCCCACACTGATCTGTGGGGTCCTTTAACCCTCTTCCCCATGCTCTGTACCTCACTTTGCTCTCTGATGGCAACTTTCTCCAGTCTGAATTGTGCCTTTTGTGAGACAGGAAGGATTTAAATTCTCTCTGTCCTCTATGGCTGGCATGTCACAGTCAGTGCTAATAGACATCTGATTGATTAATTTGAAATCATCCAATATTAGACTCTCCTACAGAGAAACTGGTTATGATCTCTCACTTGTCTTCCTTGGATGCTGTGTTGCTCAGGTTTTTTGGGGAGAGAGAGAGAGAGAGAGAGAGAGAGGTGTGTGCCCAAGTCTGGAAGCTGTCTGGCCAATCAATGTGTGATCAAGTTTATATTGAATGCTTATCGCATGTCTAGCTCTGAGGGTAGGTGCTGTAGGGGGTACAGATATATAAGGCATTCGTGGCCTCCTTAGGGAGTCCACACTTTTATTGCAGAACTAAACTAAAACTTAAAAAATCAATTACCTCAGAAGTATAATACTGGATGAGAGGCAGTAAAGGTAGTGGTTAAAGGCTCATAAAAAAGAAAGTCTGGATTCAGATTCTGGCTGACTTACTTATATCCTAGCTGAAGGTAGTTTTAAATAATTACCTAGCAGGGGCTGAGCCTCCATTTCCCTTACCTGGAAATATCAACAGCACATCCTGATGGGGTTGCTGCGAGAGGCATTGCATGGAAACCACGTGGTACCCAATAATCACTCAGTGAAATTTATTGGTATTATTATCCAGCATTAGTATTGCCTATTATCTAATTTGAGTCACTGCTGGCTTCAGGTGCTGTGGAGCTTTGGGGGAAGTGAAGAAGCAGAAGGGGCTGGCTTACTCAAGGAACGAGTAATGGATGAGGTGGGTGTCAGGTTGGTCTTTGTTTTAGAGATGGGAGAGAGGAGACAGAGCATTGTAGCAGGGAGAAGAGTCGATGGAAAGCTTGATGGCCAAGGCAGGCAGTGCACAGGCATCTCCAGGCACCTCCATCCACAGGAGTGCAGGTTGAGTGGGAAGGAAGCCAAGGGAAGCCCAGTCCTGAAGGTCTGGCATTGCCAAGGAAATGGTTTCAGGTGCTTACAAACAGGGGATCGCATAGGAGCAATGGGGTTTCTTTATTTTTTTTTAAGATTTATTTATTTGGGCCTCCCCGGTGGAGCAGCAGTTGAGCGCTGGGTTGCGAAGCTGCCCGCAGCCTCCGTGGCGCCGGTTCAATCCCCGGCTTCTCCCCGGCCACTGAAGGAGAGTCCCACATGGTGCGCAGACCTCTCCTGCCACCCGCTGCTCCCCTCAGCAGTGTACTTCGGTCCTTCTGCCTGCTCTGCTCCCCGCTCTGGCTCTGGTGAATCCTCCCGTGCTTCTGACTGTACCCAGTGCATGTATAAAACAAAACAAAACAAAACAAAACCCAAACAAATAGATGAATAAATAAAAAAATGCCTCTATTAAAAAAAAAGATTTATTTATTCATGCATACAAGAACCAAGGTATAGGCCAGATGTGCAGGAGGTTGAGAGGATTCACCAGAGACAGAGAAGGGAACAAAACAAGAAGACTGACCAGAATACACTGTGGAGGGGAGTAGTGGGCAAGACAGGAGAGGTCTGCTGCGCCATGTGGGTATCTCCGTGGCTGGCTGGGATTGAACACACACTGCAGAGGCTGCAGACAGCTCCACAGTGCTGCCACTCAACTGCCTGCACCACCAGGGAGGCCCAGCAATGGGGTTTCAAGAATGTCATTCTTCTGAGGGAACAAGATGTGTCAGGACCTAGGACCAAGCAGACCACACAGGATGTGGGGTGGTGGGGAGCCCCACCCTGCCTGACCAGCTCAGGTAGGAAGGAAAACAGAATCTCCCAGAAAGATATAGACTATTCTTTCTCCTCCCATTCTCTTTATTCCTAAATACTGGGCAATTCATGTTTCTCCATAGAGTTCAGAAAAGGGAGAAAGCCCAGTTTGCCAGCCTCCCCCAATCTCTCTCCTAGGACTGTGGTCCAGATTCACAACGGAAGCATACGTATTTCTCTTCTCTTTTTTGTGCTCCAAAGACAGCCTGACATTGGTAAATCACTGCAGCAGCCTTTAAATGATGTATGAAATGAAAAATCCCTTCCTTGTGTATTGGGAGACTCCCACCTAGCAGTGGGTTGTCTCCAGTGGACTGGCTACTGTATTATTCAGCTCAGACTCAGCCACAAACTTAGTGGAGGTGAGAAGCTTGGGATCACAGAGAAAAACAAAGTTAAAATTTTTTAAAAAAAAAGGAAAAAAAATCTGCAGAAACATGTACAAGTCTTTCTCCCTGGAGCCCACCTTATTACTCTTTTATTAATTTCTGCTAAAGTTTTTTGGAAATGAAAACTTTTTCTCTACTTCTTCATGTGATTTCCTCCCACCCAAGTCCCTGCTCTTATTCCTTAACTTCCCCAAAACAAAGACTTAGTCAAACACATCACAGGCCTGTACAATTGATAGCATTTCTATTCCTTTCTCAAGAACATTTTTTTAGTTTGACCTCCTCCTGTGAGCAATTGAGGCTGGTCAAAGTGGGAGGGACCTCCAGGATGGATTTGCCTGGTGGGCTCCCAACCCCTCTCAATCCTGCAGTGTGGCCCTGCAGGTGTGCAGGGATGGCTGTTGCTATGGCAACCGGTCTACTTTAAGAAGTCGTGAGGGAATCAGCCGCCTGACCTATACCACCAGTCGGCTGCTCCCAGGTTTAAAGCTTCCAAGACCCACTCTGCGAAATGCCATCGGTACCAAAGCAACAGGCAGCCTCACTCAAAGCGGCTGCTCTTGCTTCTCAGACTGAGCTACAAATAGACTGAGAGCCTTCGAGTCTGCAGGGAGGACGGCCTTGATCAATTTGCTTTTAGCCGATGAAATAATCATTGACGTTTAGACGGACTTCTAATCTTGGCTCAGCACAGTCAAGAAGCATTTTAGCTATAGATGGTAAATGGGTTCATCCAGGGATATATTTAGCAACGTGGTCTGAGGGCAGAAAAGAAAGAGGCTTTGGGATCCAGGACACCTGTGGGAGCTCCAGTTGCTGTTTCTGAGTGCAGACCAGTCACGCAATTCCCTGTCTTCTCCCAATTGCCCTTATGCCCCTAGGGGGTGGTGTGTGTGTGTGGGGGGGGGGGTTTTCAGGCACTCAAATAAGTAGGGAGGGGAGAGAACACTGTGCTAGGCCCTGTGGGTAGACTACCGGGTAGTAGGAAAACAAGTGAATAGAAAAACTGTAGAGAACAGCAGATAGTGCGCATGTGCAATAACAGAGGGAGCAGGCAGGGTGCTCAGAGCATGCGCTCTGGAGCCGTGCTGCCTGCACCTGAGTGTGGGGCTTTAGAGGAATGCACCTATGCCCCTCTGTTTTCTCACCTGTAAAACAAGGATAATTCTATACCAAACGCCTAGGCTCATTGTGAGGGACAAATACATGTAAAGCACAGACTTCAGTTCCATGAAGGTTAGTTACTATTCCTCAAGCAGGGGGATTTGTGGTGGAAGTGGAGTCTCCCCAGACCAACTCACAATAGTTAACTGGAGCCTTACAGTTGCTACCAAGAGGAGGGGAGCCTTGTACTTTTCCAAATAAGAAGAACTCGAGAATTGTCACTACTCTCACCACCACTTGCGGCTGTCACGTGTCTCCGTGGCCAGGTAGAAGTTAAAGGAGAGACAGGTGGCTTTCATGACCCCACCGCTGCCTTTCTCCAAATATCCTTGAGGAAGGGGAGGGGTCATGCTCTATTTTCAGCAGTCTTAGGACAGTTTGTGAAGACATTTTGCCTGAAGCTGGGGCAGAGAACCCAGGATGGAGCCAGAGACTGGGTTTGAACTTAGGTGCTACTTCTTGGTCACTGGGCCTCAGTGTCCTCATCCATAAAATGGTCATAATTACCCCATCTCAGGCCTCTCCGGTGGCACAGCGGTTGAGCGCCGCACTACAAAGCTGTCTGCAGCCTCTGCAGCACCAGATCGATTCCCTGCCGGCCAGGGAGAACCCCACATGGTGCAGCAGACATCTCCTGCCTCACCTGCTGCTCCCCTCAGCAGTGTCTTCGCTCAGTCTGCCTGCTCTGCTCCCCGCTCTGGCTCTGGTGAATTCTCTCACCCTCTCACGCTTCTGACCTGTACCCCAGTTCTTGTATAAAATAAATAAATAAATAAATAAATAAATAAATAAATAAATAAATAAAAAATAACCCCATCTCCTGGACTTCTTAAGAGAAACAGATGAGGAAAAGGCTTGAATGGACTGAACTGACACTTCCCGTCTCCAGGCAAGTGTCAGCTTCTGGCAGGATGCACGGGAGCGATCAGGGGAAGAAAGTAAGCACCCACTTCAACATTATATCATCTGAGCCAGCCATGCCACAGCAGTCCCCACAGCTCTTGCGCTTTGCTCCTGGGTGCCATGTGGGCTTTGGAAACCTGCAGCCTCCCTGTGTTACATAAGGTGGAAAGAACAGCTATTTGGGTTTCTGAAAAGCTAGTAAAATCTCCCCATGAAAATCCAACTTGAAGTGATTGCAAGGATCTGAGCTTCACTGTGCTTCCCTTCTTCCACCCCATTACACATACACACACACACACCACACACACACCCCTCCATTCACACTTCTGGAAAACTGGTTTGGGCTGAACTGTCTTTCCCTGGGATCCCAGCACAGAACAGCAGCTGGGCATTCCTCCAGTCTTTTGCCCCAGGTAGCATGCACCAAACCTGCAGCCCAGGTGCTGCAGAAACACCTCCTCCGTACTGTCTTTTACAACCCCTGTGTAGTGAACAAAGGCTGCAAGGCCAGGGTATCCTGGCACCTGCAGGAGTTGCTGACAGCCTTTCAAACAGAAGGGAGTGAACAGGAAAGGCAAGGCCAGTCCCTAACCATCACACTTCCTCTGCCTCGAATTAACACCTTGTCACTCACAGCTCCGATCTCCCAATGCTGGCTGTCATGGCCACGGAGCAGGTGTGATGCCGGGCTCTCTGTGGTCAGGGAGCCACAATGAGAGCCTGCCAGCAAAACTCTTCCTCTGCCTGCTTCTCGAATACCTGGCAGTGTAGACTCAGCCTCACGGGCCTACGCTGTCAAGTGCATCACTCTCTGAAAGGTTGATTTCTCCAGGCCTTCTCTATCTCTCAGAATCATGGAATGCAGAGCTGAAAAGGACCTATAGTGTTACTGATGAGATAATGAGGTCCAGTGGGGTTCAGGTAGATGACTAGAGTTGTTGGTAGTAACTGGAGACCAGAAGTCAGGTGCCTGCCTCCTGGTGCAATGCCCTTTCTGTTGCCCTAACATGGAGAGCACTGAACCTCTCTATTCACCAGGCTGCTCACTGCCCACAGGGATAGGCTAGAAACCTGTTGCCCAGGTGTCCATGTCCATTAAACCAGCACACCTGGTGTCTGCACGGCTGGATTCAGATTCACCCAGTGGAATAACAGCAGCTCCCAGGACGAATGGAGTTTTAGTCAATACCCACAACGGCGAGCTGGCTTGATTTCCAGTAAGAGTCAGTGAAGCTGGGAAAATTACTCATTACAATTTTATTGATATTCGCTTCACTCTGCAAATGACGTGGGGTGGTTCTGACAGGATGTCTTAATGGGGCTGGCTGAGAATCCATTTGGGTGGATGTGGGTTAATGGGGGCCGAAAAGACCAGAGTTCAAGCGCCTCAGCCCTAATACCCAGCATTTATCTATCTTCTGAAACGACACCGTCTGGTACCCAGCGTGATGCTCGGGGTAGAGCTGCCGCCCAGGAGCTACTCAGGTGTTTTTCTTTTCCCTCCTCTGAATCCTGGCTACAGAGTGAGCCTCTGCACTGACTGTGGCTTCGTTCACCCAAAAGGGCAGGGGCTGGGAGGACCCCTCTCCAAGTCTGATGCCCACTTCCCATGAGTGTTCAACCAGTTTGGATACTGAAATTTTAGAAACAGGTCTAAACAGAGTCTCATCTTCTACAGAAAGGGATCTTATCACCTGGTGCAATCCCAGTGCTCCCAGACATTGGTAATGGCCTGTGGGATGGATAGATTTCATGGATTAGCACCAAGGAACTGCCATCAGTCCATCCCCACGCCTGGACCCAGGCCAGGAGAGAATTCATGTCTGAATACTTAAGTGTGACTTTTCTTTGGCTATAGGACATGCATAAACATGTAGGCCCAGAACTACATTTGGGTAGTAATTTACACCACACCTTCCACATAGCTTTCCATTTGATTCTCACTGATATCAGTGAGGTAGGTAGGACTAGAGACATTTTGTGAATTTCCCATATTGGTCATTCATTTACATCTTTACATGCTCAGATCCATTCCTTCCCCTTCTACCATGAATGACTTCCTTCCAACTGACTTCTGTGTGGGTGCAGCCAATGGAGGCACCATCAAAGGGTCAGAGGGTTGAGGATGAGAGAAGCAAGCCAGGGTAAGTAGCTATCTATTTTAGCTCTGGATGGCCTTTAGGATAATAGCTGTGACTCCTTATGACCCCAGCTCCCCCAGGGTGGCCCTAGCTCTGAGTTCAGGTGATATTTCCCTTGAGCCTCCAGCCCTGGTCTGGCTGCCCCTGTACCTCACCCTTGGGCTTCCAACCTCTCCCCTTTTGGACTCCATGGCATAGACTCCATTTGCCTGGCTGCAGCCTAATACATCCCCAGAAGCGATGAAACCAAGCCCAGGGCAACACAGATACTCATGGTGTCAAACAAGCTCTCGCACTCCCAAAACCCAGCCCAGGTGAGGGCAAACAAGTGAAATACTCAAGTTGATACAAATCTGGGGTACCCATGGGTAGAGTACAGACACAGAGCAGGAGAGCCCAGAGCAGGAAGTTTATTCAAAGCTGGAATCCTAAGCAGAGGTTTTGTGGAAGAGTTGGCATTTGAGCTGGGCAGGATGATGAATATGTCCAAGTGGGTGTGGAGAAGGTACTATTTCTCCAGCTGATGAGAAAACTCAAGTGTGGGGTCATTTCAGTTTCAAATGCCCATGAGTGCTGCCCAGCATTTGCACTGCTTGCCCTCCTTTGTGGCTTCTAAGGAGTCACAAAGCTGTTCATCCTCTCTTACTTGAGCCAAGACAGTAGCCTCCCCACTGGTCTCACCTGCCCATTCTGCACATGCTCACAGGATGTGTCTCTCTAAAATCTCACCAATCTCCCATAGAGAACTGTGCCCACTCTCTTTTGCTTATAGAATTGGCCCCAATGCCAGAGCCTGGATCCAAGGCACTGGGCAGGCTGGCTCTTCTGCTTCCACACAGTCTGCTATATGACCAAACCAGGAACAATCCCAGGGTTTGTATAGGTCACAGGTTTCTCTTCCTTTACTCAGATTCTGCACTCTGCCTAGAATGCCTTTCCCTCCTTCTTCACCCAGGGAATATCTTCCCATCATTTTATGGTCTTAAACAATATCACCGTGTAACTCTCCCTGGCTCTTCTGCCTGAAACAGACATAAAGGCACCCTTCTCTATGCTCCCAGGACCCATCACCCTCACTTTTATTATGTTTTTATCAAATGGCATATCATTGTGTATTTATGTGTCAGTTCCTACACTCACGCTCACAGCTGATGTGGGAGAGCATATCTTCTGCACTCCCAGCACCAAGTCCAAGCAACTGGCATATAATAAGCACTCATTAAATGTTTGTTAAAATTAATTCAATGTCATCCCTTCCTCTCCTATCTCTCTACATTTCCTTTTTTTAAAAGATTTTTTAAGATTTATTTATTTATGCATGCAAGAGCTGGGGTACAGGCCGGAGGTGTGGGGGGTGAGAGGATTCACCAGAGACAGAGTGGGGAACAGAACAGGCAGACTGACGAAATACACTGCTGAGGGGAGCAGTGGGTGAGACAGGAGAGGTCTGCCATACCATGTGGGTATCTTGCTGGCTGGCCGGGATTGAACCAGCGCTGCAGAGGCTGCAGACAGCTTCACAGTGCTGCACTCAGCTGCCTGTTCCCCCAGGGGAGGACCCCTCTACACTTCTGAATGCCTCTGACTTAAAGTAAAGGTCCAAAGTGTCTCTCCCTGTTCAGGTTGTGCTTGGTTCTCTCAGATGTGGTTGTGAGGCTGGGAGGTGAGAAGACTGTGCAATGATGAGACAAACAGCTTTATTTTGGGTTGTGTTTTTCATGCAGAAGTATACTGACAGAGTTAAATATAGATATAAATTAAATCATAGAAGGAAGAATAGAAATTAAAAGTTAGAAGCATAGACTCTGGAACCAAATTGACTGGGTCCCCTTCCCAGTTCTGCTAAATGAAATTCTATGCCTGGTGTTAATTTCCATGTCTCAGTTTCCTCATGAGCAAAAGTGGGATAATGGACAGAAGCCCCGTCCCGGGTCAATTGTGAGGATTAAATGAGCAAATGTAAGTACAGAGAACAGTACCTAACCCAGAATAAGCAGTGTGCCAAGATTCGGTATTATTATGGTTGTTATTTTGCACCTGCAGACAGCCTGTGCTTCTCTCTTCTTCCCAAATGAGGACCAAGGACAAGGGCTTCTTGTTCTTTAATATTTTATAAAGTTTCCTTTATGAGACTCTGTCTACAGGGGAAACTCAGTAAAAATCAATTGTAACCCTTGCATAACTTCTTTACTGGGGTGTTTGTGCCCATCAAGTAAATTTGAGGGATCCCTGCATCCCTGTCCATGGTTTCAGTCCTCAGTGGTTGAGACCACTGTCCTCAGAGATTGTGGTCTACCTGCATCCCAGAGCAGAAGAGGCCTTGTTCTAGGCCCTGCTTCTCTCCTAAGTTCTTCTCCCAGAAAAAAACCACAGTCCCTTCTAGCACCCTGACATCTAGCTGGAGACTGTCCTGCCTCTCCGGTCATCAATAGAGCTATGACAAGAGTCTTCCCTTGACATCACTTTGCAGAAGACACTGCATACCAGTTGTCTATAACCAAATCCATTGCTTGTCCTCCAACACAGCCTATCCTGACACATACTCACACACATACACACACACACACACAAGCATGCACATTCGCATGCATGCACACATACACACCTGCTAACTTGGGCTCCTAGGAGATCAAAGCCAAAATAGTAGCCTTCCTTGTGTTGACAGATGAAGAGTCACACTGGCTCTGTGTGTGTGTGTGTGTGTGTGTGTGTGTTAGGAGATTCATTTCTTTAGCTGATGGCACACAGCACCCAGTGGCCACAATATGCACCTTGCCACATCATTGCAATTTTTCTCTCCCTGACCTCAACCCCCCTTCTCAGCATTCATGATGGATCTCTGGTGTATTAAGAGGGAAAATGCATTTGGCAGTGCTAATGCCTGCTGTTTAAGTCCTATGGCTTCATCGAATCTGGCCCAGCAGCCTCTCATAATGACTGACTCTAAAGCAGCCTTCGACAGGATGTGAGTCGTCCTTCAAGGTTAATGAGAGAAAAGCTTCTTTGGACGAGTCTGGTCTATATTTGTGTATTTCGCTGCCATGACATGATCGCTGAAATGGACCAAATTGCTTCCCAGCATGAGCCCACAGTAATATTTCTCAGGCTCTCGTATATGAGCCTCGTGGCCTGTTTGGCTGGGGTGGTTTGTGTGGTAAGTGGGGCCCTGGCTGCGTGCCAGATGGTAGAGTTGCATGTCTATTGCTTATTTCATCTTCCGCACTCTCTCCATGCCCTTTGGCTATCTGGACCAGGGCGAGGGCAGCAGCCCGGGTTAATTTCCCTGAGGTAGAGGTGGGAGTGGAGGAGGGCTAGGATGCATATCTGCATCCCTGTCAGACCCCTCCTCTGCTCACTGCAGTCCTTGCAGTCATCCCAGACAAAGTCAGAGGGTGAGGGCTCTTCTCGGCAGCCTGGACACCAGGGACTTTCCAGGACACTTCTCCTACACACACATCTGCTGCCTCTTGGAAATCAGGCAACGGGGTATGATAGAGAAAGTGCCCCTCTGGGATCTGGAAGTCCTCTGTTCAAGTCCTCTGTTCAAGTCTTCTGCTTACCAGAAGTGTGGCCCTGGAGGAGCACCTGTCTCAGGTCAGAGTCCCAGACGCAGTCCCTAAAAAGGACTTCTGACCATTTTCTCCCAGGGAAAATAGGAAAGAGAAATAGCAGCAGAATAGAGACAAGAAGAAGCCAAGCAAGAGTGTAATTGTATGCAGAGCCCTGGTCTGCTGATCCTGAGAAAGAGAAGTTCTGAAATGTAAATTACACTTCAGAGTGTATCTCTAAGCAAATACTCAGCCTCCCACACCAGCCGTTGTCTAAGGTTCCCAAGGGCATAAATACTCCCATTCTCTTAAGTTGGGGCAAAGCTCTCCACTAGCCTAGGGGCAGTAGTACAGGGAGAATCTCAGGTGTGGGCTAGTGGGAGCAAAGCACACAGGTGGGTAGGGAGGGGCATGCTAGAAGGATGGGGGGTAATGGGGAGTCCTCATCGTGTCCCCTTCACCCCCAACCCCACAGAGCTTCATGTCCTTGCATATAAATGGCAGATACTGATAGGTATACCGTAAAGTTAATGTGAGAATAAAAGGGGTCACACATGCAAATGATCCCACACCTGTCAGTACTTATAAAAGAAATATCAACTCCCTTCTTTTCCATATACCTGTCAAGTTTCCCATCTCTCGTTGACAGTTTCCCTCTGTTAAAAAGCTGGATATGTTCATGATATCATGTTAGGAGAGGGGAAAAGTCAAGATATAAAACTGTATCCCTGGCATGTTCACAATTCTATAAAAGTGTATATACATAGAAAACATTATTAGAGAATACTCAACGTGCTAATAGTGATTATCTCTGGGCATTGGAATTACGATTCTTTGTGAAACTATCTTTATACTTTCCTGATTTTTCTATCATGAACAAGTGTTACTTTTATTTTAAAAAGATATTTTAAAACGCCGAGGCTTAAAAAGATCAAGTCATTTAATTAAAAACTGTGAGAAAAAATTTAAAGGCCATCTTGTCTTCACTTGTTCCCAGCTGCACGTTTCAATGCAGAAGCAAAGTCATGAAGTAGAAAAAGTTTATCTTTGCTTCTTAATTCCTAGCTTAGTTCTGTCTTTGCATTTTAACAGAGATCTTAGTGGATACCATGACTTACATGATGCAAAAGAGGTTTCATTCATGTGGAATTTTCCATGTATCATAACTCTCCTGGAGACAGATAGCCTCCAGTGTGTTCCCCAAACTTACTTCAGATTGGAACCCTTTTTTCAAGGAACAGCTGAGACTTTTATCCCAGGGACCAACTTTGGAAAACACCAGGCTAAGGTAAAGGGAAGATAGAGTTCTCAGGTGCCCTTTCAGGAATTATTTTGAGTCAGGGACATCTTTCCATGCCCCTGAATCTCCCCATGTTGTGCCTGTTGGGGCCCCAGATCCTACCTCCACCCAAAGCCTAGACCTGACCCTGGAGGGCCCTGGAGAGTACTGAAGAGAGCCCAGGCCCTGAGAAGCTCTGACAGGTCACGAGCTAGAGATAGAGGAACAGCAAGGTGGTCGGAGGGAAGAAAGCACACCATCACCCTGAGGTGTGGGCTGACCCTATCATGTGTAAGCTAGACCTCCCCAAAAGGTGGCCAGAGAAACTGTGGGGGATGCACCTGCAGGGCTGGAAGTACTGGTGACAGTACCGATGGCGAAGCAGAGTCCAGGCTCTCAGAGAGGATGACAATAAACTGCAGACATAATCCTTTGACAAAACAGTTCTGAGTTGTAAAATAGCAAATTTGCAAAATTCGGTTGCATGAAGGGGCTGCCTAAGATCAATTTCTCCGAGATGAGTCTCTCACTCTGGTGATGCGCCCAAGCTCCTAAGCCAAACTACCTGAGCTGAATCCTGCCTCCAGTTGCTCTGGGCCCCTGGGGCCAGGCTGAAACCTGCCTCGGACTCCTCATCTGTAACACGGGCATTACTTTAAGACTAGGATGAATCTACATTCGTGGAGGATTATTATAATGAAAGCTGTAGCAAGTTATTTCATGTGGAAAGAGAGACTGAAATGAGTGCAGAGAACAAATTGGAGCTCTTGTGTATTGTTGGTGGGAATGTAAAATGGTCCAGCCACTATGGGAAACAGTAGAGAGGTTTCTCAGAAAACTCAACATAGACTTGCCATGTGATATGTCAATTCCACTTCTGGGCAAACCACCAAAGCAACTGAAAGCAGAGGAGCTCAGAGAGAGAGAGGTACACACCCATGCTCATGGAATCATTTTGTACAATGGCTAAGAAGTAGATGCCCCCAAGGACCCATCAATAAATGAACGGATTAGCAAAGTGTGATCTACCCATACAATAGAACATCATTCAATTCAAAAAGAAAGGAAATCCTGATACACACTGCAACATGGACATTGAACATGGATGTGAGGACATTGTGTTCATGAAATAATTTAGCCATAAAGGGGCAAATCCTGCAAGATTCCACTCATGCAGGGTACCTAAACAGGCAAATTCACAGAGACAGAAAGTAGAAAAGTGTTTGCCAGGGACTAGGGGTCAGCAAGGGGTGAATAATGGGGATTATTATGTAATAAGTAGTTTCAGTTTGGGAATATGAAAAAGTAATAGCTATACACAGTGATATTTGCACAACAGTGCAAATGTATTTAATGCCATTGAACTATACACTTAAAAATGGTGAAAATAATACATTTTAGGTTAGGTGTATTTACCACAATCAAAAAAAAAAAAAGAGAGAGAGAGATAGAAAGAGAGAGAGATGCAAAGATCTCTTCCTAGTAAGAAAAAGATTCCCACACTGAGACTGACCTCCCTCCCATCTGAAGTGCTGTCAGCATGGATTTGCATGAGACAATTCCTGTGTCATAGTCAGAGTCGCTGATGCAGTGGGTTGAATTAATTGACCTTGGGGCTCAATTGCCATGTATTATTTTTTGAATATGAATATCCTTATGATAAGACAAATATATTGCTCATCTCTGAAATGTAAAGCCCTGACATGTATCTAGAATAAGATAGAATAAACTTTTTCTGAAAAACTAGCCCAGGGACCTTGAAAGAGGTTAAGAAAAAAAATTTAAGTTTATGTCACAATTATTTTGAGCATGATTCTTACAATATTGTTACAACTCCCTACGAAGCACGTGCGTGCTGACACAGACTTGGAGGGAGAGTGGGAAAATGTGAAGGGCTGGCTGAGACTGGTGGAACTGTAGGTGGATGCTTCTCATGTTTCATTTTCTTTTGTGACATCAAATATTGTTTTAATGATAAATAAAGTCAACAAAATGATAAAAATAACATCTGAGAGTCTAAACCCATAAAAAGCATGTTAAGACTGACATCACTTATTTTTACCCATTTAAAAACCCAGAGATGGGAGGTGGGTGAGATAAAAGCAGTGTACTGACTATTATAAATGGAAATAGTCTCCTCCTATTAAGACTCAAATTATGGCCACGAGATAACTTCATGAGATGGTTGTTCACAGAATCAATAAGACTCCAGTTTGTTTGGAAAGCCAACTTGCCTAAATGCCAAAATACATATTTTGCAAATTGCCTAATTTACATTTGAAAGGACCAAACCTTAATTCTTCAAGAAGCTGAGTGGAAGGATTGAAAGAAAGAAAGCAAAGAAAAAAACCACACACAGCAATTTAAGCATCCTTTTTCGGGTTCCGCAATATACATAATTTGATTGAAATTGATAGCATTTGGAAAAAGGAAATATTTTTTCCACTTAAAAAAAAAGCAACAACACAAAAACCTTGCCAGAGTCACATGGAATCTTCGCTGTCAGTGAGTGGAGACAGGATTCTCCTGGAGCAATGACACCCCCTATAGATTGTGCCTCCTCTGGTCACAGGTGCAATTGGCAAAGGACGAAAAAAAAAACCTTCTGCCCCCGCACTCCACCCCTGACATTCTCTGAGGGCATCTTTGTTTCAGTCCAGCCCAAGGACTTGCAGCTTCTGCTTAGGGAACCAGACTGCCTTCCAGAACAGGGTAAGGACCAAAGGGGAAGTAGAACCAGTTCAGAGTCTGCGTTGCTTTGCTGTGGGACTTACAACAGAGCCTGGACCCTATGCTTTAGTTCCTTCATTTTAAATTAATGTAATAAAGCACTGCAGATATGGTGAGCTCAGGTATAACATTTCATGTTTATATAGGGATTTAGAATTCATTCAGAGGTTTCTGTGTTGTCACCATGTCATAGTGTCATTGCTACCCTGACTCACCTTATTAGAGAGAGCTTAGGCTTGGAAGTCACAAAGGTAGGAGGCCTGATCCCAATGACTTAGCATCTCAAGAAGTGCTTTTTCTGGTTGTGGTGAAAAGTAGGTGAGGAGAGGGAGGGGTGATATACATATAGTATTGACACATAGTAGGTGCTCAGGAATATATTATGACTTTCATACCATGCAAATTGAATAGTATTTATTTTACAGATAAGCTCAAGGGAGATTGGATGATTGAGTTCAGATTAGGCAGCTAATAAATAGTAAACTGAGACTATAGTCACGATCGTAATCCATCTCGGCCCAGTGGTTGTTGCAATCATTTCCTCCCCAACCTTTTCTCTACATTTCCTGAGAAGTTGTGCTTCGTGAAAGAAGCAAATGGAAACAGAGTGGAGCCAGATGAGGAGATGGCAGCTGCCAAGGCCTCCCAGCTCTTACTCCCCCAGTTCTCAAGGTGGAGAGGCCAGGCCCTGCTTTATAGCTGCTCAGTGTCCCCCAGCTTGCGATTGGAGTCGCCTGCCCAGAGCACTTTGATAGCCCCAAAGGAGCGCAGAGAAATGACCCCACTTTATGCTGTCCCATCAAAAATGAGCAAGTAACGAGTTGCCTCCCTGCCCAGATCCTTTATTGCTCTTAAAAACAGACTGAGTCCACAGTTCTTGTCCTGCAGGCCAGAAAAGAGAGGGAAGCACATTAGGAAGGTAGGGTAGAAGACCTGAATAAAGGCTCCTTGGACACCAAGAGGCTAAGCGTGAGCTTTCCAGGCCAGGGAAGAGGACAATGAGCAGATTCTCTCTGACTGCAGCAAACCATATGGCTAGAGAACTCGGAAAAAGAGTGGGAATTACCCGAGCGACTCCTCAGCCTCCCCATCAAGTTAAGCTAAATGAAAATATTTGTAGGTGAGCAATGAAGTGCTGTTGTTGGGAAAGCTTCTGTCAGCCATCTAGAGAAGTGCCTCCCCCAATGCACTCATGGCATATGCACCCCCCAAATACCTGCAACAGCCTTTTGAGGGCCAGCAGTTTAAAGCGATGTCCTGAGCCCTGGTCTAGTGCTTTTTGCAGTCCACCTCTGGCACTGCCTCCAGGCTCTGCGGCCATGGACGCCCCACACGCTCAAAACACATCCTGCTCTTTCAACAAGTCACCTTAAAACACACACACACACACACACACACTGGCAGTCCAATCCTGGGTGTAATTGCACATGGGCAAAATGATTTGAGATCAAAACCTTCTCTGGAGAGCCTCCTTGGTGGCACAAGGAGTTAAGTCTCAGCACTATGAAGCTATCTGCAGCCACTGCAGCACACGTTCAATCCCCGGCCAGGGAGCTACCCACATGGTGCAGCAGACCTCTCCTGTATCAACGATGCTCCCCTCAGCAGTGTATTTCAGTCGATCTGCCTGTGTCTGTTCCCCACTCTGTCTCTTGTGAATCCTCTCACCCTCGCACCTCTGGCCTGTACCCCAGTTCTTATATGCATAAATAAATCTTTTAAAAAAAAAAAAAAACCTTCTCCGCACAGAATCTTCCTCCTTGACTCTGGGGACACCTACCAGGGACAGCCCCAGATTGGCTCACCTTCAGAAAGGGGCCTCTAGGGGCTCCTCTGGCCTTATCACTTATCTGACCTTCCAACATCTGGTGCCTCTGCATTTGCCTTCCTCTTCAGGGCCTGTTTTACTCCCTTGTCTTCTATTCTGACCTTGACTGGCTCTGGATGCGAGGTCTCTGGGTGAACCAAAGAAGGTTTCTCTCAGTCAGAATCCTCCAGTCTATTAGCCTCAGCTCCCCTGCATAGCTGGGCCCTTCACAGGCTAGATTCCCAGGTGTGTTTCAACCAGTCGACTCCTGCTAATTTTGATAATAAACATTGGCTGAAACACTGTCCTCTAAAGTGGCTCAAAAGTCACTCTGTTGGCAACAGAGCTGGTGACAAGGTCCATCTCTTTTTACCTCACATCTTGAGCCTTATCAGTTTACCTAGTTAGCTCATGATCATCATGCAAGATGCAGGGAACTTCACTTCAAGGCGGTGAAGTAGCCGGAGGGCTTGGTAGCGGTAGGGTAGAGCTAACCCATTAGCTCGGCCTCAACCCACCACCTGCCAAGCCCCCACCGAGGGACAGACGCTCCTGCTGCCCCACACCTGCCACAGGGGCAGAACCCTGGCCATGTCCTCTCTGCACCCCCACCTCTTTTGGAAAGCAGAGCTAGTAGAATCCATCTAATAGGGCGGCTGTGCAGCTCATGTGAGATAAAACAGGTGCCATCCCTGGAAACCCCACAGTGCCCCACTGTTATACCCATGTCTCTGGCTGTGTCACACTCACTCCTGCCCCCAGGCCCAGGCATGCCCGAATGGTTGTGCCTCACCTTCTGCTGGTGGCAGAAGAAAGACGCACCATTGCTACCTGACAAAAACAGATTGTCTGTGATTACTATTCACATCTTACTTTAGAAAGTGGAATGAATAAAGCGTTCGCAGGTCATGGACACTTAAGAGCCTTTTCATATCCATTTGGGTGGAGTTGTCAGCTTTGATTTATGGAGTAAAGTTCTGAGATGGGCTGCTGTTGTGTCACTCATGTGATAGCAGATGGGCCTCACCACTGCCTGCGTGGGGCCATTATGCTCATGCATCCCTCTTCCCACAGTGTTCAAGACAACCAGGCTGGCTCTCTTGGTGGGTGCTGCTCACTTCCTATCACCCCTCCTCTGCCTCTTTCCATCTCTGCAGTGCCCCTGCCCCCAGTTCTGTCAGTCACCCCAACCCCTTTGGTCAAGTGTTTGTTACTAGAAAACATCCCTGAGGCTCCCCAGCCTGCCTCCTTCACATCTAATTGAGTTCTCTGATCTGTTAGAAGAGGGCAACTAGGAAGACTCTCCCTGGAACCCCCAGGTCTTTGCCAGGCTCCATGGTCTGGCTCATAGCTATTGGCATCCAATTATCAGTTTGGTTCACTTCGAATTCACGAGTAGACCTGACTGGGCTGTGGAAAGTCCCTGTGGGGTGAGACTGGACAGGGAGACCTTCCAGAGTCCCTTGCTTCCAGGCAAGCTCACACCCTGTCTCTAGCCTGCATACTCGCCCTCCCTTTGGTCAGATTGAAAAGGCACCCGTGGGTTTCCCATTAGTGTTTGCTCTGGGTTTTGTCCTACTCAGGGACCGTATCTCCCTCCCAGAGAGCTCTTCTGCATTGTCTCTCGCTGCTCTGATCTCGCAGGATATTGTCCTAAGGGGCAGGGGAGAATGAGGACACTGCTATAGAGAATTGGGGGCTGACCCCTCACTTTGGCTTTGGATTGTGTGCAGTTAGGCAGGGGGTCCATGGATCAGATGAACTCAGAACTCTCAAGTAAAGGCCTTGCTTTTGCAGAAAGAGAAAAAAAACCTGTGATGCTTGGTCCTTCTGAATTGACCCATATTCTCTCCCGATGGAGAGGCCGGCTGGCAATGTGACTGAGAGAATGTCCTGCTGAGTCAGACTCGGGGCAGCCCAGTGTCTGTCTGTGGCAGGAACTGAAAGGACATTGGTCCTTTGGCGGGAGGTAGTCCACTGGGAATAGTTGTGTGTCCTCACCTGCAGTAACAGCCTTTCATTCATGACGCCATCATCTCTGTACCACCTCTTCTCACAATGAGCTCTCTGGCTATGTGGCATAAACCATCATGCGCAGGCCAGAGCCAGGACTGATGGGAAGCTCTGTGGCCTTCTACCTGAGGAGGAAGGACCGCAGCCCCACACTAGCACTGTGTTCCTAGGACTCAGTCCCAAAGTGGCCCTGGAGGATACTAGAGAGCTAGTCTTTCAACAAAGAAGGTGGGCCCTAACACAATCATGGTGGTCCAGTGGATAAGTGCTTTTGCAAGAAGGAAGAGGCCCAGGTTGTTGACCCTCTCCATTTGAACCAAAATACATAGAAAAAAAAATTTGTATCTGGTTCCTGAGAGATTTCAACTTATTACAAGTGACAGTTTTCTCATGATGAAGAGAGTTAAGTCCTCGAACAAGTTCAGGTAAGTTCTTCAGAAGTTCATGAATAGACAAGCAAACCAGCAGGGCCAGGTCCAAGGGGGAGGCTGGATTCAACATCCCTGGTTGGATGTGCTGTCTCGGTCACTGGCTTGGGTGCAGAGCCTGGAGATAGCTCCTGGCATGGCCCAGCCTCCACACAGCAGCCCCAAGGAGGGAGACGCAGGGAGTCCTCCTTCTCCCACACACACACTCTTCCCCAGAGTCCTCTGCCCTACATCTTCCTGGCTGCACAGCTCATGGAACCTGCACATCCCCAACCACTCACCTGCTCTGCCCTTACCTGGCTGGCAGCTTGCCCCGGGGCACACAGAGCCGGGGGAGGAAAGACAGAGGGAGTGCTACTCCCTGGGAGTACCTCTTATTCATCTTTTTTTCAACCTAAAGGCTCCCCTTGACCATAAATGTAGTTGTCTTTTCCTGCGGACATATGTAGAAAGAAGATACTTGCTGGGTAGGTGAATATAAGGGTAAGATCTTTCTGGATATTGGAGAGAGACTCAGGAAAACTATGGTCAATAATTTAAAAGATGGGCCTACCCCGGTGGCACAGCGGTTGAGTGCTGGGCTGCGAAACTGCCCGTAGCCCCTGCAGTACCGTTTCAATCCCGGGCTGCCGGGGAGGGTCCCACATGGCACGACAGACCTCTCCTGCCCCGCACGCTGCTCCCCTCACCAGTGTACTTCGGTCCTTCTGCCTGCTCTGCTCCCCGCTCTGGCTCTGGTGAATTCTCTCACCCGCCTGCACTTCTGACTGTACCCAGTGCTTGTATAAATAAATAAATAAAACTTTTAAAAAAATAAATAATTTAAAAGATACCTAGATACTGGCATGGCTCTGAGGAACAAAGATCATATTATCGAGTAGTCCTGTTCCTAAAAAGCTTTGTGTTTATTGCTGCAATTAATGGAAATGGAATGGCTATGACTTTCTTTCTTTCAGTAAACAAACATTTATCAAGTACTTATATGCCTGGTCCTGGGAATACAGATAACAAGATAGGATTTCTGCCTTTGAGGACCCTGCTGTCTAGCAGGCCAGACTAACACAAAAGCAAATAATGAAGTATAGTAATCTTACAAGCACTATAGAGCAGTCTATGTGATAAACTGTGGACACAGGAGGCAGGGTTCATTTTTGAGTACCTTCTGCATACCTGGTACTCCGTTGGATGCCTGGAATACAGGGAAAGAGGTGGATACAGGCCTCACCCTCACAGGAACTTATAGTCAGAGGAACACCCCTCACTTTACCTGGGGAGCCCAGACAAGGCTCCCTGAGAGAGAGAACTGAGTCTTAAAGCAAGGAGCTTCTGTTGTTCTGCAGACAGATAGAGGGGACAAGGGCTCTCTGGATAAACAGAAATTATGAGAGTCTAGGGGGCATCCCTGGTGGCGAAAGGGTTAAAGACAGCACTATCTGGCTATCACCAGCCACTGCAGCATTAGTTCAACCCCCAGCCAGGAAGCTGACCCACCTGGCGCAGCAGATCTTTCCTGTCTCGCCCCCCGCTGCTCCCCTCAGCAGTGTACTTCTGTAGATCTACCTGTCTGCTCCCCACTTTCTCTGGTGAATCCTCTTACCCCTGCACCTCTGGCTTACACCCCAGTTCTTGTATGCATAAATAAATAAATCTTTAAAAAAAAAAAAGAAATTGTGAGCATATAGAGGAATGAAAGCATGGTCACTGGGGACAGTTTGAAACACCTCCTATTTATTATTTTCTCACCCAAATCCATCTGCTCTTTCAAGTCAGACTCTCAGATTCTCTGAGGGGTGGGAAAAGAGCTCCGTCACTGAGATGTATCCTGAAAGCACAACCTGAGGTCCTTAGACTTGGCACTAGGCACTAGAACATCCTTGAACTTTCTCATTACAATGTCCATGTACTTCCTACAGACATCATAAACTGAGAAGAATCTGGTGTGGATTTCAGTAAGTTCTAGAGTTGCAATTTGCTTGAGTTGTCACTTTCCTCGACTAGGAAGGTTAAAAATAGTAACGTTTTCCTCCACTTCCAATGTTTCCAAAATGGCGTGAAAAGGCAGCAATTCCCAGTGCCAGTAGACATACCCATCGCGGGTCTTATTTTTTAATGTATCGTTCTTCCAGGTCAGATTGCTCAGTGTTCACGTGCCCAGTGAGAGTGGATTCCACTGCTCTCGCTTTGTGCACGTCCCCTCCTGAAGTCAAGAATATAGAAAGCATTCTGTAAAACACAGCAGGAAGAGGATTCATCCTTGTCCACTTAAATATTCATGACAGCTTGCATTTTGGTTCAAAAGACACTTGTTTATTTAGATAAGATTTAATTTATTCATAATTTACCTACATTTGCAGAAGTGTGCATGTACATTTTAGCGTCTAAGTAGCATGATACATAAAACATCACCCAAGCATGCAAATTGTACAGTGACAGTGGTGGAACCTGCCTGGATGTTTTAGGGAGATAACACATTCCCATCAGAGCAAAGTCCCAAGCACAATGGTGTGGGCTTGTTTGCCTGTTAAACGCTGACTCATCATTATCTTGTTACCCAAGGCAAATGTCTCACTAAAAACAAAATGTATATATAATGTAAAGCAACATTGGAGAACAGTTTTCTGGAATAAACTTACACTTGATCCCCTTCCCCCTGGCCAGGCACCACTTCATTCATTGTCACACAAACAACCCACCTGTCCTTCACCCCCCCACCCCCCCCACCCCGCACCCATACAAAAGAAACCCATACACTATACATACCATACATTTGTATTCATTTATTCTGGCATTCAGCGCATATTCATTGTCCACTTGTTGCATTTCAAGACAATTCCAGACTATTTCAGCAGCCTTGTCAAGTTCCATATTTGTCTCCCCCAGCAGAGAATGAGCTCCCAAAGGCAGCTGCTGTGTGCCCTTCACCCTGGTATTGCAGTGGCCAACCACAATCTGGGCATATTAGAGGTGACCCATCAATATTGTTAATGACCTTGATCGTTATTTTTGGCAGCATGTGGAAATTCTTAGAGATTTTATAAAATTCACTTTCCATGAGAGTTTTTTTCATGAAAACTTTTCACGGCTTATCGCTGGCAGCGAGTCTGGCACATGCTTCATCTTGACCCTTATAAAACAGGGAAAGCCAAGTTCTTGCATATAGCCCAGGCAGGCATGCCTCTCCCTTCTTGGTATTCAGGGTCTCTCCAGCCCGAGCACCGTTTATAGGCTTTGGAGACGGAATTGGAGAGACACAATCTTCGAGAGAGTAAGAAGATTTAAGGGAAGGGGATTTGTTTGGAGTCTTTGCTACCTAAAGGCATTAAAACTTTATAATGCCAAACAAGTCCCGTTTTTCTTTATTTATGGATCATATATTTCCCCCCTTTATAACTGCCATGCATTTTTCCAACCTGACAGCTGATAACACTGAAAATTCACTGCTAGCAAAAAATTCCATTTACCACTCTCTCCAGATAATAATTTTAGAATTAAAGAAAAAAATACATATATTTCTATATGCAAAAATATCCATACTTAGTTCTAGTCCCTGAATTCATACTCCACACTGAATATGAATTGGGGGGTTAGAATCACATTTTGATCAGAGTTCAGGGGTATTCTTTTAAAAACATAAGCCTCGAATATCCTGTCTTACCTGATAACTATTAACTTGGGGAAGAAATATCAAAGCAGGTGATCTTGGTTTCTCCAGAGTTGGTGCAATTTAATTTCAATTTGTCAAACATGGCACTATGGGAGAGATTTATTTTTCCCCTTGATTTATTAGAAATGTTCTAAAAGGGGCAGTCTGTCACTCAGGTTATTTCAGCCAGTCTTCCTGTTGAAGTTTCTTTTCCATTGGCTCGCTATCCAAATCTACAGGAAGGGGGAAAACAACCAAGAGATAAAACCCACAAGGGGGAAAAAGAGAGAAATCAATGTGTTTTAAACATGATGACAGGGTGGGTTATTTAAATTGCTTCTGTTCATTGATTTAAAGCATGCCCAGTAGAAACCTCTATTATATTAACAATCTTTCCCTTTCATTTCAATCATTGTAGTTGCTGTATCTTATTACCTTTCAGACAGATGATGTCCAAATATAATGTTGAGTATGATTTTTTTTTATTATTATTATTTGCTAGACGAATGATGGGCAATGACTCAGAGGTCTGGGGACAGGATTAGTAACATAAATAATGTGAATTCCAAAGAAGCCGACGTAATGATAAATCAACTGAGCATTTAACTATAGATTATATCCTAGATGAATTTCTATAAATGGCAGTTCTTTCAGGCCTCAGGAGTATGGAGAGATAGGACATTTTCCTGGACATAGATGGTGAGTGGTCAGAATGGCCAACAAGTTGCTGTCCTGTTGAAATAATACCAAGCTTCTAGTGTGAGAGGTTCTGCTGTGTTTTCACAAAATCACCTTTAATCTCAATAGTTTCTCATTGAAATACCATGGCCTGCTCGCTGATGTCTTTTGTAAAATTACTTTTGTTAGCCTATCTGGACTTCAGTGTAGAGGAAATGGAGCCATTATTCCCATATTGCTTTGATCTTTTCACACCTGAGTGATTGCTTGATGGCCGTCAGGATTGGAAAGAGCAGGCAGGAAACGGTCTTATCCTAGACAAGATCTGGCTCTGTGTAATTATTATGGAAGTGACCCAGTGATAGAGAATCCAACCCGCTGATCCACTGTGCTTGAGCAGCCCTATATATGAGGATCATAGTTTTTCATTCAGGGTTTTGAAATGTTACATGAGCTATATTTGGAAGTTTCCTTTTTTGCACATTGAGCAAATGATTTCTCACATGTTGTTTCCTTTGGTTTTACAAGGCAGTTAGATTAAACCCATTTCACAGTTGAATTAACTGGATTTTAGATAGTTGTCGTTCACCCCAGCTCAGACATTTGATCAAGACAGAGATTGGATTTGAACCCTGTTTTTTACTCCAAAGCTTCCCTTCTTTCCTTTACAGCCCACTATTGTTTTGTTCATTCATTTAACCAAAAAATACTTATTGAGCACCTTCTACGCACCAGGTCTATCAATGTGCGAGGCAGTGAAGAAGATACTACAGTGGGATCATTGAGCCTGCTATGGGGAACCCTCAGGTTTGGGGAGGTGCCATGCACAGAGATGCCTGATGTGCTGTTAGAAGGCAACAACTGAGGCATGCACAGGATGCCATGAGGGCATACTGAGCTCTCCATGGCCACTAGACTCAGGAGAGCTTCCTGGAGGAGGGGGCCCTATGTAAAATCTTGTCTTCAAATGCTTTCATGTTTCATCCCCCTGGATAAAGTCCATCCTGTACACAAGGTCATACACATAAGTAGGAAGTCTGTTCTGCAAGCAGGTCAACGGGAAATCTCCTGCATTTTCTCTTCCCCTTCCAAGTCATATTTACAAATAAGCAGTTGGCCTTCTTGCTACCATGTTCTTTCAAGAGATTAAAATAAGAAAGAAAGAAAATAAGTTCATCCACTGAGAGTCTCAGACAGGCAGCTTGAATCAGATTGTCAATACAGTAAAGTCTTGAACTGTTTTGGTTTAAGTTAAATTCAGCAGTCTGTTCATCTTTCTTAGCTCAGACCCTTATCGGATACCTTAGAATGCTGATAGGGAGAACAAAGGCTTTGTGTTGAAGTCAGGATTAACACCAGGCAAGAACCTAAGGAAGTCACATTTAATAGTTATTCTATAGCACCTTTACAGTCTGCCTACCAAACTCCCTTCATCCTGTGTGTGTCACAGCAACTATACAGTTAGGGGAAAAGTGCCCACAGGCGATCACCTGCTTTCTACCTCAACTGCTAGTTGCAGAAGGTTCCCAAAACCAAATGATCAGAGGCGATCATTTTCTAGAAGGACTTACAATACTCACTGAAAGATATTATATTCATGATTAAGATTTATTGCAGGAGAAGGATTAAAATCAGTGCAGGGAAGAGGAGCACAGGGCAAAGTCAGAGAAAGCATCAAACAGAGCTTTGATTGTCCTCTTCCCTTATGAAGTCAGGATGTGTTACTTTCCTGGTATCAGTGTGTAACAGTACACAGGGAGTATTGCCAACCTAGGGAACTCTCCTGAGCCTCCCTGTTCAAAGATTTTCCAGTTGCTCTATTAGATAGGCTGATTGACAGATTGATTGGTTACCTATGTGGTTGATATGGGTATACTGGTCCTTTGCTTTGGGTTGCCATGCCACCCAAAGTCTCTACCTAAATCACATCAAATCTGGTATGAACCAAAGTGCCCAGGTAGACAAAGACAGTAGAGACATTGGCAAAGACAATGACAAGGGCCAGACCTCTTTGGGGGCAGGGTTAATCCTTTGCAACACCATCCTCAGTACCCAGCTCTCCTCCATGCAGAATCTGCTTCTTCTCTCTGACCCCCCACACTTCATCCTGCCTCTGTTTGCATTGATTATATTGTAAACTCTTCGAGGCTAAATACACATCTAAATAGTCACTCTGCTTTCAACAGTCAGCACACATAGGCTCAAGCATACAGTAGGTGCTCAATAGATTTTTGTTAGTTTGCATATTTCTACTTGGTAGGATTCTTAGTTTGGAATTCTAAGAATTTTTACTTTTCCTGCCTGGTTTTCTTTTGCTTTCTGGCTGATGTTTACTTTTTTTAGATGTTATTGTTCCCTTACACCCAAGTATACCCAAGTGCAGTACATCACATGTTTTGGTGTTTTGTTTTTTTTTTTCCCCAGTTTCTCCCCGCCTGCAAAAACCCTTAGCTGCATTTTAGCCTCTGCTAATGGTCAGAGAAACTTCTTAAAGCTGAACTAATACCATATACCTTCCTGGGCATGTTGATGATGTGTTTAGGAAAAAATTCTTTCCAAACCCTAGGAGGCATAGAGTCCCAAGCATTCCATTCCTTGCGTTGTGTTATTTCTTCACTCGGTGACATTATTAAAGATAAGACTGTAGGAGAGTTCAACCCACCGAGAATCAATCATAGGACTTTGGTTAGAAAACACCACTATGGTAGCAACAGAAAATTTCAAACAAAATGTAAAGAGTAGGGAAGTGGCAGGGAAGTCACTAAGAAATGCACAACTGGATGCACCTGTTTTTCCCCCATATCTGTTTGTTGTCATCTGTTTGTTGTCATGTGGGTGGAGCTGCTATGCTCTGAGCATGATCAGTAGGAGGAACACAAGCAAAAAAAGCAATGATTTGTTTGCACTGAGCTTCTAATTATGTGCCAGCTGTGGAGTGTTCCTAATGTCTCTGGAATGGCAGCACAGACTAGGGGCCACTCTGCCAGCTGTGCATACAGGAGTGCCATTGACAGTGGGGTGCTTGCAGCCTGCCAGGGGATAAGGATGCATTCCTGAGCAAGGGCTGCAAGTTGGTGGTTGCTGGGACTCCTGTCTTGAGAATTCTTTACAAATTGGAATGGGGCAAGACCCTTACATGGCAGAATTTCAAACCAACAGCATCTCAAAATAATATTCAGTTATAGCATTCAGCATGCCCCTGAGTGATCTAATTTCCAATTTTTCCTCAATAGTGAGCAGCTGAGATGATCTATAGTGCCATCAGTTTGTTCTCTCTCCTGCCAAGAGCCGGAGCCTGATAGAGAAGATTCTTAGGGCTTCTGAAAGAAAAGAAACTTGTCCATTTAATCTATGACTCAGGCTTTTTTGGCTTAACCCCAAATTGAATATGGTGTTAGCTGTTATTCCAATGAGTAGTTCCACTGAGCTTTCACCTGCTCAGGAGGCTCCAGGAGTTGGGAGATAAACTCTCAAAAGAAATCAGTCTCCACCCAAATTCCAGGTCATGCGAGTTATGGTAACCTCAACACACAGCCTGCAACAGGATGTCACACAATGAGGGCTCAGAGATTTTAAGAGTATCTCTGGGCTTTGTAGGTGATCCAGCCATCCAGTCTCGAACCAGATTTGAAATTTCACACACACACACACACACACACACACACATACATTTATTTAATGATTGCATTTCAGCTACCCCTGGGACATTATAACATTGGCAAATTCTTAAATGTACAAAAACCAAACTTTTCCCCAAATATTTATGCATTTGGGTGGATGCATTTGGATGAGTGGACACTGAGGGCAGTTGAAGTTGAGAGAACAGAACCCTGGAGGCTGAAATGAAATACAGACTTTCAAAGGAATATAACCCCAGGGTGAGGCAAGGTTGTAATTCTTCCTCACAAATCTGGAATCAGATGTAAACTGAGCATCGTTTTCAAGAGTGTAAGACCCCATCATACCTGTAAAAACAACGAGCAAATTGTGGTGCTCAGAAAATGGGTGATCTGTGTATGATTTCAAATCAGGGTACATTGGACATGAGAGTGAGCCCCTGTGTCAGCAACCTGCTCATCCACAGGCAGACCTACCGTGCGCATGGGCTAAAGATGTGCAGGCCGACATGCTTCATACACGATAGCATGTCAACACCTGTCTCCACAGAGAAGATCCAATTTGCATGTCTCCATGTAAGGGAGTGTTTTGTCACTCACTCTGCAGCTCTCCAAAAGGAATACTGCTGATATTCCAAAGGGTATTTTTTAAGGGAGCCACCAGTAATGGATAATGAGACAAAATCTAGTTAGTTCAGCAAATGTGCAGATAGAGATAGTCAACTGGGATGGTGCCATAAGGCCTGTGGTGGGAAAAGTGGTCTCAGGACCACCTGTGAGTCCCACTGAGCACAGATTATTATAGTTTGCACTTGTGTGCAAGTCACTTGTGTGACTTTCATTGCAGATCTTTAACATTATTTTATCATGGCTTGATCCATGCATCACCATCAAGTCTACTTGAACAAATCCACGTTAAAAAGAATGAGCTGTCTGTGCACCAAACAAACACAAAAACAACCACTGTTTGGTCCTTGTGTGTGCCTTGTTGTAATATGTGGGTGTGCCTATTTGTGCCTTAAGAGCTTATGGCCTCTGTAAGTAAAATACTTAACCGAAAGAAGGGAAGAAGGCCCCATGTTGAAGAAAGCTTGCTATATCTTGTGCTGTTTGCAGGAGAAAGGGCGATGCTGTGTGACAAATCCCTTCTGTTTGAAATAGTTGGAGCTGAGCATCTAGGAGACTAGATAAGAGAACTTGAATGATCCTATTATAGGGATAACAGCAGTGAGGATAGTCTGTGGACAGCTGTACATGGACACATTCAGTTGATTTAAAGGTGGTGTGGCAGCCTGAAACCCGAGTTCTCTGCTGTGGATGGCTTCCATGCAGACCTTTAACGTTATTTTAACATGGCTTGGTCCGAGCATCACCGTCAAGTCTACTTGAACAAATCCATGTTAAAAGGAATGAGGCGTCTGTGCACCAAACAGAAACACAAAAACAACCACTGTTTGGTCCTTGAAGAGTAAGAGTGCAGGGAAAGAGTTCAGACTGAAAAGGAAGAGGTTTTCTATTTCCCAGGGGGGTGCTGAGTCTTGGGGGACACTGACCCTTTCAGGATCCTCATCTGCTCATTAAGACATTCCCAGCATGGAAGCCCAGTGTTGTCTTTGAGCAGAACCCTTCCAAATGAAGACTCTTTAGGCACATAAATTTGCGAGAGTAATATTGTGGCACCATGGGTTTCTCTCTTGGTCTGGTTCCACCCTAATGAGATACACAGGTCTAACTCTGAGTTGTTCTGAATGTGCAAGGAATTTGTTGTCTTGAAATACACTCTCACCTCAAGCTTCCCTTATGATAATTTCAGCTACTTTATGTTCATGCGCTTCCAGGGGATTGCCTTGTAGAAACAGGTTTATTTTAAAGGAATTAAATTCACATGTTCATGTATTTATTTTCTCCATCACATTTATCTCCCAAGCGTATAATCATTGTGAACCTTACTTTCAAAACAAACATACATTGACCCCTAGGCTTTACATTAGTTGATGCTATTTATTCTCATTTAATACAGCACTGAACCAAGGAAGAAACAGCTAATCATACAGAGTGTGTGCCTATGGTGAGTCTGAATATACCATCAAGCATGAGATAACTTGACCCTCCCATTTGCTCTAGAATCTGGGGCATGTGGTTCATTTCTCTCATTTTAAAAGAAAACACAAAAATATTTGATGGGTAATTAGCATTTAAACAATATAAAACCAATTAAAGACTTAGGGAGTAAATTGTTCATTTTAAATGATGGATGAATGGATGAACAGATGGACAGATAGATAGGTGCATTAATATCTACATGTCAGTTATGGGCTAGAGAGACAATTTCTAAACAATGTTTTATAATAATAAGACATTTCAGATGCTCAGTCAGTAGTGTGAATTTAGTCCTTTAATTATTTCCTGTGTATAACCATTACTTCAAATTATTTCTCTAAATTTGGAATTTAAAGTTTGTTGCTTTAATAGGAAGGTATTAGGGTCTCCTCAGGAAATAATCCCAGCCCAGTATACTTACAAAAAAAGAACCAAAACAAAATAGAAAATACACATTTTCTGTTATATATATTTTGTGTGACCTAGACATATGCGGTAAAAATCATACAGGGATAGATTCAGCAATTGCTAAGCCACTTAAGAAGTATTGCATTTGTTGATTCTAAAGCACCTTACAACTCTCAAAGCTATATGTGCATACTTGCTTGAAAAATATGGTACAAGAGAATACCTCAGTACATGCCAGAGGCCACCTGATGACCTAGATGCCCAGTCATAATAGAAGATGATGGATGGATGGAAGGTGGCTGGGTGGATGGATATGGATGGATGGGTGGGTGGGTGGATGGGTGGATGGGTGGACGAATGGGCAAATGAAGGGGGAAGGATGGAGTGAAAGGGGTGAGAGTATTGACAATGATCATACCATCCAAGAAAACTATGCCTTGACTTAATTTATCAACTCCAACATTTCTCTTCCCATCACTCTTTTCCCAGAATGTTATCTTGGTGAAGGTGGTCAAGAACTGTCAGTAAGTAACACGTCAAGTGTGTCACCTGTGAGATCATACAGAATAATTAATTCTCTTAAGATCATAGAGCTGCTAAATGTCAGTACCAAAATTAATTCCCAATTTTACATGATCCACTATCCATGATTTTAACCACTTTGCTGAGATTTAGCATCTATAAAGTCTGGGTGATAATAATACCCAAGGTAATAGTATTCACATATGGGAAGACATGTGGATATACTACTTGTTGGCCATAAAGCAGCATTGCAGTAATTATAATATGATCTTACTTCTCTAATGACGTTGCTCTAATGAGGTTGCTAACTTCTATAATGAGCGACCTGGAGGGCCCAGGATCCAGTCACCAGTGACATAAACAATAACGCTACTCCTTGGCACTACTCCTTGGCACAGGTGGTCCCCTGTTTGGGAAGAAATCATTTCAACTGCTATGCTAAGTTAGTTTTGCATCTAGGCAGTTAGACAATGAATGTGTTTGGCACCAGCACCTTCTAAATGCCTGCCCATCTAATCCCTGCTTAGCTGGCTCTTAACAGCTGCACTAAAATCCAAACACTAAGAGATGACTGTCACCAAGACACCTGTAGAATCCAGGGATGCAAAAGGATAAGTCCCTCATTTAATTGTAAATATGAGCTCCTTGCAGTCCAATTCAGAGGGCCATCACTTAGAAATGTTAATGCTATTTATTGTAGCATGCATGGGATAATGGCATTTCTCAACATCTGTTTTCGTTTAAAATTTCCAAGTTGCCTTTGTATTCCATTCTGTGGGCACCACTTGGTAATGATGCTGTTCATACTTATGAAGCAGGAGGATGGAAAGTGGCAAGTGGGAACCCAAACAAAATATTATTAATGAATATTTGCAGCTGCTGGTGGGACTTGGTGAGTAGCTTCCAGCATCAGTGACAGAATTCATCTTGTAAAATGTACCTATGATAAATATCAACTAGGAGTGATTAGCAAAGGTTGTTAATATATGAATGGCTTGCAAGCAAACCAGCAATTTGATTTCCACCAGTCATAGAATGGGTTTTTTTGAGGGTTTTTTTTTTTATTTTTTTTTTATTTTGCAAGGCCAGGGGTGTAAGATCATAACGTGGCCGTGGCCATCATTCCAACCTCGCCGGCTTTCTTCCAACAGTCTTTTTTGGAACCATCCACCCCAAGTTCCCTTTGCATTTGTCAGCCTCTGTTCCTCTCATTTAGCACTTACCATATTTTCCCTTTTTATGTTACATTTCTTATCTTCCTATGTAAATTACAAGTTCCTAAGCATATCCACTTTAAAACCCCTTCCCCCCCAATCTTGATGCACATAATTCCCATGCTTGTTCTCTGGCTCCTAGTAGGTCTCATTAACTTTCTTAAATGAGTAAGTATGTGAATGAACATATGAATAAGTAGCCTTCCCAATGCCAGGAGTTGCTCTATAAACTATGGATTTGAAGTAACTCCCAGATAGATTTATTTTTAATTTTTTTATTGAAGTGACATTGCATTGTAGCATTAGATAAGTTTCAGGTATGCATCATTATATATCAATATCTGTCTGTATACATTAAGTTCAACACTAAAAGTCCAATCCTATCCTTCATTTTTTACCTGCTTTATTCTCCCTCTTCCCCTACCCGCTTCCGTAACCACTAACAAGGTCTCACAGTCTAAAAGTTTGTTTTTGTTTTATTTACTTTGTTCATTTGTTTTCTTTCTTTGTAAACCACATAGGAGTGCAATCAGGCAGTATTTGTCTTTCTTCTTCTAATATTTCACTAATCATATTATCTTAAAATCTATCTATGTTGTTGCAAGTGGAAGTATTTTATCTTTTTTTTAATAGCTAAGTAATATTCCATTGTGTGTACATACCATATCTTCTTTCTCTACTCATCTTTGAAGGGCACTTAGGTGGACCTGGATCCTAATGGCTGTGAAATCTAATGAATGACTCTTCATTAAGACTGACCGAGATCTTGTCAGTCACCTAGGAGTGATTAGCAGGGGCTACTTATTCATGAGTGCCTTAAACACACACTGATATCTTTTCACAAGAATCTCCTTGTCTTGTGAATTTTACTCTGCTTTTCCTGAGGTGGAGGAAGATTCTTTGGCTTGTGCTGCTTTTAGTGGCCTGTGACACGTTCCATTGATCCACTTCTGATTTTAGCACAAACTGCTTGAGACAGCCCCAGGGATGTTCAGACTCTGCCTCCCTCATCCTACTAGAGGACTGTTAGAGCAGGAGAGGCCTGACTCTTCTCCAATATCAGGGGATGCCCTCAGCCTGAATGAAAGTGTGCCTAGAAGTGTCTGGAAGTGAGCGCTGCTGGGGCCACCCTCAACCAGTGGGGCACAGGTGTGGGGGGGTCACCCCTCCCACCTCCTTTCCTTTTGGGGTCAGGTCTGGGAGGCTTTTTTAAAAAGATTTATTTATTTATGCATACAAGTATTGGGGTACAGGCCAGAGGCATGGGGGTGAGGATTCACCAGAGGCAGAGGGGGAACAGAACAGGCAGATCCACTGAAAAACACTGCTGAGGAGAGCAGCGGGTGAGTAATCCACAGCCTCTGCAGCACGATCGATCCCCAGCCGGCCAGGGAGCTACCCACATAGCGAAGCAGACCTCTCCTGTTCCGCCTGCTGCTCCCCTCAGCAATGTATTTCAGTCAGTCTGCCTGTTCCCCACTCTTTCTCTGGTGGATCCTCTCACCCCCCTTATCTCTGGCCTGTACCCCAGCTCTTGTATGCATAAATAAATAAATCTTAAAAAAAAGAAAAAAGAAAGAAAAAGAAATATAAATCATTTAATTAAATGTGAGGGTTCCTTTCAAAGTAACCACCTTTAAAGTTTGTGCACTCATTTAGCAAGCTGCCTTTGACCTAGGCCTTCCTGAGAGTGCCCTCATAGCCTCTTTGGAGGGTTTGGCAAGGGCATGGCAGCGAGGCCCAGGCTGTCAAATGTCAGTGCAGATGAGACCTGAGAGTGGGGGACTCCCCTTAAGTTCCTGGCGAGTCCCCTCCTTACCCCAGCCTTGCCATCTACAAAGCACATTAGACCACCACTCCTATTTTTAGAATTTCAGTTTTTAAGGCTGTCACATTTTAAGAAATCTGGACTTTCATGCGGTGACTTTGAAGATGTCTTCATAGGCGAGAGCAAGGGTGTAGCACAGCGAGAAGAAAGGCTCCCTGGAGACCCACCTTCTAGCACTGCCCTCCCAGCCACTACCTCTGCAACCTCCAACACATCATCTGTCATCTTACCTGGCTGAAGTCCTCCACTCCAGATGGGGAAAATAATGTCCGGAATGCAGGATGGATGTAGGGGTTAATTGGGATCCTGTATGTTAAGGCACTTGGTTCACTTTCATACTAAACCAGACACGTGGTGAAGCTTGGGATGAATTACTCATTTTAAAAATTGCTATCTTTTCATGAATGTCTACCACCCATCATGCATAGTACCAAATGCTTGCCTTACTGTATTTGATGCCAATAATCATCCTCTGAAGTAAGTAATATTATCCCCATTGTACAGAGGAGAGACTACATTGGAAGATGCCTTCCCATGGTCACAAATCAGTTAAGACTGAGCCCGCGTCAATCTAAAGCGAAAGTTCAACACTCATTACATCTCCCTGGGATTTTATCAACGTAGTGCATTTAATTAGGCAATGCCAGCTCCTCTTTTGGGACATCAGGTAAATACAGGAAGAAAATTTCTCCTCTCTTCTATTAAGACGTAAGGGTCTGTTTACCACACCAGACACCCCTTTACCTTACTCAGGTACAGACCAGCAAAAATGACATTTTCCCAAACTCACATTCCATTTCAAAGCAGCCATACCCATGTACATACTTAAAATACTCTAAAATTATTCTCAAAACCAGTTCAAATGACTATTCTTTAAAGTATATTACAGTTTACCCCAAAAGAGGCAGTGCTGACATCCTTTAAAGAAATCCAAATTGTCCAAAGCAAGGAATTTAGTGAAGCATCTGAGTCTGGGAAACCTGCAATTGACTTTCCTCAATCAGTTCTTAATATTTGGGGGCACAAAGGGTAGATGGCATATTTACTCTTCTCTACTACTTATCTAAATACAAAACAGTAAAAACAAAAAGTGTAGATTAAACTAAGGCAGGCTTGTCTGGGGAACATCCTAAAAACAAACAAAGGAAAACCCCTCTCCCCACGGTCATCTCCACAGACTGGGAACAGAGGTAACCCCTGCTTAAGTTGTCGTATTTCACATGGCAATAAGGAAGCTGCAGCAGAGTCTCTTTTCCAAGGGGATGTCTCCAGGGTCAGAAATTAAATGTTTGGGGGAAGTACTCGGGTACCATGATACATCCCCATTTGTCTGACAGCTATATCCCTAGAAGCAAGTAGAAATGGTGGCACCACAGGGAAATCCCATCAGGCCCTTCTGCAGATCCAAATACATACCTTTGGACAAGAACCAGCGTCTGTGTTGAGTGATGTCTCCCAACATCTCAAACATATTTCCCACAACAGCCAAGTCCTGGAAGTTCAAAGCAGAAATCACTTTTGAAAAAATTAGAGGAGATTCAGAGGAGAGAAAGAATGATGATCCAGAGTTTGGAGAGACAAAGGGACCTATCTGATAAACAGACATACAGAAATCCATCTCATGAGTGGGCCTGTGGTAATTCAGGGGAAGGGTCAAGTAAGCAGTAATCATAGTGAGGAAACAGATGATAGAGATAAGCAAAGTGATTTATTCATTCTTCATTCTTTCCTTCTACAAATAGTTCCTGGGCAACTGCATTATTGCAAACACACAGATTGGGGATTGAGGATATAAATGTGATCAAAACCAGCATTGTCCTTTACAGTACTTGCTGTCTAGCAAAAGAAACATGTTAACTGAGTGATCACACTTACAAATGTTCACTTGCCATGATGATAAGTACAGTTGACCCTGAACAACGAGTTTCAACAGCACAGGTCCACTTATTGCAATTTTTTTCAAAAAATGTAGTTGGCTCTCCATATCCATGAGTTCTATAGTTCTGTATTCATGGATTCAAGCAACAGTTTTGAATGTCGGTTCATTGAATATGAGAAGGCAGAAGGAACCCTCTGATATGGAGAACCATAAGAGACTTGAGTGTCCATGAATTTTGGTATCAGTGTGTCCTAAATCCATTCTCTGCTGATACCAAAAAGGGACTGTTAAGTTTGAGGGGAGTCAAAGGTTATATGCAGATTTTCTACTGCACAGGGGTTTGAACCCCTAACCCTCAGGTTATTCAAGGGTCATCTGTCCTGGGAGGAAGAGGTATTCAAAGTTAATGGTGCAGGTAATGGGTGGGTGTGTATTCAGGAAATGCTTCCCTGAAGAAGGGGAATCTGACACATTGTTAGGAGTTCATCAAGACTAGGATATGGAATAATATTTTGGAAAATTTGTAGGCGCAAGATTGACTAGCAAAGAAATGAAGACTGAACAGATCTAGGAAAGAGAAAACAGGAAAGAGCTCTATGGGGAGTGGTGTGGGAAGAGACCATGGAGTCCACCTACAGTTCTCCTCCTGGATCCTTGCCCTGGTAAGCTGGGCAGAGGAGGACCAGAGAAATCACACCCAGAAACACACATCTATGAGGCTGACCCCAACTGGGAAAAATCCAAATGGAAGATTCTCCTTCAAATATTATTTCCCAAGAGGGCTACAGAATCCCTACTTGCAGAGAGAAAAAGAAACTGATTACCATTATCAACTCAATGACCTTGTGTGACCTTGGGCAAGTTACTTCATCTCTCTGTGGCCTATTGTTTTAAAAATCTGTGAAATGGGGATAGTAAGAGTAAGTGTACCTGCCTCACTGAGGTCTTATGGGAATAAATGTGTAAATATTTGTGGAATGCTCAGGCTGGGGGACATCCAAGGGGTTGATTAATTTGAATGGAAGAAAATCACATTTTATTTTCACTAACTTCTCACAGAAATTAGTATTCCTTTTAATTATAAATACAGACAATAGACAGTGGTGACAGCAGTTACCTGGGACTTTGTTGCCAATTAAAATCTTAGATATTTTCAAGCCACATTACTGTTTTTGCAGAAATCTCAAAATATTGTTTATGCTCATCACTACTTAAAATTGCAGTAGTTATTAGACTTTTACTGGTTGGCTTTATTCAATGTGTTGATAGAGAAGCACATAACTTACCGTATCACAAATTTATTTTTTAATATTTTCATAATTATATTTCAAAGCAATTGCTTTCTTTTGTAATTGTATATATGCATACGTACACACACACACCACACACACACACACACAAATGGTTTCATTTAAAAACATTGTTCTCAAGAGGCATCCACAAAAGTCACCAGACAGTGAAAGTTTAAGAGTCTGTTCTGAGTCAAGTGTTCAGACTTAAAAAGAATTTTGAGGATATTTCTTGCCCAGTCTCCCTGTTACTATTAAAGTACCCAATCCATGGTCTGTGGAGCTACTGGCTGGTGGAAAGCACACTAGCCAGAAGGCCTATATTTATATCTGGAAACTGCCCATGTTTCACAGCTAGGTGTGTGACTTTGGGCAAGTTCTTCACCCTCTCTAAACACATATCCTCATAATATACCTGCCTCACAGGTTTATCCTGAGCACCTAATGAGACCAATTTTTGAATCCAATTCCAGACAAGGCTCTAGAGTCCAGTCACAGAAGCAGGTGTTAGCTTGGAAGATGAGAATGCTGTTTTGTTTCCCTCCTGCTGGGATGCTTGGGACCATGAGCCCCTGGGATGCTTGGGCAAGGTGGCTCTGACAGGTAGGTGCCAAGAAAAAACCTGTGCTTCCATTTCCAGCCCTGTCCCCATGGGAGAGCCTTGCCAAACAGGAGAGTTCACAAGGATCAGCATGAAAAGGGAAAACAATTTGTTCAGGGGCCCTAGAGTCAGACACTCAGCATGCTGAGCTTGTGGGGTTTTTCAGCTTTAATCAGCGTCAAGTTGATCTTCTTTTGAGAGATACTAAGGAATCCAGAATGTCTACAGGTAACTCCAGCCAGACACTCCCTGTCTCTCCACCTGGCCCTTACTTGCTGTTCTCCCTGCCCTCCTGAAGGCTGCCTGGCACCCGGGTGTCTGGACAGCCACACAATAGTCAGCATTCACCTCCATACTTCAGCCAGGGAAAGCGTGGCTGCAGGAATTCTGTTTCCCTTTCCAGGTTTGTCAGATTGGCTGTTTTTTTCCTTCTCTGCTTTTGTTGAGTTCCATTTTTCTGAAAATTAATTTATTGTGGCTGAAAAGACAGCAGGCAGAGAACCCTGGAGACAGATTTCTCCCTATTTATCCAAGACTCCAGCCTTGTGCTAGCAGTGACAAAGCATGTTCCCCATTGCAGGGATCCACCAGTGAGACCAGCCGGGCTCTGCAGTTAAATAGCTTCTGTTCTCTGAGGAACTCAAAGCACTTTAGAAACATGAGCTCATTTGGGGTCCGTCTGACCTGGATTCAGAGTGCCCCAGGATTCTCCCAGGATGCTGATGGCTAAGATAGCCTGCTTCCTGCTAAGGTCATTCTCTCTGCCTGTAGCCAGAAGAATGGAGGCAAAAAGCCCAAGTTAGATGAGCCAGTAATGAAAATCAAATGCCCTGAAGGTTTGATGAGCAAGATTTTCAGTACCCGCCCCCTTGTCGTCCTGACTTTGGTTTGCTGAAGCATAACCTTTCTTTTCAAAGGATCAGAAGAAATGAATATGAAAGCACCTAGCCCAGTGCCTTGCAAATAGTAGATATCCAGTAAATGTTAGTTGAATCCCAGTGGCTAGAGAGAGCATGCTAATGGGTTAGGTGCCTGTGTTGCCTATAATGGGTAGTTTCCAGTCTTTTACATTCAGCCCCAATTGCTCTTTCTCTGGGTTATCTCTTAAGAATATCAGAGACATGTGGTAGATTAGGGGGGATCCTGGAGCCCTTGACATTTCTCCTATCGAAAGTTGGAGTGATTGGATCCTTGAATCGGGGCAGGATCTCTGACTAATTTGACCTGTAGGATATGGTGAATGTGATGCTGTTTATTTACTGCTCCAGCCCTTAAGACAATCTCTGCAAACACTCTCTCTGGAAGCCCTCTTCTGAGGAAGACCACCCTAACCAGCCAGAGAGGCCACAAATGGTGACACTGGTTAGTCCCAGGCTCCTCCAGCCATGCCAACTCAGGCACCTGGCACATGAATGAAGCTGGCTTGAACCCCCCATTCTAGAGCAGCTGAAGAGCTCTGCTTGGTCAGTAGATACCATGTGGAGCAGAACAACTACTCATTCGATCCCTATTAGAATTCCTGCCCCATGAATCATGAGCTATAATAAAATGATGGCTATTATCAGTCAGTAAGTTTGGGGGTAGTTACTATACTATGCAGCAATAGAACCTTAACACTACCTGTGTTACAAAAAATACCCAGGGTCAGATCCCCTTCCTTAAGGAGACATACATATTAAGATTCAAATAAAATAGGAATTGTGCAAAAGCTCAATTAAGTAAGTGCAGAAGCTCCTAGAATTTGTGATATGTGTGTGGATAGTAACTGGATTGGGGAAGGAAAATTCCTAGCAGTAGCCACATCTCTTCTCACTTCTTCCATGTAACAAAATCAATCATGGTAATTATGTCTCCAGCATACTACATGACCAGGGAATGCGCTTCATAGGATAGTGACACCACTAGCCTCACAGTGTTCTAACACTTCACACATATTATCCACTTAGTCTTCACAACAGTCCTACAAAGTAACAATTATCTTTTCCACTTTACCCTTGGGAAAACTGAGCAACAGAGAAGGCAAGAGTCTTGTCCAAGGTTACAAATCTGGAATTGTATTATAATGTTTAAATCTCCATTAACTCCATGTATTAGTTTTCTGTTGGTCGTATAAGAAATTACAACTCTAGGGCCTTCCTGGTGGCGCAAGGGGTTAAGACACAACCTATGAAGCTATCCACAGCCACTGCAGCACAAGTTCGATCCCCAGCCAGGGAGCTACCCACATGGAGCAGCAGACCTCTCCTGACTCGCCCGCTGCTCCCCTCAGCAGTGTATTTCAGTCTGCCTGTTCTGCTCCCCACTCTGTCTCTGGTGAATCCTCTCACCCCCAACACCTCTGGCCTGTACCCCAGTTCTTGTATGCATAAATAAATAAATCTTAAAAAAAAAAAAAAGAAGTTACAACTCTAGTGACTTAGAACAGCACAGATACTGTCTTACAATTGTGGAAATCAGAAGTCTGACATGATCTCCCTGGGCTATAAGCAAGGTGTTGGAAGGCTCTGTTACTTCTGGGTACTCTAAGAGAATTTATTTCCCTACCATTTCTGGCTTCTTGGGGCTGCCCGCATTCCTTAGCGCATCTAACTTCATCTTCAAAGTCAACAACGACCAACTGAGTCTTTCTCATATTGCATCATTCTTGCATAAACTCTCCTGCATCTGTCCCTCTTCATGTAGAACACTTGTGATTACACGGGACCTCCTGGATAATCTCCCCATTTTAGGGCCAGCCGATTAGAGACCTTACTCCCATTTGCAACCTTAATTCCCCCTTATCAAGGAGTATAACATAGACACATGTTCCATTAAGATGAGGACATCTGGGGATGGGTCATTATTTTGCCTACCATACCCTATAAAGATGAGAATGATTATGTCTCCCATTTTATAAATGAGGGAGCTAGGTTATAGGAAAGTTAAATAATTTCTCTAGGGCCCCACACTCCAAATGTCCTCTCCTCTGAAAACTGTGGGGTCCCAGGCTAAAAATTAGCAGGAGCACCCTAGTAAAAGGTCAGATAAGCTCTTCCCAAAAGCAGGAATAGTGTTTTGAAGTGAACTGAAAAAAAGAAAGCCTTTCCACCAACTCATGGAAATACCATTTTATATCAGCTTTACAGTGGTGAGAAGCATCACCAGGGCTCTCCCCCTACCAGCATCTCCAACTGTAACAAAAGAGAAAGAAACTTTGTCTAGGAAAACCCTCTGAGATTGCTTGCTTATCTGTCCCTGAGAATTGAAGAAACAACATTTCTCATATCCAGCAAAGCCTTCCGATAATGAACTCTGCGATAAGGGGCCTCCATTCATAGTGAAGCCACAAATCGTTCCAGTGCATCAACCCTTTCAGTCCCCAGAGAGATAAAGAGGGAATGTTTTGGAGCTCTTTAAAAACATTTTGTGTGCCCGTGATATCTCAGACCTAGAAAGCTCAAACGTGTCCCTGGGGGGCCTGCCCGCTCCCTGCCTGAGTGTCTGCCTCTCTCCAGCCAAACCGCTCTGCTGACTTCCTACAAGCACCACAGAATGACAGCTGTTGACTGAGCACAGGCAGGGAACCAGGCACCTGAGCTACATGAACTTTAACCTTCATAAAACCCCCTCCATGTAGATGTTCATCTGCCTAACCCGTAGTTTCCTTATCTAAAAAATGACGATAAATAATCTGTAACAGTCAATAAAAGACAAACATAGAATTCACACCAGGTCCATCTGACCCAACCCCATGTCCTGGCCACTTTGCATTTTTCCTCTAACCCAAATATTCTGCCAGCTGAGCTTCTGTTGACTGTTTGTCCCCCGAGAGAGGGTTCTCACCACAGCCCCCATCTGTCGGGAACCTCTCTGCCTCCACCATCACCCTACACCTAGACCCTGTGAACCCCGATGCTCCAACTTTGCTCCCTGTTTTGATGGAAACCCTAGACCTCTTCCGGGGCAGTGCTGTGAATACATCTCCTTAGACATCTCTACCCCTGGGTGTTCTTCATTTTCCCAGGACAGATTGTGCACTCCCCTGGGTCAGAGCCCATACCATCCAGAGTGTTTCACTAGAGAGCATCCTGGGAGTCGCCATAGCATTAGCTGCTTAGGGGTCTGGTGAGTATTGTCTTGACCTGCTGATTGACTTACTTTCTCTTCAAAACTTCTTGGCTGTTATTCTGAAGAGGCTTATTATAAAGTTTCAATCTGGAAATGACAGGGCTCATCTAACATCACAGTCATCTAGGACTGTGTTAAACCTGAAACTCAGGCCTTCTACTGGCACTGCAGCCATCTCCCTACCTTAGGGATGACCTATAATCTTTTTTTTTTTTTGAAGATTTATTTATTTATTTATACAAGCACTGGGTACAATCAGAAGCGTGGGAGGGTGAGAGGATTCATCAGAGCCAGAGCGGGGAACAGAAGAGGCAGACTGAAATACACTGCTGAGGGGAGCAGCGGGCGTGGCAGGAGAGGTCTGAGCGCCATGTGGGACCCTCGCCGGTGGCCAGGGATCGAACTGGCGTTGCAGAGGCTACAGGCAGCTTTGCAGCCCAGCGCTCAACCGCTGCGCCACCAGGGGAGGCCTGACCTATAATCTTTCTGGAAGAAAGTTACCACATGAATGGTGTGTGACAGGAATTTTTATGTTCCATTTATTGCTATCACCCCCAGTGCCTGAAACAGTGTTTAGTACATGAAAGGCACTCTAAAAATATTGCATGAATGAATGAACAGGAAATACTTTGAATGCAAATACTGAAACATACTGCATGACTGAACAAAAGAATGAATGAAAATATTTTGAACAAAATTTCAGAGGTGTACCTTAATTAACTATAAATAGCTAACTTAATTAGCTTTGATCAAAGAGAATCCAGGCATTCTAGACCCTAATCCACTGCAGAGTCCAGGAGTCCAAATCTGAATGTTTGGAGCAGGGTCTAAATAATGATATTCTTGACATTATTGTTGTTGGATAATTTTGTCTTCTTATTTTTTTTTCTCTTTTTTTTTGTTTTGTTTTTTTTTAAAGATTTATTTATTTATTTATTTATATAAGCACTGGGTACAGTCAGAAGCGCGGGTGGGTGAGAGAATCCACCAGAGCCAGAGCAGGGAGCAGAGCAGGCAGAAGGACCAAAGTGCACTGCTGAGGGGAGCAGCGGGCGGCAGGAGAGGTCTGCGTGCCATGTGGGACCCTCCTCCGATGGCTGGGGAGCAGCCGGGGATCGAACCGGCGCTGCAGAGGCTGCGGGCAGCTTCGCAACCCAGCGCTCAACTGCTGCGCCACCAGGGAGGCCCTGTTGTTGGATAATTTTGAAGCATGCCAAAGTTTAAGAACCACTCTTCCATAGAATGTTTAACTGTTCTTTCTGAATCTGGCAAAAGGCTTTAAATTACACTGATGGATTGTCTGTGGGTAGAATCTTCTAGATAGGCCTCAGGGTTGATCAAATGCTCTTTTCACCCTTATGCTCAGACAGGCATATGTGAGGGTCACTATACCTGCAGTTGGTCTGACCCCCTTCCCCAGGCACCCCGGTGCCATTGTAGCTGCAGAAGGAGATCCTAGCTGGGGCAGGTGCCTGCATCTAATTGGGAAGCTGCCTGGAAGAACCATCTATCAGTTGTGCCAGTGACAAATGGCAGGAAGGCACAGCCTCCCACACAGTGGGCCTGCCCACTCCTGCCTGTCCACACCTCATTATGCCTGAGAAATTAACATTCACGTTGTTTCATCTTGACAAGCAGGGTGGAGCGAGTCAGGCTGCTGTTTCCTGGTTCTTTGTCCTCTTTCTGCATGTTTCCCTGAGCTGCGTGTGGGGATGGACCTCTAATCAGAAAACGGTGCCTCAAAGCTTGGAAGAGAGCAGCATGCTGAGAGGAGCCCTCCAGGGCAGGCCTGAGACTCAGACTACCCATGGCCCCAGGCTGCCCAGCATGCTAAGGCTCCCCACTTCCTTGCCACCCTTCTGGTGATGTCATCTTCTTGGGGCCCCTCTCCTGCCTTCCAGGCAGGAGAACTAGACACTTCAAGCTTCAAGACACTAGTGGGGAACTAGACACTTCAAGCTGCTGACATGAGCTTGCTTGGTACTCTGCCCCTTCTCCATTTCCCTCAGTTTCATCAGTGGCCCACCAAGCAGGTGGAGTTCAGTTCAATCAAATGTTTTGAATGTTCACCATGGACCAGGCCCTCGGCCAGGGTAGGGCTATAGTGATGCGTTTCCTGCATTCTGGGTGCTTTGCATACAGGCTTTAATTTAACATATGCAACAACTCTGTGAAAGAGAGGACATCATAATTAGATGAGGAAACTGAGATTCGGGGAGGTTAGGGAACTTGCCCAAAGCCACACAGCTAGTAACGACAGAGTCAGGATTCAAGTTCCTTCGTCCTCACTCTAGAACTAGTTAAATTCTCATTGCTCGGCCAGACTGCCTCCCTAAAAGCATTTCCTTTCTTCATGGCTTACCCTTCCCAAGTCGTTACTTACCCTCTTGGTGAACCAGAAGCCATGGCAAGGAGCTGGCCTATATTCTGTGCCCTTCCTTCCTACGGGCCCCCCTCCCCTCACCCACTATGCAAACACTTCACCTGGCACCTGGCCTCAGCTCCGCTCACCACACAGACCCTGGACCTGGACATTTACACACACTTCACAAGCTGATCTTTGACAGATGCACTTGCCCACCTGAGAGCGGCCGCGCCAGTTGTCTGCTAAGTCTCCGCATCCTTGAAAGGTTCCTAATACTCTCATCAAGATTGATCCGCACTTCTGCAGAGGATGGTGACTGTCCTTAATCAGCCTGGACTCTTTCGAGGCTCTCCGCCTGCTGAAGTTGCTGATTAGAGAGCTGACTGCTCAGTGGCAGCCTTTGTGAAAGGAACAACCCCAGAGCCAAATAGAAGGGATGCCAACAGCTGCAATCTGCATCTTGGATGGTTCCTGGGAAGCAAGTCAGAACTTCTCCTCATGGGTTACCAGTGGGTCAACATAATGACCCCATCAGCCCTCAAATCTGGATGGGGTGAGACAGCCAGAGCTCCAGAGAGTCAGATCCAAGTGTGAGTCCATCGCCTATTTACTCTGTGTGTTGGGCAGTTAGAGCAGCAAGGGTGATGCCAAAAGATTTAAAGGCCAACTCTACCCAGGACCCCTTAAAACACTTGCCAGAGCCATAAAAACTGGGGGAGAGCCAAGCAATGCCCAGAGGGGAGAAAGGCAGTGCCTCACCCCAACCTACAGGCAGGCTTATAAAGTCTGAGGAGAGCAAGAAACAAAGAGGAGAAGGCAGACCCACCCCAAACACCCCCACCCCCAGCCCAGGCCTATTGTCAGGTCTGATATAACTTCATCCGGGAGCACAGTAGAGGGGGAAGTGACTTAGAAACTGATGCCTGGACCTATAAACCAACAACTCAAGGGTGCCTGCACAGTACCTCCCAGGAAGGTATGGGGTGAGCAGCCTCCTGCATGCCACTTAAGCCTTCCCCGCTTTTCCTGGAATTGTTCTTCCCTGGACTCTGCCTGCCGGGCCCTCCCCCCTGGTGTACTGTCTCTAATAAGCTTAGCTTTGCTTTGCTTAGACATGGCTTTGAATTCTCTCATGATCACAGTTAAGGACCAAGGAACCCCAAAACTCAGGAAAATTTAAGAAACTGAAACACATGTATCCCCCCAAATTGTCCCCATCTGTGAATATCAGGACATGAACAAGTTTGGAGAACTATAAACATGAAGCTCAACAGAGTTTCCTGATCCCTCTAAAACCTGACGTTGGGTCTGATGACTCTTCTGCATGTCATTTTGCTGTCCCTTAGATGAAAAGAATGGAAAGCAAGGCATCTCCTCCCTGATACAAGGGTTCCACTGATAGGACAGTAGAGGCTTGGTGATATGGGTGTCTGATTGGTCAGGGGAGTGGGCAGAAATGCCCCACCCACCCTTCCCTCTGGCCCTTTCATTGAGCAGACCAGGAAGCAGCGTGGCTACTGCATCCACTTCTGCCTCTGGAACCCAGAAGACATAAGTTCTTGATCACATGCAACCCTTGGCCAACAATGTCTTCTAAGTCACCATCAGCTTTTGCTAACTAGCTCTGCTGTCCCACCACCCTTGGGATGCTGTATCCTCGTCCTTAGAAACCTCTTCTGAGTCAGGCAAATCCTTACTTCCTGCCTTTCTGGTGAACAGATGCAAAAGTTAAATTCTTCAACACAGTATGAGCTATTTACCCCCTCTGCTTCCTCTCATCTCAGATGAACTGTTTGTACACTTGGCATTTCTGCTACGTATGGATGGTCCAATCATTGATTATTTTTCTTGTTAATTTCAGTTGAGTTGACTTAATTTCAGTTGAGTTATCTTTTTCCTGTTTGGTCCCTTTTCCTCTATTCCTATAATTACATGCTCTTTCCTTAGTCCTGTTTTAATGCAGCAGGTTGTCCCTTTCATCAAGTAACAAGTTCCTTTTGATTGTGCCCAGTGCATCTACATTTGTTTAACAAGGCTCTGCTCAGCCACTTGCTCCTCTGTGATGGGGAGACTGATTGGAAGGAATGCCACGCTCATGCATTTTGTGGGTGCCTTTTCCATAACTACTTATTTCTCTTCTCTGAGTTTGTTGCCTGGACAGTTACTGATTGTGGAGAGCATCCACAACTCCCGCAGTGGCTTCGGTCCTGTGGCAACACAGGAAGCAACCTAGGACCTTAGATGTTACTGTTCTATGGCTGCTGACCTCCCAGCTGGGGTGGGAGGGGTAGGTGACAAGGAGCCAAGAAATGCCCAGAGGGGAGAAAGGCAACCAAAGATCTGCCAGTAGGTTGGAGTGGGGACTACCCTGAACGTGTGTGAGCACTTGGGAGATCCCTGCTTTTGTAGGGGTTTATATTCAGGTCTGGCCTTAAAATTCAGCATTAGAGATTTTAAATGAAAACATAGCCAGGACTTTTCTTTTTCCACTGTGGATCTTTTAAGTTTACAATTCTAATCAGCTCTAATGCAACTTAATTCAAACCTGAGGATGAATACAGAGAGTTAAACCTGCTATCAACCCATTCTTAAATTGAGTATCATTTTAATACCATTGGTTTATCAAACAAAGGACTCCTTACTCAACCTCAGTACAGAGAAACTAAGGAAGAAGTCTTTGCTTAAAAGAAGAAAAACAACTTGCCTATTGTCTGTGTCATTTTCCGATAATTGAGCTAACATGCATTTGAATGATAATGAATAAATGCCATTCTTAGTTATTTACCTACTTTCTAATTTTGACACGTAGCACTAGTGATAATTACCAAATTCTGTATTTATAGAAAACTGACTTTCTTAAGAATTCGATGGGGCAATTATCTCTATACTGTATGTGCTGTTTTTCTACAAATGTTGAAAAATTCAATAATTATCATTAGAACTGCTATGGCATTTTAAATGCAGATACATAATAAAGAAGGAGGTCATTTATTCATTAATATTCCAAACACACGCTAATTCCTCCTCTTCTACGGTGGATGAACTTACTTTGGTTTTGTAAGAACTTTACACAAGCCAGTTTAGAACTGTTATTATGGGTCTTTTGTTTAGTAAGAGTGAGTAAGAACTCTATCAAAGGGGAAAATAGAACAAGAAATGCAGGTTATAATAAAAATAAAAGCTCACATTTATTCACTATTTACGATGTGTCAGTCACTGTGTGGTTTTAAAAATCGGCCTCTTCATTCCCTCCACACCTTTACAAAATAGTCACTGCCCTCTCCCTCCACCCCTACAGAGGTGTAATTTGAGGGTTCAGAGGTGTTAATTATATGCCTAAGGTCACACACTGGGAGGAATGAGAGCCAATAGCAGAGGCAGGATCCGTCTTGTTCCATAGCCTGGTCCCTTCTATCTCAAGAGCAGACCCAAGTCATCCCAGTGGCTGAGCTGGAAGCTTGAAATCCCCAGCTTTGGTGAGGTGTCAGGTTCAGAAAGCAGGGTTCTTAGGTTAACTCTGGGAAACATTTCAACAGAGCTCCCCTTTCAGCGGCAGGTAGAGACTTTCTCCACGAGACAGAGGCTTTGGCTGTATCCAAAAGGTCAGGTTTATTATAAAAAGGGGGAAAAGAATAAAGGACACTTACCAGTGGGCAGAAAGAGTTGCCCCTGAAAGGGACAGGTTTGCAAAAAGAAACACCTGCATAACGTAATTTCAGGTGATACCGTAATTTCCGGTTTTCAGGCCTAGTCTCCCAGCCAGGAATGGACCCCAGGTTATAGGGGCAGTGCTGAGTCCCAGCCATTAGACCACCACGGGTTGGTGTCTCATGAAGCCACAGCAGGAACTTTGCTGACACTCAGGCAAACAAGCGAAAAGAGGCAGATTTGTTTAGAGAAATAGATATAAGGAAAATCTCATTAAGGAGAAAAGGAACAGAAATAAAGTGGGACATCCCAGGCCAGTGGAACCAGGACAGGGAGGGGCAAGGAAGCAAAGTGGAGTCATGCCTCAGGGAATATACACCTTCTTTCCCTCATTATTCTAAAGCCCCACCAGTTTCTTTGTGATTGGTTAGATCTGGGTGGTCTCACTCACTGCCCTAAAGTCTCTGTGCCCAGAACTAATTCTCTGTGTCCCAGCCCTTATCTTAGCATACTTTTCTTTATCATCCTTGTTCCTGAATGTGCTGTTGCCCCTAACCCTGGGAGAGTATTTGATTGTCTCCTTTGGAATTTGTTGCCCTTATCTCTGAAGACTTCCTTATTCTTCCCAGACTTTTCGTATTCCATTCTGACCCTAGCAGGTGTCCGCTTGCTTTAGGACTCAGCAGGTGGGCAAAAGGGCTGCTGTCACTTGCCAGTGCAGAAATAGCACTGATGGAATCATCTTCTCTTTGGGAGGAGCTCAATCCTTTGTGGAGTTATTAACTTTTGTTTAATTACTTCTAGGGCATGGCTAGGTTAATTTAAGGACTAGTGATTTGAGGTAAAATGGCCCTCAATCTCCATATCCCCACGTCTGGTCTACACATCATGTGTGCCTGTTGATGCTTTCTATAGCAGTCTCATACTTGCTATAGCAGTTGGCGCCTAAGGGTTTTTCCTATCTATAGCTGGTCTAGCAACTGTGTTAATCCCTTCTACCCCCACATCCAGCTTTTGGCCTTGTGTGAGCCAGGTTTCTGGTCTTGTGGTGGCTCCTTTCCAACTTTTCTTCTCTTAACCTCCATCAAAAAGTATAAACCAGACTTCCATTGTTTCAAGTAAGCTCTGACAACACAGGAGTTGACTTCCTATTTCTAAGACTTTAGCGTCAAAAGAATGAATCAATGCATTTAGATACATTCATGCCAGTAATGAATCCTCCAAATAGAGCGGACAGTTGCAGAAGGTGACTAAAAGAACCCACTTTTTTGTTTTGGCTTGGTTTTATTAGTAGATTTTAAATTTTGAGCTAGGGAACCTATTCATCCATTCATAACTCAGACCTCTCTGCTTGAAATTAATCATATATGTACACTTCAATATCAACTATCAATTATCCATACACAAGGATCCTAACAACAAAAGAGTACATGTCAGTCAAAATGGTTATTTTTTTCTAAAGATTTATTTATTTATGCATACAAGAACTGAGGTACAGGCCAGAGGTGTGGGGGTGGTGGTGGTGAAAGGATTCACCAGAGACAGAGTGCAGAGCAGAACAGGCAGATGTACTGAAATACACTGCTGAAGGGAGCAGCGGGTGAGGCAGGAGAGGTCTGCTGCACCATGTGGGTAGCTCCCTGGCCGGGGATCAAACTCGTGCTGCAATGGCTGCAGATAGCTTCATAGGTTGCATTTAACCCCTTGCACCACCAGGGAGGCCCCGTCGAAATGGTTATGAAAATATTAAGTCCTCCATAAGCAAGGGAATTCATTCTTCAAGCATTCTTTGGGCAGAATTCCCACTCACTGCAGTGCAAGTCAAGTGGACAAAAATCTCAAGGTAATACTTTGGCCCAGGATATTTATAATTCTTTAACCAAAAATATCATCTTGGCAGTGTGAATGTGTGATGAGGAGATAAATGACAGACTCCCAAGGAGCAGCAAGCAACAGGGATCAGAGTTTCCACCATTTTATTTGCTTCATACACAGGTGGTGAGAGGTGCTCTGGACTAATGAACATGTTTTTAATGATTTTGATATGAATCCCAAAGCCTTGTAAATGCTTTAGCCACAAACGAAAACAAGGCTGCAAATGCCTTCATCTCCTTGAGTCCTGGGTTTCTGAAGGCATAGTCCTTGAATTAGGTTATTTTCAACTCAAACTCACTGAATTATTTTCACTAAATTCCTACCACCTCCCTAAAGTCTTGCAGTTATTATAAAGAGAGGCCAGTGCTATTTCAGTTAGTTTTTGAGTCTGAATTGAGAAAAACAGGATCTGACACACAGTGAGCTGTATCTAATGAAATGAAAAAATGGGCACCATTGCCTTGATCTGCTCGTTATGTTCTGTTGTGTGGTCCCCACTGGACTGTGAACTTCAGGAGAGCCCCAGCTCCCCATCACAGCAGAAGTAAGCAGCCTCTCGAGCATGCTTCCTTCAGGACAGAGCCAAGTTCTCAGGTAAGTGAATAGAGATTGTACACACAGGACTAGAGTCAGTTCGAGCCGGAACCTGGATGACTGAAATGTACTACCTTGAGCCTAGGTCTCCGTGAGCAATGACATAATGCCCATCTCAAGAAAAAGAAATTGGACATCCACAGAGAGGCCCAAAGTCAGAGCAAATCAAGACAACCTTAGGCCACATTACTTTGCATTTGAAATCTCATCGGGTAGACTCAGGTGATCAAATCAGTAACATTCATTGATGTCTATACTGTGCTGAGTGTTGGACATGCCAAAGATTGACCCACATGGACATTCCTTACCTTCTAATGGGACACTTACAGTGCACCAGGTTGTTCACCAGACAGTATTGTTGTGGAATGCTGTCAGTTCATCAAAAACTGCTGTCATTTCATGTGAGTCAATTCTGACTAGAGTTCTGCTGCCTGAACCAGTTCTGCTCTCACACACAGCCCCATCCTTCCCATTATCCACAGTAACAACACCTGCAAAACAATATTAATGAGTGCCTGCTATATACACAGCTCGACCATATATGCCCCAAAGTTCCAAAGCTCTGGGAGTAAAGGTCTTTGGTCTTCCATTTCTTATGATGGTAGTAGAAAAAAATGAGTTAAGTGGTAGAAAATGACAAGCTATTTGCTTAACAGATAAAATCTGTTATCTCTAGTCAACAGGATCAGTGTTTCTCATGTAAATCAAGTTTGAAAATTCTCCAATCCTTCAAGTACCTAACCCTTCTCCTATTTACCAGTGACAACAGAAGTTCTGAAGTATGTCAATATCAACACTGGTGCCGTGGGAAGGGTAGATTCAGAAATAATCTCTCAACTACAAATTAATATTTTGAGGACTTGGTCTGATTTCTTTAGGTTAAAGAAAGAAGTTCATGGCTAATGCAGACGATGAAAGGTTTGGTTTTAGCACCAAACCTTTAGCCATTCCTGTCCAAAGCACACTGGTTCCTATTCATTGACTCATTCATCCTTCCATACATCCATCCATCCATCCATCCATGCATCCATGCATCCATGCATCCATCCATCCATCCATCCATCCTGTCCATCAACAACTATTTGAGAATATTCTATGTTCCAGGGACTTTGTAAGATGCTAGGGTCACAATAAACAAGCCCCACACAGCCCACCTACCTTTTTGGAGCCTACAAGCAGCACAACCACATGGAAAATTCAGACAAGGACCCCAGGGCTCCATAACAAAGTCCTTTGGCTTCTGGGTCAGAGTTCTCCCTGGACACGGAGGATGATAGAGGGCAAAGTGGAGAGTGCTGAGGAGTACCTCCTGGAGAAGAACAGGTTTCTTGGAGTAGAAGAGGGGCCACTGTGAACTCCCAGGTGCCCAAGGGGTTGGGTCTTGAAGCAGGCATGGAGTTGCTTGCTGGCTTCTCTGGAGACTCCAATCAAGGATTTAAATGCTCCTGTTCTGCCCTCAACCGAGCCCAGCATGTGCCCAGAGGTGCAGCCAGAGCAGGCAGCACGCCTGGGTGGCCATGAGAATGGAGCATATGGGGTTTGTCAGTCCAACTGCATGGCTCATTAGTGGCTTCCCTCCTCCTGCTCCCACTCTGACCTGCGTGCAAACCCCCACAGCTGTTGGGGAAAGCATGTGGGGCTGGGGGAGCTTAAGACAACCTCCAAAACAGCCATTACACTCCCCGGGGTACAGCCAGGATGGCAACAAAAGGTGGAAAATGCTGTCTCTTGCTCAACCTCCCTGATTAATTTGGTGTATCCGACTCAGGAGCCCACAAGGTCTTCATCTCTTATAGTTACTCCTCTAAACAGATGTCCATTTTATGAAGCATTCCTGGGCCTTTCCTTGGGAACCAATTTCCCCTCCTCCATATTAATGCTTCTGGCTTCAACCAGCCTCCAAAATGCCAGCAATGCCCATGTGAAGGACTGAGCGTGGAGAGCTCTGTGTTTATGGGTGTTCCGTGTTCTTCCATAGTCCTGTTTATGGGATGTTTGCAAGCCACTTAAAAAAAAAAAATACTACAGCTTGGAAACGTGGAAATCAGAGATTCTGGAGGGAATCTACAGGATGTGGGGCTTTACACAAAATATTTTGAAAGTGCCGTCCAGGAAGAAGGACTCGAAGAAAGTCCCCCTGTGTCTGCAGAAAGCTAATGTATGGTAATCAGGGCAGTGTGGAGCTGCTGGGAGTTTCGACAACATAACAAGGAACTTATCTCTTTTTTCCGCTGTTGCTGCATATTCCTGGAACCCTTGCTTGCTGGAGAGGCGTGAATAGAAGATTTATTTTGTATTGTTAGACTGTCAAGGCACTCTAGAGCAACAACTTTCAAATGATAACTTCCCCAGCTTACAGAAGTTGTGAATTACATGCTTTTAGTCTAGTGGGGGGGTGGGGGGGCTGACAGCTCTCCCCTCCCATCATCCTTCACGTTACCACTCAGTGCCCTGTGTGATCAGTGACTCAACATGCTGCCCTTCCCAAACCCAATGGACCATTATTAAGAATGACAGAAATCTATTTCTAGCCATGAAACAAGCTGAGGCAACTGACATGGCTTCACAGAGAAAGAATTTTTTCACACCTATGCCCTCCAAGTCCTGGGAGAACTTTCTTGGTCAATATTGAGACCATTTCAAGTTAACTGGATCTGAGGATTCTGAGGTTGGGTGAAGTGGTTTTTCTGGGGTGTTTTGTCTTTCTTCGGTCTTAGCTAAAAAGTTATATCTTGGGGAGAGCGTGGTTATTCCCTAGAAGCTGGTGTGATCTTAAGCAGAACCTCTTCCAGAACAGAAAGTGCTTCCTGAAGCACTTTGTCCTTGACCTCTACACAGCTGATGACCTCTGTGAAACTTCTAACCTCTCCAGTGAGCATAAAGTCATTGAGTATTAATGTATTGGTTAGTCAACAAATCTCTCAGATGGGGTTAACCAATAGATCATTGGTCCAAAGTCAAGAGATGGGATGATTTAATTTGCTATCCTTTCCTCTTCCTTCCTCTGCACCTGCATAGCATTTAGCATCCTTATTATCCCTTTGGGCACAACAATTACTTAAGTGTCTGTCTCCCTTTTCTGCCCTCAGGGGCCCAGGCAGTGGCTTATTGGTTGTCTTATGTGTCACCCAACATACGTGGCACTTAGTACACATGTAAGTAAATGGTGATTGGATCAAATTAGACTCCCCTGGTAAGAAGACCCTTGTTTTAGAGTGCCCCTTCCCCCAACACAGGACATTGTTCACCCTCCGGCCTCCTGCTTAATTTCATTTGCTCCCAGGGCATGTGAGTCAGGGCTTGTTTTCAGTAGTGGGTGAGCTACCCCTTAATGAACGTTCTGCCAAAGCCAAAAGCTCCGTGTTGTGAAACTGTTATTGTAGGGTTGCTCATGACTGCTGAGCAACTAGCCATGCATTGGGGGTTATTATTAGAGGCCTGTACGCTAGGGTTGGCGCCTTGCCACTTTTTTCCCTAAAGCAGCTGAAAACAGAAGAGTTGCATTTGTTTTCAGGGGAAAAAAAGAACAAGAGATTTTGCAAACAGTTATGAAAAAAGCAGAATTGGTCCATTTTGGAACCTCCCGACCTTGACAGTGTCCCTCTAATGCTATATAAACATTTGTTTTGGGTATTTAATAAGCTGCCAGCTGACAAATTACGGAACTTTTTGCAAGAGCCCCTTATCTTTTCTAGAACCACTGAGATGGCAAAATATATTCTCGTCTTAACAATTCACTCTATATTTGCATGTGGAAATTGGAAAGCAAGTTGTTTTTCTTCGTTTGCATGACAAAACTCAGACCCCAAAATACAATTCAGCATTTAATTTGAGCTAGTTAGAGAGTGCAGGAAAAGGCCCCAGCCCTGTTTGGCTCCATTTTGCTGCTGATGTTTCTGTTGTTACAATTAAAATTGATTTATAACGCTATGGACATAAAATACCTCCGTGAGTAGCTCTGTGGTGAATCAGGGGAGTGGGCTGCCTCCAGAGGTCACTAGAAAAAAAACAAACCTGGGTGAAAATTGCCTTTGTTTTTAAGACCTTAATCACTCTGTTAGAATTTGGCCAAGTCTCCCATGCTGACCCCCTACCTTACCCCCAGTGTGCGAGGTGGGACCTCAGCCTGGGGCAAGGACAAAGTTTCTAGAGTGACCCCTTGGAAGCTGCCCCTATTCACAGCTTGCCAAAAGCACATCATGAAAAAGAAGTTAGGATGTTTAATTTTTAAATAAGTATTTTCCTTTGTTAATGACGGTCCCCCAGAGTCATCTTATCATAGGACTCTGCTATTCCTTTTCCCTCCCAGCCTCAGAAGGGGCTCCATTCCCACTGTGTGCATTTGATCCTCACCCCAGGGCAGAACCTACATCCTGGTTGCCTGCAGAGAGCAAAGGGCATGTCAGAGCCTACCATGCCCCCAGTTTGCAGGGATAAGTGACTGCTAGCCCAGGATCCTAAGGCTAGTTGGGGCAATGCTAGGCAAAGGATTGTATTGGAAGGCAGTATATTCTTTTTTATTACTATCACCATTAGTACTCATATTGTTGTTGTGAGTACATGAGGGAGACTATCATTCATGTTTTTATTACCTCCATGAGGCTCATCAAGGCTGAAGAATCAAGACAATAGCTTTCCCTGAAGATCTTAGCTTGGTTTTCATCTTCTTCATTCCCCAGCCTCTCTTTTTGTCTTTTTGCAGTTTGAACTCAAATTGGGATTCAAGGTCTGGTTGTTTCTACAACTGTTGGGCTGTTCAACTGTTCAGGCATTTAATTTGACACATGACAGGTTCAGTGTGGATTTTTAAAATGGGTTGAAATAGTTGAAGGGAGGAGTTTAGGACATAGGACATTAAAAGGATAAGGAGCAGGTAGCACAGGGACACACAGGCCAGCCACCCCACCACCGACCTATGGGTTGGGTTTGAGCCTCTGGTCCTGTGGAGGTGGGGTGGGGGCTCCAACAGAGAAGCTGAGATGAAAAATTGTGACAGGTCAAGGACAGCAATAACTCTACCCTCTCGGCATCCATCCTTTCCTCCTTCCTGCCATGATTTTTTTCTTCCTTGTTTCTCTCCCTCCCTTTCTCTTCCTTGCTCTTTTCATTCAAGTATTGCCACCACAGTGGACCCACCATCAAATCACCCATAGTCCATGACCACAGTCCATTATGCTTCCTTCCCTCTTTCTTCTTACCCCTTTTCTCTCCCTACCCCTCTCTGGATGTTTCAGTTCTGTAGTCATCTTTCAAGGTTAGTTTTTAAGCTTGTCTGTATCTAACCCTTAATTTAGTTACTCTGTATTCCATGTGTTAGTGACACTACCCAGTATGTATCTTTCTCCTGGTTTATTTCACTTAGCATTATCCCTTCCAACTCTATCCTTATTGCTACAAATGACATATGAGTTTTTCTTTTTTGATCACTGAGTAGTATTCCATTGTGTATATATGACACATATTCTTGATCAACTCATCAGTATTGGGGCATTTAAGTTGTTTCCATAATTTGGGTATAAGGGCCTCCCCTGGTGGTGCAGCGGTTGAGCGCTGGTCTGCGAGGCTTCCCGCAGCCTCTGCAGCGCCAGTTCGTTCCCCCACCACCAGTGAGGGTCCCACAACAAACAAACAAACATAGTTTGGGTATAGTAAATAGTGCTGCAATAAACATGGGAGCACAATTTTCCTTTTGAATTAGCAGTTTTCATTTTTTGGGACAGATGCCTAGGAGAGCTCTTCATTTCTTCTCACTGTCTTTCATTTATATGGTAAGTAAATATTTAATGTCGATTATATACTTTGTACTATGAGGTTAACAATCATCTTGAAAATAAATGTTCTTTAGATAACAAGATGCCACGGAACAGATGTATCATTTAATTTATACATTAACTAATGAATGGCAAATTAAAGAGGAAGGTCAACAATCAGATCAAGGTTTCTTCACTAAACGTGAGTGTTCAGAGTAAAACCAGATGAGGCAGGGTGAGGCTTGTGAAGGAAAGTGGTCAAATAGGACTTTTGAGGCAGATGAACCTCACATCTGAGTAATTAAGTCCCCTCTATCTAGTAGGGCTTCTAATGGGCTAAACTCCTTTCCCCTCCAGGACTGTTCATTCATGAGAGGTGACCCAACTCTCTCCCAACCTTCAGCATTAAACCAAAATTTATAAATGAGTCTTTTATGGTTTTGAGGACATTTGTCATTGCTTCATTGTTCTATGTATTAATTTACAAAGGAATTAGTCTGAATCAAAAATGCTGTTTTAGTACATGTATAAATAATAAATATATAGATATATACATATGTAGTATATAAATACATATGCCATATATATATATATATATATCTTTCAATTGTATGTTAAGAACCATTAACTAAAGCTCTGCAGACCTTATGAACTGTGCTCCTTAAATGATAAACTAACCTTGTTTACTATCAGTCCCCTAGTAACCTTTCCCACAACCAAACTTCCATCCAACGTCATCTACCCTCTGAACTCAACTCCTACAAGAAATGTCCAACCAGTCACTAGAACGTGTTCCTTGACATTTTTTTTTTATCAGTAAGACTTTTGAAAACTTAACTGAATCCTGAACCCTGCTCTCTAGAAAAACACATTCACTATTTGCAGATGTTTTGAGGCACTTCATCCTCCTTTAGGGATCTGAGCATTCCCAGTTTGGGAACCCTTCTTGGGGAGAGTTTGTTACATAGCAATGACTTTCTAATTTCCGTTAGTAAAATTTGTTCTAAATGTGATCTCTCTATGCTGTTTAATTTAGTTCAGCCCACGAACGCCCATATGTTTCCTAAACAAAATGTAGTGATGGATTAAAGCAGGGAGTGATATTTCATAGTTTATTTCTCCTTCTTAGAACACTTTTTTCATACCCACATTTATCACCTCCTTCTCTGACCAGAACCCAGTTTCTCAAGGTGAAGTTCACAAGAGGATTCTTTTGCTTCCTCTAACATCTCCCCATAAACCCCTAAATGATTCGCCATCCTCTGCTTTCTATAAACAACAGGAGATTCGCCATAGGAGAGCACCTTTCAGTTTATAGACATTTCTCTTCCACCGTTATGTATTTAAGGAAGAAAATTGCCACTTATTTGTACAAAGTAAATTGGCTTATGCTCCGTAATAGGCTTCTCCACTCTTGCCTCTGCCAGGAAAAGGTCATCTTCAGACTTTTGCACTCCACAGAACTCAGAGATTCTTGACAGCAAGTAGAGAAATCACACGCTCCTAAACTGTAATTTCCTTCACGGATTAAGACCTCAGTAGTCACGGGTTTTTGGTATCGGCAGGTTTATTTCCTAGACTATTGCTGGCTATTGACTGGGATGTAAATTGTACCTTTATGTGCCCTTATCAGAATATAAACACTGTGTGTGTCTTTCTCTCTCTCTCACACACACATGCACACTTCCGAACAAGTATATGTTCATACCTACATGCTCACAGATGCACACATACCTGTATACATAAACACACACATACACATGTATGTACACAAACATACATAAGCATATGAGCCACTTGCTGTATTTTTCAGTTTGGATAACTCTTAGTGTACCACTCAGCTCTGTCCTACTGAAAAGGACCCTGTTCCAATTTGATGTTATTAGCTATTGCCTTGACAGCAGATACAGATGTTGTACATGTGGCAGAATGATCTCAGTTCCCCATGGAGCACTTACCCTTGAGTGTATCTTGCTGACAGTTGAGACAAAATGAACATAAAACAAGCAGGTTAGAAAAGAGGTATAAGTCCCACGTACCATCCAGGGGAATAACATGGCTGGTAGCCAGCTATTGCCCAAGCGGTATGTGTAGAAAGTTAGCTTCACTCTTGCTAGCATGGAAAGCCTCCTTTGATTAAAAGATCATCTTCTCCAGCTTATCTTCACCTTAGTAATTTACAGGAGAATTTCATAATCATCAAATATAAACTAACGGTGGGAATTATAATAAATAGTCCCTCAATCCTTTGGGAGAAGGTAAGAGTTTCTTCGCCTCAATACTTTGTTGATGTTCGTAGGACTAGGCAAGAGAAAATTGGGCACTTTCATATTTCTGTGCTGTTCATATTTCATAAGCTGTTCCTTCTAGTAATAATGCTTTTCCTTTAGCTGTGCACTTGGTGACCTCCATCCCTAATTTTCAGGGCCCAGACCAGTTGTGTTCATGTCTGTGAAGCTTTTACCATGTCTGTAAATAGAGAGGATGTGCTATACTTGCTTAGGCAGTCCAGCCTATGAACAGGCTACTGTGGGGGCATGGGTTCCATTCAATCCTCAAATCTCAATTCCTGGATAGGCCACTTTAGAGGGCCAGGTGTGCCCCTCTTACTATTCTCTGCTCCCCATGGCACTTGCATTCTATTTGGGCTGGTGCTTAGTTTGCACATCTTCAGTGTTGTGAATTGATAAATGGAGGAATCAATTAGGTAACCCTGTGATACCCACTTAGGAAGGTCCCAGGGAATAGATAGGAACAGTTTCTTCATGTCATATGAAGGCTGGCTTTAGTACTAACACCATCTCCTTAGGCTGATCTTGCTCTGTTTCTGCTCCCTCCTGCTTTCACCATGCCCACCCACATATAGGGTATTTCACTCCTTATTGGTTAACTTCTCCAGTTGAGGTAGGTCCAAGGTGGAGAAAGGAAGAAAAAACCACCAGCAGATGATTTAGGCAGCAGACAAAAGAGAGTGTTTATCTTGACATTGAAACTGAATTTCTGGATATATTGCCTTTGCTATTCTCCTCCATTGTGGCTACAAGCAGCTGACTGGTGACATACATTTTCTATAGATATAGCAATTAATCAGGTTGTAACCAACTGATTGGGAATTTGGGGTGTTTGGAGGCAGTGGAGTCAAATCTTGTTTTATTTTCACTTCTCTTAGATTTTAGAATGGTTCCACTTTTTATTGTAAACCAATAGTAACAAAAAATGTCTCCCATAATAGGTATGTCACTGGACATGTTCATTTCTCATTTATTCCTGTCCAACACTTTAGGGTATGTGTAATGATCCCATTTTACAGGTGAGAAACAGGTGAGGAGGTTATGATGCCTGGCCAGGACCCCACAGCTGGTGAGTGACCAAGTGAGGATTTGAACCCAGAGCCTCTGATTCAGAGCCCTGTGTTCATTGCACTGATCTCAGTGCTAACTGGCTTGTATTGGGGGAGAATAGCTCTCTCATCTGACTTCTACTTATTAGAGATTTGGCAATGGATACCCCACACAGAAAAACCCCATGAGTCATGGGGTTCGCCTTGGACTCATGTATATTCATGTTACATCACCTGTATGCACGCATATACCTGTAGTAGCAAGATTCCACCATTTTTCATGGTGGAAATTCAAGAAGCATTTGTGTAAATGAATCAATGAGAAACGAAATACCAGCCTGATGTCACCAAGAAACTCAGAAATTGTCAAGTTAAATATAGTTAAGTCCTAGTATAAAAAGAAAGCAAGTACATTTTTAAAACAGGTTTCCTACAAAAATTGATGCGTAAACAGGCTGAAGTTTCTGGTTAAATCTCCAATGCTGCAGAATAAACTTAGCCATAAATCCACATCGTTTTCAAGCACTCAAGTTAATCAAGGTTTTACTAAAATTAAGCCCAATGGGATTGAAGTTTTACAGATGTCAGAGCTGTGGGCATGCATGCTCCAGGGATATTAACTGCTGAAGCAGGGTGCCCCAGGTCCCTGCTCCAACCTGCCGCTGTCCCTCACTAACCCCCAACAGCTCTCAGACATCCTATTAACTAGAGCCTCCTTAAGCCAAGACTCAGAATCCAGCCACTCCACTCTGCTGTCCCATTATCCCCTATCACAGCCGCATCCCTGGTATAATGATTCCTAGGCTTCCTGTTTGCTCCTCATTGTCCAGAGCTTGAATAGTTCTGTTCAGTCAGAAAGCCCGGAGTTCACGACCAGCCCTCAGAGGTGGCCTGTTTGTATGCTGGGGACAGAGTGTTGCCTCTCAGTCACTAATGGAGCTGAAAGGTGCCTGGGGCTCATTATTCTTGAGGTAATCCTGAAGGTCACAGGCCCACAAATGCTGCTTGCAGGCAGAACAAGAAGGAAAGAAGCATATTCTAGGTATTTGAGAATCCTGGCACTTTCTTTTTCTTTTTTTTTTTTTTTTTTTTTTTTGGCTCATGTAAGAGGTATAGGTTTCTGATTTTCCACTACAGTTGAATTTTAATCCAGGGAGAAATCCCCCCCACCAGGGGCCTCTCTCTGTGCTACCGGTGCCATTTATACTAACATCCTAGTGTGATTTTATTTCTCTTGGTGCTACACTCCTCTTTCCAAGGTTATCATAGTGCAAGTCCCTGCTTTCTGGTGAAAACCTGTCTTTTCCCAGTCTGGAAGGTGGGTTTGGCATTCAGACAAGAGCCAGGAGCTCAAATGAGGACATCGGGGTGGGCTGAGGGCCTGGTAGACAGACGTGGAACCTCTCAGTCACTTAGGTCAGGTTCTAAATGGCCCAACTTAATTAGTTTTCAGTTGGTGTAGGCCACTTGCCCAGATCTCCCAGGAAATTCTTAATGATGTCAAACCTGTGGGCACAGGGATGTGCCCTAGAAGCAGCCAGGGCACCAGCCCCTGGAGATCTGGTGCAAGTGACCAGGGGCAGTGGAAAGCAGCGTCCTTACTCAGCTCCCGTATGGTTTGGATCACCCAGGGTCTGACACCCCACCTATACAGGTTCTGAGTAATTGGTCTGGATGGGCCTGGGAATCCCTATTTGTTTTAACTCCTCTTGTGATTCTGTGAACAGCAGCCTTCCCAACATGCACTTTCTTAAGTGCAACTTCTACATCCCTCGTTCTTTGACTAGTGCCCCCTAAAAGGGTGTTTCAAAGCAAGTCGCCAATGCTTCTACTAGAAGAAGCAAAATTGGGGCTTGGTTTCCAGAGACAAGAATGAAAATTCCTGCCATCTTATTGGCTCTCTCCCCCTTATCCTTTCCTTCCTCCTGCCTCCTTCCCTCTCTCCATAACAGCAATTCTTCTCTCATTTTCTCAAGAATGCTTAGTTCCACCTATGCCTGCATTCCTGGGAGTTATTATCTTACCCCAAGCCCTTATCATCTTGCTTTTCCAACAAAAACTGTACCCACTCAAGAAAATTCCTAAGGGCAACTATTAATATAATAACATCTCTTCACACTACACACTACACACACACACACACACACACACACACACACACACACCCCTGCTTTGCAGTTCATTCTTTCAGCACTTTGTTAGTTCTTACAGGGACTCCTGTGTAGTAATCTTCATTTGACAGATGGGGACACTGAGGCAGAACATGGTTCAAATCACTGAGCCACTGAGGATTTGAACCCAGTTGTAGACCTCAGGCCCATGCTTTTTCCTCTCAGAGCATTTTGTTCCCCCAATCATAAAGCATTTCTCAGGTTAATGTTACTCCTCATCATCTCTCTACAGAGACTCCCTGCTCTAACCCTGAAGACATGTCTGTATATCCAGTTGGAACCAGAGAATCCAAAGGATTTATTTGTACTAAGAAGGACAGGAGCAGAGTGAGATATTTAGAGACTCTACATGCTTAAAATATTACATGAGATTGCCAACCCTCCCACACATGGGGCCAGGCCGATATGGGCTTATAAATAACTCTCATCTGTGGAGTCAGTAGAAGGGAAAACCTGTGATGCTGTGTTTTCCCTAGTAATGACCTCTCCAGTGCTTTTAATTAAATATCAAAGTATAAATTCTTTCAATAAAATGTTTTCCAGTGCTTTAGTTACCTCTACTTTTCTGAGGCCCAGAGCATCCATTTCACTGCCCACTGGACACCAAGCCCTGGGCAGGCCACACAGAAGTTGCCCCTGAACATCCATCAGCGAGTTAAGCCCAAGCAGCAGTAAAAGAGAAGTCTGGGCTGGAAAAGGAAGAATTGGTATGTTTTAAGAGAGAAAGTTGCTGTGTGCCTGGGGCCACTGTGGGTCTCTCCAGGCCACCCTTGGGGGCTCATGAATTAGGAAAGCAGAGAGGGGGGTGCACAGATGCCTGTCCTGGGCCCTGAGGCCTAGGGAAATCTTTCCTCTCCACCTGGCTGTGGTGGGTGTAATGAGCCATGCCTTCTACACATATCAGATTCTCACAGTGGGGAGTAGACACCCAGCTGGCTTTGAAATATTCACCTTCCTCCTTTCTAGGCACATGGGGAGGTAAGAATCAAAAACCACACCTATGCATTACTTTGCAGTGTCCACATGCCCCCAGGATTTGCAAATACATGCAGATGAATTGTTTCAAGCGAGTCAGAATGCAATTATTTCATTTCCCTTCCCATTCCGAATTGTTGATGTTTAGAAATAAATTGCTCCCGGTGCTTCTGATTTACAAGGACAAAATGTGAATACAGAAAACAGGTTCAGTGGAGTGATTTGAATTTCCATTACAATTACAGTTCTTTTCAACCATATGATTCTGTGCTTTGCTCATAGACAGCAGCCCTGTGCTGAATGTGCTTGCAGGCTGAGACTCACTATCAGGGCCCCGGGAACAGCCCCATCCTGCAGCCCCTGCTGCCACAGACCACCAGGAGGATTAGGAGTAAACTCCACAGTAAACCCTTAATAAAACTGAAGTGCCCGTTAGGGTTTGCTGCTGGAGATCGGCAGGGGAAGAAGGTATGGCTGAGCTTCAGGTGAATGAAGCAAGTCTGTGAGCAGAAGTTGGGAGACACCAGACACTGGAAGGCAGATTCTTACCAGCAACAGCCACACCGTCAAAACAACTTGTATCAAATGTTTCTCTGTGCCAGTGATTGCACTAAAAACTTGACCTTGAGATGTTTTATACTCACAAAATCACCTGTGAAATAGGGTTATTATTCCTCTACTTTATGAGTGAGAAACTAAGTCTCAACAAGGCCAAGTAAGTTGCAGAGGCAGGGTTCAGTCCAATTGGTTAGATATCCAGAACCCCCACTGGTATTCCCTCCACCATGCTGCATTCCCTAAATTCAGAGACACAGGATCAGGAAGCTAATGCAACATCCCAAGGTTATGGTTTGTTGATTCCAGGAGATCCTGAATGTGGGCCTCAGGGAGTCTGAATGATGCTTTATCCTGCCCTTTTCCTCCAGGGACCATCTCCTACACTCAGATTGTAGGAGATCTGCCCAGAATTGGCCTTTCTAGACCCAGACTGGATATAACCTCCCTCTACCCCATAACCTTTGTCTTGTTGGTAGCTTTGCCTCTGAGGTCATTCATTCCACCAGCACACAGGCCTCTTCTGGGTGCCAGTGCACAGTGGGACCCTCGTACATCTACCCTGCAGCTCTGCCTGGGAACACCTGCATTTAAAGAGAGCAAGAGAGAGGGCAAAGCTTAGCAACAGAGGAACCAGAGCCAACTCTTCTGGTGTCTGTTCCTGGGTGGTGCCTGCTGGGCAACTCAATTGGAAGGAGGAGAATTCAGCGGCAGAGACATTGGGGTTTTTCAGATCACACCACCGGATGCAACATGCTCTGTTTAAGGTGAAGGGCAGATCTGTTACCAGGGTCCCCTCCTTCCTGCTAGAGCCAGCAATGCCTGAGCCCAGTGCAACATGACAGGACCCACGGAATGAAATCCGTTCCTGCAAGGGACACTTGAACCACAAGCTCTGGGCCACACAACTAGAACCCAGAAGCCAGGAAACTAACACAGACTGAGCTTTATTAGCCTATTAGCTATGGTTTTTGTTTATCATTTTATTTATTTTTAATTATTTTTTTTATTGAGGTAATGTTGGTTACAACACTGCCTGTGATTTAGGTATAGGTTCACCTCTCCAAATGTGTATTATCACACCACATCTACCACCCAAGCACCCATAACCCCATCATTGTCCACTGGACCCCTTCTACCCTTTGCTCCCCATCCTGCAGTTCAACTTTTTTTTTTTTGCCTTTGTTCAACATTTTAATATATAATCAGCCAAGTCTTATTTTGAGTCTCGCCTTTTTTCCTTACCCCTGTCACTCCCTTACACCCCTCTGGAGACTGAAGAATATGTTCAGTATGCTGGCTTTATTGCATTAGCAAAAATAAAATAAAACCTATGTCCCCCCATGGATACAAAGTGTCCCAGTGAAAGGTTAGTCTAAATAACAAATTAAAGGAAGACATGATCGCAGAGTGGCTTATCATTGGGTGCGTGAATTGCAAAGTAACCAGACAAGGTAATAGTTCAGCATGAAAAATGTGCTGTCATTTTTGATTCATGCTTTTCCCAATGCCTGTGTAAGTCTTTACCCAGGGTGGGAATGAATCTGGCATTACTGAAACTGAATTGACGTGGACCAGCTGACATGTTCCTCCTAAAAGCTGATTCTCTTGGGGTAGAGGGTAGTTCAGGCAGCTCTGTAATTAATTTTTTATTAATAGACTTTTCTTAGTGCAATTCTAGGTTTACAGGAAAAATGAAGATATGCCCACATAAGCCCCCCCATCTACCATTTCCACAATTATTAACATATTGCATTAGTATGGTATATTTGTTACCATCAGTAAATCAATATTGATACATTATTATTAAAATCCAGAGCTTGTATCTGAGTTTACTCTCTATGTTGTACAGTTCTGTGTGTTTTGCCAAACTGTTTAATGACACATACCTACTATCACTGCCTTAAAAATCTTTTGTTCACCTATTTGGCCCACCCTCCAAACACCTCACTCCTGGCAACCAGCTAATTTTTCACTGTCTCTAATTTTGCTTTTTCCAGAAAGTCAATTAACTGAAATCATACAATATATAACCTTCTCAAATGGGTTGCTTTCTCTTAGCCATACACATTCAAGCCTCCTCATGTCTTTTCATGGATTTGTAGTCCATTTCGTTTTGTTGCTGAATAAGAGCCCATTGTCTAGATGTGCCAGTTTGTTTATTGAAGGCCATCTTGGTTGCTTCCAATTTTTGGCAATTATGGAAAAAGCTGCTATAAACATTCTTGTGCAGGCCTTTGTGCAAGCGTAATTTTTCAACTCGTTTCAGTAAATACGTAGAACAACCGCTGAATTGAATAGTAAGAATGTGTTTCACTTTGCAAGAAACCACCAATCTGCCTTTCAAAGTGGTTGGACCATTTTGCACTCCCACCAACACTGAATGAGAATTCCTGTTGCTCCACATCCTCGCCAATATTTGTTGTCATTTACTTTTAGAAAACACCTAGGTTAGACTATTTTTGTCACCATACAAACCAACAACATCCTCACACATACTGTCTCATTTGATCTTGTTATCACCCTGTGAGGCAGGGTGATAATGTTCCCATTCACTGATAAGAAAGTTAAGGTTCAGGGCCTCCCTGGTGGTGCAAGGGGTTGAGATGCAACCTATGAAGTTATCCACAACCACTGCAACATGAGTTCGATCCCAGCCAGGGACTGCCCACATGGCTCAGCAGACCTCTCCTGACTCGCCTGCTGCTCCCCTCAGCAGTGCATCTCAGTCAGTCTGCCTGTTCTGCTCCCCACTCTGTCTCTGGTGAATCCTCTCACCCCCCATACCTCTGGCCTATACCCCAGTTCTTATATGCATAAATGAATAAATCTTAAAAAAAAAAAAAGTTAAGGTTCAGAGAGGATTTTTCACACACGAGGGTCATACTCTAAGAGCCAAGGCTAAATTGCAGTTGTCTGGGTATATAACCCATGTTCTGCCGCATCCATCCCATTGAACTAGGTAGAAGATGGCACCCCAGGAGGGAACCCAGACCAGCAGACAGTATCAGGACCAAATTACCCAGGAGATAGACTGAATGTGTCCTAAAGGCACCTAAAACATCTTTTGGACTTTTAAGATTTTAAAAAATTTGTCCCAAATCATAAGAAATGTTGGTACTCTGTTGAACTTCTTTACCATTATCTTACATTACAATTAGAATTATTTTTCAAGTAACACAGGGAGACACACAGTAATGTTTCCACTGCTTAGCACCCTTAAATCAGGTTTCAAATCAGCTCTGGCCTAGCCCTGTTGATACTACCTCTCTGCCTGTCACCAGCATTGGAAACTCAGCTACTAGAAATGCATTTGTTTAGGCCTTTATGTAACTTTCCAGATTTTTCACTAGGCACCTATTAAAATCCAGGTACTGGCTGAGTGTAAAGAGACGCAACATGTATATTTGGATTGCAAATTTATTCACAGCAGAGCTCAGATATGCAGAAGAACTAGGATTATTTGTATCTGCCTATTCCTTATCTGAACTTCTCATGAGCGGGGGTTTTGTCCACTCCAGTACACTCGGTCCAATGTGCTAATGTACACATTTCCCTTAGTTAATTCTCTTTGGGTGAAATTGGTTAGTCTCTCAAACTTGCTCCTTTCCTGCAACTCCTGTCTATCACAGCCTCTTAGGAAGGCCTCCCTCTGGCCTTGCATTGATTCATCCGTGGAGGTCACTGTCAGTGACCATGGTGTCCACCTGCCCCTGAACCTTCTGCTGGGGCCCCAGCTGACATCTGCTGACATGATCTACCCCATTGTTCTCTCTCTCTCTCTCTCCTCATGTCCAAGGCACTATGGGAAGTTTGAAGGGCAAATTCAACTCTCCCCTGGCCTGCCCTTGGATTTGATGGCAGGTTAGGAGACTGGTGGGGCTGGCTGTGCCAGGAACACAGTCTTGTCCACCCAGATCAGAAACTGCTCTCAGATCCCTTTGCCTACCAAAGATTTGGCTCCAGTCTCCTCTCCTCAGTCATTCATTTTTAGAAGTGCCTTAAGAATTCATTTCTTTTGAAAGAAGGGCAAAAAAAAAAGGAAATAGATCTGCACGAGATGAACAACTTTCTGCAACCCCATAAATGTTGGGAGTGGCTGGGCTTTCATTTCCCAAAGGCTGGGGTCCAGATGAAGTCCAGCTAGTGGACGCCTGTAGGTGGGGAGCTGGCTGCCTTCCACCATGGCCAGAGACAATGAATTGTTTTTTTTCTTATAACACTGTCTGTCCTCCCTTTAGGATTTAATACCTCAACTATTTCCCATATCATCAGGTCAACAAATAAGAGCCAAATTGTCAGTACAGCCCCCCCCCCCTCCAAAATGCACTCTTTTCCTCAATAAGAGGTTTCCTAAACACAGACCTTTCTTCTGAAGCAGCCTGCGCTCCGGAGGCAATTTCTGATCTTTTGTTCACAAAGATGGTTTTCCCTTCCCATTCTAGCAGGAGAAAAAGGCCATTCTGGGAGCACTTTTTTTTTTCCCTCCCAAACCTAACAAGTGACCTCATTTCCATTTGCATTCTCATTTGCAAATCCTCCACACCACCCGATTTAGTCAGTATATTATTTTATTCATAATTTTTAAAAGAAGACAGGCCATTTCTAAGCGGAACACAATAGGCATTGTTCTTGTTTATGATGTTTCCATCCATCATTTACTCCTCTGGGAGCAGAAGCAGGAGACAGCAGAGAACCACCCCCCAGGCCCCCTCCATCCCTCCCGCCCCCTGGGCCTCTGGTGGAGAGACAGCAGAGAGCGCCCCCAACCTGCATTGAGTTAACAAGGTTCTCACTGCACGTGTCTGGGAATGTGGGATCGGGACTGAAATCACGCTTCCCTCTGACTCATTAGCGATGATGTGTGCTCATTATTTATTCATTCGTTCATATGCTGTTTAGGTTTACCTCAGGCTGGGCGGAACACATGCCAAAACAAGAGGAAAAAATAATTGATCAAATGGTTGGGTTGTTTGTATTACAGGTTTTGTTGTTTTTTTTAATTAAGCATGCATTGAACACTAACTATATGCTAAGTGTTAGGCTACTGAATCCTTAAGTAACCCTGTGAGTTAGGTGTGCCTGTCTCATTTTATATATCAGGAAACTGAGTCTAAGCAAGATTGAGTTCCATGACCTAGGGCACCTCACTAATCAGGAGCAGGGATTTACCATGAGGACTATGAGGCTGCAGCTGTTGACAGAGAATCTAAGACTCTGGGTCTTTCCTTTTGTTATCCACCTATTTTTACATCTATTAAGCATCCAACATAGATTGACTAAGCATGCTGGACAAAGCTGGTTAATTCCTCAGGATCTGTCTCAGACCCACTGTGATGCCTGGAGATCTTAGATTAGGGGAAGAGACAATTGGACAAGATACAGGGAACAAATCCGCTGGGTCTGCCAGCAGACCACTCATAGTGAGGGGTGGGGAACTGGAGATATCGCCCAAAAGTCTGGCTTGGGCAACTGGATTTAGTCATTAATTCAGAGAAGTCTGGGAAGAGACATGAGATTAAATAGTTGAGTTTGGAACATGGGCAGTTTGAGATGCCTGTGAGACAGTCAAGAGAGGGGGTCGAGTAGACAGTTGGCTATAGGGGAAAAGTTTGGGTTGGAGGTTATCAGCCATTTTATGGTAGAATTGAGGATGGGAGTATTAAAGAGAGTGCAGCATTAAAAGAGAAATATTAAGGTTGGGGGTTCCTATATTTAGGGAGAAGGAACCTGCCAGGGGACTGAGGAGATGCCTGAAGGCAGGTGTGAGTGGGAAATCACACAGCACAGTATCACTGAAGCTGAACAGTAGCGTATTTGGAGGACTGGGGAGTGGCTACTGTGTGGTGATTCCTGGGGCTCAAGAAAGAGGGAGACAGAAGGCAGATGGATCCCAGGATTTGGCAAGTCAAAGACTGACAATTGTCTTGACAAAAGGAAGTTTTTATGGGCCTCCCTGGTGGCACAAGGGGTTAAGTTTCAATACTATGAAGGAATTGGCAGCCCCTGCAACACGAGTTCTATCCCCACCCAGGGAGCTACCCTCATGGTGCAACAGACCTCCCCTGACTTGCCCGCTGCTCCCCTCAGCAGTGTGTTTCAGTCAGTCTGCCTGTTCTGCTCCCCACTCTGTCTCTGGTGAATGCTCTCAACACCCACCCCCCACCTCTGACCTACACCCCAGCTGTTGTATGCATAAATAAATTAATCTTTTTTAAAAAGCAAGTTTTTATAACTATAGGGTATAAACCACAAAAAGTAGGCTCAAGAATGAATGGAAGGAGACATATACTATATGTGTAGCTTAATTTTTTCCAGATATTCAAGATGGAGGCTGAGAAAAGGGACAACAATCAGAATAAGGTTGGGGTCTAGGGGAGATTTCATGATTGCGGGATAATTAAGTAAGGGTTTTCTGCCTTTTTTTTTTTTTTTTTTGCCTAATGGAATGACCCATAGATAGAGTTTCAGGATACAAGAAAGAGGGCAGATAAATGAAGAAGTCCTTGAGAAAATAGAAGTGGGACACAGACCCCATGCTGAAGGAATGGCTTTTTTTATACTGAGAGATACTAAATATAAGATAGGAGAAGGAAAAGATGGGTCAGGATGTGATTGGTTTAGGGGAAATGCCTAGTTTCTCCACAAAGCAGGGAACAAACAAACCTATATTAAGTGCCTACTGTGTGCCAGAGCTACTAGGTACAAAGGGGATTGTTCCATGGGGATGACAAATGCTATTGTCACAACCTCATTACATGATGGAGTGATTCACAGGCCATGGGGTGCAGAAAGGCACACCCCAGCTGATCCATAGGTCAGAGAAAGCTGCTGGGATTAGCTGGACCCAGTATCCAGTCTCACACACTAAAAAGCACTTCGTAGATGGCATGCTTTGATGATGCGGTTATTTAGGATTCTGATGTTCTACAAATGTAGGTGATGGTTTGAGAACTGAAATCTGCAAAATAGACCATTATTTCTCCCTCTTTTTCCTGTAATACTGATATTATAATGTGTAGCTGTCAGGATGACTCCAGGTTGAACTCTGACTGTTTCTAGATCAAACCAATCAATCCCTTTGTAGTGATTGTAAGACCTTTGTGGTCAGCAGTGTGGAAAACTGGTGAACATGATTTCGAAAACTGTCCTTTAAGTTGAGCATCATGGAAATTACAATGTAGGTGGCAGAATGGTTCTCCATCATCCTTAAGGAGACCTCTCTGAGGCAAGCTAAGCAAAGCCTTCTCTCCAGCCCAGTACCCCAAGACGCAGCCGTGCTGTTGTGCTGTTCCCTGGAGTATTTGCATGCCACAGTAGGAAATGGACATCAAAGGCAAGAAAGCAGCCCAGCTTGCCTCAGTCTCAAAGCCAAGGCTCGGAGCCCCTGGTGAATTGTACACTGTGATGTGTGTGTCCTTTCTGTGTTAGCCAGGTGAGAACAATCCCATCTCAGCCAGGGGAAGTACAATTCCAATGAGACTCAAATGAAAGCCAGAGAGCTGGGGGCTGCTGAGCAGCTCTGGGAAGGGGTGTCTGTAGGAACTATGGTTAGAAACGATGCCTTTCCAGAGGGCATCCCTGATGGCGCAAGGGGTTAAGACGCAACCTATGAAACTGTCCGCAGCCTCTGCAGCACGAGTTCGATACCCATCCAGGGAGATACCCACACGGCACCGCAGACCTCTCCTGTCTCGGCCACTGCTCCCCTCAGCAGTGTATTTCAGTCAGTCTGCCTGTTCTGTTCCCCATTCTGTCTCTGGTGAATCCTCCCATCGCCCCACACCTCTGGCCTGTACCCCAGTTCTTGTATGCATAAATAAATAAACCTTTAAAAAAAAAGACATGATGCCTTTCCAGATGGTGAGGGCAGCGCCCACGCATTCCTCACCTTTGTCCCAACCCCAACTCAAACCCCACACCCAAATGAATAGTTGATGTCAGCTGCAGTGGGAGGCAGAATATCTTCATGGCAAAGTGTATTGCCTCAGCATGTGTTGCCTATCTGTCAGGACCTCTCAGTGTCTCAGTTTCCCCATGTGTAAAATGAGGGTGATGGTATTACTAGTGGCTCTCACATGGGGTTCTTATAGGATGAAATAGAATAGTTCCTGGCACAGGGTAGATAGCTAACAAATGGACAACTGTCAAGAGGAAGCAGGGAGAAGAGATGTCAGAGGAGACCCCCTTCCATTATTGGAGGATGGTCCAGTGAGGCCAATTCATCAAAAGTGTTCTCTTCCAAGGCAAACTGTCCCTGCTGGCCGAGGGCACAGCAGGCTGGCAAACGAAGGCCCAGGCAGAGAGCTTCTGTGCTTCACTGGGTATGAAAGGGAGAGGAAATAACAGGGAACAAGTTCATTATATTCCTGAGGCTGATTGTCCAACCTGTACCATCCCTTCCTCCAAACTAAGGAGCAGAAAGAGCATTTACTACATTCATTAAAATTTTATCTTTCCAGGGGAAAAGGACCAGCCTTCTTTTCCACTAGTGAAAAATTTAAAAAAGCAGTTGGCATAAGAAGTTGAGTCTCCCTTCTTTATCTTTGAGAAACAGGATGGAGACCACTCTGCTGTCTTTGGGGTGTGGCATAATGTAGGCAGGCTTGGTTTGAATTTATTGTTCTCAGCATTTGGCAAGGATTTTAGTTATGTGAATAAGAGACACACCCGGCCACTGGCCCTTGTGATAGTATAACTTGTGCCACGTACCCACTGCACTTCAGCAGGCTGTTTCCTTGTGGTCCACAAGTTGCAAATCACAGCAAGTCCAGAGAACATGCACAGTGGGGCATGACAAAACCCACCCCAGGTGGGTCAGTGGGTTCCATCATTTCATCATTCTGCCTTTCACTCTATCTGCTGCTGTCTACCAGGAGTGGCCCTCTGGCTCTGCTAAAATGGCATCCAGTCCACCCTCCTCCTGATCCCATAGCTGGCCCTTTCCTTGCTCTCACTGCAGCAACAGTTCAAAGCCTACTATGTCCCATCAGCTAAGATGTGGGTAAGGGAAGCAGAGAGAGCCCCTCCTTCTCCCTTCATGTACCCATTCGCAGGAGCAGAAGCAACTGATTGCCCATTAGGAACCACCAGCGCCATGTCCTGTCCTCCATCACAGTTGGCCCCCTGTCAGGAGCTCTGGCCCAACTCAGAAATCAAGCAAAGACTTCATCAAAGGTGCCCCTCAAACTATCCCAGCCCAATGTGCTCCATCGCTTCAACCAGCAGAGCCCTGGGCTGGTGGGGTGGGTGGCGGGGAGCTGGGGGGAGCGAAGGGCATTGGCAAGGGCTCAGAAGGGCATTTGCTCCTGGTTGTCTATGGGTGGGTGGCATGCCTGGCATGGGCCAGCTTCCCCAAACAGCTGACAAAATCACCTTGATAAGAAAAAAAATCCCCCCAAACTGGTGCTGGAGGAAGTGAGGTCTCCAGTAGGAAGCCATTGTACCATTCTTTGCCATACTGTTTCTTTTCATGTTATTAATTTTTATTAATGTTATTTTGTTATTGATGACCATTATTATGTTTTTCTACACAGACAATGAAACGCCTTCCTAGGATTCATATGCATTGGGGAACAGGACTTGACATATTTTTAAAATAATTTCTTCCATTCGGATGTAATATTGCAATATCTTAGAAAATCTGGAAACTAGGAAAAAGAAAAAAGAATCAACTCAAATCCCACCAGTCTAATACAAACACTGTTAGCATTTTGGTGAATTTCCTTTGAGTAATTTTCTTATGCATATTTTAACATAGTAGTAATTATCTTCACTTATATTTTTTATCTTTCCTCTTTTTTTCAGTTAGCATAGTTATCATATGCAATTTCCTTATTATGTAATTCTCATAAACGATCATTTTAAAGACTCCATAATATTCCATCAAGTCTACAAACCACCATTTATTTAACCATTTCTTAACTGTAGAAAATTTAAGCTGTTTTTACTATTGTACATCTAGAGTTCATACATCTAAGGTTTTTTTTTGGGGGGGGTTGTTTGTTTGGTGTTTAGAATTATTTTCTTAGCACAGATTTACAAAAGTGGGATTACTGAGTTAAAGGATATCATCATCGTGTTGACTTCAGATACATATTGCCAAATTGCTTTCTAATCCATATTTCAGACTCACCATATCCTGTAGGCTTTTTAATCAGCATGTTGCCTTATGTTTTGGGGGATATATGACCACTGCATTGCATCAATACGGTCACCCTCTGAGCCACATTGCCCCTTAGAAAGAAGTCTCTTTGAGAAGCCCCTTCTCACGTATCTCTGGAGCACTTCCCACCCACCACTTGTTGGACAGGAAAAGAACAAACGAGTCCTCTGACCTTGCTGGAGGTGGAAGCAGCAAGAATCCTATCAGTGCATTTCTTTGTTAAGATGAAAAGCAAAAATTAATGTCAGACTTGTTATGCATAACTCAAATTGCTTGTTTCTGCTGTATTAAGAGATTTCCTTGCAGAGAGCCACCTGGCTAGCTGTCACCAGGCCACATGTACATAATGAAAAACAACTCTCTGAGGATGCTCTGGATGGCTTCCTGCTTTCCACCACCACTGCCCCCACCTGCACCATCCACCATTCTCTGCCCTCACAGAGGTTCAGTAGAGTCTTCTATAAGATTCTTGCTCTTTATCTTTGAGATAAAGTGTAATTTGAGAATATCTTCTTTCTCTATGAAATGCTATCTCACTTGATACACTTGTCTTTTCTACCTCCAGACACATGGGAAACCAGAGCAGTCACTGTGCAGACTCGGAAGGCAATGTTTACTGAAGATGAATTCCTTGATCATTTGTTCATGAGGGCTCTCATGGAAACTCATAGGCCAGACTCAGTAGTGTACCCCTTGATGATGCAACAGACTATTATTTCTAGCACAAATTAGTATGTAGGACAAACTCTAAGTATAATAGTAATGGAGGATAATTCTGACTTTAGGACTGCCATGTAGGGTTGTGCAGGTTGTTCACTGTGCAAGGGCACCTAGCTGGGGGTTGGGGAGTAAGTTGTAAGTTGAGAATGCTATTTAGTCTGCTAGTCACTATCCAAGTCATGTATTTTAGCATGAGGGTAGGAGTGCCATATTTTTTAATGAACTTTTTATTTGAGAACAATATTAAATGTACAAAATAAATTGCAAAATAGTACAGAGTTCCCAGATAACCCACCCAGGTTCCGTTATTGCTAATATTTTATCTTTATATGGTACATTTGTTATAATTATGGATCCATATTGATACATTATTATTAACTAAAGTCCATACTTCACTTAGATTGCCTTCATTTTTACTTAATGTCCTTTTGCTATCCCGGGATAACACCCAGGGGACCATATTACACTTAGTAGTCTTGTCTTCTTGGACTCCTCTTGACTCTGATGTTTCTCAGATTTTATTTGTTTTTGTTGCCCTTGACAGTTTTGGGAGATACTGGTCAGGTGTCTTGTAGACTATCCCTCAGTTGGGATTTGTCTAATATTTTTTCATGATTAGAGTAGGGTTATGAGTTTTGGGGAAGACCACAAGGGTAAAGTGCCATTTTCATCACATTTTATCAAGGGTAATTCTATCTAGGCAATATATCACTGGATCACCAAACTGAGGTCATTTTGTCGGGATTCTTCACTGTGAAATTACTCTTCCCTCCCACCCCCCCACTTTTCATACTGCATTCTTAGAAGAATGTCATGCTGTGTAGCCCATACTTAAGGATTGAGGAGTTATGTTCTTCTTCTCAAGGACAGAGTATCTACACAAAGTATTTGGAATTTTTTCCCCAGTGATTTGTTAATTCTCTATATTCTCTCTATATTATTTATTTAGTCAATCATCATGTGTATTTTGAATCCTTACTGTATCCACATATCAGCATGAACTCATCAATATTTATTTTATTTTAGGTTATATTTCAATACTATTTTGTTGTTCAAATCGTCCATCTTTGGATATTGGCAGACCTTTCAATTGACTTCTGTCCCTTTGGCTTATTCCTATCATTGTGGATTTGGAGGGACTATGTTGAGATGTGTCGCCCGAGCAAAATATGTAAAAGTCTTAACCCCAATATCTCTGAATGTGATCTTAGTTTGAGATAGACCTGTTGTAAAGATGACTACTTAAATTTTATGGAGTTGTTCTAGAGTCTGTTAGCCAATTCATCCAATGACTGCTGTACTTATAAGATGATGAGAGAGACACGCAGGGAGAAGAGAGCCATGTGATGTCAGAAGCAGAGATTGAAATGATATAGCCACAAACCAAGGAACACCAAGGAATGCCCACAGTCTCCAGCAACTGGGAAGAGCCTGGGAAAGAATGGCCTTTACAGACTTCAGAGCAAGCCTGACTCTGCTGACACCTTGATTTTAGACTTTGTCCTATAGAATAGTAAGAACATATGTTCCTCTGGCTTTAAGCCACTAAAATTGAAGTGATTTGTTATGACAACCCTAGAAATAAAAATTCTTATTTTCTGGCACTACAAGAAGCCCCAGACTCAATTCATATATAACCTTCCTCAGTCCTAGATTCAACCATTTCAGGGAGACCTGGTTCCTTTTCATCAAGAATGGTACTAGAAACCAAAATCTTAGTGTTAGGTGTGCTTTTTGCTACTGGAATGCTGTTACTGGTAGGCTCTCTCAGAAGACAACAAAGAAATATATGTGTGTATATTAATCCTTATACATACATAGATCTATTAATATCTCCATAGGTAGCCATCGGTCTCTATCTTAAACTAAACAGGAGATGATCCTGATGTTTCCAGCTCTAATCCATTACCACATGGATACATGTCCACATTCTAACTGCCTCCTTTTGTTTATCTAAAACCTCCCTCCCAACAATGAGAAACCCGACTCTTACCATCTGCCATCCATTTGTTTAGTTGTTTGATCTCAGTGTATACATATAGCATATCAGAATTGTTCACCTGAGGATTCCTCTTTTAATTCACAAAAGAAAGATGTCCCATCCCTGCATTCCTTCCTAACTGCTTCCTTCCTCCCAAGTTTAAGACCCTGCAATCTCTGTACATCTCTCCATCATCTTTTCTAATACCAAACTTAGTCTCACAAAAGGATGTGTTGTGTTATTTATATTTTTGTATTCATCAGAATAAGCTAGGCTAAGCTGAGGAACAAACAAACATCACAACTTCAGCTTTCTTAGCATAACAAGGCTTTATTTCTTTTTTTGTTTGTGTGTTTGTTTTTTGTTTTGTTTTTCACATTTTATTTAATTTGTATTTTTTATATTCCCCATACAATTATAACCCCCTTATTTTGACCCCAAGCCCTCCTTTCCCCGCCCCCCACCCCCCATAGAGTGTCTCTGGTTCATAGTTGTTTGTTGATTTTGGTATTTTCTTTCTTATAGTTATTCTTTTTCCTGGTCCCTTATTTAAGTTTTCTAGATTCCTGCTACGAGTGAGACCATCCAGTATTTTTCTTTTTCTTTCTGGCTTATTTTGCTGAGCATGATCCCTTCCAGCACCATCCATGTTGCTGCAAATTGCATGAGTTTATCTTTTTTGAATGCTGAGTAATATTCCATGGTATATATGTACCACATCTTCTTGATCCAGTCATCTATTTTTGGGCATTTGGGCTGTTTCCAAAGCTTAGCTATTGTAAATAGTGCTGCTATAAACAAAGGGGTGCAGGTGCTCTTTGGAATTGATGTTTCTGTGTCCTTTGGGTAAATACCTAGGAGTGGAATTGCTGGATCATATGGAAGCTCTATTTCTTATTAACATCAGATTCTGATACAGTGCGGTCTGTCCTTCTCTGCCTCTATCTTTATCATTTTGAATTTGTGGCCGCCAAATTGGGGACAAGAGGAAAAGAGAGAGCTAAAAAACCATGCAGGGTTTTTTTTTTTTTTTTTTTTTTTTAGATTTATTTATTTATACAAGCACTGGGTACAGTCAGAAGTGCAGGAGGGCTTCACCAGAGCCAGAGCAGGGAACAGAACATGCAGACTGACGAAATACACTGCTGAGGGGAACAGTGGGCACAGCCGGAGAGGTCCGTGTGCCATGTGGGACCCTTGCCGGCAGCTTTGCAGCCCCATGCAGGAATTTTTAAAGACCCAAGGCTGGTAGCCATTTACAGTCTTCTACCCAGGTGTCAATGACTAGGACTATTCTCAAGGCCCAAAGTTAATTTTAGGAAGGCCGGGCAGTGGTCATCTCCCAGGAGTGCAGGAAGAGGAAAATATTTGCTGACACATAGTATTGCTCTGCCCTAATCTTCCTGTGCATTTTGGTCAATGCTTTCGCTTTCCCCAACCCACTTTTATTTTAAAATCTTATTTTAACTCTATAACAAAAAAAATAAATAAATAAAAGGAAATTTGAACATTTGTAATCAGGGGGAAATAAAAGAAAAGAGAGTTTTAGGAAATTTTGTAACCCCTCCCTGAAAATCTATACATAGGTATTCCCATTTTCTACTGATACCTAAGGTCAAACTTCTTATGATATTTAATTTTTTAATATTTTTTAAGATTTATTTTTATTTATTTATGCATACAAGAACTGGAGTGTAAGCCAGAGGTGTGGGGGGTGAAAGGATACACCAGAGACAGAGTAGGGAGTAGAATAGGCAGATCTACTGAAATACACTGCTGAGGGGAGCAGCAGGTAAGACAGGAGAGGTCTGCTATGCCATGTGGTTATCTCCAAGGCCAGCTGGGGGATTGAACTCATGCCTCCATGGCTGGCGATAGCTTGGTGGTGCTGAGACTTTAACCCCTGCACCACCAGGGAGACCCTTAAATAAAATTTTTGTCGATCTACCGTTGATTTAAAATACTACGTGAGTTTCAGGAGTACAGATTCATAGTTTGATTTGTCTTAGTATCACATCACACCCACTACTAAAAGGCATCATCACTTGTTCATGAGTTATCAACTAGCAGTCCACACTGCTGTTCTGTAGAGCTAAAGTAGCAAATGGAATAGACAGGCCAGGTGTTCATGGAACACTTTGGTGTGCTGGAATGATACATGGGCTGCAGAGAAACACCATTCAAGGGTAACCCCCCTCTTTAGGATTTCTGCTGCTATAGGAGAGCAAATGTTTTTAATAGGAAAGGAGACGAGCCCCATTCTTCATAGGAAAAAAAAAAACTCTAAGTATGAGATCCAAATAATTTTTTAATGACACAGAGAGAATACTTATGATAATTTAACATTAAGGAGGAGAAAAAGCATGAAACAAAATTGAATACACAGTATAATTTCCCTCTGCAATGAACTATGTACAGAGAATGCACACTACACCAAAATATTAACAATGGTTTTCTTTGAGTGGTAGAATAATGGGTGTTTTTAATTATCTTGCTTATGCTTTTACATATTTTCCCAGCTTTCTATAAAGATTGCAGCTAACTTTCATAATCTGAAAAGGGACTGCTAAGAACAGATTTTAAAGTTACCCAAGCCAACTCATCTTCCTATTATAAAAACGAGAAAACCACTATCCAAAGAGAGTTACTATGTCTCCAACATCACACAGATATTAAATTAAAAGGACAGGACCAGAGTATTAATGGAGAGCTTGTTTTCCTCCACAGCTCCAGTTAAGAGTATAGCAGATGTAGGCAAATCCTGGGGAAACATCACTTCCATTCCCCCCACATACCCCCACTTTCCACCCTGATTCAAAATATCTAGAGTTCAAAGTGGCTCTGGACCCTATCACTGTTGCAGCCTGGGACAGGCTGGGGGCTTTTAAAAGCCCTAGGGAGAAGAAAGGAACTTTCAATTAGTCTCTGTGATAGGCCAGGCATTGCGCTGGCACTTCATGATTCACTGAAGCCCAAGGTTGAGGATGCGAAAGGGAGAGTGGGGAAAGGATAATTAATACTTGAATTCATAGCAAACTAAGCCAGAGGCTGCCTTACCCCCATTTTACAAATGAAAAGACTGAGACACACTCACGGCCTCCAGTAGCAGGGCTAGCGTGCAGGTTTAGCCCAAAACCTTCACATGAATGCCACTAAGCGCCCCCCCCCCCCGGCCTGTGGTTCGGGTACACATTAAAATCTCATGTTTATATTTGTTGAATTTATATAAAGACCACAATCACACCCTATGCCTGGGATTTTAGCAGACTCTCCAGTCTTCACCTGGAAACACCTGTCAGCCTCACACAGGTGGCCTGGTCTACAAACCGAAGTGATGGATATGTTACCAGATGTGGACATCTGGGCACTTCTGGGTACCCATTTACCTTTGCCTAGGACATCCCCCGAGCTTGATGCTTTGTCAGGAGGCTGCTCGGGGAAGATATATACTGATGAGAAATCTCAGCCTCCAAATTCATTTTTCAAAGAAGCCAAGCAAATCTGGTGATTTATTCTCTGTCATTCTGATCCCAGCATATGTTCCACATCAGGTAAGTGAGATAGAAGGGATGGTTCAGCAAACATTAAGTTAAAAGAAATCCTGTCAGGCTTCCCCCACGAATAGCTGGTTTTATTTAAAGCCACAAAGTAATTAATTACATTGAGTAAAAAGCTAAAGCTCTCTCCCGCACAAACTTCTGTGTTTACAGCAGGAGACGCTGTTCTTATACAATTGCTGTATACACGCCCACACTCCCTTGGGTTCGTGTTGCTTCCTCATTTTCTTCCTTCTTGTCACAGTCTCTTCCTGTTTCCCTTTTAATCTAAATCCCTCTCTGCCAATGTTCCCCCGTGCTTCCTGCCCATCTTCCCTCCCTTTGTCCTGTTTTATCACTTTCCTTTGCTGTGACTCGTTTCTGGTCTCTGAAACAGAGTCCTCCCTTCCAAACACTGCATGGGGCTTCTTGTTGATGCTGTGAAGCCAGGCTCAGCCTGGCTTCCCCCTTCAACTCTGCTTATGATGATCAACCTGTTGAAAGAATTTGTTCTTTCCACCCCTGCCAGCTCTTAAAGGTGCAGGGGGTAACAGAGCACTTGGTTCAGTCAATTCTGCTTGATCATAAGGGAGCCGTATTGCATGGCATCAGTTCCAGAAACCTAGAATATTGTCTGCAATAAGAAAAGACAATGAGATGGTGCTAGTTTGCTGCTATAATGACTATTATGGCTAGAGTCCTCTAGATAGACAGATGGAAGGAAGGGAGGAGAATAAAAGGAAGGGCATTATTTCACTCATACATTCATTCAAGAAGCACTTATTAAGTACCTACTATGTGCTAAGCTTGGTGTCAGGTGTTGAGAATATGGATATAAAGTCAAAACAAAATTCTGATTCTAAGAAATCTATTTGGTGAGGTATATAGATGAAAATAGCTGCAATACAATGGGAGACATGTAATAAATGGTGATGGGGCAAGATTTTCTGGAAATACGGAAGGAGAAGATGGCATTACTTGAGGGGAGTCAGTAGAAAAGGGCATTAATTCCCAGGGCCTCCCTGGTGGTGCAAGGGATTAAGACGCAACCTACGAAGCTATCTGCAGCCACCACAGCATGAGTTCAATCCCCAGGCAGGGAGCTACCCACATGGCGCAGCAGACCTCTCCTGACTTGCCTGCTGCTCCCCTCAGCAGTGTATTTCAGTGGAATTGTCTGTTCTGCTCCCCACTCTGAATCTGGTGAATCCTCTCACCCCCACCTCTCTGGCCTGTACCCCAGCTCTTGTATGCATAAATAAATAATTTTTTTTTAAAAAATGTGGTTTCCCAAGAGACTCTTCCATAGAAAAGGAGGGAGATGAAACAAATATATTTCAGGGAGAGAGAGAGACTACCCTGCTTCCAGGTCACAGAGGACTCAAGGGTCTGACTCTGTTAAGAGATCCACTGGCAGAGAACAGCAAGTGTGGGAGACCCACAGGAGATGAAGCCGCAGGGCCCCAGGGCAGGTCATGAAATCTGCCTCACCAAGGACTCCAGATTTCAGTGTGTGGACTGTGGGACACAGCTGAAAGTGTGAGAGCAAGGGAAAAACACGGTCCATCTTGCAATTTTGATAAATCCTGCCAGCAAGGGTGTAGATTGGTTTGTAGCCTTCCAAGACTGGTGACTGGAAACAACCATTCAGATAACAGATGATAAAGGCTCTCCTCCCAGCGACAGTGGTATGCACAGGTAGCTGGGGCATTCGTTGAGTTTCTGTTGTGTACTAGGCACTGGGCTAGGTGCTTTTACATATATTGTAAAAGCCCGTGTTCAGTACCATGTAAACAAATGCTTGGCCCGTAATATCAAAGCTGAGTATGTACACACATCTGGTAGACTAGAATATACTAAGAATGACAGTTCTTCCACGCTGAAGTGATATAGATGGGTCCTTGAATGAAACTGAAGTAACTTGTCTTGGTGTTTACATGGACCCTACGTGATTGGAGCTTTTGCTCAAAAAAAGCTGACATCGTATTCTCCGTACCTCGCTTGTGGGAGCACAGGTTGGTACAACCTTTCTGGAGAGCTGCATAGTCATACTTTTCAAAAGCTGTAAACCTTGCAATTTTTGTTTTAGCAATTTCTGTTCTCGAAATTCAAACTAAGGAAAAATTAGGGATGTGTGCAAAGATCCAGCAACAAGGATATTTATTGCAACATTGTTGTCATAGTAAAAATATAAAAGTAATACAAATTACAACAATTGAGAACTGCTTTAATACATCATGGAGCAACCATACAGTCACATAGTTTGCGGTCATTAAACCTATGGGGTGGAAGGATATTTATGAACATGGAAAGATGTTCACACCGATTTCGCCCCTCTTCAAAGATGCAGTCTAAATTAAAATGGGTGATTGCTATGCAAGCACAGTCTCAAGACAACCCCACCCCCACCCCCCAGCCTCCCCTTGTACTAGTCTCAACATATTTTTAAGCAAAGAAGGAAGATACAAAGCAACACGTATAGTATGATCCCATTTTAATTAAAAAGAAAAATATGTGCATGTGAATCTCATGAATATACAGCCCTCGAAAGGCTAGCAAGATATCTACTGAAATGTTAATGTATTTATCACTGGGTGGGGACTCAAAGGAGTTGAATAATTTTTATTTTATTATTTTGAATTGTTTATCTTTTTTTTTTCATATTTTTTCTATAAGGAGCATGCATGTCTTATATTAAAAAAAAATAAAATGAGAGGGCCTCCTTGGTGGCACAAGGGGTTAAGCACCGCACTATGAAGCTATCCACAGACTCTGCAGCAGGAGTTTGATCCCTGGCTTGCCAGGGAGCTAACCACATGGCGTAGCAGACCTCTCCTGGCCTCGGCCACCGCTCCTCTCAGCAGTGTATTTCAGTTGATCTGCCTGTTCTGCTCCCCACTCTGTTTCTGGTGAATCCTCTCACCCCCGCACCTCAGGCCTGTACCCCAGTTCGTGTATGCATAAATAAATAAATCTTTAAAAAAAAAAAAAAGGAAAAGAAAATGAGAACAGGAGAAGAAAGGCCATCACTGCCTTACCCTATGTCCCAGGCTGGTTTGCCCTCTTGTATTGCTTTGTTTATTCAATCATGCTAGATTTTCCTGCCAGGCCCACAACCCAGAGTCCTGACTTTCTCTAGACTCCCTTCCTGGCACCTCAGGAAACTCCCTCTGGAACACACGCCCCTCCCCAGCACTTTTCATACCCTGTGCAGATTGACTGAAGCCTCAGAGACCAGAGCTAGCCCTGAGGTAGGCCTGAGAGGAAAATCCCTGGAGACAGGCTGGACTGACTTCTACAGATCCAGTCCCAAGTAGAGCTAGAGGGATTCAGGGAGCCCCTGAAATGAAGGGTACCCCAAGAGCCCAAGCCAGGCCTGACTGACAGGTCGTGTGTCGGGGAGAGAGCTGCCTGGGCTCCCACCATGCTGCCACAGGAGCCTGACCAACAGGGAAAGCTGCTGTCTGTGAGCCTCAACCTTCCACCTCCTCACACCATGGAAATGAGGAAATCAAGGCAGCCTCTTTCTCTGAATTCTTCAGGTGAAAATACCAGGGACATTGGCAGTATGATGTGTGAGAGAGTCCCAAATATGGCTTGAGAAGGTGTGAATTCAAATCCCAGCCTGTTTCCTCATCCATGAAATGCAAATAATAGCATTCCTCCCTGTGTTAGACTTAAAAATAAAAAAATCACATACATGAGACATTTTCTAGTTGCTGATACATGAGAGGCATTCTTTTTTTAGGGAATGTTCACACTTGCTATACACCAGGCATGAGAATAGACCCTGAGGGCCCAGGCCAGGGAGGCCACTGAGGACTGGGCTTGAGAGCTGGGAGACCCTGCAAGGCCACCCCGCCACGCACAGAGGCCTGGGTTACAGAAGCGCAGACAGCTCACAGCTGCCATGGGAAGAAAAGGGGAGTGACGCTGTCCCATGACTCATATTTCTCTCCTGGGGAGTCAAGATGGGCCCCTAGGTCAAGGAGCGGCTGCTTATATCCCTTCACAGTTTATTTTATTGGAAGTGTCCATGCTGGTGGGAAGGAGATGTAACTCGGTGCTTAGCTCAGTGGGACTGGGGAGAATTCCATTTTGCTGTCAGGAACCAGCTTCCACAGCATCCATCTGAATTTTTAAATCGATTGACTCCTTAAGTGAGCACATCTGGCAAACAGCTCCTTTTGCTGGCCTCCCAAGGCTTGCATATTCCTTTGTAGTATCACAGGGAGGTAACTGAACTGCAGTGATTTCTAAGAATGAGGCGCTGTCTGGGAACTGGGGAGTCGGGCACTTGTTGGTCCCAGCTGCTTAGAAATACCAACATCTCACAGACAACTAGTTATCAATAGCCTATTGGGAAACTCGGTTATTAAGATAAACACACACTTAGGAGTTCTGGCCAGCAGAGGGTCCATGCTGGGGTGAAGTGGGGTGGGATGGGGTGGAGCAGGGTGGAACAGCTTACAGGTGCTGCCAGCTTACAGGTGCTGCCAGTGGTGCTGCCAGCTTGGTCTCCATTGAGGATATAGATTCACTTGGCTCAGAAGATGAGTCAGCATCTCTGAGAGTGCCTCACTCTGGGGAAACCAACTTAGCCCAAGGACTCAGCTGTCCAAAAGAGAGTTTTCCTACCCAAGCTGAAAAGACCTGATGGGAGGGACATTCTGCCTCTGCCCTGGGGGAAGCATGGGTCAGCATGTGCAGTGGGTGGGTGGAGGGGGGTGGGCAGGACAGTACAGCCCCTCCATCTGCCTACACAATGGATACACACACTGTTAAGCCCCTGGGACCCCACTCTGCAGCCTACACAGACCCTGGGCACCAGGGTCATCTGCCTCAGGTCATCTGACCAGGGTCATCCGTCCACAGGCTTGGACTCCACGTTATTTCTTCCTCCTTCTGTAGAAAATGTAGTCCTTTTAGGGCTTATTTTCCTCCTGGGTTAGGGTGGAGTTTGCAGGCCTTTATCCCTAAACCCCGTCTCTACTTCCTACCCCTATTCATTTATTAAAAAATAAGAAAGGGCCTCCCCTGGTGGCGCAGCAATTGAGCACTGGGCTGCGAAGCTGCCCACAGCCTCTGCAGCACTGATTTGCTCCCCAGCCACCGGTGAGGGTCCCACATGGCTCGCAGACCTCTCCTGCCGCCCGCTGCTCCCCTCAGCAGTGTACTTCGGTCCTTCTGCCTGCTCTGCTCCCCACTCTAGCTCTGGTGAATCCTCTCACCCTCCTGTGCTTCTGACTGTACCGAGTGCTTGTATAAATAAATAAATAAATCTATAAAAAAAGAAGAAGAAAGCAGGTTTTGATACAAGGGAATCCCCCTCCCTCCTCCCTCCAGGCTTTGGTATTTACTGTCTCCTCAGCATCTCCATCGCCTCTGCCTCCATCAGAGCCCCTGCAGCCGTCTCCCCTGGCCTCTTCCCATCTGTTAAGATACTCCGTGGGGTGAGATGAGGTGGATTAGAATGTATCCTGCTGCCAAGAGCTTTGGGAAGTCCCCAGAATTACCCAAATAATTTAGAGTCTCAAAAGTTTTCACTTTTCTTCAATTTCTCGATACTTACTATCTGCCAGGTTTGGTATCGGGAGCAGAACAACAGAGATGAAAAAGACAAGCCAGCCTCAGGCTCCAGGGAGCTACCAGGGAAACACACACGTATGTGTACACACAGCTGGACACCCAAGGGCAGGAGCTATGCTCCCCTACAGAACTGTGTCCATTATTTCCCCATTTCTTCCATTTATATAGAGAGAGATGCAGAGAGAGGATTTTTAAGAATTGATTTTTTTATGAATTGGCTAACAAAGTTGAGACTGGCAAGTGCAAGGTTTATAGGGTGTGTCTGCAGGCTGGAGCCCGATGAGAGGTTGCAGTTCAAGTCCAAAGACCATCTGCTGACAGAATTCCCTCTTACTCAAGAAGGTCCTTCTTTGTTCGATCTGGGCTTTCAAATGAATGGATGAAATCCATCCCTAAGAAGAGCAGAGTGGAGAGAAATTTGCTTTTCTCTGAGTTCACCAACGTAAATGCTAATCTCACCCAAAACTACCTTTACACAATCATCGAGAATATGTTTGGTCAAATATCTGGGCACTGTGGCCCAGTCAAGCTGACACACAAATTCACCATCATGGTCCTACCAAATCAAGAGGTTGAATGAACTGCAGTGATTCCAAAGATCCCCTCATCTCCAGGTTTTTAGGAATGTGTGACAACTCTGGTGCCTGAAACACATACAGTCCATTACCTGATGGGACTCTTTTGAGAATTAAAATATCCTTTGTGGTTTGTCCAAGATCACTGATGCCACCGATGATTCCACATAGCTTACTCCAGGTGATAAACCTTAGGCTGTGTCTTAGCTCAGTGGGTCAGTTCTGCTGCTCCTGGGCGTCACCTGGGAGCTTTCAACTAAGCCGATTCCCAACCCATCTGTGAAGAGCTTCATTCATTAGATATTGCCTGACAGTTTGGGGCCTGGGTCCTAAAACCTAACCAGCAAGGAGGTAGCTATGTAAGAGCACAGGACATGCAGTTGTACCCCTGACTTGATGAATGGGGGTTGCTGGGCCTGAGGGGCAGAGCAGGGATCTCTGTTTAATTTTAAAAGACAGAAAAGATGGGGTGGGGGTGGGCTAAGGGGCAAGGGACTCTTTCAGCTGCTTCCTGCTTGCAGCTAACTCAGCTCTGGGGTAGGACACATGGCATCTGGCCACATGCCAGCCAATAGTTTCTTTTCCAACTCTCTCTCTTCATTCTCTCTTTTCTTCACTCCTGTGTAAAAAAGCACTGTTTTCCTTTCTGCTTCTGGGTCTTGTCCTGCATTCTGAAGCATGAGGGTGAGGACTCATCAACCAGGTCATTCCCAGTCTCCTGGGTTTGCCCCATTTCAGCTACTTGGGATAGGAAGACATACTCCCAGGACAGGAAGAGGCCAAGAGCACCATGATTGTGCCTCAGAAACAGGTTGATTTAGGAACCCCCAGGTGACTTCAAGCTGGTGGTCTCTGTAGACACACTAAGAAATGCTGGGCTGGCCTCTTCAAAGCTTCTGGGGGTGAGGAATCGGGGGGGGGGGGGGGGGGGGGGGGTAGAGTGTACAAAGGGGAGGAACATCCTTTAGCAACTTGTCACTTCCCTTTTGCTCTTTCCTACCCCCAAGGCTTAGCCACCCCACCCACCCTGAGGCTGAAACTTCCTCCTCCCAAACCACTTCTTTCAAATGCTAACTAAGCCTCCCAGCTTGGGATTGTGTTGCAGAGCTTGGGGTTTCACTCACCTTTGGGCTGCTGGTCATTCTCCATCCCAGAAACAGTCTCAATAGCCTGGATTTGAGGGTCTGCTCTAGTAAAGATTACCAGGAAGGACCTAGCATTCTTCCAGACAACTCCCTACCTCCAGTCTTAACAATGTTTTTCGTCTTAAATTTGCAGTGACTCTTTCCTCCCAACTAACACTTGCTGATTTTATCAAAATTTCTCTGGCAGGCTTAGAAGTCTAGACTAGAGAAGAATTAAATAGTCAATGAGATCCAGGGCCAGTTCTGTCTGCCCAGAGAATCAGCTGGAACCCGCCCTCACCACCACCACCACCATGGGCTCTCCAGACAGGTAGGGGATCATGGTTCCCTAAGAGTGCCCGCTCCCTGTCACCTTAGATATGAAGCAGGTGGAGAGGGAGGGCCTTAGGGAAGTGCAGCTGGATGGGAGGATATTAGGTTATAGGCAGAACAAGAGGATGCTGTTTCTCTGTTGAGGTAGTTCAGCCTGTCAACAAAGAATTACAGAGGCAGACCTCAGATCTTTGTTTCAGGGTGGATTCCTGCAGAACAAAGTCACATCTAATCAAAGTAACCTTACCAGGTCTATTGCTGCACGTGAAAAATAGTTTGTTTAGTAAAGGTGTTGATTGACCTGCAGGTGCTCTGACATTGGTCACTTCTAGTGATTCATCATCAGAGAGAAAGTTAGTCACTCTTTCAGCAAATATTTTTAACTGTCCACAGGCAGGAAAAGAGGCACAGGCAATAACAATGCTGACATGAAGGAAGTGATGCCCTGTCCCGGGCAAGCCCAAAATAGGGCCAAGAAAAGAGGCAAACAAATAACTAGACATGTGGATAATGAATGCCAGCGTTAAGGAGAAACCAAGGAGCATGGTATAGTGGGGAGGAGGCTAGGCTCCCCAATTAAGCACTTTCATAGTTCAAATCTCATTTCTGCTAAATGACCTCAACCAAATCATTCCGCAACTCTACACCTCAATATCCTCATCTATTAAGTAACTCAAATGAGGGGATCCAAACCAGCTTGCCATTTTGGGAACAATGACTGGGACAAGGATAGTAAAAGGCAACTCTTAAGACTTGGTGTATGACACTTTATAGCAAATATTAATTCACCCCCTCCCTTCTTCTTCAAATGGTGCTGATTATCAAGTCCCTTTCCTGCCTGGGCAAGGGAATCAGGAAGAAGCCAAAGGGGTTCTCCCTCAAATGCCAGTTTTGAGGAAGAGGTCCAAGGAAGCAAGTGAAAGTTGAGGAAACCTCTTTCATTCCACAGGACAGGGAAAAAACATCAAGTCATGCAAAACCTATGCATGACAGGCCTCCTCCACAATTACTTGCAACAAGAAGCCTGATATGCTTCACCTTCTATTTTATAACCATCAAGGCATTTTTTAAAAATATTCTGCTAATTGCCATTTGCAGATGATTATTATCCATTCAGAATCCCCTGGTGCAAATGAATCACACCACACTTCCTGCCTGCACTTTCTCAGCCCACTCACTGACCCCAAATGTCGTGGGGACTGTAGTGACAGAAAGAGAAAGTGACTGGCTGGCGGGGTTGGGGCACAAGTCTTGGGAGCCAACCAGAAGACTTTTTCTGGGTGTCTGAAGGTCAAGGGAAAAAATCAATTTATGATCTCTCTGGGGCATATTTAAGGCAATAGGAGAAAAAGGAAGTCAATGGTGGATTCTGCTCACGACTGGAGAAGCCACAGAGGTGGATCCTGGAGGAGCAGGCAACAGGAAGGCTCAGAGCCCTCCCCGCCCAACTCAGGTTCGCCTGTGGCTTGCTCAGCATTCTTCCTAGCTGAGCAGTTGTTTGGATTCTGAAGGCTTGGAATTTGGGAAGCAAGGAAAATGGACGCACCCGTGCAGAGTATAAACAGGTATTTTTAATGCAATCTGCAAATCCTCCAATAGAAGGCGCAGGGGAAATGACAATCACCAAGAGCTATTCTTCACAGAGCTCTTGCCCAACACTGCCAAGCCAACCCTTCTAGATATTATTACCCTGCTTTGTAAAGCAGGAATCACACTCTCCAGTGAAGTCAGCTACCTGTGATCATACAATTCCACAATGAGATAACAATGAGACCCAATATCTTATATTTATATGGAAAAAATTGAGACCCCATATTGACCAATAATTGAGTCGATACCATGCATGGAAGTAACCTAAGTGCTCACCGATAGAGGACTGGGTTAGGAAGATACAGATAGAGCCACACAATGGAATACTATGCAGCTATAGGAAAGAGGAAATATTACCATGCACAGTAGTGGAAATTATTATGTGTGGTAAAGAAGTTCAGAAAGATAAAGACAAATACTGGATGTTTATATAGCAGGCAAATTGACAAAGCACAACACTTATAAAAACTTGCTTCACTGATAAATGAAATGAAGTTCCTGAAATTAAGAGGGTGGTGGGAGGGAAAAACAGTGGTTAGTAGGGTATAAGGGATGGTGGGGGGGAATCATATCAGACATTGTCAAATTCCAGAACCCCAGCTGGAAGCCACTGTATTCCTTTGCCTCTCCCCCCACAGCTGAAGTGTACGTACTCACCAAGCGCAATGTCTACTTCCTTATCCTTCACAGGGCCTAGCAGAGTGCGGGATATTCACGAGATATTTAATTAAAAGTAGCTAAATGAAGGAAAGAACTAGGGGATCAAGAAGCCTGTCCGCGCATTTCAATGTTAAATGGAAATATGCAAAATGCATGAATATCATATGCAAATCAACACCTATCATTCTCATTAACTGCCTGTGTTAGAGTTGTGCTAGAGAGAAGAAGGAGTCACATGGTTTCCTTGGGGTGGTCTCTCCTTCTTGATGAAAATATCTTTCCAATCATGTTGCCTGTTGACTTGAGCAGATATTGCAGGATTTGTGTGACTCTGGCCTCTCTTTATCATCTATCAAAATTCTATCCATCCTTCAAGATTTGCTTTCGTGGAGTCTACCCTGACTACTGGCCCGTAACGAATCTATTAAGCCCCTACCATGTTCAGGGCCCTTCACTAGAGCAGACACATGTAAGCAACTAATGGCAAGATATTAGGCTTTGTGCAATATTAGAGGCGTGTAGGAAAACAGGTATAAAAAAGGGAAGTGATTGACAGGAGATTGCGCCTGGGAAGGCTTCACAGAGGAAGAGATACTCAAGTTAGATCTCCAGAGTGGGTGGAAGAACAATTGGTAAACAAGATGCAGAAAGGAGATCCCAGGGGACAAAAGAGGCATGGAAATGTGTATTCTGGAAACTACGATTGTTGGAGGAAAAGGATGTTCTGAACTAACTCCACAAACACAAGTTTTATGGACTCCACCCCCACCCAGACCACAGAGATCCAAGACACCAAGGGCTACAAATCCCATAATGTCATCACCACCGAAGGGAGGATTGCTGGGAACTAAGAGTGGAGTTAAGCAGCCAGGCTTGGTATGCTGTTGGGGTCTCAGCTCAGTGCAACTGGTAGGACACACTCACCAATTTATCTTTTTCTGCCAAAGTTATTCCTTTCTTTACTTCCCCTTTTGGTAAATAAACCCTTTATTAACCTTTTTGTGTGTGCCTGCAGTTGAGTCTCATTACAAATCCCTTTTAAGCATGCAGGTGAGGACCCACACTCAGGTCACCCCATTTAACATGGCGGTTGCCCTGTAACACAAATACCCATCATCCAAAAAGACTTTGAAACACAAAGCAGATTTCTCTACTTAAAACACTTCTCTACTTCTCTACTTAAAACACTTCAATCACTGGCTGCCACTTGTAGAAAATGATCTCTGTGTCTTGCTGAGGCTGGCATGGCCCACCACATTCCCGCCCCGCCTTCTGCTCAAACAGCAGCCACCTTCTCGTCACACCCACCAAGCTCCAGCCCCAGTGGACCTCTGTCTGTTCCAGATGACACTCAGCTCTGTCTCACCCCAGGATCTTTGTTCCATCTGCCTGGAATTCTCTTTCCTTGGCTCTACATCCTCTTCCCACCCCATTTTGGGGACAGGACACTCATTCAGGTCTCAGCTCAAATGTCACATCCCCTCAGAGCCCCATCCTGACCACCCCATCTGAAGTTGTCTTCCAGCCCTCCCCCATTCAGTTCCATGTTTCACTTTCTCTTTTGCATGTCTCACTACTTGAATCTTATTTATTGCTTCACCTTATATTGTCTTTGTCTTCTGCATATATAAACCAAGAGTTTTAAGCTCCTCAACCTGTCTTACTGGGACACTCAATGCTTCCATATAATAAACCCTCAGTATTTGTGGGATAAGTGCATGGATGAAAGGATGGATGGATGGGTGGATGGATGGATTAAAGGAATGATAATAATTTTTGGACAAGGCTGATATGAGGAACCACTAAGTTTTAAGAACAGAGAGAAATTCAGGGCTTTGGATGTTATGCAGATTATTTGGATTTCATCCTGTAGCTGATGGGGACACTAGGAAGTTATCACTCTCACCAGACAGTTCAGCATGTGATTATGTTTGCCTTGCATTGCTTTATGAGAGTTTCTTATGCCTGAACCTTATCTTGCCAATCAAATTTCTAGTCATATAGCATTAACCAGTTTTTCCAGAGAATCATCTTTCAACATCTATTACTTTATTGAGTTCTATAGGCAAATTTCCTCTCCTAAGTCTCTCTAGCACTGTATTGAACATATTGTAGTTTCTCAATAGATATCTGTTGGCTGATTGAATTCCAAGGCAGTTCTTTGAAAGAGGAAAAGAAGGAAATAATACGTATCCAGCGTTTTGAAGTCTGGGTGCTGGGATGGCTGCATCTTCACGTACTCAGTCCCCACAGTTGCCCAGTGCATTGTGTATTATTAGCCCTATCCATGGGCGACTAGGGCTTAGGGAGCATAAACAGCCTGCCTGAAGTCTTACAGCTGAAAACAGTGGAGCAGGATGCAAACCAAAGGCTTGGGACTCCCATTGTTCCTGCAATCAGTTGTCTGTCACATCCCTGGCTTTAGCAGACCCTGGGAGTCTCTCCCAGAAACAGATTCAGTGGTGTTAGTATAGTCAAGAGCTCCACAGGGCTCCCTTGGGTGCCTGGAGCCTGATCACTAATGACATGAGCTCTGCCTCTTGCCCCAAGGATGCCACCAACTCCCTCCCTTCAGATTTGGTAGAAAGGACCCTTGGCCTTTCCATGAGGTCCTTTCGCCCTTGGACTGGATGCCAGGTAGAAAAATCATTAAGAAGGAGGCTGATTCCTAGGTTTGCTGTCTCTTCCAGTGTCCTAGTATGCACCATTTGAAGTTGACACCTCCTGGAAAACCTAGCACTTCCATCCATATATTTCCAGCATTATTCCTGACCATCCACTCTGCAGGCACTCAGGGGGTCCTTTGGGGCCGACATACCTCTTTGTTGCACTAAAACCAGCCCTGAATATCTTCTGTTGAATATTCCCGTTACCTACAGGAGTGACTTCCCCATCTGCCCTTGCTATGCAGAGCCCTCACTGCTTGAGCCGCACCAGCTTCTTGTAGCCAGACAGGACCCATGCTTTGTCCTTGACCCCACCTCTCTGAGCCTCAGTTTGCCCATATGCCAGATGGAACATTCTCTCTTACTTACACAAGGGAGTCCTAGGGACTAATTATGTAAGTAAATCACCTTAATTATCATAATTATCAACAGCACTTTATGAGCTCTAGTCAGAAGGATGATTAAGTTCTGCAATGCCCCCTCCCCCAGCCAAAGACAGAAAGTTAATTCCATATGCGCCTGCTGAGATTATGAAAGCCCCAGCAAAGAATGCCCATGAGTATGCCCAGCTGGGGAAATGATAATGGAATGACCCTGCTCGCGCCACCATGAGGCACAAGAATCTTTCGGAAGGTTCCCTAAGACCCAAGTGATGCCCTCCCCTTCCCTGAAAAGTTTGTGGGTTAGAGAGGTATGGTTGCATGCTTGTTTATCTTTTGAATGAAATAATAAAAAAAAAAAAATGCCTCATCTTAAGAGGAAAGAAGAGAAAACAAGTAAAACAGCACAAGATTCTAACCCTACCCCTTCGCTCCCCCATTTTTCCCTCTCTTTGTAGGAGTGAGTGTTCTAATTCTGCAATGCTGTCATTACTGTAATGGGTTTGGCAGGCCCATATTATAGCGCCGGGGCTGTCAGGAATGGATGACATGCTGTCTGTTATGGGCTCCTACTGTTCCCAGACAACCGAGGGCCAGGGAGACGGGGAGGGCGGGGGGGGAGATACCAGTTAGTTTCGACATCCTAAGAGATGATCATTTTAACCCACTCACAACATTAGAGAGGAAATGATAGTAGCAGCCACCCCTGGAGGGCTGGTAACTGCACTGGGTTATGGGTACTGGAAGTGAACAGCCAAAGAAGGAGGTGAATTCGCTCCACTGAGAACATCCTTTCAGTGGGACCATGCTCAGGCTGCTGGGGATAGAGTTGATGAAATAAAGTCACGGTAGAAATTGCAGAGCACTGGATTATGGGCTTGGCTGGGGGAATACTTCTATATCCAGGTAGCAAATTAAATAATAATAATAGTCATAATAAAAGCTGGGAAAGGAGTGAGCTGGCTCCTGGTTGAAGTACCTGGCCACAGTCCCTCCCTTACCTTCCAGCCAGGTGGAACTCTGCTTGGCCCTAAGTGAGTGGTGTTTGCCTCCCTGTGCCTGACCTTTGACCTCCTTAAAGGGAGACAGAAACTTATAGCTGTGTCCTTTCACCAGTAAAGCCCAAAGGAAAAGGGCTTTCTTAAGTAGAAATAATTAGAGAAGTAAATAACATGACCCAGCAATGGTCAGAACATCGTTTGTGCCACACCTACGTGACAGCGCCTCCCACCTGTGAGACAGAGTTAGAGACACTGGGGGTAGGGAGGCCCCAGTGGGCTCCACGAGGCTGGTGAAGCAACTGTGGTTGTGGGCTCACTAGTTTTGTAGAAGACACCAGTTCTAGGCCTCAGGAGACCGGGGGCCATGTACAGATATTGGCCTTTGCGCTGTGTGCATTTGGGAGCCGCCTTGAAAAGGAGAAATAGTAGCAAGAGAGCAAGAAAGGGCACAGGGCCTCAGCGCTGTGGAAATTTAGGAGAAAGATAAATCTGCGAGAAACTGGATAAGAGTTGTGTCAAGATTCTCCTTGTTTTCACTCTAGAAAGTTGCCCCTCGCCGTGGCTGCTCTCTCACAGGTGGGGAAAATGATACCAAGTCAGCGAAAAGGGGTCATGTGGGATGAGGTTGCAAAAGGGGTAGCTGGAGGCCCTCAGGGGCTTCTCCATTGCCATTCTGTGGCCATGGTGGGCTGAAGAGTCGAGACGCTTCTTCTGGCCTTAATGTATGCTCTCTGTGCTCCCTCCCCAGGAATTGTCCTCCTCGTGCTGTCTCTAAGCTGGTGTGTTGACCTTCTCACCCCAGAATTCTTCCAAGAATACTAAGGAGCTCTGGTACTTGTTAAACAGGACTGAGTTACGGGTGGGAATGACATGTAGATATTTCACCAAAGAGGACCCAGGCCAGGAATGTGGGCTCTCGACCTAAGACAACTCCAAGGGGAGTTGCCCCTTTGAGTGCTGACAAAGGACCATGGAAAGAGCTGGTATGGAGCCCCAGAGGCTGACATGGTAGCATGTGAAATCTCTTATAAAACTGGCATTCGGGGACTACATTTCCAGAAAAAGAAAGGGGGTGAGGGCAAGGGTAGTGAGAGAAGAAGGAAAAAAGAGAAAGGGAGGAGGAGAGGCAGATGAAGGTGTGGAGAGAGCTCGCAACAGATCATATAAACTCAGGCTCACAGAGTCCGAGTGGGGAATTGTTTTGGGGATTGAGATCCAGTTGTCATAGCCTCAGACAGGGCTGACAGGAGCCATGTGTGGCAGAGGGCAGTGGCCAGAGGCGGGGGTGGGTATGAAGGAAGGTCCTCAGTGCCTCTGGAAAAGGTCTCCTTTGCAGTGAGCAAATCAGGAGCCACCAGCCCTGGCTCCACAGTGCCACCTATTAGTAAGACAGGATTTAGAGGCGGGACGCTGCCAGATGTCGTCATTCCTGTGTGCACGTCTAGAGAAGCAGAAGCTGGTGAAGGGTAGGACATATGACAGAACTGATATTTGCCAAGACTGTCGGTGCTGCTACTGTCAGCCAGTCGACCAGAATGACCTGCTGTCTAATGCCTTTCGTGGAGAAACTGAGCTCTGTTTCAGGGTGCCCCAAGGTATATGGGTGAGTGGGTTAGACAGGGGAAAAGTTAGCATTCTGATCTGAATCCCTTTTAAAACTCAAATGGCATGCATAATCTCCCCTTAATTAGAGCTTCTGAAATATCAGTGGGCATCTGAAAGCCCCACCTCTCCCTGCCCTCTTGCAAAGGATGATGGGAGGACTTTGCTGGAGGAAGACAGAGGTAGTGTGCAGGGTTGCAGGAAAATGATACAGGAAAAGAGAAGAAAGATTCAGGGGGTAGAAGGCAAGAGAACTGGAGTGTCAGCTGGAATCTAAGTGGGGTATTTTCTGAGTGTGACATTTCTGACTGGGAAAGCAGGGAGAGGGAGACCAGAGCTAGACTTTACTCATCATCTACCTCATGTCAAATGCTTTACAAACATTCTCTCCTCACATCCCACATTTGCATATTGAAGGAGGGTTCTATCATCCCTATTTTGCAAGCGCAGAAATCCACACTCAGTCTTGGAAGTTCGTTCAAGGTCATACTGCTACAGTGGCGGGGTGGTGAGGTGGTGGGCGGGGTACAGGCTTCAAATATATGCATGAACCCCCACCTGTGCTTCACCCTCAGCTGGGGCACATTTCTTAGATAATTTAATAGGTTGGTATCATAGATTCCGTGTGTGTATGTGTGTATGTCCAGTGTGTGCGGCTTAAGACCAATCAAGAGAAGACCCCTGTAGCTATCAACTTTGTAATGCCTCTCACCCCCTCCACCCTCATGTCTCTTTCCTCTCCCTACATCAGAGCACTGTGCAGTACTGAGGGAATGATAAATGGCGAGCAGAGCTGTTCTGTCCAGTCCTTGGCACACATGTGGATTCCTGGGATAATTTGCTTCATGTATTGGAAATGAGACACAGCCACAAGAGTGGTCCTAGAATTGCCACATTATAGAATGCTGAAGTTGGAGAGAATTCTAGAAACCATCTAGCCTGACTCCCTCATTTGGCTCCAGACGGAGGAGAGCTGTTCAAGACCATACAGCTGGTTCATGGCGGAGCCAGAGTCAGTTCTCGAACCCAACCCAACTCTTCCCTCTCTGCCAGACTATGGAGGAATATTTGGGGGTTGTACTACACTCCTGGATCCCTACCCCTCTCCTCCTACCTTGCCATGCTTTCAAACCTGAACCCCAAGAGCACTGAGTCTGAGTGGCCTCTGAGAGAATCCCCAGAGCTGTAAGCCACAACCAAAGGGAAGTAGAAAAGAATTTGGGGCCAAGCGTGGGGTTAAAAGGGACTATTGTAAAATATGGCCCCAAGTTCATTGGAGTTGTGCTCAACCTCCCACTTAGTTCTTCGCCACTAACAAGGAGACTCTGCACTTGGGTCCTCCACTGAGGAGCTCCATAGCAAAGGTCTCTATTTAGGTGGCAAAACCCCAATCTTGTAAAGCACACTGTTGCACCCCAACTGTCAGGGGCAGTCTAGAAGTGGGCAGTAGAGCATAACTCCCATCTTTGATCCACAATAATTGCTCCAAGTGCCACTGCCATGCCCAGATTCTTTGTGCTTGGGAATAAGAGAAATGGGAGGAGCATTCGTCTTTTTCTTCTAAGGTCTTAATCCTGAAACTGTAAACATACTGTTGGTCAGGATTTGGTCACATAGCTGCAAGGGAAACTGGGAAATGTGGGGCTTATTCAGGGCAAGCATATATTCTACTAATATGTAACGTGCTCTTTAGTAGCAGGGGACAGAAGAGTAGACGGATGTAGATTAAAAGACAGCTAGTGATTTTTGTCTCCATGGACACTATTTCTAAGGCTTTTTTTTTTTAAGATTCATTTATTTTTATACAAGAACTGGGGTACAGGCCAGAGGCATGGGAGGGTGAGAGGATTCACCGGAGTAGGGAGCAGAACAGGCAGACAGACCAAAGGCACTGCTGAGGGGAGCAGTGAGTGAGACAGGAGAAGTCTGCCGTGCCATGTGGGAATCTCCCTGGTGGGCCAGGAATCGAACCTGCGCTGCAGAGGGTGCAGACAGCTTCACAGAGCTGCGGTCAACCCGCTGCACCACTGGGGAGGCCCCATGGACACTATTTCTAATGAATATTACACACTTGTCTTGGCAACCCAGCATGGCCCAGTTTCTCCAGCCGAGTAAGTATCTTGCTGCGGGACCTAGCACTCACCAGGCCAGCCAAAAAAATGAAAGGTAAGTAAGTCAGATGAATGACCTGGAGACCTAGACCAAATTCAATTATGGGAATTTTAGAACTAGATATCAGAAAATGAGGTTGAAAGCAGGGAGCAGCCTCGTGGGGAGGCTCCCCAAGAGATCTTATGGAAAAGAAGGTAAAAACCAAGAAGAAATAGCACATATCTAGTGTGCAGAGGCTGGGTAGGGTGCCCACTGGTCTACCTCATAAGATCTGAGGAGATACAGAAAATACAAGGCAATCACATTTCTACAAGATTAGTTAGCTTTCGGAGTAACTATATCCCAAAGTAATAGCAGTATAACCATGTAATCTGCTCTGTGAGTTAGGTTTGCATTTACTTTCTAAATCCTCTTTTTATTTACTAATCTTGACACCTCAGGGTATTTACATTGAATTGTCAACAGCTAAACTGTCATCCAAGGTGAAAGGAGCAGGGCATGGATCTAGAGTTACTTGCTCCAGAGAAGCTAAGTGCAATGGACTCCAAACACTGCCCTCTACTGGAGATGGACAAGCAAGACACCATACAATGCAAATCTGGATGGGTGAGGAACTCTCCTAAGATCAGCCAGTCCATCAGGGTCCCCTCCAGTGAGCCTCTAGGGAGATCTGTCACTAAATTTTGCCTGGGCATCCTGGAGCCTGAAAGGCTGATTGCCATCCTTTTTTCCTTTAGGCTTTGCATGGCATCAACCTTATTTTGCCCAGAGTTTTCATTCTTCTCAGACAACTCAAGACAGCAGTTTCAAGTCCTAGCGGTAGAAGGGGTAGGTTGGAGGAAGTGGGCCACCTCCGTGCCCATCCCACGTGACTCCCATGGTCCAACATCAAGGAATATGTAGAGGAACCAAACTCAGTTTACCACTTCCTGTTAGTTTAACAGCATTTATCCTAGAGGGTATAAATGGACAATAGAACAAAGCCTTCCCTAGCCACCCCAAACCAGAGTGATCACCCGCTATGAGTAGTAATTCCCAAAATGCACATAGCACCTTACAGCTTATAGAGCATTTCCATACCATTTTTTCATGCAATCCTTGAGACAATCTACAAATAGGATTATCGTTTTTTATTCTATTGATGAGGAAACTGAGACTCGGACATAGACGTTGTTTGCCAGGTCCCGTAGCTGATAATGATAGAGCTTTAAGACTGAGGTCATGATCTTCAGACTCAAGACCTAGTTTTTTTCTGGTGTGTCACAATGGCTTCCATTCCTAGTGGACCCTGAATAGAGCACTAGCACTGACCCAAGATTGTATGATTGGGTGCTGTTAAATCCTGGATCTGTATTTAATTCCTCCAGCTGTGGTATAAGTTCAGTATGAACAGACACTGCTAGGTGTTTCTTTGGATCATTCTAGCATAAAACTTCAGGTTGAACATGAAGGAGAGTCCCAAAAGTGAAAGGAAGAGTTGTTGATGGGCCACAGAGATGCAAACTATAAGAGCATTCTGGAACAAAACTCTCTGAAGGAGCCAGCTGCAGGAAGAAGTAGACAGTGCAGGTAGCTGGTCATGGAAGGCCTCACTGACTCTGAGCGTTCTGACCTCTCCTGCTACTGTGAGAGCTCTGTTTAAAAGGTAGCTGATGATCTAAATTTCTCAGTTAAGAAGCAATGAACAAGAAATAGAAGTCATAAATTGTCAGTCTCTCAGAATTCCAAGGTGGGAACCCATGGTGACTTCCAGACAGGAAGTAGGGAGGAAAAGAGAGCCTTGGGGTTGTCAGCATGCTGTGGGACACATCTTAAGTGATATTTGTGACTGAATGAACAGGGTACCAGAGCAGAAGTTTAAGGGGATGGGGAAGACTGTGCCAAATAAAAACCAGTCATGTGAGAGAACGCACAGTTCTTTCTGTGAGGTTGGGTTTGGGCTGTGGATTCTAGGGCTAGTGCTTCAGCTTGCTTAGCTGACATCATTTTCTGCTGCTTTTCTATCATGGCCATTCTCTGAAAACATCTCACCTAATCTTATTCCAGATGTACTTGTACCTCAAAGAGAATCAAATCTATTATTCTCTTTGAGCAACTCTATGGATAACTTTAGTGCTTCAAAAAATCATATTTCTTTACTGTCTGAATATAACGATATATAAAATGTTAGATATATTTATGTCCAATGCTTACCAGTCAAGTGTCTTTATGTTATAGAAGTATACCTTCCCTAACAGTATGCTTGAAGAGATAGCTAATGAGCTTTACTTTCTAGAAAATTCTCTTTAAAAGCAGGCCATCCTTCAGACCAGCACTACAATATGTTGTCTACTAATGATTGCCAAAGATTTTTCTTTTATAACCAAACCCCACCAGTAAAAATTTTAGCATATACCAAGAGTATATGCATTTCTATGTAAATATACATGTGCTCCAGTTCTAATGTGTTATATGCATTAAAAACCATATCTGCAAAATAGACAATACAGAATTAAGAGATGCAGTACTTTCTCCCTACACCCCAAAATGTCAACTCACTTTGGAGGCCACCAGCTTGCACCTGTGGGTACCCAATGTACCCAAATGATTATAATCAAAGAAGCATTTTAAATTGTTTCCTCACTTCTTTGCTGTTTTCCAAGTCAGTGCTCAAACATCTAATTCTAAAAGGTCCCATTCTATTTTGTAAGAGTTAAAAAAATAACAACATGCCCCACTACATATCAGTGAAAGCCTTTTCTGCCACAGAAGCAGTTTTGAGGGAGAAATTGTCGTCTAGCCCCACAGTTATGCAAATGTGATAGTTATTTTTGACACTGGTAAATAATAGTTCTGTAAGCACAGACACTGTTTTTTTACCTTATCATGCAAGGTCTCAAGTTATAATTTAGACGTTGGTAAGTGATTAGCATTTGGGGGCAATAGCAAGCAATTTGTGTAGTGTTTCCCATCTATCTTCTGTCTTGAAAAGGTGATTAGCACTTTGTGGGTGAGGGAAGGAATGTCTAGCAAATTGCTTCTCTGATGCAGGTACATCAAGCTGTCTGATGTATACCTCACAGGGACTAGCTGACAGATACACAGGAGCCATAACCTGGCTTGTCCCGTGTTTACTTTAGAATTAACAAAGGCTGGGCCTCACCGGTGGCACAGTGGGTTGAGTGCCTTGGCAGCATGGGTTCTATCCCGCCCACATGGTGCAGCAGACCTCTCCTGTCTCGCCCGCTGCTCCCCTCAGCAGTGTATTTCATCAGTCTGCCTGTTCTGTCCCCCGCTCTGTCTCTGGTGAATTCTCTCACCCTCCCGCGCCTCTGGCCTATACCCCAGCTCTTGTATAAAAATAAATAAATCTTTAAAAAAAAAAGAATTAACACAGTCTGCCTTTATCAGAAATACATCTGACTTCTCTTCAAATGGTATGAAAATAACCACCCCTCCAAATAGTATTACTACAAATGATTTGATGCAGAACAAAAATAGAACTAAAATATACATGTGACACTGGTAATACAACAAGCATAGTACTGTTATAAAAATCCTCAAAAGATGGGCAAAACAGCATTTCCAGACCTCTCTAAAAATAGCAAGCTGAGAAAGATTCCTTCATGCTAATACTGCTAATTGCCTGGGCAGCTTTTTAGAAAAGCCAGTTAGTTACTGGCTAGTACTTTAGAGTCTTAATAGCCAAAACCAAGAGCCAGGTTAAATCATGTCACAGTGGGAATCCTGGTGCCTTCCTGCATGCTCGTACTGGAAGTCTTGCTGGCTAATTAGTGAATCACAGCCATTATGCAAATGAGCACCTCCTGATTGGCACCAACTAATATCTTTCCCCACCACCCATGCAAATGAAGTCAACTGAATGGTTGTTTGTAGTCCAATGCAGCATGAGAGAATAACATTTTAGAGTCCGTCTTCTATAGAGATCACATGGCTTAACTTCTCAATTTATAGATCGAGAAACTGAGTCTTCTGAGACCAGGATCTTTGCCCAGTGTTTCTTAGCTAGTGGTAGAGCTGAGCTTTATTCTAGGCTTTTAAACGTCTAATAGACTATTTTAACTGCCTCTAATTTTGATTTCAACCTATAAGCTTTGGGATTCTTCACAGAAACTCATGGGACCCTATTATAACAACAGCCAAACTACGGTTGATATGATCACATGTTACTGAATCAAAGATTCAAGAGACCTGTACTTTGGGATGGGGAACCCTAAAACCACTGTACTCTTTGCCTATCAAAAAAGTTTTAAGTCATTTCCCATGGGAAAATCCCTGTGTCTTCTAACACCATCAGAAAAGGACATGAAGGTGACTTCCCTGAACCCTCAAAGAGACTTTGCCATACCTTATAGGAAATACAGGGGAAGAGGGAGCAGGGGTTATTTCTTTTTTCCCCCCAGAGGTCTTAGCTAAGGCCAATGGCTTCAGTCATAGCAAATTTGTGTTATGAAACCTCTGCCCTTCTGAATTGTTGGGCAGACTCTTTCCTTTCTTTCTTTTTTTTACCTTTTTCCAATTCCCTTTGTAATCATCTCAAAGCCAAGTGCTCATTTCCACCAGAACTTTAAACATTGTGCCTTTATGTAGCACAGCTTTTAATTTTCCTCCCTAACAGAAGTGATTGTTTATGTTGTAAATGCCACATTAGTCTCCATGAAATGGAGATGGAATTGATTTTCATTTCAGAGATTTCACAGCTTGCCCCAGAACTTTATGCTTGATTGCCAATGCTCAGAAATGCATGGGCTTCTGAGAGGTTCAGAAATGATGTGTGTAACATGGCATATAAAAATGTGAGAATTGGAGCCACGTTTGTTGGAAGCCCCTGTGTCAGTAGCTGTGTCTGGCCAGGCACCCAAAGAAACCAGTGTCTTGAGTTCAACTTCAAGAAGCAGACTTTAGTCCCCAGTCAGCTTTCTCCAGGACCACTAACTTTTGCTGCCAGGAAGCTCTGCGAGTTTTGTTCTTTGACCTCTTCTTTCAGCAAGCCTTTCCTGATCTTTGCCTGGAACCGCTTAGGCATTATAGAAGCAAAAGGAGGAAGAGCATGTACTTTAAGAAGTTTATAATGTAATTAGAGAGACATAACACAGGAGGACACCAAGCAAATTTGGCAGAGACCTGGGGATGTGCTCCAAACTGAGTGCAGAGCATACACTGCTCAAAGCAAAGGAAGGGGAAAGTGACTCAGGCACACTGAGAATGGAGGTGGCGTGGAGGGCAGAAGTCACATGGATCAAAAGGAAGGGTTTTAACTCTTGCCTTGTCTTCCTTGCTGCCTACAGAAGTTGGCCCCCTCCTCCTGGGGGAAACTTGGCTTGAATCTCCAAAGCCAAAATGGCAGATGGCTCCACTCTCTTCCAGGGACGTGAGATAATGCCACTGGCATTCACTGGGCTTGGAGAGATACCGCATCTGTCTTGGTCTTGGTCAGCTGGCGGCCTAATCATCCAGGGGGCAAGTCTTCTAAGGGATCTGCCATGCTTTTCTAGAAACCCTTTCCTTTTTTTTTTTTTTTTTAAGATTTATCCATTTATTCATACAAGACCCGGGGTACAAGCCAGATTCGCGGGAGGGTGAGAGGATTCACCAGAGACAGAGGGGGAAACAGAACAAGCAGACTGATGAAATACACTGCTGAGGGGAGCAGTGGGCACAACAGGAGAGGTCCACCACGCCATGTGGGACCCTCGCTGGCTGGCTGGGATCGAACCGGTGCTGCAGAGGCTGCAGACAGCTTCACAGCGCTGCGCTCAACCGCCTGCACCACCAGGGGAGGCCCGGAGCCCTTTCCCTTTCAAGAATTCCTCCCAAACTGGCATATAGACAACACATTTGACATTCAATACAATACAATTAAGGCGTTCACTACTATTCTACTGGCCATCTACTACATTTGACAAACCTTTTTAAAGGGCTTGTATTTAAATATGGGAAAGGCAGAATGACATCTCTGCAGCACAGTTCCATAGCAGTGCTGGGGAGGGTGGGGTGGTCTGCTGGGGGACATCAAGGAAGTCTCATTTTGAATGATTATTATCACCATTACTGTGAACATTTCTACTTAATTATGTCTAGTTCCATTGAGTTATAAATATGTATATATTAATGTTAACAATATGGCTTTGTTGGCCACAGATATAATCGGTGATTAATACAGAAATCTCCCACTATGTCTAAAACTGCCACCCTAAATTAATGATAGAATTTTAAAGAGCCCCAATTCTGTTGCTAGTCAATTAACAAAACTTATCCTTATATCAAGATAATAACTGGATGTAATTTAATATTCCTGAGTGAGGTTCCAAAAGCACTGGGTCATTAAGGCTAGTGCTGAGTCTCTCTTTCTCTCCCTCTCTTTCTCTCTCTCTCTCTCTCTCTCTCTCTCTCTCTCTCTCTCTCTCTCTCTCTCTCTCTCTCTCTCCTCCTAAATGGCATGTGGCAAGACACATGTGGGGTCCGGATGAGTGATGGAAAAAAGTGCAAATAAGTGGCATGGAGAAGAGTCACTTGAAGCTGTCAGGGAGACACGTTTTGACAAGGAGAGCTGGAATTAGCTGGCTGCCAGGGGGAAACTCTGGAGCAACAGGGATGGAGGGGGGACCTCGGCACTCAGGGAAGACTGCCACTGTGCAAGCCTTTTCCATTGCAGGCCTTGTTCTCCACTCTGGGTTTTTAACTTTCTGATTATGTTTCTCTTTGAAAGAGAGCAGAGGGAGGAGGTGCCATACCAAGTCCAGTTCTCATTTTGCATCGAGAGTAGTATTGATTTTCCACCCATGACTGCTGAAAATTAGAATTTCTTCATGAAGCAGGGTCCTTTTCTTGTCGTGTTCCTTATCTTTTTAAATATGATTACCTGCACTTCAGGGCTTCATGGCTCAAATCATAATGAACTTCCCACCCATCGCAGTGCACAGGATCAAGAGGTAACTGCCTGTGGGCAGTGGTTGTGGCTGTGGGAGGGCAGGCAGGGGCCTTGGGCTGGAATAAATCCACCAGCCCCCACCCCCATTGCTTAATGCCCTATCTTTGGACCACAGGCTATTGACTTACTACTAATTTTCTTGTCAGGATAATTCTTCCAGTCAAGATTTAAAACAAACTAGGAGGTCACTAAAGTGCTGGAGATTAAAACCTAAAGCTTTTTTTTATTTGATTAAGATTCTCTTGTCTGGGTTCTTTGGGCCCAATTTAAACTCAGCACAAACCTTCCTTAAAGGGCCAGACTTGTTTGTTTTGAGCAAACACTTCCCCTCACATCTGCCTCCCCTGCTGTGTATTTGCTCACTAGGAAGAAGAAATAGATTATTCCCACTGCATCAACTTTCAGGCAGCTGCTCAGCGCAATTTCCTTCAATGTCTTTCCATGGAAAAAGAGACCAGTCATTTCCTAAGTGGTGATTTGGGGTGACCTATATTTTAGGAAACTCTTGGATCCACCATCAGCTCTTCTCCTTCCAACCTGTAGACCCAAAGCCTTAATAGAGAGTTGCACTTGGAAGAAGGAAACAAGAAGAAAGGAACAATTCAGGAAAAACAGCAGTCACCTCACACTACTGACTTGAAGATGGTCTTTTTAACCTTGCTCCTCTCCCCTCCCCATCATGGCTTCTCACAAGATGCTGATTCCTCTTATTAGCATCTGATAAAGACATTTTCTATTTTCTAGTCCTTAAGCCAAGTAGACTTTGTACATCCCCCTCTGATATTTTCTGTACATTTTCATGTCTTAGCTCTGTCCAAAACAACCCCCACCACCTCTGCAACTAAACCCCCAGCCCAGCTACACAGTCTGAGTTGAAGATAGGAGACAGACATCCAGAGAGCATCAAGTTAGACAAGCAGGTGCCGGGGATGCTGTTTTCAGCACCAAATATCTTTATTTTTCCATCAAGTTTTCTTTTAATCTCGCTTTCTATTAAAAGTCTTCTCGAAGCTAATGCAATAAATTTAGATCTGGAGCCAGATGCAAAGCAAAACTTTTGGCAGGGAATACTCTATCAAAAGACATTGCAAATGAAATATGCTCTCCCTTGGGGATTATTCTACAGTTTAATTTAATTTGATATTTCAAATTAAATTAATTCAAATGGTTATGCAGTTTCCAGGGAAAACAGACTTCATTTATGATGTTCTGCCACCAAATTGTTTAGCAGCTATCATATATCTTACATTGTTAACGAAGAAAGATAAATAGTGACAAGGTAGGCTCTTCCCCTCATTTCCCAGGCCCAGTCTCAAATAGAACATGAGCAAATCCTTCCAATATCATATACTTCCTTATTGGACAGCCTAAATATTTATTAAGACCATTATAGTTTAGACTAATACTATCTGTGGACCCTTCTATCTAATCTTTCCAAGCATATAATGAAGATGCATGGAGCCTCATGAGAGGAACAGATGTGATGATTCCCATTTTATAGATCAGGAGACAGGTGGTGATAGGATTTACCCAGGCTCCTGTGGAGAATGGGGGCGAGAGGCAGGAGCTCTGATCCAGCACCCAAGTTCTCAACCTTCTGCTTTATCAGGTTATGCTCTCAGTTTGTAATTGCTCTCTAGATCTTAATATAGGCTGAGCTAGTTCTACCCTGTCCAAGAAATTGGAAAATTGAGTAATTATTGTGTAAATGAATCAGTATAGACATTCCATCTGGAAGCTGGGAAGAAGACTCAGGTCTCATAGTTCTCATATTTTAAAATTACCATAAAGTTGCCCTTTTTTTTTTTGTTCGTTGATTTTCCTAAATAATCTTGGCCACCAACTCTCCTTTGCAAGTGCGGGCAGCCAGGAAGGAGGTTGTGGCTCCTCAGATAACTAAAGACCCCCCTCCAGTCCTAGAAAGCTCCTCTGTGGCAGCAAAGGCTGCTTTGGTGCTCTGATGCAGGTCACTGGGATTTGAGCAGCCTCCCATGGTGCGGAGAGTGCGCAAGCAAACATTGACCAACATGTTATGTCCTGGGGAATGTTTTTGCCTTTTTTACTTCTCAGAACATCACGCTGCTCCTTGAGTCCACTGACCTTATATCCCTAAATGTTGACCAAAGGAGGCAGAGCCGTTTGCGGTGGGCTCACATCTCTGCTATTGCCTTTCATTCAGTAGCTGTTTAAGACCAAATTATTTTTTTTAAGATTTTATTATTTATTTTTGCGTAGAAGAACTGGGGTATAGTCCAGAGGTGCGGGGGGGAGAGGACTCACCAGAGACAGAGTGGGGAGCAAAACAGGCAGATCTACTGAAATACACTGCTGAGGGGAGTGGCACCAGACAGCTAAACCTATGCGGGTAGCTCCCTGGCCAGGAAATCGAACTCAGGTCTTTGCAACGGTGGCACTGAGACTTAACCCATAGGCTACCAAGGAGACCCAAGACCAAATTTTGTATCTATCACAAGAGACTCTGGAAAAACACAGAAAGCTACATTTACTGAAGTTCATCGCTGTAACTTCAACACAGGGCACATGTTTTAGAGAAAGAAGCGCTATTATTGTCTCCCCGTCTCTTCATCACCTCCAACTCCACCCAACCCAGCTATTTCCACCTAAAATTCACAAGGACACAGGCAAAACCAATGATTCTTTGTCAGAGTCTCCATTCTGGGAGAATTCTTCTTGGGGGTGCCCTTAGGGAAATCCACAGATTTACACTCTTTGTTAGGAGACATGAAACTTGCTTTCCTTTGATAAGTGGACTTTTGCTGAGGGAAGGGGTACTAATTATTAGAACAATGATCCTTTATACAATAAATGTTGTAAATTGTGCCCAAACTTGAAAGGGTTCAGTGTTCTGTAGTTCTGGGTTCTGTTTTCAGATACAAGAGGGCTTAGTCTGCTGTAAGGTTAATGCTATTAAACAATCATTACTATTAACACAGTAATGAAAATGTTAATTCTGCAGCTACATAATTAACTCACCAGCCAGCTAGCACCTACAATCCCTTGAACACATGAATGCCAAACTAATTCTGATATTTTTAAAACATTTTTTTGATAATGAGAAAGGAATCTACAAAATCCAAAAGCAAAACGTCTCCTCACAATAGCTTCAAAAGCCAAGACCCACAGCCAGCTACTCCCTGGAAAATATTAATTAAAAGCTACAATGTTTTGAGTGCCTACCATGTGCCTTGGAAATGTTTAAATACAATTTCTTATTCTAACTTCACAGATCAGTGATAGATGTCAGTCACTCTTCCTAGTGTGCAAAAGAAAAACTAAGCCACCAGGAGACAAAGTCACTTGATGAAGGTGACACTCTTAGACAGGCTTGGGATTTGAAAGCAGCTTTTTTTCTTGCTCTCAAGCCCACATTCTTACTGTTGTCCCGCTCTGTCTAGGCTGGTTCACCCATAAATACAAGTTGAGGGGCATGGACTCTTGTCTTTCTTTGTCTAATCATCTTATTTTTACCCTACTCTTTTCATTTTTTTTTTTTTACTCCCTGGCTTTCTTTTTATTACACTATTCTGAAAGACCCTGGAATTTGATGCTAGTTCACTCTTTTTCACTCAACAAAAATTTCGCAAGAATCTACTTGCAGCAGGTATTGTAACAATTACTTTCCCCAGCTTTTTAGCCAATGGTTACTCTTACCCCCTAAGAGCTCACATTCCAAAATTATTGTTAACTCCCTTATCAAAGGGCTAAATGTATAGAAAATGATCTCTCTGTGTGACAAATACTACACGGATCAAGTTTATTTAGCCAACGGAAGAAAAACTCGAACAGTGTTTTTAAAACAGCTTTCAAGTTCATAACAGAGATATTGAAACCTCCCCAGCTGTTCTTCATTGCTAGCAAGAATGGAACAGAAGGAAAAGTGATTCGCTCAAAGCAATAGACATTCTGATTATGTACAAGAACTTTCTGGCTGTGAAGAATTGTTAGACAAGGAAATGGTTTACCGAGGCTACTTCAAGGTTGTCCTTGAAGACCTTTCTGAATAAGGCGATTTGCTTCCTGGGGCATTTTAGACTTGAGGGAGTAGAAAGAGCTAGATAGAAGGGTCAGCTGGTGTGGGTCCTATGGTTCTACAGAATGCATTCACACAGTCACATAGGTGGATGTTCTACTAATTTTTCTGGTAAATTCTACAGCACAGACATAAGATAAAATACTTTTGGTCTTAAATGATCCAAATTGATTTCTCTGTCCAAATCATATGTGTATACATCCTTAGGAGAAACTAGAAAAGATCATATTAAGATAACAGACTTAATTGGATTTATAAAAATCTATAAATGTTTGTAGCTCCTTAGAGATAGGTGTCATATAAATGAAAGCCATCTATGTATTTGATTAGTACACTCGTGAAAATGAAAGAATATGAGCATCAGTCACTAAAGACCTGGGTTCAGATCTAGCACTGCCATATTATAGCTTATACAAGTCATCTGATTTATCTGAGCCTCAGTTTCCTTATTTATAAAATGAAAAATATTACTCCTACTTCTGGCTATGGGGAGAGGGAGATTCACTTAGATAGCATTTATAAAGCACCACGCAGAGTGTCTAGCAATCACACTGATTCTTTCCCAGTAGAATATTCCATGGAACGTTTTCCATTCCAGCTTGGACAGGTGACACTGGCCCAGCCCAGTAGCTATCTAAAAGGTCTAACTGCAGACCTCTCCTGACTCACCCGCTGCTCCCCTCAGCAGTGTATTTCAGTACATCTGTTGTTCTGCTCCCCACTCTGTCTCTGGTGAATCCTCTCACCCCCACACTCTGGCCTGTACCCCAGTTCTTGTATGCATAAATAAATAAATCTTTCTTAAAAATAAAATAAAAGGTCTAGCTGCTACATTCACTGGCAAGTTGATAACACATTCCCAAGTCTCTCTCCACCAAACCCCTCCAGTCAGGGCCCTCATTTCCAAACAGGCCTTAACAGGAGAACTCTTCTGGGGTGAATCTCACCTGAAGCTTCACTGAGGGCTTTGAGCCACTACATGTTTGAGCATCACGCATCGTCCAGCCAGTGTGTCCCAACTGAGAACATTCATGGCACCTTCCAGGAATGGGAGTGTGTTCACTGGAGTCAGTATTGAGGAGGTAGCACCATAGTCTTAGAAGCACTGAACTGGGAAATCAAGGGCCGAGTTTCTGGCTCCAGGATTGCCTGGGTGACTGGGCAGTTTACTTCACTGCTCTGTGCTTCAGTAGCAGTGTCACTTTCGCTGTGCTCATTGTGTGCCACAGACACTTTATGATATTCATTACTTTCAAGATCTTCGTTCTACTGATGAGAAAACAGAGGTTCAGAGGTTCTAATGGAGCACCCCTGGTAGCTAGTAAACAGATGAACAGACTTGAGAACCCAAGCTGCATGGCATCAAAACCTACACTTGTTCCACCACACAGCCTGACTCAGTTTCTTCATGTAGAAAATGAGATTACTCTAAGATCTCTAGGGTCTCGGATGGCCCAGATCGTTGACTATAATTCTGGATTCCTTCCCAGCTCAGCAGCCGCCTGAGCACATTAAGGATGGAGCTACGGAAATGATCACAACAGTCAATTTCCATCTCTCTTCCTCCCTCCCCTTTGTGTGTCTGCAAAGACGATTTGGGAGGACTTTTTTTATTTCCTTCTTGGAAAAATAATGGTTGTCTTTTTTTTTTTTATAGTGATGGGGGGAGGCTGAAACTACTTTGGTAAAGAAGTCACTTGAAAAATGATCCCATTTCCTTTGGAGATGCTCTCATAATATAATTGTGGGCCATCTGTTAACCTCTTCTCCCCTTACATGATCTTTCTGGGTCTGCACCACTGATGTCCCCAAGAGAAAAGTGGCGAGAATGGGGCATCAGATGAGCCTTTCTCACCGAGCATTGAGGAAGGAGGCACCATAAACATCGCCACTCAGTGCAGTTTAACAAAGGTGTAGAAAAGCCAAGCCAAACATAAATACCAGCAAATGTTCTAGGGATTAGTAGATAAGGCGTATCAGAAGAAAACAAGAGAGCCAAATACATAGTTGAGAAAAGATCTGGCACCAAGGGAACACAATCACGAGCTATAAATACTTCTGCAAAGACAGTATAAATGAAGTAATCACCAGCCCCAAAGCTGGGAGGACAAGGAGCAGTAGCCCTCTGCGTGGAGAGGGAGAAGGAACACACAGCCGTATAAAGTTCAGAGCTGGGAGAAGAGGTGGGGAAGGGGTGACTCTCCACCCTAAGTGTCTCCACCACTCCCAACACCCAAGGGGGAGATTAAATGCATAGGAACAGGAGGCTGAGGAAGCTCAGAAAGTCCCAATGGGGTCAAATATGATGACCTAAGTGGTTCTCCCACCTATGATTCAGTGAACTGAGGAGTAATTACTTGCTCTTGCAATTGCTTGGTAAATACGCTGAGTAAATCAAAGAAGCTCTTAGCTAGGGACCCAGCTGACTGAAGGCCGCTGATTCCAAAAAGATCCCATGCAGAGCTGGGTTTTTCTGTGAGACGTTTTATCTTAACTGGATGACACACGTGCCCCAGTTTTATCCAGATTTATTAATATGAAACATCTTCCCTTGTCAGATGGCGGACACCCAAGCCAGGACCCAGCCCACCTGGGCCTCCCTGGCCCTGTCCTGGCCCCTTGGATAGAATTTGGCCTTCCTAACAAAGCACACTTCCTGGCCTTCCTGCCCCGCCCTGCCCCGCCCCTTCACGATATTAACAGCTCCTGCCTAACTATTTGAGCAGAGCCAGGCCTCTCCTCCACAGAGCCTGTTTAAAGATGACCTGAGATGCCTGCTGGGAATAATTCTAGCCGTAGGCAAACTCAAGAATTATTGATGAAATAACCTTTTGGGGCCTGAGTCTGGGGTTTTGCAGATGCAATGGCAAGATTATTGTTTAAGTGGGGACTTGATCAGGCGGTGACCTAGAAAACATTTAGTTCTTTTATTGCTTTCACAGCTTCCTGGGGCTAACACTGTCTTCTGCCACAGAAACCCAGGCAGCTTATTGGGGATGGGAGTGAGAGGGAGTGGACAGTGAGGCGGTGAGGCTGTCTGCAGGTCCAGAGGGCCAAAAAATACCAAGGTAGCATCTTACCTTGATGAGGGGGCCGTGGGCCTGGTGTGTGTCACCAGAACTGGAAGGGCCTAAAACAATTCAGCTTTGCAGTGAATCACTGGCTTTACCTTCAAAGTTCAGCCTCACCAGATTCAAGAAGCAGATAAAAAAAAAAAAAAAGAAGCAGATAAATCAGTCACAAGGGAAGTGATTATTAATGGAGCCGCCTTTCCCAGGGGCCCCAGCACTATGCATGGTTCAGATGGAAACTGAAAAATCTTTGAAGAGAAAATCCATTGAGAAGACCACAGCCAGGGCCTGGGGGTCAGAAAAGAGAGCAACCACTCTACGTAGTGAAGACTTTAGGCTGACCAGGGTCTCTAAAGGCAAGGGACACTGAGAATACCATCTGTAACACATAGAAAGGGGCAACAGGTGTTCTACCCTTGTAGCTCCCTCCCTTGTGGCTGGGAGTGCATCTCCCTCAAGTGCACAGTGCTATTTATTTTGGTATTTCCACACACAGCCAAGTGTCTGGCACTTGAACTTGAGGGAGATGCACTCCCAGCCATACACATCCACACATATCCCACAAGGGAGGGAGAAACACAGCCTTCTTAGTGAACACTGTGGCAACTGCTAAGAGCACTGCTTTGCAGAACAGTGGCATGTGAATGGGGCTTTGAAGGATGAATAGGAGTTTTCCAGTTTAAGAAGAACAATCCAAATAATTGCAATGAGGTTGCATGATTTAATCAAGGAAGAGTAAATCTTCCAGTACCACTACGTGCAGTGATCCTAAAGGAAAAGGGTGTGAGATAACAATGTGTGGAGACCTTACTCCACGCTGGATCCTGGACCCAAAGCTTTGTATCCATCATTTTATTCAGGCCTCTCAACAACCCTCTGAGACATGGAATGACTGAAGGTCACAGTTTGTCTGGACAGCAGGGATGTGAGGTCTACTTGCATGGGTAAAGCCACATACCCAGACCGCTGCTATAAGTTAAGCTTACAGAAGGAAGAGGCAGAGATTTGAAATTATAATGTCCAGTGCACTGGAGCTATAAAGTAGCCCAAGAGCTGTTGAGACCAACCTGCTCATTTGATCAAGAGGGAAAACAAGTTAGCTACACAACTAAGAGGATTCCAACCATTTTGTGAAAAGCCTTCAATGCCACATGAAGAAAATTGGAACCACTGGTGGTTGTTACTTTTTTTTTTTTTTTTGCCATAATGTTGGTTTGCAACACTGTGTTTTAGGACTACAGGTTCATACCACTTAGATGTGTGTGTTACCACACCATCCCCACCACCAAAGTACCAGTCACCATCCACCAAGTCCATTGACTCCCCTCCACTCATCGCTCCCCACCTGCCACCTTCCCCTTCTGCTAACCTCAGTTCTGCAGTCTGAATCCATGGGCTTGTTTTGGTTTGGTTTTGCCTGTTCCTTTGTTCTGTTATTGGTATATGTGTGAGAAACTCTCTGATATTTGTCTTTCTCCTCACTGTATCCACAGCATAATCCCCTCCAGCTCCATTCATATTGTCACAAAATGGCAAATTTCATTTTCTTTTTTATAACTGAGTAATATTTCATTGTGTATATCTATCACATCTTCTTTACCTAATCATGTGTTTGGACACTTAGGTTGTTTCTGTATCTTGGCTATTGTAAATAGTATTGCAATGAACATAGAACTGCACATATCTTTTCAAATGAGTGTTTTTATATTCTTCAGCTAGACAACTAGGAGTAGAATTGCTGGGTCATATGGTAGATCTATTTTTAATATTTTTAGAAACACTGGAGGCTTTTAAATCTAGGCAGGATATGTCCATGTCTGTGTTTTAGGATATACTCTGGAGACAGTGAGGGCCCCTAGAGCAGAATGGAGGGGGGATTGAAACACCGCCCCTCGGTGGCCCGCAAAGCACTCTCCTTGAAGCCCTGTGGGCCTTCTCCCAGACCTGCCAAGCAAGACATGTGGGCAAGCGTCTGCAAAAGGTTTGCTCATAGTAAGTGGCCCAGATGACTTATAAGCACACTGGGGTTGAGACCAATGAGTAGGAAGTGACTGCAGGACCTGCAGTAGCTCAGGTTACAGATCCTGAGGGTCTGAGTGGCAGCCATGATGGAGGTAACATAGGAGGCAAGGTAAGGGAGGACAGCGGTCCAAGATAACTCTGAGGTTTCTAGCTTGCAAGACAGGGAAGCTGTAGTGGTCATGCAGGAGGTTGAAGTTTGTTTTGAAAATCTTGACTTTGGGGTATCTGCAGGAGATGTTGATCAAGCCATTTGAAACTCAGGTGTAGAGTTCAGTAGACAAGAGGCCCCTCAGACAGGAATCTGAGTCTTGACTTAGAGCCTCGTCCAGCGTAGAGTGGGTCCTGAGCGCAGACAGAGTGAGGCCTTTCTCTGCACTGCCCGACACCTGTGATGCCAATCACACTGTGGTGTCTGCTTGTTTTAGGCACTCGTTCCTCTACAAATCCACAGGTTGACAAAGGACAATGACCCTGGTTCGTGTTCCTGTCCTCATGTGCCTTGCAGTGTCTGGCATATATGAGGTCATGTAAATAGACAATGGAGAGAAATTGTGGAGAGTTCTGAGGACCATTCTTGAGACCATCAACATTGAAAGGGTGGGTAGAAGAAGATCTCACAAAGAGAGCTTAGAGAGGTAGAAGAAAATAATAACAAGACAGAGAGAGTGGGGGGAAACTCCCAACAGTGGCAGGGTGACGACAGCATCAGCTGCCACTCAGCGGACACGCACAGCTGGTCACCTGACATGAGTGCTGCCCCTGGTCAGAATAAGACTAGCATGCATGCATGATGAGCACCCCAAGTCAGGACTGGCCTCTGGAATTCTCAGATGCATTAAGGGGTGAGTTGTGCAGCTATGAAAACCCAGGTTGTGCCAGCCAAGAAGTGGCCAGAAGAATCCAGAGCCACTGCGTCTTCACTCTCACTTTAGATTCCCAGAGGAGTGAAGCACAAGGGTTAGGTTCCCAGACGCTACCTGGAAACTTTTTTCTTAGTTATTTTGGCCTTGTAAACTTGTTTTCATGCAGGTGTTTGGGACTTGGGTGTGAAAAACCGTGATTCACTAGAAAGGTCCTTACTAAGTAAACAGGACTCACCATGACACAACCGATTAGTTATCTGGCTTATTTCTATGGATTTTTTTTGTTTGTTTGTTTGTTTCATTTTCTCTAAATTCCCTCCTTCTCTCTTCCTTCTTCCTCCCTCCCTACCTGTCAGCCCTCCCAACCTTACCTCTCTTCCTCCCTCCCTTCTTTCCTGTTTTAATCTTATTTCACCGGTTTCAGTTCATGTTACCACACTGTAGATTTCCATCCTGTCTTTTTTCAGATGCTGAAATGAGAGCCAAATGCTGTTTTTAATGAGCTAGGAAATTGTTCAAGTTTCTCTCTTCTTTTTTTTTTTCTTTTGAATTGCTATAAGGTACACCTCAAAGCTTTCTTTGGAAGTCTGCAATTTCAGAGTCGTTTTCTTTAGGCAAAAGAGGCTATCCTGTATCACAGAGATAATGCCACAGCTCAAATTCAAGGAGAATCTCGTGGAAAAAACAGTTTAGGGAGCTTGGAGAGTGGGGTGGGGTCCAGGGTTCCTATGAGATGCTTTCAAGGGGCTATTAAGAGTCAGGGTGAGTGCCTGGGATGGCAGGGTGTGCCCACTGGTAACCAGAGACCCCCTCTGAAATAGACCTCTAACCCAGAATATTCAGTTACCCAATAGACATTCCCACCGGGATGAAGTCTGTCACCTCCAACCTAATATGTCTTGAATAGGATCATTGGTTTCCTCGTAAACTGGCTCTCAATTATCTTTCGCCTATTTTTTAGTGCCTCTGTGGCATAATTCTAGGTGTTGGGGTGATAGCAGGCACCAAGAACGGGATAGTACCTGCGCATGAAGCCTACATTCTAGCAGAAAAACCTGCATTATTGACATTGTCCTGATGCCATAAATAACCATAATATGGTAACCTCCATCCAGGCCTTACCGTGTGAGGACTATAGAGACTAACATCTTTGCCTCTTCTTGCCACAGTGTCCCTTCTCACAAACCACTGAGGCTTGACATTGCTTCCACCACCTGCCCCTCCTCCTGCATCTCCAGGCCCCTTTCTAGTCCTGTCACCCACACCTGGAATATTATGAGTCCTGGCCTCCCTGACTCCATCTCCCCTTCCATCCTTCTGGTCTGCACATCTCCTTGAAATGAACTTTCCATTTCAGAAAGACTGCTCTCTACTCAAAGTCACTCATTCTACAAATATTTATCAATGGCTTTTTCTCACCCAAAATGTTAGGTTGTATGTTTTAGAAGAGAAAGTAAAACCAGTTGTGTCCCTTGACTATAAAAAAAAAGTCCAGCCTCCTTAGCCTGGCTGTCAAGCCTCTCCCCACACTGGCCCACTTTCCAGGTTCATCTCCACAAATGGTCTGGTCACCATCTGCCCAGGCACAGTTTCTGCCTTTTTGTCCTCTCCGTTTCTACTTACCAAAATCTCACCTGTCATTAAGACCCAAGTCAAATGTCACCTCTTCCAGGAGGCCTTCCCAGATGAAGCCAAGCAGGTCTGCCCCATCACAGAATTGCAGCAATACCTGCATGTGCATGCACACTCATATCTCACTCTCACATTTATGCCCCAGGAGCCCATGTGTGCACCTGCCAAGGGCGAGCCTTCATTCTGCTCCAGAAACTGTGCTAAGTACTCAGCCAGATTATCTCTTATAATGATCACAACCCTCTTATGCAGGAGGCACCATAATTATACCCCCATATTGCAGAGGAGATCAAAGAGGTTAGGGAATTGCATAAATAAGGTCACATAGCTGGTGAGTGGCAAAGCAAAGATTCAAACCTAATTTTAAGCATATCCCAGGTATGTGATACTACGCTGCCATCCATCAAGCAAGAATTCTTTTTTGAACAACTCAGTGCCCTTTTGCCTTGCATAGTGCTTTGCATTTACATTCACATTCTGTTCCCAGTACCTAACAGAGTCCAGAATGTCTCTTCCACTCGCAGTGGACATGTGTGAATGAGTGAATGCATGGATTTGTTTCTAGTCTCCCAGAATGGCTGCAATTGGTGCCCAAGACTATAACCAGCACCTGACCACAGAGTGACATTACAAGACTACCCCCCAACTTTATGAAAATGACAACTGAGGCTCATAGTAGCGAAGTGCTTTGCCCAAGGTTAGCAAACCTGCCTCTTCCCCCTCCCCCAGCCATGCCTCCTAACTGGGGTTTTATAGCCAGCTCCTCACGGTGTAGCCTAGTTGTAAGATAAGGTACTAACACAAGGCAGAAAACAAGGCCATATCTCCATCTGTCCTGTCTAAGGGAATCTTAAATTGGTCTTTCCGACTCTGCTCTCTGAGGAGGTCTTTACTAAGGGCCTCATCTAGATAAGTCGTGCCAGGGACAGCCTCTGAGCAGCTGACCTAGAAATTCCAAACCACAGCAAACCAAGTGTTTGACCTGAAAGTGCTTGTTATTGAGTTTTGCTTAATGTAGATCCATCATCTTTGGAATCTCCTTCTTGCCTCTTCAGAGAGGAGTCCTGCTGCCTAGCAACCAGTGTGTCAGTGACGTGGCAAAGCTGTTGATCAATAAAGTTCCAGCTAACCTCTCCCTGTAGCTACATTTGACCTATCTGGTTTTAAAAGTCACTGCCTGCTTATTTCATAGCAGCTGGGTGAACATATTCAGAAGAAAAGAAGATTTGGAGTTAGACACATCAGGGTTGATTCCCAGCTCAACCACACACAGGCTGTGTGATCTTGATAAGTCACTTGCCGTCTCTGAACCTGTTTCTTCTTCCATAGAGTGAAAGTGGTTTCATGGAATATCCATGGTTCCTTTTGGTTCTGACATCTATGTTCTATGTCCCATGACCTGGTGTAGAGAAAATGGAGTAACTCAGGTTCTTTTTTTGCCTCCCACTGCTAGCCTCTACAGCTTCCATCTGCAGCTTTGTTTTCCTCCTAGGTTTCATTATCCACACGTGATAACATGTTTTTACAAAAAGTGCTTGGGCACACAAGCACGGGGCACACACCGCTATAAATATGGATGCCTGGATGGAGATCATGGGAGATGGCAGATTGCAAGGGCTGGGAGGTTCAGAGGCTGCTTACCTGCCTCCCTGCCTGCTGATCTGCTTGTGTGTCTGGTCCCCTGCTTAAGCATTAAAGGCATGTCAAAGCCACCAAGGGCTCCAAGATTCCTTTTCCGTTTGCCTAAATCAACCATGAACCTCCCCTCCCGATGGTTGTCCGGACACTTGGCATGAGCTGCTCCTATGATTCAAGGTCAGCAGATGAAGCGATTCAGTTCTCTTTAATGTTGGCCTTTCCATCTCATTGGGGCAGCCCACTAAGAGTGAAGATAAACTAGAACCGCTGTGGGGTTAAGATACTTTACCTTCCATGAATACCACCCTCCTCCCAACCCCAGTTTTGCCTTGATAATAAACTTCCTTGCACACAGACAGACAGCAAGACTCTGGAATCCTCAAGAAATGTTGTCCATATGTTTTTGAGTCATTTACACTGAACCCATCATAATATTGTTCTTTGAAGATCCATTTACATTTGTTCTAAAGGCTTATTTTAAAGCTTATGCAAATGAACTAGATTAAGGTTGCATTCTGGAAGCTGAAGCTGGAAATTGGGAAGTTCATTTTAAAGCTTGGTGTAAATAGTTTCACATGTGTTCTAAATAGTTCTCCCTTAGCCCAAGTGTCCTCCATTCAACCCCTGGGTATCCTCAGACCCATAGAGTTTCTCTGTAAGTGAAATGCTAATTGATGGCAGTTAGGGGTAATGGAAAGAGCAAAGAAATGGTAGTCTAATTCCCTGCCTCGTAGCTAGCCTGATGGCATCAGTTGAGTCACTGAGTTTTCCTAGGTTTCAGTTTCTTCATTTAGGACGTACATGACACCTCCATGGTCCCCTGGTGTCAGCTGCTTTAGAAGTGACTGAGAATATGATTCTGGACTTCTAACTCTGCCCTATTGAATTATAATATCAAAGAGCAATACCCCAGATTCTGAATTTTTCACCTACTCCCCAACTCATTCCAATATGTGCCCAAGTATGGGAACACTAGACTAGATCATCTGTAAGGATCTCTCCTGTCTGCCTTCAAGACTTCAATTTATTGCAGAGAGAGTGCCCCTTTGCAACTCCTATTTCCCTACCTGCCTCCTGAACTCTTGTTTAGGTGTTCCCATCCATCATGTGGTCCCTCTTGTGTACTCTTGGGTATATTTCTTGAAGGATCTTCACTTGTCGCACTCTGGCTGGATGGAAAGCACCACCCTTTTTGCCCTCGGCCCACTCCAGTGAGGAACCTGAAGTGTAGAGCTCATCTCCAGCTGTGTGTGAAGTACCGAGCCCCTGGAAGCATCCTTGTGCTTGCCCCACCGAAGCTACTAGCTGGTAAACACACAACTGCATCAGCAACATCACATGAATATTAACATCCAAATGCATATGTAGATGCTGCGTGCGTAGTATTCTGGAAATCAGGATTAGAACTAGGACCCGTGCTTGAAAGGGCTGGTGAAAGTGGAGATGGGGAGGAGATGGTATGGCTCAAGTGCAGAAGCGGGGGAGGAGAGGTGTGTGCCTAAGAAAGGACAACTGGTCTTTGACCTGCGTGGCCTGTTGCTATTGTTGAGAAAAGAGTTGGCCTGTGTTGCTTAATGCTTGCGGGTGGCTTCCTTTCAGTGCCTGCACAAGTGAGCTCCATGTGGGAGAACTTCTCCCCGGTCTGTCACTTTCCCTTTTCTCACACAACCTCAAACTGTGTGCTGTGTGGTGGTGTTTCCAAGAGCCTTGTCACTTGTTCGGCAACGGGGGACTTTCCTGGAACAATGTACATCTTGTGCTCATTGACTGTAGCTTCTTCCAAGTAGCATGACCTTATTTTTTTTATTTTATATATTTTTACATCATTTTTCATTTTTGCACAATGTATGCATTTTCATCTTGGTTATATTCCCCATACAATTCCCACCCCCCTTATTTTGGAAGGCAGCTATGCTCACCACTATACCACCAACGCCCCCCTTATTTTGATCCTACTCCCTCCTCCCCTCCCCTCCCGTCGTGTGTCTCTGGTTTATAGTTGCTTATTGATTTTGATTTTCACTTTATTATAATTAGTCTTTTTCTGGTTCCTTATTTAGGTTTTCTAAATTCCAGCTATGAGTGAGACCATCCAGAATTTTTCTTTTTCTTTCTGGCTTATTCGCTGATAGCAAGGGTTACCATCTCTGCTCCCGCAAGAAAAGGCTGTATCTGAGTCTAGAGAGACAGAATTGAGAGTTTGCCTAAATTTGTCTTTCAGTCTATTTTTGGACCCCATACCCATATTCCCTTCCTGGACTCCGAGCTCTGGGGAGGCACCAAGTGCCCCCACTACCAGTCCCTTCAGCTTGGAGCCTCAGTTGAGCTATGAGATTATTATCTCACTAGTCTCTCCTAAGGTAAAAGAGGTTGCTGGGAGAGATCAATGCTTCACTGCAATAAATGACAAATATAAGAGACATGTTTCCCAGGTAGGAGAAAGACCTTCAACAAGGCAGGGGGGCATTCATGTCAACCCCAAGGCAGACCGTCAGGTCCTCTGAAGGCCACTCTCGGATGTCCAGATGGACTTTTCTCCAGACAACTTCCAGACAACCGCAGCACCAAAAGTAGAAGAAATGCCGTCTCCACTGAATTTAGCAATAGAGCTCTTGAGTTTCTTTCCATCCTATTTATAAAACCATGTTTTATACCACTGCTTCAGTTCAGCCCCATCTGCATTTTCTTCCATTAATCACAGTAGAACTCCCCACTGTAGCTTTCATTACCTGCTCAGAATGAATGTAGAGAGAAAACATAATTAGATGCCACTTTTTAAAAATAATATCTTGAAAATAGAGCAATGACTTAAATAAAAAAGGAGGGAGGAAAGAAAGCACAATTGGAACTAATGGGCCAAATTGCCTCAGGTTAAACTGGATTTTAAATCAGTTTTCTTCCCCTTTCCTTTCTTTTCCTTTCTCTGCCCCCACCTCTCCAGTGAATCATGACAAATCTGGAGTTCAGCTGGATGGATGATTAGATTTCCTTGTCTCTGCTGAAACAATGAAATATTTCTATAATATTAAACCCGTCAAACTGATCAAAATGCAGTGTCAAAGTTCTAAGTGCTCCTCCTTGCCTGGTCCCCTCAGCTCCTGCAAAGTGGAGCACATTTGATTTGCTGGCCTTAAACTCCCTGAGGTTTTTAAAATCAGACACACGCGGCCTGATTTGCAGTGTCTGCGACTGCAGGTGTTTGCCAGGACCCGAAACTGCATTATGGGCTACCTCGCTGGCATCAGCTCGCATACCTTTGACGGTGATTTGCTTCTGCTCCTTACTCCGACCTGATTCGGTATGGTCGGTAGCATGTTGACATCCAAAGCAGCAGAGCTGGTGTATGACCAGGTGAACTTCTGCTACCTACATTTGCCAGACCAACAGGACCCAAGAGCTATTTGACTTGCTCCAATCCTTCAATGTCATGGAGCCTCAGTCTCCTCATCTGTAAAATGAGAGTGACTCAGAAATGCCCCATTCAGCTGCTGGCACAAGTGTCATGCAGGTGATGAGAGGTGATTTATGGAGACGCCCATCCCCATGTCTCTATGAGATCAGGTTGATATCACTGAGTACCATCTAGTGCTAGGCGGGCGAGTCGCACACAAGTTAGGCAGTTCACACTGTGGAGCCTGTGTTATAGACAGTAACACACAACGAAGGGAAGAGTTTGGCTCTGGAGCCAGATCAGTCTGGCTTTGACTTTTCATTCGACCACTTTCTTGCTATGTGGCCTTGAGCAAGTTACTTGGTCTTTCTGGAAGTGGCTCCTTTATTCCAGGAGATCACACATACCTGCCTTTCTAGACTGCTGAGGTGTTATGAGAATTCATGAGACCTGTATTTAAGCACCTGGAACCCAATAGGAGCTCAATAAATGGTAGCTGTTTCATGGAGGGTGCTTTGTTTACTAGACATTGTCTGGGAGGGTCAGAAACAAGAGACACCAGTCTGCCTTGAAAGAGTTTCTAGCCTGACTCATCGGGCTGGGGGAGAGGTGAGAGGAGTTTCTTTTCTTTTTTCATAAATTTTCCATCAGGTAACTATATCACCAGTACAGCAGTGAACCTCTTTCTGGGTTTTTGATACTTTTTTTTTAATGTCTTTTTATGTTATTTATTTTGTTTTGTTTCATGTTGGCCTGCCGTCCCTAAGACCTGCTGGGGTTGAAATAGGAAAGGACATTTCTGGGAAGGGAAAAGGAAGGAAGGAGCCAAAACTAGGGTGACTACAGTGACTTCATTTTTTAACAAATGAGAAACAAGCTCAAGATGTACAGATTAAGTGCTATTAATTACCACCCAGCAAATATTGAACCACAGTGTTGCATGCCTAGAAAAACCCAGGAAACTCAGCCTGAATACTAAAGGATTCCATTAGCACTTGTCAGTTTATGTGGCTCTGAAGAGACCAACACGCCGGGCTGGGTCTGGCCCAGCCCCTCCCTGCAGCCCACTTCTCTCTGGATCTCTGGGTAGAAACGATAAACGATCAAGTACCAGATATGGTGAGGTAGGTGGGCAAGCTAACGGGGGCCGTGGGAGTCTTCTCTCCTTGCAATACAAGAACCACAGGGTTTTATACCTGGGGTTAGCCATGACCTTGCACAGCTTGTAACTAGCACACAGGAAGCCTCAGGTACACGAATACTGCCCTCACCAGCATTCTGTACACAGAAGCTTCCTCTAGGTCACCGTGTCCCAAAATGCACTCATATACTGGCAGGGGAAGAAATCAACAAGTACTGATGTGTCCCATGTGTCGTTGCTGGGCTAATTATTCCTGAAAGTGACCTCATTCTGTCCACCACTGGGATGATGGCCATCATTATAGATCAGTAGGGAAACTGAGACTTAGAGATGCTAAGAACTTGCCCAGATACTTCTTCAGGACTCATATGTGATCCAGGAGTCCTGGTTCTCTGCCTTCCACATGCTGCCCCTTACCTACACGCCCAGGGCCATGGCAAGCTACTTGGTGGGGTTGCATGGGGGACAGGGTGATGTGGGAGCTAAGGTCCAGCATTTCCTCTCTGCCTTCGCCCTACCCATGGTGTGTATGACCATGAGAGGCTGAAAGTAGCCAGCACACACTCTTTACAGCACATACTCTTTCCTGAAGGTGTTCTGTTTCTCTCCTGAGACCTCGGGTCCCAGCCTGAGGTGCTGACAGCCACCCTTGTCTCCGAAGCCAGCACCCAATCAGGACACATTCTTTCTCCCCTTGGCAAGTACATCCCTACTCAGTGCTCTCACCCTGATTCCACCAGATCTGCATCAGAAAATTGCCAAGTGGATCCAAGTGGGAAACTTACCACTTGAGAAAACTTTGGTCCTTTTTTTTTCCTGAAGTCTAAATAAGGGCACTGCTCCTAAGGATAATGGTTTCTGATGTAACAAATTGCTGGCTCCCTGGATAACTAGATCGTGCCTTTCCATACCACACTCCCTGACAGCCAGCTCAGAATACAACTTTTGAGTTCCAGGTAGAACCTGGTGCCAGAAGGATGGTAGGAGAGGTATGGTGACCCCATCAGTCTCTGTACCAGTGAAATAAGCATGACCTTTACCCACCCCCACCTCAGTTTTCTCTTCTCTAAATCAAGGGATTGGTCCAAACCAGGGTTTCCCCACCTTGGCATGATGGACAATTTGGCTAGAATAACCCACTGTTGTGGGGTCTGTCGAGCCTATTGTAGGATTTTTAGCAGCACCCCTACCCTTTTCCCACAAGTTGCTGGTATTACCTGCCCACTTCTCCACCCATTTGTGACAACCAAAAGTATCTTCAGATGTCTTCAAAAGTTCTCTGGGCAACAAAATCGCCCTTGACTGAGAACCACTGCCTAGAGCATCTCCCAGCTCTCAGGTTCTCTGGGTACAAGGTGATATACATGCAGTTGTACCGGGTTGGCAACTGAAAGTAGACCACTAATCAAATCCAAGCTCCAACATTCATATTCTAACATTCCATAATTGGTCAAATTACTTCATTTCTCTGAGCCTTTGTTTGCTTATCTGCTAAATGGAGACAACAGAATCTATTTCATAAATTGATTGGAGGATTGCATGAGAAAATGTACATGAAACTCTGGCATATAATATATGGCTCAATGAGTAGTGCTATTATCACTATGATTACCATTGAAAGTGAACTAGACCATCTGCTTTCTCTAGATAGACCCTCTTGTGGACTTTCCAAAAATCCCACAAGGACAAGGTAGCCAACCAGCTGCAATAGCTATGCAAACAAAGAAAATAATACATGTTTTTAACATCTGCTATGTGCTAGGCACCATGCTAGGCAGTTTTGTAAGAATTCTCACACTGCATCAGGAATTTAAACAGCACAGAGAAATAATAATGCAGCAATAACTGATGGACATATCCAGATCTGTCAGGCTGACCACGCTGGGAAGGTCAGCATCTGGAAATATTAGAGTATTTATTTTGTGCCTTCAGCATCAGGAATGATTCCCCTTACTTTTGCCATTAAATTAAAATTATCCACTCATCTGTTCCCTATGATAAATGCCATCGTTGAGAAGGGAAGAAATGGAAAAGTAATTTTTAGCTGGATTTCTTCACTCACAATGAGTCCATGTCTCCTCTTTGGTTTGGTTCTGCCCAAAGGGCAATTTACTTCAGTTCATATAGAAAGAGACAAGGAAATAATATCTGTCCTTAAATTTGAGTTACAGGTTTCGATTTCCTCTTCGCTCATTTCCCATCCTTTGAGACCTGACAGCTGTCTGTTACCTCCAAAACTGCCTTCTCCAGTAAACCCCAATGCACATTACTGAGATCACATTCCCGGGCTGGCCAGCCCCATGAGAGGTCTTATTCTTCAGTGGAAGTATTGATCTGCTGCTGGGTTACAGGCTTAGTTTCTATATTGGCTGCCAGAGATGAGTAGGTGGAGGAGGCTGGAAATGAAGTCAATGGAAAACTCTGTTTTTCCTGGTGGTTGGCCCTCTCTCAGTTCTCTGTGGCTAGGGGCACCAGCCATACTTACCTGGGCTTGTTCTTTTCCTTGTCTTTGCTATTATTCACCCCCACACCCCGCTCCACTCTTCAACCTCAGACTCATGCTCAGCTCAGCTAATGTTATAGCATGCCTATTAAGCACCAGCTTCTTTCCTGTAGTCTATGTGCCCTAGCCTTCACAGGAACACATTTTATAGATTTTACAAGGGTACCCTCAAATGCCACCAGTAATAACTGGTAGGAATAAGTTTGTACATTCCTCCCAACTCCGAGTCCCAGTGCTTACTCCTCTGTCCAGCAAGAGCCAACCATGGCCATGACAGGAAACCCTTTCTGAGGATGGGAAAACATCCCTGTCTCAGCTTCCGATAGCAGATGCTGTGTTTGCTCCAGGCAGTGCCCATCAGTGCTCTTCTTAGCCAGAGCCAGAAACCAAGATGGGATCCAAGACAAGGCCATTCCAGCCATAAACCCCATCCTGAACATGTACACATCCGGGTCTGTCAGTCACCACTCCCTTGACCCCTATTAACATTATCCTCCCCATCACATCCTCTCGTCCATCCAGTGAACTCCTAGTTATCCTTCAAGAACCAGTTCAAGTCTTCTCTGACCTCTCCATGCATTTCCTCTGTGTCTTAAGCACTTTGCTTGTCTCTGATATAGTAGACATCACTCTGTGTCTTATTTATCATTTTCCATAATTCCTAGCACATGGCAGTACTAAATAAAGATTTCCTAAGTGGGTGAATGGAAAACAGGGGAAAATCTTGGGTCCAATAATGGGTACAGTGTTTGCAATACAGGTGGTCCCTAACTCAGCTTGTTGGACTTAGGATTTCTCAACTCGAGGCTGGTGCTAAATAACTGTTCTGTGCATGTTTAAGAGAGGTTCGGCCAAACAATGATGCTGGGTGCATTAGGTGTCTTAAATGCATTTTCAATTTAGGATGTTTTTGAAATAAGTGTTTTTATGGTGGTGAACCCCATCTTAGCTTGAGGACTTATTTAGAAGTGGCCTGAGAATCTGCCACAGATTCTGACAGTAGAGCATTTTTTTTTCCATGAAAGCCTGGGAATTTTGGAGAGAAAAGACTATTTTCTTCCCACCCACTGATCGATTTCCTTTAGTGCAGTTTAGTGTGGTGCTCTGAAACTTGAGTGGGCGCACAGATCACCCAGGGACCTTGTTGAAATGCAGATTTTGACTCTGTGGTTCTGGAGTGGTGCTCACAGGTGTCCCGTGCGGCTGGACCACGCTCTGGGAAGCAGACTCTGGCTCCTCCTGCACCGCTTTCTACTTGTTTCGGTGACTGACCTGTCACTCTGCACTCCTGCAGGGCCGGAACACCCTGGCATCCCTGTGCCAGCTTGGTAAAGCAGCTGTCTGCTGCTTTATTTATTCCCTCCCATTATCACCAGGGGAAGGGAATCCACAGACATGCCACATCTTGTTTATAGCGAGCCTCGGTAAAGTTAAAAGTGCAAGTTTAAAAAAAAAATATCGCATCAACAGTACCTTAGAATCACACATATCAGGAAAAAAATGGGCTAAAGGAAATTCATAAAATATTAAATGACACTGTGTCAAGACACAGATAGGGGCAGAACAGTAATTAAAGTAAACAGCACATCAAAACCTTGGCTAAAACCGTTATTTAAATTGAAAGTAAATGTAGGAACTGATCATGTAGCCTTGTATAAATGTGTTTCCAAGAGCCTTTTAAGAATATTAATGATTATGGAAGTATAATGGCTGAATATCAATGATGGTTTTTACAGCGAGTGACAGCTCAGAGGGAGAAGAAAAGAATTCAGACCCTTCCAAAGATGCAAGCTGGTTTGATCTTCCCATCACATTGCTTCCCTCCAGGGCCCAGACAGAGGGAGGCAGGAGGGATGGTTAAGGTGTCCTGAGCTCAGGACACCAGTCTCCTACAAGTCTGAGGAATGGGAGACCATCTGAACAAGGCCTCTAGCCATAGCAATGTCCTCCTCCTTCTGATCCAGGACACCTGCTGAGCCCCAACTCTGCGTATGGCCTCAGGAGGCCTCACCATCTCTAAAAGGACTTTGCCACCTTGCTTTAAAGTATCTGACAAGTTTAACAACCCAGAGCCAAATGGTAAAACACAATTTGACTTTTCAGCAAAGCTGAAATTGGAAGTTTGTTCTCTTCCTTCAGGGGTAAAATGCTCCAACTATGTCCACATGCCACTGAGCCTGGGGTTCATTTCTTCAGCATTCACAATGGAGGCTAATCTCCTGCCTTCGACATTGGATTTCCCCAAAACTATCATGAATGTGATGTAGGGGCAGGTAAGCTGTCTGGGGTCCCAAATGGAACATGTAAATACTATTGTCTGTCTTAGGGCTCAGGTACTTGCTCCCTTTTGGTTTGCCGGGTTTTCTGGTGAGAGGAGGTAATCCCACTCCTGTTTTTTCTCCCTCAGAGCCCTCAAGTCAGGTACCAACATGTTCCTTGGGGTCCTCCTTAGGCAAAATCTCCTGGAGGACACCAGCCCAGCATCAAAAGGTCACCTTCCTGAAAATATCTTCTCTATCCCGTCCGATGTTCTCCTAGATGACCGCCAAACCAGAGTTGGGGTCCCGGTTCTGGGCCAGACTTCCCAGGCCAACTCCAGACCAGGAATTACAGGGAAATGCTTGTTCTTCGTTGTCTCTCTGTCTCTGTTCCAGTCTTTCCAAGGCTGGCAGATATTGGCCTTTGTCTAGACACAAGACAGTGGCCTAAAATAGTGGCCTAAAACAGTGGCCTAAAACAGTGGCTTAGGCAGTGGCTAGGAGAAAACATAGCCTCATCCTCCTGAACAGAGAATTCCAGAGGAAGAGCCCAAGGCCAGCTAACCATCAAGCATTGCTTTGCTGTGCTTGGTGTACTCAGATGTTCTCAGAGTGACTCACGAGGGGGCGCTGCTTCAGGGACAGGAGTTGGGCATTCCTGCATCCCTGAATTCAATATAACTTACTGAAGTCTTCTTACTATAAACTATGAAATTTGTATGAATCATAGTTTCATATTAATTAGTATATTATTCTAGCCATTACTTTAATCCTTCTTCCCTAATCTCTGGTTTCAATTGCCATTCCTGTAGGAATTCTCAGTCTCCTAAAGGAGCAGCCTGGAAAAGCCCCAAGGCAGGCAGGGGCAGTGGGATGGTGCAATTAATAAGATCCCCCCTCCCTTTCCTGGTGCTCCCTGCAAATCAGCAGAGCAGCCCACACCACCCTTCCCTCCATAATTTTATTCACATTCATGCAGCCACTTTACCCTCTCGTCCCTGCTGAGGGCTCACCCTCAGTTGCTTCCTCAAAGAGCTGCCTGCATCAAAGTAGCTACTTTTCCAGCATCTTTCTTTCACAGGCCTTTTTGCTCCTTGTCTTTGATCGGCATATGCTGGGGGTCCAGGCTTTTGTCTTTTGCCTGGTGAATAAATGGAAGCACTTAGGGAGGCAGCAGCAGCTCCATTTGTTTCTGTGCTTCTCTGACTGGGAGCTGGAAAGGTCAAGTGGCTCAGGACCATACATGTGACTGTAACTTAGAAGTCCAAGCCCGCAGTAAGGTGCTGGGCCTGCTGGCAACTGGGTGTGTAAAGTCGGCCATGCCTTCTTCCTTGATCAATTTCTTCACAAGGCCTTGTGCTGGCTGTTGGGTCTGTAAAGATAATCATGTGCATGACCTCAAGAAGATTGCAGAAATGTGAAAGATAGACATGAGAGCGTGTACAAGTTATGTGGAGGTCACATTCTGGTCTTGAGGGGTTAAGTAAGCGCTGGCCTCTTGCTGACAGTGGACATGGCAGGGCAGGCCTCGGAGAGGGTCATTTGATCATAGGCAGAGGGTATAGGCATGAAAGAACATAATTTTCCCCAGAGAACCACAGATGATCTGGTACTGGCGGAGCAGACAGTTAGGACAGAACTGGAAGTTGTGGCTGAAGTGGTGGTGGGCCAGAACATGGAGAGTTTGCGAAGTGCTAAAAAGCTGGGAAATGGAGGATGGCAGCCAGATCTGTTTCTCAGTTAAGGATTCTTTCAGGAAGCAACAAAGAAAGTAACCTGAAGGGGGGAAGCTGATGACAGAGAGACCAGTAAGGAAAATATAGTTGACCTCAGATTCTGCTCACCTCCTCCGTGACACTGCATGCCCCATCCCATGATGGGAGGTACTAGGGCCTCCTGGACAACCTCGTGCTGGTGTGGGGTCTGTAGGAGAAAGGCTCACTCCAGGGGAACAACACTGATTCGAACCATGCAAGTCCACTCAGATTTTTTTCTATCAGCAGCTTCCATATTCGTGGATTCAGCCAACCTCAGGTGTTGGTTGGTTAAATCTGTGGATGTAGAACTTGTGGCTATGGAGGGCCACAGGTTATACCCCAATTCTCCACTCTGCAGGAAGGGTACTGCCAGCACCTCACCCTGTTTCATGCAGGGTTCTAACCTATGGCATTGCGTAAGCTAGGGTTTCTTGAATTTTTCACCATCAACATTTTGGACCATTTAATCTTGGTTGTGGGGAGATGCCCTGCATTACAAGGTCTTAAGGAGCTTCCCTGGCCTCCATCCTTGAGATTCCTGCAGCAAACTCTCCACCATGACAACCAAAACTGTCTCCAGACATTACCAAATATTCCCCAGGGGGCAAAGTCACCCAGGCTGAGAACCACTTGTCTAAGAAAAAGAGGTGTAATCCCGAACTCTGTGGTGTACATAGAGCTAAGAATGTGGGGACAGATTGAAAACACATGTAGGAGTCAGGCTGGGAGAAACTTGTTACTGCCCAGTGTGGGAAATGGGGGAAGGGCTGAGGCAGGATGACTCCAGATTGTCAGTAGACAGCTAGGGGAGGTTGAAGCTGCACTGAGCTGGCGGGGGGAGAGTGAATAGCGCAAACTTTGTGGAGCAGGTGACTGGGTGATTTGGAAGCATCACAATGGGGGGACACATGGATGGAATATCCATGAGGCCATTGGCTCATGGGGCTGAGGTCCACAGATTTGAAAGTCTCTGGAGTGTAGAGATGCCCCCAGAAGTGGAAGAGGGCCAGGCTAGATAGAGCCTAGGGATGTCAACACTTAAGCAGCTGGGGAAAGGAAGGAGAGTCGGGATAGTTACTGAGAAGTGGTCAGAGCGGTGGGTGGACGACCAGGAGGATGAACCAGACACAAGACAACAAAACGGCATTTTCAGGGGAAAGTCATCCCAGAGCCAAATGTCGGAGAAATGTCAAGGAAGGGAAAGGCAGGAAAGTGTCTGCTGAATACCTCAGAGGTTTGTTTTGGGAGCAGGTGAGCTTACAAATGCGAAAGATGTGAAAAGGTTAAAAGCCCTAGACAAACATGACGTGCTATTAGTGATTATTAGATTTCCCTCCCTGTGCATCTGCCCACAGTGACCTCCCAAGCTCATAAAATAGCAGGTGTATGCCAGGGGCCACCGGGCTGGCTTTTCTCCACCCAGGGGAGTACCTCAGCCCCACAAACATCAGCACCTCAGGCCACACCCACCCGTCAGCCTGTCGTCTGTCCTCCCTGCGGTCTCATCCCTGCTGTCTCTGAAGCAAAATACCAAGGAGCCGGCTCTCAGCTCCCTGTCAGCCAGTGTTTACAAGGAGAACCCCCTGGCATATTAAGGTGAATCACTCCTGCTGCAATGAAGAGAAACACCTGTTTCCCATTGATTCCCTTTTGTGGCTGCGTGAGGGCTCTGGCTGTGACGGTTGGGTGAAACTGCCCAGTTTCGGATTTTCTGTCTTTCCTGCAGCATATCCCCAAAATGATCCCCCCCTCACCTGCCTCCCTTCCCTCCTCTCTTCTTCCCTCTCCTGCTATTTGTCATGCATATACCTCTCTTCCCTAAAATAATTAGATTTTTTTTTTTTGGTTAAACCAAATCCTTGCATTTCTTACTCTGTTTCTCATACTCTATCACTCTATCAGGGCTTTTTTTTCCTGCTCAACAAATCTTTGACTCCCTCGCCCTTTTTTTTTCCCCAAAGATTTATTGTTATGATTGCAAGAATAGGTATAGGCCAGAGGTGTGGGAGGTGAGAGGATTCACCAGAGACAGAGTGGGGAACAGAACAGGCAGATCCACTGAAATACACTGCTGAGGGGAGCAGCGGGCGAGTCAGGAGAGGTCTGCTGTGCCATGTGGGTAGCTCCCAGGCCGGGGATGGAACTCGCGCTGCAGATGCCACGGACAGCTTAACAATGCTGCGCTCAACCCCTTGCACCTCCTTCACCCTCTTTTGTTCACCGACCAAATCAGGCAGAGCTCAGTAGAAATGGGGAGAGGGTCACTTATCCTTCCTCGTCTAGAACATGCCTTGGCCCTATTCAAACCTGCAGCATGCAGGCCTGCCCTGAAAGCCCCTTCCACAGGCTCCCTCAGCCACTGGACAGCCCACTTCCCAGTCCACTACCACTTCTCCACCCACCCCTCGAGAGCTTCAGAACCTGACCTCTGTACCCAGAACACAGTGAGCTTGGGGACAGCATCTGAGAGGCGCATGGCACTCGGGAAGCAGCCTCAGCCAGGCCCTGATTGAGAAGAGGGCCCTGGAATCAGGCATGCAAAGGACTGGGATGCAGAATCTTTTGTCACAGGAACCCACATTGCTTACTAGACTAGATCTACCCCAGAAAACCTTAAGTGTCCTCCCTCCTTCGATAAACACCCAAGTCTTCCCCTGCCTCACTGCCCAGATATGTCCAGTCCAGGTTGTCCAAGGTTTGGGGAGGCCTACATGGGCCTGAAATCTATTGACCATGTGCAGTAGGCAACAAGTAATCTAATATATCATCTCAGCGCAAATGAACAGGCACCAATGACTCCTTATGGGCCTGGTGGGCACTTAGCAATGGGAATAAAGTAGTAGGTAAGGTACACCCTGCCCCTCAAGGTGTCTGCTGAAGAAAATACATCCCCAGACACCTCCCTCTGGTGTGGTGGCCTTGATGTGGAGGCCTCAGAGAGGGTATAGAGGGGTGCTTACCCATACAACAGCTATGTCCATTCTGCAGAGGGGAGAACTAAGGCTCAGGGCTTCAAGTGACTTACCCGAGGACACATGGCTCCTCTGACACTGCCCACAGTAGTCATTTATTTCACTGGGAGCTCCCTGCCGTGACGGCCACACTGTGTCCAACTTGTGTCACCTCCCGGCAGCATTACTACCTAGTCACCCCTCAGATTCCGCTCAGCTCTGTGACACTACATGCCCCATACCATGATGGGAGGTGCTAGGTGCTCCAGGACAACCTCGTGCTGGTGTGGGGTCTATAGGAGAAAGGCTTACTCCTTGGGTGGCCCCAGTCTATGCTCACCTCCCGCCCCGTCTCCTGATCACTGTGCACAAGCCTTCAGATGGAGGTCCTGCCGCCTGCAGGCATCCTCACCTGGGTCTGTGCCCAGTCAGTTCTCAGACACAATGCCCCTCCATCCGCCCCACCCCCATCGGAAGCCACTAGTTTGGTCCTTTTGTCCTCACAGTGACAGTTAGCGTTTCAGTAGCAATTGTGGAAATGGATTGAGCTAAGTCAAATCTGATTTTCTGTGGGAAGAAAATCGAATTCTCCACTTTGTGAGCCAGACAGAGAGATTAGAAAAATGGGGGCCAGAAAAACACAGCTCGCCCAGGTGGGATGGCAGACCCTCTAAGGGGTGGGGGAAGGTGCAGTGAAGTGGGGAGACTACAGCCACACCAGACCCGCACACACACAGTGCTGAGTACCCCTGGATCAAGTCTTCCAAATGTAGGCTCAGCACCACAGAACTGCTGTCCATCTATTACCCATTTTAAGTTTAAGATCCATCAACTCTGAGGCCTTTCTTCTCCAGAGGAGACCACCAAAAGGCAAAATCCTGTGTTTCCAGTACAAACACTTTCTCTGGGGGTGCAGGGGTTAAAATCTTAGTGCTATCAAGCTACTGCCAGCCACTGTGGCCTGAATTCAAACTCCAGCCAAGGAGCTGACCCACAAATGGCGCAGCAGACTTCTGTCTCTCCCACTGCGCCCCTCAGCAGTGTATTTCAGTGGATCCACCTGTTCTGCTCCCCACTCTGTCTCTGGTGAATCCTCTCACCACCCCTCCCACACCTCTGGCTTACACCCCGTTCTTGTATGCATAAATAAATCTTAAAAAAAAAAAAAACACTTTCCAAGGTGGGGGGTAGGATGGAGGTGGAGTCTTAGCATCTGGAAATCCAGTCTCCTGTGGTGTGGACTAGCCAGCTGCTGTGTGCAGGTCCATGCAGCCTGGCCTCCCAGGATGCTGCCTCAGCTGCCACCTTGGGGGAAACACCTCAGTGCACATTGCTGATTGTCTTGTTCATCTCACACACGGTTTTGAGTCGTTTCTGCTGGCCAAGCTCTGTGCTGGCTCTGGGAATTTGGAGCTAAGTCCCTGCCCTCAAGGAGCTGTCAGTCTGGTGGAGAAAATGACTTATCTAAATTAGCTGTTGAGGGCCTCCCCGGTGGCGCAGTGGCTGAGCGCTGGGTTGCAAAGCTGCCCGCAGCCTCTGCAGCACCGGTTCGATCCCCGGCTGCTCCCTGGCCACCAGCAGAGGGTCCCACATGGCGCGCAGACCTCTCCTGCCGCCCGCTGCTCCCCTCAGCAGTGTACTTCAGTCCTTCTGCCTGCTCTACTCCCCGCTCTGGCTCTGGTGAATTCTCTCACCCTCCCGCGCTTCTGACTCTACCCAGTGCTTGTACAAATAAATAAATAAATCTTTAAATAAATAAATAAATAAATAAATTAGCTGTTGAATACTCTGTGAGATCTCTGGTAGAGGTATGCCCAGAGGATGAGGCATCTCAGAGAAAGAAGCAGAAGCCTGGGTGAGAGATGAGACCTTTCAGGAGAGGGGGCATCTGAGCCAGACCTTGAAGGACGAGTAGGAAAAAGGTGGCAGGGAGGTGTCCCTGGCCTGGGAAATAGCATAAATGGGCACATAGGGCAGAACACATGTTCAGAAATGGCAGCCAGTTTCTTTGGGAGCAGGGAGATGATGGGATGGAGAGAAGAGACTGCAGAGGCAGGCTGGAGCCGCTGGTAGAAAGGCATCTTGAGAAGTTTGGACTCTCTGAACCCACATATTTATGCCAAAGGAAGTCCCAAAAGAAACACAGGGAACTTTCTGAGGAAAAAATTCTAGAAAATTTGTAAGGGATCTTTTATAGATTCGTGTGGGATTTTATGCTTAATGGCCCTCCCCAAATCACTGACTGTCAGAACTTTAGGAAATTTAAGAGCACCTATTGCCAAACTGGGTTTATTTGAACCCCAGTGTTCCACAGGTGAGCCTCAGAGACGCACTCCAGGGGCTGGGCTTAGAATGCAAATGGGGGTACTCAGAGGGGGCCCTCCCCACTGCAATCAGAGCATCTCTATCTTTCTCTCTATATATTTGCTTTGATTCATTCAATAAGTATTTGCTGGGCATCTACTATATATGCATTATTATGATTTTATTTGAAAACTTGCCACAAGAGAGGTTGGGGGTGAAAATTACTAACATAGATCAACCACCTGATTTTGCAGATGAGTCTTGAAAGATGAGTCTTGACTGAAGTGAGTAGGTCCTGACTCTTCAACCATGTCCTTTCAAGACTTTGTGCCAATGGGACCCTCGGGATAGAGACACCAGCATGTACCCTGGCTCCTTGCATCCTCCATTCTGTCTATCCCAGGGCATCCTCCAAACAAGGCTGGCCTCTGTGGGAGACAGAAGAGGCACTGGGAACTCCAGAAAACAGAAGGGCCAGCCAGCTTGTGGGTGAGCAAGGTGAACTGAGAGGTAGGGTATGGTTTTGTTTAAGGACAGGTAACAATGAGATATAAGGAGAAGTCAAAAAAAAAAAAAAAGGTCCAGGCAGGTGTTAGCATCATGTCCAGCATGTGATGACAGTTTGCTTTGTGCCCAGAGTTGGAGAGTCAGGCCACTAATGCACAGGGCACTGAAATGAGCCCTTTTGTTTTGCTTTGATCACTCCTGATAGCACACTCTGCCAGAGATATCATATCTTTGATTTCTTGGCACTGATGTTAAGTTTCTGGAGCTCAATAGCATCTCCTTGAGATTAATTCTTCATGGCATGCCCAGCACCACGCTGTCCTCTCCAACACATCATACCCAGCCATGCCTCTCTCTGGGGGGCTGCCTCGGTATCTACCCACAGGTTTGGGAAATAATCCCTTGTGTCCTCCCCTTTTCTAGCCTCCCTTGCCCTTTTATTTTTTTTAAGATTTATTTATTTATTTATACAAGCACTGGGCACAGTCAGAAGCGCGGGAGGGTGAGAGAATTCACCAGAGCCAGAGCGGGGAGCAGAGCAGGCAGAAGGACCGAAGTACACTGCTGAGGGGAGCAGCGGGCGGCAGGAGAGGTCTGCGCGCCATGTGGGACCCTCGCTGGCGGCCAGGGATAGAACCTGTGCTTCAGAGGCTGCAGGCATCTTTGCAGCCCAGCGCTCAACCACTGCACCACCAGGGGAGGCCCCTCCCTTGCCCTTTTATCTACATTTGTTACCCACATTGGTAAAGTGCGATGCCTATTAGGCAGACACCAGAAGAATGTCTTTCACTCCCAAGGCAGTCATTGACCAGGCAGGTGACTTTAGCCAAATCCCTCAATTCTCTGATCTTCAGTAGCATCATCTTTAAAAAAGGTGCAGGACACCACCTGACACTAACTCAGGGCATTATAAATACCTAGTAAATAAATGACTAATGGACTGATCCGTGATGAAGAAGAGGGCAGGAGTTTGTTATTATGCTCATGCAAAGTCTAGTGAGAACTCTCGGCACATAGAGAGGTCTTGGTTTCATTTCCCAATCTCAGTATTCAAAAGCTATCTCATCGGAATTCAAACTGGGGAAGGACTCTAGAAGGAAGGCAGCTAAAACCCACACCTGTGTGAACACACCATGCCCCTCGGCCTGGGCATGACTTACCTACTGAGCAGCTGAAGAGACTTCTCTGTCCTCAGTGAGAATGTTTGGCTGCAGCTGAAGATTCAGAGAGCCTACCCATCTCTTCAGCAGTCCCTCCTGGATCCGGCCTGGTTCTTTGGGCTGCTGATAGGCAGTGACATGACTCAGAACCTCCAGGGTACCCATCTGCCAGCTCACTCACTCTGCATCTTGTCCATTAGAGGAATGAGCTATGACAGCAGGTCTGCGCATGCCTGTGCGTATGGTGTGTGAGCTGGACCAGGGGTCTGTTTTGTGATTTTCGTGTTCCACAACACAGGTATTTAAGGACTAGAGAAAACAAGCTAACTCAAAGAGATGGAAACAAGAAATCTTACTTAGGAACCATATTCCCCTTGCTTTGGCAGAAGAAACTTATTTTTGAAGGGCAAGATGCAGGTGATGTTCTTCCCCTTGCTTGTCTCTAAGGTCATCCCTAGGGCCTGTCAGGAAAGGTGGAGTTTCCATCTCTATCCTGAGTCAGAGGCTTGGTTCTGAAAAAGAGCCACGCAAGATACAAAAACTCAAAAGAGACCCTTCCACTTCTTCCTCACATCTCTCTACAAACCCAAAGGGAAGCCTCAATTTTCCACACCATCTCCATCATCGGAGCAGGCTCTTTCTCTGTTGCAGCGATGCACCATGTGCGTTGGATGCCTTGTGTGCTGTATCTTATTTATTTCTTAGAATTACACAAGGAAGGTGCTATCACCTCACTTTGCAGATGAGGAAACAGAGCACAGCCAGTGACATCCTCACAGTCCAAGTTCACCGAGACTAAGTCCGCTTGGACAGGGTGTTCTTTCCCAATCAACATGATGCTCTTCATTTAGTTGGCCCCAGAAAGCACTTTGGCTTCCAGCCAAAATTGTTGTCATTTCATGGCTCCCTCCCTTACCAGCTCAGCTGGTACCCAATTAGCTTCTTCTTCCTTAGGAATCCCAGTTTCTCTCTCCCCTCTTAAGCATTTGAAATAGACCCTCTTCCCAGACTTCTTCCAGCCCCAGCCCTTACAATGTATCACTACCAGATCCTCTGCACTTCCCTGCCCTTTCTTGGATGCTCCTTTTCTCCTGGGCTCCTCCGTGCCTCCACCCCCTTCTCCCAGGCATCTTCATCAAGTCCATGCTTCCAGCATCTCGCCGCAGGTCCACCCAAAGCCAGCCCCTTCTTCCCTGCTTAGGGTGATCACACTTGGCTTGCCCAGGACAATCCTGGCTTATGCAATTGTCCTGACACAGTCATTAGTCACTCCCCAAAGTGTCTCTTTTGATGATGGGTGTCTTTACCAGCACTGGGTATGGGAGAGTGAATACTTGTTTAAACCCTTTGCATCTAAGTCGAAAATCATCTTCGATTTGTCATAACTTTCTATTCATCTAATGTTTTCATTCTTTTCTATAAATCTCCTGCAATGTGGCATATTTCCTTGGGATCTGATTTTTAACTACTACACAACCTCTTCTTGGAGGGAATTGGGGCCTCATTGGCTTATATTGCCTATTGCCAAGGAATCAGGCAGATACAGCCCTTAAGTAGATCCCCAGTTCTGGCTGCCCCTATCTGTGTGCAAATCCACCATGCCTGCCAGTGGGCAGGTGAGGCAAAGACTCTAGAGTTACACTGGGTTTAATTTTTTCCCCCATCAAGTAATTATTGTGTACCTGTTGTGCATGTGGTATCAGGCATGTCCTATTCTAACACTGGGGACACAGTGGTGGACCAAACAGGGTCCCTGTCCTCCAAGAGCCTACATTCTAATAAGAAGAGGCAGACAATTCACAGATGAATACATGAGGTCAAGTGATGATACTGCAATGAAGGAAAGAGGACAAGCGATAGCAGGCAGAAAATGAAAGTACAGTGAGAATCACAATCCCAAGCCTGGTTGCTAAGTTTGAGGAATAGCGAGAAAGTTCTCTCCACTGAAGCAGAGTAAGTATAGGGAAGATGAGTAGGAGCTGAGATCAGAGAGGTAGAGGGACCAATCCTGACCCTGAACATTGAAGGGTTCTGACAGAGGAGCAGCAGGATCCCGTGTGTACTGTGTATGGATAACTGTGGCTGAAGGGCTAGAAGGGACTGTAGGGGAGAGGCAGAGAAGCGGGGACACCAAGGAGCTAATGCTGTTTTCTAGGAGCAAGAGGATGCTGCCTGGGACCTGCAGAGCAGCAGCAGAGATGGAGAGAGATGGTCATTTGCCAGAAAAGAAGGTTGAATGTGGTGTGTTACAAAAAAGAGAGGTGTCAGGATGACTTCCAAGGCTGTGACCTGAACATAAGGAAAATAAAGTTGACCTTTGTTGAATTGGGGGTGATTTTAAGAGGATGATGGGAAGAGGGGGTGAAGATAGCAGGCTAGGAATCAGGAGTTGGCTGTGGATGGGTAAAATTTCAGATGCCCATACGACATGCAAATGGAGATGTCAAGCCAGGAGACAGTTTTCAGTGTGTGGATGGTATTGAGAACTGCAGGAGTACAGAAGATAACCTAGCAAGTCAATGTAGACAGTCCAGAGAGGCTGGAGTAATACAGCTGAGGAAGATCCAGCAAAGGAGATGGAGACAGAGCAGCCAGGAGCTTAGAGTGAACCCAAAAGAGATTGCACTCTCAGAGGCTAACAGAAGGAAGTATTCAAACAAGAAAAGCTGATCAACCATATCTACTAAGATGTGACCATTGGACTTGGCCATAACCTTGAAAAGACTGGTCTCGCTGGAGTATTGGGAGCAAAATCTGAGTGAGTGCATTCAAGAGCCAGTGGATGAAGGGGAATTGGAGACAGTGAGAGACAGCTTTTTTGAGTTACATAAAAGAGAACACAGAAAATGAGCTATAATAAGAGGGAAACAAGGGCCAGGGGAGGTTTCTCCATTTATAAAACTTAGAGATAATACAGTGTGCTTGTAGGAAGATGATCAAATAGAGAAGGGGGAAAGGATGGCGCTGGAGGGAAGGGCCATTTGGATCTATGTCCTGGGCGGGAGAGAGGCTGGAATTCAGCACAGCGGAGGAGGGTTGGGGCTGAGAGTCAAAAGGACTCGAAGCTCTTCTAGCATCGCACCAGTGAGGGTGCATGGCCAGAACTGTGTCACCTGGAGCCCAGGAAGCTCTGTGAGAGCCCTGGTGAATGTAGCATTTCACCTATTCCAATTCTCAGTTTCGTTGTCTCAAATATCATCTTACCATGCCCACCTCAAGTAATCATTGTCAAGAGCAAATTAAATAAAATATGCAAGGCACAGTGCTTACCCCACAGTAGGGGCTCAGTCCCTTCCACCCTCCATCTCCTGGTATGCCCTTCAGGTCTCTCTGGGCACCTCTGAACTCCTTCCGAGAAACACATATGGCCCCTCTGCTTCCAAAGCTCCAGGAAGGCCAGCAGGGCTGAAAGCAGGAGCTGCCATGAGCTGCAGGCCCCCCAATACTCCTTCCCTTTATTTGCCCAGGAGATTTTTGCCTGTTAGTCTGATGAGTCATTTTTCTGTGGTGATTTTTCATGTCTGTGCCGTCTCTTTGAGCTGGGTTTTGTAACGCGCACCTGTTTGCTGCTTGAATCTTCAAAAAGCTACTTCCCACTGAGTGGAGCCCAGTCACGGAGCCCCTGCCTTCCCCCGGAGCCCGAGTGCAGGAGAGGTAAATGTCGGGCTGCCGGTCCAGGCCAGCCCAACCTGCCTGAACTGGAGATGGGCAGAAATGTGGCTGTCAGAGATGGACACCTGCCTCTGCACAGCCTCAGACAATCAGGGAGGGTAGCAGAGAGTCTGGCTCCCAGGATGCAAGCCCTCCCCTTAGCCTAATCTCTGTGATGCTTACCTGCCCAGGTCCATCAGTGAACCCCTACCCCAAAAGACTGGGTTCTTCTCATAAGGAAAGGGATGTTTTAACTTCCATCCACGAACCTCCCAAGGAAAAAATTTAAAGTTCTGTCAAAACAGGTTAGCCCATTAGCCATCACGACTCTCTACCATCTGTATTTGTTCCATTCATGGTGTTTATGATGGTTATCCACGTTAATTATTTTGCTGCTAAAGTCCCTTCTAATTTCTGAACACTGTTATTTCTTAGAAAGATGGATATTTAATAGGCCACACATCAGCTCAGGGTGGCATTACAGCAAGCTATTAAGTTCAGATGCTGAGGCTCGGCAGAAAATAACTTGGCTATTTGTAATCTCAATAAAGTATTTTATATTGTGTTTCAAAGTGAAGAACAGCATTGATTCAAACTGATTTCTTAGTTGTGCAATGACCCTAAGGTCACCGTAAAAGACAAGGGCTGGGCTGGAGTGGTTGGGCGACCTGAGCACAGACCATAGGGATGGAAGAGAAGGTGTGCAGAAGGAATTCCCAAGCACACCACACTGCAGACCTGCCTGGGGAGGTTTTCGAAGGATCATCAAAGGATCAGTTTCAAAAACTCCCAGAGATTGGAATTCAATAGCTTTAGGTTTCTAGCCAACTTCTAGAAGGTTCTATCACTGTTGGTTCACATAATCACTTGAGCTCCCATAAGAGAATTTAGAGAAAGGTGAAGAATGGTGGTACCCCAAGGGCTTTAGCTTACAAGCCATGCTTATGCTGCATGATGACAGCCTTGCAAGGGAGCCTTTATTACTATCATTACCGGGACAAAGCAGGATATGTAACCATGACACCCTCCTCCTGTCTCCCAAACAACACCCCCTCTCCTCCACCACCAAAAGTCAGTGAATTAAATAGTTACTATCAAGGACAGTCTTGAAGGTGAAATCCAACATGAAGGTCTATGGAAAACAAAGAATACTCCCTCTGTGATATTCTTGGTTCTGATCTGAACCTGTTCTGTCAAAACAGGTTAGTCTATTAGCCATCACTGCTCTCTACCATCTGTATTTGTTCCATTCTTGGTGTTTATGATGATTATCCACATTAATTATTTTGCTGCTAAAGTCCCTTCAAACTTGGTAGGATTAAATGCTTCCTCAAGATCCCTTTTCCTGTTCAAGAGGAATCCTGGGCCTCCCCTGGTGGTGCAGCAGTTGAGTGCTGGGCTGCAAATCTGCCCGCAGCCTCTGCAGCGCTGGTTCAATCCCGGGCCACCGGGTGAGGGTCCCACATGGCGCACAGACCTCTCCTGCCGCGCCCGCTGCTCCCCTCAGCAGTGTACTTGGTCGGTCTGCCATTCTGTCCCCCACTCTGGCTCTGGTGAATTCTCTCACCCTCCCGTGCTTCTGACTGTACCCAGTGCTTGTATAAATAAATATATAAATCTTAAAAAAAAAAAAAGAGTGTATCCATCCTCTCATTTGCTCATTCATTTATCAAAATCTTACAGTACATCCATAACATGCCAAGAGAATGCCTGGCTTAGGCCAAGGCTTAGGCCAAGAGAAGTGAGTGAAACAGACCCGTCCATGCCTCCTAGTGGGAAAGACAGCTAGCCAAGTAAACAAGCAAGCCCATGGTCACAGGTTGAGGAAAGGAAGCAAAGCAGCTACTGACTGAGAATAATGGGCAGATCCCTTTTAGATAAAGGCCAGGAAAAAGTAAAAATCAGCTGATTTGAATCAGCTTTCTCAGCTGTTGCCCTCCTGTTCACCAACTAATCCCCCACCAATCTAAACTAGCACAAAACTTCTTTGCCTGACTTGGCTTGTCCTTGCATCAATCTGATTCCTATTTCTGCTGGGGACATAGCTCCCCCTGGTGGTTGGAGGCCTACGTTTTTACATGCTCTAGTATCATATTACGACTCATCTGTGCTAAATTGCTGTCACTTCAGATGGGAGCCCAGAGATCTTGGGGGGGGGGGGACAGATAAAATCGGTGTTTATCTGTTCCCCTGAGATGAGACTAATCTGGAATCATTTTAAACTTCCTTTATTCCTGAGTTCAAATTCCAGCCCCCCTACTTCCTACATGCTGTGACTTGTGGGGCAAAGTTGTTTAAATTCACCTATAAAAAGAAGGGTGATAGCAACAACGTGGTGCTGGTGCAAAGACTAAATAAGATAACAAAGTGACACCTGGTTCAGTGTGTGGCATCTCACAGATGCTCCGGAAATGTTGGCTGCTTTGGTCTTCTTAGCTTAAGATTTTCAAAAATCTTTCTTTCCTGCTTCATTTTTCCCCCTCTGCTCTCGTCCTGCCTAGCCTTCCCAAACTCTTGTCCTATTTCCTTTCTTAGCTCCCTCCAGGCTGGTCTTTCTCTCTCTCTCTCTCTCTCTCTCTCTCTCTCTCTCTCTCTCTCTCTCTCCCACTCCATCTCCTTTCTTCCCCCGCTTCTATCTCATCACGTCACATTTCCCCTTGCCTCCCCATGCTCCAACCTTCTCATGCCCACCCCCCTGCTATGGTATCCAAGAACTAGTATTGGGCACATTGGGGTGCACGCCAAGATAAACCGCATCCTGTGCTAGGTCAGAGGGGGGCCGTGTTTCTGAGTCCATAACACTGCCGACCGACCACTGTTGTGCTCTGCAGAGGAGCTCTGAGCGCTGCCCCGCACACTTCACGCTGGCACACCAGGGACTCCCCACCGTCCTGTCTTCGATGTTTGAACATGCTCTGTCTCCCTCCCTCTTCTGGAAGCCTGTGATGTATGCCTGCGCTGGCTCCCTCTTCCGCTCTCCCCTTTGCCTGCCTGCCCTCTCCTTTGTTCTTACCTGTTTCTGTCGTCTATATCATTTCACGTGTTCTCTGTGTCTTTCCTCTTGTTTTTGATTTGCAAATCGCCCATGTTCCCCTATATTCCCAAATGGAATTTTCTCAAGCAGCCTGCAATATCTCTTCCCTGTCACTGTAAAAGCTTTTTCATCTCCATTTGGAGCCATTTGCCCTGATCATTTTTCTCTTTATGCTCACACTGATGAGCCCATGTGGTCTTTAGCTGTCAACAATCCCCAGAAAAAGAGAACACTTACTTAAAACTTGCATTTTAATTAGGGGACCCCTCAGGGGCCACCAGTGCAGGGAGGAAGCCCACCCACTGGCCCCACTGGCCCAGACTGGTCATTGTGCCCTGAGATCTTTGGAAAGGAAACTGAAAGCATGAAATAGTTGTGCTTCCTTCCCCCACAAGACGGATGGACAGGGTTAAGTAGACCAAGACTGCTTTTCTCAAGTGAGTCTTTCTCTACACAGTTTTCTTTAAGGACAAAGGAGCAGAATTGTCAGAGGACAAAGCAGAGAGTGCACCAGTTGCTCGGGCATTGTTCCTGGGGTGGAGGGGCAGTCCGCTTGCACAAGGACCCAACTGTTAGGAGTCTAGCATCCCCAGCAGTGCAACCGCATAGAAAGTTGGTGTGTGAATTTTGTATCAAAAAAAAATTAAGCCTAATTCTTCACCCTGTGGCTTGAGATCTAGAGGGAAATAAACCAGTGAAACTCTGCTGATCATCCCAAAGAAAGCTTCCCTTTTTATAGTGGTACTCAGTACATGTATCTACTGCCTGGGGGCAGTTGGAAATATCCCACTGCCTTATTTGGGGTCCCCTCAAAGCAGATTCTGAGACAAGGACTCAAATGAATGTGGCTTATTGTGGGGTGGGGAAGATATTTCCAGGAAACACTGGCAGGAGAATGGGGGTGGTGAGCTAGAAAGGGAGGGAAGCGGCCAATGAAGGGTCATTGTCTAGTTAGATATCGCTGCAGGCAATTGTGCTCAGCCCCACCAGGGAACTTGGGGTCATTGCCTTCTCCCACTGAGAAGCCAGGAAATTGGAATACTTGTCCCCACAAATCCCCATCCATCTTTGGTTGAGGGCTGCCTCCAGGGCAGTAACCCCCACCCCTCCCCGGCACTTCCCACTTGCCCCTTGTAGACTGATGACCCTGATCCCACAGTTAGGAGAGCACCCCCGCAGAGGGCCACAGGGTGCGCCCAGGTGCCTGTGTGCAGAGTGGGTGTAAGGGAGCATGGGCACGTGCCAGCATCATCTGGGACGGCCTGTACACATGCCCCCATTCTTGCTGCTCCTGCCTGCAGTGCACCAACTCAGCAGACTTTTTTTCTAAAAAGGCCAGAGAGCAAACATTTTAGACTTTGCAGCCAAAAACAAATTCATTTCTGCCACAGGCAAGTTAGGTGGAAAGTAGAGGGGTGCTCACTGCCTGGGCAGGGGCTGTGCACCATTATCCTGCGAAGAGCCCCTTAGATGTAGTACCCCAGGTGCCCTACTCCCCTACACTCATCCCAGCCCCATAGAGAGCAAAAGCAACACAGAAGCATCTACCCAAGTGAGTGCGGTGGGTCCCGGAACTTGACTGAGGGCAGATTGCAGTGGGTACAGCCCCACACCAGCCAGACTGGCCTTTAGGTCCTCAATGCACCTAGCTCCCTCCACCTTCAATTTAGTTCCCTGCTCCACCCACCACCTCCCCTGGAATTTCCTACTTAGCCTGCAGGTCAACATGACTTTCTCAAAGAAGCCTTCCCCGCACCCCTGACCAGAGCAGAAGCTCCCCTTACCGGCCCTCGCTCTCCTTCAGAACACTCATCACAGTGGTAATGGCACAATTAATTGTGTAATTAGTGGTTTAATGTCTGTCTCCCTCCCCAGAATGTAAGCTCCCATCAGTTACCAAGGCCTGTTAAGCCCACTTCCTTATACATCTGCAGTCTCTCCCATCCTCGTGCCCCCGCCAGCACAGCCCTGGCCAGACCTTCCCGGTTCACCCCCAGGCCTCTGCAGCTGCCCCCTTGATCCTGCCGGGTTGTGGTCCTTTGCTTTGCCTTCAGAACATCCACATGCTGAGACCCCACCAACCCTCTTGCTCTGCTGCCTCAGCCTCTCTCTTTGCTGCAATCTTACTGACCTACCTGCTGTTCCAAAATGAGGCCTCCAGGCCTCTGCACTTGCTGATTTTCTCCCTTTCTGCACTCCCCAGCATCACTCCAGGCACCTGGATTCCCCGAGAGGCTTTCCCAGACCATTTGTTCTGGCACAACACCCCAGTTCCCTATTTCCTGCTTCTTACACTGCATGACCCAGTTTCCTGCTTCTTACACTGCATGACAACTGCCGACTTACCAGTCTGTCACCCTCATCAGACTGTGAGCTCCCAAGACCAGAAGCCAAGCACCCAGCACCTAGCCTCCAGCATCTTACACTGAGCATGGCACCTAGCATCCAGGACTTAGTACCTAGCACCTATACCTAGCTCTCACCACCTAGTACCTAGCACCTTGCCAGAGCTTAGCAGGTGCTCACTAAATGGTGCCCTCAGAGCACCTAGTCTGTGGTTTTTTGCCACATAACAAGCAGGGGGACTGGAGTGGCTTCTTCTAGTTTTGGGGAGAAGCAAGAATGGGTCGTAGCCAAAAAAATGGGTCGTAGTAAAATGGGTCGTAGCCAAAAAAGTAGCACTATCTCCACCTGCTTCTTTTCCCTACTGGCAGCCTTTGGGTTGTCACCAACCTCAGAAAGCCACCGTTCCAAACTTGCAGACCTCCTACCCGCTTTCCCCCTGCCCCACAATCCACACACAGTGATGGGACAAAAGCCGGGTTCCTGATGTCAGGGGTACAGGGCATCACGCCCAGGTTCTCACCTGCATCCTGCTCATGAGGGGACCCCCAGCGTTAGAAGAAGTAGGGTGACTACCACAGGCCTCCATTATCTCTTGTCCCCCCACATCCCTAGGAAAGAGGGGCCAAGCAAGAGAGGAGACTGTGATCCATAGACCGGGGATAGGGGCAGGAGCGGCTGTACTGTCACAGCATCATCCAGAGAGACTCTGAGCAACTTGTCCCTCCAGCCCTGGCCTCACTCAGAAAGTCCCCTTTAGGGAACACTTTGATAAGTGAGGACAGCCCCGCCCCCAGGGTACCCACACACGCACACATGCACCCACATGCACTATGTGCAACACGAAGTTCCTCCTCCAACCTCTCAGCAGCCAGCTGTCCTGTCACTTTTATGATTGCAGAAAATTCACATTCAAACAAACTCTGACTCACCAGAGACAAGGAAAGAAAATGCTAGTAGAGTAGAACGCCACAGTCAAACCGCTTCGCTTTTCCCTTCCCTGGCATCTTTCGTATCCAAAGCAGACCATGGGGGGAGAGGCTTGGCCTGTGGCGGTGGAGCCGGGGGACCAGTGTGCCAAGGAACATGTCAGGGGCACTGAGGAGTGACCTCTGTGGACCCCGGAAGGGTGCTACCGCGGAAGTTAGCTCCCTGTGTCCCTGGAACCCTGTGTCCTTCAGGGTGTTACTTCCTTCTGCAGGAAGTGTCCATGGCTGACTGTGGGACAGGACTACCTGCAGAGGTGAGCAGGTGGGAAGCTGATTCTATGTCATGAAGGGAGTCATGACTTTTGCCAGCAAAGTATCATGAGGCTGTGGGGACTGTATGCAAACCCCACATTATAATCAGACCTCTTTAGCCGTTCCCACTAAATCTGAATCTCAATGGGATGAGTGGCTAGGAGTCCCCTGATTTATTTAATTTACAGCTGCCAGGATACTAGTTCTGCCTATTATGTGGGAACCATTGATTTTATTTTAAGATTTATTTATTTATTTATACAAGAACCAGAGTATAGGCCAGATGCACAGGAGGGTGAGAGGATTCACCAGAGAGCGGGGAACAGAACAGGCAGACTGATGAGATACACTGCTGAGGGGAGCAGCGGGTGAGACAGGAGAGGTCTGCTTTGCCATATGGGATCCTCGCCGGCCAGCCGGGATTGAACCAGCACTGCAGAGGACACGGACAGCTTCACAGCACGGTGCTCAACCGCCCGCGCCACCAGGGAAGACCCAGAACCATTGATTTAATAAATTATATTAAGAATTCACCTTAATGTCAGGTGACTACTTGCTCAAGCAAGAGGCAGGATGTAGCTCATTCTTTTGTAATTTACTCCACCCCTTAGCCACCCACTTGGTCCAAGAAATGATGGAACAGAGACTTTTCTTTTTTTTTTTTAAGTTTTTTTTTTTATTTATACAAGAGCTGGGGTACATGCCAGAGGCATGGGAGGGTGAGAGGATTCACCAGAGATAGAGCGGGGAGCAGAACAGGCAGATCTACTGAAATACACTGCTGAGGGGAGCAGCGGGCGAGACAGGAGAGGTCTGCCTCGCCATGTGGGAATCTCCCTGGCCGGCCAGGAATCGAACCGGCGCTGCAGAGGCTGTGGACAGCTTCACAGCACTGCACTCAGCCCGCTGCGCCACTGGGGAGGCCCCAGAGACTTTTCTTGAAGGATCCAAAAGCACTTACTAGTCCCATGGGGGTAGTGTTCAAAACCCAAATTCTCAGAGTGTTTGACAATTAAATGGCTAATTTTATTAGTATAGACCACAGACTTTTCTTAGCAGAAGATGAGCTCAGCCAGTGTCTCCCCACTATCAGTGGCCTCCTCTACTTTTGGGGGGAAGCAAGAATGGGAAAAGGTGTCTTAGCCAAAAAAGTAGCTAAATGTCTCCCCACTTAGCAGAAACCTGCAGTTCTCATTGTCCCAGGGACGGGGTACCTGGAACCACCAGCTCCCTGGGCTTTTTATCCCTGAACATTCCCTGCAGCCTCCATCCCCATCACACTCTGCTCATTGTGAAGAGCTGTCAGGTTGAGACTGTTGCCATGCATTAATTAAAGTTTCATTAATTTTTAAAATGGTATTTATTGAGGTTTAGCAACTCTGAAATAAGATTCTATGTTTGTGGCAGTTGTTGAACTTTAGTAATTCTGTTCTTAATAATCGATGGTGATCTGTTTGACTTGGATTCACTTTTCTTATTAAACCCACACCAAACCTTTATGAGACACTTAATTAATTATAAGTGAGACTAATTTGCTTCCCCTCAGGGCACCAGGGACTCTTGAGTCCACAGCGGAATGAGGGAATCCACATCTGAGGACAGAGATGGGGTGCCCTCCCTGCTAGATATGATGGGGGATGGATATTCATGTAGAGCATCATATAGAGATGTATTCCCCCAAGCTCCCATTTGCACACGCGTTAACTGGAACTGTAAGGACTGCGTTCTCATCTCATTAGGAATGTCAGCATGCCGTGGAGGGTTATTGAACTGTCTTGGGAAACTAAGACAACTCCCCATTCAGGCCCTTCGGGGACCATGCTAAATATAAATGGGAAATAGAGCCGCTTGTGTGGTTCTGTGGTTCAGTGGAAAAACAATGAGCTTCTCCCCCCTTTCTCAGCTTCATGAAACCCTGTTTCTGTCGTCACACATTTGGGGAGCATGCCCTCCCAGATAAGGCTCTGCTCCTACAGGCCACCGGATGGTCAGGGCCCTGCTACTTGTGGGCAGGTCTGAGGTCAGCTGTGCCAGCCCATCTGCTGGTGGGCACAGCAAAGTACTGTACAGTGAGCCTGCACTTCATGGAAGGAGCTCAGGTTCCAGTCCCAGAGCTGATGCTCAGTACCTGTGTGTCCTAGGGACATTTACTCTCATGCTGAATTTTAGATCCCATATCTCTAATGGCTGTGACAAAAACTATCTTGCAGAGTATTTATGAGGGTGATGAATGCGGAATGCACCCTATATTGGTTTGCTAGGGCTACCATAACAAAGCACCCCAAACTGGGTGGCTTGAATACAAGAAACTTATCTTTCTACAGTTCTGAAAGCTGGCTGTTTGAGATCAGGTTATCAGCGGGTTTTGTTTTTCTGAGGCTTGTCTCCTTGGCTTGTAGAAGCCCACCTTCTCCCTCTGTCTTCACAAGCTCTTCCCTCTGTGTGTCTGTTTGCTTCTTAGAAGGACACCAGGCATCTTGAATGAGAACTCACCCTAATGACTTCATTTTAATTCATGGAGACCCTGACTCCAAATACAGTCTCATTCTGAGGTACTGTGGGTTAAGACTTCACCACATGAATTTGGAAGGATGTAAGTAAACCTACAGCAAGTCCTTGCCACCACCACAGCCTGGTTGTTGGGACTATAGCCATTTACATATGAACCCTGGCTTTCCTTTTTGACCTGCACTTTCTACCATAGAACTTCCCCCTTCTCATCCCCCAGGGAAAGCAGTAGACCTGATTGAAACCAAGTTCATTTGGAGTAGAGTATATGATAAGGTCAAATAGTCAAATCAGAGCCATATTCTGGAGAGTTTTGGATGCCAGGAAAAGGACTTGAAATGACTCTAATAATTTCTTGACCCTTTGCTTAGAGATAATAAAACACTTCATAAGGCTTTCAACAGTATTAAATAAAGTAACCATAGAGAGTAACACAGTGCCCAATGCAACGTAGGCACTCAGGTGTTACCATCCTTCCTCAATCAGGAAGGAGATGCAACACACAGTATTACAGAAACATCCATCTGACCCGATGACACTAGCTGTACTGGGGTCGGGGCAGAAACTGTTGGATTAACATGGATCAGGACAATAACAGTGGGATAGAGAAGAAGAAACATTTAAGAGGCACCTGAAGGAAGAAATGCTGAATTTAGACAGTTTGGATATGAGGACGGGTGAAGGAAAGAGAAAGGCAGAGATCCTAGTTGAGCCCATGGTCTTACACCTGGCTTAGTGGAGAATGGTGCAGTTAACAGAAATGGGAGCGTGGAGGAGGGGGCTGGGTGAGCTCCCCAGGGGTCATGCCCAATGTGAGGGGAGGGCCCTGGAGGCACTGGGGTAATGGGAGGGGAGGCCTGGATCTGTCAGCCAGGCAGTCACAGCTCAGATTGCAGCTCTTGGCTCTTTGGTTCCCTGGTGCCTCTCCTAGAGATTGAACAGCATGCCTCCCAACCGGAGGAAGCCCAACTGGGAGTGCAACTTGTTAATTAAGCTGTTGTTACTGATGCTGATGACTCCTGGTCTTCTGAGCCCTGGGCCAGGATTTGAGACCTGAGATAAAGGACTCTATTTCCAGTCCTTGCCTCCAGTCCTTCCCTTAAAAAAAAAAAAAAAATAGGGTATTCACAGCTGAATTACAGGTCCACTTTCCCATTTTCCAAGAGGAAACAAATAGAATTCCTAAGCAGGAGTGCTCTTCTGGCTAAATGCCCTTGGTGAGGAGGATGTTTTGTTCCAATATTGTTTATTTCAGACTTTCAGGGCCCTCCCAGATGCTTGACTTCACATGCTCATTTTGCCTGCTGTAGTGGCAATAGACCATTGTAAACTGCAAAGGAGAAAAGGGAAGAAGCACAGGCAGATGAGCTCTCAGGTGACATGAATATTTTCTGACTCCCTGATGAGGGATTTCTTTTACACGTGAAAAGTAGTTTATTGTTTGATCATCAAATGGCATACGGGTTCTTGAAGACCTGTGGAAATCACCACCTTATTCAGGCGCACCTACAAGAGGGCCATCAATCTCCTGGTTTACTCTCCACTTACTCCACCTGTGATACGTGATCAGGGAAGAGAATGAATGTTCATGTGTGACCACAGAAAGAGAACTATTCTCCCAAGGAGGTGAAAAGAGGGAGTTTTTGGCTCAGGGTAGAAGTGTTCCCAAGAAAACTGAAGGAGCTGAACACAGTGACCAGAAGGAAGAGTTTGGGAGCAATTATTAATAGGAACGTTCTACTGAGGGTGAGGGGATGATCCAGGGAAGGGGGAATCTTCTAAAGAAATGTTGTGAGGAGTCTGTGTAAGAAAAGAGTGGATTAGATTAGAAAGAAATGAGAGCATTATATTATATCTGGCTAACACAGGCTGAGTTTCTTTGACCCTGGTTCCAAAAGTGAACTAGAACTTCCAGAAGAAGTGCAGGTCAGAACAGCAGAGAAGCAGACTTGTAGTACTGGTTATGAATAGAAATGTCAAGGGGACAAACGAGAGAGCATAGAAATGGACCCAGTTACACATATGGGGAGACAGCATATGATAAGCATGTTTTAAAGCAATGGGGAAAGATCAATTATCAATAAATGTTATTGGGCAACTGGCTAAACATGTCAGAAGAAAAAAATTAAACAAGATCCCTTCCTCCCTCCTTATACCAAAACAAATTCCACCTGGATAAAAGACTGACAAAACCATGAAATGAGAAAAAGAAAATGTATCACACACACGTATGTGTGTGTGGATGTAGAGGTGGCAGGGCTCTGTATACACATAGTCTAAAAAATAATCTGTGAAAAAATATGTAATGTAACACCAATGACAAAGAACTATTTTCTTTCATTTGTCATCTGAGAGTTCTTACAATTCCTTAAGGAGAAAGAGTTCTTAAAAGTCAGTGAGGAAAAAGGTGCTTGTGAACTAGCAGGGAAATTGGGCAAAGGACATTTCACAGAAAAAAGAAAAAATAGCTAATAAACATATCAAAAGCAAACTACTTCAATCATCATTGAAGAAAGCAAAGTAAAATACGGTTGTATTTTTTAATCAATCAGACAAGAAAAGATTAAAAGTGCAATTATGTGCAATATTAAATATTAAAAGTGCAATTATGCCTTTGTGAGCAGGGGTATATAGTGAATCAGGCACATGTATACACTGGTGAGAATGCCAAACGCGTCATGACACCGCGAGAGGATAATTTGGCAAAAGTGATTAAAAATTTTAATTTGCATATCATTTACAAAGAATTTGATGTCTAAGAATTTAACCTAGCGATCTATATTTGCTCATATGCACAAGTGCATATGTACAGAATGGTCTATTGCCATGTCCTACAAGGAACTAGATAAAACAAAAGTGATCTTTAATATATATGACTTAGAAAAATTATAATACAGTCAAACAAAACGTTACTGAGTTGTTGTTAAAATGACTAAGACCAATCTATATGTTTTAACTCTCTATTTCTATATAATAAGCCATCCAAAAACATAGGCTAAAACCAAAACCACCATTTACTATCTTTCATATATTCTGTCTTTCATGGTTCTGTGGCTTGGGTTCAGATCACTGGTTCATTGGCTGCAGGTGGTTGGATTGGCTGAAACTGCTGTTATCTGAAGGCTCAACTGGGCTGGAAGCCCAAGACACTCACACACGTGACTAGAAATCTCACTATTGGTCAGGATTCCACTTGTGTTGTTAACCAAGCACCTCAGATCTCCTCCATGGTCTTACTGTGTGATGTGGGCTTCTCATAGCATGGCAGGTGACTTCCAAGAAGAAGCATTCCAAGAACCCCAAAGCAGGAGGGCTCATCTCTTAAGGTTTTTGTCTCAGAAGTTACATAGTCTCACTTCCTACCTATTATATGGGAGAAGAGGGAAAGTCTCTCTGGCAGTCTGGAATCCTTTGTGGTGTGTTTTCCATTTGTGCACATACACTTGTATCTCTAGATCTCTATTTATCTCTGTCTCTATATCTCTATCTCCATTTCTATATCTACATTTGACCCTTAAACAACATGGGTCCACTTAGATGTAGATTTTTCTATCTGTGTGTTCTGTATTCATAGATACAATCAACCTTAGATGTCAGTAGGTTGAATCCCTGGATGAGGAATCAGCATATACAGAGAGTTGAGGGTAAGTTATATGAGGATTTTTGACTGTGCAGGGGGTCAGCATACCCATCCCCACATTGTTCAAGGGTCAACTGTATATCTGTATCCCTGCAGACACGTAGCTATAGGTAAAGCTTCTGGAATGATACACACGAAACTTTTATAATTTTGGCATCAATGAAAAAGGACTGACCTCTCTGCAATATTTGTGCTTTTACTGTGAATGTGTTCCTTTTTGTGGATTAAAAAAAGGACTATTTTTAAAAAGAAAATCAAAACCCATTTATTGAGCCAAGGCAAGTGATATTCAGTGGATTAAGATATCAATGTCCCACCTGCACAAAAAGTTTTACCCCAAGACTCTTCCCTCTCTAGTCATGCAGTTCTACCCTCCAAGGACTTGACTGGTAGCTCACAGAGGCAGGAAGGTGGCTGGACATAAATGGTAGATTTTGTCCTATGGCACAGTTTATGGGGAGAAGATTGCTTCCCTGGGGATGGCAGCCTATTGTGAACCCCAGTGCCTTCCTTTTCAGTGACCCCCAGCTTGGCTTGTCACCAGTTTTAACGTAGGTTCTGTGGCAAGCCTTGGGACTGGTGTAGGTGATGGCATCAAAAAAATGCTTTGTGGTGCAGTTTGCAGCAACATAGATGGAGCTAGGAGGGATCATGCTCAGCGAAACAAGTCAGAAAGAAAAAGAAAAATACCGGATGGTCTCACTCATAGCAGGAATTTAGAAAACCTAAATAAGAGACCAGGAAAAAGACTAATCAATACAAAGTAAAAATCAAAATCAACAAGCAACTATAAACCAGAGACACACTGGGGGGGCAGGGTAGGGAGGGGCGGGGAAAGGAAGGACTAGAGTCAAAATAAGGGGGGGTGCAATTGTACAGGGAATATAACCAAAATGAGAATGCATACATTGTGCAAAGATGAAAAATGATGTAAGAATCATATAAAATAAAATATTTTTTTAAAAAATGCCTTGTGAATGCAAACATCCAGAAGGCATAGAAAGCCAAGTATCTGAATGGATTCAGACTTCCCCCTTAGCCCCAATTTGTGAAAACCAAGACATGTGAAGATTAAGTACCCCGTGTGTATGGAGGGCCAGCCTGAGTCACGTGCACACATGTGCATGACAGCTGGGCATGCATGAGATGATCTCCCAGAGGAGACTGCATAGCCATGGTCCCAAAGCTTAACTGCACGCTGCCAACATCTCTCGGCCAGGCCTTCTGCGTGAGGAGACCCAGTCAGTTAGGCCTAGACCTGCAGTACTTCCCAGGGCTCCATCCTGACAGTGCTCACATCTTCCTGCACCCCTCTCCTCTTCCCCTTCACTCCCTGCCCCCCACAAATACCTCCTCCTACCTGTTGCTCTCTTTGGTTCTGCAGTTAAATGGGAGTGTTGTCCACACATGCACATGCACACATATGATGTGTGTGTGCTATGTGAGCACACGTGGCTGGTTGTAGGGATATGTGCAGATGTAGATGTGTGCAGGACGGGGTGATAGCTTTATGTGCCTAGTTATCGAGGGACTAAGGGCAAGTGTATAACATGTGTAAATATGTGATCATAGGCTCCCGTGTGTGTGTGTGTGTGTGTGTGTGTAAGAGAGAGGAGTGACTCTGGTGGCAATCTCTCTGGAAAGAGGGACATGGCGATTCTGGACATTTGGTGCAAACATTCTGACAGTGCCATTTCTTCTTTTTGCAAAAGGGGGATGAACAAAGAGTATATGTGCCCCCATGCAGGACTGGCCCCAGATGAGAGCCCTTATTCATGTTATGGAAGAAACCTCAAGGTAGAGATGACAGGGCCAGGGGAGGATTCGCCCCCATTCAGCAAAGGCTCTCTCCCCTTTCCTTCCCTGGGACACATTGCTCTGGCACAGGAGCACTGACCTGTCAGCTGAAGGGCCAGACGCAGGAGTCCTGCCTCCCTTATAGCGGGTATTCTCTTTGCACAGTGGGTGAGATTAAAACCTGGGACTTGGGAATCAGTCAGTTCTGCATTCAGATTACAGCTCCGTTACGCCCTATCTCACTGACCTCAGGGTTACCTAATCTCTCTGACCTCAGTTTTCTCACTTGTAACAAGGGGGAGAGATCATAAGAGGACCTACCTTGTAGGGTGAGGGGGATAGTGAAATGAAAAGCGCTTCCTGTCTTCACCCCCTGATCTCAGTCTATCAGAGCAGCTCCTATAGGGCCCATCTGAGCAGGGAGCAAAGTTGGGACGCCCACCCATGTACTGGCTTCCCAGCAAAGCACGACAGTTATAATGATGATGATAGTAATCACAGTGTCACATACCTGTGAATTCCTGTACACTTTTTGAGGAGATTCTGCCTTCTCTAATTTGTTTTTCTGTACAAGCTTGTATATAAACCTGCAGCTTCCATCAATAGGGCGCATTCTATAGACAGACCCCATGCTAAGCATTTTACACGCATTTTCATTTAATTCTTACAACAAATCCATGAAGCAGGTATTATTCTTCCCCACTTTACAAATGAGGATGATGATGAGAAACCTTAGGAGGTTTCCCCAAGATCATCTAACTCCTAGTGGCAGAGCCCAGATTGAAAGCCAGCCCTCAAATTCAGTCATTATGGTTTATTTAAAATTCAAACAGGAAGGAATGATAGGACCTGGTTGCAAAAAATATAAAAGCCTAACAGATGTTAAAGAACCTGCCTTAGGCACACAGCCAGTGGATCACAGGTCTAGAACCCAGAAACTGCCCAGTCCTGGCTAGTATAAGGGTCTGACAAAACAGAGGCATTGGTGGTATCACTGTCTGTGGTGAGCACAGTTGCATTTGAGAGTCTAACAAAATAAATAATCAAAAACCCTTAGGATCTTTCGTGGCACCTCAAAAGATGTGCCAGTCTCTCTTTATAAATGGAAACCCTGAAGCACAAGCCAGGAAAAGATTCATCCAAACTGTCCCCAGGAACCATGGGGCATGACCCCTCACCAGGCTAGGGGTGCATCCCAGGCTCCCCCTGGAGCTGACGCTGGGGACCCAACCCAACTCTTCCACCTTCTGCCCTTCCAGCCTCCTCCAGCTTGGGGAACTCGGTGGGCACTGCTCCCCTTTTCTCTTTAGCATGCGGCAGCAATTCCCAAACACAGCAGGGAAGAAACCACTTTTAGAAGCACCCAAATGAATGACTTTCCAAGGAGTCTTCCCTTTCCAGATGATGGGCTGCAGAATCAAAGCCACCCAGGGGAAAGGGCCATTGATTTGTAGCCTTTACCCTGCTGCCTGCCTGCCTGCCTGCCCTCTTAGATGGCCTGGAGCAGCAGTACCCACTGCCCCTCACATCTTGCTGGAGAATCCGGGGAGCTCTGTGTTTCTCAACAGGTCATGTTAGCATTTGGGATTTATGTTGTGAGGTGGGTACCTGGAACAACCACTTGTAATGTCAGCTGGTGGAGGAATGTGTCGTGAAAGGGTCTCACACAGGCACACACACATACATGACAACCGTGCGATTCATTTATTGTCAAAGGGACTGTGACTGAGGAAGGAACCTTGCTGTTGGGAAGTGATTGAAATGCATTGAGATAATTTCTCTGTAGCCACCTTGTTCAAATGGCCCTTTCATGACAATGCAGTGTGGTTTCTGCAAAGAGACACTGACGTATGCCCAGGCTTTCAGAGGCTATTTTGGGATGAATGGGCTGCTGGGCTGGCTTTTGTGGGTTCTCGTTAAATGAAATGAATCTGGAGGCCTTAATTCTGGGCTTTGTCTACATGGCCGGACACAGAGCATGGAGTTGCTAGCAATGGCTAAGGTAGAAGCTGGCTTTAAAGAGACTGAGCTCGTTAGCCCAACACTGGTGTGGAAGATAAATGCTGTGCCTCTAAAGAGGATCTCAGGGAGGTGTTTGCCCACCACAAATAAAGGCCTGTTGGATGTTGGGACGGTTGCAGTAGAAGAGATTGAATGCGCTGAATGGTGAGATGAATCTCAGAGAGACATTCCGGCTCCCCTGGGCCTCTTGGCTGCTTCTCCAGGCCAACTCCCTAAACCTCGGAGAATGCCCCACCCCAAGGTGCATGCAGCACTGAAGCCAACCAGAGGAGGGCCACATCCTGGCAAGAGGGCCACCGTACCCCAACTTGGTCCAGTGACAGTGGCAGAAGTTAGTCAAGGAGAGTCACAGTACATGTGGCACAATATGAGAACCTCAAATAACTTTCCAGAGCTCTGCTCAGAAGACCTATGTGAGGTTCTTAAGCAAAAAGAGGATGTAAGGAAGGGAAGAGATGCCAGTGAAGCAGTCCAGGGAGCTCAAGGAAACAAGGTCACACTGGTAGGTGATCCCACAACTGCTCAACACAGTAGGGGGGTGGTTCCCCCCTCAGCAACTCTCCCCATGTTCAAGCCCCAGGAGACATTCTGCTAACTCCTGGAGCTTGGAAAAGGAAGTTTGAAGGGATTGTGATTATAATCCAACCTCCTTAATTGTAGCCACCAAAGGGTGTGTTGGCACCTTGCGTAGGAAAGTGGTCCAACCTTGGATTCAAGGTGTCAACTCTGAGCTCAGTCCTCCAGGAGCCATGACTTTGGCGTGTGGTCCTGTCCACCCCTCTTACTGATGCTGCAAACTTTCACTGATGCGTTGATTCTACCAAAATCTCCTGAGTAGCTGACATGTGTCAGGCACTGTGATACGACCTGGATGATGCAATGATAAACAATGATTAAAAAAAGACATTTTCTCAGCCCTGGAGGAGTTCACTGTCTAGGGACAGATATGGATACATAAGTTTTAATACCATGACATTTTAAAATATATTAGAATAAATGAAAGAACAAGGTGTTGTGTCAGTAACTGTTGGATGTGGGAGGACCTAGGAAATTTCAACAAAAAAAAAGACTTCTGAGCTGGTTTTTGAGAGTAAACATGGAGCTCACAAGGAAAAGAAGGAAGGAAGGATATTCTCGACAAAATGGGATAAAGTCTCAGAGGCAAGAAACAGCAAGGACGACCAAAAGGTGCAGGTGGCCGCGGCATCCTTCCTGGCACTGTTCGTTCACCAAGAAGAAAAGGCCACAGCCATCAAGAAGCCTTCGAGTAGTGCTTAGGTGTCTGCCCCAGTGTTCACACACAGGGTTTCATTTGATTCTCAAAAGGGCCTGTGGGTGTTAGCCCCATTCCACAGATGAGTAATGAGCTTGGGGTTATACACAACCCATTAGCTGCAGTGCTAATGAGAAGAGTGGAGAAGCTGCCAAGAAGCCATAGAGTCATCTCCCTCCAGAGCTGACAGGAGCGTGAGGGCAAAGGGAAAGAGGAATAGAGGAGGAGGGAGTTACCCAGGATTCCTTTACACTGATCCTAAAAGGAAATGAACTCTACCTCATTCAAGATAAATGGCTTCAGGTTGTTGTCAAGGAAAATTTACAAACTGTTTCCTCTTAGAACCTAGAAGCTGTAAGGTGGAAAGCAAACATCAAGATGTCACTGCATTCCTTCCCCTGCTTCTGCCCCTCCTAGAGCATCCTGGGAGCCTTACAAGAGAGTGGCCACTACCTCCCCAAACTGTTCCTGTACTTGGGGGCACTTCCAGGCACCCACGCTCAAAACCTCGGAAGTCCCATCCTACTACTCCTCTGTGCTCTGAATTTCGTTTTTATGTGTCTGTTAAAAAAAGAGTGATACCAAGTCGCTGTGTCTTACAAACTTGCCAAGAAAATCAAATGAATTCATGTAGGTGAGATCATTTAGAAAATGACCATCCAGGGTTAAACCACAGTAATGATTATGTGTGTATTATAATCCTTATTGTGCATACATTTTTCTCTTTTTTGTGTGCTCTACACCCCCATTGACACAGTCATCACTACCCACACGTGATCAGGGAACACTTGGAAGGTGGCTAGTTCAAATTGAGATGTGCTGTCATTACAAAGATACCAGATTTTAAAGACTTACAACCAAAAGAAGCAAAATGCCTGTTTCACAATTTTTACAATGGTCACACATTAACTTTATAGTTAGTTTGGATATATTTGCTTCTATAAATCAGACCATTAAAATGCACTCCGCGTGTTACTTTTTACCCATTTAATGTGGCTACTAGAAATTTTAAATAGCGTATGTGACCTGCATTATATTTCCAATGAACGCTGCTGTCCTAGAAAATTGGAAACGTGTTGTGTTCATCTTTTATAGCACCTTGTGGGAACACTATCAATATTTGTTAAGTGAATTGTGCATCCACTCAGTAATTTTAGGGGAGGTTTGGCTGCGATGCTGGATTGTGTGAGGAGGCACTGGATGGATGTTTCCCAGGTCCAGTCTGTAGGTGGCTCATCGGTTGCACCCCTGCAGGTGTCCTAGCTCACTCCCCCTTTTACCTGTCCCACCTCTCCCAATAACTAGTGAGGATCCATTCATTGGAAAGGAAGAGTTGTGAATTGGGGTGTGATTTTTTTTACATGAAGCAAAGCTTCCTGATGCATAGTCTGCAGGCCCCTCCCAGCACAGCACCCCAAGATGGCGGTCCCCACATGGCGCTTCTCTGAGCAAGGGGGTGGGGAGCACTATGCCTCCGCACATGAAGCGGCAGATCTCAGGCCTGGAACTTTTCCTATTGGGCTATGTGCTCAGGGCACCTGCCTTCCGCATGCACAGAGCAGGAGAGCAGCCAAGGATTGGAGGCCCTCGGAGCTGACCAGGGACACTGGGAATGCTGAGCTAAGGTCACGGCCATCAGCACTCCCAGCCCCTTCCCACCTGCTTCTCTTCTTCCATTGGGATCCCTCTTCCTCCTCAAGTAGCAGAACCCTGACTTTGACACCCAGATAACACTGAAGGAATAGCCCTGAACAGATGCTTTCACGGCCTGTTGGCCTCAGGACACAAGGGCCGGCATCTCCCTGAGGTCACCAGCAGCCCCTCCCAGCTGGAGCAGGTGACCTGACATCCATCCCAGGCTGACCCACGGAGACAAGCCTGCAGATGCGAACACCCAAAGTGGGGGGACCTGGGTGGCCCTGCCTCCTTTTGACTCAATAATAGTGTTTGAAAAGATTATATGACTTTTTAAAATAGAGTCTTAGCAGGCCTAGAAGAGGGATTTGTCTCTCCTGAGTGTCTTTTCTTCAGGATATGTGTCAGAAGGATTCTTAAATCTTCAAAAAACCCTCATCTCTTCGTGAGCATGAGAACGTGGTAGCAGTAAGGCACAGTAAAAAACCTGCTGATAGACAGATGGAATGGTGTAATTATACGCAGGAGGGAGAGAGGGAGCGTTTGCTGAAATTATTAGTGTGGGCAGACAATTAGAGGCTTTTCCAGAAGATTACACTTTTCCCTCCCATCTGCGCTCCATTTAGGAGTTTTTACATTCACAATGCTATTTCCTCCTCAGCTGTGCCATTTGCCATTTTGCCCAAATTATTATTGTGCTTGACTTTGCGTTTGTTCAGACTTCGCCAGCATCCCTGTCTTCTCTTCCTGGCACTTGCTCTCTCTCGGAGCCTACTGGAGCTCTCTCTCCCTTCTCGTCGCTTTCAATCTCTTCTTCCTTCACTCTCCTTTCCTGCTACACCTCTCATCCCCCAACAGAGATGCAAAAATGTCTATCAAGAGTGGGGCTGCTTTTTTTTGTAGGCTGAGGAGGACGTGATCTAATATGAAATAATAGGAGGGTGATCAAAGCAATCTCTAGTTCTGCTTTCTGCCCCTGGGACACACTCTGAAGCCACAGAAGAGACTAATTTCCCCTTCCCCTCAGTAGCGAGGCTGTGGGAACACACAGAACCCATGGTTTGGAGTGGGAAGAAAGAACCAGGGTTCATCTGCATTCAGTTTTACCTGAATTCAGGTTCTTGAGGTTGGTCCAAACCTCTGACTTCTCTGAGCCCCTGGCTCTAGATCCAGGATTCATTCGTGACCACTCTTCATTTATTCATTCATTCAACACAGAGTCATTAAAATCCCTACTATGTGTCCCGATCGCAGAACTTCACGCTGGAAAGCTAGAAGAGAACCAATGTTTATTCAATGTCTGTTCTGAGTCAAGGCACTCTGGTAAGCAGGAATTATTGTCTTTACATTTTACATGAGAAAAGAGGTTTGCAGAGGTTGCACTACTTGCCCAAGTCATTGACTGGGTGCCAGGCCCCGGATCTCTAACTCCAAGATCAGTGCTCTCACAGTTCACCCTCACCCTGGGGAAACAGAGGACAGGCCAGCCCTCTTCTTGATAAACAAACACATAAACAATTACAGTAGCACGTGAGGAGGACTCTGAGCCAGGAAAGCATGGGTCTGTGGAGCCGGGAGGAAGAAGGGACCAAGCATGCACAAGGAGCCAGACCATCTGTGCTAGGGCAGCTGCCCAGGGACAAGTACAAGTTCACCAAGGAGAAAAGGCAGGGAAGGGTGTTCTGGGCAAAGGAACAGCAGGTGTGTATGGCAGGAAGTTGAGAGGCAGGAGCTGATGTTGCTTTAATGTCTGCATTTTGGTCCCGCCCTAGCGCACACATTGGATGTTCAGGGCACCTCTGAGAGGGTCATAGCTGTCTCCCGTAACATAGATGAAGAAACTGATGCTCAAGAAGTGTGAGCAAGAGCCCCATTCTGAGTGCTGGTCAGTCCAACCCGAGTCCAGCTCCTGCCCTTTGGGGAGAGTCGCTGAGGTGTGTTCAGACAAAGGGGAATATTAGGTGGGCCGGCACACGGTGCATAGGGGAGGATTGTGTGGCTGGGGGGCAGGAAAGGACTTGACATCAGCTCGCCAAGGGCCTTAGGAACCATGTGACAGGGTTTGGAGTTACGTGGTACCACCATGGAGTTTAGGTTGTGTTGACTGGCAATGTCTGTATAGCGGGTCGGTGGAAGAGCGAACCAGTCTGGAGGCAGGAGATGAGTAAGAAGGTCAAGGTCAAGGTCAAGCTTGATCTAAGGCTGTACAGATGGAGACAGGATTTGGTACCTGATTGGAGACGGGGGATGAGGAACCAGAGGAGTGGAGGGTCACTCCAAAGCTACAGCCTAAGAAATTGGATGGATGATGTTATTGTTAACTAAATAAGGAGGGGAGGTTCAGGGGGGAAAAAATAGAGCAAGTTAAAACAATAAAGAAGCTTTAAACCATCAAGTCTTTTTTAGCCAAGACATTAAAAGAGGCAGGAATTTTGGATGTTGCCATGAATTACAGATAACTTCATTCTCTCCCCCACCAAAAATAAATTTTAAAATAAAGTTTTGCTGGGGTGTGACTCTCCAGCAGCCATCTTCCTGCATATCTCCAAAGGGAAAGAAAGTTCTCCAGGAGTTGAAGTTTCCTCTCCCTGCTCCTTTAACCTCTCCTGTTTCTGGCCCAGCCCCCCACACCTTGCAAAGCCCCAGGGCCCCGGAGCCATGAACGTCCACAGACAAGCAATCCCACAGAGACAAAGGCTTGGCCCTCATCAGATCTCCCGACTCTCAACCTGAGGACAAGCATTGGCCAACACACAACTGGGGAGCAAGGGGACACAGATGTCTCTGGAAGAGTCTGCTGAACCTGGAGAGATGGGTACATATAGAAGATGGAACCTTAGGAAATGTGGGACAGACCAATGCCAACAAAATGGAATTCAGGTTGCATGTAACTTAGAGACTTGGGGAGGAAGAACACAAATGCTTTTAAGTCTCTATGTAATGGGACAGCCAAATAATGGAAAACCACAGGGCCAGGAATCAAGAAAACTGATTGCAGCTCTAAGTCAGACACCAACTTTGTGATCTTGAACAAATCTCTTCCTCTCTCTGAGTCTCAGATCCCTTCCAGCCTGAACATTTTGTAGATCTGTGATTCCTCTGATCATGCAGACAAGAGAAACCCCAGAATTACCAATGCATCACAGCAGGGGATGCAAACTTTTGCTGTAAAGGGCCAGATAGTAAATATTTTTAGCTCTGTGAGTTACGCGGTCCCTTTCACAGCTACTCAGCTCTGCATTGTAGCATGAAAGCAGCCACACAGAGTGAGGTATGGCTGTGTGCCATGCAGCTTTATTTACAAAACCAGACGGCAGCCACGTTGGCCATGGTTTGCTGACCTTTGATGTAGAGCATTCTGGGCACCACGAACCTTCCGTCTCATCTTCCAATCAAAGCAAAGGGGTCAGGAGCCTTCATCCTTTAGAGTGTGCGGGCATGCTGTACTGGTTTGGAAGATGAGCCTGGGTTGGATATTAACCTCTCTCCTATGCTCTTCTTAAAAGGGCATGATTGAGCATTTGTTTATACCAGGTAAGCACTTTCACACACACTGTGAATATCCATCATTAACATTACTCACGACAGCCCTGTATCATAACCTCCTTACACAGTTTTAATGTGGCTCATAGAGATTAAGTATATTGCTTAGAGCAGAGCCAAGATAAAACTTCAAAAACTTCGAACAGGGGCCCTTCATTCATTAACCAAAAAGAGCAGATTCTTCTTTGTTCATAGGCCTGGTCAGCACCCCCAACCCTGCCCTGAGAGCAGCTCTCCCTGCACCCACCCAGGGCCCTCCGAGGCCTGAGCAATCACTCTGCACACTTTCCTTGCTTCCTCTGCAGTATTTTCCTTCCCTACTTTTAAATGTCATGGAGCGTGATGCTGACACAATCAGACAGAATCCCCAGTCACAGCCAGGGGAGACACAACCCCAGCACACGCTTGCCGGGATACAATGGAAAAGTGCAATTCACTTTAAATAGATTCCCATAAATAAGCAATAAAACAGGAACAGCCATTTGCAGCGAGCATTTCCAAGGTTTGATGAGCTAGGAGTTCGGACTGGGGGAAAAACAAAGAGCCTTTTTCATTATTTCCCCTTCCCTGCAATTTTCTTTTACTGCCTGATGACTTTGAAAGGGAACAAATGAATGTGGCTCCCTTCGGGATGGAGTCTGTGCTCCCAATCCCTGCTGCAACCTGCCAAGTTCAACTTCCCAAGTATCCAAGGGTTACTTTGTTTGCTGAGCTCTGACTGCCTCCTCCCTGCACCCACCTGCCCTAGACCACTGCCTTCAAGTTCCAGGTGTCAGGGCAGGACACAGTGGAATCCAAGGAATTGGCAAAGACTAAGAGATTGACACCAGAGAATCTGAGTTTTATAAAAATGCATCTAGATTGTAAGTAGACGGGGATGCGTTCCCATCCAGTACATGGTCAGAAATGGCCTCATGTTTTATCCCTTTTTACTCTGATGTCAGATGTGACTTCATCACTAGGAGGGAACCTATCCCAATTGACACTTAACAGGGAACATTCCAGAATCTGTACTCGTAGACAAATGAGATTTCCCTTTTGGACACTTACCCGATTTGAAATGCTGCTACTCTGGCTACAGGAGTGTGCCCGTGTTTGTACTGTTTGTACTGTTGCACGTGTGTGTGTGCATGCCTGCTTCTGTGATATAACACACACTTTCGAATTCCACTGGGCTGGAGCCATATCCCAGGCCATGAGTCCCGCACTCCTATAGCATTCCAGCATGAGTTCACATTCCTTGTTGACTTTTAAATGTGTTCTTCACCTCTCAATGGGAAATTTTCTAAGTTATGATTTCCCATAATCCACTCAGTCTTTTGATCATCTCTTCCTCACCCTGAGTTCCAGTTACACTAAAAACCAAAAATTGGCTGCCTCTGAGACCTGATTTTTCTAAGCTATCAAGTCTTCTTTCACTCCCCAACCTCACCGCCCTCCTGAGGACTGTCCTGTAAGGGTAGAATCCCAGTAGAGTGGCTGCTGAGTCAGGCTCTCCTGTGTAGCTACACTGCAGGCCCATCTGTAAGCATTTACTTTTATATTTTGATCTATTATTCTCAAGTTGCTTCATGTGTGTTAGCCTGTTAGGTTCTCCAAAAACAAACAAACAAAAAAAACTACACACAAATATTTCTCAATCATCCTCCATGAGTGAGCTATTGCTGTGTAAAATAATGCCCAGCCCAATGGCTGAAAAACAGTAAGCATTTCTTATTGCTCATCTAGCTACATGTCAGCTATGCTATTTTGCTGATCTGGGCCAGCACGGGCAGAACTTCACTGGGCTCAATCACCTGGAAGGCAATCTAGAAATGCCTGGTCTTGGGTGACCTCACTCGCACCTGATGGAGGGCTGTTGGCAGTGAGGACACAGGTGGCTGGGCCACATGTCTGCCATCATTTGTCAAGTTATCATGGTCCTGTTCACACACTGGCAGCAGAGCTCCAAGGGAGCACTCAAAACTAGCACTCCCTCGCTTCCACCACATTCTATTGGCGCAAACAAGTCACAAGGCCAGGTCAGATCCAAGGGGTGAGAAAACGGACTCCACTTGATGGGAAATGCTGAGCAGTCACATCGTAAAGGGTGCAGGTCCAAGGACAGGTGGAGGATGGGAGAGATCTTTGTAGTCCATCTGTCATACTCACTAGTAGATGGATATATAACATAAACTAGCACAAAATTCCAAAATCAGTTCTGCTGTAACTATACCTATTTATGGACTCTCTAACTAGCTCCAATTCTCCCAACTTTGGCATTGGTGTGGTCATCCCAGGACCCATTTGTACCTCAGGGGGAGATCTTAGTTACTGTCAAATAAATAATCCAGTTGATTAGGATCAAGGAATAAATTTCGCCTGTTGTTAAAAGACCCCATCTGTGAATCCATTGAAAGACTGTAAATTGAATATGAATCCAGTAAGTTTCATTGCCTCCTTTAAGAAGCAATCAACATGAATTCAAATCTTCTTCAGTCAAAAAATGTTGACGTGATCATTGCCTGGGGCCAAAGGCTCAAAGACCAAGGATAAGGAGCTAGAGGGACTCTAGTATCCACCCCCTGTTCAATCTCCCTCCTTGGTGCTGAGATCCAATAATCATTTCTTCAATCCCGATCAGAGCCATCTAGGAAATATCTATTTGTGATCTTACTCCATTTCTTAAGTACCAGTGGTCCAAATTGAGACACAATTGAACTAAGGATAGCCACTAAACATGCACTTTCATCTTCAGCCCACAAATGGCTCTTTTTATTGATTTCTTAATTTGTGTGTTTATTCACCTATATATTTCTTTGGGAAGGTCAAGATAATTAATTATATTGGAGTTTTGTGAGTCGAGTGTGATTTTTTTTTTTGATGCTGAGTTGAATCTGAGAGTCTTCTCAAGCACTGGACAGTAATACAGTGAGTGTAATACAGTGAGGCTTCTGGATTTATTTTTTTTCATAGCAAAAGAATATATAATGTAAAATTTACAATCTTAACCATTTTAAGGCACAGTTCAGTAGTCTTAAGTACATTTACATTGTTGCGAAATATCTTTTTGGCCTTATAAATCTGAAACTCTATCTGCATTAACTCTATATGCATTTATTCCTCCTCCCAAGCCCCCAGAACCACTATTCTACTTTCCATTTTTATGAATTTGAATACTTTAGATAACTTGGGTAAGCAGAATCAGGCAGTGTTTGCCTTTTTGTGGCTGGCTTCCTTCATTTAGCACATTATCTTCCAGGTTCATCCCTGTTAGAGGATATGTCAGAATTTTTCTCCTTGTTAAAACTGAATGGTATTCCATTGTATGTAGAGACCACATTGCATTTCTCCATTCATCCGTGCATGGATATTTGGGGTGCTTCCACCTCTTGGCTTACTGTGAATTGTGCTGCTATGAACACAGGCATATAAATATCTCTTGGTGACTCTGCTTTCATATCTTTTGGATTCTACTCAGAAGTAGGATTGCTGGATCCTATGGTAGTTCTATTTTTTAATTTTCTGAGGACTCTCCATACTATTTTCCATAACAGTTGCATCATTTTCCATCCTCATTAACACTGCACAAGGGTTCCAGTTTTTCTGCATCCTTGCCAGCACTTATATTTACTGGGGTTTTTGATAATAACCATGCCAATGGGTATGAGGTGATATCTCTTCATAGTTTTGATGTCTATCTCTCTGGGAATTACTGATGTTGATGATCACTACACATGCATCTTGACCATTTATGTATCTTTGCAGACTCCAGTGCTTGGCCATTTTTATCACATTATTTGATTTTTTTATTTTAATTGGGTTATTTGATATTTTGTTTTTGTTGTTGCATTTATTTAAATATTATAAAACATTTCCTTTTAATATTAAAAAAGTTCATTAAAACACCACTAACAAGAAAACTAGAACATTGATGTCAATCTGTGTTATTTATATCTCCTATCTTTCTCTGTCCAAAGAAACTAAGCATTATCTTGAATCTTATTTTTGCCATTGCCTTTCTTTCCTTTTTTGAAGGAAGTTTTATTACAGCTACATATTTCCTTAAATGATATTTTTTTGGTTTGGATTGATTTTAACTTTCTGCAGAGGGTAGAAAGCAATATTTATTATTTTGGGACTTGCTTTCTTTCCTCAAATTCTATTACTAAGACTAATCCATGCTCCTGCAATATGGTTATTGTTCATTCATTTTGACTGAGTTTTATTATTCCATTATATACGCATACCACAAAATATTTATCCATTCTCCTGCCAGAGTCCATGTGTATACTTCCCAGGTTTACAATCTTTATGAATTCTGCTAACATAAACATTCTCATACATGTCTGCTGGTGTATACACATGTGAGATGCCCTTGTGCATATACCTAGGTGTAGGTTTGCTGACTTATAAGGTATTGAATGTTCAATTTCACAAGATGAGGCCAAACTGTTTCAAAGTGTCTGTACCATTTCAGACCCCCATCAGCAATGTATGAAAGATCCACACTCTCTCCATTACTTAATATCATCAAAATCTTAAATTTCAACAGGCAAATGAATGAGGATGGTCACTCATTTGACCTTGATGTGCATTTCCTGATCATTGATGAGGTTGAACATCCCTTCAGATGTTTTCGGCTTTGTGTTTGTTTAATTATACTAAGAAATTCTGTCCATCAAGATACTACAAAGGAAGGGGGAGGCGGGCAGAATGACAGACCAAGATGAGACATCCGCCACACATACAGCTGACAAAAAGCTGGTACGAAGAATATATGCAAGACAGGAACAACTCACTAGAAAATTGGCAAAAGAAATGCAGGCATTTTACAGAAATTTCTCCCAGTTATTACTGTCAGCCATCATATGTGTTTGTACTCATAACACCAGCTGATCATAGAGTGAAGTTTTCTTAACATCAAATGGAAAATCCTTTCAGTGTAGACACAGCTTTCTAAGGTCTGTCCTTAGCTAGTTCGGGGATTAATCATGGAAACCTGCTACCTTCCCCCCTTGACAACTAGAGAATTCATCTGAGTTCAGAAAAAGTATCCACAGGGGCAAAACCTCAAAGCTAAGCTATTCTCACAGATGTTTTCCCAGGGACATGCAAGCCTTGGAAAACCCTAAAATTTAAGTCATGAAATAATCATCCTTCCCAAAGAGAACTGAGTACCACTTTCAGGTAGCAAGTCTGGGTCCTTCCAGAGTACTCCCAGGGGAGATGGAACTCTCCAACCATCCACTGAGGAAGGTTGGACCACTGCTCTCAGATTAATGACCAAAAAAAAAAATCTACTTAGAACTAATTTCTCTTAGAAATTCTCTGGAGCCAATGAGATGGTTAAGTATTTAAGCTTGGAAGGACTTCCCTGCTGGAGTGTGGGTTTCTGGAGAAGAATTAAGAGAAAGTATAAGATGTCAGCAAATAAGAGAATTGAGAATAGACACTAGTCATCAACAATCTTAAACATAGTCTATACTGAAAGTAAGGCAAAAATAGGTCCATTCTGGGTACAGCTGAGTCTTCCCTCCAATGACTTAGGAGGGACTTGAAGAGAGAAAGTCCAAGCTAGAGAAAAGCAGTGAGGTAGAGAAATAAATAGAAATAAAACAAGGGTCGGCTCCCTTTTCACTAACGAGTATTCTAAGGTGTTGCTTGCCATTTGCAGTTAATAGCAAGTGTCTTCCTGTATTTATTCACTTACCTGTCAAGGGAACCTATTCCCTGTGCATCAGTGTGAAATCTGACTAGCAGATTATGCCTTTGGTGCTAACCTGTCAGTCCTAGGATATCCTCTGCTGAGACCCAGGCAGCCACAGAAAAGTGACAGCATGCAGGTAGCTACTTGCTCTGAATTGAAGCTAAGCTAACTAAAAGCTGGACCCTTGCAGTGGAAGTTACCAGCGGAACTCACAAGATATCTTTTCCAATCTCCAAGCTGGATTTGGATGGGATAATTAGACATGTCTACACTGGGAACTGTCAAGGTAAGACAGAGAAAGGTGACAAGATGGACTGCTGAAGTTCGAAAGTTTCCCCTCCTTAAAACACAGAAAATAGGACACTCAGAGCTTGAAGAAGTCTGCAATCTCCTGAACACACCTTGGAGGAAGGTGTTAAATGATAGATTGGAGATGGCAAGTGGGATCCCTGAATTCCATGCAACTCTATGCCTGATTAGGTTGGTTCTCTGCATATGACTCTTTTTCTCCCAAGTCTAGAGGGAGCAAATTCCCAGCCACATATTAATCTCAGAGGCAACTAATAGAACATACTAGTTCATTGGAAAATCATCTTTCTTAACTATTTCCAAGATTCTTTCCAGTCACTAAGAGAGCAAATCACAGATTGTTGACATTTCCAACAAGTTCAGAGGGTGAGTTTATCACCTGGTAAAGATGGTAGCTATGCCCAATGCAGCATTACAACTCCTCTCTCCCTCTCCTTGTCTCTATGTCTGTGTGTATATGTATGTGTGTGTGTTTCTCTGTCTCTCTGTCTCTCTCTGTCTCTTTGTCTCTCTCTCTCTCTCTCTATCACACACACACACACACACACACACACACACTCCTGCAAAGCTTCTCCATAACCCACTAAACAAAAGCAAGATTGGGAGTGGGAAAAAATCCCCTGTTCAACCATTTTCTTGCTTTTATCTCCTCCTTCCTCCTCATCTTACCACTCTTCTTTGAGGCCTAAAGATCCCTGGGTAGTTTGTATTCGATGTTATGAAGTAAAAATGTCTCATGACGGCTACCATGTCATCTCTGAGTCTTTCAGCATTGACAGAGACAAGAACAGAGCTTAAAAAATACACACATTTCCTCCTCACAGGAAACTGGGACAGCAACCGAGTTTATAAAATACACTGTCCTCCTTACAGAAAACTGACACTATATATTCCAAGTGAGTAACAACAATTCCTTCCTTTATTGTTTAATTATGAGCCGACGCAGCCAAGATAAAGGCCCAACCAATCTAGGGCTCAAAAGTGCCAATCATTCTCGGAAGAAAGCTGAGGCTTACTCTCCTTTTATTATATTTGTTATGATTTTAGTTTGTTCAGCGGTAAATGCAATATTGACATTTAGAATCCCTAGAAAAAAAGGAAAAAAGCAACCAAAACATCGTTAGCTTCAAATATTTAAGCAGTTTCCAACTGGAGGCCATGGGTGTTTTCTCGCTCTTTTTAATTTTATCTCCCCTCCCCCTCGCCTAACATTTCCACGGAGGCCTGTCTTCCAGTCAACAACTTATTCTCAATCAATATCTCTTATGTACAGCACGCATGCAATCATGTTCTAAATGGAAAAGGAAGGTTATTGAAGGTGCTTGTTGAGATCATCTGACTGCGGCCAGCGCTGGGTGAGAAGGTAACCAGACAGTGCAAATGGGACAGGTGGGAGAAGAATGTTCTCCCACTACTAATTTACAGTGTTGGCAATAATGCTGAGCTCTCCAGCTATATCCATCTTAAAGCCCAAATTATTTCAGGCTTCTTGGTATTGACATACTAAGAGGCAGGAGTTATTCTTGAAGAAGTTATGCTTCTCCTTTCCCTTGACATTTTCATAAATAAGATTATTTATCTCAAATTTAACTAGTGCCCTGGATACCTTTTATAGGCATTAAACTCCATTTTTTCTTTTTCTAGATGCCTTTGTTTTTTTCCTGGCTGGGTGAGTGGGAGGGGATCCTCCCTGCCAGTGGTGGAGCCTGTGACTGGGCCTCACCAAGGGCTGCTCACCCCCACCCCCGTAATATCCATAGCTTTTTCACTCTCTCTCACTAGACTGGGGCTTCCAGGAATAGAGGCCCCATCGTATTCATCTCTGTACCTCCCATCCAAAACAATGCCTGGTGTAGAAACAATGTGAGTTTGCTGAATTAAGAAATAACTTTTAAAAAGCATTTCTGAACTAAGCACATAAGAGATGGTAGCCAGAGAATGCCCCAGGAAATTATAAAATCAGCTTGGAGCTAATAAAAAACTCTATGATCTCCGTGCACCCATCCTCCCTTCCCCACACCCTGCCCACCCAGCTCCCTCTGTTTCTCCAGAAACCACAACTCCAAGGGCTGGGGTAATTTCTAAAATTTTGTCTGTGTTCTTGTGGTTTCCTTATAGAACTCCCTCCCAACTGGGTAGGATTGATTGTCTGATGGTCGAAAGATACAAGTCTTTTTAAAATTTTTAGACTAGGTGAATTCAAGGCTGTTATGGGTGTGTGTGTGTGTGTGTGTGTGTGTGTGTGTGTGTGTGTGTGACACAGAGAGAGAGAGAAAGAGAGAGAGAGAGAGAGAGAGAGAGAGAGATGAGAGAGAGATGAGAGAGAGAATTCTTTCCTCTCTGTACCAATCTGAAGGAGATTTTTTTGATGCAAACAGCCCCTGAGTCAGGGCAACTCTCTAAATTAGCTTTGGAAAGAAAGCCAGAAGAGAAAATAACAAGCTCACTGCCTGGCACAAGGCAAGGCTCAGCACATGTTTGAGAAAATGTTCTATTAATTAATTAGCTCCTTTCTGTGGCAAGGCTTTTTCACACACCCACTCATGAACTTGAACTCTTGGGGGCATATTCCAAAGGTGCTTCTTGGCCCTAGCTACACTTGCAACTTCCCCTCTGGCTTCCCACGCCATGGATCCCGTCACTTACAAGAAGGCCGTGTGTTGGGCCTTCAGCTTTGAATGGGATACACCCTCTTCTCAGTGTGACCTCTGGATCACTCCTATTCTCTAAAATTTGACTTAGAGTCACAAGCCCAGGAAACTGTCACTCACCTGCCCTCCCCCAGGCTAGTGCCCCCCACACCCCCTCACCTCCCCCTACACTCCCACCCTCCACTCCTCCCCCTCCCCCTACCCCCACTTCCTGCCCCTCCCCCACAGCAGCCAGCACACACGACTCCCTCTGTCTGACCCTCTGTCTGCGAAGCTCCCTTTCTGTTAGTTGACAGGGCGCATGAGAATAAGATGATGTGTTTTGTCTCTGTAGCCCAGCACCCAGCACAACGCCTAGAATGGTCCATAAATATTTACTAATGAGTGAATACATGGATGAATTAATGGGAGAATGCTAAACACTGTAAACGTCTGGAAATAGCCTCGGAGAAGCTATACAATATGTCAAAACCTACCATTAGACTTGAGCCATAAGTCAGAAAACCTCGGCAGGTAGATGGGCTGTGGCGGAGAAGCTGGGGTGAGGCAGAAGGCGGAGACCCCTGCCAATAAGCAGGACCAGAGGGGAAAGAGACTTTCAGAGCTGGAGATGGGAGCTTTGCTCTACCCCAACTTTGTTACGTGAGGAGCCAGACAGAGACCCTTTTCCTCCAGTCTGCAAAGACAGGTGATCGTGCTGGCCCACACCCCAGTTCTTCTACGCATAAATAAATAAATCTAAAAAAAAATAATGGCGTGGAGACAGGGCGACAGTGGGGTCAGGAGGAGGGAGGCTTTCACCTGGGGGCCAGATTCCGCATTGACAGGATCCAGGATGCCATGGGAAGGGGCTGGGGGAAGGACAAGTCATCCCTGACTCCAGTGAGGTTGCCACCTGATCCCTGGGGGCATGAAGAAGAGATGGGGTGTGGGCAACTGCTCTGAGCAGCCCAGGTGCTGCCAACAGTGGGGAAACACTCAATGTCAGGAGCAAGAGATCAAAATGCGATGGAAGCAACATGTCCCAGTGTTTTAATTCAGCCATTGTACTTTGGAATGTTTTAATTAAGGTTTATCTGTTACCATTATGACTATAATCCTGAGCAGCGCCAAGCCTGCCCCGGCAGAGGGAAGAGGAGGAAAACACAACATAATTAAAATAATTATTAATTTAATCTCATTCTGTATAGATTATTAATTATTGTTGCTATTATTAGGCACGGGGGTGGGGGGCAGACCCCGCCCCTTCCTGAACCCAGCTTGGCAGCTCCTGTGGAGGTAGAAAGTGCAGCCTGCAGCTGAGCCTAGGAAATCCTCTCTCTTATAAGGCAGCCGTCCTGTCTGCACCCCATAGAATTCCTACCCCCAGCTTTCCTTAAGAAAGCCTCTTGCATAAAATCTGCACAGTGCTGGCTTTGAGGGAGATTCTGTGTCTGGTTGTGTTCACGGCCTGCCCTTTCCTCCCCAGAGCGGAGTTGGGATGGGGATGGTGGGGGGCAAGGGCCTGAGGACCCTCGCCCCAGTCCTTATTGCTCTGGGCTTGTTGGTGTGTCCTGCTCTCCCATTAGACCATGAGCCCCTGAAAGAGATTTTTCATGTCCTGCATCTTTCTGGATCCTCCAACATCTCTTCCCAACCCTTATCTGAAGAAATATGTGTCAATATGTGTCTAAAGAAATATGTGTCTAAAGAAGTATTGCTTCAATAATATGGAGGAAGAAGGAGAAAGAGCAGGAAAGAGAAGAGCAAGCATAGGAGGGTGAGCTGGTGTGATAAAGGCAAAGAATCCAGTCCTCCTGAAGATCAGTGATCACCTGGGCCAGCAGCAGCTCCATCTTCCCATGTGACCAACCCTTGTGCCCCCCACACACACACACACAAAATCTGCCATGACTTTCCATTCTTCATGGGTGTAAATGACTAATGACTATCAAAGCAATGTGATTAGGTGGCCTTTACAAGCTTCAGTACCTACCAGGATAACTATAAGTCACTCTGACACCATAAATGCCGTCTTGTAAAACAAAAAAGGAAATCTCCCCAAGAAATGAATTTAAATCTAAACTGTTTCCCCTTTTCTGACCATCAGTGAAGAAAGTGAGACTCACCTGTGGGACATATTCATCAGAATAATGAAGTGACACCACTGGGCAGATCAAGTCCTAGAGACATGAACACGATTTATACTGAAGGTTTCCCTGAGTCATCGGAGCCCTCAGGCTTCGTGGAGGTACGTTAGGACCACTTTGGGGTGGAGGGAAGCTAGTTTAGCAAGATAGTCTTGCTTTCTTGTATTGCCATGTGTCAGTTCTTTGTTTAGATTCATTTTGTGAAAAGGACTCAGCAACTTTGAAACCCCTGATCTAGTCCAACTCCCTCTTAGAGCAGAGGAAATGGGTCCGGGAGGTTGGGTTTTCCCAGAGTCCCAGCCTGGGCAGTGGCAGAGCTGGGCACAGATGCCACATCTGCCGGCTTGCTACACTGTGTCCTGCCTGAGACACTCTCCTGAGATAGCAGCCCACTGTCCTGGGGTCAGGTTCAAGTCAACCCTGGGCTGTCAGTGGGCAAAGCACTCCAAGCTGATCTGCCTTCAGAACAAAGATGGTGAGGTCCAGCTCCAAAGCCGGGGTCCAGCTCCCACTACCTGTGAAGACCCCCTGAGGCCACAGCCCTTCAGCATCTTTGAAAGGCGTCAGGCTATGGGCCTTCCTGGTGGCGCAGGTGGTTGAGCGCCTCACTGCGAAGCTGTCCGCAGCCTCTCTGGTGTGGGTTCAATCCCAGCCGGCCAGCGAGAATACCACATGGCATGGCAAACCTCTCCTGTCTCGCCCGCTGCTCCTGTCAGCTGTGTATTTCATCCATCTGCCTGTTCTGTTCCCCGCTCTGTCTCCTCTCACCCTCCTGCACATCTGGCCTGTACCCGGTTCTTGTATAAATAAATAAATCTTAAAAAAAAAAAAAAAAGGCATCAGGCAGCAATCACCTCATGACTGATTCTGATGGACTGGTGAGAGTCAGACACTTGCTTGTCTGAAGCCTGGCCAGGATTTCAGGATGTGTCTTATTTCTACTCTGTAAGCAAGTTTTTGCCTCCTGAGAGAAAGGAGGCTGCCAGTCCTGCTGAATGGAGCCTAATTGGAGACTTTCACTGCTCGTAGACAAAATAGAAAAGGGGCTGATATCAGCACACTTATTTTCAGCTCCTGCGCTTCAGATCCACATTCCTAAGGTCTCCGTGGTCCTGTGTTCTGCGCCTAATGTCCTAGCTAATCATTAACGTGGCTTGATGTTCCTGTGTGTCAGGCAATGTGCTAAGAGCATTACATGCCAAATCCCCTGTTACTCCTTAACACCTCTTAAGAGCAGAACCAACTTGCCTCCCACTTGGCAGAAAGAAAACAGCAGCCTGGGGAGGTCGGGTGACCTGCCCAAAGTTACACAGACACCCTGGATGTAAAGGCTGTGGACACCCCAGACCCACGGCTCCCCACGGGGTCAGGAAGTTTCCCATTGTGGACATTAGCCACCTGGGGGAGCTCTCATGATGTCACAGGGTCTGCCCCACTTACTAACAAACCATCAAATTATCCAAACATTCCAATATTTCAGAATCCCATTTCTGTCTCCTGGATTCAGTCCATGTCCTTGGAAGGAGCTCCATGAACTCTTTTCACAGCCTGTCCCAGTTTAGGGGTTGGAACATTTGGGTCACGGTGCCTGTATGATGTAGATCAAAGGGCTTGACATTGAGTCTCATCTCTAAAAATATCTCATGGAAAGTTACCTGAAATTCTATCATAAGTTCTATTCTTTAAAAAAAAAAAAAAAAAAAAAAAAAAACACCTTCCTGCTGTATTTATTAACTCTCCTGCCATATCTTCTCAAAATATCAGGATCCCTAAAGGGTAACCTAGTAACTTCATCACATCTTGGGGTGAACCCAGATTTCCTGTCCCCTCTGAGAAGACTGAGGAAGGAACTCACAGCTCAGAGATCAGTGCCCATTTGTGGGGAAAGGACCCGAAAGAAGAATAGGAATAAAAGCAAACATGGGCTGGACAGCTGCTCTGCCTCACCAGCACATGGAGTGCTTTGTGACCATTTCCTTTAACCCTGAGAGGGGAATATTTTTATAGATGAAGACAGTGTGATTCAGAGAGGACACAACACCTGCCCAACACCATTCGATCCCAGTTAGAAAGACAAGAACATGTCTGTGGGATGGATAGGGGGCAGCGCATTCCAGAAAAAGTTTTCAGAAGTAAAAGCACATGATTTTGAGTCCCGTTGAGGCACAGACGGAGGGCACAGACTCAGGACACACTTTCCACACTAGTTTGGCACCCATTCCTCCTTCACCCAAGTCCTTCAGTGACCTTTCACGTGGCCAGGGGAGGGTGGGACACTCATTGCTATGCATCAAATAATAGGTAACAGAGAACTTTAAATCCAGAAATGACTGTAGAGATTTAGTCTAATTTTGACATCTAGTCTCCAGATTCCCAACTAATGTTTTCCTTCTTCCTACTAGATTGTGTGACTTTTGAAATCTAATGTATAAAAAAAAAATCTGGAAAATCTATCTGTTGCATGATTACATTTCTAAAGGTACATTTGATTTGCTTGCAATGTATTTCTTGTCTCTCAGGACCTGGGATTCTGAGAGGCAGTTTCCTCAGAAATACTCATCCAATATTATTAGCCTTGCTGTGCCCAGAACAGAAGAGCCTGGGAGTGGGATTAACACTAAGAGAAATTCAATTAAACAAATATTGGTTGAGTACCTACTATGTGTGAGGTACTATGTTAACTCCAGTGACGACAATTTGCAGAGCTTAGGCATTGGCCTGCAAGTTATATTGCTGATTTGGAGTGTGCGTGTGTGTGTGTGTGTATGTGTGTGTGTGTGTGATGTGCATATATTTGCATGAGCCAACATAAATTGCCCCCTCCTTTCTCCACTTTTCCCACTGTGAACTGATGAATAAATTCCCATTAACTGCCTCCCTCATGAGCAACCTTGGAAATAAGTCCTATTTACAAATATTTCTTCAGCCCACCTACCTCAAGCCCCATGTTCCCCTGATGACCGTAGGCAATAACATGAATAAAACTCAGAATGATTTCCTTCTCTGGGCATCAATCACCACTCTCCTGGGCAGATAGGCAAGTGATTCAGTGCCAGGCTACTCCAGAGATGTTAGGGAATGTCTGCAAATTCTAGATACAGAAATCCATGACTCTGGGGCTTGGGCCCTTGATAGGTTATCTAGGGGGAGAATAAGCTACATCCAGAAGGGGACAAAGGAGACGTTTTGTAAGCTCCTGACATTATTTCTCACATTTTACCACCTAGGAGGGAGCCACAAGTCCCTTTAGTCATTGCTGCAAGAAAACGTTTTGACATGAACTCTCATACATCATGACGGAGGTTAGTTACCAAAATGCACACATTTGCCTTAGCCAGTTTCATTTACTACCCTTTAAATTATTTCTCAGCCTTGCAAATCTTGCTGTGACAGACAGAGCAGGGGGGGAAACCACTAAGTGTTCATTTTTCATATAATATATTCCAATCCTGTTAGGTCGTGCTGCTGAAGGTAATATTTCTGGCATTCATTTAATGAAATTGACATTGATGAATGGTTAATTATACAAATTACATTCTTATTAAATCCCCTAGAATCAGTGCCTTAAAATTTCCTAGCTATGGGCTTCTTATGGTTGATACCTTTTTTTTTTTTTTTTTTTTTGCTCTGAGTATCTCCTCTGTTGGCTGCTATAAGACTCACTCTGCATATTTTTCCTCCTCTAAGAAACTTTGAAAAGCATTAAAAATCCCCTAGTTAAGGCAATTACTGCCGATAAGTTAATCTTCATGGGATGTTTAAGCCCCAGTTCTTGCATATGTTTATTCTGATTTTTTTCCCTCTCTAGACAGTTTCTGCCCTGGAGGTGATAGGAGGGAAGGAAAACTCTGACTCCTGCTGAATAATGGTCTGATGGGCAGAGAGGGGAGAGAGAATTAGTTGTGTGGCCAACTCCCTCCAGTGGCTGATAGATGGATGGATGGATAATAGATAGATAGATAGATAGATAGATAGATAGATAGATAGATAGATAGATAGACAGATAGACAGAGTCAATGCACATAGGTCCAATGGGGAAGGATCCGTAAGTGGCCACTTACATACAAAGCATATTTGACTGACACATCTTACCAAGAGAAAAGCATGTGCTTTGCCTTTTCATTGGGGAGCAGAAGGATGAATCCATTAAGAGATCATTTTTTTCCCTATCACCCTGACTAGTCCCAATGACAACATATATATATACCGACTATCCAGTCTAGACTGGCTAGCACTGAGTAGGCACCTTGGAGAATTAAAAATAGCTTCTTTTTGGGGGGAAATTTTTGTCAAAGACATATTTTTGTCAGAGGACAATAGCAAACTTGGATTGCTCTCTCCAACAAGGAGAGGCAATGGCAATGTTGCTGGGAGAACCAGATCTAGTTTTCAAAGTCCGCTTAATCTTTCTTTGAGTTTTCAATTGCCATGGACTCATAAGTGATGAGGTGGTTTCTGGCACAGGCTCAGCTGGGGACTTGAACTCCTGGGCACTTTCCTCCTCCCATGCATGTCTCCCTTGGACCAGTCAATTGTCTGGGGCAGGTGAGGTTACTTTGACTAATTTGAACCTATAAATAAATGTGTCTGGTTTAGACCATGTGGTAGGTTAGAGAAGTATGTTGTGTCTAATCACCAGTTAGACTGAAGTTCACCTTATTTCAGTGGGTCCTGTGGACAAACCTCTTGACTTATGCCGAGTACTATTAAGTCAACTAGACTCTAAGTGTTATAGGGCAGGGAGAGGGGCAGCCCAAACCCCGCAAACCTGCCTATTTTAAATGGGTTCTGTCATCCGCCGCATCAACACAAAACATATGAGACTTTAATGGGAAGGAACTTTAATAAAACTAGGAAACAATACAGGTAAGGCAAAGAGTCTAGTTTTTAAGTGAAGCACCCAAAGTTACCCGTCCCCTCGTGGGTAAAAGTCCATCCATATGGGATCGGCCCAGAACAAGGCCCCAAAGCCTGCCACAAGTCTAAAGCATCTTCCAGTGGGGACCCACAGAAAAGGGTCAGAAACAACCAGACAAGCCCGGAAGGAAAAGAGCAAAATCAACATCAAGATAAAAGCTGCCATTGTCACCTCCCCACGGGTCTCACCCACATCTGTGTCACCCAGTCCACGACCAAAAGACAAGCGCAGTTTTTTCACGTGTCTTTAAGCTCCATGCGCCTCCTCCAGGTCTCCTTCTGGCTCCATCCTGCTTCCTTCCTCAGTCTCTTCTGCAGCTTCTCCTCTCCCTGCTCAGCTCCACCCTCCCTTGGGTGGGGCAAGGAACCTCCCCCTTTCTTGGGGACCACCCTGTTACGTAAGCAGCACCCATTCCCACATCAGCGCTCAATTGGATCATCTCAGAAATCACACCTGTAACTGTTAATAGTACTAATTCTCTAGAGACAGAAAGACTTGGGTTCAAATCCTCACTGCTATTTCCTAGCAACATGACCTTAATACACCTAAACCCATGTGTCCTCACTTACAAAATGGAGGTAATAATGGTGCCTGCATTAAAGGGATGTTGTGAAGCTTCAAAATGAATGAGATGCACATGGGGCTCAATAAATGGGAACCATTTGATTATTTAGGAATGCTTTTCAGTGACAGGTACACAATGCCCTTTGGATTGTGGCTTAAACCGTAAGGACATATATTGTTTGCTTAACAAAAAGTCCAGGGGGAGATGGTCTCAGAGTAGTTCTGCCAGCTGAGTGATGTCATCAGTAGCCCAGGAGCCCTCTATTTTATTATCTACCGTCCACAGCATGCTACCTTTTCAGAAAAAAGAGATGTATTTTTTTTATAGGTTTTGTTTTTTAGAAAAGTTTTAGGCTCCCAGCAAAACTGAGCAAAAGGTAAAAATTTCCAGTATTCCCCTGTTATAGAGCAGCCCCGATATTGAACGGGTTCCTTTTAGGACATCCTTTTCCCCCTAACACCCCCAGCCCCACCATTGTCAACATTCACATGTTACCTTTTTATCCTCATACAAGATGACCATCAATGCTTCAGTTACCACACCCATATTCAGTGAAGGGAGAGGTGATAGGGGCACTAGTGAGCCTTCCCAGCTTACCCATTTTTTCAGAAAGCAAGGTATCTTTCCTAGAAATCTCTTACCTGATTCCACCTTACAGCTCATTGGTAAGAACTCTGCCTCTTCCCAGTTCTTTACTACTAGGTGCCTAAGGGAGCAGGAAGTTGAGGGTGGGTTTTGAGTGACTCTACTGTTATCATTTAATTCAGCCCCACACCTTCTTGTCTCAGTAGGTGAGGTGAGGCCCAGTCACCTTTCTTTCTGCTGGGTAAAGGTGAAAGCCACCTCCTTGATAACCCCTCCCTCCCCATAGGGGTCTTGCCATGACCTGCCTGAGGGCTTGAGAAAGGGGAGGGAAGGGTCATTTCTCTTTGAGTTCATTTGCTTCTGAAAGGTCATTTCCTGCAAGCATTTCTCACCTACCTGCCAGGAATCTGACTTCACTACCCTGACCCAGAAGGAAAAGTCCTTCTCCACTTCTTCATTCCTTCTCAAATCCCATATCCATCTGTTTGGAGTCAGCTTGTGCAATCACATATTACTAGTTTTAATTGTATAGCAAGGGGAAGATAGGAGATATTAATCAGGTACTGTAAGCCCAGAGAGTGAATGTAATAAATAGACTATTAAGTTAACCAAGTTTTCGGCTTCACTAGTGAAAGCTGCCATCTATCTTGTGTGGCTTTCTGCATGCTTCATTACCACATATAACCACACTGAAAAAATATGCCTTATCCTTTATAATGAGATGATAAGTTCCCTGCAGTGGATAGAGCGGAGCCCTGATTCTAAGTCTTCATGAAGCTGGGCCTTGAGGATGGTGTCTGTGTCCCAGGGCCTGACACTGAGGTGGGTAACAGGGCAAGTCTCCAGGTACAAGAGTCTGAATTGTCTGGTTCAGAGCATTCCCAGGAAGCTGGAGACTCTCCCCATCAGAAAAAAAAAAGAGAGAGAGAGAAAGAGGAATATTCCCTTTGACCAGTGGTTACACAGCCAGTCATTCTGGAATCAGCACCACCCTATCTGGGGGGCTTCCGTGGGACCACCCTGAAGTCCCCACTCACCCAAGCTGCTGGTGGGTGCTCGTCTCCTCTTGCCCATCCCACTTCCCCTTCAGCACAGGAGCAACTGGGAGCCAGTTTGGACCCATATCGAAAAAATAGAGCCCCCAGCACTATTGCTCGCTGTTTCGGAGGGCCTCTGACAAGTCATTTATTCTCTCCAACCTTGGCTCTCTCCTCTGTAAAATGGGGTTAATGAAGCTAGCTCTCCAGAGATGTGGAGAGAATTAGATGAGATAATAGCTAGAGGAGCACCCAGCAGTGTGCTTGATGCCAACATCCTTTTTCCAGAGTGAAGATTAAGTTATCAGATGGGATAATGAGATCTTTCAAAGTTAAAATAATCTGCATATCATACAGTTCCACTCATATGAAATGTCTAGAACAGGGAAATCTATAAAGACAGAAAAGTTTGTGGTTGCCTCGGACTAGGAGAGGGTTGAGGGTAGGCTAAGTCTAAGGGAGAGAGGGTTCCTTTTAAGGTGATCAAAATTAACTTGTTAGGTGGTACTCATACATACCTGTGAAAATACCAGAAACGGTTGAATTGTGTGCTTTGAATGGGTGAATTGTAGAGTCTGTTAACTGTCTATCGATAAGGCCATTTAAAAACAAAACCATTAACTCTAATCGAAGTAAGACGCTATAGCAGCAAACCTAGCACCACACAATGGCTGGGGCAGCACAGGCTGCATGTGAGCAGGAAACATATGTCTGGTCTGGACAGGCCAAGGTGGGCACCCCAAGTCTGGGGAGCAGAGTTCAAGACAGAATATCTTCAGCTTGAGAACAGCATACATATTCCTGGTATACATAGCCCTGGACTGACAGGAGCAGTTCTTTACAGAGCTCTCAGCACCTCCCTCATCAATCCGCTACAAAATAAAAATAAAAAACAAATATAATTTTGCAGGTGCAAGTTTGAGAAATGCTGGTCTAAATGCAGCATTGGTGAGATCTTGCTCCACCGCCAACCCCAAGCCCCTGGAGAGGCCTCCGCATGGGAAGGGAATTTTTCCCCAAACTGAGACAAGGCTGGATTTGACAGGACAAGAATAGCTCCAAGATATTAAAGGCATTTTCTCAGTCTCCTCCATCCTGGAGAGATTTTCTACTTCTGCCTGCCCCTGAGATATTGTGCACCAGATGGCTATGTATTCTTCCCTCAGGGGATTTCCTCTTTGCCCAGGGTATCTACTCACCCTCGAGCCAGTGACACCCCTCGCCGGATCTCCATTCAGGTATCTCCGGAGCTCTAGACCAACATGGTCAAAGGGTGTCCTACAATTTTACCTGGATATTCCCCAACCATCTCAAATCCTTATGTCCTTAACCCAAACTGTCATCCTCTCCCTTTCTCAGGCTTCTTTCTTCTATTTGATGTCTTATTCTGGGGGGGGTAGCATCCCCCATCCAATTTCACAAACCAAAATCAAGGAGTCCTAACACCTCATTTTTCTTTTTCTTCTAGCTCTCAGTCAACAAGTGTTCCATTCTGTCCACTAAATAACTTCCTCGTTTTCACTTGGAGCACCGCTGTGGCCTCCTACAGTGTCTCCAAGCTTGCCATGTCTCCTCATTAACCCATTATCCATCCAGCTTCTGAAGTGATCGTTTCCCCCACTTCAAATGGCTTCCCATTGCCTACCAAATAATGTTCGAACTCCCACGTGTGGTTTGCAAAGTCTTTCATGAACTGACCTTGTGAGCTCATCTCTTTTTACTCCCTACCTCTACCATGACCCAATCCCAGTCAGCCAGGAAGCTGGCCCTTTGTTCTTGGGAGTGACAAAGACAGACAGTATGCATTTGGATGTCCCCACATAACATGCTGTTGATTGACCCCTTTGTCCTCACCACCCCCAGGTCCCCAACAGGAGAAAAATTGCCTAATAGTCCTGCCTGCAGGCTTCAATCCTATAATATCAAACTTCTCTCCCACTTTCCATGCCTCACCCTCATGTGAAAGCTGATGTAGTCCAATGCTAAATGTTTTCATTGTACCCTCAGTTCAAAATTGTGGGCTTTTAAAATATGGAATGGAGCCATAATTAATAATATTCCCAGTGTATAATCACAGAGCAAAGCAAGGAAGGCCCAGCCCATTAGGTCAAACATGCTGAGTGCTGTGGGAAAGCAGAAATCCATTTCTAAAGACATGAAGAGTAGCTGGAAACATAAAAGGTCAGATCACTGGCTCAGTTAGACTTGATTATATGAGGCTAGCATGTAGATAAAGGCCTCAAAGCTGGGATGGCGTGTTTAAGAGATAAATGAAACCAGCAGGGGAGCAGTGGTGCTGCTGTCATCCCCTCAGAGGAGCACAGACCAGCTGGAGTGGGCAGACAGCAAGCCCTGAGGTGCAGCTTCCCACAAACACTGAGCTTGGAAGTGACCCAGGTGAGCCAGGTGCATCTTCCTGCGCTTGACCAAGGTAGACCCTTCTTGTTCTCTGGTTAACACAGTCTGCACCTACTTCTTTCCAGGGAGCAAGAAACTCACTATGCCATCTCCTCAAAAACACCCCAAAGTACAGGCAAGAAGGCTAATAACACATTTTCCTTACTGGTTCAGGAGAGGGGGCGTAGAGAGAGTGTTTGCTTGGAAAGGGCAAGTGGCTTCTTAGGATCATCTCTAAGTAGAAGTTAAAATTCTTAACAAGTCTCTGCAATCCTTCCACACGAACCCCCTCCAAAGGCTGTGAAATTTGGAAGAGAAATGAAAATTATTTTCCTTTCATGGGTCCTCAAGCAGTACAGGGGCTTAGGTGACTGTCAGTCTTAGGGGGTGATTTCTCACCTGGCATCGGCAAAGGGAAGGGCACTGGCCCCAGTTGGCATCCTGACAGTCAGTGAGCAGTGGGGAAGCCGTGGCTCGCTAAGTGAACTGAGCAACAGTTGTCCTCACTCTTGACGACCTGAGCTTGCTCAAGCCCTTCTTGGTGCCACTACTGTGTCCTGACATCCAGTGAGATCAGGACTTGCCAGCAGTGGGTCTTGCACACAATGGGTGCTCATAAGTACTGTACAAGCTGTGAAAACATGGACAGAGATTACCTGGTGTGTTTGTGAGATCCAATGCCTCTGAGATATAAATTGGGCATCAATCTAGCATAGAGGTAGGAGGTAGTCTTGGAAGTCCTTTCCAAACCCACAGAATTCCCAAAATGTTGCTCAGAAAAGAAGCACCCTTCCCTTTTTTCTCTAATATCCCAGCAGATTCAGACTGTTTCCAAGGCAGACCCTCTAACTACAGAAGACGAGGTGGTGAGGGTCTTCTCACCAGTCCTCTCACCAAGACCTCTGCATGATAAGTAAGGAAATGGTGGCCCCAGGAAGGGTCAGGGCCACCCAAGTTCACATGGTTAGTTAATGACAAAGTCATGACTGAAAGTAGCTTTGTTCTCAAAGAAGTCTTCAAATAGGTGAGCCCTACAGTATATACTCAGCTCAGCTTCCTCTCAACCCTTCCAGTAATTAACTCATAAAAAAAAAAAAAAAAAAAAACCCAATGCAGGGGAAGGAAAACCTATCCTGGAGTTCAGAGCTTCTTTAAATGCCTCCTTGGGTAGTGCAAGGATTAATAAATTTCCCAGTAGAAGAAGATCTTACAGAACTCAACCCAGAATTGTTCCTAAGTTGGGACCCTCTTCCCTTCACTTTCTGCTGCAGGAAATCTCACACAAGACACACATCTAATGAGTAAGTCCCTGAGCTCCTATTTGTTTTTCCTCCCCCAGTCCCTGTGCCAGCCCTGACTGTGGCAATGAGTGAAAACACAGATGAATTTTGGAAACATATTAAGAAGCAATTATGGATTCTTTGCCTTTAGATGCTTCCTCCTTCCCCTTGGGTTCCAAGAATTATCATAAATTCCTTGGTCAGGAGAAGCTATCAAAATACTATCCATCTGGATTTAATTTCCAGAGCTGCTAAGCCACAGAGTGACCAGAGTTAAAGGTCTATTCATAAATTTTCCTCTCAGTGCCGCCTGCCTGAGCCCAAACTCTGCCTGCAATCTGCCTGTCCTGACCAGATAACAGATGGGACCAGCTTGGATTCTGCACACGCAGCATGGCTCTCTGGCTGACCAACTTCTCTCTGCCCTTTTGAGTCAAATGTAGCCTTGTTGTCTTGAACTTCGTGGGCCTGGGTCATCTTCTCTCCTGCTCATCTTTGCTGGCATGGCTGTGCACGTTAGCTGAATACAACCTGTCCAGATGTGCTTCTGCTTAAACTATTCAAGCCCTTGACCTCCTTCCTCCTTCCTGGCCCCAGCTGCACACCTGGAACCATTTGCGTCTCTAATGCCATCTGCAGAGAACGAGGATCAGGGAGGAGGAAATTCAAGGCTGTTGATGAGACTACTTTCTATAAATCGGACAGATTACTGAAAATTGTTTAAAAAAAGAACGGTGAGACTTAAGAAAAGGTTAACACAATGCAATTAGGACATACGACAGTGATTCACGTAAGAGTGAGAGAGTGAGCTAGTCAGCTGGTGGTTCCGTTGGGTGAAGTGAAAGGGAGGAATTCTTTCCTATAGATGCAAGCAAAGAAACACTATCAGTTATCTAAACTGGACAGCAAATTCCTTAAGTACTCTTAGAGTTGTTCGTATTTTCTTTTTTTATCCTCCTGACTCTGTGACAGGAACCAGGGACAAAGATTATTTAATATATACATAATATATTGATATATGTTAATTATACCATACCTCCATTGCAGTATTGTACAAAATGGATTCACTGCCTTTAAAAAATTCCCTGTGCTTCATCTGTTCAACCCAAGCCCCTGCAAAATACTGATCAGTTTATCCACTCGACAGTTTTGCTTTTCTCCAGTGTCACATAAGAGTAATCATTGGTGTGTAGTTTTTTTCAGACTGGTTTCTTTCACTTGGCAATATGTATCTTAAGATTCATCCGTGCTATGGCCTGAAAGCTCATTTCCATTTATTGCCAAACAGTATCTCATTACACAGATTTACCCAGTTTGCTTATCTATTCATCTCTTCGAGGGCATTTGGTTACATTTGGTTTTTGATGGGAATGAATATGTCACTGTAAGTATTCACATGTTCTTATGTGCACATAAGATTTCAATTCAACTGGGTAATCACCCAGAAGTGCAATTACTTGCTCATATGGTAAGAGTATGTTTGCTATGTAAGAAACTGCCAAAATATCTTCCAAGTGACTGTGTCATTTCGCATTCTCACCAGCAATAGAGGAAAGTTCATGTTGCTCCACATCTTTTCATTGTCTTGTCAGTTTTTTCAATTTTAGTCATCTTAATAGGTGTGGAGAAGTAACATGTTGTTTTGGTAATTTGCATTTTCCTGTTGACAGATGATACTGAGTATCATTGCAATATGTTTACTTGCCATCTGTATATATTGGATGAAGTGTCTGTTCAAATCATTTGCCTATTTTTTTAATTGGACTGTTCTTATTGTCAGATTTTAAGAGTTCTTTGTATGTTTTGAATACAAGTTCTTTATCATATGAGTGATCTGCAAATATTTTTTCTCAGTCAGTTAATTGTCTTTTCAATCTCTAATGGATGTTTTCAGAAGAGCAAAATTTTCAATATTAATAACATCTAAATTATCCTTTTTTTTAAGTTTTTGGTGTTATATGTGAAAGCCCATCACCAAATAAATCCACAATCACATAGATTTTCTCTGTGGGTTTTCTTCTAGATGTTTTATAATTTTGCATTTTACATTTACATTTCTATCATCCATTTTGATTTATTTTTTATTAAAGATTTAGGGTATATGATATATTAAGGCTCTTTTTCATATCAAGATGCCCAATTGTTCCAGCAACATTTGTTGAAAAGACTGTCCTTTCTCCATTGAATTGCCTTATAAAAATATCAGTTGAATATATTTGTGTGGATCTATTTCTGGATTCTCTATTCTATTCTGCTGATTTATTTTCTCACCAATACTATGTTGTTTTCATTACTATTGCTTTATAGTAAATCTTGATATTGGGTAGTGAATCTTCCAACTTTGTTCTTCCTTTTTAGTATTGCCTCAATGATTCTATATCCTTTGCCTTTCCATGTAAATTTTAGATTCAGTTTGCCTCTGTCTACAAAATAGCTTGCTGGGATTTTTGGTTGGCATTCAATTTATATTGAAACTTCTTCTCTGTAAACACCGAATGTCTATTTATTTAGATTTTTTTATTGTTTTTTCATCAGTTTTGTACTTTTCTACAAATAGAGATACTATACCTATTTTGTTAGGTTTACATCTAAGTAGTTCTTTTTTTTTTTTTTTGGTGCTACATAAATGGTACTTTCTATTTCAATTTCTAATTGTTTGTTGCTGGTGTATATTCAAACAATTAACTTTTTTATTAAATTATTTTATTTTTTATTTTTTACAAATTGTTCATTTTTAAACACTATTTGCTTCTCCCTACCCCCTCAGGTGTAGTCCCCATAGAGTTTCCTTCACCAATGTACCTGTGCACCATCACCTCAGTCCCCTGTGCTCCTCCCTCCCTCCCTCTGATCCCTCTCCCTCCTCCTCCCCTACAGTATGTCTCTGGTTTATAATTGTCTGGTTTTGCTTTGTTGTGTTTTGTACTGTTATTATTTTGTTCCCCTATATTCCTGCTATAAGTGAAACCATCCAATATTTTTCTTGTTCTATCTGGCTTATTTCACTGAGCATAATTCCTTCTAGTTCTATCCATGTTGCTGTGAATGGCATGAGTTTATCTTTTTTGATTGCTGAATAATATTCCATTGTGTATATGTACCACATCTTCTCGATCCAATCATCTATTTTTGGGCCTTTGGGTTGTTTCCAGGTTTTGCCTATTATAAATGGTGCTGCAATAAACATAGGGGTACAGGCGGTCTTTTGGAACAATGTTCTTGTGTCCTTTGGGTAGATTCCTATGAGTGGGATTGCCAGGTCATATGGTAGCTCCCTTTTTAGTAGACTGAGGAACCTCCAGACAGCTTTCCATAGTGGTTGGACCAGTTTGCACTTGCAACAACAATGTGGGAGAGTTCCTTTTTCACCACATCCTTGCTAACATTTGTTGATGCTAGTTTTTTGATATTAAGGCAATTAACTTTTTGTCATTAAAGACATAAATTTTTGTTTCCTCCCATTAATTCATTGATTCTGTTCCATAAAAGCTGAAATGTAGTCTTCAAGGATGGGCCAAAATAGGCAGCTTGCCATGATTCTGACTTCCTATTCAAAGCAGTTAGCTTTTGTATATTCACATTGTAGCCTACAATCTTGTTCTATTTGCTTATTAATTCCAGAGTGTTTTTGAAATATATTTTGGGAGATATCATACATAAACAATTGTGTCATCTGTAAACACAGTTTGATTTCTTCCTACAAGCTACATACTTTTTTTACTTTTACTTTTACTGCACTAGCTGGGAATTCAAGTGCAATATTGAATAGGAATGATAACAGGGATAAAACATTTAGTTTCTCACTATTAAGTGTCATGTCAGCTCCAGGTTTTTCTTTTATGCCTGTTATGAAGTTTGAAGTTCTATTCTTAGTTACTTTACAGCTTTTGTTATGAGTGGACATTGAATTTTGATAAGATCACTTGTGCTTGTCACTCAGGGCTTGGGTTAGAGAGCAAGAAAAGAAACAGAGACCAATTTGATGGCGTCTTGACCTGTAATGGTGGCAGTGGAGATAAGTGAACAGATTTTGGGTGTATTCTGCATCAAGAACCAATGGGACTTGATGGTACATTGAAAATAGTGGGGGAAGGAACGGAAAGATTCAAAAATGACTTTTTGATATGAGGCTTGGGTAGCTGGGTGGATGGCATTGCATAAAATGATATATCAAAGGCTGGGAAAGTAATGGGTGGGGGGACAGAAAGGGAAGTTACATGGTTAATACCTGTTACAGTTTTCAATAATTATCAAACCTCCAAAGTCAGATTCAAGAAGGCCGTTGAATATACAAATCTGGAATTCAGAGGATGGGTCAGGGCTGGGTTTATCATTTCAAAATTTTTTATATATATTAATAGTATGTATAGTCTTAGAATTCCATGCAATTACATTGGGAGAAAACATATATATATATACATGGAGAAGAAGAGGAAACCCACAGCTGAACCCTGGAGTCCTCCAACATTTGCTGACTGACTGGGTAATATGACTCATAAGAGGGTTTAATTGAGTCAGCCACAGAGTTAGCAAGTATTTGGTGTGTGTTGCCGAGTTCTATAGCCATGTGCTAGTGAAGATTCATTCCAAGCCAGGAGTTAAAATTCTAGCCACCTACAATTAACAAAGAAGTCCTAAAGTAAACAGCTATTGTAAGAATTAGCTAACAATATGGAAAGGTTGGGGAAGAATCTAATGGGTTAAAAATAGATGGGTTTCTGGTCCTCTCTGGTGGCGCAATGGGTTAAGATGCAACCTATGAAGCTATCCTCAGCCACTGCAGCACGAGTTCGATCCCTGGCAAGGAGAGATGGCGCAACAGATCTCTCCTGTCTCACCCACTGCTCCCTTCAGCAGTGTATTTCAGTCAGTCCTCCTGTTCTGTTCCCTACTCTCTCTGGTGAATCCTCTCATCCCCCACACTGCTGGCCTATACCTCAGTTCTTGTATGCATAAATAAATAAATCTTTAAAAAAATAGATGGGGTTCAATTGGGTTCAAAACTTCCCTGGAGGAGGTAATCCAAGATCTGAAAGCTAAAGGAGAGGCAAGACCTTATAAATACTTGAAACCCCAGGGGTTCCTTTCACTTTCATGAGGACAGTGAGTCTAGCAACTTCTTATAGTTGTTAAAAAAGGGAATTGCCAATAAAATAAACAAGAGAAAGATCCACATACCAGAGGTGCAAAAGAACAAAGAATAGGCCTATTAGATGTTGGAAATTTCTTTAGTAAACTCCATATTGCAAAACTTTTTGCCAGGAGTTGGCATGGAAAATCCTAACACCTGAATAAATCTTCAGAATATCCCTGGAAACTGCCTCCTTTGTCCAGAACATTCTTACTCCCAGTGGACCATGGACAGGAAAGGAAAGGTTGACATCTCTGTTAACTCTATAATAACCAAGGAATAGATTCTTAGCAGCACACTCAGGATTAGGGGTTTAAAATTGAGCTAAAAGGTATTAAAAGTGCAGGTGAGTCACCTGGGGAATTAAATTCTTTAGAAAAATGAACGGCCTGCCAACAGCTCTTTATGGGTTCAAGACAGCAAATCGCGTGTTATCAGCTGAGTCAGCCATAATGAAAACTGAGAAGGGGTGCTGTTGTCCTGCTGGGGAGTCAGGAAGAAAATAATGAGGAAGAATGGGGGAAAGGCCCTATTTCTAAGGGCCAGTGGACAGGGTATTTCTTCCCCTGGGGAAGTTCCCCATGCTTTGACTGCCAGTCCCACTGGGGAAAGGGAACGAGGTCCAGGAGGGCACAGGCAGTCCCTTTCTGTGTCTAAATGTTTTGCTGTCAGCCGCTCAGGAGATGCTAAGATTACCTGGAGACAAGGTTCCCACTGTCTGTGACCTCTAAGGAGTTAGACCAAATTGTCCTGCCCCACACCCTGGGGAGAAGAAGCTATGGAATTTCTCTCCAGGATGCAAGGGCTCCAGATTCTTAATTGCTTTGTGATGAGATCAGGAAACATTGACCTCCCCAGACCAGCCACATCCAGGACCTTAGGCTCCTGTGCAACATTCATAGGGTCACCCCACTCCTGCCTAAGTGAGGAGGTTTCCCTAATGTCACTGAGCTCATTTGTTCTTGAAGATAGTGTTATGCATGTGCATGCTCACACTCACCTGCACACTTACACACTCAGAAATATTCATTATGAATATCCCAAATAAGGCCCCCAGCAAGAGGCAGGGGGCTCTCAGAATTCAGGTAGTATGACTATCAGCTGAATCAACTTGAACTGAGATTCTGTCTGGAAGCAGAAGCATGGAGTAAATTGTCCAGCAAAAAGTGGGAGTCATTATAGCCTCAGCCTCAGGGAAAACAGATTATGAAGAGGCTGCATTTCTCTATTCTCCCCCAATCTTCCCTCCACCTCCACCTCACCTCAGAAGTTGAAAGTTCATCCTTAAAAACCTTCTTTCCAGGCAATTCTCTTTCACAAAACTCCATTAAACACATAAGCTGCACCTATGTGCCAATATTCCCTTCTCTCTAAAGCCACATTATTGCTGTTCCAGCAACCACTTCCAGGCAGGCAGTTTTGATCTGAAATGTTTCTCAAGCAACTTAATATCCAGCCTTGCACATACAGTACTTCTGAAAGAGTTTGCAACTGGAATTTCTTCGTCTAGAATTCAAGGGAATGGAAATGGACTTTCGCTGTCATTGAATTCATTAGAGTCACGTTCTCTTTTTTTGTTTGTTTGTTTTTTTCCTGTAATTCTCAACTTTCAAAGACTTTTCCTTGAGATGTTTTGTCCTACATCATAGATTCTCTGGAACTTTTCTTCTTTTTTCTTTAACCCAGAGTGGTCTTTTTCCCTGAAATAAATTGAACAAAAATATGCAGAGCTTTTTCAAATTACAGTGCCTTGTTTCATATTTTGCCTAACCACTTGTACATTTCCTAGGATCGATGTCTTGTAGGGATCTGAATCTTATAGGAATGGGGGGACCCTGACCCCAGGGTCGGGACTCTCATTCCCCAGATGTTCATGCAGTCCACACCCAAGATGCTCATGCCCGCGCCAGCCTGGCTCATTGATCAACACATGGGTTCAACGAGTGGCCACTCAAGAGCACGGTCTTTTTTCATTCTTCTGATGAAAGGCCTCACAGTCAATACAAATAAAATGGGAAAAACAAAAACCTCACCAGAGAGAAAAGAGAGCTGTGTTCAGTCCTAAGTGTTAATATTGTGCAGCACTAAAATAAGCCCAGTTGGTAAAGAGACTGGATAACCAGGCAGCACAAATCACTGATATTGTTTTCTTTGTGCCATGGAAGTGAGAAAAATGTTTCTTCATTGTTTCTAAGTGAAGGAAATGGGTTATTGTTCAATAAGCTTTGCTGTAACTTTCTTCTCATTAGATTTGTCCCATCTTGGTAAGCCCTTGGAAGAGTTAGCAGCCCCTAAAGAGCTCTAACACCTGGGCCCTCGATTTTTCAGCAACTGGTTACACAGTTGGTGGATTGCACACGTTTTGCTTTTTGTCTTCACTTGCTGGCCCTAAAGATCTTCCTTGCTCACTCTCTTCCCTGCCAGAAGAGGAGCTGGAACTCAGACAGGGGATGAAACCCAGGCTGTCATTAGCAATACAAAGAGAAGGAGAAGGGCAGGAGAACGTGAAATAATTTGCCTGTGAGAATTGACTTCCAGGAATCCATGCTCTCTCTGGTTCACCAAGACGCAACTGAATTTATTTATTGTGGATTAATGTTTTCTCAACTTCAGTAAAGTAGACAATCCAATTGACAAATGGTTCTGAGCCAAGGGTACAAATCAGGATCTCCCAAGCAGTTCTTTCAAACTAAAAATGCCCAGATCATACCTCTAGGAATTCTGGGTTCATAACAGCAACAAAAAAGCAATAGGAAGGGGGAGATGGAAACCAATGTTAACTCAATAAAAAACAATAGGTGTCTGTAGTTACGTAATCCATGTGTGAACTACTCGAAACTCTGTATAAATTGTCTCATGCAATCCTTATCAAAGCCCTAGGTGATAGAATCTATTGTATTATTGTCCTCATTTTACAAATGAAGAAATGGACACACATAGTGTTTAAGAAGCCCTCCCAGGGTCACACACCTGCTAATTGCTGGAGGTTGGCCTCAGATTCGTGTAGCAGGTTTCCAAATACAACATTACTCACCACAAGGACTTGCTCACATTTGTATTAAGGTATCTCCTGAAGCACGTACCTAGCTAAAAGCCACTGCGCTACAACTTCAGCTTAGAGTTGGCAACCTTGGTGGAAAGACACAGGAGGGCCTCAACAGGATGGATCAGATGCACCACCTGCAAACCCCATTTGCACACTGATCTGCCGTGTGTATTTTTTTGTTCATGAATGTCAATAGTTTGTCAGTAACCAGGACAAGGCCCATCTCAGATAGGGGGAGGGTAGGTTACAACTCAACAAAATTTTATAAGGAAATATTATGTGACTGGCACTGCATTTAACATAGAGAATACAAACTGAGTAAGACCATTTCTACCACAGTGTGAAGGGGAGGAGACATACCCCCAAATAATAATCATATTATAAATATAGTTGACCTTGACAACACAGGTTTGAACTGAGCAGGTCCACTTATATGTAGACATTCCTGTAAACAGCATAAACTTACAGTATTATTAAATACAGTGAAATACTATATTTTCTCTTCCTTGTGGTTTTCTTAATAACATTTCCTTTTTTTAGCGTACTTTATTATAAGAATACAGCTTATAAGGCATATGTGTTAAGAGACTCTATTATCAGGAAAGCTCCTTCTCAAGTAGTGTATAGTAGTTAAATCTTGGGGGTCTTTTGCCTGCATAGGTGTGGGAGCGGAGTAAGGTTGGCACCTGTAACCCCTATATCATTCAAGGGTCTGTGGTGCTATGTGGGAGGCTGTGGAGGTTTATGGTAAGAGGACAGGTAATTCTGCCTGGAGAGGACAAATCTTGCAAGCTGGATCGTGAGGAATGAGCTGCAGCACTGAGTGGGGAGCAGGGAGGGCAGAGTATTCATGGACTAGGATGCAGTTTAGGGTGGCTGCTCTGAAGATGGAAAGGCATGCATTCAGCCAAGTGTCATCAAACCAGACTTTAAGGATCCTGACATCAGTGCACCAGTTTCTAAGATGCCCCACACCCCCGGGAACAGCAGTCGGCATCTCCAAGTGATAACTGGCTTGGGGGTGTATAAGGGCACAGAGGAGCCAGTAAGGACAGAGGTACTCTCGGGAGCTCTGATATTGAAATGATGCAAGAGGGTAAGACCACAGCGGTGTCATCCCTGAGAAACCCCAGCCCCCACAGAGACTGGCAGCCTTTCCTCACTGTGATTGCTCCAGCCCAGTCTCCTTTAGAGAAGGCAGTGGGAGGAGGGATAAGCTTTTCTCAGCGCTGACAAGTGAAGTCCAGTCCATGCAGTCTCAGCAAACTTCACTCTCCACCTCTGCACACTCCTTTTATTCATCTCCTGTCTGTCATGTCCAACACAGACAGGTTCTGTATGATCTTTTCTGTACTTTGCCTGCTAGGTATAAAGTTTCAGGGGATGATGATAATGATGATGGTAAAAATGCAAATGGCCCCAGCAAAAGCACACACCCTCCCTCTGATCCTCACATTGGTAATAGAGGGTGGAAGGTGCATTACGGATATTCCCACTCAACTTGCTCTAAACAGCTCCAGTATTAATGGAAATTTTAATGAAAAACTAAGCCTTGATTAGGTTGCCATGCAGATTTCCCTCGCTAGGTATAGTCTGCTTAATTTCCCTTGTGTCAGGGGCACAGGCCCTCACACACACACAGACACACACACACACAGACACACACACAGCAAATTCTCTCCAATCTCCAGGCCAGTGACCCCCATACAGCCTAACTCTGGAGTTGATGTGGCTCTCCCATGCATGTAATGGGAGCAGGCTCAGGGGTTAGGATTTGCCAGATGTCTCAAAAGAAGCTACCAGCTTCTTTCGCCCATCTTCAGTTGCTCAGGTGGTATCTGCAACTGGCAACAGGCAGTTCAGAAGTAGAAATCCAAGGGGGTAGGTGCCTCCCTCTTCCCTCGCTGGGCAGCTCTGGCATGTCATTTCCTACTTCCTTAAGAACCAGCAATTTGTGCAGCTTCCCAAGAAACACAGACGCATCACTCCCATGAGATGGTTTAATTATGACAAGCAAATCCATCTATCCCTGTGTAGTAGGAAGCAGCACCTCCCTAGAGAAAACCAAGAGTTCTAGGAGGGAAGTAGTCAATGACTTTGTCTTGTTTAAGCTTCCTCCACACCCTCTCCACACACCAGGTCCTCCATCCTGGGGGGTGGATGCCAGCCCCACTTCTTCCTGGACCAACAACAAGCTGACCCTGCACTTTCACAGCATGTCTGCAAGGCAAGGCCAGCTAACAGGGACAGAAGATTCCTGCTTTCTGTCTTGGGTAGAAACAAATGAGTAAGTAGAGATATGGGCAAGGAAAGAGAGGACTTAGGAAATAGTAAATTGCCATACTCTAGACAGCTGAAGACTCTAATGCTGACATGATATACTAAGTCTCATTTCCCTGCCCTGAGGTCTCTCCCTTGGTGTGTCACACTCTCAGCTTTGCTATTTCTTATTATCTTTTTTACAAATGTATTCAGTCTGTATTTTATTACCATTAAACAATGATTAAGAGACTACCTCAAGCTGGATAATAGGTGTCTCAAAGAGTTATAAAATGTAGTCTGTAGTTGAATCGAAACATCAGCATCATTTCCGGAGTCAAAATTATTTCTTTAAGGGGGCCTCCTCTGGTGGCGCAGAGGTTGAGCGCTGGGCTACAAAGCTGCCCGCAGCCTCTGCAGCGCCAGCTCGATCCCCGGCCACCGGGTGAGGGTCCTACATGGCGCACAGACCTCTTCTGTGGCCCGCTGCTCCCCTCAGCAGTGTACTTCGGTCCTTGTGCCTGCTCTGCTCCCCGCTCTGGCTCTGGTGAATTCTCTCACCCTCCCGTGCTTCCGACTATACCCAGTGCTTGTATAAATAAATAAATAAATCTTTAAAAAAATTATTTTTTTAAGGAATATAATCTTTAATCCTTTTTTTAAAGATTTATTTATTTTTATACAAGAATTGGGGTACAGGCCAGAGATGCAGGGGGTGAGAGGATCTACCAGAGACAGAGTGGGGAACAGAAACAGGCAGACTGACTGAAATACACTGCTAAGGAGAGCAGCTGGCGAGACAGGAGAGGTCTGTCCCACCATGTGGGTTTCTCCCTGGCCGGCCAGGAATCAAACTCGTGCTGCAGTGGCTGCGGATTGCTTCATAGGTTGCATCTTAACCCCTGCGCCACCAGGGAGGTCCTAATCGTTAATCCTTTAATGGAAGATCCTGTCTTCCATTCAACTTCTCAAAAATTCAAGATGGCGCATGTTAGGTAAGTATGACAATGAACCGCAAATATGCACAGTTCCTGATAGGTTTGAAATCTATTAATGAGCATGCTCCATGATGGAGAGACCTGGGGTCTCCTGCTCTTCCTTAGTAACCCCATGCTCAACTTCAGGCCAGAGTATTATGCAAGTTTGATAAATGCATGTTGAGTACATGAAGGAACACACACACTATCAACCCTGCCATTTCTAATATCACCATGTTCTCTGAGGGGGCCGGCTCCATTTTCTGGTTTCTTTGACGGCCATGGGCAGATTCCCCAAAGATTCCCACAACAGTTGTTATGGTAATGGGCTCTCAGTCATAGCAAAGCACTTTTCCTTTCATTGGTCCCTAATGCCACTTTTACCAGTTGCCTGCCTCCTCTGTGATCACGGTGGAAACACTACATTTTCCAAGGTGATAACACTTTTCAGAAGGTAAAAGCAAGCACAACTTTCACCTCTCAGACCCTGGTTGCAAAAAAACCTCTTCAGGGAAAATCAGTCTTATTTCACTCCTCTCAACAGGCATTTGGCTCTCTCTTTGTTTCTCCCGTCCTTCTCTTCTTCCTCTCCAGCCTCCCTCCCTCCCACACCACTTATTCCCTGGTGCCCTATAAAAAAGAGGCTACACGGTGTGACCACTAGATGTGTGGACTGAACCAGCCCCTCCTGTTTCACTCTGACAGGAGTCATGCAAGCCTTTTCAACCCCCATTCACATAGACTCTCCTGGGTGCTTTTTGAAGTTACCCACCTTGGTAGCTCACCTCAGACCAATTAATTCAGAATCTTTGGAGGTGGCATCTGGGCACCTGCAAGTATTATGCTCCTCTAGGTGATCTATGCAGCCATCAGCAAAAACCACTATGTCCAGGCTCACACCCAAAGCTACAGACAGCTGCCTGCAAAACCCTGTATGTATAATCTTCACAGTTCATGTCCCCTGATTCTGATAAGAGTGGTCCCAGGGGGTCACCTAGCAGAAATAGAGTCAGCAGACCCCCTGGATGACAGGGAAACCCACTGAAAAAACTCCTTGGGTACAGATTAATCTTAGACATATGCTTTCTGACCCTCCTAAGTAATGTACCACCTCCTTCAATTACCTTTCAACCCAGGTGATTCATTTCTCATTATTATTTGGGACAGAAGACAGAATTATAGAAGTTGTAGGGGGACTTTTCTCATTCTTCTTGCAAAAGGCAACTCGGGAGCCTGTCTCACAATAGTATCTGTTCTCTTTGTGATAAACAGCATACAACCAAACAATACTTATCAGAAACCCACAGGAGGTGTGACCCACTGCTAGTTGCTATTTATTCTAAGAGACAGCATCTGTGTCATTTGGGAGCTTATGTCATAAGAAAAATGACACCATCCAAAACAGTTACCAGAAGGCAGTTACAACTTTTGCTTCCTTTTTTCTTTTTTTTTTTCTTACTTGGTATGTTTTGGCTTTGAGATCTAGTCAGGGAATGTCACCAAGATGTTAAATGACAGGAGAGTGTGGTTATGACACAATAAACATCATGGTTTCTGTAGAGTCTGAGATTCCATAGAGGCTTATTCCTTCCAAGCCTTTCATCTGATCTCAAATGATCTCCCCACTGGCCTCTATCTCATTCTAAACTATGCAAAACTCAAAGCAAAAGCAGAATTGTTTGCCAAACCTCCATCCCCAGTAGCTTCCTGGATGATGTTCATATACAGCCCAGGGAAAACCATATTGCATCTTTTATTGTTGTTTGGAATGGCTTCATCCTTTACTAACCAAGCCTCATCTTTCTCAGAGACAGTGCATGTTCTAGCTATAGGACAGTTTTATGGTTTATTGCCTTGGCAATCAATGTGACATGTCGAACAAGATTGCTTTCTCTGGCCTGGGAATGGTCAGATCACCCTTAGAAGTTTGCTTTTCCTCCAATGGACATCAACCAACATAGCCAGTCGTTCATTTGGCTCTCAGGGAGATCTGATCATCCAGGCAATGGATTCCCTTATTGGAAATGGTCCAAGACACACAGAGTTCTCAATTAGTCATGCTAATGGAGGCAAGCAGTGGTGCAGATAATCCAAAAGAGCAGATTATCTGAAAATCACTTTCATTGGCTTTGGAACAAATGTAGTGATATAGTGCATGTAAATGTGTATGCATGGATTGTATGTCCCCACAGCATCATGTTTCCTGTGGATTGCCTGTTTTGTGTGTATCCAAGTTTGTATTCTCTAAGTAACACCATTGAGAAGTGGAAGTAGGCAACCCAACTGCTTCATGAGTAACAGAAAGAAGCCAACATGGAGTTAAAATTATACCCGAGAGCATTTTGAAAGGCAATGAAGAGGACCATGGAACTCTGCTTCATTATTTGTGGGCAACTGGGCTCAGGATGAGCCCACCAGGGGCCCCACCTTGCCCTGAGGAGTGACTGTAGCTCCCCTCTCCTCCCAGATCCCCACAGCTGTCACTCCAAGCCACTCTTATTATATGCTGCGCCGTAACCCATGTTGGTGGCCACCCTAAATGCCCATTGCCCTCTTCAACACCAGAATGCCACCTGGGATGTAGAAGTTGTCAGATACTCCCCTACAGTAAGCACCTCACAACCTCCAGCCTTTCTTGGAAGTTCACTGCAAGTTCTTGAGGGTTGCTTTGAAAGGAACCACTTGGTGTCAAGTGGTCTTATTGAACATGAGTTACCCTGGAAGCTTGTTTTCATTGCAACATCTTGACCCTGATCAACAGAAATTCTAACTCAGATGTCTGGGGTGGGTCCTTTAATTTGCATTGTTTTCAAGAATATCACCTTTGAGACCCTCTGTTTGCAGAACCACTGACTCTGTGTCTAATCCAACTTTGGGCAGTGACTTGAATGAAAATAAACACTGACATTTATAGGACCTTTTCTTCTTCAAACTAGTACTTCTTAATCCAAGTCTGATTTGGATGATCCAGGAGGGACCAGAGAAAGAGGGTGGGACAACCTTTCCCAGGTGGGCTGGGCAAAGCATTCAGACTCTTGGGCCAGAATATCCTCTTCCCAGTCTCACCAAGTCCAGGTGTACATGGCCAGCCACAGATTACAACTCCTTCTTAGATATTCAATAATAATAGCTGCTATTTATTGAGACTGTACTAGGTGGCAAGCATTATTGTAAGTGTTCTGCATGAATTTTCTCATTGAATTTTCTTTCTTTTTCTTTTTTTAATTTTTTTTAAGATTTATTTTATTTATTTATACAAGCACTGGGTACAGTCAGAAGCGCGGGAGGGTGAGAGAATTCACCAGAGCCAGAGCGGGGAGCAGAACAGGCAGAAGGACCAAAGTACACTGCTAAGGGGAGCAGCGGGCGGCAGGAGAGATCTGCGTGCCATGTGGGACCCTTGCCCGGCGGCCGGGGATCAAACCAGTGCTGCAGAGGCTGCGGGCAGCTTCGCAACCCAGCGCTCAACTGCTGCGCCACTGGGGAGGCCCTCATTGAATTTTCTTAAGCCTTCTTCTCATTTTGGGAGGACCACTAGAGAAACTATCTCAGCCAATTTTAAAATAAGAGAAAAAAATTAACAAACCAAACATGTTTGAGATTCTTGAAGGAAAGACAGCATGCAAATGAACTAATTGTTGTTAGAACTCATGACTCTATCCTTGCAGGCAAGAGGAAGCAGGTAGTATGTTCTGTAGTGCTCTGGGAGGTGATTCAGACTAGAGGCATGGGCTAGGTAACTGACCAGTTGAAATGGTTTTTTGTGGTCCTCTCATTAGATGCCCACTGACCTGTTCTCCTTGTGAGATGTAAGGGTTAGGTCAATCCAACAGCTGTGACCAGCTGCCTAATTTGGGATTGTCAGTGGGGAAAATTTCCCATGCTTCAAGATCAGGGCGCACAAAGTAACAAGTCCAATTGCTTATGTGATCATTGACTTTGTAAAAACAGAAGTAGAATTCGTGGTCATATAAAGGATCCTAATCCTGGTAGACTAAACAACTGTTGTCAGTGTTGAGGCCCTAATCAAATCAAGCTGGGTCTGATGGAGGAGCAGGAAGTGGAATAAGGTGACGAGGAAGAAAAGCTATTGACACAGACCTAAAGGTCTTAATGAGAAGCACATCCCATTCAGGAAAGTTTTCTAAGTCAGTAATTAAAGTATATCCAGGAAGGCGAGGTATAAAAGATCAATAGGTTAAATACTTTATGTTGTTTAATCAGATACTTAGCACAAATCAAATATTACCTTACTGAGGTTATTAGGTTAAATGAGGGCACTGTGGTGGTGAACATTCATTACTGAGATGCCAATGGATCATGAAAATAGCAAGGTATGTGCCTGAGTCATCGCCAGCCCTAAGATGAGGAGTAAGGAGGCCAGAAAGTGTGCATGGGACAAATGTGGCATCTGTACTTTGTCTTTAGAAGTGGCTTAGGAAGTGGGGTTCTGAGTTTCCCCAGAGGATTTCCCCAGAGAACTAAAGGTCCCAAGTTCTGAAATGTACAAAAACACTGATCTCCTTGAAACTGGGTGTACCCACTGATGTGCAAAAGTGAGATAGATGTACACATTATTTCATCAAAAGCCCCCTCTTCATGTAAGACAGTGCCTTCTTGTTTCATCCATCATCATGGCAGACATGGCAGCATTAGGACATTAAAGTTGCAATCTTAAAAAATGCTTCCCAGAGGAGGGATCCCCTGGGGAGAGAGGCCCTCTTTGAACTCCTCCAGAAGAGGAGAGTTATTCCTGAGCCACAGAGTGATCCTTGGGCTTTGGCAATGCCAATCTTCTCTGGACCTGGGGATGGAATGGGAAGGGAGGGCCAGGGAGTAAATAGAGCATTAAATATGCTCCATGAGCTTTGCTGGTCTTATTGAGTCAAATCATTGCCTTGTCTTTTCCAGTAGAGAGAAGTAAAGCTAGATTGGAATTGTACTGAAAACTAAAAGGAAACCAAGGAAAAACAGTAGCAGAATTAAGACTCACCATGGTTCAGCCATTCAGGTCTCTGCATGGATGCAGTTATGCAACTCCACCTCACCCCAATTTCAGAGACCCCAACTCATTCTCACGCCTTCCCCAGAATCCACTCACAGTCTTCTCTGGAGTGGAGACATGCTGTGTATGTATTAGTGTCTCCATCCTCTTACTCCACTATATCCCCCAACCCATCTGCAGACCCTGGGTTTCCACAATTTCTGGCCCCATTCTAGGTGAGAAGAGGAAGCACTCTGTCCTTTCTCTTTCAAAAAGCACATCCCTGGGCGTGTTCCTCAGCTCACACCTTGCAAACCTGTGCCCTGCCCCAGCTGGAGGCTTCTCCTGCTCCATTTCTCTCTAGGTTGGTTTGCTTGATTTACTAAAACATGTCCACTAGGTGGATGTAGGATCGACTGTGCTATGGAAAAAATGCACCATTCCTCTAATATTAGCTGTTCTCTAGCTGGGCCCCTTGGAGCAATGGGGTTCCATGAAGGTTCAAACTGGCTGTAGAGTCAATGGGAGGTAAATGGAGGGCCCAGGACCCAGCCCCCACCTACTATATCCCACTGTCTTCTCCCTCATTTGTACAAATTTTTGTTGAGATTCCATGTAAAAATCTCATCTGAAAAAAAATCTGCTACTTAAGATGAAAAGCTTGGGAGCGATTATTCAAGGTTTCCTGGAGACTCCAATAATAGTATCTTTTATTCTATTTCCTTTCCCAAACGCTACAAACAATCATCATAATAACTAACCATTGTTGAAGGCTTATTGTGTGAGCCAGAGTTTTTCAGTCCATTGTTTTAATGAAACCTTTCGGCAAATAAAGAAAGTTCATTTTGCAAATGAAGCATAGAGACTGTGGTTCAGAACCACACCCAAGATCTCACAGGCATGAATGGCAAAAGCAAAGGGCAACTTTCTGAATTCAGAGCCCAAATGCCACAGTCCTCCTGACCTCCCTGACCTTCAATATTGCTCCCAGAACCCCTGCTGTGTGTGTGGTTCCAGAGTCATCTCTGGGTTTTGACTCCTTGGCAGGGCATAGATAACTGACAGCCCAGAGTCCAGAGAACCCACAGGACATTCCTGGCCTGCATTCTCCTGTCCACCTCTTTCTGGAGGATTCTGATTATCTTCCAACGCCTCCACCCACCCCTCCCCGAGTTCCATCCACCCTTTAGAGACATGATGTTTTATTATGAAGAAACCTTAATAACATCAGTGCTGGGATTTAAAAAAATAATAAGAGAAAGTGAATTTCATCCTCAAAATGTTGTTGCTGCAGCTGCTAGTGTGCTCCCCCCACCCCCCAGTTTTAGTAGAACAAGAGGGCTTCTATCAGGTCCTTGCCACAGAGAGACCTGAGTCCTGGCCACCAGGACTTACCTCTGATTCTGCCCTTGGAGCACAGTTTTCCTGCAACTCTCCAGGGTAAACTGAATACCCTGCTCCAGAGATGACAATTATCTTGTGAAAATTGCAGATCCACTCTCTTCGCAAAGTATCTTCCCGTCCCTGGAGTGATGGCCCAGAAGCCCCCTCCCCTGGGTAGGAAGTAAAACAACTTAAGAGGAGGAGGCAGAGCTTTTGAGTTGACAAGTGAAATGATTTTTAACCTTCCGAATTCAGCTGTTTGTAGGGGGAGTGAAAGGGTGAAGGAGAAGAGGCAGCACGAATGCTTCAGCAAGTCAGATTTTTCAGAGAAACAAAGGAAGCATTTGTCAGAGCAGAGAGCTGCATAAACCCCCAAGAATGCAGGCAGTTCGCACCTTGGCAAGCCCCTGCCTTTGCAAGCCTTGACCTAATTCTGAGAACTACTGCTCATATTGTTTTCCGGATAAGGCTTTGACATCTGGAAAAATCATCCTGACTCAAGTGACTAAGCCTCTTTCTCCCCCATTCCCCATACCCCAACCCTCCACCTATCCCTCTCGCTTTCACAAATCTTTGGCAGGGTTGCCAAGTCGCCAGCTACCCACAGAAAGAGACAGACAGGCACACTCCCCCTGCCACCTGTCCACCGTGGGGAAGACCCCTGCTTAGCGCACTGGGGCAGCAGGTAAACTAGCACCATCTCTCAATGTCTTCTATCCTAATTCAAATCTGGCAACTTGAGCAGCCTTTTCAAGGCCAGGAAAGAATAAGGGGTTACCTCCAGGATGAATGAAGGACCTTCTGCAGACCCCTGGCCTGTAACCTAACTAGGTTAGTAATAATATTTACGGAAAGGAGGCAAATGCTTGAAGGAAGCAAGTTCCTAAAGCTCTCAAAGTTAAAAATAAATCTAAAAGCGCTAAAGATGTGTGGAGAGGGAGGGAGTGGAGCTCCCACTGAAGTTCAAGAGTCTGTGGTTCTAAGGGGCTCAGACCTTCCACAATGTCAGGCTGGATGTCTGTCTGGTTGGAGGGGTCTGGAGTGAAGTGGCCCCTCCATACAAGACATGGAAGGAGCGTCTATTGTCACTGTGTTCTCAGCTGGGCAGACAGGCAGGCATCTGTCAGAAACAAGGGAGCTTTCTAGATTACACAAGTTCCTCTTCATCTTTAAAATTACTATAGTCTCTTCTCAGTGGAAACTCCTTCCTTGGAGGCCTTCCCAGAAAGGCCAATTCTATCTCCATCCTCAGTATTTTAATAGCAGATGTGTGGAGGTAGGAAAAAAGGACAAGTTTCCCACTTAAAATTCCTTTCACTTACATATTCTAGATCCATCTTCTTGCGGTTATTCTTTATCCTATCACTGAAGTGGTAGAAGTCCTAGATGCTCAGGAGAAATGTCATCCTTCAGCAGCAGTTAACAATAAATTCAGTGTCCCTGTGGAGAAGGTACCCACCCTCCAGCCAGGCTTCCTAATCACTCATGAGCCTAGTGAAACTGAATGTAGAGATCAAAGAGTGAAAGGGATTCGCAAAACAGAAAGTAACATGTCTGGGTTCCCCTTGGGCCCAGGGTCCTACAGTGGAAAGATGTGGGGACATCAAATTCTTTAACTGCAAATTCTTTAAGGACTGCTCTAACCAAGGTGAGATACATGCTAGCCTTTGGGTGTAGTATAGCGGAGAATGAAAACACAAGACTCAGCTCCTGCCCTCAAGTTGCTTACCCTCTAGGAAGAAGTGATGGGCTGTCCCACTGGGCCTGCATTTATCCGGCATTTGGGCGCAGCTACATATGTCTATAATGGAACAAAGATATCATCTTCCATATGATAGGACAAGTGAGAAGAGAAATTTCAAGAACCATCCTGCCCCTCACTTCTTTTCATTCCAGGTCTCATTGGGCTCCCCTAGTGTCACATCAGGGAACCTTCAGGATGGAGCCTTGCTCTGACTATATCCTGCTCAGCTTCACCCACTAGTCAGCTGGGCTCTGCTCACTCCCCTGGCCAGCAGCATGTCACCTTGAATGCTGCCGGGAAAGAGCTGGGCCTAAGTGTCCAGGTGATCTTGAAAAGAGCTTCTCTAAGAGTGGTACCTGGAGATTCGTGTGTATAAAATGCCCCTCTGGGATTGCCTTTGCTCATGCAGTATGTGGCATTTGTATTACTCCTTACATCTTTCATATCCATTCCCCTAGTTGAATTTCATGACAACCTGTGAGGCATCATTATCCTCCACCATATGGGCATTAGCAAGTGATTCCTCCTGATTCAAACATCTCGTTACTGACTAAAGCCAGGAGCTCGGTTTCCTAACGGGTCCAGTTGGTGACCCCCCTGCCACCCTGTCCCTGTGCATCCTCCAATGAGCCATGTACATCCCACTTCCTCCAAGAAGTCTTCCTGGACCACACCAGGCCCCAGTGCATCTCCTCCTTTAACTGTAGAAAGCCCATTGTCTGTGTTTCTCAGTTGCCTGGAAATTCAATCACTCTCTTGTTTACTTAACTTTCAGGTGTGTACGTATATTCTCCCTAAGAAAATTATAAACAAGGTATCTGGCATAAGTTTTATTATACCTGCTTCCCTTCTCTCCTCCTCCCCCAACAAAACCCAATTAAGAGTGTAGGAGACATTTAACAAATACCGGCTGCTGAATGCATGAATGAATGACTTTTTTAATCAAATATAAATTAAACTGGTGTCTCATCCAAGGCAGAACTTCTTTTTGCATTAACCCTTGTGGAGCTTTTTCTAATGGTGGTTAGAGACCAGGAAGGCGGCAGGTATTTTGTTGTTCCACCGAAGAGGACCTCAGGAGGGAAACTCTGAAGACTGACCTGGTAGATTGCCTGTGGGGTAAAGATTTGGGATTAAGCTTTCAAAAAAGAGCAAATCCTCAAATTTCCCCATTTGGGATGGTAATAACAGAGCCCTGATGGGGTATAACAACAACACTGATGTTTGGGAGGCAGAGGGGAATCCAGGAGGCAGACTCAGAATTCCCCAGAGTCGCAGCCCAGCTGCTTATTGATTGAGTGGGTGGATTGATTTGGGCAAGTTACATGACCTCATGTCCACAGTCCCCTGACCTGTGAAGTGGAAATAATAATAGTATCTACACCACAGTGCTATTATGAGGGCGAAATGACATGAAGTATCTGGCACTGTGCCTCACATCTAAAATGTGCCCTAGGGGTGTCACCACTAGGAGAGACTCACTCCCTAAGTGAGCTCCATCCACACCCCTCTCCTGCCATGGTTGTTCCAGATGCCCGGAGAGAGAAAGCAGTTTACTGTTGGCCAGAGGATGCCAATTCCACATAAAAATCAAAAAGGAGCCTGATCCAAAAAAGCCCATCCTTCCATTCTGAGCTGAGATCCCAACTGAGACCCCAGCTTGCCAGTCACGCCCAGAAACTCGGATTCTTCTTAAAGGAGTTCTCAGCCAGCTCAGAGCTAGGATGACAAGCCCTTAGCATTTATTCTTTTCTTCTTTGGTTAACACAAGGTCGAACTCCTCTTTTTGCCTCATTCTCCAGTTAACACAATGCCTTCCTCCACCTTCTTTTAAATATCTGAATTCAGAAATGTTAATTAGGGACTTCCCACGACTTTATGGAGGTGTCATGATTAGACCTATTATTACCACCCCAAATGGGAAAATTGAACATCTACTGCTTTATGAACCCTTTATCACAATTAATGCTGTCTCCAAAGCTTCCCATTTATTGGGTTCTCTGGTATAATCATTCCTTATATGTGTTTCAAGACCTTGTACAAGTACAAATAATTTAAACTAATTAGCTTATTATAAAAAAGGAATGAAAACAAATGGCACATGAATGAATTGTGAGGTTTCATATGGAATTAATATCTCCCTAATACCCACAAATTCAGTAAATTCATTATGCATCTATAATCAAACTTGATGAATTCCCTAGATAATTCAGAAGTAATTATGCATGAACTGCTGCCACTTATTTTAAAGTGATACCAAAATAAGAGATTTATCCTCAAGATCCAGTTAGATTCCAGGGTAACTAGCAGTAACCTGCCATGTCCTGTCAAAATCAGCCATTAGAAATCACACTGGCTTCGAATCCCCCTGACGCCTTCACTGGCATCTGTGCAAAGCAGCCACAAACCTCAGAAATTTCCCTGCTTGAGACTTGGAGCTGGGTTTTCACTGGGACTTGTATGTGACCTTTGGGGAGAAGGGAGAGGGCACCCCACTTGAATAGCCAGCAAGGCCCAGTCAAATGCCCTACATCAGACAAGACCACTGATTCCCAAGAGCTATTCTTGGTCTAGTTGAGGGATCCTGTAGCAAGGAACCGTTTTCTCCTTTTGACACAGTTTGCAGTTCTTTTCCAATATGACATTCCTGGAGTGAACTCAGGGACCTTATTTTAGCAAGCCCATTCAACCAGGTAAAATGAATTTTCTGCCCTTTGAACTACCAAAGTGTTTTTCTTCTAGCTTTCTTAAAATATAGCTCATTATTTATTTTCAGCCATAGCACCTATTTGATTGTATGTTTCTTAAAGACTCTGACAGGTTATTATTTTATATATATATATATATATATATATATACACACACATAGTCATTACATATATGTATGATCTATAACAAATATTTATTAAATATCTGTGTTCTAGGCATTGATACATCAGTAAACAAAGTAGACAAAAATCTAAAGGTTCATGGGGTTGACATTCTAGTGGGGGAGACATAAAATAAACAAGTAAGTAAGATAAATAATATGTCAGATAAGGGTAAGCACTCTAGAGAAAAATAAATCAGGGAAAGGGATATAACATTAGGATAGCATGCTAATTTTAAAGCTGGTCATCAGTTCCAGAATACAACTAAGTCATGTCCTGCAGGAAGTGAGGGGCTGAGCCATGTAGATAAGGAAGGGCAGAAAGAACAGCAAGTGCAAAGGCCCTGAGGCAGGAGCATGCCTGATGAGTTCAGGGAACAGCAAAGAGTGAAAGGAACAGAGTGAACAAAAGAAAGAGCGGGGTGAAGTAAAGAGGAGCAAGGTAGCAAGACCAAGTATGTAAATCATGGAAAGGGTCTTGACTTTGAGCAAGATGATTTTGAACACAGAAAAAATGCCACCTGACTTCAGTTTTAGGAAGCATCACCCCAATTGTTCCCTTAAGAAGAGAGTGAGGTGAGACACGGACAGAAATAGGGAGACCAGTTAAGAGGCCCTGGCAATAATCTAGGTGCAGGAGTGCTGTAACTTGGCCTTGGGTGTAGTAGGGATGGATTGTAAGAAACAATCAGATTCTGAACTTACTTAGAGGGAAAAACCAGTGAGATTTGCTAACAGGCCAGATCTTCCTTGTAAGCTTCCTTTTCAGCTCCCAGAAGAGTACCTGATCCCCAGAAGGTGCCTGGTAAACGTTTGCTGAATGAATGAAATAAACATATACATAAATGAAGTATTCAAATAATTCAAGCCTCAGTCAGGGGGTTGGGACTGAATTTGATTAGAGGAAAAAGAGCATACCTCATACAACCCAGCCTCTCCTGGGGCTGTGCTTCCTTACCTAGTAGAAACTCATTAAATAATTGTTGAATAAGTGAATAAACAAGTTAATTAAAGTAGGTGTGCAAGACCTGGGACCTTCTTCTGACTTCTCTGAAACCCCAGCAGATAGGACCTAGGTCTGGGGGATTTTCTTTTTACCTCCCCTTGCAGAGGAGCAAGGTTAAGTCCAGACTTCATAAATATTTCTAAATGGTGCCGAGGCTGAGGTCCTCCTTGGACCTGCCCAGAAAAGTACCTAAAAAATGATCATCTGGCCTCCTCCTTGCCAGTAGTGGAAAGATGAGGAATGCTTTCTAAGTGCTTAAATGTCATCATCATTACTAAATTGCTGTAGGAATAAAAATTCAGTTTTTACTATTGAGAATCATTAAACCCTCTTCTGAATCTGATGCCAAAATTGAAATAATTGGCTCATCGATGGTACAACATGGAATGTAACTACATGGGCTTGTGGGGGGAAATGTTGTTTCCACATGAAGGATGGTACGGGAACTTGGGGAGGTAGATTGGTTTTGTTGGCAGAGTGTTACTACATCGCAATTACAATTGACAGCTCAGATCATGATTAAAAATACTTGGAGCACGAATTTAGAGGTACAGAAAAATAAATGGATTTTGCAATTAGACACGAGTTTTAAATCCAGTGGATTTTCCAAGGCATGGTTAACTTCTATTTCAGGAGGTCAACTGCAGATCAGACGTACTGATACTCAGTGCAGGGAAGGTGCTAAACAAGAACAAAATAAATAACGATAATAATAGATTGAGCTACAGTCTAAGAACAAAGATGTGTTTTAAATGAAAATCATTACTCACAGATGCCGGAGCGCAAACCCAGAACGATTCAGTGCTGACTCTAAGGTATGAGAGAGACCCACTGGGTGATCATATCGCTAACCTGCAGATGCTAATGCTGACCTGTGGGGAGGGTGGGGGGTGTTAATTAGCTGCTGGTTGTAAAGCATTATTGCTTTGCTGAGTATTATTATTTTAATAAAAGAGGCTCATGAAAACGTCTCTGGTGGTAACTCATGAAGAATCATTTTGAGGACAAGAGTACTCGTACCTCATTCTGAGTGCCGCCTATGTATTTGAGTATCAACAAAAAATTTACTGTTTAAACATAAATCTCTGGAAGAAGTTGAAGTTAATTAAAAAGGTTTAACAGCATATGCATTAGTATTAGCCCTGGTCCTCTTTAGCATGGAAGGAAGGAAAGGAAATAAAACAAGGTATATGAGGAAGCAGTCAATGTAGGCATTTAATTAAATGTGGTCCAGAGCGTAGGCAAAGATACCACCTTATCTGCCATTCAGTGCGAGGAGAGAGAATGGGAGGCTGGGAATGTTCCCCGAAGAGCTATTCGTGTTTTTAATTAACAAAAGCTTTGAGAGTCCTTCCTACATTTTTTTCCTTAGGAACCTAGAATTTCACCTTCTGCCATGATGCTTCTGTTCAGGTGTGGGAGGCTTCTGGCCAAACACTTGTAGACCGGTTTAAGTGCATATTCGCTGATTTACACCCAACTATTACACATAGATTGACTCATTCATGCCACAAATGTTTGCAGAGCTTTCACTCTGCAGGATGCATGGAACCCTGTAGACTTAGAGGGCAGCCCAGAGGGTGGAGCTCACACCAGTGGGAAAAAGACTGAGTATCGCCGGTAGCGCACATGGTAAAGGCCATTAGAGGGAGATGTATTCATTATTATGGGATCATAGGTGATGACATTTGGGGTCCATATAAAAACTAAATGCTTCAATTGGGGACTCCAACCTGTGACTGCAAGAAAATCAAGTTGGGGATATTCCCTTGCTTTGGGGCTCTTATAACATCAGTCTACCCACCTCTATTTTCTGGTTCCATTCCATCATTCCCAGCACAGTCCTTCACAACCTCCAGCCTGCATCCCTCCTACACCAGCATCAGAAGGTGCCAGGTTATTCCACTTCTGCTCATTTCATCTCCCCATTGTGGGCAGTGCTCTCCTCCCTTTGATTTCTATGCCTCCCTCAAGGTTCACTCCAAGTCCACCTCTTCTATCACCTGCATCTTCCACTCCTGACCTCATGACACGTGGAATGTTCACCATTTGTCAGGAGTGTCAGTAAAAGGCTGTAGATCCAGGATGGGTGTGGCCAGTTTCACACATTTTAGCACTTAAAATATTTGTTATCTTTCTAGCCCATTGATTATGATGAGTTTCATAGATGTCCTTTGGCCCTCTAGCGTAAGCCTTTAAGTATTTTAGCATGTAGTATGAAATCAACAGATGTATCCTGTATATTGTTTTCCCCAGGTCTGCTTCACTTTAAACTCTCTGGCCCTATGTTCTCATCCACAGTCTGTTTTTCCTGCCTGATCTGTAAGTTTCTGGACATGACCCCATCTTATTTAGGATCTCACCACCAGGTGCTCAGTTCTTCCCTCTCTTTCCCATCACCAGTGTCTTCCTTGGAGGGTCTGATCCTCCTAAGCCCTGGTCCCTTCCGTTCAGGCCCTCACTCTGGTGACTTGCATCTCTGCCTCTTCTGCACCTTGAAACTCACCGCTCAGAATTACTAAATGTTCTGATTTCAATTGTCCAATTATCTCTCTCACCTCACCCACGTTCTTACTCCCTCTTGACCTTCTCTCCCATATCCCACTTCCCTCCCTGACTTCACTCAGTCTAGAGTGACGATAAGGGCAGGCTTCCAGGAGAGGCTGGCAGTGCGAAATGAGACTGAAGGTGGCCATATATTGGGGCCATTCCTCGTTGTTATACTAAGGAAGGAGGACTTGATCCTTTGGACAAAAGTGACAACCCTGTTCATTTGATTACTACATTGACCTTCAAAAAAAACATATCACACATGATTATACCTTTTCCCTCTTTTCTTGCAAACACTCTAGAATACTCACCCTTTTGTCCTTCTACCTCTTGGACTTTCTAGTCTCCTATTCTCAAAACCCATGGTTCCCTGGATCCACTTAAATCCTAGTATGTTATTCCCATAAACGGAGTTACACAGCACCTTCTCAAACATACCTTTCCCATACCTTCAGTCTTCACCCCTAAGAAGATGACCCCAAATCCTTATCTCTAGTGCTTGACAATGACCTGGCCTCAGGTACATAATTCCAGATGTATATAGAATGTTTGGACATGGTTTTCCTGCAAGATTCCTAACTTAGTATCTAGAGCATAGCTAACCGTCCTCTAAAAACTCTGACCTTGTTCTGTGTTCCATGAACTATAGTTGGCATCATGGTCTTCTCACTTATCTCACCCTAGATGCTCAGGATGCTTTTGATACTTCCTGTCCCTCTCTCTCTGCATCCCATTGGTTACCAGCGCCTGTTTCCCTTTCTTTATTTTTATCACTAGCTTTGTTAAGATCCTCACTTAATCTCATTTAATCTCACTGACATTATCATTGCCTCCAAACTCATCTCCCTGTCTCCAATTAATTTCAAGTACAACCCTATTCATTTGATTGCTACATTGATCTTCAAAAAAACATGGCCACTTTCTCTGGAATCTATAATGTTTCACTTTTGTCCAAAGAATCAAGTCCACCTTCCTTAACATAACAACCAGGAATGGCCCCAATATATCACCATCTTCAGTCTCATTTTCCACTGCTAGCCTCTCCTGGAAGCCTGTGATTCCACTCCATACTCATGCTGTTCCCTTGTCTGAAACAGCATTCTACACATGTCAAAATCCTCTTTATCCTCAAGATCATCTCAAACACTATCCCTCCTATAAATTTTAACCCTATCTCTCCAACTATTGATGAGTTTACTTCTGTGTTTCCTTAACATTTTCTTTATTATCATTCATTTGTTCAACTAACATTTATTAAGTATCTACTATATACAAAGAGCTTTGATATACATCCTTATTTAATCCTTGCATTAACCCCAAAAGATAGGTATCATTAATATTTGTTATATAAATAAGAAGAGTAAACTTAAATAAGTTTAAATTTCTGCCCAATATCACAGAGCTAATAAGTGGTAAAGCCACTTTGCAAATTTAATTCCAGACCACAGTTACCTGCCCAGGCACTGGATGGAATAGAGGCAGGGTGGGAGAAGAAAGGAGTGGCAAATGCCCTTTTTTACCTACTCGATTGTGAGATCCTTGGACTCTGAAACTATACTGAGCTCACCTTTGAATTCTTCCTTTAGATCCTGTCACAGAGGAGGGGCTTAATACATTTTGTTGAGCTGGATATACAGTTTAGAACTTTTCACTTCCAAAAATGTTACCTGGAAGGGACATAAAGACATTCTTTCATCCACTCCCTACCTCAGAAAAACTATTCCTAGGCTACTTTCTGGTTCTAGCCTACCATCCTTTGTGGCATTACTCCCCCAAAACTCCAATATGCCCACCCCACTTTCCTCTCCTGTCAGATGTTCTTGAATTTTTGAGGCTTCTGGTTTGTCCATGGCCTCTTCCTAAATGTTAGCTTGAAGACAGTGGTCACCCAAGGAAATCAGACCTGTTCTTCCTAGACCAAGGGTTTGCTTGGAAAAAGTAGAGGAGCAGAAGAGAGGAGCGAGCAGGGGCCAGTCTCAGTGTCTGGGCATCCAGCTTGCACTAGGACTCAGTGAGGAGATGCTCTCACAGGCAATTTCTTCCCCCTCCTGAGCCCTATAGGAGTCTTCAAGCAAGCCCACTGCTATCTCCCAGGAACATTTTGCCTGGTGTGGGCATCACAACAATATTTACTGGGATACTTGGCAAAGACAGAACCTCTTGCTGGTCTCAGAAGAGACAACAGTGAGAACTAATCACCAACCCCAGTGTGACCAGTGTGGGGAGGATTTGAAGTTGGGATGAGAAAGCAGGGAAGCGTCTGTTGAAATCAGTTTCTTGACTGCTAACAAGACTGTGACTGCTCCCTCTCCCTCTGTGCGCTATGGAGAGCTGCCCTTTCTGGAGGGGGCCTTGGCTTTCCACGAGCGGCCCAGCAGCTGCAAGCTGGCATGTGGTGCCATCTGAAGCATCCAAGGACATCTGGCACTTCACAGGACACCTGCCTTTAGCATGATGGAAAGAGGGCCCTTTCCTAGCCACCACCTGGAGCTGCAGTTGACACTGTTGCCCTAAGAGTGGAGTCAGGGACAAGCACACTCAAGTGAGAGACATGTGACAAGCTCAGTGAAAATCAGATGGTTCTGTGTAGAACTGGATTTATTCTGAGCACTCATGATCCTTTAAATTATATTTAAATGGGCCTCCTTGGTGGCACAGGCGGTTGAGCGCTGCACTGTGAGCTGTCCGCAGCCTCTGCAGTGCGGGTTCAATCCCTGCTGGCCTGTGAGAATCCCACATGGTGCAGCAGACCTCTCCTGTCTCGCCCTCTGCTCCCCTCAGCAGTATATTTCATCAGTCTTCCTCTTCTGTTCCCCGCTCTATCTCTGGTGGATCCTCTCACCCCCCACATCTCTGGCCTGTACCCCGGTTCTTGTATAAAAATAAATAAATCTTTAAAAATAAATAAATAAATTATATTTAAATGACAGCCACTGCTTAAATACGATGGGGATTTTGCACTGGAGGGTAGGTAGAGAGATTTTGTTTCGCAAAAGGGAAACAGCATTAGCTGTTGAAGGGTGAGATGGAATATCGTGAGTCCCAGTCTCTCCCATGAGGAGCAGAGGGGCCCTTGTGGAGTAGAGTCTGTAGACGTCATGGTGAGCTTTATCCCACTGACTAGAATTTTCATTGCTTGCAGTGGGGACAGCAGCTTCCTACTTTCCCGTTGTTACTAATATTAAACATGTCCCTTTACCTCAGATCTTTATGGCCAAAACTTGCAAAACACCTGTGAGACTCTGAACCCTGATCTGATGACAGTGGCTGAGAACAGCCATGTGCCACTAAGAGGTTCCTCCAAGATCAGGCCTAAAGCACGAGCCCCACCAAGTCAGAACAGGGTCTGAGCCAGAATGGCGACAGTTTGGCCAAGGTGATGATGGAGGAAGTGATAAAGGTAATGGAGGAGGAAGTGGTGAGAAGTGGCTTGGATGTATTTTGAGACAGCCAACTCTGTTGACAGATTAGATGTGGGTGTGAACAAAAGAGAAAAGTCTAGATTCACTGCAAGGTTTCTGACCTGAGAACTGGAAGGATAAACAGCCTCTTACAAACAGAAAGAAGACTGTGAAGGACAGATCCGTGGAGAAGATGGGGAGTTTTCTTCAGGAAAAAATTAAATTTTAGATACCTACCCCACACCCTCAACATCCAAGTAGAGGTGAGGAATAGCTAGTTGGATATATGAGTCTGGAGTTAAAGGGAGTAACCCGGCCGTGGACATAAATTTAAGAGATTTTAGAGTTGCTGTTGAAGGACATAAGATACAGTGCAGGCCCAGAGAACAAGTCCATGGACAGAACCAGGGGATTCTGACGTAAAGGTGAAGATGAGGAGGAAATACCGCTTACCTAACAGGAGATGACCATAGTGGGAACTCCAGAATATTCCTCATGTTGACCACCCCATGAGTCATTCCTCACAGACTGGGCATGATCCTAAATATAAAGGTCCCCATGATTCACCAAAATTCAGAAAAACTCTATGAACTGTCAGCAGACAACGGGAGGTGTATCTTTAAGATCAAGTTGTGTGGTTCAGACTAAGAGCTATGGGGGCGTATTCATCTGACTACTGGGCCCTCTTAGCCATACTTTTCAGGTGTAGGCAGCCCAGGAGGAACAGCTGACTTAATTCAAAGGCCAAATTCTTCCCTCAGATCTGTGCATATAATGTATGCAGGGAGCAAATTGGAATGCTTTTGATGTCACTAATCTGAACTGACAGTCTGTTTGCTAGCTCCAGATGAGGATGCCTTTCAATTCTCACTGTGGTTTGTGGTGTGTGTGTGTGTGTGTGTGTGTGTGTGTGTGTGTGTGTGTTGCATTCAATTTGACAGCCTCTTTCCCCAAATCCTAAGTGGGACCCAGCCCGCCTCCCACACTTTCCCCAGCTACTCCTCAGGGTGGCCCAAGTCAGTCTCCACGTTGCAAATGACAGGAGCTCTTAGGGACCACTCAGCAGCTGAAGAGAAGTGATGGTCCCAAAAATCATAGAGCTTCTAAGCCTTTTTTTTTTTTTTTAATGCAGCACAGGGGAAAATAAAACAGTAATGGCTTGGGAAGGTGGGAGATTAATTGTCTTCTCTGGGCACGTTCATTTCATATTCATTGTCACAGTACTGATCGTAATGAAGTTATTTAGTATTCATGCAGATGTCACATCAAGTTCCTTCGTAGATGTTTTACTGTAATTTAGCATAAGTTAATGGATATCTATATTAAAGTGTTCCCAATTAAGCAAGTGGCCTTTCTATTCTACAGGCCAGATTGGATTGGATGGCCATGAAGTGTAAGCAAACTAAGCCTTCTCAGATCCCAGCCTCAGAGGTCAAACCTGAAATGAGTTTAGCTTCTTGTGTCTATTTCACAAAAATCCTAGTGGCTCAAAAATAACTTTGTAATTGACTGATCCAGACAGATGAGTTGGAAAGTGGGTGATTGATGGGCCCAATATATGTGAACAAAATCAACACTGGAGAGAATACTAATTGCACTAGTCATGCCAGCTAGCAGGGTGGACCAAGAATAGAGTCAGGATTAGCTGATCACATCTCACTTTGCAGAGCCCTGAGACTTGCCGGCAACTGTCCTGGGATGCAATTGGTGGTTGTTTAGCATCTGCCTTCTGAACTCTCCTGGATTAGAAACTGCCACGTTGGAAATGGTTTATTGAGCTCAGTGGAGGTTACTTTCAAGGCTTAAAGGATTGGGCTCCATTAAAAAAAAAAAAATACACACACAAACAACTTTTAAATGAGTTTTGGTCTAGCCAAAGGACTTTTTTCTCCCCTTATGCTTACTCAGACGTAGAAAGAGAAAGGGACTGAAAAATTCAAATAGAAATACAAATAGCTGCCTAGACCTTCATTGGAGATAGGACTGATTCAGTCAATACATAAGATTTCTTTTTTAAAATGTTATCAAAAGGTCATAGCCAGTGGCCTTTGAAGGCAAATCTCATCTGACAGAGGTGGCCCTCCAGAGCTTAAGTCTCCAGATCTATTAGCACTGAAGTGTTTCTTTTGATGGGGCTTTGGGATGATTGGGGGCTAGCCAAGTTACAGGCTTTGGCAACACAACCCAGGACTGAGAGACACCAGCAGAACAAATGGAAAATCCTCTCCTGTTAGTTAAGAACTTTAATTCATCCACCAAAAAAAAAAAAAAAAAAATACCAAAAAAAAAAAAAAAATACTGTCACAAGCTCTGGGCACACCTGGGATGCAAAACAGAGACTACCTATGGTAGGAAAGAGACGCTGATACACGAACATCCAGACACTGTGCTCTGTCACTGCGGCTGTGGGAGTCTGGGTGATGCTTCAATCCCCACCTGGCACTTCAAGACTGAAGTCCTTTGGTTCAATAGCCCCCCCCCCCACAGCAGCAGCCATCTCACCAAGGTTCCTATATTAAATAAATTCAAACCCTGACCTTGGCTTCCACCCCCCCAAGGCTGATCCATGACCACAACTGAAGTGATAAGAAAGTGTAGGATACGAGCAGGAAAGATAAGGATGAGAGAATTATCCATGGACTGTGGGGTTTTTCTCCCCAGTCCACCTAAGGCAGAATGACTACCTTTTCATCTGAGTGCTTCTGCTTTTGGCAAATTCTGTTTCAAATCCATTTAATAAATGTTTCTATGTCTGTATAGACTCTGAGCCCAGGTCAGAACCCAGTATAGAAATTGAAAGACCTCTTATAATCTTGGCCTTAGTTGAAAAGGAGGGTAATAAAGCTTGGAGGTTTCTTGGTCCTCATAGGAAAGTCAAGAAAGTTTTCAATTCACTTTGACACAAAACGTGATGGGATGAAAGAAGTGGTAGGGCTTTGGATTCCTTGGGAATCCAAGGTGGTTTTATTCCAATCTCTCTAGCATGTTTGAGGATAATACCATCAAATGCTATAATATTACCTAGATGTTCTGTGTCCTCTGATTCTGAGAAGTCATTGCTAAACTCCAAAGTCAGTTATTGTGACTCTGAGCTCCTATTCCCAGGACAGTATAATTCTCCCCACACACTGGGGTTAGTATAGACTTTATAAAGCTTCTGGAATTTACTGATTCTTGGTATCACACATTTGCCAATGATAGTGATATCTGCAAAGTTAAGTTCTCTTTATTTAAGTTCTCAGTCTTCAATTCATGTTCCATCTTCTGAGAAGTTGCCTGTCTGTCCACAGACTCTGCTTTATTGTACCTTAGCATGCATCATGCTGTACAGTGGTCATCAGTTCACTTGCCAGGTTTCCCAGTTGTCATCTATGTGTCCCCACAGCCCTGGGTTATTGTAGACACTTACTCTGTAAATACTCTGTAAGTATTTATTGGATGGATGGATGGGTATGTGGATGGATGGATGGATATGTGGATGGATGGATAGCAGGCAGATGGGTGGGTGAATAGATGTTGGAGCCACTGATTATTAGTTTCTGCTAAGAAGATCCTTCTCTGCATTTTCATCCTTTTTTAACTGACCCACCTGTAGGGGTGGCCTGCCTTAGGGAATAAAAATAAGTCCACCATTTTTCAAGGATGATTTTATCAGCCCAGACAGCATTAAACCATATTTTTATCAGGTTAGACATGCATTTTTAAGAAGACAAGCTATCTAAGTGTGACTGCCAGCTTCTGAGCAAACATGTAGGCACAGACTTAGGCAGGAGGCTGGGGATGAGAAGGGAGAAGGGTGCCCAGAAACTGACCTGTACAGCAAAGCAGGAAACATGGCATCTGCAGTAGGAACATGAGATCAAGAGCCAAGAAGGGTAAAACAGTGTTAACAAAGGCATTTGGAGCTTGTGAAAGAGAAGTGAGAAGAGGGTGGTTGCAATATGATTCACAATGCTGCTGCTGCTAATTACCGAGATTTCCAAGTTACTCTCAGATCAGCCCATATGAAAGTCAAAATTCAGCAGACGAGTATAGAAGTTCTGTTCTCCACCTCCAAAAATAGGTCCAACTAAAAATCCTTCTTTAGGTGTTCCAGAGTGCAGTGGGAAGATGAGGGTGATGGAGTGAAGGATGGAGGGTAGAAGCTGAGTCATGTTGGACGGAAGGCAGCCTCACGACCCTGTCCTCCATCTTTCCCCAAAGCAGGATTAGAGATAGGAGGGTGAGAAAAGGAGGAAGGGAGGCAAACTATTAATTCAGTACCCACCCTCCTTCCTAAGGTAGGGTATCCTTGGGTATCCCAGAATAACAATAATTGCAATGGTCCACATTTACCCAATCTTTAGTTCATGACACGCTCTGCATGTCCATTATCTTAGTCTGTGGAAATCTAAGGAGGGTGCTATTTTTACAATTGAGAAAACTAAGATTCAGAGTTTTATGTAGTTTTCCCAAGGTCGTACAAATCCTAAGTGGCCGACCTGATATGTATCCCCATATCTGTTACATGAGGGGGCTGGCTTCTGAGGGCAGGCTTGTACTCAGGGACAGTCAAGTCTTAATAGAGAACACATCACTTCCATCACTGATGCCACCCACTACCTGCAGACTGCTGGGTAACTCCAGTGACTTAACATTATTCCCCCAGACTTGTTTATTGTTTCCAGATTGAGGATGAGAAAGACAGGAGGGCTTCTGGGAAGAAACAGGCAATCTCTACATGCACTAGAATATTATTGCAATGGAATATTATTCAACAATCGAAAAATATAAACTCATGCCATTCGCAGCAACATGGATGGAGCTAGAAGGAATTATGCTCAGTGAAATAAGTCAGAAGGAGAAAGAAAAATATCGGATGGTTTCACTTATAGCAGGAATATAGGGGAACCAAATAAGGGCATCAGTGTAAAAAAATAATAACAATACAAAACACAACAAAACAAAAACAGATAATTATAAATTGGATGCTCACAACAGCCTCTTAAGGTAGTTAGAGAAAGTATTTCCTCCCCCATTTTACAGATGAGGAAGCTGAGGCCCCAAGAGACTTGGCCACTTGGCCAAATATCACGTTGATGTCCAAGCCATGTCTTAGACCAGGTCTACCCGATTCCTGATCTGAGACCCCATTCACTCTGCTCTGGGAGCCGTGGTCATCACTGGGATTACGCAGAGGTCAACTGAAAAGGCATCATCCTTCTCGGCCTTCCAGTCTCTTCTCTAGCCATCTGCTCCCCCAGAACTTTGGTTCCACCTTTCAGCTCCATTCTCCTGTGGCCCAAGATAAAGGGAGGCTGAGGACCCTGGAGCCACCCAATAACCCAGGTTATTTAATGAGGACACCTCTCCGCTACCTCTAAGTCTAATGTCACCTTAAGTGCAAATCCCCTGGGATGAAAGAGGCAAAAAGGAGATAATGATATTCTCTGCACCAGGAGGAGAGATGCCTTTGCCTTTGAGATTTAGAACTTCTTTGAAGGTCAACCTTTAAAGGAAAAAGTCTTCTTTGTGTTCATTTTCAGAACTACCATGATTCCTGATATAAGAATTTAAGAGCAAGCAGGGCCCAGAAACTAGAACTTTCTCCCTTCCTAATTAGAACAACTTTAACTCCTGGGTTTATAAGGGACTGTGCTTGGTGCATAGACCTTGTCTTTGCATCCCATAGAGCAAAGAACCCCTATTGGAGACCAACAGGGAAGGATTCCATAGACAACACCTGGGCCCAGGACTGAGGGTGGCTTTATTTGAAAAGCTGACTTTTTCCCTGAAATCTTGTTATTTACTAAACAGAGAGTTAGTGTTCCTGGCTGAGTAGAAATGGAATGTGATGAAGGCCAGATGAGGGAAGACGGTGACCCTCAAAACACTCCCTGATAGGTGTACCCAGGACAAGTCTAACCAAAAGCACCTGACTCCGTTTATTACATTTTTTTTTTTTTTGGAAGAAAGGCAAACCTTAGGGCTTCCCTGGTGGCGCAAGGGGTTAAGACGCAACCTACAAAGCTGTCCGCAGCCTCTGCAGCACGAGTTCGATCCCTGGCCAGGGAGCTACCCAGATGGTGCAGCAGACCTCTCCTGACTCTCCTGCTCCTCCCCTCAGCTGTGTATTTCAGTAGATCTGCCTGTTCTGCTCCCCACTCTGTCTCTGGTGAATCCTCTCTCCCCCACACCTCTGGCCTGTACCCCAGTTCTTGTATGCATAAATAAATAAATCTTTTTTTAAAAAAAGAAAGAAAGAAAGGCAACCTTAAATCCTGTGGACCCAAGGATCAAGCGCCATTTACTATACGAAGTCCCCAGTGCCTCCATCCCAACTGGTCCTCCCCTCTCTACTCCACAGAGAATTGCTTTGTCTCACCCATCCTGTCCAGCCTCTAGCACACTGGCTGCATCACCTTGATGCAGGAGGCCATCGGGTTGAGGACAGTCAACCTGGAGGCTGCCAACTACAGTCCTGTCACAAGCAGACTTAGGGGAAGAGACTCCTGGCTCTGCCCCTGGCTAGCTATAATATGAGGAGGGAAAAAGCTACCTTCCTCCTTCAGTTTATTTTGAAGACCAGATGTAGTAATTCACTCCAAGTCCTTTCAGAGTCTGGCACAAAGTATGTGCTCAATTAGCAGCTCTTACCAGTCACGGTAGTTCAGTGGGGTATAATTCCACCCTGCCCGCAGCTAGAGCAATGTAGACATCCACAGTAGAAATAAAAGGTCATTTTCCCCTCCAGTTGGAGTTCTGGAGGAAGCTAAGCCAGGTAACCAAAGCAGACCTTCAGAGCAAGGTGGAAGGGTCCCTCAGTACTCAGGTCTGATTCACATGGAGTAGTATTTTGTGAGAGAAATAAAGGTGGAAGGAGGCTAGAAATGCTGTCTAAACAGAGACGTTGCAACAGGAACATGACTGAACATGTGATACAAAGACTCTATCGGATCCATTCCTCCTGGCTTTTCCATATCTACACTGCAGATAAGTGGTTTGCACCCAGGATGTGCCTAAATACACATATTTCCTGGGGTAAAAACATACAGTAATGGATGATAAAAAAGGAAGACACGACAGTGTTTAAGCTAGACTTTAGCAGATTAAAATTAAAAAAAAATTTAGACCTCAAGTGGCATGGGGAATGAAGGAATAATGAGTCATTAGCATGTTCCTCAGAAGCAGTGAGGAGGCCAGTAGAGGGGGTTAAAAAAAAAAAAAAAAAGTAGGTGGCGCTGTCGAAGGTGCTGACAACAGCCCTCAGATTCCTGAGAGCCCAGAGTGGCTGGGTGTAGAAATGAGGCGTTCAGATGAGTAACATATTATCCCCAGAACTGGAGAGTCTGGATTCAGAAGGACTAAAAAAGACTTATAAAGCAAGGAAACAGTGACTCCTGTCTTCTGCACAGTGATTACCTGCCTGCGTAGTGTGTGCCAGGTCAGCTCACACCTGTCATGAAGTAGACAGCTGAGCTGTGGTGCACTGCCCCTGAGTGGGCATTCAAGGAATGTGGAAGCTGATGGAGAAGTACCTGGAATCTTGTGAGCAAGACTCCCAGCAGGTCTTATAAGGGCTTCTATCAAGGGAGCCTGGATGTGCTGCCCTCCTGGGACTCACAGGCCCTCATATCACCCCCTCCCCAGGTCTGCTTTGTAAGCAGGACAAAAGGAAAATGCACAGGGAAAGGGTTTGATGGCAGAGAGGAGGATGAGTAAGAAAGGAGCAGAGGCAGGAAGTAAATGCTCAGTGCTGAGAGTAGGGAGAGGGGAGGGTAAGAAGGTAATCTGTGTTATTGCCAATGTGTCAGTCACAATTACTCACTAGCGAGAAAAGTAATAAAGTTACATTATTCACACATTATGTGGAACAAGCTATTCAATGCTGCCTTCCTCCGAGCCAAATATTGTGATAATTTTCGAGATCATAACTTAATTGAACAATGAATTAATAATCTCATGTGTGGACATTTTTCCTTTTGTGTGTATGCACCAAAAGCCTGAGGTTTTCTTCCCATTCTCTGGGCCACACAGCAATCAGTGAAGCAGGGCACATACAAAGTCTTTAACTCAGGGAGAGACCCACAAGGCTAATGCTTTCTTTTACCTTGGGATTTCCTTAGCTCAGAATATGAGCCCAGGAAAGAGAAATCCAGCTAAATATCCATGCAACATTTGGCTTGGTATCAGAAGTTCTCAAAGTGTGTGGTTCCTTGACCACCACCAGCAGCAGCAGCACCTGGAAACTTGTTAGAAATGCAGATCCTTAGCCCTCCCAGACCTCCTGAATCAGAAGCCTTGAGGTGGGATGCAGTGATAACCTTGCTGGTGATTCTGATGCCCAGTAAAATTTGAGAACCTCTGATTTATCTCATCTAAATTGGAATACAGGAGTGAAGGGCTTCTGAAAGTCCCCCAGCTGGCTCAAAATCAGTGGTGAAAGTGAGGTCCAGCACATAGATCATAAAACCAAGAGTCAGGGATCTAGATTTTCATCCAGGCTCCCCCTCCTGGGACACATTACCTAACCTCACTGAGCCAGTTCATCTGCAAAATATGGGTAATAATTCCTGCCTCTTTGCAAGATTGTTGTGGGGATAAAATGAGCTAATGGATTTGAAAGTGCTTTGAAAACTACAAAGTGCTACACAAAAGTAAGGGATTGTTATTATGTCAATGCAGGAGAAGGCTGTGACAGCATGACACACACTCCCTTCTGCTACAGATGCAAATCATCTCAGGTGAATCGACTGCCTGCACCAGCCACACACTTCTCCCCTGTGGTTTTCTCTTCTTCTCTCTCCATCTTTCTTTTTGCAAAAAACAGTTATACCTGCTCTGAGCAGAGCCAAGGGAAATGTAACTTGGGGAAAAGTGAAAGAGGAATTTGCTCAGGATCTTCTAGTTCTATGTATAAGCAATTTCAGGTTGGCTGTGAATGGGAACCTTGTGCTGAGATTTGAGAGGTCAGGGTCTAAGTGCCATCCTACCTGCATCAAACCCTGGTTCCCACATGTACCAGCTTTGAGGCTCTCAGCCTTTGACTCTGCTTCCTCATATGTCAAATGTCAATAATAATAGAACATACCTGATAAAGATAGATGAAGATAAAATGAGATAGTTTGCAAATTCATACACCTAGAGCTTGCTCAATAAATAGCACAAGGAATGAATGATTGAACAGATGAATGGCTGCATAGGCAACTGAACATAGACTGAAAATGAGTAACCACTATGTCACTGTATGAGAGAAGAAAGGCTCATCCCAAGTTTTGGCCTGAGGGATACTGTGCAGGGGTGGAACTGATATTTCAGGCTGAACAAATCAAAGACAAAGTGATCACTCTCCCAGGCAGACTGAGGAGAGTGAAAAGGAGGGTGTACAGAGGGGTGATTGGACCTATAGTGCAACTGGTCACACCAGGTTGGGGACAGGCTCTGCTTATTGTACCACTGTGGGTGGCAGTACTAACTAGAAGGTAGAAAATGCCAACCAGGAGGTCAAAGGGCCAATCAGAGTCAGAGTTGAGTTCCTGGGCTGGGGTCAGGCCATGCTTCTAAGTTCAGGGCTCTGGAATAAGGCACCTGCAGGAGGCAGCCAGTCAGTTAAGCAAGATCAAAACTCTACGCTGGGCCCAGCTCCTGAGGAGAAAGAGCCTGGGACCTTGGCTAAGAGGTGCTATCATAGTGGAGTCTGTCCCAATCCCAGGTCACTGCTCTATTTATATCCCCACAAAATCCTTGAAATCAGTCTTCATAGCCAACAGGGAGCAAATCAAAACAGGAAGCAATGAAAGGAGAGAATCCTATCAATTACCTGCTAGAATACCTTCAGAATTCCTGCTAGAATACCTTGCATGTGCCATAAATTATTATCCAGTTATTCAACTGTAGTGGCCTTATCTATAATCAGAGTGGCACCACAGTGTATCCACATGCATGCTCACACATTCAAGGGACAAGGGGGGGGCACCACCTATTCCTCCCTTCAAAGATCTTTGGATAAGTTCAAGGACAGTCACTGAGTCCTGGGAAGCAAATTCATTAGCACGTCTCCAGACCCAACTCGTCTACCTAGAAATGTGGACCTTAATCAACCACCAGGCTTTGCATTCTGTTCCACATCAAAGCTGGCATCTCAAGAATAACATGAAGCCAAGGGACCTCTCTGACCATGTGTCTGGTGAGAAGTGGCCTGAAAGGTAACAGGTGATTCTATCACGACCCCGGCGGAAAACAGATGACACATGAACAGGGCAATCTGGTGAAATTTAATAAAAGGACTGATTCCAAGGTTTTTCCCAGGAAGTGGCACAGAGTAATACAGTACCCAGGGGTTCCAAAGAAAACCAGCTCCTACCACCCCACTGTCTGTAGGGGGGAGGGGAAAGAGTAGATCCAGGGGTGAAGTAGGGAGTAGGTGGACCCAGGGGAAGGGGAAGGAGTGGTTAGATTCAGTGGGAAAGCCAGGAAGGAGAAAATCTCATAGAGTAACCCCTTAGCAAGTAACTGTGGGCTTCAGTCAAGAGACAGACCAGCTTCAAAATGATCCCACAGAGAAAGATTCACAGAATAAAGAGTCCAACTTCATTGTTCTACTTTCCTTCAGTGTCCTCTCCCAAGGCCTCCTCGCTGACTAGACCTAACCCCAGGCCTATGGCAAGGAAGTCTACTGAAGGCAGATTCCTGGTCACGGGGCAGGGAGGAGAGGGATCTGGAGAGCAATCCAATCATACTTTCCAACCCCGCAGTCACTCAGTCACTCCACGCCCAGAAAAAGCAATGCAAAGCCCCTTTCCCACAGCTGCGTTTGCTCCCCACTCTATTTAGCTATTTGGAAAGAAAAATAACATGAGAGGCCCAAGAAACACCCCTTTGGCCCAGAAGACCCTCAGCTGGTCCCCCCATCCCTCACCCCAGGAAGCTTATGAGGCTGGCAGCTGCCATTCATTCATGAGCCCGTTTGCATCCCCGCTGTGCTTCCTGGGGTACAGACATCTGCTTGGCTCCAGGCAGCAGACTCCTGGTCCACCTCCACCCCCATGTGCACATCCTCTGTCAAATCCAAACCATGTGCTGGGCCACACTAATGAAGCACTCCAAAACCTCCTGAGAGCAGCTGAATCAAAGAAACACCAGACACACACCTTTTGCACAGGTCTGGTCCAGAAGCAAGAAATAGGCATCCTGTGGGGACGTGGGGGAAGGGAACAGTGGTAGAGGAGGGGCAAAGGACAGGAAAGGGGGGCACTAAAAAGACAGAATCATCTTAATTAAAATCTTCAGCTTGCATTCCATGGCCAGACATTCCTGGCTCCCTTCATTAGGATGTGCCCTTTAAATGCTCATTATCAAAGATTTACAAATTGTGTGGGTTTGATGCCTCTGCTGGGTTGGGAAAATCTGCCTCCCAGCTACAATCAGGCACTGTCGTGACATCCTCGGTTGCTCAGACTTTACCCAGGACAGACCCTGTAAGGAGTGAGGATCCAAGTGTGAGCAGTGGGAGTGAAGGACTAGCGCCAAGCATCAGGCTGGACTCAGGGAGAGCTGAAGAGCAGGGGGAGAGGAGCGTGTCAGTGTCTGTTCCAGTGAGGGTGGCAAGGATGGCAATCAAGAGTCTGTTTTCTGCTGGGAACAAGGAGAAATGGGTATGTATTGATCCAAGGGGGATGTGGGCTAGCCCTCAGAAGACAGTCCATCAAAAGGTTGATAATAGAACAACTTGTTGGGAGAAATTGTAAGATCACCCAGCATTGTTGTGGGAAATGCCAGAATGGGATATAATGGTCAACAGTGGTCAACTGCCTACCACCTTCACTCAAGGGCATGAAGCCCAGACATGTGTCAAAATCCAGGGATGGGGAAGGGATGAAGGTGTGTCTATAGTCACTAGGACTGCTTGCCCCCAGAGCCCTGGACCATGCTCCAGCAGCCACAGGAAGAAGAGCCTCTCATGTTCCTTCTCATAGAAAACATTAAGGTTACCTGGGCTTCCGTAGAGGGAGGGTTTTGTGATGTAGGCAGAAAGCCTGGAAATGTCGGTGAGGTATATTAAGAATAACACTATAGGGTTAGTCTTGCCTGAGCCCAGAATATTCCCTGAAGTCCCCATATTAGAACCATGCTGTGTTCTTGTTCTTGTAATGGTATTTATCCCTCAGAATTTCCATTTTCTCACTAAACCCACTCAACAACCCTGCCAGGGTGTTTGGGTCGGGATTGTCCCATTTTTCAAATGAGGAGAACAGGCCTTTGTCTTAGTCCCTTCCAGCTGCCTAACTACCTAGCACAGACTACATGGCATAAGCAGCAGGTGTGGTTCTGTAAGCTGGAATCTGAGGTCTGGGCCCCACAGTGTGGCTGGATTCTCAACAAGGCCCTTTCTTCCTGGTCATGTCCTGACCTAGCCTTCCTTGGTGTGCAGGCACACAAGTACACACGGACACACACTCACCGTTGGCGGGGGCGGGGGGGGGGTCTTGTCTCTTCCTCTTTGTTAAGGCATTAATCGCAACATGGGGTTCTATACTATGACCTCATGTAGACCTAACTACTTCCCACAGGCCCACCTGTTAATACTATCAATGGAGGTTAGCACTTCAGCATGATTTGTGGGTGGGGTGACACCTAGTCTTGCTAGGGGATGGCCCTAGGCCTCCTGATTTCTGCCACCCACACTATCTTGTCACTACACCAAGGAGAACAGGAAGCCAGAGCGCCCTGAGCTGAGACATGCACTGAGCCCCTCAAGTTCTCTCTGACTATCTGACATCTCTCCAATCCTGCCAACAGCCCCCCACAAAGACATCCCTCTCCCTCCACCCTGCCACCACTGCCTCTCCCTTCTCTAGAACTAATGAGGCAGCAGGCCCCATGCAGGGTCCCAGTGACAGCTGCTAGGAGCATGTTTACTGAAGCCAACTGCTGGACCTGACAAGACGTGTTAATTAGGAGATGATGTCCTGTGGTGGGAGCCATGAGCCACGTGGCAGCCGGACCGGTAGTCAGTTGCCGTGGAGCCACGGAGCTGCCATGACATTACTAATTAAGGAGAAGCTTGTGTCCCTGTCCAGGTGACAGCTTGACTTGGGGAAGACAGCGCCACTGGCTATCCCAGCAGAGGCCACTCCAAAGCCTGCCCAGCAATAAGGTTTGACCAGAGGGCTGCTGGGGGACAGAGGTATGAGGACAGTGCTTCCATGTGGCTTTCAACCCACTTCCTCTTCACTGCTACCAATGAGTCCATGAAGCATACAATCCCTTTCTCAAACAGGCCCACTCATACTTCTGTGAACTCATTCAGCCCCCTAGACTTGAAATTCCCTCAGCTCCAGCTCCTTCCATTGAAATGCATGGAAAACCAGTGCTGCCTTCTTATAAAAGCTTTGTTCATTCTTTCACAGACACATACACACACACATACACACACATGCACACACACACACACTTTCCTTTGAGGGTGGTTTCAAAGTTTGTGTTATTCTTCACTGGGACTTATCAATAGACAGGTATATACCAGCAAAGCAGTACCAGGTTCAATTGTTCAAATACCAAAATATTCTCATGGTGATGGTAAGGAGGCGTTGTTCCAAGCTCCCCAACTCAAAATGTTCTCCTACTATTTCCATACCCCCTTCTAAGATACCCCCTACTATCCAACTCCCAAAGAGCCCAAAGTCTGGCACAAAGGACCTAGCAATGGCCCGTGACTGTTCTAGTTGGTTACTGCCCTTCCATGCCAGTTACTGAATCTTTGACCATCAATCCTGCCCCTCAGTCTGGTGTCTGTTGAGGTAGGGTGAGCTGTTCCTCCATTTGGACATCAGCCTCTGATCCCCAAGGACTCCGTGACTATGCAGATGCTCAAACCAGTGTTTTCAAAGGATACAGCCCTCAGAATCCCCCAACATGCTGAGTAATTAAGGCACCACTCTTCTAGTTCTGGGTCTCAGTCCCATGAGGGGCCATCCTGGATGCAAGACCAACATATGTGCCCTGAACTCTATGACTACCTCCTACCCCAATAGCACTGTAGTTCAGAATCCAGTCATTGATGAGACATGCAAGATACCTGTTATGTGCCAAGAAGTTGCACATAGTAGGAGTGCACAAATGAAAAAGCCACATCCCCAATGACAGAAGTGCAAACTGTAATAGAAGCAGACAAGAAAACCATCAAATAGAGTACAATAGCAAGGCTGTTGTAATAAAGGATGAGCCATGTCTTGAGGGATCTCTGAGGAAGAGGATGGTTCTCAGCAGGCAAGATAGCAGAGCTGGCTCTTAAAGGATGAACAGCAACTTCCTGGGTAGCAGAGGAATTAACGACAGTTAGCACATAGGGAATTTCATGTATAAAACATATGGAACACAGAAGAGCACAGAGGTCAGCACTGTCCAGAGCAGCTGGGAACAGAAAGGGCAGGACATGGAACTGCAGACAGAGGGGTGAGATGGTGAGGATCATGCCAGGGAGTTTATCCTGTCAGCAGAGAGAGGCTGATGGAGGTCTTCATGCCAGGAAGCGACATGATCAGATTTGTCTTGTAGCGAGATAATGTGAGCAGCAGTGTGGAGACTGAATTGGAATGTAGGAAAGATTGGACAGCCTGCAGAATTTGACTGAAATGGGATTTGTTTGGGGAGTAATTGATTTCTTGCAATTACTAATGCTGAGGTTTTTACAGCGCCTTTTTGGAAGGAAATATCACTTGTTTTCAGGTCATATAATCAAATCATTTCCAAAGATCCTTCCTAAAGGTGACAGGAAAAGATCTGGATAAGAAATCTTAAGACCTGGATTCCAGCCCAGTCCATCACTACCTTGTTGCATGACCTTGAACAAGAAACTTGACCTTTCTGAAAGCCATCCTGGAATCATACCCTGAAGTGGTCCGCTCAAGTAGGGCACAGGGTAAGAGCAGTAATCCAGGGCCTCCACTGAGGGATTAGTGGTGTTCTGCTTCATTATTATCAGTGATATGCCCTCTGGGCAAAGAGGGGCAAAAAAACATTCTATTCTCTCTCTTTTTTAAGATTTATTTTGTTTATTTATGCATACAAGAGCTGGGGTATAGGCCAGAGGTGTGGGGTGTGAGAGGATTCACCAGAGACAGAGTGGGGAGCAGAACAGTGGATTGACTGAAGTACACTGCTGAAGGGAGCAGCAGCAGGAGAAACAGGAAAGGTCTGCTGCTCCATGTGGGTTGCTCCCTGGCAGGGGATGGAACTCATGCTGCAGTGACTGACAATAGCATGATAGCCCCGATACCTAACCCCTGTGCCACCAGGGAGGCCCCAAACCATCCTATTCTCTGCAACAGAGAAGGGTTTAACTTCCAAGGGTCCATCAAGATATCATGTTGAGAATTTAGGATGCTCATGCTTTCAAATAATCACAAAAGTTTGTGAGCAGTCTCAAGGAAATGCTGTCAAGAATCACCCTTGCTTCCACCACCTACTCCCTGGCCCATCCTGAGGATCCCACCATCCTTACCTCAATGGGTCTCACGAGAATACAGCCAGCCTCCACTACCCCGAGTCAGTATCCCCAGGTCCCTTCCTGCAACCCCACCCATAGAGTTGGCCTGGAGTCAAACATCTTGAGGTCGCCCCGCATTACATCATGACAGATGTTATTGATTCTTAGGAATTACTCAGCCCTTTGAAAAATCACAGCCACAATATTTGTCTCCATTAACATCCATGGCAGCACTTCAGTGAATCAATAGGATACTTAATGCTGAATTACACGACATGCCCAGGCAGCCAGCTTCCGCGGAGCCTAATCTGTCAGGTGAATAACATGAGAGAGTTTCAAGCCCACTGTGAAGGCACCCGGACTGGAAGGGGAGACCTGGGCGTTTACACTGGTATAAATATGCATTTGTTTACCTGCTAGAAATGAACTTGGTCTTTCCAACTATAATTGCTTTTTAAGTACCTCATGGTGCTTTCCTTGTCTTTCTGGTATAAGTAATTCATGCTTCATGTTCTACGAAAGACCTGGGGTTTTGTTTTTTCCCTAGTGGAAAACAGAGGAAACGAAAAGAATAATCTTTTTAGTGAGAATAAAAGATGACCCCGGTTTACACACATATCACCATTCTCTGACCTTTCTATCTTTCATTCTGGCTCTTTTCCTCTGGTGTCCTTGTCCTTCCTTCCGATTGATTTGACCCCAAATGCCATTTTCCTTGTTAGTAGCCTGACCTGTCCTCCAGGGATCTCAAAGCACTAAATCAGCATCCATCACCAGTGAAGATGGTCCTTCCCAGGTCACCAGTGGAAAAGCACTCATGGCACATAAAGGGAAACCTAGCTCTCCTGCTCCCGTCATCCGGGATCCAGCCTCTGTGATCCAGGCCAGTTCAAGCATTGCTTCTTGAATTCAGACAAATAAATGGTCACGATTACTTTCTCGATTGGGGCTAAAATATCTCCCTGCCAGCGCCTTCTGAAAGGGGGGGAAACATCTTTATTGCTGAGTTCACCATTGTCCCCAATACAGGAAAAGGACATTTCTGATTCATTTGTTCACTTTTTTGAGGACTAGAGTTTCAACATATGTCTTTGTCTTCTAGCTTGATATTTAGGCAGTGACTTTCTCCTGACCTCCTTTGGCTGCTCTGCTCTGTTCTTTTATTTCAAGAAAGCAAGGGAGATACCCTGCCTACAGCCCAGCCCTGCACATGGATGGGTACCCTCTCTTTCTTTGCTGGCCTGTCAACTGATGCCCCTTTTATCTCCCTTCTCACTCTTATCTGACATCTTCCCCTTCTCCATCATTCAAGAGTCACACAAATGCTTTTCCAATCACCCCACCAGCAGCAAACACTCATCAGAACATCTAACAAATCAACCTCATAAAATATAACATAGGCCCTTCCTTCAAAGTCCTTGGAATTGTAGTAAAGGAACAATGAACTGGGAATACATTGGAGTGAAATCCAAGGGAGATGTGGGAGGACTAGGAACCCCCCCCCCTTCATCCTTTGGCACATAATCCAGGTCGACACCTTTGGCTGCTTTGATGCTGCTCCCTGGGGGGCTTGCCTCATACACACCAGAGAGGGAATGTGTTTTCCAGTGAGGTTGACTGTGCAGGTGTATTTATAAGAGGAAGAGAAAAAGAAAGCTGTCCTGCTGGCAGGTTTGGGCTGTGTCACTGTAGACAAATGACTACCTATTTCTCTTTTCTTATCTCTAAAATGGAACCAAAGGTTGTTGGGTAGATCAGATGAAATCATCAGTGGTTAATGTGTTGTAAATTGTAAACGTGATATAAATGGAATTAATGAAGAGCCTGGGTTCTGGCAGTCAGATTGTCTGGGTTTGAATTCCGGATCCATCACTCTCTACTTGTATTGTGACCTTGTGCAAAATACTTGTCGCCACTTCAATTTTCTCATTGTAAAATGGGACCCATAATAGCATCTGCCCTGTGAGATCTATTGGAAGGATGAAAAGAATTAATATAGATAAAGCACTTAGAACAGTGTCTGGCATGTAGTTAGTTAGCACTATAAAAAGTGTAGCTGGTGTGATTGTTTTCCCCTTTTAGAACCTGATCTCTGGGGAGTCAAAAATCTGGCCTCTCCAAAAGTGTAATGGAGGTGCCACATTAATTGCACTGAGACCTGATAAGAGTGTGTGAGATCTCACTGTGGTCACGGGGGCCACTGTTGCTGCCCAAAGAGGTTCTCAGTCGTCGCCCTTCCTCTAGCGGGGTCAGCAACAGCATCACTCACAAGCCAGAACCCCCTTCACCCTGTGCTCCATACCCCAAGATCATTGTCCAGAGATGGAGACTTAGAGTTCAACTTGAGATGGAATGTATTGCCATTTTTAACATTTAGAAGGTGCCTTTAGAAGAGTCATTAAAACAGCACCCAAAGGTGTGATAACTTTGTCTGAGAACACCAAGTGCTCCCTGGCTGGTTTAGCACATGAACAATTACTATATGCAAAGTACCTTGAAGATTCAGCGTGAGCCACAAACCCCAAGAGAGATCAGCAACGATAGCAAAATTGTGACACCGTTGCCAGCCCAGAGCCTCCCTCTAACCTGTGCAGAGTCCTGATTCCCATACCCATCGATGCTCAGCCAGCACACAGATGGGACCTCAGAGCTGTCACTCCAGAAATTACACACCTGGCAGGATAGCCCCAGGGATTGCAATACACTCCCTCCACCCCCAGGTCCCCAACTCTGTCAGCAGCCAAAACTGAGCATTTTTCACCCATGTTAGACAAGATAATTATCTTCAGAAGGTTTGAGAAACATGATGATATATCTCATTTTATATAGCACATTAAGGTAAGAATTTAGTGCAAGACAGTAAAACAAATCTAAAAATATAAGGTAATATAGCAAAATCAATAGGGATTATTAGGAGCAAAGTGTTATATCTGAGGCAATAAAGCTTTGGAAATCCGAGAAAACAACATTCTAGTAAAACTATAATAAATGACTGTGATTTAATCACTAGGTAAATAACTTGGTATTTTGAAGGGTTTTCTAGTTTTATGGTATTAAAAAAATGCACATTAGGGATTCACCAAGATGGCTCTGATAAATAAGAATGTATCCAAGAGTAGTATCATTTTGGCAATTTATGCTTTCAAATAATAGTATATATTTTCTACATGAATTGACTTTTTAAGCCCTTCACATGCTTTTAAGATTTCATTTACCATTAGGCTATCACACTCCTGATTCTCGAGTCTTTGAGTACACAGAATTATATTATTCACTACTTTCTCCCATTTCATAGACTAGTCAGACTTGAGAATTCCTAGAGGGACTTTTCTTACCAGTTTTCCTTTCTCTGGGTAGAAATTCCACATGTTGGTTTAGAAAATAGGAAGCCATGTTACTTGAAGTTCTCATCACCTATTTAAATAACCCAAATCAAAAGGGGGTCTCCCCAACCCCCACCTAGAGCTGTTCTGAATAGTCAAATGAAGATTAAACTCTTGATTTAAGTAGCTACATCTTAGCAGTAATTAACATGTACATCAAATACTTTTTTTTCCTTTGATATGATATGGTACTAGAATTTAAACCCTGATGAAGGTGCCAAAATTAACTGCAATGGGAAATGAATAATAATTCTTTTAAGATGGCTTTGCCCTTTGCATTAGCTTACATTTGAGTCCTTTTTGCCAGACTCTTCTCTCCTCTCAAGAAATCTGCAAGGCAGGCATACAGGGGAGTTCCAAAGATCTATTGGGGGGATGGGAAATCTTCTGGTCGTATGTCCATTTCTCTATATTTTCTCATGCCTCCTAGTTGGATGCAGTGTTCCTCACTAGCCTCTTCTCTAAGAAGAAAGCAAAGGTGTCTTCTCTAGGTCTGGATGATTTCTAAGAAGCTAGAGAAGGAATGTAAAGGAACATGAGGCTGAAAGAAGAAATCCACAGACCTGTAAAGGTACTTGAAGAAGGCAGAAAGTGGATGAGTATGGGGCCAAAGAGGAGACTAATTGTATCTTCTTCTCAGTGTAGAAATCCCTTGATTGTGACATCCTTAGGGCAACAGTTTGCTATTTTTGAACAGGATGGTGGACTTGAATGAAAGCTATGGACACTCCCCCCCAGAAGGCACACCCAATACACATACATGTACAACATCATGCTCAGGATGAGCAACCCCTCCACAGACCCAGAAGTCCCACATTAAGAGTGTATGCCCCCTAAAAACAGTCTAATGTTCTTCATTAATAGATGTTCATGGGATTAACAGTCCCTCTGAACCCTAAACTAGGCAATGATTGATACTTGATACAAGTAGAGAATGTGCTTGCTACAAAGTGCATTGGGTACCACATTTTAATAAGGACATAGACAAACAAGAAACCAGCCAATGAAGAATGACCAAGAGAGTGAGGAATCTAAAATCCAAATTTAAATTTAAATCTAAAATCTAAATTTTTTCTTATCAAAGGAAAAAAAAGTATTTGATGTACATGTTAATTACTGCTAAGATGTAGCTACTTAAAGAGTGAGATATTTAGAAAGTAGGGAAAGATGATAGCTGATAAGCGAAATTTCAAGAGGGCAGTAGACTTGGTTCTAATTTTGGTTTGGTTTTGGTGCAGGCATCATTACTGAAAGACACAGTTTGTTCAGTAGGAAAGGGAATAATCTTTCCAACAATTAGAAGTGCCCCCTTGCAATCTAATGTCCACATAACATCTTTTAGAACCATGAATCAAATCACATATGTCACTTTCTCATTCACATTCACTCTCTGGCTTCCCACTACGCTTAGGAAAAACCCAAAGTCCTCACTAGAGCACCATCTGACTTCCACCTGCCTCTCTGAGCTCATCCCCTCCCATTTGTCTCTTTGATTGTTCTCCAGGTCATTGAATTTCTTTAATGTATAAACTTAGCCTCCCCTCCAAACTTTGCCATCTACCATTTCCTCTACTTCAAATGTTCTTTCCTAGATCCTTGGTAGGCAGATCCTTATCATTTAGGTCTCAGCCCAGTTGTCACCTCCTTAGCAAGGTCTTCCCTCACTGTTCAATCTAAAGCGGTCCCCATGTCCAGGCCCTCTCTGCCATTTTGCTTCACTACCTCCAATGCATTTATCCCCACTTGAAACTAATTTTCCTTTTTTAGTACTTATCCCCTCACTAGAAATCAAAATCAATGAGAGTTAGGCTTTTACCTGGCTTTCGGCTTCTAGAATAATGCCCAACACATAGTAGTAATTTACTACATATTCCTTGGGTGAACAAATAAAGGATCCAATAGTGGAACTTCTGCCTTGTGAAGTAATTAATGAATCTCCCACTTGTAGATGTGGGTGAATCAAGTCACAGCCCTTATTAGGGAGATTCTGGGAAGACTTCTGGCACTAGGTATGGGAGTTGAACTGAACTCTACTGATGTTTACATATTTTGTAGCCTCATGTCACAGAGTAGAAAGAGCATGAACTTTAAGTCAGAAAGACTTGGCTTTAAATATTAATGTTGCTACATATGTACAGGGAGCCATGTATATAAGTTAACCTCCCTGGACCTCAGGTACTTCTCATCTGAAAAATGAGAATGAAAGTACCTTTTGTGCTGGGCTGTGGAGAGCCCAGTAGGGACTCCGCAAATGACAGCAATATTTATGTATCATAATCTATTCGACAGTCTGTCAACATTTGATGAGAAGGCTGGTCAGTTGGCATTATTCAAGTTCAAAGAACATTTCAGAGGGCATCTTAGTTTCCTGAGAAAAGAATATGCCTCTTCAAATTCTTTTTGAAAGTAGAGAAGTGTAAATTCTAGAAAGAAAGGTAGGAGGGTGAGGGGGAGAAAGAGAGAGAAACAAAGGTGAATGTCCAGCTTTGTACCTCTGTTCCAAGTACTGATTGACCGATAGGGTAACCATAGTTCTATGGATCTCTGCAGGGAATCTGGGGGTCCCCTCCTCCCCTGTCCATCCCTCAGCGTTAAATAGGAGAAGGGGCCACTTTTCTTCACAATCTGCCATCTAATTTCATGGTATGTCCACAGAACAAATCCATGTCTTTTCTGATGATGAGAGTACCTTTCCAGTGCAGAGTGACCCGGCTTTTCTTGTCCTGTGATCTGAGACTGTGGCCACAGCCTGGTGATGTCAAGAGAACCCTCTCCCAGAATTCACATAGTCAATGAATAAGGCAGTTTTTCTGTGAAAGCCTCCTCAGAAAGCATTCTCTTAAACCCCCTCTTCAACCCAGACTGACCTAACATTTCATCTAGAAGAACACATGATATAGTGAGATGAAACCAGGCTTTGAGTCGTGTCAAGATGAGACTCTCTACCTCTAGTCTAGCTTCATTTTCAGAACCTCTCTAAGCCTCAGTTTCCTCATCCATAAAGTGGAAATTCTATATCCTATTCCATGTGTCTGTTTGCAGCAACAGATGGGATCATGTATTTTAAGTACCCAGTTCACAAATGTTGCTCTCTTCTTTATCCTTACTGACACCCAAGCCCTCCAGAGAGAATTTTCTGGGACACTTTCATGCTCAATCTAACTACGGGTCATCACTATGTCTAACTAAATACCCTTTTTCGAAGCTTGATTTTTGCCCATGCTAAAGAATGCTGCAATCTTTAAAGGAATCACCAGTCCTACAAACTTTCCTCCCACGCTTTCCTTTCCGATCTCTTCTTGCTCTGCACTGGCTCCTCTCTCATCCGTTGTCCCAAGCCGCCATTTCACTCTTCTCCTTGTAACCTTCCACTAATTGGCATTGCCATCCCAAGAATATTATTTCTGTGCCTTTAGCTATGCCATCACTTTGATGAAAGACTTCCTTGGAGCACTCCCTCCTTCATTAATCGCTTCCACCCCTCTGCCTTGTACCCTCAGCCACAGAGTAATGCAATCACTGTGTCAATGTGAAATGAACAGAGAAGCTAACGCAATGTTCCATGGCCAAGGCAGTCATGCATCTCCCCACCCACCCACGGGACTCCTCTCTCCATTCTGTCCTGTCGCCAGGGGCATACAAAGGAGTCTGCTCCCCAGATAAGTGACTGTGAGACTTTATGAGAAATTCAAGTGGGTGGCAGGGACACCCACAACACCCATTACCTGGAAATGGCCACAGCTGCCGAGAAAGCAGCTTTATCCTGGAGCCCATGTGGCCAAAGATAGGGAGGCTCTGCCTCTGGACCAGAATGCTTGGCTGGTGGAGTCTAGGCTAGGCTGTTGATGGGAGCTATAAGCAGGTGACTGAGGATGCAGCCTCTGGCTCCATCATCATCCAGTTCCATCCTAACTCATCTATTCTTACTGCTGTGGCATAACTAAGACACCAAATAGCCTACCTTCAACCTGAATAACTCCAGGCTAGGCAGCCCTCTAGTGCACCAAAGAGCCCAATTAGCATCCTTCCAGGAGGGCAACACAACAATTAGGGATCTAGGTTGTGAGTCAGCAGACTTGAGCTCACAGCCCACCTCTCCTGAATTGTAGCTGAGACTTTGCACATTACTTACCCTTCCTCGGCTCCAGTTTCCTCACTGTAGTGTGAGGGAGTAAACATACCTGCCTTTTAAAGCATGGGAAGAGTTAAAGGAAATCAAGGGGGGAAAAAGTGCTTTGCATAGTGGGCATGAATGACAATAAGTAATAGTCATAGAAATGATAGCAAATATTCACCAAGGACCAAGTCAGGAACTGGATTAGATAGCAGAAATACCAAGATGAAAAAGATAGGGTCTCAAGGTACAGAAAATGGTCATAAAATCAGGTGCTAAGACAGAGGCATACACAGGGAATTAGGGAGCACACTGTACATTATGACAATTCTTCCTTATAATACAACAAAATCAGGTTCTGTAACTCTCTACCCACTGGCCCAAGTTCAGCCCCCTGGAGCATCTAAAAGCACACCAACTCCTCTTCCTCATGACAGCCTTTCAGCTTCTTGAAGACTAAAAATCATGTCCACCCCCCAAGTCCCTTCTTTTCTATGCTAAACAGTCCCAATTCCACTCTAAAAATAATAAGCCTGCCTTATCTCTCTGCATGCCTTTCTCCAAGGAACAAAAGCTATTTTACCAACCTGGCTCATCCATCTTCTTAGCACCCTGGGCCCACAATGAAAGGAAGATTTACCTGCCCTAACCCAAGCCTGATACTGAGAAAAACTCAATTCCATTCGGGATCCCCCCAGAGACCCCCAACAACCTTCTGATGAGACACCTCATACCAGCTCCGAGTTGCAATCTAGCAATCGTGGCTCATGTGGCAAACATGTCTCACCATTTTTGACTGGTGAGACACCACTGCCCAGTCCCTAGCATCGGGCAGCTAGAAATCCAAAGGAAACTTCCAATCATCTGAACAGGATTCTCAGTCCTTGCTTTATGATAGGATCACCTAAAAAAGACACCTATACCCTTGCCCATTCAGCCCCCCATGAGAATTTTGACTTAACTGATCTAAGGAAGACCTGGGCCTCAGTATAGTCTTCACAGTCTCCAGGGGGTTCTGATACATGCCCAACTTAAGCTACCTGGAGGTTAATGTTCTGACTTCAAAATAGAATCCAAGGTGTGTACCTTTAGATGCTGCAGAGAAACAGATAATAAATCTAACTCTTCCACCCTTAAACCCACCATATTAATCTTTCTCCTCTTTCCTAAGTCTTCTCTCTTTCTCCTCCCTAAACCACTGTAGCCTGGTCTTAAAAGGTAGTGTCAGAATGCCATCCATACACGGAGAGTGCTATGCAGTTTTCAGCCAAAAGAATTACACAGGGAAGAACCTCATCGTAAATCAAGAGCCAAAAGCAATTCTTAAAACCAAATTAAGGTCCTGAGCATTCAGCAATGCCTCTTTAGAAATCAACCCTCAGGTTCACTCCTCTGCTAGATAAAGGCTATGGGGTGGTGGGGGGGAGGAACAGTATTAAAATTCCAGAAATGTATTCTGAAATAAATAAGTGATATTTTCTGGCCAAGGTAATGTAAGGGTTTTCGTTCCCAATGTGATGGAGCTACTTTACATTTTAATAAATGCACATTGAGAAAATAATATTATTGCTCTGATATTGGGAGATTATTTGTGAACATAAAATATTAGAACTTGTCAGGAAGGCATTTATTTTCTTTTTCCTTCTTTCTCTACTGCAATATACTTTCACCTAATAGAAGATGATTGCAAAAATAATTATATCAAACAGTGGCCAACACACACAAAATAAATGGGAAAAAATGAAGGTTATCTGGCACTGGATTGCAAACACGAGAAGGGGAAACGTGTGTGGAAGCAGGGGGAGATAATTGCACATCAATCAGATGATTACAGAGTGGGTGGAAAAAATTAAGGCAACTGATTGGCTGCTGAATGTTAGGATCCCAGATGGAAATCAGAACATGGATCGGAACTCATTAGTCAAATTATCCATTTCCTATATCCATGTGGAAAAGCCAAAATGTAGATGGGGCTCTGTGTTTGAGAAAATAATCCAGCCTTAAAATTCTACCATGCGTGAGCCTGTATTGACAGCGCATTGGGATCCCTAACCAGTTTCTGATGGTTCTTGAACCCCTGAAATTATGTATGTTCACATATATATATATTAATTTATCTGGAAAGAGATGCCCTACTTTTTAATGTGTTTCTAAGGGAATTTCTTATCAAACATAAATAAAAGTTAGAAACACTAAGCTGACCTATCCCTTTCATTTAAAAAAAAATAAAAAATGAAATTGTCCCCAGAAAACAGTTTGGCAGTTCTGCAAAAAGTTAAACATAGAGTTATCACAGAATCCAGCAATTCTACTCCTAAGTATTTCCTAGTCATAAATTTCACTACAAGAGAACTAAAACATGCTCACACAGAAATTTTCATAGCAGCTTTATTCATAATAGCCGAAAAGTAGAAACCCAAATGCTCATCTAATAATGAATAGATCATCAAAATAGGGTATATCTATATAATGCAGTATTAGTCAGTCATTGAAAGGCATGAAGCCCTGAAACCTGCTACAACATGGGGGACCACTGTAACTATTCTGCTCAGTGACAATATAATCACAAAAGATATGATTTATATCTTTCATGGCTCCATTTACAGGAAATATTCAAAATAGGCAAATCCATAGAGTTAGTATATTAGTGGTTGCCATCAAGGAGAGGAGAGAGAGAATGACAGCTAATGGGTAAAAGGTTTATTTTTAAGGTGATGAAAATGTTCCAGAATCAGCTAATGGCCATAGTTGCAAAATGTTATAAATATATTTTAAATGTACCGAACCATATATTTCAAAAGGTGAATTTTATATTATGTGAATTATAACTCTTTTTCTTAAAAAAAAAAAAAAAAGCTATCTCCCATAACTTAGAAGCTCTCCAGAGAGTAGCAGAGCAGGATAATAGGAAGAGAGCAAAGTGAGAACAAGTATAAGTAGGTTTAGGCTCCTTTCAAACATCAAGGGTGTCTCTGTATTCAATTTATTGTTCCCTTTGTTCCTATACATATACTTTGTTCATCTACATACTCTGAAGCTATGTTCCCTTTCAGCCAAATTGATGTCATATGTATTTATTCAGTCAAATACTGATGGAGTACTTACATGTCAAGTATGCCTGGGCCCTGCAGCACCATAGTGAACAAATGAACATCCTGTAGCTCTTGTGAATGCACAGCTACTGGGGGAGACAGTCCACCAAATACACTGCAAATCATGTAATGACAGGTGAGGAAAGTTGTGAGCAAGAATCACAGGTGTCATGAGATTGTAAGGCGCCCGATGCGTTGTACTAGTGCCCAAGAACACAGGTTTTGGAGGCAGGCTTAGCTTTGTAACTGAATAAATATATGACCTTGGGCCACTGTTCTTATCTCCCTGAAGCTCAGTCTCTTCATCTGTAAAATAGAAATAATAATAGTATCTTCCCAGATCAGGTCATTGTGCAGATTCCCGAGACCATGCCTGTCGCATCATAAGCATTCAGTGTTAGCTGCTGTTATTAGTAACGACTAGCAAAAACCATCACCCTTGAAATGAGCTGGAACAGAGGGTCTTGACCTTCACTGCGTGTTAGAATCACCTAGGGAGACTCTGAAGCTCTCAGTGCCAGCTCGTATACGCTTCAGGCCAATTAAATGTGAGTGTCTGGTGAGGGAAACAGTTGTCAGGATTTTTCAAAGCCCTCTGATTCCAATATGCAGCCAAAATTGAGAACCACCAGAACAGGATCCCAGGAAGGAACTGGGGTTCCTTTAAGGTCCACTTAGCTGGATTTCACACAATTGAGCTGCGTTAGAAAGGAGCTAAACCGAAGAGGAAACTGTTGATCTTCTTACTCCCATTTCAGAACCATTCCCCACCCCTCTCTGCCAGCCCTCCCAGGCAGGCATTTGCCTTTCACGAAACTCTGCTTCCAGCAGGTTGAGAAGACCAAGACCTTCCTCGCACATCTCCCAAAGCAGAAATAGCTCAGGTCAGCCCGCCACAGTTGTCACACTCAGGACAGACAAGGAAGCCATAAGTAATAGAGGCTACATAAACAATATCCAACTAACCCAGCCACCAGTCCCAGGGGGAAGACACGCATTAGCCCTTTTGGCAAGAGACTAAGCTGAGACAGCAGGGAAGCCACCTAGGGCTGCACAGATGTGGCTGCGAGGCCTGGTCCCCTCCCTCCCAGACTCCTCCTGGTCCCCCACCTCCCTTCAGCAGGTGAACACCCAAGGTAGTTGGACATTTGTCAATTTAGCACAATTAGAAGTGGAGTTAAAGTTGGCAGTGATTTTAGCCTTGGCCCCTTGGAAGATTTTTCCAGACCTCCTATACTACAAATTACCTTTCTCTTCTGTCACTGTACCTCTGCCAAATGCTTCTGCTACCCACCCTGACAGAGACTCATTTATTTGTTTATGGGGACTCAAAGCCTCCTCAGCCAGGCTCAGTAACTACTCTGCTGCGGTTGCCCCTCCAGCTCAGGTGTTGGTTTCCTCACTGGGCACCCCAGATGTCCTTGCACCAGAATCCTGCTCCTGCACCATTGCAGTGGGGGGCCCTAGGATCCTGCATATCTCCTGCTGGTTACCAGCTTGCCTGTGTGTCCTTAAGCTGCCTCTAGGCCAGCACCCCTTCCTCAGGTCAAGTTCCCCAGCACCACCTGGGGCCTCCATGGCTTTAGCTGGGGAGGGGTGAGAAGGAGCAGTTCCCATTGCAGCCCGGGGGCTTTGTGCAAGCATCAGCTCTGGGTAATGACTGGGCTCAGAAGAAAAGAGCTTTGTGATTAAGGGAGCCATCTTGGGGAGGGATGGGGAGGCACGTGGCTAAAACACCTGCCCGGGAAGGTGCTCTAAAGGGCCAGACGTGCACCTCCCACAGACAGAAGAAGGGCACCGGGGGCTAAACGTAGTCGACAAGCAAGGTTAGTGAATTTAATGAGGTGATCTTAGGCAGTTTAATTCAGCTCAATTGCCTGGGGCTAGAGGAGGAGCCCAGCGTGGGAAGTCAGAAGTTAAGGCTATACTAATTAGATTCCACAAATGCCTTTGTTATTCAGCCTGCCAGGTGGAGGGGATGCTCCCCAGGAGACTTCTGAGACCGCCCCATCCAGCTACCTCCTGCCTTTCTCCCTCACTAGTGTGAGCCCTCTGCCACCCACACCAGCAGCCCCAGGTTCTGGCACCCAGCTCAGACTTACCCTGGACAGCCTCACCGTATGGGGTGATCTAACGGGTGTGGATGGGCAGCAAACCCCTCCTGGTTGGTAAGAGATTGGCATGGCAGACAAGTAGGATGGCAAGGAAGGCTCTGGAAAGAGCAACCTGGCCAGGTTGCTATGATGGCACTGGGTCCCTCACTAAGGCCTTGCAGATGCAGAAATTACTCAGCGGTGAATTCTGTCCTATGGGGAGTCACTACACAGGCTTACAGTCCCTATGAGCTGCGAGCTCTTTATTCACCTGTGCGCCCAGCAGGATATGACTGAAAGGGGAAGAGGCCCCTAAGGGAACAGAGAATGGTCCATCCTGGGGAGTCAGCCCTTAAGTATGCAATGGAGGACTCAGTTTCTCCATCTGTAAAATGGCTAATTACAGAATCTTGGGAAGGACATAGAACAAATTCTTGGAGCAGTGAAACCTGGTTTTGCCCTTGATGCTCGAGTGTTACTACTCTAAGGACAGAGGAAGCCACTTTCAGCCAATATGATTGTAACTGGGAGCGCTTAATGGTAATAATATTTCTCTGAGCCCGGAGATCTGCTTATCTGCTTAGCAGGTGCCTGCTCCCTGAGGGACAGCCCCACCTGTGGAGAGGCTGCTCCCTCCAGTGGAAGGCAATCATTATGGTCACCAGGCTTCTGCCTCCTCACCTCTCCTTCCCCATCTGGCCTTCCTTTCCAACCAGGTATCCACATTCCCATCAGAAAACAGCCCCAACCATCACAAACTTGTGCTGTCTGACACCGAAATGTGATGAAGCCATTTCATTCCCTTGCACTCAACCCTCATATTCCTCAGCTGCAAAAGGAGGAGGCAGCCCATCTCGTTGGGCTATTCATCTTTCCCTGGGTTAGGGCACTGGTGTCCCCACTGATCCCCATGGCCCAGGTTCCACCCATTCTAGTCAGCTCCTGGAGGCACTGGATACCCCTAAGTCCCTGGATAAGCCCTGTGACTGGTTCAAAGTTATCAGGGAAAACAACTTGGAAACAAATAACTGCTTAATAAGATAAACATGTGGGAGATAAACATGTGGTGTGCAATTATAAACCCCTGGAATGCAGGCATCATAGCAGGTAGCTCTCAAGCTGCTTATTCCAGCTGGAAATTACCTACCAGCTACCCCACCCCATCATCTGAGCTTCTTCCTCTGCAACCAGGGCCCTCTCTACCCCGCAGATGCCTCCCTGCGCTGAACAGTCTAACCTTTTAGAGAAGGAAGGGAGAAGAGAAAGAAGAAAAGATGAAGAGAGGAAGAGAAGGCAGTTCTCTCTTGAGAGGCAGTTCCTCTCAAGCCTGTGGATGCAAGGAAGTTGTAAGGCCTCTGCAGTATTTGAGCTCTCAGGAATGTTAAACCTATACCCTGGTTACCTTCCTGCCAACCTTGAAGTCACTGCAAACTGAAGTCCTCCTGTCCCTGCCCTCAGCTCCTGATTAGACAGGAGCATCAGTCCTGTGCTCCCCACACTGGAATATCTGGGGTCTTGGCCTGCCCATCAGCCCTGGGATGTGTAAGGCCTCCTATAATGTGTCTGGGATCAATCTAAGGGAGTGAACTGTGGAAGGAGGTGGACCCAGAGGACCTGAACTCCTCTTCCTTGTGTTCCTGTTTGACCAACAATTACCTTGGAGATACTTTGAAATGTTTCTTAAACCATTACCATGTCCCAAGCCCTGCTCTAAAGGATTTGTACAACTTGTTCAATCCCCACCACAAACCTATGGAATAGGTATGATTATTTCCCCATATATTACTCTGTAGGAAAATGGGACACAGAAAGGTGAAGTGACATGTCCAATATCACACAGCCCATAAGTGACAGACTTGCAATCTGACCACAGGTCATCTGGCTCCACGCCCACACTCTTAAGTTCCATGCTAAGGTGTTTCTTCATAAAAATCACATTTTAGGGCCTCCCCTGGTGGCGCAGCAGTTGAGCACTGGGTTGCGAGGCTGCCCTCAGCCTCTGCAGTGCCAGTTCGATCCCTGGCCACCAGCGAGGGTCCCATAAAAAAAAAAAATCACATTTTAGAATTTTTACTGCCTCTGATTTGAATGCTTCGTCTGCCAGCCACTGTGCTAAGTGAGTTTTGCAAGCCTTCTGCATGAAATGCTCACAACCTCCTGCAGAGGCAAATGTTATTATCATCTCCATTTCACAGACGAAGCAATGGAGGCTCAGAGAGATTAAATCACGGGTCCACAGTCACAGAGGTGGTGGGTAACTGACTGGAATGCCTTCCCAAGTCTCCCTGAGTGAACCTGGTGACATTCCCTCCCCCTGCTCCCTTCTGAGGGCACAGACTTGAGTGCCTGCTTTCCCTGAGCCAAAGAATGAATGGGAGGCTCTCAGTATGTTGCCTTCTCCCTTGTGCCTCTGATTTGGCCCTGGAGAAAGGTGCAGTGGGTGGAATGTCTCTGCTCAGCTCCCAAGTTCACTAGCCTGTCCCCCTGCCTTCCAGACCCGGGCTCTCCACCAACGTGACCTATGCATGCCCACCCAGCTCCAACCATCCCTTTGCTCAGCTCCCAGCATTCCTGCTCAAGCACACAGGGATGCACAGCTCCAGGCCCAGCATGACGGATATGCATGGCCAAGAATGGTGATGTATTTATTAAGTGAAACCGACAACTTTCATTAACCCAAGTAGACATTATTAAAATGCACCGGTTGTCTCTGGGAAATGAAGTGCCCAGCGCAGGCTGTGAGCAGAGCCCCTTCTCGCTGTCTCCACACTGCTGAGTGGGCTAGGCCTCCCTCCTGGCATCCTGCATCCCATCCATCATTTCCCATGAAGAAGACCCCATTCTAAGCCCCCACACTCCTCCCTTCCCAGTGGTGACCGCAGGACCTCCCCGGCACCCCTCTGAGGCAGGCACCCCGCACCTAGGTGGCCCGAGGCCTGGAGACCATGGATGCTCCATTACTTCCACTGCCTGTACCTGAAGATGGGGCTGCCTGCTGGGCCCCTGATTGACTACATTAAATGCAGCACATTAAACCTGATCTGAATCCTTGTTGTGGCTGAGGAGGCAGCACTAGAGATGGGGTTTGGTGGGGTCCCAGCTTTCTGGGCCCCTGGAGTCAGTTACTAGATAGGGTAATCCATGGAGGGCTCAGTCGTGCAGGAGAAGAGGCAGGAGGGTAGGAGGAACTAGATAAAAGGGCAGGACTAAGAAGGGCAGGAAACAGGGCTGATGGGTCGGGCCACCCCACCTGGTGCACTGTCTGTGATCACTGGTCTTTGCTGAGGTGCAGGAAGCAGTAATAATAATCACTTCTGCCACTTTGCAATTTACAGTGCACCTTTACACAGACCATCTCATTTGCTCCTCCCAAGTCCTGCTGTGAGGGAGATAGCATCAGTCTGGTTTCGCCTTTGTACCCATGATGAGAGGAGGCCCAGAGAGGTTAAGTAACCCCAGTGAGGTTGCGAAGATGCTAAGTGGCTGCAGGATAAGTGCCCGGGCCTCTGACCTTGCATCTAGCCTCCTTTCCTGCCTTATCCTCATCTCCAGTCTTCTTCTTTTATCAAGCTCCAAATGCTGATGCCTGGTGAAGTCTAGATGCTCTTGTTTGGGGTGTGCCATTCTGTTGTACCTAAGACATCCATGCCCAGGTGTGCCCAGGTTCAGACGTGTGAACCTGGGGCCCTGTGGACAGATAGAAGGGAAACCCCTGTCCACAGAGGCAGCACAGAGGCGTGCAGGCTCAGAGCTGGCCAGCAAGCAATGTGCTACCAATGACCAATCCTGCCTGTCACTCCATCTCATCTGTACAGTGAGCTCCCTACCCGCCTGTTGAGAACACAGTGAGTTACTGTGCATATGGATTGTCTGGTGCCAGCACATAGTAGGTGTTCATCAAACATGAGTCTTAATATTGTAGAATAGAACTAGACAACCAGAAAGTAGTGCGTACTCTGGTTTAGGAACAGAGTCCTGGACTTTCAGGGGTCATTTCCACGCCTGTACACACAACCTTGTCACCTCTATGTCCCCATTTTTGGCTCAGGAATACAGTCATCTTAACACTGGACACACTGAGGAGACAGCACAAGGACAGGCGCTGGGGCCTGTTCATCTTTTTATTTCTACTGCCTAGCATCTTGCCTGTGTGACGGATTATCAATGAATGTCAGTAGATGGATAAGAGGGAGGAAGGGGAGATGGAAGGAAGGAAAGGGGAAGGGAGGGAGGGAGAGAGGAGAGAAGTGCCGAATAAACAAGTGGATTGGCCATCTCCGCAAATCTGGGCTCCTCTGCAGAACAAGACTGTATAGTCAGTCCTGGGCCCAGGGCCAATGGAAGAGGGCCATATCTCTTTGGAGACAGTGAAAACCTTGCGCAGTGGGTCCAGTCCCTACTTCCTGGCCTGTACTTCTCCCATCAGCAGTGCCAGTCCAAATCTGCTGGCCTTCCAGGGCCAGGAAAGGTGATGACCCCAGATCACCTGCAGGGTCCAGGACTGCCAAGCCCAGAGAGCCATGTGGCCCAAGCTGCCAGTTGCAGGAGCCCCAGTGTCAGTGTTCTGCTGGAGGCTCCCACACAGCTGCTCAGTCATCCCCAGCCTGCACAGGTGGAGAGAAGGTAACCTGTGAGGCTCTGATGGGGACGTTCGTGGAGAGATCTGTGTGTCCCTCTCTCCTTCCAGATCCCTCTGCTGGGGGCAGTTTCCACTCCCTTATGCATCAGAAGCAAGGGCGCTTACCCAAGGGAGGCAAACTAGCTGCTATGAGATGATGCCAGGAGGGTGCCAGAGTTGGCCCGGGCCCTCACCTGCCTGCACATCAGTGTTCTATGTGAATTTTTTGTTTTAATGAAAGCACTGAATTCAACAAGCAGCACCAGCATCTTCACCCTGGCATGGGGCTCAGCAGCTCTGGAAATCTGCAGAGGATTCTAAAAATTTTAGTCCACCTAGTGCAAAGTGAATTCCCTTCTCAGAGTGTGGCTAGACCCCAACTTTGCTGGGTGGCCAAGAGTGCAGGTGGGAAACATAGTGTAGATGCCCTGTTATCTAAGCTTGTAGAGAAAGTATCTCAGGCTGGTCTCTATGCCTCAGCCAGTCCTACCCCATTAATTGTTTATGGAGACCCCTGCAGACATGGCTGATTGAGAGAGCTGTTTCACTTGGCCACGCTTCCTGGGCTGACCTCTCCTTAGCCTTAAATTTTCCCTGTGATGGTCCCAAAAAGCTCATCCTCTTTTACCAGCCCCCATGAATGGCCCCAGACAGAAGAGCAAGCTTGGGCTAGATGGGTTCATCAAGACCCTGGTTCTAAGTTTCACATGAGCATCGCAAGCTGGGACCCAGCTCAAGTGATTCAAACCCAAAGCTGGTGAGGCTTCAACATTGGTCACAGAGCCACACTCCCTCCTTTCCATGATAGAACTGTGAAGTCAAAAAAACTGGATGTCAGTCCCAATTCTGTCACTAGCTGTGTGACCTCAGGCAAAGTGTTTGCCCTCTCTGAACCTGTCCATCATCAGTCAGGAGAGGATGGTGCCACCGACTGGTTTTGAGAATCTTATGAGATAATGTACAAGGCCATGCTGTATAATGCATGAGGTACTTGGAATAGGTGAGTTGCTATTAATATAGCATCTCTGCCCCAGGCTGAAAGGGCAGGGGCCAGGCCTCGGGAAGAAGAGTTGGAAGGGGTGCTTCCTCCTGATAACCCCACACACCACAGGCTCCAGAACCCCCAGACCTGAAAAGCTCCGAGGGCTGAGGTATCCCTGCTGGAGCCGCCCCTGACAGTGCACACACAATTGCTTCCCTTCTTCAGAGCAGCCAGATCACATTCATCAAAAGGCAAACAGAAATGCTGCCGGGGTTGACCTCTTCTCCACAGCAACTGGGAAAGACTTTGTTTTGTGAGAAGGGAGGGGAGCCATTCCTCATCTCTGTAAACAAACGCAGCTATTCAATTAGCTCCTGCGTGGTGTTGATCATGCAACAAGAAAAGGCCTCTGCCCGCTGAGGGCTCGCTCGGGTCGGTTTCCACGACTCCGCCGGGAGAATCAAAGAGGCCGCCTCAGGTGACCTTGTTTCATCTCAGACGCTCACAGGATCGCTTCTCTCCCAAAACTCACGCTGTCCCATGCACAGCTCTCAGGCTGAGGTGTCCACTTTGAATAGAGTCCATGAAAGGGGCCAGAGGCCGAGGCCAGACAGAGGGAGCCTGGAGGGCAGGTTGGGTCTTCACTGACTGTCTGCTACATGGGCCAGGCGCGGGCTGCGTCCTTCCTCTGGATTCTCCGATCTTGACTGAGGCGTGAGTGGACCACCATTTGAGCAAGGGAATGCAGCACTGAAGAATGAGCACAGCGAGGGGGCTAGCAGGAGCCAGGTTCAGGGAGATAAAACTCCACACAGGTAGGAAGGTAGGTGGGGAGGGGAAATGGTGTGGCTGACCGACAGAACAGCATGGGCAGGAAAACATAACGGCCCGCCTGCCCAGATTCTCATGGGTGCCGCAGGGGAAAGAACTGGCTGAATGGTGAAGTAGAAGGCTTCTGTTTACAGCCATCTATCTCCCATAATTAGCCATTTAGGAAGAAAATAGCCTTCAAATTCAAAGGTAAATTGACTTACATTGGGATAATAACGTTTGATTGAGCACGGGAAGTTCATCTTTAGAGTATGAGAGCAAACAAATTGCTTTTCTTCCCGGGTGCTTGGGAAGAAACGAGATGAGATTGCAGGTGCTCCCAGAGCTGTGTTCCCATCGCCTGGGGCATGAGCCAGCCCAGCCGTAGCCACGCACCCAGGCGCCCAAGGCTCTGTCTCTGCCAGTTGTTTTTTGATCCTTGTATTGGAGGGTTTTTAAATTATATTGCATCACATTGATGCAGCAATCAGTTATTATTGTCAACAAGAGCATGAAGAGACATAAATTCCCTCCTTTAGATAGAGACTGATTCATAAATACATTTCTTTATTGCTTCCTGGACTGGAGAAATTGCTCTGTGCTTTGGCTTCCTGGAACATGGGATGAAGGGTGGGGACTAGAAAGGGTTTTAAATTTTGTTTCTAAGGTTGTGAAATCCTTGGATGATTTCCTGTAGATGTCACTGTCTTCTGAGCTTCACCGGGCGGGGGATCAGTGGAGGATGAGAGAGGGAACACAGAAATAATTAAACATAGTGTGATGCGTGTCCTGATATAGATATAAGCTGATATGGGGATCAGATCGGGAACAGCAACTCTCCTTGGAGAAGTCAGGTAATGTTTTTCAGAGGGGGGACATTGGAGCCAGACTTTGAAAGGTAAGCCTTGGAAGTGAATTATCAGAGGTGCACAAAGACCCCCCCAGGTGCCCTTGGTCAAGCCCCTTCTGGCACTTTGGGTCCTGGTAGAAATTCAAATTTCACTTAGGTTACTAGTAGAAACCAGAAATCACTTCAGTTGAGCTCTCTCTCAGCTATGTCTTTCTTCCATGCATTCTGTAATGTATTCTGGAATAAGGTGAAGGGACTTGGCCAGTTCATAGGCCTATGGATGTGTGTGCGTGTGTGTGCATGCATGTGCAAATGTACCACCACAGTTTCTCATGGATATGAAAGGCTTAAGACCCTCGAGTCTAAATAGAGAGAAATGAAGCAAAGCTAGTAAGGACCCATGCTAGTTATCTACTGCTCTAAAAAAAACGACCCCAGAACTAGCAGCTTATGACTGTACACGTTTATTACCAGGAAATCTCTGAGTCAGGAATGCAGGCAGGGCTCAGCTGTGGCCTTGGCTTCAGGCTTTCTCCCAAGGCTGCAGGGAAGGTATCCACCAGGGCTGTAGTCACCCCAACTTACCTGGGAAGGATGTGTTGCAAGGCTTGCTCATGGGGTTGGGGGCCAGATTCATTTCTTTGTAGGCCACTGAACTGAGAGTCTCGGTTCCTCACTGGATATTGGCCAAATGCTTTGCTCACTTCTTACCACCTGGCCTCTCCAACACAGCAACCCTCTTCTTCAAAGCAAACAGCCCAAAAGCCAAGACAAAGCATGTGTGTGCCAATAAGTCACAGTCTTATATAGCTTAATTACAGATGTGACATCTCATCACTCTTACTGTAGTCTAGCACTAGAAACAAGTCACTAGAAACAAGTGCACACACACACACACGCAAGAGGAAAGAAATACGTGGAACTTGAATACCAGGTGACAGAGATCACTGGTGAGCTGCCGACCACGGGACCTAGGCTAGGGAGTCAAATCACCTGAATGTAGACTACGAAAGTGGAAAGTCTGCTTTGGCTTGAAGCCAGGAGTGGGGCCCTAGCCTTCTGGCTGCCCCCCTTCTGCTCCCCTGTCTCTTCAACCACAGAGGAGACCACACATTAGAAGGGGGGGTCCATGGATGGAGGGGAGCCGGGGGAGTGTCCTGGTGAAAATCCCCAGAGCTCATCTGTTAGATGGCTCTAAGCAGGTCCCCTGCAGAGACTCATGCCAATCCCAGAAATCCTAGAGGCTTTCATCTGAAGGAACAGCCAAGTCGGCCCAGGTTGCACTGCAGACCCCTATGTGCCTGACCCAGATCCGGCCAAATGCCAGGAGAGAAAGAGGTGAAGAAAAAGCCCCACCCGGGAGCTAAGAGGTAAACAGCCCAAGAAGAGCCTGTCACCTTTCCATTTTAAGAGTTAAAGGCGACAGAGAAGAAAAGGAAGAGTCAGGGAACGAAAGAGCAGACGCAGCCGAAAGCATGCCCGTCTCAGAGAGAGTCCATTAGGGGCCAAGACACCTAGCAGGAACAATGCAGCCGAGACAATGGGCGCAGCTGAAAAGCCCTGGAAATAGGGTGCACACACTCCCGCTCCTGGGACATCTTAACAGATTAATAAGGCTTTTGAGGATTTCCAGAAACATTTCTGTGAGTCAGAGCCTAAGAGGGGCCAACACAGGGCTCTTTGAAGCCTCCTTTTCAGCAGCTTGAAACAGCAGATGTCTCTGTGCCCAGCAAGGAGGGGCAAGGCCTGGGTGAGCCAGGGAAAGCTATTGTGTCTCTAGAAAATGGGAGCCCACAAGGGGACTTTGTAACAGCCCCGGGCAAGCCATTGAAGTTGGAAGGCAGGCATATGCCTTAGTGGAGGGGCAATTATCTGACCAAACAATGGGAGGGAGGCAGCCACCGCTCAGATACCAAAACCACAGGATCTTCAGACTGAGAGTTCAGGCTCATTCCTGGAAGCCTGGGATAAGCCCTAGAAGTCAGAGATTATGTTTTCCAGGCAAAACAGGAATTGCTGTTCCCATTGTTGAGGTAAAGAAACTGAAACTGAAAGACATTCAATGACTTACCCAAAGTCTCTCAGGAATAAATGACAAAGGGGGCAATTAATCTGTGTGCTTCCAGTGGTTAGGAGCAGAGGTTCAGAGTACCAGTGGCATAAACAGCTAAGAGTCAACTTTGCTCTCATGTAACATGTAGTCTAGACACAGGTAGGCAGCCCATCTTAGCACTGGCTTCTATGCTTTGGTTGTACCTCTTGGTCCTAAATGGCTGCTGCCGTGCTGACCATCAACTCCACATTTCAGACAGGAGAAAAAAAAGAGAAAAGGGCAGAAGAGGTGCACCTTCCAGGTGATGAGCCATCTTTTTTTTTTTTTAAAGATTTATTTATTTATTTATACAAGCACTGGGTACAGTCAGAAGCGCGGGAAGGTGAGAGAATTCACCAGAGCCAGAGCGGGGAGCAGAACAGGTAGACTGACGAAGTACACTGCTGAGAGGAGCAGCAGGCGCGGCAGGAGAGGTCTGCACGCCATGTGGGACCCTCACCCGGCAACCGGGGATCGAACCGGCGCTGCAGAGGCTGCGGGCAGCTTCGCAACCCAGCGCTCAACCGCTGCACTGCCGGGGAGGCCCTGATGAACCATCTTTAAAGAAGGCCACCCATGGATTCTGATTCTCATTAGCCACCTCTGGCTTTTCAAGGAAAGCTAGGAAATGTGCGTTTTGTTAACTTTGTTATCTTCCCACCTCAGCAAAATAAGGATTCCGATAGTAACTATATGGGAGAATGTGTATCAGGTAGGCAAATAGTACTCTTTGCCATAAGACCCAAATTTCCTGAATCTGAATCCAAAGTTCTTTCTATTCCCTACACAGACCTTGGACAGACCACTGACCATACCATGCCTCCTGATTCAAACCCAGAGTCACTGGCTGCTCTGGACTCTCTAGCACCCAGATTATCCAGCTGCCCAAACATTGGTGCTAAGCCAGGGCCCCCGGGAGAATGGTTATTGTACCTGCCAAATCTCAAGTCCCATTAGCTCTTGGCCAGATCTCCTCTCTGCTCAAATATACTCAATTCTACTTCTCTTAGTTGTGTAGAACCAGGCACAGGTCTTTGCTTTCATTGTGCGATCATGACGAGATGTTGTAGGGGAATTAAGTGGCTCTTGTGCTCTGCTCTGGGCAGAACTGTATTTCCAAATGACACAGCATTGACCAGATTCTGGAGGGAAGTGTGTGCAGGAGTGGGCTCCACAGAATGGCTGTCAGTTGCATGTATTTTTATGAATTCCCCAGATCAGTGGCAAGTTGCCACCTTCAGCCCCACTGGTGCCAACTTACCGTCCATGTCAGGGAATACAAAGTTCCGTTTCGCACTGGTGCAGCAAACAAAGAGCCCATAACCAGTAGTAGGGGGAAGGTACTTGAAGAGCAGAGCCGGGCCACTTGCCCTTTGAGACCAAAATAGTTTGGTGCTCCAAATGGAAACTGTGAAGCTGATGGCAGCACACTGTGACAGGGTCATCCTTCCCACCAGCTTCCTCTTCCCCCATTTCCAAATTTCCTCCTGTGACATTTCAAGTTACAAGGCTCCCATCTCAGAACTTTGACTTTGACTGTCTTTTCATATTGGCCTTAAAGAAGATGGTGTCATCAGTGACCTTTTTAAAAGACCACGGGGGCTTAATTAAAAACTAAACTTGGCCACTTAATTCAGATGATCCTGTCTACTCCCCGGCACTGAAGTGAACTCAGCCTTGTCAGCTTGCAGCAGGCGGCTGGCACTGCCCTTTGGGGGGTCCCGGTACTGTGGAGCTCTGGAGCGACAGGCAGGCTCTGGCCCAGACCCCAGGCCCGCAGAGAGGAACTGGCCGCTGGGAGCCGAGAGGCTGTCATGAGGGCAGGAAGCCCTTGGGGGACTGAGATATCTGTGCAGGAAAAGGGCACATGGGGGATTATGGCGATGGTGAGTCTGGATCAAGGAGGTCTCTTCTGTGGCAGGACTACCCTGTGGATAATGCCCTGTCTTATGCCCTCCTCCTGCTTTAAAAATGCCAGTCATTGGCAGATGGATGTGCCGTGTCTCCTGCGTCCTGTCTCTCCCAGGACCCATCACTTGAGGCCATCAAACTCAGCAGAGAGACCAGATCACAGGTTACCTCTGTTTGGTTTCTTACTTTATTAGTAATAGCTTTTATTCCCCCTTCCTAAAAGAGGAGAGCAGGGTTCAAGGTGTGTAAGTGAGCTGTGAAGTTGCAAGGGAAGAGAACATGGAAAGATCTGCACCCACAGCCAGTGTATCTGCCAGAAAGGGGAAGGCAAGTTATTTCCCAGAGGAAAACCATGTCTTCTTTCTCCAAGCACATCCAATAACTATAGACTCAGTGCCACTAAGAAACATGGAAGGTCTATCAGAGGTCAAATCAGCTGCTTGACCCTAGGGTCAAGGTCACCGCAGTCCTACCTGGGCATGAAAACAGATATCAGAGTTACCAAGACTCTCTGGCAGGTGGATCTTGAAACTGGCAATTGGCCTCTGGGGAAGGTAGCTCAGCCACAACGCAGAATCCCCAACTTCATCTTGTATGGTTTTCCATGCAATCCGCCAGAGCCCAGAGGGATTCACCCAGGAAGCTGTTCCAAGAAATCCCCCACCCCCATCTCAGAGAACTCAACCACCAAGAAACACAATGCCAGCTTTTGACTCTGGTTCTTAAGTCATAAAGTATTACAATTCTTTATGAGCACACCACACATACCCCAAAGAAAGCTTTGTAAAGCAGATGATGCTTTTCATCAGAGCTGGAGAATTTTCTGGCAAGGTGGTCCTAACCCGCTTCTTTTGTGGCTCATCATTTAAGGCTTTAAGTGACATCAAAACTTGTCATTTCATGTCATGTCCCGTGACTCTCAAGGACACAGGTGGCCTAGTTGAAGGAATGGGAGGGTTAGTGATCCATGATGTCTTCCTGGGGAAATTCTAGTACTGTCTCTGCTCCTTACTGGCTGTGTGGCCTTGAACTAAATGTTCAATCTCTCTGAGTTATAGCAGTAACATCTGTAAGATGGTCTCACATACATGCCTTATAGTTGTTGTAAGCATGAAATGACATCATTTGTGTAACTACCTGGTAAACTAAAGGCCAGTTGTTATGGTTAGAAAGACCCTGACACAGGGGAAATAGGCTAAGACCCAAATAATTACCTAAACAGGTGCCACCCAAGGCCTCCCCATCTCCTGGGTGTTGTCTCCTGCTCATTCCCACCCCCTTGTCCCCTTTCCAAGCAGGGCTGGACTCAGCTCTGCTGGAGGGGCTCTACCAGCTCCCTCCTACCCTGTCCCCCACCTCTGGGTCTCTAGAACCAGACTGAGATGAGGTTGACTCTGGCTGCTTTGAATTTCCAAAGTGGGCATCCAGCCCTTCAGTCTCCTCCCCGCTCAGGTAGGTTAAGAGCCTTGGAAAGAGAAGAGGAGGTCAATGAGTGGCTCTCCGGTGCTCCCCATCTGGCTGGCAGCCCACAGACCTTGTCCCCATGCACCAGTGGCAGGAACAATGGCAGGGGTAGCTGAGGGGAACTCCACCCCAATAGTCAGTGCCTGCCTCGGAGGGGTGCCCGACTCACTACAGCGGGGAAGTCCCAGCTATAGTGAGATCTTGGGATGGCAGGGCAGCTAGCTGCAAGGTCACTTTTACCAGGAAACACTGCTCCGCCTCCTCCCAGGTACTACGCCCACTGGCACAGAGGGCTGATTAACGTCTGGACGTCTGGGGGTTTGCAGAAAACACCGTGCAACTCCTAAAGGCAAACGCCTTCTCCGTGGCTTCAGAATGTTGTCTGACGTTTAGCACAAGGATATTTTCTTTGCTGAATTCAGGATCTCTGCCTTTCTATGAGGACCCGTGGCTACAGTGTGTGTGCTAGAAATCTGAGCATTTTAGAGCTGGCAGGCCCATAAAGAGTTTCTGCTGCTGCTTCTTTTTACCTTTGAAGGTCCCACTCATGAGACCTCCGAGTCCCCAGGAGGTGCATGACTGGCCCAGACCTCCAGCCGTGGATGGCTGCATGTTGCCTGAGAAGAAAGGACTCTCCTCCCACCCCAGAACCAAGCCCTGCCCTTCACGTCCCTCCTCCAACCTTCCCAGCCTGCCTCTTCTAGCCTGCTCCCCGTCCAGGTAGACCCCATGTCCTGCAGCAGATCCCGCACTATGTGGAAACAGTGACCAAGTGCAGGACAGGCCCTGGGAACAGAAGGGAGGTCCGCTGTGCCAACACACATCAAGACAGGATTTCTTTTCCCTGTTAAGGCAAAAAGGAAAGACAGGAAGTTCTGCAAGCGCAGTCTCCTCACTCTCCTTGTGGTTTGTCAGTCAGCCAGCAAACGTCTGCCTGTCACCTGAGGTCCTGGTACTGCTGCAGTAATGAGAACAATCCAACAGGTTAACCCGTGCAGCTTCCAGGAGAGATGGTCTGAGAACAAAGACCTTCCCCCAGCTTCTTGTGGGGTGAATGGGGCAGGTCACAAATTCTCTTGAGAATCCCCTACAAGTTATGAAAGCTGTGATTGTCCTTCCTCCCCAAAGCTTAGATGAAGATTCACTCCAAATTAAGGAATGCATAAGTCCTGCAGTTTGCCCCACTCTGCATGCCCACACCCCAGCTGAGGATCCCAATCTAGATTGTTTCATGCACACGGAGCCATGTGGCCATGGGGAATGACCAGCAGGCAAACAAGTTGGCTTGACCAGGCAGTAGGGAACCAGGCCAGGTAGGTGTCCCAGTGCCCACCCTGTACCCAGAGAAGAAGCAGCAGGCAGGCAAGTGCCGGCCTGCCTCGGTACCCACTTAGCACACTGCCCTAGTGCCCACAGTGAGCAGGGAGGGGCTGCGGCCAGGGGCTAGGGGCCGTGATGAGTCTGCTCACTGCTGACAGCCAGGGAGAGCTACTGGAGTGAAAATGCCAGTGCCCCTGCAGCCTTCTGATAACTGTGCTAAATAAAGGTAATTTTCAAGTCACCAGTTAACAATGGCTGAGCGCGCAAGCAGTGACCGATGAGTCAGTCAATTATTGGGCAAGCTGTCGGGGAGTGCTCTGAAGAGCCACCTGGCCATGGTCCGCGTCCATGCAAGGGTGACCTGCTCAAATCAGCATCTTGGCTCCGTGGGAAGCCAAGCCCACAGCATTTGCTTCCCCAAAGCCCTGGCAGGTTTCCTGCTGGAGAACCATCCAGACAAGCCTGTGATAAGGGTGGTCTCCATGGGTTTCTGGCCGAGAAGCCCTTTGTGCAAGCCTTCCACTGTGACTGGACCACCACCTCCTCCCTTCAGCCCATGACAAGACCCTCCACAAAACGCCCACTGCTCTGGCAGCAGCCTGCTTCTCTGAAACAGGCTTCCTCTGGCCACACCCAGCTCAGTGCAGCTACCTTCACTTCCCAGAGCACACGCAGCCTAACCCAGGATTGGTTCCAAACTCATTTCCTCCCCCAGTGCTCCCTTGATGAACCTGCTGGGCTTACTCCCCGACCATCCTGGCCCCGACCCAATGGGGTCACTTGCAGCCCCAGGTTCTCTGCTCACCATGTGGTAAACGCAAGGGAGGTGTCATGTTTTCTGTCCATGGTCCTTTTCATCCTGCTGTGCTGTCTTCCTGCGAGGTCAGACCACTCAAGGAAGTTACCTCCTCCAGGCCCCAGTCTTTCTTGGGAAGCTGCATCATGTAAGAGAAAAGCATGAGCTTTGGAATCAGGTGAAATTGTCCTATCTTGTTTCCCCCCACTTCTTAGCTATGTGACTTTGCTCCGCCACCTTTATTCAGCCACATGAAGGATGAAGGATTAAAGCAATGACTGTTTTGAAAATACCTAGAATAAGGTCTGAGATATCATAAGCATCCAATACACTTAGGTCCCCATACAAGTGGTCCAACAGAAGGTTCTGGAATTTTATTTCCTAATCCATTCAATGCTGTTGAACAAGTCCTCAGCTGTCTCAGAGACTCATGTATGGAGAGTCCAATGGCAAGGAGCCTTCAGCCTTAGCATTGCAGCAGCCCCCGCCCCCCCAGATTCTATAAGTTCCCTGAGGGGTAGGTTGGGGTGCAGGTTGTTGACCCAACAAGACGTCTGCCACTGCTTAGGCTCCAGAAAAAGTAAGCTGTGTGAATTGGGCAAGTCACAGAACTTCTCTGAGCTTCCATTTCCTTATAAAAAAAAATTCCACCTGGTGGACCTGACACATTATCACAAGGAGCAATAAAGTACCCAGTGCTAGTTACAAAGTTAAAAGGGCTAGCTATATGATAGGTGATATCCTGGGAGTACTATCTCCCTGCCAAAACACAAGGAATTTCACCTGGAATTTGTGACTGGAGGTGAAGGAATATTTTGTTCAACTATTGACACCTTGGGTTTCAGCTGCCACGTCAGCACACTAGATCACTTTCTAATAAGGCAACTCCTCAAGGGGACAGAGGGAAACAAGACACATAGGACAAAGAAATAGTGATGAGAGGGAAGGAAGGCCTGGGCTCCTAGACCCCAAGGTGGGACATAGAGGCCAGAGCTGGGAATATGGCAGGGCCACATAGCTGGTTTGACTCCCTTCAAGGTTTTTCTAGGGATAAGTCCTACCTCCCTCACCCCACCTCTTACCCCTGCTCCACCAGGCCCCACCACGCCACTGGAAAGATATACAGGCACTGGAAAGATATACACTTGCAATTATGGGGTCAGAATGCCTCCTCAGCTGCTCCCCCTCATCCTGGACTATCAGGCACGCTCCTCCCGCACCCCACCCGGGAGCACAGAGACGACTGCCTGTGTCCCCAGCCTCCTTGAGCCGGGGACAGCAGCCCCCACAGGCACAGCTCAGCCCTAATTACACCCTCCATCACTTTCCCACTGAGGCTGAAATGGGGACAGATCGCTCACCAAGCAGTGGCAGTGACCTTCACAGGCCATTTCCCTGCCATTCAGCCCCCTACTTGCCCAAGACCATGTTCCTTTCTTTCATCTAGAGGTTCACTGCACTCCATAGCAGAGTCAAGTGCAGTCAGAACCAGCCCTGCAGCAGGGAGGGAAGATGGTGCTGCACCCTCGGCCATGCAGAGGGGCAAAAAAGAGAAATTGCCCAGAGCAGCTTATTTCTGGAAGACCAGGAGGGTGTAAAGTATAACCCTGGGGACTTCAGAACCCAATAGGAGCCAGCCCCGGACATGCGGGCCAGAGGAAAAGAGCATAGTCTTGGCCTGCACTAGTTGCCAAATGATGTTTTGAACTTAGGGAGGTGACATCCTCTGGGCTTTGCTTGGTCAGGTCACTTCTGGAATTTTGGATTCCATTCTAGAAATCAGTTTGGAAGGGGTTATTAACAAAGCAGGGGCTACCAGGTGGCTTAAGCCAAAGGACTGTGTCACATGAGGAAGGAGCAGGGTGCATAGTAGTTAAGTTCACAGATCTCAGTTGGCTTCCTGGGTTCACATTTGAGACTCGATAAATGCTCAATAAATACAAGCCAGTATCCCGATTAGCATTACATCGGCATTAGTATTAAAATGAGTACCCCGGGCCTCCCCGGTGGCGCAGCAGTTGAGCGCTGGGTTGTGAAGCTGCCCACGGCCTCTGCAGAGCTGGTTTGATCCCCGGCCACTGGCGAAGGTCCCACATGGCGCGCAGACCTCTCCTGCCGCCCGCTGCTCCCCTCAGCAGTGTACTTCGTCAGTCTGCCTGCTCTGCTCTCCACTCTGGCTCTGGTGAATTCTCTCACCCTCCCACGCTTCTGACTGTACCCAGTGCTTGTATAATTAAATAAATAAATCTTTTTTAAAAATTTTTTTAAATAAAATAAAATAAAAATAAAATAAAATGGGTACCCAAAGGATTGCCACATGTTCTGCTGCAACTGTGTCCTAGTTGGTGTTCAGGGGGAGCCCCCATTCCTAAAGATGACTGCAATAGAAATCAGGGCTTTGAGGTGAAAACTGAAACCACCTCAGTGAGCAGCAGGACCAGCCCAAGCCCTGGTGGGGATAAGGGTGCTGGCGAGGTTAGATGAGGGGGCAGGACCCAGTGGGCTGAGGTGCACTTCTCCTGGCTATCAATAACTGCAAACTAGTTACCAGTGACTAGTCTGGAATCTGAGGAGATGAGGTAAGGGGCTGTGCTCACATCCTATGGGGAGTGTCTGCACCCCACAGACCACACACCCCACAGTGAGAAGATATGATTTGGGTTGAAGAACACAGGACTTTTTCCAGTACTGCCACTTCATAGTTGTATGACCGAGCATAAATGACTCAACCTCCCCCAGGAATCCATTTCTTCATTTGAAACCGCTTCCCAGCACTATGTAGAAGTAGAAAGTACTTAGCAGGGTGCCCGACACGCTGGCCCCTGCTGGGATGCCAGCACCCTCTGTGTGGGGCTTATCAGTGTCCCAGGCACACGGGACCCTGAGCCATCAGGAGCACAGCAGGTGCCACAGTGTGGGGGGAGGTGGGCAGCTACGATGTCCCTAGCCAGGAGTGATACTGGCCAGGGACAAAGCGAGCAAAACACCCATGTCTGGGGTGTTCCAGGGTGGCTGCCCACCCCACAAAGGCTGTCACTTTTGTCCCTCTCCATGCAAACACAGCCAACAGCCCAGATTCCTTCAGCTCTGGAGGGTTTGGAGGGCCCTTCATCTGCCACTGTGTTATTTATTGTCCTTGTTGTCACAAGGAACAGAAGAGAAATATTGTCTTCAGCTGGAGCCGCAGGAGGCCAACACCTCAAGAGGCAGAGACTCAGGGCGGCAGTAATTGCTCTGATTGGAAGGCATTCCCTTGGGTTACTGGGAGGGATCGGGGACATGCAGCCAGGTGGAGGTGCCCAGGGATTCCAGGAAAATCCTGGGAGCTGTGGCTCCTTGAAGAATGATCTCCAGGCTACACACCCCAAATTGCTGTTATTTCTCCCTGCATCAATCTCCCCGAGAAAGTGACTAATGCCCTCAGTGTACCCTGATTCCCCCCACCACCTTCTCCCAGCCTCACCGCAGCTATGCATAGGAGACAGAATTCCAGCCTCCTTCATCAATCTGCTCATTGGACACATATTTCCTGTCTGACTGCCAGATGCCAAGCTGTGTCCTAGGTAGTTGGGGTTTATATATCAGGGGACAAAACATATCGTTGAACTAGGGGGACAGACTCTAAACATAATAAGTAGGTAAACTGTATAAAAAGCTACCATGGGTTAAGTGCTAGAAGGGGGGGGGGTGTGAGGGTGGCAGAGAGATGCGGCAGGGAGGGAGATGAAAACTGAGTGTCCAGGGCAGGGGCAGGTTTTAGAAAACTTTCCACAGGGGATCCTCTCCTCCCCTCGCTGCTCCAGGGTCCCCCAACTTGGACCCTACACATAGGTCCATGAAACCATACCATGTTGCTATTTCAGGGAAAGAAACCCCAAAGAGCCCCCCGACTCCTGTGCCCACCCCAGCAGTCCACATAGCCCTCCCACGTGGCTTAGATTTTACAAAGCAGTTTTACATGGAAAGCCCCATTTACTCCTCTCCCCAAGGATACCTGTGACCAGGTGCAGTTATTCCCATTTTGTGGGGTTGGAAACTGTGGCTCTGAGAGGTTGAGTAACGAAGTTCAATGTCACGCAGTTCTGGTACTTGGCCAGATCGGACTCCCCGTCTGAGCTCTTGGCCACTCACGTCCCAGCCCCATTCCAGCCCCATGAGCCAGGAATAGTCAAACCCATTTTGCTGATGCAAAACTAAGACTCAGAGAGTCTAAGTAACTTGCCTGCAGTAGCACAGCTAGCAAATGGCAGAGCCAGGACCTGTTCCAGACTTGCCTCCTGCACCAGTGCTCACCCGCCCTGCATGCGGTCAGCCTCTCCCTCCTTCCTCAAAGCCCTCCAGAGACCAACCTCAGCCTCTACTGCACCCAGACCCTGGCTCTCCTTGAAGTCATTCATTCCTTGCATTCCATCACCACCATGAACACTAAAAAGAAGAGAAAAGATAGATGGCAATAAGAATTGTGTTCAACTATTTTACTTAAGTCATAATCATTCCTAATCTAAATTTGCAGGAATGTATTACACAGTCTAATCATTCACATATATTGTACTGCAGTTTCAATTTAGTGAAAAGTAAAAGCCATTCAGAAAGCAGAAATATGTTAAATGAACATCTCCCAGATTACAGTCCTTCAGTGTAGATAAAGCACAGCGGGTTTTTTGATTCAGGGGTTGGTGCTGTCTGCTCTGGTTTGGGTGCAATTCTGGCTCCTTCTATGATTAAAAGCTGGTGAAGTTTAGGGAAAAAAATGAAAACTCCAGGCTACAGAAGTGGGGTGAGGGGAAGGGCTGTGGGTTAGGGAGAATGGTAGCTCTGTGGACTCGTTGCTACTGGGGGAACTGCCCTTGTTGGGTCTGCTGAGTGCTCTGCTTTCCCTCTCTCCCCACCAGCTCTGCTCCTATCACAGTGGACATGCCACCACCTAAGCACATTCTTTCTGACCCCTGGCATTTGCAGATGTTATCTTCTCACCTGGGGTTCTCTGCAGCCCCATTTTCATTTGCTAGTTCCTGCGTGTCCTTGAGTTTCAGTTTAGATGCCATATCCCCTCTGAACATTCTCCAAGAACCGCGTATCTATTCAGTGGCAGCTCAGGGGCCCTGGACTCCTCTCATTAGAGCCGTCATCACCCGAGCTAGAATTATCTGATGGCCTGTCTTTCCCACTAGACTCCCAGTTCGTCAAGGGCAGTACTATCACCTTTATGGTTGTGGCCCTAAGCCTCGCTGGCCATAATAGATACTCGCTAAGTGTTTGCTGAATGAATCAGTCGTGAACATTCGTACAATGATGGGCCCTTCTCCCAACACTTTCAGAGTCCTGACCACATCCCTGCTCAAGACCTCTCTGTGAGCTCCGCCAGATGCTCCCCAGGTGACCCCAGTGTTCCCCCTAAGATCAGTGGCCAAGTGATATCCACTGCGGGTCCCTCCCCTGCACCACCTTGTAAACACTACATCATTCTGGGGGCTTCAAAGTCCTCACGGCCCAGGAAATATGATAAAACTTAATGTGGCATCGTCAAAATTAAATTTGAAGCTTAAACACCTCAATTCAACCCTCACTTCTGGCCACATATCTTGTATGACCCTGAACAAATTCTAATTAATCTTTTTGAGCCGCAGTTTCAGGCTTATGAAATGGAGGGTCTTGTTATCTCTCTCCCGGTGTTGTTATAAAGATGGACTGACCAGCGAAGAGTGAAGGGGTTCTATAAGCCAAGATGGCCGAGAAGCCCCAAGACAACATGCCCCCAACTCAGTACAGCAAGAGGGACTCAACCAGACACCTTTGGACGCCATCGAGCCGATCCAACTCCAGCTGGGCTACCTGGTTATCTAATCACTCCTTAACAATTCAGGCTGGGGAAATGGATTCTTGCTGACTTGGGCTCCAGGTTCTTCATAAACAAGGACACAGGCAGAGTGGCCTTTCTCATTCAAAATCCCCAGGTGCCTTTTCCAGGCCGAATACCTCGCCGTGTTTTCCCACATGTGCACTGTCATCCCAGCTCACCCCGCACATCCCATCATGGAAATGCAGGCCCCGGGGGAGGGATCCTGCGGCTGAGTAACGCCGATGGAGAGTTTGTTTTCAAATGGAGGAAGAGTAATGTTCCAGTTCCAAGCTGCTGAGGGAATCGGGAAGGCAGACGGCCATTACTCACCTTGGAATCCTGCCAGCGCTTATGATATCATATTTATTGGCCAAGAAAAACACCTCCCTCCTATCTCTCAGGCAGTGAAGGGAAGCAAAAGCCCAGCTCCAATCACATTCTGTGCGCCAGGTTTAAGACACACAGACGGAGCTTAATGATAAGAACACCGTTTACATTTCTATGGTGCCTTGTAGCATGGACGACCCCGAGTGTTTAACAAGCATTCTGGACAGATGAACAGACAGGCGTGAAGTGCTGGGCTCAGGTCCCTCCCTACCCACATTTCCTACAGGCAGGCTCCCTTGAGCCCTCTCTGCCATTTGGCAGGAAGGTGGAAAATCAAGCCATTTCCTATCCGGTTCTCTGCTTTCCAAACACTGCTAAGAAAACGGGACTAAAGCGCACCCTGTTGATAACATTCCGCAGGCCGTCTTCATTCTTTGCGATGTACTCCAGAGAGCGACACAGATGAATCCAGAGGTGTCTGATAGCTGGTATCTCTGAGTTTAATGGCCACTTGCGGTTCTGGCCCATCTTGGGTGGTGAGACCCAAGACAGTGGAGGGGCTGTGGGAGGGGCTGAGCTTTGACAAGTTCCAGGGACAGGGGAAGGAGCACTCAACAGGAGAAGGCCAGACCATGCAGAGATTTGTACAGGAATATACCCGGACAGCCGGAGATGGGCACCCCAATGCTCCCAGCTCTGGGCATCAGCCATCAGCATCCTCTCACAGCAGCTGGCCCATGCTCCCAGGGTCCCTGTGTCTTCTTTCTTTCTCTCACTCCAGCACACAGTCCAAGCCTGCCAGTGTGCGCCCAGTGCCCCACTCACCCCAGAGTTGTATTACTTAGATTTCGCTCACAAGGACGGCTTTGTGGCAGATACATCATCTCATTTTCCTGGAGGTCCTGAGGGGCAGCCACCAGATTGCACACACTGAACATCAGCTCCATTAAACTAACGCATTCACATCATTGAAAAACCCTATTTACACATAATAAACATGGGGATAGATGCCACAGAGGAAATAATATAGTATTGATTAAAACAATGGCCTGTAATGCCTTCTGAAAGGCGGCAGTCACCAGCAGCTTCCTCAGCAGGCCTGGCTCCTACCCAGCTGCCTCCCTGCCCGGAGCCTGGGGCCTTGATGCCTGACAGGCCCTGTGCTAAGGGCTTGATCTCATTTTGCCCCCGTTGCAGCTCCTTAAGGTGGGCGGTGGCATTATTTCCATTTTACAAAGAAGGAAGTAGGCGCAGAGAGGAGTTCAATGTCTTGGCTCGGGTTGTACAATTAATAAGTGGCAGAGCTGAGATTTGAAGCTAGGTCAGTCTAACTCCATAGCACATATTATACTCATTATGTTGGACTCCTCTGTGTATTCTTTTCATATTCATGTATGTAAATATAGTGAGGGAGAGTGGGAGAGAGACTGCCATGTGCCAGGCGCTGCACTAGGCACGGGACTCTCTGGACAGTATTCAGATCACTAATTTGGTGATGTGGGGGATCCATGAGCAACTCAGCCTTGGCCATGATCCCAGCTACCCTGTGCTGGGGAGTTTGGCTCATTTAGAGGTTTCAGAGTCTTAGAAATAGGAAACTTCATTTCTTTTCGTTATTGAGGTGACATTGGTTTACAACACTGTATGATTCAAAGGTTCAGGTTCACGCCCTTCGGATGTATGTCACCATGCCATACCTACCACCCAAGCATCTCTAATCCTCTACCACAGTCTACTAGGTCTGCTCCTTCCAACAGCCTCAGTTCTACAGTCAGATTTCTAGGGTTCGTTTTGGTTTAGTTTTGTCTGTTGCTTCATTTTGTTTCTCTATATTCCATTATGAGCAATAGCAACTGCTATTTCTTTCTGGTATTTCTTTCTCCTTTTGAAGGAGTTCACTTAGCATAATCCTCTCCAATTCCATCTATATTGTCACAAATGGGAAGAGTTCATCTTTATTATAGGTGAGTAGTATTCCATTGTAGAATCTACCACATGCATTTTATCCATTCATCTGTTGTTAGACACTTGGGTCATTTCCATAACTTGGCTATTGTAAATAGTGCTGCAGGAAACATAGGAGTGTGTGTGATCCTTTGAATTGGTGATTTTGCACTATTCAGAGTGATACCCCAGAGGAGAATTGATGTATCACATGATAGATCTAGTTTTAATATTTTGAAAAACTTCCATCCTGAGATTTTAGAAAGATAATATGTGGCCCTTGAGCTGCCGGTAAGGCCAGAGCAGGAGCATATTTTTCTCTGCTACCATGCAACCCCCTTAACTCTGAAGGCATCCAAGGCCAGGTGACGACAGCAGGAGCATCTGAGACCACAGAGCGTGTGTCAGATGGAGGAGGCCCCACAGGCACTGGCAGTGTAGGGCCAGAGGAGCCAACTAAAGAGGCCAGGTACTTCTCCATGATGACAGGTAGCTAGATGAGGTAGGGGAGAGGTGGGGGGGGGGGTCTTCCCATTAAAAACTGTGAGCAAGTTTCCCATCAGCAGTGGACTCTTCTCTGCTGCCATTTACTGATTGTGTGACTTTGGGCAAGTCACTGAAGCTGCCTAAGCCGTACACCAAAAATAAGAACAACCCTATTTCTACATCAGTATTGTGGGGACTTAATAGGAAAATCAGTGTGGCTGTAGGAAGTGCTGGCTTTTGTGTGGTCATACCCCTTAGAGGCCAAATCTTGATTCCAGTGCAGACAGGAACTACTTGGTGACCTGCCTCTTGTATCCTCATGAAGCTTCAGCCTGAGGAGAGCCCCCAGCTCTCTGCATCCAGCTCTCACCCTTTCCCCTCCTGACCGGGAGTTCAGGGGTGTCTGTCTGCATCTCCTCTGTCCCTGCCCAGCAGCCTGGATTTGGAAGGTAAATGGGCAGATTTTGCATCTGCTGAAATCCTTGCTTTGCTGGGCTTCGCTTTCTTCCTCTGTAGCAGAGGATTTCCACTAAACCCTTCAACCGTGTCTGGATTATTGCTTCCGGCAGCATCAGGGGAATGCGTTCTGATACCAACTCACGCAGGCAAAACACTGAAGGCAGAAACACAAACCGGGGCTTATCGAGACTGGTAAAGTGGCCACTGGGGCTGCTGGCAGATGCAGGCCTCCTAGCAAACAGCCCATCCTCAGAGTGGGTGGTGGGAGAGGGCCATGGTGTGGCTGAACTGGGAGGTCAGTGGTCTCAACCCTTGATGGAGAGATGAGAAGCTTGAAGCCCAGAGGGGTTCAATGACTTGGTGAAGATCACCCAGTGAGGCCAGAGGAAACATGCAGGGTGACTAGTGCCAAGGAAAGGGGAGGGGCCTGGTTTGGGAATCAGACAGACATAGGTTCCCACTCTCTGCCTCTTGACCTTGTGACCTTGGGCAGGTTGCTTACCTCCCAAGAGTCTGTTTCCTCATCTGTAAAATGGGACTATGAATACCTTCCACATGTCACCAGCAAGGCCAGGTTGAGCTCAGTCCCCTTTCCAGCTCCACCACCTTCTCCCTCCAGGTGTTCCTCTCCTGCCTCATTGGACACCTGTGGCTCTGCTTGGGAGGTGCCTCATATCTTACTCTGGTTCTGAGATCTAATCCTGGTTAGTCGCCGGGGACAAGTAGAAGAGTCCAGGCTGATTCTTCCTTCCTGGACTCAGAGGGGTCACAGGGCAGAGAAATCCCAGACTGCATGTTACTTTGCTTGTCCAGGGGGCAGAGAGGCCATGCCAATCAACCCCAGCCCCGCAGGAGAGTCACAGAAAGGCAGTGCATAAATGCCCTGGCCTATGTGGAGTTCAGTCTACACATGCCACAGACCCTCCATCAGAGGAGGAGAAAAAAAACACATCCCAGCCTGCACATCCAAAGTGGATGTGGTAGTCTCAACCTACCTTTTTAGATTTCTCTGCAAGAGGCTGCCTTCCTACCCTACTCAGTGTGCCATCCCACAACACCCCTGCCCTCTCCTGCCTTGAACCTTTGCCCAAGCCATTCTTCCTGCCTGGAATGCTCTTCTTCACTCTCCTGAGCAGTCCCATAGCCCTATGTGGCCACATCCCAACTCCTCCATGAAGACCTCCCTAGCCACACCAGCTATGGTGTCCACTGGCTGATGTTTGTGTGAACAATCTGTGTCCACAACTGCAGGGAATTCTGGAGGTTGAAAAGAGTCCCACTCATCTTTCTATTTTCAGTTTTTGTCCAATAGCCAGCAGCCCAATCAGCAGGTATCTGTTAATCTACCATGGACCATTCATAGCAACAAATGCCAGGTATAGAAAGATGATGTAGCTCCTGTGTTTAAGAATTTGACATCCAAGGAGACAGGCAGACAAGTGAGCAGACCCTATACACAGTGCAGGGAGCAGTGGTGACCATGGAAGCTTGAGGACAATGGTGACCAGTGGGGTTAGCCTGCAAGAACTGTACAGATCCAGATGCCAATCCATATGTGGTGGAAGGCAATCCTGCTCAGGGAGTTTCTGTCCAAGGACCAAATTTGCATGCCCCCCCCACTGTTTTCTCTGCCCCCTCAGCCTCAGGCTCTATATCTCCAGTTCTTCTCTTCCACTGGTTCCCCACTTCATTCCCTGCCCTGTCCTGTGCATGACAGAAGCCAGTGGTTCAATGAAAAAGCCAGTTCTGGAGACACAGAGCATTCTTCTAAGAGAAGGCCTAGAAATCTAATAAGTAAATCAGAAGAATAAAAGTTCAGATGACACACAGAAGGATTTAGGGAAACGAAGAGCTGCAGGAAGTCATAATTGACAGAGCAATCCTAACTCCCCTGGCTCAGATGGATTTGAGAAATTGGATTTTAACTAGCTCCCCTCCCCTGTGATGAACCCTAAGGGCTCTGGGCGGAAATCACCAGAGGCCACAATAGTGTCATCTGTTTAGTCTCATAATTCATTGCCAGCATCACTGAAGGCTGGTGGTAGGGGATCATCTCAGAGTCTTTGGACAATTCTGGCACTTTCTCTGGCTATTGCTTCATGGACACACACAGGTTTTGGGTTTGGTCCAGATCCAGTTCTTCCATTCTCTCATATGTGGCTTCCATCAACCTCTTTGCTTATCCTGAGTCATCACAAGTCCGTGTGACTCCAGTGTGGAGGAGGACACCATGAGAGAATGAGCAGGGAAAAATCGTGCTCATAGACCTTTGTCCCTTTGTGGCTGTTCTTTCCTTCTGTGAGTCAGGAGGCCAGACCTGTTGTGATGTGTGAGCCTGAAGCATTGTAATCCCAAGAACGCAGGCCAGTCATAGAGACAGATGTAGGGTTGTGCTGAGTCAGTGGTGCAGAGCCTCATAGACTGGTGATTTGCCACCACATTCAGAGAACTCTGCATGGGCAGAGTGGGGGAGACAGCTCACATACATGCACACACGCTCCACACACACCCAGCACTCATTGCTCACCACACATCCACCGGCAGACACACACCCCATCGACTCAGCCATCCTCAGGTGTGTGCACAGACACATGGCTGCTGGTGTCTGAGTACAGACCTCTCATTGTCACGCCCACATGTCAGTCCATGCCAAGGGCCAGAACCTTGTCTTGCCTCTCTGAGTCACACGAGGCAAGGATCTCCTCCAGTAAATTCCTATTTTGCCCCTGTCCTTCAAGAGACATTGAGGAGGGACCACTGAGTGAGATCAGGGCCAGCTACTTACAGAGAAGCCAGGGAAAGAGATGCATTTCCTGGGCTGCTTGTATCCCAGGCCCTAACTCCTAAGGGTGGTTTCTCTTGAGGAAAAGAAGATCATCCTTTAAACTTTGGGTTAGTAGGATGACAGAGGGGTTGGTCTTGTTCCGTATGGCAGCATGGGCAGATTGGGAACCAATGGATCAAAGTTACAGAGTGCCAGGGGATATTTAAGCTCAATGTAGAGAACTTCAAAATAATTTTGGCTTTCCAATAATAAAAAGCACAGCCCACAAAGTGATGAGCTTCCTGTCATGAGAAAGATCCAAGGAGAAGCCACATGACTTTCTGGAAGATGCTGTGAGGAGGATGGTATAGTATGGGTATCCTGATGGGACTGAGCAACCTCCAAGTGCATTTCTATGCAAAGAATCTAGAACAAGCACATCACCACTCAATCTCTCACTCAGCTACTCTCCCTGAAGGCCAGGATGAAGTCTAGCCAGGGGAGACACAGCCAGGTTTTAGGAGGCTAGTCTCCCCCACCCAGGGACAGTGACCCTAAATGAGTCCAATAGGAGCCCCGACCTTCTTCCCAGAGAGCTGACATCCCTGGGTTCTGCTGCCTACCCCCTGCCATTGAACACAGAAATCCAGAGGCTGAATTTATTTCCGGTGACATCTTGATGAATTTAGACCCAAACTCATTGGACGTATTGATTCTAGAGAAAATGTTCATCTTTTAAGTGTTCATCCACCCAGCTGCTTACTTAATCCATGGGCCACACACCAGGCCAGTCGCAAGCACTGCCAATGCAAACCTGTTCTGAGGCCTTTCTGGAAAAGTGGTTTTTGTGACTCTCTGGTTCTCTCTTCCTTCCTCCCCCACATGTGGGGTGGTGCCCTCTGGACACTGATTGGAAAGACTCAGGTTCTCAGCCCAATCCATGCTGACTGGCTTGGGGTTTTATGCACCAGCCTTTGACTACCTGAGCCTTAGTTTTATCTCTGCTAAATAGGAGACTGACAGCTCCCTCTCTGCTTTCTGTGGAGTAGGTGGCCAGCTGCGTGTCAGGCGCCCACACTCGGTATCACTCAGTACACGGCAGTCTCTTGTCCTTCGTTTTGCACCCAACACAGATAACTTCATTTGCGGCTCAGAAGTCCCTTGTATTCAGCTGATTAAAAATGGGGCTCCAAAAATAAAGCATTGGAGAAGGAAGCAAATTAACAAGCCCCATGTGCAGGTGCACCCCACTGAGATTGGACACACATTGAGATCGGACACACTGCCAGTTGGAGGGAGACTTGGGACAGCATTTATCAAGCCGAGAGGCTGAAGCCCAGAATGTTATGTGGCTTGTCCAAGCCCATGTCACACTTCCTACCATAGAGTGGTATGTGAGGGGAAGCAACTAAGCAGACTGTCTAAAATGGAAGGTCAGGAAGACAAAAATTGGCATCTGTCTTGTTCACACAATATCCATAGCAACCAGAACTGCCTCATAGGAAGCCCTCAACAAAAACGGAAGAAAGAGATGAGTGAATGGATGAATGATAACCAGAAAAAAGAATTAAAGATAGAAGCCTGAACAACCTGAAGCTTAACCACCTGAGCTGAAAATCCCTGGAGAAGGAAGAGCAAATGCAGGTAGAGAGAAGGTGCAAAGTTGGAGCCCTGCCCAGCGTCCCGCTCTCAAACCACCAGATAAACTCACAAATCTGAGCCCTACTCTTGGCTCCCAAGATTTGGAAGGGACCTAAGGTGCTAAATCTGTTGGCAACTTGTCAGACATAAAGTAGATGGTCCCAGTCTAAGTCCCTAAGGACTTACTGAGTGCCTACTGTGTGCCAGACTTTGCCAGGTAGTAGGGACACAAGGATTGAGACAGTCCCCACCCTGCAGTCTACAAGGATAACACAAAAGATAATAAGCCATCGTCGCATTCCTAGGAAGTCATGTAGCAAAGGTCTGAGCAAGGCCCTGAATGTGGCCAGAGGAGGCGGCGATAACTGCATGGACAGTTGGGAAAAGTCCATGGCAGGAGGAGGGGAGGGTTAGGAAGGGGGGTAGGGGGATTGCTGAGAAAACCTTGTGCTATGGATGGGATGAGGCGTTTGAGAGGCGTGCGAGAATCCCTGGGTGGACAGACCTGGCATCAGCAGGCATGATCTCAGGACTATGCAACAAGACTACCAGTTCAGGGGCAGAGGGCGAGTCAGGAAACTAGAAAGGGGAGGAAGGCAGGGTGCGAGCTCCGTGCCATTTGGGGTGTCCTCGGGCTGGGAAGACATGTCTCTGCACTGGTGACTTTGGTGGAGCTCAATCCTCCTCTGAGTTTTAGCTTCTCCCTCCTACATGGTTGAATGGGGTGATAGAATTCTAAGTTCCCTTCTGGTTCTAACATTCTATGACATTTCTGACTAATGCACAATATCAAATATGTACACAAGGCCAGAGGCATAAGAAAATACACAAAGAAACGTGGGTTAATCTAGTGCAAACAGAACTCAATAGGTAGTTGCACTGGCAACTCTTGAAATGCCTGTGAAGTCATTCCCCGGGGGAGACCATCTGAACTTCCAGCACCCCCAGCCCCAAGCAAAGGGGGAGTTCCCAGCTGTCCCCTCAGGAAGTCTCACGGCCACCCCCGCCCCCATGTGCTCCCAGTTGGCATGAGAAAAAGAAGCAGACAGGGGCTGGAGCTGAAATTTCCCCATCCCACAGAGCTCCCGACACTCAGGAAAAAACCGCTATGGGAAAGAGTTGGAAGAGCTTTTCCGTGGCCCTCGGCTCCCTGCGGTCAGCTTCATTTCTATGCAACAGCCATCAAGGAAGAGGAGGTCTTCAAACCCAACAAATCCCAAAGCTAGAGGGCTGTTAGCCATCCTTTTGCTGAGCTTTTCTTAGTTTGGGCCTGAGGGGGAGCATCCCCTGCCTTGAGGATTTGTGGAAGCCACAGTTTTCACCCTAGGAAAAGAAAAAGGCCCGGTTTTGTATGCAAATTCAGAGAAGGGCGAACCCCCCTGAGCTGCGGTGGGCACTGTCTTTACACAGGTGTGGGAGCCTCTACTCAGACTGCAGAAGCAGAGCCTGCAGCCTGAGCAGCGTGCTTAGAGCACTTTATTCTCCATCTTCCAGGACCCCCAATCTTCAGACCATTAAATAACATTAATGGTTGCCCAGTCCTGGTCCCATACCTTTGGTCATGCTACCTCCTGGCTTTCCGCACAAGTTATCTCCCCTCCTCACCAAAGCTCAGGAGCTCTCCACCTTATGGACTCAGGAGATGAAGATGGGCACCCATGGCGTGCCCCGGCACAGTGGAGGGACACACACCTGTGGACACCCCCAAGGTCAGTGGGCCAAGCTTCCTGAGCTCACTGCCCCATCCAAAGCCCGTGAACTGGGACAGCTCAGTACCCCCACTCCCCAGGTCCCTCCATTTAATCAAAACTCCTCGTCTTAGGCCAAGCTGCCTCACCATGCCCCATCAGGTGACCTTCTCAGATAAGCAAGATGCGTCGATGCCCTGCACGCCGGGCCTGGGTCTCCAACCTCCCTCATGTGGCTACAACTGTCCTCTGTGGAAAGGCCAGAACCTGAGTCAAGGTCCCTGACAGTTTCTTATGGACACACAAGTCACAGTCACACATGGGCCCCCACCACCCAGATGCACTGAAAACTTGTGAGCTCTACTGCTCCTCGACAGCCCACAGGGGCCAATGCAGGCTCAGGTCTTTTCTGGTGTCATCCGTGCCTGCTCCAAGCAGAAGTGACCGTGCAGTAACTGGTGGGGGCACATAGGCAAGGGGGGAGGTGATGAATTAATACGGTTTCTCTTCTGGAGAGATTTGTCTCGAGTGTGAGTGGAGTCTGGAATTCCTTCCCATTCTCCCACTCTAACACCCAAGCAGTTGCAGTCTCTGTCTCATACCACCCCAGTCACCTCTGTCCTCTTCTCTGGGGAGGCTGCCAGGTTGGTTGGCCCCAAATGGAGTCACCTGTCAGGGCTCAGGTATTGACGGGAGGGTTCCCACTGTCCCTGGCATGCTTATTAGCAATCAGCCACCTGCTGGGCTGGCCTCATGGGGAGTAAATCTTCATGTTCTTATTAAGATCGCTGGTGGTTCAGAATCACTCCCCTGGATCTTTTTGAGGTTGATTCCTTAATCAAAGCTCTCAGACTCTCCTTCGCCCCCTCACTGCTGAAAGGTTATCATTAAAGAGGAGAAAATTGCTTTGATTTCTTGTTCCTGGGTTACCTTGGACATGGGACTCCAGTGGATGTTGAGGGCTTGGTTTTGCCTCAAATGTCCACTCTGCCATTACCAGGTGGGTGACTCGGCCAAGTCGTGGAAGCTTTCTGATCCTCATACTGTTCCCCAGGTGATGTGAGGGCTCTAGAAGAATCGTACCTGCTGGGAGCATCTGAGACTGCACTGTCCTTTGGGTGCATCGGTTGCTAATCCCCAATCCCAGCCTTGTCCTCAGACCCATGTCCATCCCTCAGGATGAGCCCACCTTGTCCTGCAGGAGGCTTCCCAGTGAGAGCTCACCCCGCAGACCCACCTGAGGCCTCTCCCCACCTCCTCCCTTCTTGTCCCAGCGACCAAGAGGGAGGGATGGTGTCTGCACTTCCTTGTTTTTGAAGGCAAGAGAAAGTTGTACTAGGGCCTCCATGCAGCTCCATGGATAGCTATATAAATAATCACTAAATAAATAAATAAATGATAGATAGATAGATAGATAGATAAAAATAAACAAAGACAGCCTCCAATGATCTTGAATTGCTGCCGTGCTGAGAGGTAACTGGCAGATTCAGTTTAATTATAAGATACAGAGTTGTAATGGGGTGTGTGAGGCTCAAGGAGGATTTCGGTAATGGGAGGACAGCAGGGGTCCCTGCCTTCTCTGCTGGTTCTTTTCCTAACCCCACCGCCTCCTTGCCTGGGGCCAGTGAGGACAAGCTTTGCCAGTCCCCAGAGGACCAGGTCTGCGCAATCCCAGGTCCTCTGCTCCTCAGTGGCCCCAGCTCCCAGAGCTGCCCAAGTCCTGAAGATGCCTGGTGGTCAGTCCTAGCTCAGGAAGCTGGGAGGGGAGGCGGCACCAAGGGAGGATTCCTGTTCACTCGCACCCCTCCCTCCTGCGCCCCAGCAAGGCGTGCAGTTTCCTGATGGACGCGCTGCATGGCAAGGCATGACTGCCGGACCGTGAATGAGGCAACTGTGGCTGTCTCTGGCTGGGGGCAAGGACATGCCATCACCTAGGCCCCCTTTTCCATACAGAAAGTGGAGGGGCATTTCCAGGCCACTGAGGCTTAGCCCACCCCCTTCCACCTCAAGGACCTTAAAGGACCTTATACTCCCCCACCCCTCCCAGAACATTTTTCCTTTCTTCTGCCCTCTTCCTTTGTGCTGGTCAGAGCAGATATTTCCCTCGTGCACCCTGCTCAACAGGACACATTACTCCCCACTCCAGTGAGAAATTCTTTAAGGTCAGCTGGCAACCCTTAAGGGAACTCTTGTTTAATCCAAGCACTGTATTCTTCTATTTCAGCCCTAGATGGGTGACAAGGTGGTTTGCGCACACAGAACTAAACAGCCACAGCCTCTTGCCTGAGTAGCATCTCTCTCCATGCTTCCCTGCCCTGCCCCACCCCTCTGCCTCCCCAAAAGCAATCCTTCTTCTCCAGGCTGGTTCTTACCAGGGTCCTAGTTGCCAAGAGACTTCTCCGTGGCCCTGACATCTGCCAGTTGTGCTCAGGACCCTCTGGATGCACGTGTCCCCTTGTCCCACTGGGGTCTCTGCTGGCCCCTGGGCTGTGTACGCAGCAGCAACACTGATCCTGGCAGAAGGCACAGCCTGGCTTTGGCGTCAAGCGGGCCTGGGTATTGATCCTGCTTTCCCCACTTCTTGGTTGTATGAATTCAGAAAAATTACTCAACTTCCCCAAGCCTCACCTGCACAGTGGACACCTGTAAAATGTCTTCATAAATCCACATGATGATTAAATCCACGCATTAGTCCTATGTTCATAACCTCTTATTGGGCCTCTGCCTTCCCAAAATTGCTGGGCCTCAAGAGAAGTGCAGGGGACAGAACAGGGGTAGGTTTGGGGTGGCAGGGAGCCTTTGCAGGCCTATTGCCCTCATTCATAGTCCTTTGGGGACTCTGTTAGTCCTACTAGGGAAAAAAAAAGAGACAAGAGATGATCTCTTTCTGCCTGGCTTCCCAGCCATGATTGACTGGCTGTACCAGGCTGAGCCTCCCCAGGGGCAGGGCACACAGCTGTCGAGCATCTGGCCCCATTCAGACCTTAGTCACCAACTACCAACTTCCTCTTAGGAAAAGTCTAAAAGCCTTCCAGGCGTATGGCCTTCGGCAGTTCCTGCTCCTCTAGGGATAAGTAGACTGATGACAGGCTAGGGAGGCAGGAATGGCCTTCATGGTCCTGTTTCTCTGTTCTATTCCCCCTTGGGCAATTAACCCACTGGGATTAGACATCTCAAGTCAAGGAAGACTGCTGTAGTCTTGTACACCTCATAAAAGCGCAACCAATATTATTAAACTCCCCCCACGTCCCTGTGCCTCTGAGAGAGACTGTACCAGTTGCCCAAAGAAGCTCATTTCTCATTGACACTTTCTAGCTTTTGATCCTGAGTTATTCATTCCTTTGGATTCTCAGTTTTCTCTTCTGTCAAATAGGAATAATAATAGGACTTATCTTAGAACTATCATAAGAATTAAAGAAGTTAATGCATGCAAAGTGCTTAGCCCAGAGAATAATGAATCATAAGCAATCAGTGAATAGCAACTTTAATTTTAATGGTGAATTAATTGTGCTTGGCCTGGTGTTGGGGGCAAGGGGAGGTGGGAGGGTGAGACCTTATGATACCAGCAATGGCAAAGCAGGATTGCATCCAGCCCCCTAGGGGGGATAGCCAGCATCCCAATTCCAGTGTGCAGAGGGGTACACTCTGTGTTGCTGCCCAAGTGGCCCAGAAGAAGGTCACATTCTGGGGCTCCTTGATGGTGCAGGGGTTAAAGTCTCTGGGCTATCAGGCTATTGCCAGCCACTGCAGCATGAATTAGATCCCTGGCCAGGAAGCTGACCCACATAATGCAGCAGGCCTCTCCTGTGTCGCCCACTGCTCCCCTCAGCAGTATATTTCAGTAGATCCACCTATTCTGCTCTCCACTGTCTCTGGTGAATCCTCTCATCCCCTGCATTTCTGGCCTACACCCCAGTTCTTGAATGCATAAATAATAAAATAAATATTTAAGGAAAAAAAAAAAAAGAAAGTCATATTCTGAGTCAGCTTATGGCCATGCTGGAATTCCAGACAATTAGCTGGAAGAAGGACCCCAGGCAGGATCTGAGATGTGGGATGCTCCCAGCCTAGGGAACTGAGACTCAGAATTGCTGAGAAGCTGAATCTTGCAGAGAATGCAGACAGAGCACAGCGAGGTGCCCCAGACCTGGGCGCCAGGCAGCAGGTGTGTTCCAAGTTGACCACACACAACTTAAGGCCCTTGAGCAAACTCTTGACTCTTCAAAAATGTTCATTTCGTCTATGGCAAAGTTCGTGCATAATAACATTCATCTAAAGAGGTGAGAACCTGAATGTCTAAATCATAGACAGCATTGTAAACCAATGTTACCTCAATTTTTAAGAATGCAATTTAAAAAAAAGTCCATTTCTTTATAAAATAAAGAAATGATGCCTGTCTTCATAAGGTTGGTGTGAGGGTGAGACAAGATGAGCAAAATGAAATGCCAGGTCCTGTTAGCACAGACCACCTGGCTTTTCCCTGCTCTACTGAGACCAGTAGAACAGAGATTTGGAGAATCCAGAAGATTAGTGACAGCATGGGCACCACACTTCCTGCAAGCACAGGGGTCTATGGTCATGACGCTACACACTGCTGGTGAGGAGTAGGGTCACGACCCCACACGCTGCCAGCCCTGGTCACACTGTGGGTGGGGCCATGCCACCCAGTAAAGGGCATGGCCGAGGCAGGGCTCGGCAGGGCTGCCCCAGTGTTAATCTCTGCAAGGTGCTTATCATCAAGGATCTGAGGAAACTTGCTCCCTGCAAGAGCCAGGAAAATTGACCTGGCAGTCAGAAAGACTTCTGGAATTATCACAAAGATCGTCAGCTCTTCCTGAAAAAGGAGAACTCAACATGAGCTTTTTCTGTAGCTCATTGTTTTAAAAACTTAATTTAAGACCACATCTGTTCCAGGTTTCTCTTACAAGAATTTAATTGGTATGTAATAGCATAGTTAATTAAATACAAATCAATAGTTTAAAACAACTAATTGATACTTAATATGAATGGGGGGAAAACTTAGTTCTAATATAATTAACTCATATTAAATAAGCAATGAAATAGCAATTATGTCTTTATACAATGTAAAGTTTATAGTTCCTTAATAAACTTAGAATTAGCAAGCAATGAGATTCAGGAATTATGAAACAGGTATTATTGGGCTATTAAACATTTATTACTTGTCCTAGAGGGCCAGAGTCATACTCCAGTCAGGATTAATAAACCTTTACTAGTCCTTTCTCCAAGTCTCTTTACTATAGAAATTGATCAGAAAACTGATTTATGGGCATTGTTATTGCCAGGGATGTGAGTAATTATGCTGAAAACAGGACCAGACAAAACTGATGCAGAAAGCAGCTTAGGAGAACCCAGGTGAGACCTTTCCAAAGATGAAACCCCAGCATCCTGCAAGGGTGAGGCATCTGGGCAGAATGGATTGTGATGGACGGCCACCTACAAGAGAGGCCAAGGCAAACTCTAGATAAATCTCCAGGCTTTAAGGCCTGTGTGAGGGTACCCCCTCACGGAGCCACAACCAGCTCCCTTTTTCTCCTCTGGGTTCTAGCAGTAATTATTGCCCTTCACGTGGAAATAACACCTACATTTCCTCATGACACTTTTTTACTGGACTGTTACTTATCTTTGACTTTTATTTACCTTTTTTAAAGATTTATTTATTTATACATACAAAAACTGGGGTACAGACCAGTGGTGTGGGGGGTGAGAGGATTCACCAGAGATAGAGTGGGGACCAGAACAGGCAGCCTGGCTGAAATACACTGCTGAGGGGAGCAGCAGGCAAGACAGGAGAGGTCTGCTGTGCCATGTGGATAGCTCCCTGGCTGGCCAGGAATCAAACATGCACTGCTGTGGCTGCGAACAGCTTCATTGGTTGCATCTTAACCCCTTGCACCACCAGGGAGGCCCTATTTACCTTTCCATGAATGTGTGCCTTGTATCACCAACTGGCTTATCTCATTGGGAGAGGAAGCTGGTCTTTTGTATTTTTGTCTGGTGCCTAGTGCTTAGTTAGCCTCTGAATGGGTGTTTGAGGACTGGATTTCATACCTGTCACATTGTATTACTACATGCAGGTTGTGAAGGGGTGATACTAGCACTCCTAGCAGAGGCTACCCACACTCTCCCCCTGCTTTTTTGTGTAATTGATTACATAGTGGATCAGTCTACAGACCAAGGCTTTCACTCTCCGAGGTCAATGAAGCAGTTTAAAAACGTATTTCTTCAGACCTAAACTCCTGCTCATCTAATCATCACAGACCCTTTCACTTGGAAACTCCATCTCCTCAAACACAGCTCCACAAATGCACCATTGTCAGCCCATGATCACATCAGCTTTCTTTGCCAATCACATCCGACACAGACACCACGACTCCTCCAATCTATTCAGCTAGACGCTGAGACGCTGTGGTCACCCTTGGCCTCTTCCTCTGCTCAAGCCACTCGGCCACTCAGCCCCATAGTCTGTCCCTAGAACATCTCTCAGGCTCACCATGTCCTCTGTGTTCCCAGCACGTTGGTCCCTTAGCTCTCCCACTGCACCCACCTGGATGGTCTTACTGACCTGTTACACACTAACCTTCCAAACACCACCTAGGTGAATGCATCCACCTATTGCCCACCCTGGGGAAGTCTTTTCACCTCTCTGTGTCTCCCGTTTCATGTCTGTTTCATGTCATGTCAAGTGGCTTGTGCTTAAAAACTGACCGTAGATCTGAGGCATGCAGGAGGGGAGGGGAAGCAGAAAGAGGAGCAAGGCATGGGGAGAGCACAATGGTCTATGGTGGAGGATTATGGGAGCTTTGGTTGTGGGAGAGCTACAATGACCCTCAGTGACTGAGGGGGGAACCTTCTATTGTCAAAAAATTAACAAAGGTGTAAAACTAATGGTACCTCATTAAAAAAGAAAAAGTAGGGGATGTGTGGATTGGATCTCTAAACCTAACAGGAAACTTTGTTTCTATTTTTTTAAAGATCCATTTATTTATGCATACAAGAGCTGGGGTACAGCCCAGAGGTGTGGGGGGTGAGAGGATTCACCAGAGACAGAGCGGGAAACAGAACAGGCAAACTGACAAAGGTGCACTGCTGAGGGGAGCAGCAGGTGAGTCAGGAGAGGTCTGCTGTGCCATGTGTGTACTTCTCTGGCCGGGGGATCGACCTTGTGCTGCAGTGTCTGCGGACAGCCTCACAGGTTGCATCTTAACCCCTTGCGCCACCAGAGAAGCCCAACTTGGTTTCTATTTACTAAAACTAGTACCTCATTCCAGGCATTTTTCACCAAGTGCTCTTATTTGATGTTCAGATGAACTGTGTGAGGAGGGTCTTACTATTAGCATCCACATTTTATAGGTGAGAAAACAGAAGCTCCAAGAAGCCCTGAGGATGCTCGCTGTTCTGTGGGGGAGCTTGGCAGTCACCAACCCTGCCCACCCCACACACACAAACACACACGACTGCCCGTGACTGCAGTGGGGTCCAGCTGACATGTCCCCACATGGCTCAGGAGCCATCTGGGGAGCTATTTTCAGCCCCTCTGCTACCCTCCTGTGTCAAGGTGGTTGGGATGTAGAGACTCAGGATGGCCCTCTGAGAAAGCATGGGGTCCTTCTCCTTGTTTCAACCTCAGGCTTCTTCAGGAGTAGGAAGAGAGAGCAGATGCCAAGTCGTCATCGCTCCCTGGGAGTGTTGCATTAGTCACAACTACGCTCCCTTTTCTGGGCTTACCTGTCTCTCTTCTGTACCGGTGGTCAGGTGATCTTTATAAAATGCGAGACTGGCCTGTCTCTCCTCTGTTTACCCCTCTGTACAAGTCCAGACACCGAAGTACAGCTCATCAGGCCCCCCAGGATCTATCAGGTCCCATGTCTCCTGCCTCATATCATTTCCTCTACCCTTGAAACCTTTGCTGCAGCCACACCAGGCTGCCTGCCAATAACACTCTGTTTCTTGCTCAATAGGTGTCTGGGGACATGCTCCATCTAAAAACTTCAGACGAAAAGGTTTAATCTTCAGCAAGACCAAGCTAGTTAGGGATAGGAGGGCTCCCCAGTGCACTGGACAGCCTCAGAAATGGTGAAGTACATGCAGTACCTATCCATTGCCCCAGCTCTATCCGCAGCTACTTGACAGCTTGCTCAATTCTGGCTGGGGCAAGAAGCAAACACCCTCCTGGTCCACATGCTCCTCAGCCTGGAGGTGGTGATGCTGAAGGTGTCCTAGGTTACCAGGGAGTCCTCCTTGGGCATCCCACGCACTGCCAGCCCTCCTTCGCCCTCATTTCCTCCATCCCTTATGCCCACCACCTGTACTGTCCCACCTTAGCAGCCCTCGTGGCTGCCCTCCTGTCAGCAGTTGTCCTCTGATGAACCTTTAGATTAGTCACAGCTCTGAGATTTAAGGACTCAGCTTCAAAGAGTCTTGACCAGCAGAAAACATCAGCCCCCATGAGAAGACCCTCACCTTCCCACTTCCTATGTGTGAGTTCGCTAGGGCTGTGGTGCTGAAGAACCACAAACTGGGTGACTTAACCAACAGAAAGTTATTGACTCAGAGTTTGGGAGACTAGAATTCCAAAACAAGGTGTCGGCAGAATGACTCCTTCTAGGGCTGAGGGGGATGGATTGCCCCGAGTCTCTCTTGGGCTTATAGATGGTTGTCTCCACATTCACATGGTGTCCTTCTGTGTATGCATCTGTCTCCTGCTTCCCCTTTTTGTGAGGACACCAGTCATCTAAACTAGGGCTCCCGCAGGGACCATTTTAACTTGATAATCTCTGTTATCTCTGTTCCTGTTTCCAGGTAAGATCACATTGTAAGGTGCTGGGGTTAGGATTTCAGTGCGTGGATTGGGGGCAGGTGTGGACACAGCTCAACCCATGCCACCATCCCAGCCAGAACCATGGGTCTCTGTTCTCTATTCTCTTGTCTGTTTCCATTCACAGCATGGCATGGACACCCCTGAAATCCCATACCTTATCCTATGTACAGGCAGGACTGGACACTGAGCAGGTTTTCTGATCTAGCAGAACTGGTAAAGGAGGAGTCAGAGTCCTCAGTGGTTTTGCAGGTTTTTATTGGGATTACCAGGTACACGGCAGGCAGGGGTGCTGGGGGTCGGTGGGCTGGCAGGCCTCCCAGCCCCCAGCAGGTCTTCACTCTGGGCTCTCCAGCCTTCTCTCAGCTTCTGCTGCTCTTGCTTCTCTCTTGGCTTCTCTTTTGGCTTCTCCTGGTGTCCCCATGACGCCGCCCTTAAAAGCCCAGTCAGCCCAGGTGAATCCCATCTACCTATGCCCACACCCTACTCCAGGTGCCCGCCGTCACGCATGCATTCAGGACCACAAGGATCCATCATCTATCCTGATGGCGGGAGGGCAGAAAAACCTGACATTTTTCCTTACCCTACACCCTAGAAAGCCAGAAATCAGACCCACGTTCTAGCCTGAGCAACCATTACCATCTAATGCTTTGGCCTTAAATTGTCATTTTACTTCTCTGAGTCTCAGTTTCTAAAATCAAAATGGAGGAAATAATTCCTGCCTTGCCTACTTCAGAGCTGCTGTGAGTACCTAATAAGATAGTGAATATGACAGCATCATGAAAAATAAGTACCCCACAAATGGGAAGTAATATCATTGCATCATTATTATTACTACTAGTAAGGGTGAGGGGATCCTAAGGGTAGAGAAAGTCCCACCTTCACCCTCTGAAACTGAAGAAAACCCATTCCATTTATAAAGCCATCCCTTTTCATCCCTCCCTAGAGAAAAATCTTACATTTCCTGGACTCCTGTTGCAATGAATTACAACTTTCATTCACTCTACAGCCATCTTCACCTAACGTAATCCATTGTGCTACATCTAAGCCCACCTGAGTTCATTCTGACCCGAGTCAGGGAGAACTAATCACTATCCAATATTTTTCAGCCGACTCTTCCATTCAATCAGCAGACTTTTCCTGGGTGCTTGTCACATCTGGGCACTATGCTTTGAATAAGGACTCAGGGTCATAATGGGCTCAGTGCTCACTCTTCTGTTACCAGTGTAGAGACCAAGAGTTGCCAAGGTGCAGCCTCCCACCTCCACAAGAAACATACTCTGTCCCAATAAATGTCTCCTTGCACAGCCACATCTCCGACACCTTTGTTCTCCAGATGGTGCCCTCCATACCCCTATGTACGGTGAACTGAGGCTCCTTCCCTTTTAAGTCTGTTCATTTTCCATGGACACCTCCCGTGCATCTCAGCGGCTCTGCTGTTGCTGTGCACACAGGCAAAGGCTGAAGCCCCAAACCCTACATGGAAAAGCCCCTCTGCTCTTGCTGTTCTTAAAGGGGCACCTGTGATCTGATGCCACCATCAATCCCACTGCCGTGTGACAAAGGAGGCATCAGACTAGGGGCTAGTCTAGCTCACAAAGTGAAAGATTCCTGTGCTTTCTATCACAGTCCATCAACTCTCCCCTAATTGCTACCTTGGTAATGTTTCCCAAAGCCAAGGCAAGTTGTTTCTGCTTGCCCCTGGTTCTCTCTGGTCAGCACCTTTGCCTGCACACCCCACCTCCTCACCTGTGTTTCCAGGCTGTCCTGCCCTCCCCCACATCAACCCCGCTGGCATGCTTCCTCATGTGAACCCCAATGACCTCTAAGTTAGTCCTGCAAATCTCTCCCAAGGACATCCCAGGTTTTCATATATGGATAGATGGATAATACTCACTTCAGTAATCTGCCAACCTGCTTCTTCTTGCAAAGATCCCAGTGGCCGCTCCCTACTTCTCAGTAAAGACTCAATCAGAGAACACTCTCACTTAATAAATTTCTGCATTGTGCTTATTAGCGCCTTGTAATGTAGCCGCCTAAATAATTAAGACTAACCCACACGTGTCAAATTAAATGAGCCAAATACATTGAGAAATTGCCTCGTCCCTCATTTCTTTCATTAATCAGGTTTTTTTAAACTTCTTTTCCTGCTCACTTGCAAAAAATCAAACATGGTCTGTGAGGTTCTTACTTACAGCAACTGTATTCTGACCTCTTTCCTCAGGCAGTTGCCCTGTGGGGACAACCTATTCTGTTACATAGGATAGGTTGAGTTGGGGTGACAGAGATAGCCAACTATAGACCATCCAGATTCAACAGGTTGTCCACACTCTCTAAGTCTTTGGAATTATGCCCCTGAGGTTGCTTAGGGGACTGTCTAGGAAGATCAACAGGAATATTGGCCTAAATTCAGCCACCATCTTCCATTCTCCCCTCTCCCCCATGCTCCCTAGGGCTCACTCCTGAGATGAGTCCAGGAACCCAAGTCCCTTTCTCATTAGGAACCACCCCTGATGTGCTTTAGACAGGATAAGAAGTCAATGGAAAATATAATAGGAATCATCAGCAATTGTATCATCCTAATGAACAATACATGTGCAATGATAATGGGCTGGTTAACTCTGTCTGTCGTCAGCATGTTGAGGCTTCAATATAGTCTCAGGCGAGAAGCTATTGTTTGCTGGAGCTCAGCGCCTCCTCACAGCTTGTACTTCCGCCGGCCTCCTCCTGGCATGCTGCATTCCTGCCTCTTGAAGGTGGTTGTTAGAAAGAATCCACAAATATAGTAAGTAAACATCAAAGGGGCTTTGATCCACACGGCCCTCGACAGAGCAGGAGCCCCTGAAGAAAGGGCCAAGGCCTTGGATGAGGGAACTTAACATCATCAATTTGGGCGCTTGAGATGTAAGGCTGTTTGAAGTGAGGGCGGTTTGGCCGTGCCTTCAGACGAGAGAGCGTGAAGGGAGAGGAAGAGAAGTGAGTGCCTTTGGAAAAAGCAAGCTCAGATCTGCTTCTCTGCTCTTTACTGATAGTCAATAAGCCCCTTTAAAGAATCAGGAGATCAAAGCTAGCGACCTCCCTGGGCCGTGGCATTTTGCCACCGCCTGCCACGCTGTTTTTCTCTCAGGCAAAAGCCCCCAAGCTTGACTTATCTGTCTCTCATGGGCCCTTTCATCCCGCTGCCCATGGAGCGTGGACCTAGGCAACAAGAGGTGCATGGGAGGCAGGAAGGAGGGTGAGCCCACCCCGTGTACACCCTAACAGCCTAGATGCTGACTGGGTGGGGCTCAGAGAAACAGAGCATTGTGGGAGAGGTTGCTGTGACTCAGGGGGACGCTCCCTCTCTGAGACACTGATGGAGGAGCCCCTGGGTGCCCAGAAAGCCTAGCAAGACCTGGGAGAAGATACAGTCACATTCCCTCTCCCGGAAATCAGACCCTTATCCACTTACCCAGTTTATGGCAGCTGTCACATCTGTGTGGCTTCTCAACAAAGAGGTCAGGGTGGTGAGTCTAGAACTGTTATGGAAAATCATCTAACATCTTTGGGGTTTTTTTTTGGTTTTCTTTTTTTAGTTTTTTTTTAAACAATATTTGCTTCCCCCCACCCCCTCAGATTGAGTCCCCGTAGAATTTCCTTCCCCAAGGCACCCATGCACCATCACCTCAGTCCTCTGTGCTCCTCCCTCTCTTCCTCTGATCCCTCTCCCTCCTCCTCCCCTGCAGGATGTCTCTGGTTTATAATTGTCTGTTTTTGCTTTGTTGTGTTTTGTACTGTTACTATTTTTTTTACACTGATGTCTTATTTGGTTCCCCTATATTCCCGCTATAAGTGAAACCATCCGATATTTTTCTTTTTCCTTCTGGCTTATTTCACTGAGCATAATTCCTTCTAGCTCCATCCACATTGCTGCGAATGGCAGGAGTTTATCTTTTTCGTTGCTGAATAAAATTCCATTGTGTATGTCAATTTTCTCAACTGCATAATGTGAAGAGCAACAACCTATCTCCCTACCTCATGGGGTTGTTGTGAGGGTCAAAAGGGAAACTTGGTATGGAATTCTACTTCAGAATCCATAATGTACTTAAGTCAAATCAGGATTAAAAGCTAAAGAGGGCCTTCCCGGTGGCGCAGCGGTTGAGCACTGGGTTGCGAAGCTGCCCGCGGCCTCTGCAACACCAGTTCGATCCCCGGCTGCTCCCCGGCCACCGGAGGAGGGTCCCACATGGCGCGCAGACCTCCCCTGCCGCCCGCTGCTCCCCTCAGCAGTGTACTTCGGTCCTCTGCCTGCTCTGCTCCTCGCTCTGGCTCTGGTGAATTCTCTCACCCTCCCGCGCTTCTGACTGTACCCAGTGCATGTATAAACAAAACAAACAAACAAATAAATAAATAAAAACATGCCTCTGTAAAAAAAATTAAAAAATAAAAAATAAAAGATAAAGACCAGTGTGCCTTCTTGTGAAGCAGATGTACTCCAGTTCAATGCTCATACATGATGGGCATTGACATACAAAATACAGTGTAAAAAAAAATAATAAAATGTCTCTTGCATTTCCTACCTAGGATTGTTGTCCTGTCTTGTTTTTCTATTTGAGTTCAAGTCTTGTGGGACCAGAGTCTATGCTTTGTGTTTATTAACTATGCCTAGTCCCTGTGGTCCACACTGAGTCTACATCTCATAAATGATTGTTGAGTGCCAAGTGGCCCTGAATATAATAAGATTGCATAGGAATCTGCAGCTCTAGAAACTCACTCTCTCCTGAAAGGTTGACTGTAGCTCAACCCCTGAGTCTGCCCTTACATTCACTCCATCACTTCTTCATCCATCTAAGTCATCCACCATGTCTGGTTGTGTTACTCCATGCTGGATCCCACTGGCTGGACTCTGCTTCTTTTCTGCTTCCACAATTCCAGTGTGACCTGAGTCATCCCCAAGCCTAGGATATATAGGACCTCATTGACCAATAAAGAGCATGGACTCTAGAGTCAAACTTCTTAGGTTCAACTCCTGTCTCTACCATCTACTAACTCTTCATCTAAGACTACTCACTTAATACACCTTTAATGGGGATATTGTAAAATGGTTATAATAATAGTATGTAAATCACAGAGTAGTTGTGGGAATCAAATGAGGTATTATTGGCTTAAAATCATGACTGCGCCACAGTAAGTTCTCTGTACATATTTGTTAAATAAGTTCAAAAGGGCAACAAACTTTGCAGTCCTTGCAAAGGGGCCTTCCCTGATACCAGCCCATTTCCATCTGACCCTCTTCTGCTTTTCTTCTAGAGCTGGGCCTCCAGAAGAGAGGATGCTGTCTGGTGCTGGGCTACATGGCCAAGGACAAGTTTCGGAGGATGAATGAAGGTCAGTGAAAACCTTCCCATTCCATGGGAAGGAAGTAACGTGGAAAGGAAGCTATTCCCTACAACTACAGGACCAGGAAACAGAACCTGAGGCCTCACAGAAAAGAGAGTAGGCAGAAAAGTTTGATCCTTGGAGTTATTGACATTGTGATGTGGGAAGAGAACTAGTGCCTGAAACACAGTATGCTGATTCATATGCTTTTTTTCCTTATGCTGTCTTCCCTCCTCCCTCTGTGTCCCCTACCCTCCTTCTCTCTCCCCTGCCTTTTGTTCCCCGCCCACCCAGCGCAATTAAATCTGCTTCAATTATCTTTTCTAATCCAGACCTCTCTGCCTTTCTCCTCAATCATTCACGTTTCTTGAATGCCTATTAAATAAACAGCACCTTACGGGGCACTTAGGAGAATACTAAAGAAGCATGAGTCAGAGCTTTCATTCTCAAAGAACTTATACTTGAAAACCTCCCCTCTTTTCCAATTCCATTGGCCCTACCTCTCCCCCCTTACTCTGCATGAGCTGTTCTGCCTCTTGCTTGGTCTTTCCTCTGAGGTTTGACTGGGTTACAGAAGGCTTGGGAAAGGTATTGACATTGACATGGGGGCTAGGATGTGCAAGGAGTGCTGTCACTTATGGGTCTGCTGTAATAAAGAGCCTATCCCCTCATCCCCAGCCATCTGTCTCCGTACAGCTAATAACCCTCTCCATCAGATGCCACAGACTGTTTGTCAGGATTCAAAAGTAGATAAACAATGGCTAGGGATGCCATTTATTCATTAAAGTCAGACAAATGAAGCCCTGGCTCCCCACCAGCCCAGCTTGCCATGAGCTGTGTCCCTCCCCTCCCCAGGCCCCAGGCCCCTGTAGCCTCATTCCCATTCCAGGCATGGATGAGAAAGCTCACCTCTAACACATCTATCCCCAAAATTAGACCATAGCACAGCTCCAGTGCCCCCTTTCTATGTGCCTCAGCTGGCTCTCTCATGACACCCATCCTCACGTGCTCCCCAGACTTAATCTGAATGCCTTGCCAGCTATAGCTTGGTCGCCAGCACCCATCACAGTGACAGTTTGACAAGAATTAGGCCAGGACTATTATGCACAAGGAGTAATTACCTCCCCTGAATTTGCTACTTGTGTGTATAAGAATGCAGCAGCATCAAGGAGTTACTTCCCATTTGTAGAATCACCTTAGCTGAGCACAGCCAGGGTCAGGGGCTGCATCTTCTGCATCCTGCCAGTCAGTCTCCCTCCCTGACTTTTTTTCTCTTTCAGCCTACCCCCTCCATTCCCAATACCACCTTCATGAGAGTGCCAGGCAGTAACTTCTAATTTGTGGGAACTGACAGCATGCCTCTGTCCGTGGTGCTGAATAGACGTGCTCTCTTGCTGGCAATGCTCATTAGAGAAGCTGAAAAGAGGTCTATAGGAATGGGGGGAGCCAAAAAGTCAGGAGCTGGCTAGATTTGAAACCTCAAGCTCCAAGTATCTGACCCCAGTAGAAGGATACCGACTAAAGATCCTGGGGCTTAAAAAGAATCATATCATGAGTCCGGTAAACTTGATTTGACTCCCCCACATTTCACAAGTGATTAAGGGAGGAGTATACTAGTCAGCTAAGGCTTTCATGGCAAAATAATATAGACTGCGTGACTTAAACAACAGAAACTTATTGTCTCACAGTTCTGGAACCTGAGATTCCAAGGTTTGGGTGCCAGAATAGTCAGGTTCTAGTGAAAGATCTCTTCCTGGTTTTTAGATGGCCACCTTCTCAGTGTGTCCTCACATGGAAGAGAGAGAGCAAGCTCTCTAGTGACTCTTTTTATACGGGCATCAGTTATATTGGATAAGGGACCTATATTTATGAGCTTATTCAACTTTAATTAGCTCTATAAAGACCCTATCTCTAAATGCAGTCACTTTGGGGATTAGGTCTCTAACATTGGTGGGGGCAGGGGGAGGGGTTACAGTTCAGTCCATGGCAAAGGGTCTGAATGTATGTGCCTTAGTAAAAGGTTGCAATGTTTATTCTCTGAAGTAGGCATTAAGAAACTGGTAATAAAAAGAAATTCAGCATTAGGTAGAAGACACTCCTTAAATATTGTTTAAGTACAGAAGGCAGGAAGGGAATCTGGGGAGGCTGGGAAGCAAGACCAGGACCAGATTACGTCTGAGAACTGTTAGCATTACTTTTTGCAACGATTAAGTAAAACAGCACTCTAAATAGTTTTTTTTTTCTTGTTAAAATGGGAAGATGTCAAAAACAAAGCCTATTCTCTCTGAGTCCCCTCTGCAAACACATACAGTCTACACAGATGGGTTGTGCCTTTCAGCTGACAATGGCTGGCATGGTTAAGAATGAGAGATCCCAGGTGCCTGACCCCAAACTACACCCTCCCCCTAGTGGAGACTAATTGAGATTCAATCAAGATATTCAGAAAGAGGGAGGCAGCAGAGGCATCAACAATGGCAAAGGGATATCAGAGCAGCTAACTCCATGCCCCTGCCTCTCTCCATGCATTTTGCTCACACACCTCCCAAATACCCCCAACACACACATTCATGTACAGACTCACACATAACCACACCCGTAGTAACTGCTGCTGCTGCTGCTGCTGCTGCTGCTGCTGCTGCTGCTGCTGCTGCTGACCACAGAGACAAGGGGGTGGAAAGCAAGCTAAGCCACTGTATGTGATGAGTTACAAATCTCAATTAACAAGGAGACAAGAGGAGAGGGGTGAAGCAGTAAGGCAGAAGGAGAGATGTATGAGGTGAGTTAGCTTTGGCTCTGGAGGGGAGAAATGCATGAGGAGGAGAAGGGAACTGGAAGAGGAAGGGGGACTTCTCTGTCCCTACCTGAGCCAGTCTTGCTACCCCATTTGCTCTCTTCGAAAGCTCACATGCTCAGACTCCAACATGTCTGCAGATAAGAAAAGGCATCAGCTAGCATGGGGAGCTGTTTTATGGTTTATAATTATCTTGTACAGATACTCAAAATAATTACAACTTCCACATATTAATAATTGAACTGGAATAGCAGCCATGACATAGATCAAAGAACAGAAATCTCTGTCCGAGCTGCACTATACACCTTGGTATAAATTGAACAATTGTTGAATGAGTAAAAATATTATTATTTTTCTCCCAGATGCTGGAATTAGTGAGATATTAGAGCAATTAGTTGTTTCTTCCATTAAAGATAAGGTGGTGATCATTATATTTCCAATTTAGAATAAGTATAAAAGACCTACTTGTGCTGTATTAAAACATATTTGTTCTGTTAAGCAATGTGTAATAGGAGCCTGTCACCTGGGGAGAAGTGATCCCCTATTTTATTAGTTTCCTTGTTAATTTGGTATCATTTTTGTTTTCTTTTTCCTTTACTCACCCCTCCACACTATGTACCAAAAAAAAAAAAAAAACCCAGCTTGAAAAGGAGCAAGAGAAAAATAATGAATGAACAGGAGTTTTATAGATCTGGGGTTTATCATAAGCTAGAGTAATCGCAATTGGTGCTGTTAAACTACACAAAGCAATAAAAGAAAACACTATTCAAAGATCATTTAAGGAGACATGTGATAGTCAATGAGAGGTTTGCTCTATTTTGGAAGCGTTTAATAGCTTCTTGGGTAGAATCTGCAGCACTTGCAGGGATGGAGGTGATTGGTAATGTGTGTGTGTGTGTGTGTGTGTTTCCTGTTTGGACTGATGCATCTAGGCATCAAATGGAGATGTGAACAAAAATCACCAAGTGTAGACAAGAAAGGAGGCAAACTAAGACAAACCAAGAATAAGAATATCATCAAAATATCAGATTTGTTTGACATGATTGTCTTCATGTGATTAACTACATGATACTTTAAATAGGAACTGCTTGAAGGAAATCATTTATTTTTTCAGCAAACATTCATTGAGTACCCACCATAAAAATAATGCCATTTTTTATAATGCCAAGCATTTTTCTAAACATTGGAGTTATAAAAGTAAACAAGACATAGTCCCTGCCCTCAAGCAGCTACCAATAAAAACACATATTGATATTGTCAGTATCAAAACACATTTTGATATTGTCACTTCCACACAGAGACCCTACCTGCCACCTCACCTGAAAGAGAGCATCCCTTCCCCACTATTGTGCTCCATCATGACAACCAGCCTGTTTATTCTGTGGCTCTAAACCTAATCATGTGATTATTTATTAGGCTATTTGTCCCACTTAGAGAGTTGTTAGCTTCAAGGAGGCAAAGATCTTGTTTTCTTCCTCTCCTCCCTGAGCCTTCTCACACATAGGAGGTGACCAGTCCATTTTAATTGAAATACAGGCATACCTCCGCAATATTACAGACTCAGTTCCAGATCTCCATAATAAAACTAATGCCGCAATAAAGCAGGTCGCATGAAATTTTTGGTTTCCCAGCACAAATACAAGTTATGTTTGCACTACATTGTAGTCTATTAAGTATGCAATAACATTATGTCTAAAAACAACAATGTGCATACCTTAATTAGAAAATATTTGATTGCTTAAAAAATGCTAATCATCACCTGAGCCTTCAACGAGTCATAATCTTTTTGCTGGTAGGTCTTGTAAAGACGCAATTCTGTGTAGCACAATAAGCGAAGTACAATAAAATGAGGTATACCTGTAGCTAATTAGTGCTGTGAGTGGCAACACAGGGATGCCCAAGTCACTCATAGGTGAAGGTGGGTGTTGAGCTTCTCTTCATTGGGCAGCAGAAACTAATCTAGAGCTTCCTGTGAAATACGTCTTCCTATCTCTGTAAGTGTGACTTGTCTGACTCTCCTCCAGTTCCAGTGCTATAACCCTTTCCTGGGAGGCTGGGCAGCAGGGAAGAAGACCTGGGGGGTGGGGGTTGGATACCCCAGAGATGGTATTCCTCCTTCCTCATCCCATGTAGCACTGGGTCACAGATCTCCAAGGGGAACCAGCATCACTGTTCCCTCACCCCCACCCCAGACACACATAGGCACATGCTCACCTTCCCCTTTCTTTGCCATCTCATCCCTGATTACCCATTTCTCCTGGAGATCCCAGAACCATTCACCTTCTCAGTGCACAGTGCTTGCCAGGCCTGGTCCTATTCATAAGCGGAACAGAAAGGTCTCACATGGTCTCAGATGCAAGGCTCTGTTAGAACTGTAAGTAACCCTAGTCATTATCTTGTGCCCACCAACTCAGGGAGGCCCAGAAGCATTGAGCCACTTTCCCTAGGGTGGGTGGGAAGTTGCTGCAAAAGCCAGGATCACAACCCAAGCCCCCCGACACCCCTCCAGTGTTCTTGGCATTCTGAAAGAAGAGGCTGAGACCACGAACAGAGGGGAGTCCCTGACACCTTAGCTGGTTTAGTGTTTCAGGGTAGCTGGAAATACAGAAAAAATGGAAGGGGTAGGGACAAGAGGGGGTGAACACAGGTGAGATGCGAGTTGATATGGGAGAGAATCGGGAAGAACTGGAGCAAGAGACATAGACCAGGAAAGAGCATTTCTAAGGAACCAGAAAATTCTATGGGACCCTAGGACTCTTGAGAAATGGAAACGAGGAAGAGGATGATTAAGGGAGGGGAGGGCAGCAGCAAAGCCCTGACCTCACCTCCCGCCCACCCATGCCCAAGGTGGGCCTGAGCATGGGGGACCTTCGCCATCAGGGGCTGCATATCTGGCCAGGCAGCAGTTTCTCTAGCCTTCAGAATCACATGCCCGCACTTCCTCCAGCTCAGTGAAGGAAGAGCAGAAATGCCTCCCAGCACTGTCGCTTTCATCTTCCCAGCAAGATATAAATGCAAGTGATTAGCAAAGGCAGCTTCTGTTCATTGGAGACCTCCAGGGCCTCTGTGGGAGGGGGTGGAACACCCAGGAAAGAAAATGCCAGCTCCATGGATGCCCAGCCTCTTACAGGCTTTTGCAGGCCTCATAGCTCCTGCATGGCACCAGGGTCTGTGTCCAGGTTCTATGTGCAAACACACCCCCTCCTCTGTGCCTGTTCTCCTGTCTTATTTTTTTTAAGATTTATTTATTTGTGCATACAAGAACTGGGGTAGGCCAGAGTTGTGGGGGTAAGGGGTGAGAGGATTCAGAGTGGGGAGGAACGTTCTCATTTCTCAGCCAGGAGGATAGAGCCCTAGGAGCAGGGGAATCCCAGTCTCTTCAGCAGCTGGAAAGTTCTTTGTGATGGCATGGAAACTTGGCCCTTCTGTCTGCACCCCTGTCTTCTAATCTGTAAAAATGAGCCTAAAACTTCACTGTTTCCTGCCTTTCCCCTAACAGAGTTGATAAGCCATTGGCTTGTGTAGGAAAAGACACATCTAAGAGTCAGGAGCTAGCTGCGTGACCTTGGACAAGCCCGATCATCCAGCTTTCAACCTTCTTGCATGGATATCAGCATCTGCAAGGCTTTAAAATGCAATGCTTCAAAAACCTATCTTGGCTCCCAAAAGCCAGCCCACACCCTGTTCTCACCACCCATCCCATAATTTTAAATGCTTTGGTCACCAAAGGAACCAGTACTAGGAAATTAATTGGCTTTGTTCAGCAGTCTCAGCTGGCAGATCTGTGGCTCTTTTTCCCATCTGTCCTTGGAGAGTAAACTCAGCCATGTCAGATAGAGCCTGGCAGACAGCAAGCACTGTGCAGGGAAAGCTGCACCTTCACAGGGCAGAGGCAGGCACAAGCAGGGTGGCCGGGATCTGGCCCAGGGGCTGGAGGGCAGGGGAGAACCTGGGTCTGGTGATACGTGAGCTCCCCCACGCTGTCGCAGTCACCAGTGTGACTGTGCTAAGGGCCACCATCATTTTCCCGAGACCATTTCTCCACTGCCTGCAAGAGCCCCCAGGATGTTGGCTAATACTGTCATTTTGTTCGTTGGGGCTTATGGGTGCATTTTTTTCTCATTTCATTTTTCTTACTGATGTGTTTTCTTCCACTGGGGCTGCAAAGCTGGTTATTTGTATAACGTCCCTGTTTATTATTTATGGCAAGACTCAGATTTTCAGGGCACTTTATGATTGTTACTTAATTCACTTGGCGTCTTGGAGCAAGGGACCCTTATTTCTGTTCTCCTGCCATGATCTGATGGAGGATTCCAGAGCTTTTGCTCAGGCCTATTCCTCTAGCCAGCTTCCTCCTGGGAGACCTGCCTAAGAGGCGAGCTGGAGGTCCCCCTAGGCCGCAGACCCTGCCAAGCTCCTTCTCAGGCTCCCTTTTCCCTCAGACCTATTGTCAATCTTCACCTATTCCTAGAAATGCTACCTCCCCAATGCCTCTTGAATCTGTCACACCCTTGCCCTGCCACCACACTCCCTCACGTGGACTACAGCAGGGCTCTCCCAACTGGTTTCCTGCATCCATCATGCCCAGCCTTTGCCCTCCTGGTTCATCTCTTATACTTGCACAAGGCCATATAATATCACGTTGCTCTGGAGAATATCTCAATGACTTTCTATTGCTTTTCAGAAAAATACCAAAATCCTTGGCATGTTTTCCCAGGCTCTACATGATTTGGTTCCTAACTGTCTCTTTGACCTCATCTTGCCCCCTTGACACTGTCCTCCAGACACACCCACCTGCTTTCAGCTCCTCACTCAGGGCATCCTCCCATCTGCCACAGGGCAGCTTTGTCTGTACCGGCCCTTCTTGTGGGATGCCGCTACACCCCACCCTGCCCAAGCACTCTGCATAGTAACCCTGCTCATTTATCCGCTGTCAGCTCAAGTATCGCTTCTTCAGGCACACCTCCTCAGACCCAGCCCTCTCCAGTGTAGCTCAAGTGCCAGCATTACATGCTCTCAGAACCACACTCCTTCCTTCAGAGCTCCCAGCTCCACCTGTACACGTAAGTTCATAGTACTCTTAGTTAACTAACACCCTCTGTCCCCCCACTCTGTAAGCTGCTTGGTCTCTATAGCCTAATGTTCACACAGAGTAGACACCAAAAGAAGGGTCCCTGCTCTATCCCTGTTCAGTGGCTCCCAAGGTGCTGGGACGGGTGATGTGAGAGACATAGACTTCTAGAAGGGCCATTAGCAATCATCGGCCGAAGAGGAAACTGACACTCAAGTGACTTGCTCAGCTGGTGACCCAGGCTTCCGACCCCAAGTCCGGTTCTCTTTCCACTTCATTTATGGTTCAGTCCTCGACAGGGTTGAGTGGCTCAATCAGGGAAGCCTGTCTGCTAAAAATGGGCTTGGGGCCATGTTTTGAATGAGGCAAGAACCAAGGATCTCAGGAGCGAAGGAAGGAAAATAGGTCCTTCTATCTAAACATGCAGCATGCAGAGTCAAGTCGTGGATGGCTCCTAATGAGCTTAGCTCGGTGCTGGGCACCAGAGCCTCGGAGAGGCTGCACTCAGGCCCTGCGCTCAGAAACTTCTCTTTCCCTTGGGGAGATTAAATATATTTCTACAAGTTGATGTTGTAGCTGTTTTGTGTTAACATCGTGTTGATTATGCTCACTGAGTATACTTTCTCTGACTTGGGAGTCAGAGAAATCTAGATTCAAATCCCAGGCAGAGCCAGAGCAAGTTTAGAACCATATCATCTAGGATTCTCAAGGCCAGAGGGACCCAAGTTCATCTAGTGCACACTCTCCTCTCTCACAATACTCCTGCCAAGTACCGATAGATATGAATGTTTTTGAACACCGTGATTCTGTGAACTCATATATTCACCAATCATATACAGAATACCAACCCTGTGCCTGGCACTGGGCAAGGCTCTCGGCAAGTAAAGACAGTCCCTGACCCCGAGACCATCACAGCAGTGACAATACAGCATCCTGGGACTGTAACCTGCATGTACAAGGAGCTACAGGGACAGAGAAGGAGAATCCATTCAGGCTGCAGGCCAAGTGAGCCGTGGCCAGGAGAGCTTCCTGGAGAAAGTGATAGCCAAGCTGGGCCCTAGGAACTTATTTTCTTGTGAGGCTGTTGCTACTTAGGCTTAAATCCCTCCAAAAACAGGAAATTCACTGCCTGGGCCATACTAAGACCATGGACAACTCCCCAGCCAGGCTCTCATAAAAGGGTTTCAAATGTAACACCCCTTCAATCTGCACTGACAACAATGGGATCGAATGACTTAGGTAGGTAGCAGTCACACGTGGAAGCCTGGGGTCTCACCCTACGGCAACTGTCTTCTCACACTCACCCCTTCCGTCCCTCCCTCCACCTAGCTTCAAAGGCTTCACCACTAGTGCTGAGATCCTCCTGCCAGCCCCTCCCCAGGGTGAAAGAGTCTGAATAAATGAGGGTGCTAAATGGCCTGTGGTGCCATAAAGTTTTTAGAGCCGTGTGCTGGGATGAGCAGGCTCAGGCTGAGACAAGCTATTCAGACCTTTTTGCAAAGAGGAATCAATGAAAACCTGAAGGAGGCTGCCCCATCGCCACAGAGTGGCCAAGTCACATTGCTGGACCCCAGGTTCTGGAAATCGCCTCCTGGTGGTCTCCGGTTTCCTCCTGCCCTCTCTGCTTTCTTCCCTACATAGACCTTCTTTCTCAAATGTATTAGTTTCCATGGAAACTGTGTTGTTGCTGGTACGGGAGGAGTTTAATGACATTCAGAAGTACCAAATCAAGTCCATTTATATAATGGTTTGAAATACACATAATGGCCTATGGAATATAGGACACAGTGACAGTTTCAGTAACTGCGTACAGAACGTGGGATAAACAGAGCAATGGAATACTCCCCACCTCCAAGTCAAACGTACCAGGAATAACCACTATTCTTAGTACTAAAGAGCAGCACTTCTCAACCATTATTCATGAAAGGACCTCAAAACACAGCACCAAGTTGCTCTCCTCTCATTGAGAAAGGACATGGCTGGACCACGGCTCCTCCACAGAGTTTCATCAAGGAGTCCAGGGCATGGGAATGGGGGGGGGGGGAGGGAAGGGCTCACACAGGACTTGGGGTGCTTGCAAGGAGGCTGTGTTCTGCCCAGGGGCTCCTGGACCTCCCCTTCTCAAGCCCTGCCCTCCAGGAGTGCTCCTGCACCCCACCCCAGGGCCCACTGCTCTGTTGTAGCCCCTCCCGCCTACTGTCAGAGAGAAGGCTGTGCTGGCACCTGCTGAGGGCTTGCTGAATAGCACGCAGAGGATCCCCTGCTCTTAGCTCGGGTTCTCCCGGAAGCAGACCCTAACTAAGCAAGGTCTCCAGTATATGGCCCCTGGGAGGTGCAGATAGTGCCAGAAGAATAGGGAATTGACCTGGGATAGGGAAGTCATCAGACACAGGGAATACCATCAAGCCTGCTCCTTCTGCAGGGGGGCTGACACCTAATCCCCATGGGAAACCCTGAGGAGTGCTATGGAATTTATGCTTCAAAATTAAACCACCCGGGGAGGTTGCGCTGGGTTGCGAAGCTGCCCGGAAGCCTCCGCAGCGCCGGTTCGATCCCGGGCTGCTCCCCGGCCACCGGAGGAGGGTCCCACATGGCGCGCAGACCTCTCCTGCCGCCCGCTGCTCCCCTCAGCAATGTACTTCGGTCCTTCTGCCTGCTCTGCTCCCCGCTCTGGCTCTGGTGAATTCTCTCACCCTCCCGCGCTTCTGACTGTACCCAGTGCTTGTATAAATAAATAAATAAAAATCTTAAAAAAAAAAAAAAGAATTAAACCACCCAAGGAGTGGGGTAACTAAATGCCCTCAGCTGGTTGAGGGCTACTTGTGGGGGTATGTTAATTCTCGGCACTTCTGGCCACTTGTGAGGGCAGAGTGGCCAGGGAAGTTTAAGAAAAACACCTGGGGAGAAGGGCTGCAGGTATTGGTGAAAGGGAGTTGGGCACTGAAATAGACAGGGCTGAGGGAGACAGGTGGGGTTTGACATAAGAGGCTATAGCCCTCAGAGAAGGCCAAGCCCAATGGGGAGACAGGCATATACTAAAATAGCAGAAGGCAGGGAGATGGGGGAGCTGAAGAGGTGTGTAAGTGCTTTGTTCTTGAAACACAGAGGTGAGAGAGTCATTTGTTCTGAAAGACTATATTGCAGGGGTTTAAGAAAACAGAAACAGGGACTAACCTGCAATGGCAGGGCTGAGGAGGCACTTGAACACACTTACATCATCTAATCCTCACCCCATCACAAGGTAGGTGGTGTTATCTCCCTGTTGAGGATAAAACAGGCTCTGAGAGATTCAGTCTTCCACCTAATGGCCTGAAGCTACCAATAAAGCTAAGATTCCGGTCCTGGCTCCTTACCCCACCCTGCCCCGGAGGCTTGTGTGTTGACAGAGGAGGGTGGGATGAGTCCTCACCACCAGCTAGGGCAGACGTGATGGAGCAATTGTCTATTGTGGGTCTATGTAGATTTCTCCCTGAACCAAAGACTGCCCTCTTCGAAGTATGCCCACATACACAGGCCCCCCCAGTTGAGGGACCCCCTTCGATCCTGCCCCAGATGTAGGTTGACTGAACTGTGTCTAATATTGAGTGAATCTCTAGAATTCACTGCCAGAGTAGTATTAGAACTGTCTAATATTGAGTGAATCTCTAGAATTCACTGCCAGGAAGGAAAATAGGCAGCCTGGGGAAGGGGTTCTTCAGTTCTGATGGGCCCCTCAAGCCCTCCCAACCCCACCCTTGGTGCTCTCCCTCCACCCCCCAGCCCTCTAAGCCCCATTACCTCTGAAAATACTAGAGGAGGAATCCTGCATACACATTTCCCTGGAGCTGCATTTCTGTGACATGTTAATAGGTTTTCTGTGAAATACAGCCTCCGTAGTTAAGTAAGGTGGGGAGAAGCTGGGTTAATCCTAATTAAACAAGTATCTCCTACAGAACTTCTTAGATATTTCAATATGCCAAAGGGCATGGTGAATTGCCAAAACAGGATATGGTTCATGGAGGTTCCCAAACTAATTTAACAACAAAGCATTTTTCCTAAAGCACCTATTAGGACTAGTGTCCCTTGGAATCCACTTTGGGAAATAATGATGTAAGGCCCAGATCCCCCACTAACTCATTGGTGACCTTTGCCAAATAACCGTAAATCAAGCCTGGCTTGGGAGCACCCATAAAATAACATGATAAATGCTATCTGTTTGAAACTCTTTATGAACTGTAAAATACAACACAAATAAGATGATGCTATTATTTAGTCACATGAAACAAACACACTGAGTTTCCCAGAAAACATTTCATTTGGAGTCAAAATAACAACAAAATAAATGTTTCGTTTTGTTTTTTAGTGACAAGTTCCATTCCTGACTAGGTGTGTGCTTTTGACCTTGATTTCCCTGGACCTATGTTTTCTCATCTGTAAAAGGGGTATACCTGTAATGTAAGCCCTTCCATGCACAGGATGCAAAGATAAAATATGCCTAATGGTTGTACAGGTGCTTCAAGAAAGTTATAAATACCGTAAAATGCAAGGCATTATTATTAGTGTTCCGGGTTAATACCTCAATTTCAGTCCCATTTTTGCTGAGATCAAAACAGGAAATATGTTGGGGGAGGCAATCGGCTAGTGGAAGAACTAACAATGACTAATAATTTTCATCCATATTTATGTTAGGAACCTTGTATGAGCATGTTGCTGAGGGGAGAAAATGAATATTTCATGAGTGAACACTAAATGTAGTATTAAGATGAAATGGACAGAAAGACCCCCCCACTTGTCTATTTTTCCTAGAGCCCAGGTTCATTTGGGAAGGTCAGCTCAGGGAGCAGAGAAGCGGTCAGGAGGAAAGAGCTCCATCTCCCAGCACAGAGGGGAACTGTCCCCTGGTAGACAGAATCCTGCCCTGGAAGGCAGGAGAGCCAGCGCTCTCTCCAAACAGCAACTGGGTAGCTGTGGGCAAATTCCTATAACCATTCAGGGCCTAATTCCATGTTGTAAAGTGAGGTCAGTAAGACCAGCCCTGCACGATTGTGAGGTCTTAATCCAAGCTCAGCTGTTTGGAAGAGGACTTTATAACACACATAAGGTAGGAAATGTGATTATTCATTTATTCATGCACCAGACATTTATTGAGCATCTACTGCATGCCAGTCACCGCCACAGCCACTTACTGCAGTCATCACTTATATCCATCACCTCGTTCAATTGTCACCCCATTCTGACAGGTATCTAACATTGTTCCCATTTTTCACATAAGGAAATTAAACTCAGGATGGATAAGTAACTTGCCCAAAGCCATACAGCCAGTAAATGGCAGAGTCCTGGGCTGCATGAAGTCAAAATCCTTCATTCTACACTAAATGACCCATCTTTGCCTGTGATGCTTCTGCCGAGCCTGGGCTCCCCGCCTGCAGCCCCTAGCAGCTCTTTCCTGTTCACTCCATGCCTTGGGCTTCCTACCACCAACCAGTGCGCCTGCCCCACCCAAAGGAGAAAGGCTTGTTGTCCCGTTTTTGCCTCTCCAGATTGCCCTCCCTTTGTTAACCCTCCCTCAGGCTTCTCCCAGGTCACTCTTTCTGATGGGCTGTCCCCAGTATGTGTCCCCCATTACATACTAGGGATCTAATATCCAACCCCTTTCATCAGGACCTTGGCTTCCCAAGACCATGGACAACCTGTCTCTCTCATCTGGGGCAGCCATTGTGCAGTGAAGATTGAAATCCTCCCACCCAATAACACGCTTAGAAGATGGAGCGAGAACCGAGGGGGCAGTGCCAGGCTTAACCCGGCCAAGTCTTGCCGGCCTCCTGATGGATGCTTCTGGAGGCGGCTCCTGGCTCTCCCGTCCACCACACCGCAAGAGGACACAGCCATCTCTGTAAATCTCTTCCCTGTAGGGCAGTTTCATGTTATCTTGGCTCATTCCTTCTCCAGAGATGAAGAGATTGTTTTAAACCTGCCGCCCCACCAGTTCTGCTCCTGGCTCCCAATGCCATTAAGTTTCATTATAACAAATAAACACCACAATGACATTTATAAGTTACCACTGAGCACAGAAGCACAAATATGAAGCAGATAAACTGCATTTGATCCAAATAATTACTGCAGGCAATATTGGGCTTAGTCTGAGCTGGCAGCCGGGTACCGAGTAATTTATTAGATTGCGTAAGGCAATGTTGCACGTTGAGTTTTTCATTATTGTGTCTCTTCCCCTCTCCATGGTCTAAATAGGTTAAAGGAGTTTAGACAGTGCATGGCCAAACAAAGACAGACTTTGCTCAAGCAGATTAAGGCTGGGAATGTCGGCCAAATGTCCAGGAATGGCTGCCTACCAACCAAGAGGGCACTTGCTAGAAGAGAGAAGGTTGAGGAATATCTCGATGCTGCTGCCAAAAACAGCTCCCCATCCTCCCCTCCCACTGGCCTACATAAAAAAGAGGCCCCTTGAGGGAGTAAATGGAAGGGCTGGATGGAGCTCCAGGACACCCAGCCTGGGTTCGCTTCTGCAGACACAGAGCCAAAGACCCCTCACCAAAAAGCCTCCCCTAACCCCAGGTAGCCCCAGGCAATCCCAGACCCCAGTCCCAGACCTGCCTGTAATAAATAAAGGAAAGGAAGCAGTCTGCCAGCCAACTCTGCAAAACAAAGCAATGAGAACTGGCTACCAGCAGTCGCGTCCCTGCCAAACCCAAACTCATAAAGTTTGATTCAAGGGGTTACAATACCTCCTATTCAGAGTCCCTCCTGCCCCATTCTCCCAGCCTTAGTAAATTACCCAATAAGCAGCAAGGACCTGTAGTTATTGTGCAGTTAAATGCTATTTGCCCAGTAAATCCTGAGCAGAGTACTAACGGTGATATACAGTAACTAATTACGGACATGAATTCTCTCCCCAAGACGCCAAGTGTTACCAAATATTGTTGCGTTTAGGGGAGGAGGCTTGAAAGCTGCTCGGTTTCCTCCAGTGAAGCCATGAGTAACTCTCCTATTAGAGGAGCTGTCGGCACACCCAGTGGCACACAGGGCTGGAAAATAGAGATATCCTGGGGGGCAGGAAGGACTAGAGCTTCATCTCTCAGAAAGGCTCCCCTTCACTGCCTCCTGATCCTGAGCCCCAGCAGAAGGACACCAGCTGGACCTCCTTGGGTGGTCTCAGCCGATAGGAGGCTGAGAACCATGGTGGCTGTTGCAAAAGCCCAAGACCCCTCCGGGCATAGGGGAATGGAAGGCAGATGCACCCTGCCAGACTGTGGGTAGAAAGCTATCTCAGAGGTACTGGCCTTTGCAAAGGGCTTCTGAACAAGGATGCAGAGGGGTAGATTAAAATGACCAAGTCTGTGTCCCAGAGCTGCCTGGGAGCAGCAGTGGTTTCTCTGACAGATTTATGGTCAGGAGGTGGGGCAGGGCCTGTGCCTGGCATAAGAAGCAGATGCCTGGTCAACTTCATGTCTATTTTTGGAGTACAACAGGGGCAGCTAGAGGATAGAGTGGTCGGTTTCTGCTTTCTACAAAGACCATACAGCTTAACCATCCTCTGTCAAAGGCCCAGCACTGGAAGCCCACATTTGGAATCCCCAGCTCCAGTAGACACCATAACCTTGGATGGTTGCTTAACTTCTCTGAGTTCGTGCTTCCTGGTCCATAAAATGGAAGAGATTCTGTCAGGATGGTGTGAAAATGGTTAGCCTGGAGCTGGGGTTACTCCTGCTTCCAGCGAGCTGTCTGCCTGCTGTTCTATCTTTCCCACCACCAACTCATCTTTTGAGATGCTGGGCTCGGTGACCCCACCAAAACGTTCTAGAAAGTAGGAAAAGCCTCAGCCTATCCTGGGCACCCCCAACAGCATGTATAGTCACTCTCCTGCCTCCCCAGGTGCTTCCAGCACAAAATCTCTCCTTTACCAACATTTCTACTTCAATCAAAGACTGGAGCAGTAAATGCAAGTTACTTTGATTTCCTCTTCTTTTTCTTTCTTTTTTTTCTTTGCTGCTGCATTTTGGGGGTGATGCAAATAATCCCAGTCCTGGGCAGGGCCAAGGTTAGGTGATAGAAGAGGCCAAGTGCGGTAGAAGAGCGAGGGGTTTCTGAAGGTGTGGCGGGCGGGGGTATGACTGGGGTATGTTTATATTTGTAATGAGACATTGGCCTTGGATTGAATGCTTTAAATCTTGGCGTTCAAGTCTTTACATGGGTGTCATGAGGGTGGATTAAGTAAAATAACTTAAGTGAAGTGCTTTTTGAAGTATAAAACATATACAAAGTTAGTTGTGGTTAGTATCCCAAACTAACCAGAAGACAGGAGCCAGAATCCCAGGGCAGTAAGAAGAATCATTTTCTTAATTAGAACACATATATAGTCAGCTCTCAATTATCTGTTGGCAAATTGTCTCCATTCCTGGCAAATGCTTTCACCAAGATTGCTTAATGAAGTCCTCTGCTAACATTTCACAGCTTCTTATTTTGCTCTTATTTGCATGAGGCCCAAAGGGAATGAAAGTCCTTTAAAGGCAAAATCAGTAAATGTCCCCATCCCCTCATAGAGAAGGTGTGAGCCTTAAAGACAGGAGCTGGGGAGGGTGGAGTGTGGCCCTACTCCAGCCGTGGGCCAGAACCAGAGGGGATGTTCTCCACCTGGCTGAGCCGGAGGCCAGAAGGGAGCTCCATCACTGGATTTTTTTTTTTAAATTAAAAATTTCCAAGGGCCTCCCTGGTGGCGCAGTGGTTGAGCGCTGGGTTTTGAAGCTGCCCACAGCCCCTGCAGCGCCGGTTCGATCCCCAGCCACCAGGTGAGTGTCCCACATGGCTCGCAGACCTCTCCTGCTGCCGCTGCTCCCCTCAGCAGTGTACTTCATCAGTCTGTCTTTTCTGCTCCCTGCTCTGGCTCTGGTGAATTCTCTCACCCTCCCATGCTTCTGACTGAATCCAGTGCTTGTATAAATAATAAATAAATAAATCTTAAAAAAAAAAATTTCCAAAACATCACACACATCCATATTCAAACATGAATACCAAAATGCATTCCAAAGTGGAAAATAAATGTTACTTAGGATTATTCATTATTTTGGAATGTCCATCATTTTGGATTATTCACACCCTTGCTGCTCTCCCCATTAGCAAAGATAATTAAGAGCTGATTGTATGTGCGTTCCAAGAGGGGAGAAATTCGGGACATTGTCAGAGATATCTGCTTCCATTTGGGAATGACTCTAGCAGCCATGAAAAGAGGTCTCTAGAAACACCAGGTTGAAGGTGTGGTCCCCACTGCAGGGTTAGTGAATGATGCAAAAGTACCTTGTACTTTAAGGCCATCCTCCCTTAGCCCACAGCACACCCTGATCCTGGGACTATTTTTGTACCTGTCAGTTGACGCAGCACTGTTGCCCTTCATGGAACACATAGAGACCATCAAACCTGCATTGGGATTTTCTGACTCCTTTGAGATCCATGGCAGGGGTGCCACAAGGCTGGACTTGATCCTTGAACTCCAGCCCAGCTCTGCCTCCAACCACTTTACACATTGGGGTTCCACATGACCTTCCATTGACAAAAGGGCTGCATGGACTCAAAAAGGTCTGACTACTACAGACCACATCCAGTGCTTTCACCGTGCACTTAAAAACCCAAGGCACACCCAGAGCGATATAGCTACTTAACCATGGCCAAGCCATTGCAAAGCTCAAACCCCTGGAGCCAGGCTATTCCCACACAACAGTGCTTCTCAAAAGCCACCTGCAGCAGGAGTACCTGAAAAGCTGTTGAAATACTTCTTCCTTGGGCCAGCTCAGACCCATTATCTTGGAATTTCTGCCTTAGAATACAGCAAATTGCATTTTTAGCAAGTTCCCCAGGTGATTCCAATGCATATGGAAGTTTTAGAACAATTTCTAACTAGCATGGCCTATACCAGCATAAAACGAGTTTAAATAGGTGTTTAAAAAATTTATATATACACATATCTAAATATGTATATATACATATCTAAAATATACATATACATCTCTAAATATAGATATATACATATCTACATATATGTAAACACACACAAACACACATGTTTAGGACATGGATCTTCCCCAAATAAACCAAGTGTCCTTGGGAGGTTGGTTTTTACTTCATTGTGCCTTAGTTTTGTGTGTGTGTGTGTGTTTTTAAGATTTATTTATTTATACAAGAACTGGGGCACAGGCCAGATGCGTGGGAGGGTGAGAGGATTCACCAGACACAGAGTGGGGAACAGAACAGGTAGACTGACTGAAATACACTGCTGAGGGGAGCAGCGGGCAAGACAGGAGAGGTCTGCCGCGCCATGTGGGAATCTCCCTGGCCGGCTGGGAATTGAACCCACGCTGCAGAGGCTGCAGACAGCTTCACAATGTGGTGCTCAACCACCTGCGCCACGAGGGAGGCCCAGTTTGTGCTTTAGTTTTATTATTTTCAGCCACGGGACCCATCCCTCCACCCCAACCCACCCACTCCCAAATAAGACTTTCAAAAAGTTAGAACATAGAATATGAGGGCTGAAAGGGCGGCACCGGACAGGCAGACAACCAGTCCTTAGCCTGTATCTTACAGCTGGCGAGTCTGGGGCTTAAGAGAAAGGCAGTCAGGCTCGAGGACACACAGCTGAGAGGTGGCAGAACAGCACCATGTTGGCACCTTCTGAGCCTGGGAAAACACAACTCCCTGTGCCAGACAGCATGTCTTATAAAAGGAAACAGGAGATGCTGGCCTTTGTGGGGTCAGTCGGTGCGTGGCCCTGCTCCTGCCTATCCCAGGGGTGTCCAGGTGATGCATTCGCAGAGGGGATGGTTGAAGCCCAGAGCCGATGCCTGCAGTCCCTCCCAGGAGAATGACTGCTCTCTAGTACCGCTGTCTTTCTTTCACTCTGCTCTCCATCCTCCCCCAGCAAAGTTCTGTCCAAACCCGAAGACACAGAGCCTGAGACTCAGAGAAAGAAGGGGTTTTAGCCTGGACACCGCAAGCACCCAGCAGCCCTGAGACACCGTCCAGTGTCCCTGCCTTCATGAGCCACCAGAGTATCTCCCATCCGTGCCCTCCCCCACCATTATCACCAAAGCCCACACTGCTCTGCCCTTCCTGGTCTCGGTCAGACTCCGGAATGACCATGGGCAGGGATGGATGGGTTCCTTCATAGGTACCGATGGGCCAATATTTCCAGCAGCACTTATCAGCATCTTCTTGGCATCCAGGCCTTGGCTGAATGGATGGGGGACCACCTCTCCCTGCCACTAATGAGCACAGTGCAGACTCTGGCTGGGGCCACGGGCTGATAATCAGTAGGCGAAGGATTTATAGTGACTTTGGAGTCACCCTTCCACTGCCAGTTCAATTGCTCTTCATTAAAGACCCGTGCTGTCCAGGACAACCTTGGCAGATTACGTGCCCTGGGGAAAGACAGCATGGAGCTTGAGAACCACGAGCCGCCCAAGCTGCCCTAACTCAGGCAAGGAATGAGGGTGGGAGACAGTGATTTCCAAATTTCTGCTCCATGCTCAGCCCAGGGGGAACAGTCAGGCTTTCTAGTGTCAATCCAAGCCAAGGTCTGCACCATTTCTGCGATGTTCATATCGCAGAATGATGGGTTTCCATCATCAAGTGGTGATGTTAGGGTTAAAATTGTTTCCAAGTCTCCCTCCCAGCAAAGGTTCAGGAGAAACAGACAATGGAAAAGAGCTCTATTGTGTCCCTGCCTTGTTCTTCTGGCTTCTCTGTTTCTAATCCTGGTCCAAAAAAAATTGGGCTAGATGCCCTCCTGCCAGCCCAGGCCTGTGCAAACCTTGAAGGAGTCAATGGGCCACCCCAGACATCTGCTCCCCACACTCGCAGCCTGGAGTAACCCTGTCCCTCTTAAGTAGTCAGGTCAATGGCTGTCATTCACTCAGTGACCGAGACTTATTTACACCTTCTCAACTCAGATCTACTGATCAACAACTATAACTCGTCACCATCTACTCATCTTCTGAGCCATCAGGGACTGAGGCATTTGGGGGCCCCTCACCGTCTGAACTCACTGCCATAGCTTCACCATTCACCCCGCCCTGCCGGTCAGGGACAGGGGTCTTCCTGCCTCCATCTCCCTCATCTCCTATCAAGTGTCATCAGTTTTATCTCTTAATGACTCCTGAATCTGTTTTCTTCTCCCCACTGATACAACCTGAGCCTGAGTCCTTATAACAGTAGAATCTTCCTGATCAGCCTGCCATCCCTGCATTATCCTCGTTCATCAGCTCCTCACTGTGGCCAGTTGTGATCCTTCTAAAATTCAGATCTGAGCTGTTGGGTGAAACCTTGGATAATGTCTCATTAAATGCAAGCTTCTCAGCACACATTTGAGGCCTCCAAGGTCAGATCTAAAATGACCCCATAGATCTGCACCCTACCAAATGCTTCCACACCCGCCTCCGGCCAGTCATACTAGGTCCTCAGTGATGGTAACAGCTGCTGTTGTGAAGGGCACACACAGCTCCCATTTCATCCTCACCAACAGCCCAACAAATACTGATTAGTGTCCCTATGAGGAAACTCAGGCCAGAGGGACAAAGACATTTGCCCAAGGGCAGAGCCAGAGCTCCAGCCTAGAGCCTGCGGCGTGGGCGCTTCTGTTCCCTGTCCACATCTGCCCTGCACGTGTGCTTGTACGTTCTGCATCCCAGGGCACAGTCCCCACTTCCTTCTTCTTACTCACCCTCCAAGGCCACTTCAGATGCCCACCCCTCCGTGACTCCTCCTCCCGCTCCCTCAGAAGGAAAAGTCTTTCTTCCTTGGGACGCGCTTCATACGTCACTTTGAGAACAGACTGCAGTGCTTTCTGTTCCAGCAACTAAACTCCTGTCTCAAAGGGTGTATTCTTCCTCCTCTGCATCCTCTCACCCGTCTAGAGGACTTGGAAACCTTTGAGGTGGGACCTGCGCTGCCTGTGGCCACATGGCCTCCTAGGGCACCATCCCTGGCACCTTCACTCGCCCCCGTGACATTCCATTTAACTAGTCAGTGGACTGGAATATAACTCCGCCCCCCCCCCAACTCTGTTCCCTTCAGTAGGTCGAGACAGGGCATTCTGGAAATTTTCCAAAACTCATTCTCCTGCATTAAGAGCTGGCCCCCTTCTGAGCAGCAGGAAAACAGCAGAAGTCAGGACTTGGGAATCCAGGTCTAATGAGTCATCCTGCCAGGGCCCCTTCCCACCCCACCTGGCATTGTTCTGGTGTCAGCAAGGGGCCGCTAAGCTAACTCCTTCTTCCCTCTGCCCATCTGCTTGCTTCTCAGGACCAGCGCAGCTTCCCTTAATCTCATAAGAGGCAATTTGCGTGCTCCAGGCAAGGAGCAAGCTGGCGATAAATATACCCGGTACAAGTATTCTTAAGCCTTCCCCAATTGGTCACTAATAACAGACCAGACAGTGACATTTGAGCCTTTTCTGCATGACTGCCGGGGCAGGCAGGATTTCAGCTGGGCTGCCCCCAAGCTCAGGCACAGGGGTGGCAGTGGATGCTTCCCCAGGGCACTACAGGCCCTTCCTCCACCTGCTCCTGCACCACTGGCCATGCTCAGGGCTTCCCTCAACCCCCCAGGCGCCGCTGCCAGCTCCCACCCCCTGTGCAGGAGCAGCAGAGGGTGGACATGGCCATGTGTCTGCAAGGCATTGGGCTCTTTAGAAGCAAGGACAAGTGTTCCCGGTGGCCCTGGCAGTCCTGACAGTGTTGGCTGGGATTGACCCTACAGTTAGGGGTCACCTCCCCCACACCTGCTGCTGGAACAAAGACTGGGCATAGGGCCCAGTCTGAGAAAGGGAAGCAGACCCCACACCATCTCCTGACTGCCTCTACTCTGCCATCAGCTTGAATCAAAAGGAAGGTATTGCAGGGGACACTGTAATGTCGATAAACCCTGCTCCCCACATCAGGCTCCCATGCAGAGTTTGCATCAAGGCTTTCTCTTTTCCTTACATTAACAAGCCAAAATCCAAGCTCTGTGCACTAGTTTCTGCTGACCCTGTAGACAGTTGCCTCCAGCCACCCCCATGGAACCAACTGACTGTGGCAAGAAGAGAGGAACAAATACAAGTGACTTTTGGGGTGGTAACGTGTTTGGGGCACTAAGGACAAGAATGCATCCCCAAAAGATTTGGAATTTACAGTTATGGGGGAGTGTTGGGTGAGTAGCATGGCTCCTCTGAGCCTGGCATGGAAGCCCCCACCCACCATGAGCATGGAACCACTGAGTCATCTTCCTACATGTCACACAGACACCCAGAGCTAAGGTCAGGTCTCAGCACCATGTGCTCCTGGGGCCTTAAAGATTGTCCATTCCACAGTCCTTCTAGAAGTTTCCAGGGTGGCATCAGCACCCTGGAAGTGGGAATTAGACCAGGAGACAGTTCCTGAAGAGGTGTTCAGGAAAGAAGGGGTAAGAGCAAAAGTGGAGACATGAGAGAAGAGAGACCAAAACACGCAAAGGCTTAGACACCTACATCTTGGACTTCTTAGCACCCAGGAAAAATTTCACCCCCAAATTTCTAATCCAGCAAAATCTTTTCTGGTTAACAAGGAATGGAATGAGAAAAGATCTGGGGATGCAGTGGGGACCACAGCCATTCAGTCCCATAAACACATGTTCATATTTACACACTCACTCATGAATTCTCTCTCACACATATACACACACTCACATACACACACATATACATATACTCACATACACATGCTCACATGTACATATACACTCTCACAGGCTCACTACATACATACACTCACACACATTCACACACACACACTCACACACACACACACACACACCACTGTAGCCAGGCCCCTGGAACACTGCTGTGAAATCCCATTACTTTGGGTGATTTGGTCCTTAAAACATCAAACTTCCATAGCAAAACACCCTCTTTCTTCCCCAGGAAATAATTGAAAATTGAGGGGTGATCTCAGATCAGGGGCCAGAGGTGTGTGAGCTTATGGAGAACCAGGGTGTCTTCAGCATTTTAAATGTCTTACTGGAAGACAGTGGGGACCTCCCAGAGCAGATGGTGATGGCTCACTCCATGCTAATGTGCACTGCCAGTCCCCACAAAGACTAAGGGCAAGCGGTCAGGGCCGAGAGGGGTGGCCCCTTCAGGGGGCCTGATGGGCTGATGGAGATGAAGGAGGGATTGTGGGAGGAAGATCCGAGGAGGCTCTGGAGAAGTCATGAGGCAAAGCTGAGCCGCTGTGCTCCTGAGCAGAGAACAGAAGGTTGGGGACACGCTGGCAGGAGGAAGGGCAGACAGGGCAGGAAATGGAGGGCTCCAAGCTGCGATGGTGCAGGGGGCAGGGTGGGGATAACAGTGATGGGGACCAGGATCCCCCCAGGCTTCTGTGGCTGCCTCCTTGCCCTGGTCTCTGGACCCTGCAACAGTCCTTCCCCATCTGCAGCCCCCGCACCTCTTCCCTCTGGCCACTCACCAGCACCTGCGCTTACCCATCCTGACTCAGAGCCCTGCATGTGGGGTGTACACGTGCCTCCTCAGGACAGGGCTCTTCAGAGCCCCCCTCCCTCCCTGCCAGAATCAGCCCCTGCTCCCTGCTGTTTAGAGAGAAGTTTCCAAAAGTTGCCACCTGCTCAGCACATCTCCCTGCTACTGCTCCTCACCTCCTAGGGTAGAGCAGAGAGCCAGACCCTAGTCCCCCAGGAACCTTGAGGGTGCCACTTCCTCCATGCTCAATGGGACACACAGCCTCCCTTCCTATGGCAGTGTCATTAGGGTCCATTTGGAAAGTTCCTAAAGCATTTTCTTGGGTTGAGGTCACTCAGCCTGGCCTGCAGCAAAATATGCAGGTTGTGGACAGTCACCTCTGAGCTCTGACATGGTTCCCAGGATCCCAGTTCTGCAGGGACCCTCCCTTCCTGGGACAGGACCCCTCCCCTCCTCCGGCAGTCACCTTGAGGACTACATCCCACTTCACCAAACCACCAAATGGGGAAGAGATCAGAGATGTTCACGCATGCACATACATGCGAATACACACACACGTACACACACTTAGTCTTTCTCTACAAATGGAACTAATTCAATGCAGATGTGGAACAAAGATAACCGGCATTGGCCCAGGGTGTCCCCCTCCCAACCAGCAGCCCCCTCAGTCATGGGGGCAGTTCTGCCACCTCTCTCTCCCCACACAACCCCCCAGGACATGGCTCACAGCAGCTGGCCAGTTGCCTCCAACATCTGTGCTTATCCACCCCAACACCAGCCTGGAGACCCGCCTCAGAACACAAGGAAACCAAATCATGGTCCCTCTGCAAAGAGGAGGATCTGTCCTTGTCTTTAGTGAAAAATTGTCTCTCAATAAGTTATTGGAAACTAATTAAAAACCTACCCCAGCCTCCCCTGTTGCTGTCAATAGAGAACCATCTGCTGTGCTCACCCCAGCCCTGGAGCTCGGCTGCGGGGTCTGGTGTTCAGGGCGGAGGGTGGCCTTGTGAGAGGATGAGGAGCATGCTAGTGAGAGCAGCCAGTGTCCTCCGACAGTGGCAACAATCCCCTTGCACCCCATCTGATCACTATCATGCCTTTCTGAGGTGGGTGTTATTACCCCCACTTTACAAGTAGGAAAACCAAGGCCCAGATCGTGAATGGAGGTTGGTCTGACTCCGAGCTCTGTCATCACAACCACACTCTCTGCCTCCTCCCACTGGCTTCTCCAGTTCCAGCACTGGCGGCCAGAGCAGTGTTGGGAGTGATGTGGGTGGGCTGGGCAGGGCTATCAAGGTCAGCTGCAGGCCTGCATTCGCCTTCCATGAAGCTGACCCGCTGGCCTGTCCACTCTGATCTGCCGTAGAGCCATGATCTGGGCACATCACACACAGGTGGGGTGATATGCATGTCACACGCTCCTTCACAGTTTCCTCCAGACTCTTCAGTCTGGCCAAGGGCAGAAGGAGTAGGATGCCTGGGGTGGGGTTTCTGAGGTCCCAGGGGCCAGGACTGTGTATCAAAGACCCTAAGAGGTGGTTCCCATACATGGGGCAGTTCTGCCACCTCTCTCTCCCCACACAACCCCCCAGGACATGGCTCACAGCAGCTGGCCAGTCGCTTCCAACATCTGTGCTTATCCACCCCAACACCAGCCTGGAGACTACAAAGTAGACTACAAAGTAGAGCAGAGTAGGACTGCTCACCTGATGGTCCTTCTCCACCACTCTGTGCCCTAGGCTCCTGGACAGAAGTGGGGCCTCTGTGACAGGGCTTGATATGATATCCATCTCAGAGGACTGACGGTGGAGAGAATTCACCCAAATAACCCACGTGAAGCTCTTGATGCATGTATGACATTCAATGAAGACTAACTATTATTACTTCTATGACAAAATATTGTTTATAAAATATAACTAGTGATAGAACAATCTTCATATTACATGTTATAATATGAGTACATAATAAGTACCAATAATTATTATACCTCCTTTCTTTTGCCCCCGCCCCAATGGTGGCCAGTACTAGTCCCCACCCTGAACCCTAACTCACCAACAAGGGAGGAGACTCCATAAACTTAGAATTAAGAAGTCACTTTTTTTGGGCCTCCCCGGTGGCGCAGCGGTTGAGCGCTGGGTTGCGAAGCTACCTGCGGCCTCTGCGGCGCCGGTTCGATCCCCGGCTGCTCCCCGGCCACCGGAGGAGGGTCCCACATGGCGCGCAGACCTCTCCTGCCGCCCGCTGCTCCCCTCAGCAGTGTACTTCGGTCCTTCTGCCTGCTCTGCTCCCCGCTCTGGCTCTGGTGAATTCTCTCACCCTCCCGCGCTTCTGACTGTACCCAGTGCATGTATAAACCAAACAAACAAACAAATAATAAATAAATAAATAAGACATGCCTCTAGAAAATTAAAAAAAAAAAAAAAAGAAGTCACTTTTTACTCCGAAGTTCCGCTGCCTCCTTTAGATGATCTGAGGGGGCTGCCTACTCAGTAGAATGAGCACTTGGTTGAAAATCAAAATCCAGGTCCCAAACCCTTAATTTGATAGCCAGCATGGACTAGTGCTGAGAAAACAGGGTTTGGAACCAGAGACTTTTGAATGACATGTGGGCCCACTGTGTGACCTTGAATTACACCCAGGGTCCTCTGTGACCTTAAACTACACCTGAACCCACTATGGGGCCTCGAATGATACCTAGGCTCACTGTGTTTCCCTGGGCATATCACCTCACTTCTGGGATTCTCAGTACCTCTCTAAAATGTGGTAAAACAGCCAACTCATACTGCAGTAATATTTTGACAAATAGCAGGGTCTTTCATGAATCCCTTGGGTATTTATCTCCCATGATGTCTGACTCCTTGAGACTCCATCCTTCCCCTTCATTTCTCACCTCTGTCCTATGTAGTATGCTCAGCACAACACCTGCCTATTCAATAGTCCATAATGTGAAGCAGTTTGCCTACAGGGCCCCCAGAGCTCACGAGGCGAGCTAGAGTAGGTAAGCTCTGTGTGCACAGGCACATAAAATAAACTTATTCTGTGCCTAAGCATGGGGCAGAGCACTGAATATGCAAGTCGGAAACAATAGCTATGGCCCCCGCCTTGAAGGAGTTTATACTCTATTTCTTGTTACTTTTATTTCCTTGGCATCTAACATATAGTAAGTGCTCAATAAACGTTTGAAGAAATGAAGGGATGTGGGAAAGCGGGAATGGGGAGGTGGGGAAGAGAAGGGAAAAGGTGATCCCCTCCAGGTGATGGAACGTGCCCCAGATGCAGGCAGAGGTGTGGGATGTGGGTGGGGATGGCTAGGAGGCATGGGGAGGGGTGTGCCCCAGATGGCAGAACACGGAGGACCCAGGCAGATCACATCCGTGAACACCAGCACAGACAGGAGTTATTGAGCACCCTGGCAAAAGAAAGTTCGGATTTTGGAGAAGCTTATAACCCAGGACCAGAGGTTGGGTGCTGTCCTGCAGGCAGTGGGGAAGCTGTTAGTTTCTACCCCTTGAAAAGAGTCAGCCATGAGGGCTTCCCCGGTGGTGCAGCAGTTGAGCGCTGGGTTGCGAAGCTGCCCGCGGCCTCTGCGGCGCAGGTTCGATCCCCAGCTGCTCCCCGGCTGCTCCCCAGCCACTGGAAGAGGGTCCCACATGGCACGCAGACCTCTCCTGCAGCCCGCTGCTCCCCTCAGCAGTGTACTTCGGTCCTTCTGCCTGCTCTGCTCCCTGCTCTGGCTCTGGTGAATTCTCTCACCCTCCTGCGCTTCTGACTGTACCCAGTGCATGTATAACAAAACAAACAAACAAATAAATAAATAAAACATGCCTCTATTAAAAAAAAGAGTCAGCTATGAGACTCAGTCTCTTGCTGTACCGCTCAGGCCACACAGATGGCAGGGAAGCAACCCCAATGCCCAACATGTGAGTGGATGAAGAAATTGTGGGATGTGTGCTCAATGGAATAGTACTCAGCTCTGAAAAAGAGATGTAATCACACCTTTGGGAACAATATACATGGAACTTGAGGGACTGTGTTAAGTGAAGTAAATCAGAAAGTGAAAGACAGTTACCAGATGATTTCACTCATGCATAAATAAATAAATCTTTAAAAAAAGAAAAGAAAGAACATACACCCATGGCTTCACACTCTGTTCCTGGGGGGCTCTTGAGTGGGAAGGAAAGGCCTGGATCTGCCCCATGAGTGAAAAGAGAGCAGGTCCTTCCGTCTCCTCTCCATCCACAGCACCTCAACTTTTATCTGTTCTAGATAGTAACAAAACTTATGCTTCTATTTAATAAAGTATCCCATGGACTTCAACCAAAACATATTTTTTCTGATTTCTACTGTACGTACAAAAATTAAAAATCGACTGAAAAGGAAAATTGTCGATCAGAGCACTACCCATTTCCCCCCCCAAAAAAAATTTTTAAATAATGTTTAATATTCTTTGGTGGTTTTTGAGAGGACCCCATGTGTTGTTCACCCCCCCAGAGGCATTTCTTCTATAGGAGCCCAAGGGGGTCCGGACAGACAAAACGTAGGAGCCAAAATCTCGTGTGAAGCCTGCTCAGATCCCAATCTGAGACTCCTCCGCCAGGCCTCTCCCTCTCTTCCCCACCCCTCAGGCTCCTTTCTGTAGATTCCAGGTTTTTTCAAGGGGATCTTTTGCCTGCCCTAACTCCTCATGAGACACTCTCCCTCCAAAGTGAAATAGTGACCGCTCAGGGTCCACCTGTCCGGCTCATGTCCTGAGAGCCTCTTCCCAGCCCGGCCCTTCCTCAGAGCCTGCTGTCCATGTGACCAGCCCCTCTCTTCCTCCTGCCACTGCTGCTTCAGCAGTCCAGCCTCACCCCACCCCCATCTACACCTCCATCCTGGGATGCCTGCACCCCAACTCTCAACATCCCCAAAAGGAGGCGAGATTGGGGGTGAGGGGATTGGAACAATGATTCTTTGCAGGCCTCCCTATTAATGGGCATTTTGGTTTTGTTTTAAAGATTTATTTATTTATGCATACAAGAACTGGGGTACAAGCGAGAGGTGCGGGGGGGGTGTGAGAGGATTCACCAGAGACGGGGTGGGGAGCAGTGTATTAATGGACATTTTGAAGGCTTGGCCACTGCTTTATTCAGGGTCTCCTCATTATAACCCCTCAGCTCCCAGCTGACAACCTGATAATTCTCTCTGATAACACAATCTTTGACACTGTCCTTCTTGCAAGAAAGATTGTGAGATAAAAGAATGAGCTGTGAAATCACCATTAGAGGACAGAGACAAGGGCCCAGGAAGGAATGTTCTTTCCCCACATTCTCTCTCTCTCTCTCTCTCTCTCTCTCTCTCTCTCTCTCTCTCTCTCTCTCTCTTCTCCCCTCCTGCCTCCCATTCCTCCTCTGCTGGCTTCTCTCCCCTCTCCCCAGCTCCCACCTTTCTCCAGTGCTCTCCTCGCCTCCCTGCTCAGCCCCCTGCTCTTTCTCCAGTCTCTGCACGCTCCCTACTCGCTCCTCTCTTCTCTCCTTCTCTCTCTTGCTTTGGTGCCAGAAACAGTCTAATTACAACAGAGAACTTGAAGAGACAGAGAGGGGAAAAAAAAACCCGGCACACACAGCTGATTAAAATGTCCTATGAAATCTAATTTGTAAAGCTCAAATCAGAATAAAAAGTGTTACTCCCACAATTCAAGGCCAATTTGATTTTTAATGAGACTCCTCAGAGACCAGCCAAGATCTCATCAGGATGTAAACTTGGCTACCTTCACACCTGCCACAAACCCTCTGATGTGGGCCTCTGTGTCTCCTCTTGGGGGGCCTCCACCACCTGCCCTTCCTCCATCCCCAGAGCCCCGAGGCTTCTACTCATTCCCTGCTCAGGGCCATCTGCTGCTCAACATTGGGCTTGTCTGTGGTCGGAGCCTGAGGTTCTGAGGACCTGAGGACCTTGAGCCTGAGGACCCAAGCCAGTGTCTTCTGGCCATCCTCGCCTCTCCTGTGCCCAGCTTTCCTCAGCTGTGTGTCTGCTGCAGAGTGTGGGAAGGGATGGGCTCAGGAGTCATGAACTCCAGATCATGCCCCACCCCACCACTCATCAGTTGTGTGAGCTTAGGCAGATGACTTGGCCTCTCTGATTCTGGTTTCGTTGCTGTAAAAGGGGAATATTTCCACCCTGAAAAGTAAGTAAGCCGGGGACAGGAGGGTGGCGTGTGAGCACGGATATGCTGTGGGCTGGGAGCTCAGTGCCAGTGTCCCTTGTTCATTCAGCTGTGGCTCCCAAGGAACACATCTCCCCCCTTTTTTAGCAATTCCCTCCGGGACCAGGTTTAAGATCTGCCTGTGGCGTAGCTCAGTAGACGAGAACAGTGTTTTTAGAGTCAGAGTGTCCTGGGTTCATAGCCCTGGTCCTGTCACTAGAGCTCCCCGGAATTTAGTTAGCCCTGTGACACGGGTGAAGAAGCCTTGGAGCGTTGCAGGTACTGTACCTACTAGGCCAGGTGTGCCGAGTGCTCGGGAGGTAATGAGCAAGCACGGCTCCTCCAGAGCCTCATTTCCTCATCTGGAAAATGGAAATGAAAATAGTACGTACCTCAACGGTTGTTACAAGGATGAAAATAACCATGGGCCAATATTTTAAAATCTTAGAACAATCCCTGGTGAGCTGTGCACCCTGTGGGTATGTTGATTTAATAAAAGTCACTAGCATCGAGGGCTCTGTTCTGTCTTGCTTTGCAGTGTGCATGGGGAGGGCGTGGGGTCACACTGCCGATCCTCCCAAGTGATAGTGAGGCTGAGGGAGGGTCTGCTGCAGAAAGGACAGGGGCAAGGAGGATGAATTGAGATGATTGCTGGCTCCCTCAACCACAACCCCCACCCCCACGCATGGGGGGCCCACACCCCCACCACGCCTCCTTCCAGATTTGGCCCTCAGCCCATCCTAGGAGTCATAATAATATTGTTTCTTGGATTCTCAGGTTATTGTAGTCTTTGAATGTTTCATTTATGTATTTTCTTAGGTCTCTGTTAATTTTTGAATAGTATCTGATTTCTCCCCTATAGTTCTTCTACCACCATGGCACCCACGTGGTGCCATCCCTCACCACAGTCCCTTATGCTCTTCCCTCCCATGGATTGTCAGGTTTAAACAAATTACATGATTCCCCACAACCACCCACTGCACTTGTGATACACACCATGCACCCCCCCACCACCACCAACACTTCTAGCTGGAGGCCTCTCTTCTGCCTCTGTGCTGGAGTGTATGTCAAGCAAGAGGCATTAAGTAGGCGCTAGTCCAGTAGCTGGGGGCACGTGTCAGAATGTGTTGTGCATTGTCTGTTTGGGGCTGGAGGACGGCTGGAGTGGTGAGTGTTAGGACTCGATGAGCAGGGAGGCTGGAGCTGGGCGCTCTGGAGAATCAGCTGGGGCCAGGAGGGCAGCTGCTGCTGGGCCCCAGCAGGAAGCAGGGCACTCAGTGGGGGGCCTAGTCCCCTCATCCACCTGGGCTCTGCTCTGTAACTTGAAGGGAAGCCCTGCAGACACTGCTTCCTGCAAGTAACTGACCACTGTGCTTCTCTCCTTCCTAGGTCAAGTGTACTCCTTCAGCCAGCAGCCCCAGGACCAGGCCGTGGTGTCGGGGCAGCCGGTGACCCTGCTGTGTGCCATCCCCGAATATGATGGCTTCGTTCTGTGGATCAAAGATGGCTTGGCCCTGGGCGTGGGCAGGGACCTTTCCAGTAAGTACTCCTACACGTCCCAGAAAGACTGTAACTTTTACCTGCCTCACCCTCCCAGGGAACCCCCTCTTCATAGGCGTTTGGGAATTAAATCTTCAGCTTTCATTGCAGATCCATGGTCAGAGTGTCAGGCTACGTGAGCCCTGGGTCCAGGCTCCACAGAACCTTCAGGACCTGACAGCTGCTAATGAATTATAAGCACCCTCCTCCCTGGGGGTCAATCCTAACCCTGACAGTGTTGCCCTGCAGGATCTACTCTAGCATCAAACATGAAGCATGTACAGTCAGATTTTCAGAGGTCAAGTGTTCCTGTGCCTTGGTCCAGAATAGAATCCCTGCTAAAGTCACAACCTGGTTCTTCCTGGCTCCCCTGCATTAAAGGGTGCCAAATGGACTGAAAACTCACAGAGAAACCTGGTTGGTTTTAGGGGTCCCCAAGTGACAGGAAGGAAAGCAGTGGCATATACAGTAAAGTGCAACCCTTATTCAGCCTGCCCAGCTGGTACTAAACAGAGATGTGCTGGCGGGCTCCCTGGCTGCTGATGGCTGGCATCTGAGCTTCCTGGCAGGTCCTGACACATCCTCTTTTATTGCCAGTATCAACTCTTATGCCCACACAAAGGTCCTTCCGATCCATCGTCTTCCCCAGGAAGAATGGAATCATCCTCCGGGTCTCCCATCCGCCAGTGCTTATGCGGGAGAAGGCATGTTAGGCTGGTGAGGCGTGGGCATAAACTGTTAAGCTCAGAACTAATTTCCATGGCCCCTATGACTGAGGGATGACTAAGAGTAGAAGACGGAAAAAAAATATGGATTCAAGGGAGAATCAGCTTTGCCTCTCTCGTGGTGTACAGCTGCAGGAAAATAAAAATCGAAGTGTACTCAAGAACATGATGGCTGGGAAATTAATATTTTAAAATGTGAGTTATGTCTTGCCAAAAGTATATATTGCAATATTATAGCAAGGGTCAAGCCGCATCACAGACTGTGAGCGCTGGCCCAGCTGAACAGTGTAAAATATACAGTAACATCTCAAAATACAGTGCGCTGTCATAAGAGTTAAGTAAAATGGACACCAGGCCAATTTCAGGGACCTGAACTCTCTTGCCCCAGAGAAACTGGGCAACACCTTCCCAAACTGGTCTTGTTTGTCCTCTACTCCACATGGCTCTGAACTTGGCCCAGTGCTGTTGCTACATAAGGAGGCTCCCTGGGTTCTAGTCGGTGGCTCTCCCTTAGGTCAGGGACTGGGGTCCTTTTGGGTCAGTGGTCAAGAAGAGACCTCAAGTCACCATGGATTTAACCCCCTCCACCCCCGGCCCACTGATAATTGAGCAGCTGGTAGCCATTCCCATGAGTGGTTTTCTAGGATCCAAGATTGGGGCCCCTAACTGCTGAAGGACAGTGGCTCTGATGAGCTAGGTCTACTTCCTCTCCAGAGTGACTCCATTTATAGAAAGAAGCTTGGCTCCCTCCTTGCAGAGCCAATAAATTCAACCTGCTGGTAAAGTACTTGCTCTGTATTTGATCACTTATCCCCAAAATAGCATCACGACAAGAATGACAAATACTTACCTGTTCAATAAATACTGTTAGCTTGCCTGATGAAAAAAAGGAGCGTAACAGAGCTCAATTCAATTCAATAAGTATTTGCAGAGCACTTAATACTGCACATGTTTTCCTTTGGGGAAACTGAGGCCCAGGTTGTGGAATTTCAGATTGCCACAGCTCTGTTCTCTTGTGTCTTAACTGTGAGGCCCCAGTCAGCCTACCAATAACAAAACCCTGACTTGCCAGAAAGGCTGGAAACACATTTAAGGAAATAACTTCTAAATATGTTCCTGCATATTAATAAAACGTTTTTCTTCTAAGAAGCTCTAGTACTTCTCAGACATTATCTTATAAACCTACAACGATCCGTGGAGAGAAAAGGAACTTTTTCTTTTTTTCACAGGTAAACAAAGTCACAGATGAAAAAAAAAAAAGATTGATTCAAACATACAATTAATCCCAATGCATTGGGCCCTATTCCTAAGCCCCAGAGAGGGCCCTGTGTGTCTTCTCCCTTCTAAATACAGGGACCTCTTTGACCCCCCCCCCACTAGCTCACTGTCCTTTTTTTTTTTTTGACATAGTAGTTATAGACTGTATTAAATGCCATGCACTTTATACAGACTATCCTATCTTGTCTTCACCATAACACTAAGAGTTACTAGTATTTTCTCTATTTAGCTAAACAGGAAACAAAAGTCCAAAGAAGTTAAAGTAACTTTCCCAAAACAAAAGTACTCGGGAGTGATAGAACTAGCATTTGAGCTCAGGAAATTTGACAGCGGAACCCAGATTCCCAATAATTTTGCCTCCTCTGGGAGTAGCAAGAAGGAGTAGGGATGCTGTGGAAGAAGCTAGAACTTCTCAGAGTCTGTGCTTCTGGGCCTGTGCTTTTCAAAGATGCTGCCAGTCCTCAGGATAGCATCACAACCCGTCGCCTAATTAGGCAAATACAAACAAACCCATCACTGATGTTTTCAGCAGCTCATGAGAGCAAAATCCTGCTGCTGATAGCTTGCAAGACAACAAAACATAAGCTCCAGCCAAGATGCCTGCAGGAGACCAGGGACTAATCACAGGACAGCGGGATCCAGAGGCTGGGCTGGAGGGGCAGGGGCACTGCGCCAGCTACATTGAGCACAGCGGCAGGGGGAGGGCTGGACTGGAACCCATTTCCAGCCCCTTGCCCTGGCCCTGGGGAGAGTCGGCTTAACTTACCTGGGCTCCTTCCCAAAGCCCAGCAGAGGGCAGGAAGGGCGGGCAGGAAAGGAGGAGGTGTCTCGGGGTACGGCTGATTGCCTCAGAGGATCTCTGGCCAAGGCTGAACAGCTGTGGTGGGCAGGGCCATCGATTGCACCATGAGCACGATGCTGGCATGAAGATATGAGCCTAAAGGGCTCAGCCGCATGGGAAGCACCCAGACAGGAAAGATCGCAGCTACCTGCACTGACCAATGGGTGCTGGCAACCCTGTACAGCCCCCTTACTCCAGGGAGCCCTGCCTCACCTCTGGGAGAGAGAGGGAGGGGCCTTAGAGCTTCACTATTTCATCCAAGGTAGATATGTCCTCTGCGTATAATCAGTGAACCTCTAAACATAGCCGGTGACCACCTCTCTAGACCCTTGTTGGACACCTCAAATCCTTAAAATATTACCAAGCATTTCCTCATTTTAATGCTGCCCACTGGTGCTGGACTGCCCAGGGAGCTACATGAGCACTTCTAACTCAACTAGGAGAGCTATGGAAAAGCTGTGCATGTCCCTCTGTCCGTCTCTGTCTCACTTACTGAAGCCTTAGTTTTCTCTTTGAAAAGTCAACATTCCCAGGACCTCCCCGGTGGCACAGCGGGTTGAGCGCAGCACTGTGAAGCTGTCCACAGCCTCTGCAGCACAGGTTCAATTCCTGGCCAGCCAGGTCGAGTCCCACATGGCACAGCAGACCTCTCCTGTCTCGCCCGCTGCTCCCCTCAGCAGTGTATTTCAGTCAATCTGCCTGTTCTGTTCCCCACTCTGTCTGGTGAATCCTCTCACCCTTCTGCTCCTCTGGCCTGTACCCCAGCTCTTGTATAAATAAATTAAAATATTTTTTAAAAAGTCAACATTCCCAATCCTCTACCCCTATGGCACATTACTGAGAATTCACTCTGTCCCGGTGAAGGTCCTTCAGACAGAGGATCAGGGAGGGGCTGCCAGAGCCCTCTCTCTAAGGAAAGAAGGGAACCAAGACAGGGAGATGTACCCCATTAGTACTTGGGGGTGGGGGCTGCAGGGCTTGGGTAAGGGGGTAGATAGAAACAGATCCTGATGGGAGCAACTAAAGAGGTTTAGGGTCCAAAACCTGGGTATTTATATTCAACCCACCATAGCGGTAGGAAAACTGATTAATGATGTATCATTCTAAGCTTTTATTTATCTATTATTCATTGTCAGTGGTATAAGGGCCCCAAATTCCTAAGTATCCTGTGTGCCTCCTAAGCGCTTAATCAGGCCTAGGGTCTGGGTAGTAGTGGGCATGACAAGAAGAGGGCTGCTCAGAGTTCAAAGTGGGCTCTGCAGGGCTGGCTCTCCAGTTCTACTGCCTGCCATCTGGAAACAAAACTTTCCCCCAGGGCTTCCCTGGTAGCTCTAGGGGTTAAGACGCAGCACTATGAAGCCATTCGCAGCCACTGCAGCATGAGTTTGATCCCTGGGCAGGGAGCTACCCCACATGATGCTGCAGACCTCTCCTGACTCACCCGCTGCTCTCCTCAGCAGTGTATTTCAGTCAATCTGCCTGTTCTGTTCCCCACTCTGTCTCTGGCGAATCCTCTCACCCACCACACCTCTGGCCTGTACCCCAGCTCTTGTATGCATAAATAAATAAATCTTTTAAAAAGAAAAAAACTTTCCCCCAAAACCACTCTTGATCCTTTTCCCAGTATTTCTCTGTTTTCTTCCTTCTCTCTCCCTCTTACTCGGTCTTCTCTCTGTGAATCCCAGCCTGGATCTCCTGTCTCCTTTTGTGTCTCTTTATCAAAATGCAAGTTGGCTTGGGCAGCCACAGTGCTGAGCAGATCACTCTCCTGAATAATAACCCTGCTGTGTCTGTCTGCACTTTGCATTTCCATCTCTGCTCTCGCCTTCCCTCTCTACTATCACCACCCAACATTCCTAAACCTGAAACCAACTGTACTTATTCACACACTGCCTGATACCCTGGAAAACTCTCCCTCCTGTGCCCTGGTGCTGCCAACCTCTGAGACCAGCCCCTGCCCAGATGCCACCCCCTCCAACGCTCTGACTCCTCCAACCCCAGCCTGCCCCCCCCTCAGTGTTCCTCTGTCTCCACAGGTTACCCACAGTACCTGGTGGTAGGCAACCACCTGTCAGGGGAACATCACCTGAAGATCCTGCGGGCAGAGCTGCAGGATGATGCCGTGTACGAGTGCCAGGCCATCCAAGCCGCCATCCGGTCCCGCCCGGCGCGCCTCACCGTCCTGGGTAAGCACCGTCTACACGTGGGGTGAGGATGCTGTGAGGAACATCCTGGAATGGGATCCAGCCAGACCAGAGGGGCCTCCGAGGCATTGTCCCACAGGGTTTAGCCGCCGCTGTCCCCTTGCGTCTGTGCCCGCCCGCCCCCACCAGAAGGGAGAAAATGGAACCTCGTGCCCTAGAAGTCAGAAGGCCAACACTAACTGACCCATGACCCTGCCCAACCCCAGAGTGTTTGGTTCCAGCTTAGGGAGCTAACCATGGCTCCTGCATGCATCCATGTTCCATTAGAAAGCATGTCTGCACATGAATCTGTGTCAGGCCCTGGGCTAGGCAGCAGAGACACAGGAAGAATGTGACACATCCTGAGTCCCTGCTTTCTGCCTTGACTACCCTCTGGGTGCTAACAAAGGCTGATCGAGTCACCTCCCCTGGGAACCAGCCCTGTGCTCGAGTCTCCCTGTGATTCAGCACCCAGGGAACCTGTTCTTTCCCCAGCCTCCACTGTTCCTGGGGAATCCTGACTTTCAGGTGGAGAACTGGATGCCAGGTTAGCCCTCGGAAAGTTCCTAAAAGGAACTAAGTCAGTTCTTAAGTCAGCACTCCTTATTCCAAATCATACCAATGGCTTTCTTTATCTCTGCTTCCTAGAAGCCCTGTCCCTGGGGTAGGCTGCCTGAAGAGGTCCCTCCACCCTTCCTCTGGCAGACAGGGAATGGGCTTGACTATATTTTCAACTGCATCCTCCAGATTTAGAGTTCAGCCCCTGTCAGCTCCTTCCTGCAGGCAGATGCTAGTGAAGAGCAAGGTGGCTGGGAACCAAGCCTCACACACGAATAATAATAGACACACTTGCATAGCTCTCAAGGCAGCTGGCAGCTCTCAGTTCAGCTTCACTCATACTACCTGGGCTGGTCTGAAGCAAGTCTGTCAGACAGGGATTGTTGTTCCACATGGAAACTGAGGCTCAGAAGTGCAGAGGGTCAGGCCCACGTCTCCTGGCCAAGGGTCCTTGTGCCCTCACTGTCTCTTTTGTGCCAGGCAGCATGTGGGATGGAGCAGGCAGACAGAAGAGGGAAGTCCCCATCCTCCCCCCCCTGCCTCTTAGCAGCTGGTGTGAAGTTTTGACAACAGGGTCAGCAGCAGGGGGTGCTGCCTTCTTGCCTAGTAGATAAGGCACATGGCAGCTCCAAGATGAAATATTTAAGAGTGTGTCAGGTCATCTTGGATCTGCACAGCCAAGCACAAGGGGCAGATTGTCCCAAACTAGGCAGCGGACAGGCCCCAGAGGATCACTTCCCAAGCTTCTTGCAATGGGAGGAGGAGCTCGGGGCCAACCTCAGAAGCCTCCCTTAACCTTTGAATGTCCTCTGGCTTGTGATGAAGAAAATGAGAAAATAACGGTATGACGGTCCTGCCACAACGGTATGACGCAAACTGGAATTGCGTGGTCAAGAAGTAGCCTTCAGAAAAGGAACTGGGCCGTTAAAGGGCTGTCTTTGTCCAGCCCATGTTAGTGGCTAAAATAGGGACAGGGTTACAATTTGGCGTGGGGCTTGAGGGGGAAAAGACAGTTTAATGCCTGGCATGCCTTCTGATTCTCAGGGGTTACAAAATGCCCAAACAGATTTACTAAGCAAAGTAGGGGGGGATCTTCTTCACCTTCAGAGGATGCTCAGTCCCCCACCACCCTATCCCCCCACCCCTGCTATCTTAATAAGAATCTACCTTCTGCTGGCCTACCCCTTCTAGAAGCTACCAAAGAATGCTAATATCAGAAGAACCTGTGAGTTGGTTGCTCCCAACCTCACACAGGGCCTAAAATAGATGGAGACCCAGCATGGGTCCTTAACTTCTGGTCCTCATGTCAGAACATCACGCAGTCATGCAGAAGGAGCATTTACAGCTTCTTTTCTCTCTACTATTGCAGATACATAACAAAGTCCAAATGATTCCAAATGTTTTTGCAGATCAGGAAATTGAGACTCAGCGAGGCAAAGGCACTCACAAGAGGTCACACAGCTTAATTAAATCTCAAAGTAGACCCCTGATTTTTCAACTCCTAACCACAGCTGTCCAGGCTTCTAAATGCTGGCAGAATCTCCTATGTATGCCTGGTTATGAACCGGGCTTCTGAGAGCAGGCCTCAAGAGCTGGTCTGAATAGACTCAATTTTGTCTCTGACCACCTCTAAAAGCCTTCAGTCCCCCTCCCACTCTCCAGTGGCAGGCCTGGAGCTCCTTCTGGGCAGAACTGGGGGGGTGGGGCGGGGGTGGCAGGGAGGAGGACAGAAGAGGCAGGGGGCAGAGGGGAGGGGAGGGGGCAGGAGGGTAGTTTCAAGTCTGGAGATCATTCAAAGAGGGGGACAGAGTTTGCAATGGGGGCCCCTCAGACAACCTGGGAGCAGAGCAGGCATCTTGTCCATCATTTTCCATGCAAACTCCACAAATATCCGTCCTCCCAAGTGAACTAAACCCTGAGCCAGAGACAGCTTGAGGTCCCCACACCCTAGCAGGCCTGCAGGTCCCTGCCCACCAGCTGCTGTCCTGCAGGTCCCCATTCCCCCCAATTCATCCTGTGGGCTCTGCCGAGGTAAACCAGCCTAGCCAAGTTTCCCTGGTGTACAGCCCCACCTACTGCCCTGGAGAGAGACCCTGCACAGAAGCTAACCCAGCCGGCTGGAAAGGAAACCCTGGTCTATTCACAGTGGTGGATAAAAGAACGGCTGTTCCAGCAGAGGGGACAAGGGTGTTTCTACTCTAGCCAGCCGGTTTCCCAACCAAGACCCCATCTGCTTTGCTGTGACATCTCAGCCCGGGAAAATGTCCCAGCCGGTTCCCCAAGGGAGGGCTGCCTTCCCTGTGTTCCAGGAATGAGAGAGCTTCCTAATTTAGTCTGTATTTGCCTGAGATAGATTTTTAATTAAATAAAGTAAGAGCCTGATTAGAACCTGCACAAGATGTGAGAGCAAAATCAGATGGTATTCTAACAAAATTGCAAAGCAAACACTTTGGCTGGAACAGAGGGAGACCCCGGAGGTCTTCCATCAAAACACCAAGCGAGGAGGGCAAATACAAGAGATTATATGGCCAACAGATGTGCACTGTTAAAATATGCATC